>NC_140085.1:35582041-36782041 GCF_964237585.1 Gallinula chloropus | reverse complement strand
GAGTTTTAATCAAGCCAAGTTCAGATGAAGCCAGAGACAGATTTGGCCAAAATGCAAATGCAATCCCTCAGCAAAATGAGGGTTTAATCATAAAAATAGGAATTTTAGTACATTGTATCTGTTATACAGATACAAATTATGTGGGAGTGTTGATCTGCTGGAAGGCAGGAAGGCTCTGCAGAGGGACCTGGACAGGCTGAATCGATGGGCAGAGGCCAACTTTATGGGGTTCAACAAGGCCAAGGGCCGGGGCCTGCACTTTGGACACAATAACCCCAGGCAATGCTACAGGCTTGGGCCAGAGTGGCTGGAGAGCTTCCTGAAGAAGAATGACCTGGGAGTGTTAGGGGACAGCTGGTTTAACATGAGCTGGCAGTGTTTCCAAGTGCCCATGAAGGCAAACAGCATCCTGGCCTGTATCAGGAATAGTGTGACCAGCAGGAGTAGGGAAGTGATTGTTCCATTATACTCAGCTCTGGTGAGTACCGTGTCCAGCTTTGGGCTCCTTACTACAAGAAGGACATTGAGATGCTGGAGCATGACCAAAGAAGGGCAACGAAGCTGGTGAAGGGTTTGGAGCACAAGTCCTACGAGGAGCAGCTGAGGGAACTGAGGCTTTTTAGTCTTAAGAAAAGGAAGCTGAGAGGAGACCTTATCACTCTCTACAGCTACCTGCAAGGAAGATACAGAGAGTTGGGGGTCAGTCTCTTCTGTCAGGTAACAAGCGATTGGACGAGAGGAAATGGCTTCAAATTGCACCAGGACAGCTTGAGGTTAGACATCAGGAAGAATTTCTTTACTGAAAGGGTTGTCAGGTATTGGAACAGGCTGCCCTGGGAAGTGGTGGAGTCACCATCCCTGCAGATATGTAAAAGGAGCGTAGATGTTGTGCTTGGGGACATGGTTTAGAGGTGGACTAGGCAAGGTTAGGCAGTAGTTGGACTCAGTGATTTTAAAGGTCTCTTCCAACCTTCTATGATTTGAAGGTGTCCCACGAAAACAGCACAGCAACACTGGGCCTATCTATTTCTGTATTTAGATGTGGTTTAACAGTAAGTGGCAGTAAAACTGGCTGGAATTGCATGGTTTGTTTAAAGCAAGAAGGAAAATAGAGTTTTAAATGGAATGAATGTTGTGGTTTTGGGTAACACACGCACTTCAGGGGGAAGTAGTAACAGGTGAAATGCTGGTTCATCCAAGAATGTCATCTTTGCTTCTGGCAGTTTCATCCAAGGCACTTTTCCTGCTTGGAACTAAAACCCTTGACTTCTATGTTCATCTGGCATAGAATTGTTTAAAGTAAAAGCTGTATCAGGAAGCAGGTGCTCATGGTTTGTACTTTGGAGTGAGAGGTCGGGGTGGTGGCAAGGACACAGCCGCCTCTGCTGAGATGTCTGTGTGCTGCAGCTTCTCTGGAGCTGGCTTTACAATGGATCTGCAGTGGATCCACAAAGTGTCCGAAACCTTCAGGCTTTAGTGCTTTTAAATATTCCCTAATTACTTAATTGTTTTTTTCACCTTTCCTTTGTTTCTTCCTGTGAAATATCTGTCATGTTCTTGTAGCCCTTGTTTAAAGGTGAACTTCATGCTGAATTAAACCTTCACTCTGAATTCTCTGTAGAAGGGGCAGAGCTGTAGTAAATACTTGTGTGCAGATCACGGTGCTCTCACAGGGTCTGTTTTGTTCCCCATCCTTTTCCAGATTGTTTCAACACTGCTGGAAATATATTTTAACGTCTTCATGGTAATACCATGATGAATATTTTCAATTTTTCTCTACATCTGACTTATATAAAATTTTGACATGTAATTCCAACCATAATGCCTTTATGTATGTGCACACACTTTCATTCCCTCTTGCCTTTCCCCTCCATCTAACAAAACCCAAAAGGTACTATTCTTCTGGTATCTTCTCAATCCCATCACAGTGGTTTTCTTCGACAGTTGCCTGCCCCATTTCTTCACCCTCCCCTCAACTCCAAGCTCAGAGAATTGCCTGCCCCATCCTCTCTCTGGGTCAATCTGCCACCTAATGGAGGACCGACATTATTGTCAATATTTGTAGGCAGAAGACAGCAGATCCAGCCGGCTCCGTGCCCACCTCATCAGCAACGGGGAGAAATCCTGGAAGAATTTACCCGTGCCACAATAGCGAGCTTCCTGTGTGAGCTCTTGAGGGCAAATGCCAGGTCTCCTTTGCTTTCACAAGTGCCAGCCGAGTAAGTCAGCTCTTGATGATAGTGACAGGCCATGAGGTTGTGTCATTGTTCACTTCACGGTGTTGCACAGATGCACTGCTCATCCTCTCAGGCCTTGCCCTGTTGTATACTCCCACCTAAAGCTTCTACAGTGTCCACAGGACTGTGTACATTCAGGGACCTGGAACCTCTACAAGGTAATAGTAATGTTAAAAAGAAAAGGGGCAAAGGGAAGAAGAGAGGAAAAGAGGGGGGAGACGGATGGACGGATGGAAGAAAGGAAAGAGAGAGGAGAGGAGGAAAGGGAGGGGAAGGAAAAAGAGGAAACTTGAATGCCAACCTTCCCTGCTTTACTTTGTCTATAGAGTTGAGGTGGCCAGCTGCAGCGGGCAGGTCTTTTGAAGATGGCAGTAGTTAGCACTTTAGTGTAGTTATTAATTATTTGAGAGCAAGAGGGAACTAGAGATGCTCATAAAGAGAAGTGATAAGGTCCAAAAATCTTAATAAGGGCAATTCTGAGCATTGTTAGGGCGCTAGTCATCCCTACATGTACAATCCTCAGTAGCATAGAGCACAGTGACCTGGTTAAGAAATGTAGCACAGCACCAGTGATAGATACGAACACATTTTAAGGATTTGGTTCGTGTTCCTTATGTGTGACATCATTCTCTTGGGAACAGCGGCAGCATGAATTCGTGTTCTTTAAAGCCAGGACGGACCTGATTTGCATAGCTGTAATCATTATGACCATTATTAGCACTTTTAGAGAGAAAGGCAGGGGTACTTCTAAAGAAGAGATCTGGCTCTCGTTTATTTCAGTTTTTAATGGTGGGCAGAGATTCCAAACTAGCAGATGGAATTGTAACTCCTTTAACAGAATTAACTAAAATTAAACCAGCAAGCATACTAACTTCTGTCTGTTAAATAGATGTTACACATAGGTGGCCAGTCCCCAGCCCCCATCTCCAAAAAATTTAGCAGCTAGCTGGAGTTTGTACAGTTTGTTCCCTCGGCACTGTTTACCCTCCTTTGTTCATGTACTTGTTAGGGTTTTATAGCTGACAAGATGCCTTAGTCCTCAGTTTCTGGCACTGTCCGTATTCTGAGTGACCTCCT
Organism: Gallinula chloropus; assembly: GCF_964237585.1. Taxonomy (NCBI): domain Eukaryota; kingdom Metazoa; phylum Chordata; class Aves; order Gruiformes; family Rallidae; genus Gallinula; species Gallinula chloropus. Next base: position 36,778,727 of record NC_140085.1, on the reverse strand, counting down.
CCCTAGCATAACTGTTCTGGCATTTCATGCTAATATTAGTGGTTTCTGCTCTACTTCCCAAAGGGAAGACTCCAAAGGGAGTCTTTGAATCAGATTCTGCACAGTATGCTTTTCACAAGGGTATCTCCAGGATTATAAGAATACTTCTGGACAGACAGTGCTTTTGGGGTTAGCTGTAGGGATGCAAAGGAGGTAATTAACCACAATAATACAGAATGTATTAGCTTCTCCTAAGCAAGCTGTCTGAACCCCCTGCTCTGAATTCTGGGGAGTTAAATAAAAAAAAATCCCAACCAAAAATATGGAGAAAAAAAAAATCCCTTTCATCATATCTCCTGGGTAGAGAAATTAACATTTCAGGGAGCATTTCAGCTGAGCATCCCCTTTGCATATTTACGAGGAACCAAACTGTAGTCATTGAATTGGGATTCTTCACTCGGGATGATGGTGCATTTTCCTTCTGCCCACTCTGCAGTTTTCCTTCCGGTTCTGTTTGCAGGGAACAGTAAGGCCATAACAGCAGCCTGGTGATTATAGGTATTTCTCTCATAAGCACTTTTTTTGCTCTGTTGCTAAACTTTTCAGAGAGAAAAAGATGGACTGCTTGAAAACCTTTGTCTTGCTGATATTCAGTCTGAACTAGATCTTCTGAAAGTGGATTTAATGAGTGACTAGATCATTTGCATGCTTCTAAAATTGTCAAAGCATAGCCCGAAGAGCTGTCCTAATGATACCATCACCTGGGTACCTGTTTCTAACATCCAGGTGCTGTAAAAATGTGTTTTCTTAATCAGTTTTCTCACTCTTTAGAGTGATTTCTAACTGAGAAATTTAATAACCAAGCTTAATTCTTTACTCTCCTTGATCACCATATTTAGTGCTTTCCTTAAGCCAAAGTATATTTCTTTCTAAACCCTATGCAAGTTACATTTCTACTCCCTCCTGTGTAAATCCATATTCTCCAGCAGATCTGCAACGTTGCAGTCAATTCCAGCACTTCAAGTCCCTGAAAGACAGCAAAGTATGCGTACATCCTTAAGAGATGAAGCATATTTGTTCAGGCAGTAATGACTCTAAAGGACTAATTAAATAAATGGCACTAAATCATTATTTTTATGCTCTGTTCCATCCTCTGTTGTAAATGAGGAGGGAAAAAAGCTGAATCCAGTCAAGAATGTAGGACATCAGAAAGCACCAGAGCAAGATTGCGAAGCCTGAGTTTAAATTTGCAATCCAAAACTGCTGTTCAGCTGCTGATTTGACGCTGGAGGCATCTGAATTTTCCAGGCTTACTAGGCTTACCTCCCTGCTTGAGAGCTATCCACAGTTTTGCCCTGCCATGTATGTAATCGCCCCAGCCAAAGCAGCTTATAATTTAATCTGTGCAGGATCTAGAAAGTAAGTGCTCCTCTGTTTAAATCCTCAGAAGGGCCAAATCCAGTAGAGGTCCTCAGGGAATATGTAAGACAACTGTAAAAGGACAGATCAGCTCCGCTGCTGTCTCTTAAAAATCAAGTCTAAGTGGCTGCTCTCACGACAAGATTTGAGCCTTTGGATCATGGCTGAGTGCACGGGCTTGCCTCTAGCCCTTAATTTGCAGCCTGTGCACAGTTAGGGTTTTTTTACCCTGCATTTTTGGGCACTTCTCAGATGTGGCACTTCTAGAGCAGACAGTTGAACTTTGCTGTGTGGAATTTGTAAGGACCTATATCCTTGCTTTTTCAGCTGTATCTTAGTGCTCATGGTGATTTACCAATGAGCTGCAGTTAGCAGCTATAAAATTCTGTAGTGTTTAGGGAAGAACAATGTGAAAGATCCCTAAAAGAAAAAGGAAAAGATGTCTTGAGAGAAGGAATTTTTTAAAAACCCCACAGAATCCCAGGAACAAGTAAACAAGACAGGATCCAGATTGCCTGTGCCTCATTAATGTGGAAAATATGAAAGCTAACCTAGAACCCAGGGGGTTCCTCCTGTCTCCTATTCAATAGGTGAGTGGCTACTGGATGAAGGATGTCTTTACAGAACTACCTGAACAGACATATCTTCATTTATAGCCCCACCTGCCCTACTACTATGCTGTTAAAGAACTAATGTGGTGTTGGCTGTGCTTAGGTAGACCCTGATCATTCATGTCCTTGTATGACCATGCTTAGTCCTGGCTGGGACACAGGAGTCAACCTCGTGCAAGGCTGCATCAGATGGGTGAGTGCTGGATAACCTGGTATGAGTGCTGTTCAGTAGTGATGCAAAATGGGTGCGTAATAGGATGTATTAGAAGGGGTGTGGTTTGCAGGTCAAGAGAGGTTCTCCTTCCCCTCTACTCTGCCCTGGTGAGACCACAACTGGAATATTGTGTCCAGTTCTGGGCCCCTCAGTTCAAGAAGGACATAGAACTCCGTGAAAGAGTCCAGCGCGGGGCCACAAAGATGATTAAGGGAGTGGAACATCTTCCTTATGAGGACAGGCTGAGGGAGCTGGGCCTGTTTAGCTTGGAGAAGAGGAGTCTGAGGGGTGACCTCATTAATGTTTATGAATATGTAAAGGACCAAGCTCTTCTCAGTGATGTCTAATGATGGGGCAATGGGTGCAAGCTGAAGCATAGGAAGTTCCATGTGAATATAAGGAAAAACTTTTTCACTGTGAGGATGACAGAGTACTGGGACAAGCTGCCCAGAGAGGTGGTGGAGTCTCCTTTGGCGACATTGAAAACCCTCTTGGACGTGTTCTTGTGTGACCCAATCTAGGTGGTTGTGCTCTGGCAGAGGGGTTGGATGAGATGATCTTTTGAGGTCCCTTCCAACCCCTAACACTCTGTGGTTCTATGATAATGAAGCTGTTTTGCATTGCCTGTTCAGTAGCGGGTACTGGAGTTATGTTAGAAGCAATTGGGTCTCTGTGTTGTAGCTGCACAGATGCGCAGTCGGTTCTGATACTTTTGTGAAAGGGCTTCTGTTCTCATGGCAGATGTGTTGGCCTTTGCCATGGAGGAGACAAGCAGACAAATATTTGGTTTATTTTTATAGGACCAAGTCTTAAGTACAGCAACAGGATGAGCACTGTTTTGTGAGCTACTTCACAATCATCTTCTCTTGCTGTTGATTTATTATTGCAAGTAACGTGATTTGGAAGAAGAAGTATAATGCATCGTGTTAGGATAGAGATCTTTTTAGTTATAGTAACCTTTAATAGATGTTAAATCATATGGGTTGAAGACAGGTATTTTTAGTCAGCAGGTCTAGGTGAGATGGCTCTACCTGTGACTTCTAGAGGAGCTGATGGGGGAAAATTTCTGGTTCACAGGTTTTTATTTTTAATACGTTCCTTCAGAGGGGAAGAAAGCTGGTGTTCTGCCCAGATTCAGAGTAGACAAGCAGATTGAGCAGGGTAAATATAGCCGATATAAATCACAGTGAACATATGGAAAAAGCTGATTGAGGATTCAGCTGATTGGGAATTAAAGGCCATGAGTAAAATTAATTCTACTCAACATAGTTTTATGGAAAGTAGGTCTTGTAAAACAAATGATTGACAAACCCATGGTTTTAGTGTTTTAATATTTGATAAAATTACAAGTTTGGTAAGATGATGCTGACAGTGTAATAGACTGTGAAAAGCATTTGACTTATTGACGTGTGAAACCAATTAATAAAAACATAACTTGAACTATATAATGAAACAGACCAGACTTGAATGAATAACAAATGAGCTAGCAGGTCTTAATAGAAGATTCGCAATAAAGGAGCTTCAAGGACTAAGGGGTTTTCCATTAGCGTTTTCATGATGAACAACGTAAAGGCCAGTGATATTTTAATATTTTCTTTGCTGACTTTATCAGCTGTGATTTTACATTTTGAAATTTAACAGGTGCTCTGAGGATTGGCAGGCAGCGATTGCCCTGAAGACAAGGCAATTATTAAAAGAGATTGAGATGACTGAATGACCCAAATTTTTATTTTTAATATGGAAGGATGCAAATACACCTCGGAAGAAGGAAGCTAGCAGGCTGTGCTTGGAAAATAGAGGATGAGAGTAGAGAGACTGGAAACTGTCTGGGTGGTGGGAAGGAAGGAGACCAGTGTGAGTGCTCAGATATGATGTCAGAGCCAAAAGAGTAATGCAGAGGGGGGAAGATCTAGGAGTGTGATCAGGCTGATGATTGCTATTGCGGCACACAGCTTTGCCATCTGCTTTTGTCAAAACCCCCCTAAAATTACTGAAGTATATATAACCATCTAACACTAGTAAGTACCTGCATCGTCTGAATTAGTGCTGAGGACTTAGTGAGTTCAGGAATTCTGTCCAAACATCTGAGCAGTAGACTCAGTAGATCCTACTGGAATGCTGCAGTAGCAGAGGTAGACAATGCGAGGCATTTTCTCAAGGGTATTACTTTCACAGTTGTTTTAATTGCACATGCCTGATTCACCACTGCTTGTGTGTTCATTTGTACTTGTTCAAAGGGAATGCAATTTAATTTGAAAATACTCTCAAATCACTGCAATACTCATTTTACACAATGAAAGAACAAGACAATAAAGTGGATAATCAGGTTCTCAGTTTTGTAAGAACTTAAACTTTGCTTGGAGAAGAAACAATGAAAGTCAAGTTTTGCTTGTAGAATACTTCAAAGAGGATCCTGTAAATCCTGGGTCAAACACATTGTATAGAGAGGTCACCTTGTTAATTCAGTGATGCTGTAATGAGGAGATGACATAAAGATCAGGACAACAGCGTGTGAGAACCTAGTTTAACTGGAGAAGAGCCGACAGCTGTACTTGATGGCACAGAATCAGCTCTTCTGGAGAGCCCTTCATCACAGGAAACACACTGGAGTGCTCTCAGGCATGCTCAAGAGAAGCCTCTCTCCTTCCCCTTACTCACTGCAGCAGAAGCATAGGACACTATGTGCCAAAAGTGGGATGGAAGAAATCTTCCTCCCACAGCTACACCCCCAACACTTTAAGGTGCTTATATAAAATGTTGGAAAGGTCAGTTTATTTTTCTAGGGAAGTCTGAATACTTCTCAGGCTTCCTCACCTTAACCCCTTTCTGGCTGTTTTGGAAATAGGCTTCTGCAGTTCCAGTTTGTAGAAATAATTACGTAACAGCTAGAATTCGGGTGTTTTCTCTTCTGATGAGTTTTGTAAGCTTTCTAATATGATGTGATGAATATGTGGCTGTTACGTTATGTCGTGTGGTACTGTAGATAGTCTCAACTATCTTTTTGAGAAAAGAAGACTAAGGGGGGATCATATTAATGCTTATAAATGTCTCAAGTGTGGGACACAGGGGGAAATGGCCAGCCTCTTTCCTATGCTCTGTGGAGACAGGACAAGGGGCAATGGCTGTAAGTTGAAGTCTTTGTTGTTTTGTATTTTGCATGGAATCAGAAATCCAAGAGTAGGAGCCTAGGTTCCTATATCATACATAAGCTAGCACCTTAGCATGGCAATCCATGAAGTCTTCTGTACTCTTCAGCCTACAGCTGTCTTCTAGAAAGAGTCCCAAAGTGGGGAGAAGCTAAGTTATCTAGCTCAAGGCTGCAGGAAGATCCCAGTTTACTTGGCAAATTTTTGTTTCCATTAGGGAGGATGTCTAAAATAACTCTTTCCAAGAATTGTGCAGGGTATTTGAGAGACGAGGAAGGTATTCAGAACTTTACTCTCCTAAACCTACTTCAAAGGACTATTATTTTTAGTTTAGCTTGGTTTTTAGCTGGACTAATGGTTTATCCTCCTTAGGATTTATCTTTCCATTCAACAAGATTATAGGAATTGTTCACTAGTTTCCTTAGGAAAGTGTTATGGATCTAGATGTCCTAAGAACTTCCGGATCTCCGCTCAGATTTCGTAGAGCACATGGTGTAACTATTATCCCTGGATACAGCCTGTAGACTGCTGATATTTCATGATATTATTAAGATGTGAATGTTCAACTCTCCATAGTATCTACATATTGTTTTCTTCTTATTTTTATTTGCCAGGTGTCTTGTATACATTTAAGTAACTATTCCAAGCTACCTAGTCTGATGAAGTTGAACTTCATTCTTCAAGTGTGATTTACCCAATACAGCCTAAAATCATGATGAAAAAGAAAAGTATATCTGCAAGCAAAGCTTCCTTGGTCCTCTTTCTGTGCCAAATGATTTCTGCATTGGATGTACCTCTTGATTGTAAGTATTAACCTGCTAAATAAATGAAGAACAATGGAAGATTTAATTAAATAATTTCTGTATAGGAAGATCAAGGTAACTTCAACATGGAACTAAGCACAAAGCATGTTTGCTCACAAGTCAGAACATGGTTATGAATATTTACACTAATTTACTCAAGTCTTTACAAAACTGTGTCTATGTAATGGCTGACATTGTTCACTTGAAAAGGGTAAACGTAGGATTCTCATGAGTACTCACACTTGGGTGTGCCTTTACTGAACACTTTATTTTATGAAAATGAGGATGGGCAGAGAAGCCCAGTTAAATGCTCGTTATTTGTGAAATTAATATTATGTTGACAATTTGCTGAAAACCCCAGGACAGCTCCTACTTGCTGTGAGCAGTCGCCCTTGTCTTCATATAAGAGGTTTCTAGGAGCTGAAATGAGATCTAGTAAAAGATTCAAATACCTAAAATTCAGACACTGGAACCATCTTACTTTTTGAACCAGAAGAGTAAGACAGACTCTTATATTTCCTAAGCAGTGTCTGAAAACAGTTAAGTACCTAACTTTAAGTTAAAAGCCTGTGTGTTGAGCACAGAACTCAAGCATTAACCAGTGAGGAAACATCTAGGAGAGGGGAGATCTCAAGGTCTGAAGTTCTTGCCAGACATAAGACTGTGTTAATGGGGAACCTTGATGGTAGCACTCCATGCTGATAGAAAGCAAGGAACTGCTGCATTTCATAGCCATCATAGCTGGTTTTATGAAATTATTCACGCTTCAGGTTGTTATTTTCTTCTTAAGATAGGCATGATCACATTTTCAGAATTCAGTGAACCGTGTTGCACCTCACAGTGATTATTTGTTGGTGAAGCTAATTAACAGAGAAGACATCGTTAGGGCTGATGCTAAATTGATGGATTAATACATCAGTAAATTTTCATATGACTCTAATCCGCATGCCTATTTTACCCTATGTTTTTGATACCTTTCTATGTTCCATAAATGCATGTTTTTCTTTAATAATCATGGACATAAACTGCAGCTGCTTTGATGTTTCCCCCCCATGCTTATTTACAGGCCTCTCAAACCAATGACCTGTATTTCTGTAATGAGATCAATAGATCAGAATCACATCAGACTTGTTGTGCTGTGAATGCCTTTAGAGCACTTAAAGAGGGCTTTAAAAGATTGATGAATTAATGTCTTATTTTCTAAATTCAGTCTTTCTCCTAAATATGTTTGCAGACTAGAAATAGTGTTTTAGACCCATCTTATAGTTTAGGAACAAATGTGAATCGTGCATCACTCCAATAACTTTTGTATAGAGCAACACTTCAGGTTAAATTACCCAGAAATGTATTAATAAACAGAAATGAGTAGCCCTCTTAGATGTATCATGTTAAATTTTAGTTAACTTGTGCCATACTACACAATGTTCAGTAACTTTGTTAGGACTGATCAAGTCACATGCTTTTATTTTTAGCCAAAAATCATATTAACAGAAACGTCTATAATTATGTTATTGCATTTATAAATAATGGGCTCTGTGAGAGCACCACAAGGGAAAGACTTTCTGTTGGCCTTCCAAATGTTCTCTCCATTGACACCTGATGGTGAGAACATACTCAATTAATTGAACCTTTAGTTTTCATCCAGTTTAGCAGTTCCTATGCTCATCAGTGTCTCAAAGTAGGTAAGGGATGAGTGAAAATGTAGCTGATCAAAAGCAGTTTGACTTCCTCTAAAACTCTTCATAAGTAGGCATGCATGCAAAATATTTCAAGAGAGAAATAAAGATGTGACAATTAAGATGATTTGTTTAATTATTTTTCAAACCAAAAGGGATTGCATGTCAATTGAGTAGAATTAGGTACTTTTGTCTTTGTAAGAGTAATTTTAGCCTGAAGCATTCTTTTTGTTCTTCCATATGATCATATGGGTGGATTGATTTTGACTGCAGCATGAGGGCAGTGCACTCCATTAATTCTCATTTGCTGTCTCCTCAGTGTCAGTGTTTCGTGTCCTTGCAAGGCCAAAATCACATACCACGGTTGCCCTTAAAAAGTCAACACTTCAGAAAAGTTTCTTATACCATGAACTTTGAGATAAATGTAATAATATCTGACACAATGGAAATCGTGGCTGGAATTTCAGGCATTGCTGTATGGGTTATAGTGCTAAATATTTTAAATGTTTTCTTTTTAATGGTGACCAATGTACTTGTCAGAGATACTTATCTTCCCTCTCAAAAAATGCTAATTTTCTTTTAACTAACAAATGTTTCTCTTTAATCTCCATTTGTCCATTCAACTGCTGGTTCTGATGGGGGAATAAAAGCAAAACTTCTAGAAGAATGTAAGTTACTGTCCACAAAAACTAGGCTGTGTGCTGCTGAAAATTAATACTCATTGTGTTGCAAATTGAATTTGCAGTGGAAAAATGTGTGATTCTGACATTTTGTTGATAATTTTTTTTTTTTTGCTGTAGCTAGATGTTTTGTGCATGCAGTGTTCAGAAAATGCTACTGTACATTAATCGGTCTTCTGATATCTTGAACAAATTAATTGTGTGCTTTTTGATGGTGTGCTCTCTGAACATTAAAATCTTTACCCAGTATCAGCGTGAGCAATGTTTTCCTACTACTTTCAGGAGTAAATACAGTTGTTAAAAAATAAATTAATTGGAATATAAGTACTTATGTACTATTTTACATGTCCAAGTTGGAGATGCTTTAATATCCTTAAGAAACAGTGGATACAGTTATTTAAATAGACCTCATCTTTTATGGGATCTCCTACTCAGCTCTAGCATCATGTTTAATAAGTTTTAAGTGCAGTGCATAGCACTGGACTGGAGACTTGAGGTCTTTGATGCACATCAGATGGAATATGCTGTATCTTGAGCAGCATTCATGTCATGCCTCTTTTCAGAGCATGCTTGTTTTTCCCATGTAAGCATCTGATGTGTACTGACCCTGAGAACTGCCTCTTTAAAGAAATGCACAGTCATCATCACGTAAAAATGTCACCTTCCTCTTTGAAGCAGTGAGGAAGAGGAGCAAAACCCAGTTCTGCATGGCCGGTTCCTTTTTGCTTAGCTGCTGTATCATTACAATTCCATGACCTGATTTCTTCTCCTGGCTGTTTCTTGTGGGTAGGGCTTTACAGATGGCTACCTCTTTCAGTACTTTATATATATAGTGGTAGTGAAGACTTAAAATAAAAATCCTAGGTTTACAATTTTAACTGGGCAGAGTGAGACATGAGAACTCTAATGATTACAGTACTTTGCTGAAGTGGCTAGAAATGGCCCCAAAGTGTAGAAATGGCCCCCAAAGGACAGACAGTTTACAGCATTTAGACAGGGATGTTCATGGGTGTGTTATTAAACTGGTTCCTTTAGAAGATACCAAGTTATAAACAGATGAATAATGTTGAGGAAGATATCATAAACAGGATTTTTTAAATACGAAGATGGGCACAGATAATGGTAACAGGTTGAAAATCACTTAAAATAGGTAGGTTACTTTGTCAGGTGAATAAATTCTGGTTTGTGCTACTCATCCTAAAGATTGAATATTTGTTTCTTCTCGAGCAATTCGCAAGATTGACTATATTTTTGTTGGTTTGATTTGGTTTTTTGGAGGAGAGTCAGTTCTAGACTTTTTCTACATTTTTGTTCTATTTAGAAACTATTTACTATCTGTCATATTTAGAGTCCTGTAACACGTTTTTTACTCCTGAAAAGTAGCTCCTAAAAGCATGCTTTGTAGATTAATTCAACATGTTGAGCACAATAAATGTGTGAAAAGTTTACATCCATAGAGAATTTAGAAGTACATAACATGTTTAGAAATACAAACGATTTGGGCTATTTTTTTTTCCTTTCTGTGTGGTAAACAGCATTTTATGTGGGTATGTGTCTCACAAGTCTTCATTCAGGATACATTTGACTTAGAATTCAAGTGTCCTTTGTTTTTGTAAACTTCTGTTGAAATCTGGTGTATAGAAGCTATATTCATTAAACTTTTTGGCCAAGATCTTCATCTGCTGGAAGTCAGCATAGCTCAGTTGGAGGTTAGTGTAACTACACTTACTTGAAAGAGTAGAGGGCTTCAGCCTCCTAATACAAAGGATACTTTAATCTCACTCTTCTGTTGATGATTTGGTTGCTAATTGCAATTCTGCTTTCTCTGCTTGCAAAACTGTCTCGCTGATGATTTGAAAATGTTGTAAAATTCTTCTCTGTTTCTTATATCCCATAATGAAGTGTTGCAACCTCCTACGATAACTCAGCAGTCTCCAAAAGATTACATTGTTGACCCTCGAGAGAATATTGTAATACAGTGTGAAGCAAAAGGAAAGCCACCTCCCAGGTTAGTAGCATTTTGTTTTGCTTTCATTGGCCTAACAGCATAGAAAAACTAGGAGAAAAAAATGTAACTTTTGTAAGCTAACAACTATATGCATATGTATGTGCTTGCACACGCAGAAACACACGCACGCTCCTGCCAGATAGTGCCATAAATTTGACTCTTCTCATACTTGACATTTAAATTTTCCTGTAGTCATCAAGCAATTGCAGCATTTTTTTACTCCTCAAAGCTCTAACAGTAAAGCAACACTGGATTATTACAAGAGCAGATAGGTAAATGCCAATGGAAAGCACCAAGAGGCACGCCGTACTGTGAAGTGGATCACATTCCAAATCTTGGTGTAATGTCTAAGAAGAATGGGCATTGAATAAATTCAGAGTAACACAAATAAACTCCAAATGAATGTTACGTAAATCGTTCCCAAGGTGTGTAACATGTATCAGTTTCAATGATCAGTAGCCGTGATTTACCAAGTATATTTAATGGCCTTAAGTTTGGGTTGTGGCAGAAATGGTGAACCCTGTTCATAGATGGGATTCCTGATCATCTTCCATTTCAAGACCCTGTTTCAGTATTTTGAAATACTTGAAAAAATTACTCATTTCAAGAGGCTGAGTGCCTGCACTGGAAAGAGCAGTAGCCATGATGCATTCTGTCATTGCTAGCTAATCACTGCTGGTTTCAGAGGGTATAAAGAGAAATGTGCACTCTCAGTAGTGTTATGCTACGATTTACTAGCAAGGTCAGTCTATAATTGTTCATTCAGACACACAGAGAGCTCATTAAATATACTACTTCTGAATAACCAGGTTTTTTCTACACTATTCCTTCTGATTGCCTTGGGATTGTGGTCACTGTCATGCTGGGCAGCAGAAAGGAGAAGATAGAGATTATCTGTGATCCTCTCACCCTTTGTAGTGCCCTTTTAGTGGTAGGAGTGCCATTTAGCTGCTGTTCACCAGCATTTTAATTTAGCAGGCACAATGCCATTTTCAAAAGTCTGGGTGTTATCCTGGAGGATCAGCTGATTATTGTGCACTTTGAGACAACTGTACTGCTTCTGTAGATGTTTTTCCTGAATGCCTTTTTTGGGTTGGATTTACCTGAGAGAACAAGAGCACTGTCCATGCGACAGATGTATCTGAGTCACATGCCAGGGCTTCTTTGCTGTACAGTCTCATCTCGGTGGCTCACTTTGTTCTCCTGCCACAGAGGAAGTGATACGATTTATGTACAGAATTTTCTGATGAGTTGTATAAGCTTATGTTTAGCTTTGCTTATTTTTGAAGATGCGACATCCAAGTAATCTATTTCAGTAATCAGTCTGGTCCATCAGTCTCAATGACCTGCACATGCATACTGGAAATTGACCTGGTTCGAAGAGCTGAAGTTGAAGATGAACTGGAGTGTGAATTGTTTGTTGAAACAGGGAAACTTCCTGTTGGTGAGAGCTGACATAAAGGTTTTGGATGTGCTACTACTTACAGCTTGAGTGGCAAAGATTCTGACTCTCATGTATCTCAAGCTTATAGTTTTGTACTGAATTTGCCACCTCTCATTTGAAGCTGCATTGCAGTTCCCTGAATCCTTTGGGGTTACAGGTAGCAGAGGACTACAGAAAACCCACGTTCTGCAGCTTCACCCTCAGAGTCTTAACAAACAGGTTACTTTAGGTTCACTATGCACACTAGTCCTCCTAAAAACACGGCAGTGGGGTGTAGTTCTGCTGGTCAGGTCCATTTCTTCATCTCTCCCCCACCACAAAGTGCAAATAGCACATCCAGTCTTGACCTCCTACTTGCAGAAAGTCAGAGCACAACTTTAAGTCACTTAAAATTTGAGCTTTTCAGGTATGGTATTTATTTATACTTTTAGGATGAGGTCTAGCCAGTGAGCATTTATGGTGTTTGTGCTTAAGATGATGAAGCTGAACTGTAACAAGTATGAAACTTGCTGTTCTGAACATTAGAACCGGTGAGGGGTCAGCACTTCGCAGGCATCGGTCTAGCTCTCTGTAACTACGCTTTTGGCCATTAACAAGGCATAAGCATAAGGCTTCTGTGCATCCTGCATTTTTTAAAAGGAGTTCTAATTTATTTTTAGTGACTACTATTCAAAACATCTTGCTTTGAGTAACACCAGTATAAAATTACTAGATGAACTGTGGGATTCCAAACTGCAGGATTTCATTTAAGGAGTCGCGGTTGGTTGTGTTGCAGTAGCGAAGTCAAACTCAGCACACGGTCTTTAATTCCCTTGCATAACTTTAAAACGGCCCCAAACCAATTAAAAGAGATGGTTTCCTGCTGGGACCTGAGATGACACATTTCAGCCCAGAGCAAGTTTTTAAAGGCAGGTTTGTAAAACCTTTCAACAATAGGTTTTATAATGGAAATGCTAATGCAGCTTTAGCAATATCAGTTCTCACAGATGTTACTGTATCATCTGCAGGAGAAAGAAAATCAGTTCTTTTCCATATGCGATTAACTTCAGAATCTTTTAATGTATTTTTTTTATTAAATATTGACTTTTAAACAGCTCCTGTTAACAAGTTCAGTCAAACCTTTTATCTTACAGTATTGCCAGATTTCTTATAGTAAAAAATGCTTTATTACTTTATTAGTTAATTTAGTTTGGGAACAGGTCTTATCTTCTAAAGAAAAAACACCATGTATTACTGAAAATTGCTTTTTTCTTCTTTCTCTCCATACAATCTACACAAGACAACTGAACAAGAAACATTTATTTTTGGTTTTTGTAATTATTTTAGCTTCTCCTGGACACGCAATGGAACTCATTTTGATATAGATAAAGATGCACAGGTAACAATGAAACCAAATTCAGGGACCCTTGTCATAAATATTATGAATGGTGGGAAGGCAGAAGCATATGAAGGAGTATACCAGTGTACAGCAAGGAATGAACGAGGAGCAGCCATTTCCAACAATATCGTTATAAGGCCTTCTAGTAAGTGAAGCTCTTAATACTCATAGAATGTGAAACATTTTGGTTTGCTTCTTATGAATGTTTGGCACTTTTTTCCCCGTCTTCATCAAAGTGATGTTGTTAGAAGGTGTTGTGTAGTTTCTGATATTCAGGTTTAATAATGTATTGCAGGTTCTTTCGAATAGTCCTTAGAAAATGTAATAGTCAAAATGCTTTCATGACTCTTTATAGTACATCTGGATGACCTTTAATTTTTAAATTTGAGTTGCATATATAATGCTACAATTAGAATAAAATGTTTAAATCATTAACACACATTAACACACAGTTTTTATAATAGCTTCAATACAGAACAGATTTGGACCAAAAAGAAAATAAAGCTAAAAAAATGGTTGATTATTTCTATGTCTTTTTATGTGATTTTCATCTGAGATCAGTTTTTCAAGCTTCTCAGCTTAAAATGTTTTGTTCCTACATCTTTTAGTATAATTCTGTGTATAGTACTGTTATGTGAAGGTTTACCTCTTTTTTTTCTAATTTAGTGCATGAGGGTTTTTTTCACCATCATCGTTAAAACTTTCCAATATGCTTTTATAGAACCTTCAGCGAGTAGCCAAAAGAATTTGAATCAACTGATGATACTTCCAGCAAATCATTGTTGTACAAAATGTTTTTTGAAAAAAACCTATTTTTCTCCCAAGAAAACATAAAAAAGAACAAAAATTAAATCTGTAGCAAACACGATGGGACTTAACTTTCTGATGCATGTAGTTCATCTGTTTTCTGGAATATTATGTGCATTTCTTTCTCTAATTCTGGAATCTTTCTCAATCCATAGATTGTATATATGTTAAAATTGTTTTCTGTAGGATCCCCTTTGTGGACAAAAGAAAAGCTAGAACCAAATCAGGTTCGAGAAGGTGATTCACTTGTACTACACTGCAGACCTCCGGTTGGCTTACCACCACCTATAATATTTTGGATGGATAATGGTGAGTTTGTTTTTTTACGTGGAATTAGTTTGCTTTTTGCAGTGTTTCTACATAGTTGATCATTGCTTACCAAGACCACAGATGGTAGAGTTTCACCCTAAGTTAAAATTCACATGATTTCCATTTCGGTAGAAATGAAGAAACAAGCAGACATGCAGCCCAAGAGCCTGAAGCCAAAAGCAGCTGGAGATCTTAATGTAAGCTGTAGATTAACCCAGTGGGTAAGAATGGGAAGACAAGGGAGCTCGAGAAGAAACTCAGAAAGGTTTATGTATTGACAAACCCACAATCAGTGTAACAGAAAATGCGGAGTCTGCAGATTATAATAATGGTGTAGTATAATTGAGATAAATGTGTTCTTGTTTTCCCTTAGCTTTCCAAAGGCTGCCTCAAAGTGAAAGAGTTTCCCAAGGTCTGAATGGAGACCTTTATTTTTCTAATGTACAACCAGAAGACACCCGTGAGGACTATATCTGCTATGCAAGATTTAATCATACGCAAACTATACAGCAGAAACAACCCATTTCTGTAAAAGTCTTTTCAAGTAGGTATTGCATTACCTAATTGCATACTTACATGGTATTTATCCAGAATTTTCAACTTATTTGCCAAAGTTATGTAGTGTTACGCTGGGGAATGTTGTCATTTTAATTCTGAATAAGAAATTGCATCGCTGTATAAATTTAACATGCAATCTCCAGTTTTTCTGACAGATAATTAATTTTAAAAGCTGTAATTTTTTTCCCTTTATAAGGCTTTGTCCTTTGAAAAAATGTTTTGTAAGATTTGAAATAATGAAAAATTGAAGTGTAGAAAACAAGATTTCAGTTGGTTTTCTTTTGTCCCAGATTATCAAGTTACTATGATTATTGTAACTTATTGAAACAAATTAATCAATCATTTGATTAACTCGCCGTGGCCATTATCATCACCTTTTGATTCCCAGAACTTTGATTTATCCCTCTGGTATGCATTCTTCATGATATTCTGTTTATTTCAGTGGACTCATTGAATGACACTATAGCTGCTAATTTGAGTGACACTGATATTTATGGTGGTGAGTTATATTGGTCCCCACTGATACTCTCTGTTTTGCAGTAGCGTTTAGTTAACTAACTTCACCTCCATGGCTACTTAACCTTTTACTCCCTTTTCAGTTTCTAATAAAGGTATCTCTTAGTGCTGGTGATAATACATGCTTTAGAAAGGGACTGTGCAGTGTGATTTAATGTTTCAATGGCTCATAAAAAATAAAATCTTATTAAAAATTAGTCCTTTCACACTGGGACAGATTTAAAAAAATGTTTTATTTGATTGCTTCTACTCTGTGTTCCTTTTTTATATATTTCCTCCAATTTACCAAGTAGTTTGATATGTTCATTATCACTAGGACTATTCAATATCACATACTGCATAATAAATAACAACAATTAATCATTTAATGGATGCACTCCACCTTTAATAGCTTATTGAATGTAACATTCATTTCTAACATATTTCATGAGTGTAAAACTGGAATGAATTAAAATCTAAACACTTTAATACTTTCTGTACGAATAACTTTGTAGGGGAAAGATGAGTTTTGTTTGTCTGGTGTTTAAGCTGATCTTTACATTAATCTATGTTGAATGGTCTTTTGTTTATTATGAATTAAATCCTCCTGAACAGGTTGATGCATGTGTTTAGTGAGGATGACTTTGGAGCAACACTGCTAGTATCGCACTTGTGGTTCTAGACTCTCCATTTGATATTATGTGTGATAGATAGATAGATGGATGGAAAATACATGGTATTTATTCTATTTTTGTCTGTTTTCTTGTCAAACGAGGCTTACATATTAAACCAGAATTTACGGGAATCTAAAATAAAACAGGGGCACAGAATATATTAATTCTCTGCATAAAAATAAACTGTCATTCAGGAACAAACAAGAAGTATGTACTTGAACACAGAATGACATATTAGCTGCAGTTAGTGAGGAAGGCAGCGTACAGTTGCCTCACAACTCAGAAATACCATTCTTCTGAATTTTGCGTAGTCTTGTAGAATGAGTCAGCAGTCCTTAGCAGTGCTAAATTGGGTAGGTTAGTTATTGTCTGTGACTGTCAACTGTGTTCTTGAATCTAAATCACCCTTTTCTCCCAACTTTAAGTTGTTTGTGTACTAGTTTTTAAGGAATGCATTGCAGATAGTGTATTAAAATTAGGTGTTCTATTTATGTTAATCTATGAATAAATCCTGTACCCTAATAAACAAGTTTATTATGTTTCCACTCACATTTTTTAAAAAATACAGTAACTTACTGTAATGATTTGGACTACTACTGCACTTCAGAGCAATTTTAGCCGATATTTTTAAATTGCTATAAAAGAACGTTAGAGTATTTACAGAAGGGACTCTGTTATTACAGGAAGCACTCGTATTCTGTCTTCCATGAGGGCACATGAAATGCCATAACACTTCAGAAGCCATCAGAGTATAGTGTCAGAAATGGGTCTCATATTTATAGCTGTCTGTTTACTGTGGTTTCTTCTTGTGGGCTAATCAATGGTTCTTTATTACCAGACTGGGGAACAGCTTGAATTAAAGTCAAATTTATAGTAAGAGGAGAAAACAAGAATTAACTTCTGAAAAGATGCCTCACGTTGTCTAGAAAATATTGAACGAAGCAGATTGCAAAGTGCAGCGCACCTTTTATCCCCTAAATTTATATTTCTGAATACAGTAACTTTGTATTATTTGTGTTTTGATGGAAGCCCAGAAGTTGGAAGATGGAAGCTCTTGGCTATCAGTCTTACACTATGACTCACATCCGTGACCTCTTACTCCCCGTACTAGTTCTGCTGAAGTACATAAAGGCTTCTTAGGATTAAGACTCAGCATCCATCCATTTGGCTGCGTAGTTGACTATATAAAAACTGTATATCAATTGCTCACATCTTTAATAATAACATTTTTCATGTATGTGTTCAAAATGATAGCGTTTAACAAGTTGAGATATGTTATGTCTGTCAAAAACCTAATTTGTTGAGCTGTGTGGTTGTGTAACACAACAGTTTTTAATTAAACAGCCAATGTGGAGCAAAATCTCTGTCCAAAATGCATGTGATCAGTATTAAAATAAAATTTAGAAATTAATTCTTTTATTTTTTTTCTTGTTCCAGCAAAGCCAGTTACAGAGAGACAGCCAGTTCTTCTAACACCAACAGGTAGCACAAGTACCAAAGTGGAACTCAGAGGAAATGTACTTTTGTTGGAGTGCATTGCAGCAGGACTGTGAGTACATTTTTAGACAGGGTTTTTAAAAATAAAAATACAGAAATAGAGAGAGACATTTCAGAGTTGCGTAAAATGTTACCACTGTATAAGCTCATGGATTTCATAGAAGCAGAAATGTGAAATGGAAGGAGTTCTTTTAAAGAGGTTCACTGTTTACTTGGGCATCAGCAGGTAACTGAAGATAAGTATGGCCTCTGCTTTCTCCTATCCCTGAACCCTATGTGCAGAATTCAGGTTGTAGTATTGTTTTTTTAAAGGATGCAAACAAGAAATGCCATAGGGTAAACACAGACACACATCTGCAGAATTGGACTCAGGAATCAAGCCTCTGCTTTTTTTCCTAAAGGCTATCTGTATAAAAATAGATAAGAATCTGCTGGTCTAATCTGAAGAAGCTGCTTACATATGCTAATAATTACTTAGTAGATCAGTTAGGTGGGAGTTGTTAGAACATACCTTCAGCTCCTTACATCTAATTTCTCATTGTAATTGCATTTAATTGGTACTTGTTTTTTCAATGTAATGCCAGTTTGCCTCTGCTGGTTATTGTGCAACTAAAAAATGACTAAAAAGCAATTTAGCTTCTGAGAATAGATTCTCAGAAGTTCATGAGGAAGTGCAAAATCTTTAGTACCTATTTCAGGAACTGGAAGCACGTTTACAGTGCACACAAGTATATAACACAGAGAACTCTGAGATAGTCATAAGGAAAGCCATTATTTATAAATGATGCAGCATGGCATCATGCACATGTGTTCACTTGCATAAGCTCCATGGGGCACGCTTATGCACAGCTTGATACAAGCATCAGTGCAGTGTTTCTATCCCAGCTGTGGCCTGCTCCCGTGTCCTGATCAGCACCACTAGCCAAACCACACTGATGACTGGGAGTATCATAAGCTCAGGTAACTTATATCTGCACTGATGTAAAATTTATGATGTTCATGAAGCTCAAATGAGGAACAATTACACATCTCATCATCTAGAAACTACATTTTAAAGCACAATGAGCATCAGTTTAATAGTATAAGTACAATAAGATTGAACTACAATTGTACACATTTTTTTAACCATTGGGGTTTTTAGATTAATCAGCAGACACATGTATTCTATAATTATTAGGGCTATGAACAGATGGCCATTGACAGTGTTAGTGAGGCTTGTCATTTCCTAGAAACAAATGCTGGCATAGTTTGCACATTTGCTGGACATCCCCCAAAATCTAGTTAAAGGCTCTTAAAATAATTATTTGTAAAATACATGTTAAAAAATTTAATACACTGAACTCTCATCTTCCTTTTCCCCAGTCCCTAAGTTTGACCTGTGCTTTTGTTTATCCAGACCCACACCAGTAATCCGCTGGATTAAAGAGGGTGGAGAACTACCAGCTAACAGAACATTTTTTGAAAACTTTAAGAAAACTCTCAAGATTATAGATGTTTCTGAAGCTGACTCTGGGAACTACAAATGTATAGCAAGAAATATATTAGGCTCTGCTCATCATGTCATTTCAGTAACTGTGAAAGGTAATACTAAAATAAGCCTTAATGCAATATTGTCAGTGACCAGAAAGTAAGACTGAGGTAAGCTTTCTAGGTTAAAATACAGCTGAAAGGATGAATGATTATAATAAAAATACAGCCCCGAGGACATATCAATAAACTGTCTGAATTCTAGCACTGGAAAGACTTTCCTATCTCTAATATCTTCTTTTTAAAAAATATCTTATTTTGTAAAGCAATGGAATAAATGGAGACTGTACTATAATAGAAGTAAAATAATTTCTTAGCTTGTGCCAGTGTTACATTTATGTTAGATTCTTTGACCTAGACTGTTGCTTTCCCTTGTTTTTTGTATCTTCCTCCTGTCTCTCTTCATCTTTCTCCATCTTTCCTGCTCTCCATTCATATAGCCCAGATTCTTTCTCTTCTCTACTTTACTGTTTGTCTTGTGGTCTTATATTCTTCTTCCTTTTCTCTCTTAATTAAAATTTTCATTTTTGTATCTTTGTCATGTTTTTTTAATACAAGATAACATCTCGCTAGTTCTAAAAACACTTGCAGTTTGTCCAAATAGGAATTCTAAGTATGTTTTGAGTACCATGAAACAAAAACCTGGAATGACAGCTAATTAGTCATTCAAATAATCAAGTGTAGTGCTTACTTTGCATGCTAAATAGCCATTTATTTTATTGTAGACCAGCATCATTTCATGATCACATTCAAACTCCTTTTTAAGAACAGAAGTTTAATTTTCTGTTTGCATCTGTCCATCAATCCAAAATCTGTAATTTAATTGCAAGATGTGATAACATATGCTAATTGTGGTTATTTATTGTAAAAGAGATGGAGACATAGATGAATATCTTTTGCTAAGGACAGTATTCCATCCGTTTTGATTTCTCTTTGTTTTCAACTGTCTCAGGTAAACAAACATCTGGCCCCACTGCAATCTCCCATTGAATTTAGTGAGGCCAAAGATTTTGCTATTTCTGAATTTCACCCTTAACATGAAATCTTTTTGTGTAATCAAACCTGAATTTGTTTTTAACAGCCTAATTACTGTGAGCGTGGCCATCTCTGAAATTAGTCAAGAGACCAGTCTAGTCTCTGCAGATGTCATACTCAGATCAATTTGGCTTTCTGTATGAAAGGCAAATTAGATTCAAAGCAGGGAACCCTAAATGAAACAAAGAAGCTGTTTTTGCTTGTCTCAGAATTTTGAAGAAGAAAGCCCCCCCCCCCCTCTTTTTAATGCAGTGGGTAGCAAATAACTCTGTTTTGTCAAAGCATAATCTACCAGCTAATCATTGAACATTACATACATATGTATATGTAAAAAATTGTTAACAGTGCAAGTCTATATCTATACATACCTTGTTTGAATTATCTTCTGGTTACCATGACTGTGCCTTATGATTTTCTGTGCATAATTATGGAGAATGATTGCTGTGTTTCTCTTCTTAACCCCAGCTGCTCCATACTGGATAACAGCACCCAGAAACTTGGTCTTGTCTCCTGGAGAAGATGGGACATTGATCTGCAGAGCTAATGGCAACCCAAAGCCTAATATAAGCTGGTTAGCAAATGGTGTTCCCATAGCAAGTAAGATTCTTAATTACCTTATGGGAGGATGAGTAAGACAATATGAGGAATATCAGGGTGTTTTTTCAAATAGAAATGAAGAGCTTGTATTTGAGTAGGTTTTGCCTGTCAGTTATTACTAAATCATAAATGAGGTGATAAAAATAACTGTGGTTCATAAAAGTGGAACAACAAAATGTGCCTCTAATGTGCTTGAGAGCACTCAAATTAGTGACACTCCTGGTTATTCTCTCTGGTGTTCTGCTGGTGGTATCCTTGTGGCCATAGTAACAAAGGTGCACCCCTTTGACAGGGGTCTCGTTTTTACCACTGTGTTGCTGTGGCAGTCACGTTTGATGCACCTATCTTTTGTTGTGCTGCTGTAACACTGGTGTTGTCTAGGAATTGTAAAGGTGGCATAAAAAAGTCAAGTCCTCACCTCTGTGGATGTGCAGAGCAGTGGTGCAGGATTTGCAGATCTGGGTATGTTTGAGCCTGCTAGGCTTTAGCACAAAAAAGCAGCAGCAGCAAAACTGACTGGATGCGTCAGCGAGTGCCTGGCAAACAGCTTGTGCCAAGTAGGTGTCAAAGAAAAGGAACCCCTAAGGCAGTGGAACAGCTGTTTCCCTGTGCATGGGTAGGAAAAGCAACCCTGATTTGGTGATTGAGTCACTTAATTGTTGCAGTGTTGCTGTATGACAGACATGAGACAGATGCCATATACAGCACAACTGTACTTGGGAAGAACGTTCTGGAGAACACTGCAATGTGCTGTCAGTTGGTTTTGGACTCAGTGTAGTCTGTGCTGTAAAATCACACCCGTTTCTTCTACCTGGAGCACCTGTCCCATGAGGACTGGCTGAGAGAGTTGGGGTTGTTCAGCCTGGTGAAGAGGAGGCTCCAAGCAGACTTTCTTGCAGCCTTCCAATACCTGAAGGGGCCTACAGAAAAGATGGAGAGGGACTGTTTGTCAGGGAGTGCAGTGATAGGATGAGTAAGAATGGTTTTAAACTGTGAGAGGGTAGATTACATATTTGGAAGAAATTTTTTACTGGTAAGTCACTGACACAGGTCGCCCAGAGAGGTTGTGGCTGCCCCCTCCCTGTCAGTGTTCAAGGCCAGGCTGGATAGAACTATGGGCAACCTGGTCTAGTGGAGGCTGTCCCTGCCCATGGCAGGGGGTTGGAACTAGATCATCTTTAAGGTCCTTTCCTGCTCAAACCATTCTGTCATTCTGTGATTCCCCCAGTGTAAAAATAACAATCTACCCTGCTGACTCAAGAGAGATACTGTACTCTAAATCATTGGTCTGTGCTGACCTATTGAAAATAAGACAGTGTAACATTCAGGAGTTTCAGGAGGTGTTTTAAGTCTGTTGGTGAAGTAAATATCATGGAGTTTGGGACATGGAGGAGGATTCTCTACACTAAGACTCTAGGAAATAGCAACTGACATTAATCAACATTTCAGAGAGGTATTTTTACCTCAACAAACAATGGTAAGTAATCCAGGAAAAAAAAGAGGAGAATATCAATGTAATTTTTTGTTGTGTATAATCTACATACATGTATCATAGCATGTACTTCAGAATTGAAATTTGGTACCTGTCCTGCTCTTTCTTGGTTTTGGCTGGTCTCATCTTCCTCATTATTTTCTATGTCTTTACCATTAACTTTCTGGGACCTGTTTTGAGTAGGTCTTTATCTTGGTGTCCTGATAGTTTAACCCTTCTCTTCAGACCCCCTGAGTAGCAAATTCATTTTCACATGGCTATGAAACCCACCTTTGCCTCACAGTGCCTCCCTGACAAAGCTGTAGGACATGCTATTCAAATGACAGACAAGTGCATTTTCCAAAAAGCAATGATGCATTTTACATTCTTGCAGGACAGCAGTGAAACATTAAGAAACAGAAGCAGCTGAAGGATGCCACTGAATTTTCCAAGTACAAGGGCATCAAATGTTGACTGGTTGGTCTCAAGGGAACAGTACACAGAGTCTTATTGAAAGAAACTCTGTAAAAATTAGGATACTTTAATTAAATTACCCGCTCAACTTCAATAGGGGGGAAAAAAAAGGAAACAAACACAGAAAATAAATAACTGGGTAGCTCAGCCTTATGTCAAAAATCACTTTCACTGATGAGAAAAGCTGAAATTCTAGCCACCCTACATGCTTAAGTGCAAGTTTACTGGATGTTCCAGTACACTGGGTCTGAGAAGCCTCACAATCACAGAAAATGCAGTTCTTAAGATGCTTGTGATTTTGTATTCTTCTGAGATATCAAAAGATGGTCTGGAAACTACCAAGTAAAAAGTGTGTCGTTTTATTCACTTGTTTCAAATTAGAAAATTAAGCCACTCTACTTCCAACTGAATGATTAGTAAATCACTGTAAAAGGAAACTGAAACAGCTGTTTCAGCTTTAGGGCAGTGCTGAGAGCGCTACACCCATGGCAGAATTTCAAAGAAAAAGAGCTCCATTTGAATTTCAAAAGCCTGCTGTCATCATATATCCCACAATGTGCCTCCTGTGGCCCAGTAATCTGTTTGCAATACTTTAATTTTCTATTGGGAAGCACGACTGGGAGATGCTTAATTCTTCCGATTTTGTTTCTCCATGATAAAGTCAGACAAGGATGGGGAATGCTGAAGACAAGAACCATTCATCCATATCTCACTCAAAGGGTGAGGCTTAAATGGAAAGGGAAGAATAAAAAGTGTCTTAAGCACCTATGAGAAAAAACATTGCAATGGTGTAAATTTTGTTCCAAATTATATTAACCAGAATAAAAAGATATTTTTAAAGGAAGATTTTAGGTTCCTTTGAAATATTTTAATTTCTTTTCTTTAACAATAATGCTTAAAATAAAACCAGCAAGTCTGAAAAGCAAGCTGCTTTAGACATGCTGGAGTGATAAGGACCTAACCTCTTCATGTTTACTCACAGGAGTAATTTGAACTCACATGCACGGTCCCATTGAGGTCAATTAGAGTTATTTTGGCAAGTAGCAATTGAAAGTTCAGGCCATGACTCTGCCTTGCCTCCTGCTTCAATGAACACTCAAGATCTGCATTATTTATACCGCTGCGTAATCCGGTGTTTTACTGCTTAGATATTCAGCATGGTTTTACAAAAGGGAAACCATGCATAAAGTATCTCAACTTTTAAGAAGGTAACAACCCCGATTAATTGGGAAGGAGAAGCACTTTCATAATTGGACTTCAGAAAGGCATTGCAAATACTGCACAAAAGGCTAATTTATTGGTTCAGTGGTTTATAGCTCATGATGAGCTATTAAATATTAAATACACACACTTAGGTTTATACAAAGTAGTACACTGAAGGCACTGTTTATCTTCTTTTAAAATGTTCTTTGCTTGTTTATATCACATTTCACTTTGAACTTTAGGTTTTAGTTAGTCTCCGTTAGTAATCACATTAAATTGAAGAGAGAAACATTAGCCCTTGGATTTCCTTCATTAAAGGCCTTGATAATCCCTGGCTCAGAGACTCGTCATCCATCCTGTTCTCTGTGAGTACACACACAAGCTGTTCACTGCAGCCGTGGGAGAGTGGGCAGAAATCTGCTGGACTCTATGCACTGAGGAGTTCGGTCTTGGAGAGGACTACCAAGGCAGCAATTCATCCACCGCTTCTACCATCACTGTGTTGGAATTGTACATCTGGCCTAGGATCTGCAGCAGATAGGAAAACCTTTGATGGCTAGTGCAGGTAATACCTTGCTGTCCCTATGGAGGTTAAAGTACTATTAGAAATTTGGAAATTAGGATTTCAGTGGCCACAGGAAAACACATTGCTGAGGAGGAAGTGAGATTGGTAAGAAAAAGAAAAGAGTGTTTTCTTCTGTGTCCCATCTCTTCCAGAATTATATCTTTGTTAGTTCACTGTAAGGGGAAGAGTAAAGCAAAACTGGATTGAAGTGTCTTGTTTTTTCTTGCTTAGGTTCAGTCTTGGTTTGACCCTGTGTCTGATGCACCATACTGCCTACTCTTCCTGTTTCACTGCCAGTTTTGTGTTCAGCCCCAAAAGCACAGTTTCCAGCCAGCTGACCCCCAAAGAAAAAGATTCTAGTCACTGAACATTCTCTAAATACATTACATGATACTTAAACAATATGATTAGAGATGTGAGAGAACAGCTCTGTCTTGCATAATGGTCCCTGCTTTGGGCTCTCAAATGTTATGACACAAGTCCGATAGGATGTTAACTGGATGCTCATTCACAGACTGTATGGTTTATGATCGACAGAAAACCAGGAGGTCGCTCCATAAGGGACTTGTCTTCTTAGCAAGCCATCTCAGTGATTGCACACTGGCTGCTCCTCCCAGTTTTCATGGCCGGTTGGCTGATGATGTTAAGTCCTGGTTCTGTCACATTCTCCTCTTGGTTAATCTGTCTGAAAACAAATGTCCAAAGTTATAAAAATTATACTTCAAAAATGTGATTTCAGTCATTCAGTTGTAGTTAGTTTTAAGCACAGAGATTTTTCTTTTTTTTAATCATTACTGTATTAATAAATTACTCATAAATGTGAGTAAAAAGAAGCAGGTTAGGAAGAATGATTGGATACTTCTAGCAAAATTGACTATAATGCAAGTGATCTGGTGATCCTGTCAGAACTTGAAAAGCGTGCATGAGCATCACTATACAAGGACCATATGTTTCTACATTCCTGTCAGAAAAAAACCCACCACCTAACCTTATGTTTCTGCTTTCTTCATATTTTTCCACGATAACAGGGTCTTCAAAGTTATCTCTGAAGTTAGAGTTGTTGAAAACCATGGCTTAAGTGGCAGTATTAATCTTCTGCTTCTATTTAGATTCACTATTATTTGTACAGAAACTTAAGGACAGGACTACATTAATAGTAGAACTACAACAACAAATGTTCAGTATAAAATTCTAAATCAAGTAATTGTCTCAGCTTCTCTGAGAAGCTAATATTCTGCCACTGATGCGAAATGATAACTCAGGTTTACTGAAGAAATGAGTGACTAAGCACTATATACACTTAAACAACAGACTTTGTGTTATTAATTTGTTTTCCAACAATCTTATGTAGTCACTGTGGAGGCATAGCAGGAGTGATTACTTTTGACTCATAACTTTGATTTGCTAAAGAAGATGCAGACATCTAAAGACAGCAGTGAATATTTCTGCTCTTTCTCAAAGAGTTCTCACTGTTTTTCAGTGAAAATTTACTGATCTAGGTAAGATTGGTTCTTAGACAGGCCAAAGATGGATGCATTCTCAGTGACATGGGAAAAGCAGCAAAGTCATATTGTTCCTTTCTTTTCCAGCTTGTTTTCAGGCAAGAGGGACTCTCTAGTACAGCATCTGAAGATGACTGCTGCATTTTTGCTATAGAACAGGAAACAGTACTCACATATCCTGCAAGTGGATTGTAATCCACATCATGCTTCTAGGAAAAAAAAAAGTAAAATACCACCTTAGGTTACATCACACTTCTCAGGCAACAAAACCCATCCTAGTTCAGTGCCCTCTAGGACCTGGCACCTAAGTAAGCAGAGCTGAGAACTTCTGATGTTAGCTGGTGTTTCAGAATGTGATAATAATATAAGGGACTCCAGCTTCAGGAATGGTGAACGTCACATTTTTAGATAATTTTTTTTTGCAAACAAAAAATTACAGAATCATAATCAAAGGTATCTACCTCCTTCCCAGTGAATTATTTTAAATCTACACTGTTTGTTTAAAACCACAATATCATGGTATAGTTGAGGATGGAAGGAACATCTAGTCCAATCTGCCTCCTCAGAGCAGGCTGTTAACTGCATCCGCCTCCTCATCAGTGTGTCTGGACAGATTTTTGCTATCTCCAAGGACAGAGACTCCATCATTTCTTGATTTGGGGTCTGACCCACCCTCACAATAAAAGCTCTCTTTTTCTGCTTAAGTTAAAAAAGCCCCCAGCTCCAACTAATGGATTTTTTTCCCCAATTTTACACAGAGCTTAAAGATCTGAGCTAAATAGTTTAAAGTCAGTAGACCTATTTCACGCTTTAATAGCTTTCTGCCTAAAATACATCTCTCTTACAGATCAGGCTGAAGCTTCCATTATTTCTTTGGACTGATAACATGTTATTTTATACTGTATCAGCAATTGACAGTTGTTCTGTTCTTCACTGTGTTTAGCTTCCTGAATTTGTGTAAAGGTACATTGACCAGCAATTGAAATTGATGAGGAAAATGAAACACTTCAATGGAAAAGGGTAAAACATATCAATGAAATCTGGGTTTTCTCCTTCCAGTTTTAGTAGTGTGTTCTAACTGCCTCTGTTCAGAGAGCACATTTCATTTTGTCTTTTTTTTTTTACCAGGTAGAAAGTAGTAATGGTGCAATAGTGGTTATTTAAACATAATAAAAAAAATAATTACTTGAGCCATCTCAAGTTGATAAAACAGGTGGCAGTATGCATTCAGAAAAAGAGATGATCTTCAGGGTGCTGACGACTAACTGTCACTAAAGTATCTGATGGAAATACTTATACTTTCTCTATACAGGAACATGCTGTATGTGTCTATAGAGTCAAGAAGCTGTCTTGTTATACAAAGCAATGGAAAAGTTAAGTGAAAGCAGGCAATCAGGTCTTTGTCCAAAAGGGCATAAACATATTCATAAGCGGAGGCTTGATGTTATTGCAAGTAAATGTTGGCTGTTAGAGTGCACATGTTCAATTATCTGTTACAGTAGCAGAACTCCTATAGCAAATCCTCATTCATTATCCCAATCATACAAACCCCTTTAGGTATTACGTAGCTCTGCTATTTTGCCCATCACTGTCAAACATGTCAAAAGCATTTTCTTCTTCTCACATAGCTATCCTGTAATGTGACCAGAATCCTTGCAAAGGCAAAGAAGCAGTGCTTGAGTGGCCCTTCCATCAGTCTCTGACAAAAAAGGACATGGAAAGAGTTGAAGTACTGCGTGCTGCCTTTGCTTCAGTCTTCGCTAGCAATACCTTGACTTCAGGAATGCCAGGTCCTAGACACCAGGGAGAAAGGCTGGAATGAGATGTACCCTTGATGGAAGAAGGTCAGGTCTTCTTCCTGATACTTAAGCAAACCAGACAGATATAAGTTCATGGACCCCAATGGGATGCACCTACAAGTGCTGAGGAAGCTGACAGATGTCATTGCAAGGCCACTCTCAGTAATCTTTGGAAGAAGTGTCCAAAGATTGGAGGAAAGCAAAGTTACTCCTGTCTTCAAGAAGAGCAAGAAGGAGAACCTAGGAAACTACAAGCTTGGTCAGCCTCACCTTGGTCCCTGGGAAGGTTATGGAGCAGCTCATTCTGGAAACCGTTTTCAGGCACATTGAAAACAAGACAACCATCAGGAATAGTTAGTGTGGCTTCAGCAAGAGGAAGTCGTGATTAACCAACTCACTAAATTTCTATGATGAAATGACTGGCCTGGTAGATGAAGGGAAGAGTAGCAGATATTCTCTGCCTGAACTGCAGGAGGCCTTTGATACTGTTTCCCGTAAGATCCTCATCAACAAGTTGTTGATGTATGGGCTGGGTAAACAAGTAGTGAAATGGATAGAAAAACTGAACAGCCAGACCCAGAGAGTGGTGATCAGTGATTTGTGCCACTGGAGGCACGGTTGGAGGCCAATAACTAGCACTGTACCCCTGTTACTTAATAAATGATCTGGATCATGGGGCAGAGTGTACCTCACAACTTTGCTGCTGAAATGAGGCTGAGAGGAATGACTGAGGGTAATGCTGCCATCCAGAGGGATCTTGACAGGCTGAAGGACTGAGAAGAACCTTGGGAAGTTCAACAAGGTTAGGGGCAAAGTCCTGCATCTGGAGGGGAACAACCCTGTGCATCAGCATATGCTGAGTGTCACCCAGATTGAAAGTAGCTTGGCAGAAAAGATTGTGTGTCCCAGTGGACACCAAGTTGACCATGAGATACCCATGTTCCCCTGTGGCAAAGAGACTAGTGTTACCCTGGGCTACATTAGTCAAAAGTGTTGCCAGCAGGTCAAGGGACATGATCCTTCCCCTGTTTGGACACAGACCTGGGCAAATGGCTCTAGATGGCACTGCTTGAACAGCATGGTGGACCAGATGGTCCCCAGAGGTCCCTTCCAGCCTCAACCACTCTGTGTGCATGAGCACAGCGGTGTACACTTAAGATCCTTAAAGCAGCTGGACGATGCAGCACCTAACTTTTAGGGCCTTTCCTTGCAAAACAGAGTGTAGTACATGTGCAAAGACACATAGGCTCTGTTGGTGTGCGTGGGAGGATGAGGTATATCAGGAGACAGACTGTTGAATAGATGCCAGTCTCAACGGGAACTGTTCTAAAGTCAGTGCCCTTCAGCATGCAGGTGGCCAGACCAGTCAAAAGGAAGCACTGACTAACCTGACACTTTTCTCAGTTTATTCTTGTTCCCTTTGGGACCTACAGCTTGAAGGTCTTTTCTGAGAAGAGGCATCTACCTCCTCTGAATAACTGGAGAGGGAGATTTTTTTTTTTTTCTTTAAATACAGCAGTGGAGAGGGAAAATTCTCCCTTTCTTTTATATGATAATTTAATGATTAGATCATTCTTTTAAGATTCATTCCTTCTTCAGTCATGGAGGACTGAACTCTAATTGCTTCTGTCTCTGAAGGGGCCCTACCATCAGCCTGTTAGGTATTATATATGGGCGAGTGTGTGTGAGGGGGAGAGTCTGTGCACCCATTAAAGCTACTCCTGCATGCAGAAAATGCTGTAGGATTTGGTGGGCATGAATGGGGGGAAGCCCAGAGCCCAGGGCAGGAGGTAGCCATGGCTGGAAGGGCTGGGATTGATCTCCTACCTCCTGGGAGGGCGGCTGTGGGGTTTTTTCCATTTAGTAATAATTTATATGCAGAAACAGACCTCTTCTCACAGCTGACTGGCCCGCCTGCTGGGCTACTCACCTGCTCAGTCTATTTTCAGCCCGTGGATCTTTTAATGAAAATGGCATTTGCATGGAATAGGAAGCAACGTGGAACATGGAGCACAATAGGAAGTAAGGAGAAGAGGAGAAAAATAAGTACCAGCAATCCCAAAGCCCAGAGAATAAGCATTTAAAATTCCAGTAGTATCATCTTTTCTGAAATTTCTGAATTTGTGATACTGATTTGAACATGGAGTGATGAAAGAGTTAAAATGCAGCTGAAAATTGTTCTTGAGGCATCCATTTAGAAAATCATGTAATTTCTTTGCATGCAAAATGGCCTTTACTGTTCACTCCTTAAGTAGGAGCTCAGAAGTGTGGTTTCTTTCATCTGTCCCTTTTCATTCTTCTCTCTTAGAGATTTCAATAACATTAGATTTGAGAAAAATGTGGGAGAGATTTCTCCTTTTTCTTTACACACGAGTACCGAGCTACTGTTTGCATCAAAACGCTTTGCCACTTAAAAAAAATAATTAATTGATCTTTTCTATGAAAAGAAACAAGTGATTTTATATGAAAATGACTTCCACAAAACAATGTATTTTCTCAAGATCCACTGCTACATACAGGTGTCAACTTCGATGGTGCAACCAAAATATGCTGTGTTTATTTATGCTTAAATGCATTTAAAATATTACTATATAAATAATAAGTTGTGTTTCAATATTAGCAATACATTAATGTGTTTTGATATAACTTTTATTTTAAATATGAAACTATAGTTTGTGCATTTTTATTTGGTTTGGTGTTACAAGCTGAGCTTTTTCTCTGTTGTACCCTTCTAACTTCATCCAGTTGTATCATAACGGACAGCTTCAGTATTATCTCAGAATTTTACTTTCAGTTCTATTCTGGGTTCTTCTGGGATGCAAGAGCTGTTTAACAGCTCAGACTACTACAGAACAGTTGAGGAAATAGCACTATGCAATTCTTACAAAAGGGAAAGAGTGCCACCTACTGAATTACTGCTCTTGTGACCACTTGATTTTGTGAGAAAGAATTAATCTACATTTTACTCATAGTTTTCAACTGAATACAGCTGGGTTTATATTTGGATAATTATTTAGGGTATATTAACTTATTTGAAAAGCTGAAACCTGAAGTCCCAATGTCATTTTCTTTTGACACTCAATGTAATTTTCTTTTGACACTCAAAAATATTTCCTTACTTTTTCTAGGTACTGTCTGTATCTGCCTGAAGCTTGTCGTAGCAGTATTTTCCATCTATAATACATGCAAAATATGATCTTGGCTTCACTTCTTTGAAAAACAAACAGTAAAAAAGTCAAAAAATAGGAACTCCACCATCTGGAGTTAAATATTTGTAGAATTGGAAGAACTTCCTTAATCATTCTGAAATTCACATCTTGACCAGTGAAAAGTCACCCAGGGAAATAGAAAAAGGGATATATTGGTCTTTCAAATTGTTTACAGTTTTCAGAAGTGTAAAAGATATCATCCAACAGCATTTCAGGAAAAATAATTGTGTTTTTTTCTTCACACCAACAGTTGCCCCAGAAGATCCTAGCAGGAAGGTAGATGGTGACACCATTATTTTCTCACGGGTGCAAGAAAGGTCAAGTGCAGTCTATCAGTGCAATGCTTCTAACGAGTATGGATACTTGCTAGCAAATGCATTTGTGAATGTTCTGGGTAAGATACAGAGTTTATTTTATTTTACAGTTTTCCTGCACATACAGTTGTCCTCTGCTACTGTATGGATTGTGTACTTAAGCCTTGCTCGAGGCCTTCAGTGGGAATAAGCCTCGTAAAAAGCATGGATATACATAATTTGGGTTTTGTAGGACATTCCTGAGTTTCACTAATCCTAAAGAAGCTGGATAGGTGTGAAAGCTGAGGAAAACTTAAATTTTATTTATCTCTCTTTGTTTAAGTAAATCAAGCAAACGGAAGTATAATAAATAAGGCAGGAATTAATATTCCTTAAGTTAATATGTTTCAGTACACTTTCATTGACTCTTGTGTTTTGGATCATTTAAATAGATGATCTCTAAATTGCAACTGAAAGGGACATGATTGTTACGAATTTGTCCTCAAGGCCTCCCAATAATGTGTTTCTAGGTAGAAACTAATGTGGCCTCTCTAATTCTTCTTGCTGAATTTAACAAAGCTAGTACTAAAATCCTAGGCAGAATGGCCTCTAAAGACTCTCCTGCAAGAACTGACAGATCTTTTGAGTGAGAGAAGGGGTCTTTTAAATGGAAGAATTCACTTTGCTTCCATGGCTCCTTTAAAAAAAGTAGGTGTTTCACCAAAAATACATCTCAACATCTTTCTGCCTGAAGGTTTGTTTGGAATAATGTAGTTCAGTCTGTTCCCAGGAGTTTCTCTTCTTGAAGTATACTCTGATTTAAATTTTCCAAATGAAATCATTGCCTTTGGTGCCCATCCCTCTTACTTGTAAACAGGGAAGAAGCATTTGTTTTTTGTAAGATAATTGTCCTACATTAACATTTCCTCAGGCTACTGGCAGTAGAACATATTCAGACCTAGACTTGAGACCAGAAATAAATTCAGAGAAGGTTGTTAACATATAATTCTTCAGGCCATTCTTGACATCTTAGTATTTTGAGTTTGTATCTTTGTATCTATATCCAGATTTTTTGTCTTTTCAGCTGAGCCACCAAGAATTCTAACTCCTGCTAACAAACTGTATCAAGTCATCGCAGATAGCCCTGCATTGCTAGACTGTGCTTATTTTGGTTCACCTAAGCCTGAAATTGAATGGTAAGCAATAATTGTTCTTAAGTAATGTAAAAAGAGCCAGTGATACCTATGGAAACAAACATTTAAAGCTTTAAAAATATTTTTACTCTCTTTGCAATTTTAAAATAGTGTATTTTTATATATATATGCTGATTACAATACACTAATACAATATTACAAATACTTAATGTAACAACAGTTGTTTCTACAGAGTTGATCTTAAATTTCATGATATGATTGTGATAATAAAATACAACATAATTAAACTATGATGTTGGATAATGATCTTATTTTTTCTATAAAGGTTTAAGGGAGTGAGAGGGAGCATCTTGCGTGGAAATGAGTATGTTTTCCATGATAACGGAACCTTGGAAATTCCAATGGCTCAAAAGGATAGTACTGGTACATACACATGTGTAGCAAGGAATGAATTAGGAAAGATACAAAATGAGGTGCAATTGGAAGTTAAAGGTAAGGAATAAATCACTCTTTTATCACAGGTTAGTGCAGAATTTCAGACTTTCTATATATCTAATAGTAGTTTTACATTTCAGATCCAACAATGATAATTAAACAGCCAGAATACAAAGTGATTCAGAGATATGGCCAAGTTTCATTTGAGTGTATAATAAAACATGATTCTACCTTAGCACCAACAGTTATATGGTTGAAGGACAAGGATGAACTGCCAGATGATGAAAGGTATGGACAAAATACTTTTCCTTTATTTTTCATTTTCTGGTGTCTTTTGTCTGGTCCTTTTCCTGATCTTTTTAAGGACCATATTGAGCTGTTGACATTTTCCAAAGAAGAGTGATAAATGTCATCACTACCCCATATTTGGTGACTTACCTGGTGTGTTGATAGTATTAAGAAAGAATTCAAAATTAAAAAAAAGATGTAAGAATTTGTAATTGTGCACATTGGCCATGTGTATCAATTGTTAGGAGAAGATATTTGGCATATGAAGCCAAAGGGATAATGGAAGACTATTTTGCTGTAGATTGCATATAATTCAAAGTTCATTTAGTATATTTTGAAATGAAAGCAGATTAGGATAGACAGTTAGTGTGGGGAAGTACTCAAGAGCGATGTGGAAAAGGCTGAAGTTGTCCCATGGCTTACCTTGCTCTCTGGGTATTATCTGAAATGCATAAATATTTGGGATTTGGTGATGTCTTATGCAAGTTTCTTATAACAGTACCAGTTGTTGGAAAATCGGTGGCTGAATCTATTGTATTTACAGGTATCTAGTTGGTAAAGACAACTTGACCATTATGAATGTAACTGATAAAGATGATGGAACATACACTTGCGTAGTTAATACTACTCTGGACAGTGTTTCAGCAAGTGCTGTGCTTACTGTTGTTGGTAAGAATACTCTCAAACTTTATGATAGCAGAACTGTATTTAATTACTGCTAAATATAAAAACTGCATTAGATTTAAAATGCAGAGCATACACATAGTTTTCGCCTTCTAGGAGAGGACAAAGGAAATGTCACCTATTTGTAAATCTGTTTCACTTTTTAAAAAATGTAGTCTTACCCTAAAGTTTATCTTTGAATCAGCTGCTTACAGGATGGTCAAGTAGCTGCAGGACACATTTGGTTTGAAGCTGTGTAGGTTACTATTTGGATCACATCAGAGCTAATGCGGTAGATTACATACTGCAGAGTATTTGGACATAAACATGTTATCTCAGGAGTGTCTTTCACAACTAATTTATGCTTCAGAAAGACTGAGCATGCTTGGTTCTATGACTTGTCAAGGATTTTCTTTTTAAACTACTTCTCTGCTAAATTTCTATGTTTGTAGATTATGTTACTTTGCCCCCCCTCCCAATTTGTAAGAAGGTGCTAAGTAGATGTCCTGAATGATTCTTACCTCAGCTCAAGCTGAGATACAGAGTCCAGTATGCTTGAGTTTTAAAATGGTGTTACGAATGACACACAACAAATGTCTAGTACATATTTAAAAGATTTTAGAACGTTGCTGGTATTATTTTCTCAATCTATCCTTACTGAAAACTGGATAAAATATTCAATACTTTTATACCTTTTCAGTGAAAACTTGTCAAGATACTATTTAAATAAGTTAACTTTTCTTTGTCTCTAATAATTACAGTCTTTAACTACCTACAATACTCTTTTTCTTTGGCTACTAACTGATTAAATCCTTTATATTAATGTTCTTTTCAGCTGCTCCCCCAACTCCAGCTATCATTTACGGTAAACTAATGCGATGTTCTCTTTCTGCATCACCTGCTCGATTTATTTCTCCTTGCAACATCTTTTCTTTTTTCCATTTCTCCTTTGTTTTGTGTGTGTGTGTGTGTGTGGTGTCAACCCCTTTTACCAACTGGAGTACTGGACTTTGGAATTTTATAGAGCAGGCTGCTTTTTATTTTAGGGAATAAATGGTTATATGAGATAAATTATTTTTAATTAAGGTTGTTTATAGTGTGCTAAGATTTTTCTCATAGAGAACATTGTAATGCAGATTAGTTATATAATAAATGAAAAATAAATCCAACTGTTCACTGAAAGCTAATTCCCTATCAAAGATCTTGTACCAACCAAATTATGGTACGTATTTACATTGTTTTTGATGACAGCTTGTTAGACCTGTTGTATTTTACTTTATAGTTTGTCTTCTTTTACTTCACCCATAAAATGGGTAAGACCATATTGACCCATTTGGTTTATGTTTGATAAAATTCCTAATAAGGATTAGCAGTTATAGCTGAAATTATCCCAACAAAATCTCTCAGGTATAGTTTTAAATTTGACAGTATACAGCCTTTAATTTGATAGCAATTTTTCTGAATTTGGGTTTTTAAAATGCAATATAATATGCCTGAAACACTTTTAAATATGGGAGTCTTAAGCACTTTCATGTAAATCCTGTCACACTAAGTGAAAATACGGACATATTTTTAAATAAACATACTCATTAGTTTTGATTTTTGCATAACAAATCATATAATTATTTTCAGCAATTTGGCAATTTTATGCAATATAAGGATGTATACAGGCAGCTTGCATGGTATTTCAGGATATTTTCAAAGTACAGCAAAAAATAAAAGACTTTGTAACTTGCAGTTAGTTTCTATTTGAACTATACTTCACAGAATCACAGAAGGTTAGGGGTTGGAAGGGACCTCGAAAGATCATCTAGTCCAACCCCCGTGCCAGAGCAGGATCACCTAGATTACTTGTTTTGAGTTCGCGTTCAAAGTATTTGTAGTGACTCTAGAAAAGCTTCTTTGACATGAATGCTTCTTTATTTTCCTTTTTTCTTATTAAAGAATTAAGTTACAGTAGATCATCACTCATCATGAGTCTAAGAGAGACTAAACATGCATTTCATAATTCTTTACATTTGATTTGCCTTTTATATCACAGTGCAATGAGTTGTAGACAAAATACAGATTCTTGTTTATGGATAGAAGTTTCCAGATGCCTCAGTCCTCCATTTTGTCTCTGTTTTGTAACGTTGCATGCTCATTAAGTCATGCCTACGTGCGTAGATCTGCCCTTTTGTATTTGTGATTGGAATGTAAGGGTTTTTTCAGAGATCAAACTACTTAGTCTGGTGTGATTATTTACTTTGTGTTCATTTGATTTACAGCTCGGCCAAATCCACCTTTTGACTTGGAATTGACAGGTCAGCTAGAAAGAAGCGTTGAACTCTCTTGGATACCAGGAGATGAAAACAACAGCCCCATTACAAGTATGCTTGTTTGGATCTATTGCATTATGTGAACAGCATTACATTAACTGATTCTGGAGAGTTCTGAGATAAATTTTGTGTGCAGCATGGAAGAATGGCAAATTCATTTGCTATAGTTGCTATTTATTTACATTAAAAAAATTCCCTGAATGTCCTTTACTGTACAGCCAAGTAGAAAGTAAATATACAGTCCTAAAGAAGCTGGGCTTTTGACCCAAAAATCCCTGCTAGTTAACAAAGAAGTCCAGTCTTATGAATAGCTAAAGAGTAGACATGTTCATTTGTTGGATGCTTCTGAAGGAGTTACTAACATCTTGCATTAATTATTTCATAATTCCCATGTATTTGAAATAGTACTGGTACTAATACCTTTAAGGACTATCCATCATTACTCATTCAGGAGCTTATTCTTCATGGAGATCTGAGGCAGACAGTTTTTCTGTTGGATTGTTTTTTTTTTTTTTTTTTGTCCATAGAGTTGAAGAATTAAAGCATGTCCATAAGACAGAGAAAAGAAACATATATAAGCTTTTGAGACAGGAAGTGGATCTTAAATGCTCTTTACTCCCCCTAGTAGAACAGGATGAAAATATTCTTGCTTATATTAAACGGAGAAGATGGAGAAAATTAGGAGGAAGGCAGACAAATTTTACTGTTTGATTTCTAAAACATAACAGGATCACAAAGACCTGTTGGGGAAACTTTTTCATTATGAGCAACTTAATGTAATTAATTGTTATTTATGCAGTGTGTGTCTAGTTATTAGCTGCCACAAGTTACCAAGACCATTGTACACATTGTATTTAGAATGAATGAGTTAGGCTGACTTCCTGAGTGTTGCCTTCTAGGCTGGTCAGTGTCAACACTGAACACAAACTGTAAGGATCGGGCACCTCTAAAGGAAGTTTTGTAAAAGCAGAATTCCAGAAATTTCAAAACATATCAAAGGTTTTGATTGCATTTTAATGAAACACCGAGGGATTTACTGAAACTTTACACCTTCAGACTTGTCTAATTTATATCAACTAGTAATATACTTTAAAAATATAATATATAGAAGTTTAATGTAAACTGTTGAATTGTATTTAAGTTATAGCTTATTAATATACTCTTGTATCAGCATTTTAATTTTTTAAAGACTAGAAGATACAAGTCTTTCCTTTGTATAGGAATGAGATCACACTGTTTCAAAAGAGATGATACTAGGTGGTGTCAGAGCTTTTCTAGAAGCAAGATACTGCGTGCACTCTGATATTGGCAATTGAACTCTTTGACTGAATAATGCTGGTTTTAATTATGATACAATTTCTATTGCTGTGTGGTCCCCTGAGAGCCTGCATCATAAGGCGTTTGCTTCATAAGTAAGCCTATTACTGCTGCTGCTGCTATCAGTTCAAAGTGCAGATCAAGACTCAAAGATAGCACTTCATTATGAGCAATCCTTTTACACAAGTAACATGATTGACATGCAGAATCTCACTGAAAGCTCAAATAGAATTTTTTTTCCTTCAAGTCTCCTATAAATTTTTCTACTGGAGTTGCATGTAGAGTGTGAGTTACTACAGGAGCAAAATGCACTAGTGAAAACTTTGTTGGTGGGGTTTTTTTTTTTGTTTAGCATGTAATATTCTCACCTTCTAAACAAAGACTTTGGCCCAGAAAAGATTCCATCCCAAGACCTTTATCTCAGAGCACACAGCACCAGCTCAGTCAATTGTCTAGTTGTTCCTGCCCTGTAAATTTCGCATGGCAAAACTAAAGATTCCACAGAATATACTCAGACTACACATTCTTCTCCCACTTATTTGCTGCATCCTAAGAAGTCCTCTTAAGTGTTTCAAAATTTACATCTTGTACCTAAGAGCAGGAAGCTTTTGTGGCTGTTTCATAGCTGAAAAAAGAAAGTTTTTATCTTTGATAATGAATATAATACTCTTTTTGGAGTTCTACAAACCTGTTTATCCCTGAGGTTATGTAGGGTCTTGACAGTAATCACCGTAATGTTTACACAGAGGACTCTCAATAAATTTAGCTTCTGAACTTATATTCCTTGAATTAATGTGAAGATACTGAAAAGTGCTCATGAAGACCTTCTTCAAATATTGGTTCTTAACTTTAAATAGTTCTTCACTGAGCCGGTCTCATTGGTGAAATTGGAAAACTCAGAGATTGTTAATAATGCACAGGTATTACTTAATGTTCAACTTGATACAACTAAGATCAACATATTTGTCAGCCAAATAGTACTTTTACATCAAAATTCCAATCTTGTCCCACTTTCTTGCTGTGATCATTCAAGAGGTTCTGTAACATTAAAATCCAGTGCCTGAGAGAGAGCTCTTGTAATGATATGTTACCGACAGGTAGCTGCATTAGTGGGAATACCAAATAATTAAAGTTTCTATTACATTTCTACCTAGTCAGTACCTTTAAGATCCATGTTATAGATCCATGTTCTGGTTTAGATACTTACTTTTCAATTTCTGTGATTTACAAAAATGTTGTTTGGATCACTCCCTTGTGATTGGCTTATTCAGAAATGCCTACACTGCTCTAGGAAGGTGTTGCAAGTTTTGACACGAAGTTGGATTCAATTTCTGTTTACAGACTTTGTGATTGAATACGAAGATGGTCTGCATGAATCAGGGGTATGGCATTACCAGACGGAAGTCCCTGGAACTCAGACAACAGTACAGTTGAAGTTGTCTCCGTACGTCAACTACTCATTCCGTGTGATAGCTGTCAATGAGATTGGCAGAAGTCAGCCAAGTGAGCCATCTGAGCAGTACCTGACAAAATCTGCAAGTAAATAGCTATTCCCACTTACCAGTGATTGATTTATGCTATGAATGGCATTGAATTTGCTTGGAATGCAAACAGCAGTCATTCTTGTTCACACATAAATATTTTATTTTTAGATCCTGATGAAAATCCTTCTAATGTACAAGGGATAGGCTCAGAACCTGATAATTTGGTAATAACATGGGAGGTAAGTTTGGTTTTGGAGGTTTCATTTGTTTGCTTTCAGGTCTGTGAGTAGCTTTTTCTTTTTGAGAAACGATAGTGATCTAACTGTGAATGCACTGTGAGAATATTCAATGTGTTGCTTGCTTAAAACATTCTAAAAAGAGTAAAATCCAGACATTTTCCTACCTTCATTTTGAGGAAAAGCTGCATGTATTATACAAAAAAAAAAATATTTTAAGCTGCATTTTCCTTGAGTGATTTCTCAACATAAACTGTTAATTTGGTAAAACAGGATGTTTTGCTGCCAATTTAGGAAAACTTGAGTAACTTAAATATGTAAATTTTGGGTTATCTCATGTACAGTCTTATTTTTAGAACGAATTCTAATATGAGTCCTACTTATACCGTCAACTTTTGTAATAAACCAAATTATTATGTATTCTTTCAGTAAAAAACTTTTGTGGATAAATTTTCTCTATCAAGCCCTTGGTCTGGGGAGCACTGTTTTTAGGGAGCTGGTGTACATCTGGTTTTCACCATTCCACTTAAGAAATATTTGAAAACAAAACATGTATCCAGAAATCACAATGGATACTTGCATGGTAATTAGCCAGGAGCACTGTTCAATGTGTGAAAGGCACTTGAACATCATGGTCTCCTGTAAAAGCTAAATGGCATAGCTTGGAAATTTAAGCATTGTTTCTCTGACACAGAACCCAGTGGGTAATTTTTCAATAAAATTCTAAAGAAGAATCAGTATATTAACTTTGTGACTTTGGATTTTTCAGATGATTCAGAATACTTTAAAAAATGTTTCTCTTCATTTCAGTCTTTAAAAGGTTTTCAGTCGAATGGACCAGGGCTCCAGTACAAAGTCAGCTGGCGTCAGAAAGATGTTGATGATGAATGGACGTCAGTTATAGTTGCCAATGTCTCTAAATATATTGTGTCCGGCACACCGACGTTTGTTCCCTATGAAATAAAAGTACAAGCTTTAAATGACCTGGGATATGCCCCAGAGCCATCAGAGGTGATTGGACATTCAGGGGAAGACTGTAAGTTTTATAGTTTGACTGAACAGTACAGAAAGCAAATAAATGTATAACTGAAACAGATTTATAAAGTACTAAAATATTGGAAAAGGGGGATAGTAAGTTGTTGGGGGTTTTCTGTGTTGGCTTTTTTTTTAATTAAAATGAAGTAATTTTGAGATAATAGGACTTCATACCAGTCTAGTATTAATCCTGGGGTCAGCTTTTTAATATAGGAACATTTTAACCTGCTCCTTGAGCACAGTGCATACGCTTAGTCTGAAAAAGTATGTTCATTCTAACTAGATACTTGTTACCTTCTTTCCACACAGTGCCAATGGTTGCTCCAGGCAATGTGCAGGTTCATGTTATTAACAGCACGTTAGCAAAGGTGCATTGGGACCCAGTTCCACTAAAAACTGTCCGAGGACACCTTCAAGGGTACAAAGTAAGTACAGGCAAAAGCTTTATGTTCCTCATTTATTAAAATCAATCACTGTTTCTATATGAGACTCTGTCCAGACTGAAGTAACTGACATGTAAGAGGTCTCTTGCTTTCCAGTGAGCTCAGAAATTTGGCTGACAAGAGCAAAAACACTGATACAATTCATTTGAAGTTAGCAGCCTTGTAGCACTAGCCTCCTGTGACATTGTCCTTGAAGAAAAATGGGATGCTTGCAATTAGGTTTGCACAGAATATGTAGAGTAAAAAAAAAAAATCATAATATTTTTACAGATCTTATTCCAAAAGGATATTTAGGGAATGAGGAGAAATAGTTTCTTCTGGAGTATCTTCTACATCTGTTGCTATGATCTTCTTACTATAATATCATTAAGCACATCTTTAATTCTGAGTAACTACCCACTTGGTAGCTTATGCTGGGTGGTGTGTCTTTTCAGGGGCCAGGAAAAAGCTCAGTTTAAAAGCTTAATTTAAGGAGACAGGAAATGACAGAAGGCTTGAAGTGTACTTATAATTGAAGGAAGCTTCATGTGAGATAATGCACAGTGGTGATAACTGAGAAGACAAAACGCTGCAATGAATAGAGAATGAGAGACAGAAGGACCTGAAGGTTAGAAACTGGGGCAACTTGTGTCCCTGGAGGACAGGGAAGATCTGATGGCAAAAGATGTTTCAGAGATTGCACTAGCAGCCAATAAGAAGAAAACACAGAGGAAACTGCACCAGAGAGGAAACTGCAGGAGCATGGTAGCCTGGTTGTGGAGGGAAGGGTGGAACGAGAAAATACATTGACTTACTATGTGGCAATAGAAAAAAATTAAAAATATTTACTTCTTTGCTCCTCAGCAGGTGTACTAATAAGTCTGTTCTAACAAAACAGACTAGTTACACAGCCTGAATTCGGTTACTTTTTAAGGCAGACTAATTTAAACTACTTCTGTTTAAATGAAAGGAGTGAAAACAAATGTTTGAAAAAATGAAAAAAGTAAAGATTATTTGGAGGAGAATAAATATGTATACTTAGAAAATGGAGGACTGGCATTCCAGAGCATTGAAACCAGTTGCAGCTGGTTACCACATCAATGAGAGAGCTCCTGGTA
Organism: Gallinula chloropus; assembly: GCF_964237585.1. Taxonomy (NCBI): domain Eukaryota; kingdom Metazoa; phylum Chordata; class Aves; order Gruiformes; family Rallidae; genus Gallinula; species Gallinula chloropus. Next base: position 36,736,884 of record NC_140085.1, on the reverse strand, counting down.
GGTGGATGACGCTTACCTGGCATGAAGTAAAACCATCCAGTGAGACTTATGTTAGTTCTGCATGAGCTAACATAAGTCTGTAGTTAGTGTGGTGCTTTGCCCTAAATAATAAACTCGGCTGAGAAACAGGATTTATTAGTCTGTTAGACATTTATCTGTTAGATGACAGTCTCATTGTCAACCTGGCATTTCACACACGAATGGGCAACCAAAAACAAATGTCCATTATGTGAGGATTAAAGAGTTAGAATTAAGTGAACTTAATGCTTATTATTAATCCATTTACAGCAACACTAATGCTCATAATCCAAATCACCAAATTTCTATTAAAGATCATTAATAATACAAAAAATAATCCATAGGCACAAACATCTGGCCATACATAAAGTGTTAAGTTCTCACCTGTCCATTACACAAAGTTAAGCAAAACTGAAGCTAAAATAACTTAGTCAATAATCATATATAATGCAAGCTGAACTCCACAGGATTGACAACAGACCTGACCACTGAGTAGTTTTGCTGTTATGGCTAGGACAATTGAGACAATACATCCTTGAATAAGTTGCAGATGCAGCAAAAGTTTCAGAATTAATTTTTGCTGATACCGCTAAGTCAAGCTGAAATAGGTTAACAGCTAGACAAGACCTGTGAGTCCTAAGACCTAGTGCATAGCTACCATTAGAAAGGTTTCTCTGAATTGAAGCCAGAAAGTTCTCATGGATGCCAATACAGTATGCTTTAAGTATCTTAGTTATTGACATAGCTTACAAAGCACATGACTGTCTCTCTTAAAAACGCATCAACAAAATCCTCCTAACAAACTCAGGCTTTCCTAATGAATAAAATTATTTCAGATGGTAGCCTAATATGCAGTATAGCATTGAAGACACATTTCTTAATAAAGACAGGGGTATTTCTCTAAAGAGTCATATCATGAAGACAAATGTATGAACAAAGCTGGAAGACATCTAACTAGCAGCAGTCTACAGCACATCACTCATATTTTGCTCTTGTATTAATCTACCTATTACTCTATATACTGTGTGTTATAAAACATTTTAAACCTAAGAAGAAATTTGAAAAAATAATTCTTTTCACAGTTACTGCTGCCATTGTTTCCTATCATTACAAATTCAGTGGTTATCCAACACAGTATATGTCTCTTTCCCTGTCATATTCCTCTTTCATACCACTGCTTATCAAACCCAGCTTATTAAAGCTTTCTTTTCATTTCAACGTGGTTAGTGATAAGTTATCTTTGTGAAAAGTGACCGGCTAACTTCCTAAAATATCATGGACTGTACCTGATGACTTTCAGTACTAATACTACTAACGCTTCAAGCTTTTCTTGTAAATGGCTTTCTACAGTAGTTGGTAGGATGAGAGCTCCAGGATGACAGCTGGTGGTGTTGAAAAACATTATCTCAAGCCATGTAAAACACAGTGGTACTTAACAGTGATTAGAGTGAAATGATATGTCATTAGCAATAGAAGGCTGGTGTTGGTGTAACATTGCTTCATAAGCTATCTAGTTGGCCTATGTAAGTCTTAACAGTTCCCTTTTTCAAATTCATATGTGAAATCCCAGCTTCCTTAATTAAAGAGGTGTTGTGCTGTTGGCCTAAGTGGAACTAGAACTTCACTCATTTACCTCACTTTATCAGATTTTGTGTATGATCATAGGTACATGAAAATTACGCTATGAGTAATTAACAGTGATGTATTTGGAGGTCACAATCCTAAGAGTAACACAAGTCTTTGTAGAGACAACTGTTAATACCTTTCTAGATATCTCTCCAGTAGACAGACTGCATAGTAAAGAGCGTGCAGACAAGGCCATTAACTCTGAGGTTCATCTGTACTTTCTTATAAACTCAATCAGCAAAACGGACACCAGAATGAACTTTGTGGTCTGATCTAATTGTCACATAAATGGAGGAGTCTTCCTGTCCCTAAGTGGAGATATTTAATGACTCAGAGTCCTTGCACAGCTTACATGTTTTTCCATCCCAGACACATCATTTAGTTTCTTTCTCATTCAGAAGTACCTACTTGGCTTCCACATGACAAGCAATTTCATGGGGTTGGTGGTGTGACACAACAAGGTGACAAAGTACAAGTCTGCATTGGAAGCTTTTGATACCTCACTGCAAGAATGGGTGGTGTGATTGAGTCCTGCCTCTCAGATGGACTAATTGACATGAGAACTATCACATACTAATGCAGTTCCAAACCAGAAATTCTGTCAGACTGACCTTGGGCATTAGCAGAACTGGCAGGTGATAGTCTTCACCCAGTTGTGTAGACTTAAGTTTTCTGGGCAAGGTCTGTGTCTCACCTGAGCTTATTAAAATCACAGTTATTGCTATCTATAACTCATGGATCCTCATGAAAAAGCTTAGAATTTGTAGAGTCAGAACACCTAAACACTCACTGTAGATTTTCTTTTGTCTTTAGGTTTACTACTGGAAAGTACAGAGTCTGTCCAGAAGGAGTAGGCGGCATATAGAAAAAAAGATCTTGACTTTCAGGGGAAACAAGACTTTTGGAATGTTGCCAGGGCTGGAGCCCTATAGTTCTTACAAGCTGAATGTTAGAGTTGTTAATGGTAAAGGAGAAGGACCAGCAAGCCCAGACAAAGTATTTAGGACCCCTGAAGGAGGTATGAAATGAGAAAGCTAGAGAGTAAACTTAAATGTTCAGAAATAGAACACAAAGGTTGTAATTGCTGAATTTGCATCTTGGAGATGATAAAATAATAATCTGTCTCAAAACAGTGATATTCTCAAGAACAAATAATTCATGAGAAGTTTTAAGTTATTCTACTTTGTATTTACTCTGAATTCTTCTTAAAAGTTCCTAGTTCACCCTCCTTTTTGAAGATTATTAACCCAACACTGGATTCTTTGACTCTGGAGTGGGGTTCACCTACCCATCCAAATGGTGTTTTGACGTCATATATACTGAAGTTTCAGCCAAGTAAGTTGTTTATAAATGTATCTTGCTTAGACAATATGTCTGGCACATAGCAATCCATTTATTAAGGAAAAAAATACATTAAATTTATAATGTACAAAAGTTATGATTGCATTGTAGATGTCAGGTTTGAAAATATAGGTTATTTGGAAAACTTCTACTTGCTTAAGTGCAAGGTTAGCATTTTTTCATATAATTTTCTTCTGACCATGCTTTACAGAAAAATGGAAGTGAAGTCCTGCATATAATTGACAGCCAAGTTAGAAGCAAGATGCTACCACTTACAAATCCTATGGTCTTAACTGCAGAGAAAATATCATTAAAAGTAGATCAAATTACATCCTAAATTATAATGTTGTCTGTTTCTTCAATTTTCATGGTATTTTAATTTTAAAATGATAAATTAGTTTATATGATATTTACTCATATCAGAGCTATAAATCACTTCTTTAGGGTTGCCCTGCTGCTGCTTACTTGCCCAGAAATTTGCCAGCAGTAACACTGGACATCTGTGGGCATGAAATGGGTTAAGAAAGTTTGCTTTCTTCTCTTTGCACTGTTCCTTGGCATTGGATACAAGTCACTTCTGTACTTTTTTCCTAATCATACTCAAACTACTATGGAGCAGCTAGTTTGGAGTTTCAGACCTTTTTAATGATCGGTGTTCCAAATGTGTGTAAGTCCAGATGGTTTGATGTGGACTCATTTGCCTTGGATTGAGATACTTAGGAGAACAGAACTTGAACTTTTAAAACTTGAAGGTGTTTCCTATCTCCCTGCTGAATTTTGGCCCCTTGCATGGATCCATGTTATGCAAACTGTAGATTGTCATTCATATAACCTGGAAGGAACGATGTAGCAAACACAAAAGCCTATTTTAACACAATGGTAATGTAGGGACTTTTCCTAACTCCCTCTTCTTTTTTTTCTTGTGACAACAGTTAACAACACACATGAACTAGGCCCCTTGGTAGAGATAAGAATTCCTGCCAACGAGAGCAGCTTGATATTAAAAAATTTAAATTATAGTACACGGTACAAGTTTTACTTTAATGCACAAACTTCAGTTGGATCAGGAAGTCAGATAACTGAGGAAGCAGTAACAATTATGGATGAAGGTAAGATGGGTATGTATGAAGCAAAACCACCGAGTTTAAAAACAGCTAGGAATTTTATTTAAAAATACTATTACTCCTTACTTCCATTAAGGAAATAGCCTCTAGTAACATGTTCTCTAGAGCTTGACTGTATTAATAAAAGATTTAAAATAGTTTTTAATAGATTTTAAATAGTTTTTAAGACAAGATGTGCAAAGTCCTTCTACTGTAGTAGAAAGTCCCCAAAGGAACTGCAAAGTGGAAGACCCCAAAGAAGTGTAAAGGCCCTGCTTTTAATAGAAAATTACAAGATCTAAGACTATTCCGGGCTTCAGAGTTTCATGTAACTTTACATTTGAAGTGTTTTTACTCCATTCACCTATTCTGTTTCATTTACCTTCTCTGGTCACACAGAACAATACCAAAATGAAGCAGCTTTATGGCTGGAGGAAATTGTTTCTCTTGAAGTATGCACCAGCTTCTGTGAGATCTAAGTTTCTTTCAGATCTGACAAAAAATGTAACTTCAAAAAAAGCTGCTGAAATAATTTTTTCATTTATTGCCCCAAGAAACTGGTGACATTGTATAACATTTAAATACTCTTCCATTCAATCATGTTACTATTGATTGTTTAATGTATAGCCATTCTAATTCTCCAGTTTTGGCAATGCTTTTGTGGAAGATGTGATTTTTTTTTAAATACAAAAGCTTAATAAAGTTACAATAAATCAAAGCAAAGGGGAAATTTTTGGGAGAAAGCCTTTTATGATTTTGCACATCTTAACATTAATAGTCTGTTTTAATATCATTTTTCACATATTTTGATGCTTAGAAAATTACAGTTTATTGAATTGCCATGGATGAGTTGGTACGCAATGCCATTTCTCTAATAGCGTATTAAGGTTGCCTATGAACTGCATTTATTTTCAGTCATGAATCGTAACAAGCATGAGCAATAAAAGTCTGTAAATGCATGTGTGTTAATTTTTTGTCTTGTAATAGTCTGTCAGTGTTCAGCGTAAGTGGATTGTTTCTAATTTCTTTGAATTAATACCTTTTATCTAGTCTGCATGCTGTTTTGGTTTATAATGAAATTATATGTGTATGTTCCCTTTGGTGTTGTATCTAATTATATAGTGTTCCTATTCTTGTTTTCCTCCATTAAAGCCGGTATTCTCCGTCCTGCTGTAGGTGCAGGCAAAGGTAAAATGAAACTGCATGATTTGTTAATGTGTGGATTTTGCAGTGTTACAAATGGGGAAATTGCAGTGGTAAGGACAGAAAACCTTGGGCTACACATTGCTGAACAAAGTATTAATCAGTGCTGGAAGAAAACATTTGTGGATTTTGTTTTTTGGGTTTTTTTAAAACAAAAAATAAAAGAATCCAGAATCCTTATTAATAACTTTTCATCTGTTTATTTTGCCATAGAGTTCCAGGGGAATTCATTAGCTTTGCTTCGGCAAAGTCTAATTATTTCTGAGCATTTAACAGATGTATGTCACTGTCATAAATATTCAGGATCCAGGTGCACTACTGCTGATTAGCTGGAGTAGAAAAAAAGCACTTTTGCAAAGGAGAATTTTTTACTCTCTGTGCCATGTGCATTTTTTGTTTTGAAAAAGTAGGTGTGTTCTTGTTCTCACTGCTGATTAACGCTGCCCATTTGGTTACATTTATTTCATTTGCAAGCCAACTGTGTGTAGGAGACAGATGACTGACAATACCCTCTGTATACTTCTCAGTTAGACTATCAGATTGAATATACAGGGAAATGGCTTCCTGCTGTCTGAGGGCCACAGATCTTGTGAGTGCTTGAGGATGTCTCAGTGAGTGGAACCTGTTATCATTATTCTTGAATTCAGTGATGTTTAGGTCTTTATGATGCAGTTCTTCTGCCAAACAAGGTGTTCTTCACATTTTTTGCACACAGTTTTTATGAATTTTCATACCTTTACTGCCAGAAGCAAAGATGGTCAGAGAACTGTTAGGTAGCTATACGTCAGAAAGGTGCCTCTATACCTATGTATCATTTTATCACAGAGTTGTCATTAACACCACTGAACATCTGTGCTTCTGATTCTCAGACCAAATTGAAAGGTTTACATGAAATACCCAACATCTTTTTACAAACTTGGAAGATATAGCATAAATTACTTTACATATATTTTCTTTTCACTTGATGATCAAATGTTCTGAACGATAACAGAACTTCATTCACTCAGTCTGGTATACATCAGTCTCTCTCTATGTATATACACATATATGCACTTGTACTTGCACATATATGAGATATATATTTATATATGTCTATATAAGTGTATTCTAATATCAAATGAGTTTCTGGTAAGTGTATGGAGTTGGGATTTATTTGAATGGCAAGGCTTCTTTACTGCTTTTTAGTCTAGTTGTAGCACAGATTGGAACTATCAACCTGGACATTAACAGTAGAAATGTAAATTAAGTTCTCATTACTTATAGCTGACTGAATACCCGTGCAAGGAAAAAAGGATTCTCTGTGTGAAACTGAGGTCTAATTATAGCTGTGTCACAGTCTGTGGCTAGCAGAAAGCATCTTGTTTATAAGATCAGCTGGAGAAGCTCACATTTCAGAGCTGTCATCTCAGACTCTCTGAAAACTTAAGCAGATGTCTTCGTTTGGTTCCACGCCATTTCTGGTTTCAGAGTTTTCACATACTCCTGTAGCATCTAGCTCTTACAATTGCAGAGAAGACTTTGGAACTGCAAACAGGATGGAACTAAAGCCACGACATCTGTTAGGACATCCGAGTTGCTGCAGGTCTGAGATGAATGTTCTCGCTGGTTACTTACATTAGCACCATTAACTGTTTTGCTGCCGATCAGGGACTATGAGGAAGGAAAAGTAGGATCATATTATCAAGATGAAGTGCCAAATTATTTGGTCTCATGAATGGGTGGATTTGGATGCTCAGTAATGCTCAGCCCACTCAGAAAGAAGCCATTCTTAGCAGTGAATTCTTACTCCTCGGTTAAGTGCTGGAGGGCCTGTATGTATGCACAGTTCTTATTAATGACAAACCAGGGAGAAGCTGAAATTTAGATGTTCTTGACTTTTATGATCTATGAAAAATATCTCTGTTTTTTATTTTGAAAGTCAGCACTTAGCAGAAAAAAATGTAGTTATCCTTTCAGTTTGACCACATTCATTTTGGAAGTTAAGAAGACTTAACTCAAGTCCCAGATTCAGCCAGCCTGAATTGCACTAAATTTCTGTACGTGGTTTTTTCTACTGGCTACCTGCCTCTGAAGACCTGCAGCTTGACCAGTCAGAAGACACAAGGTGCCAGATGAATTCAATTCATCTGAAATGGGTCAAGCTGTGCAATTTAGGACATATTTCACTTCTCAGAGTAAAACTATATATTAAATTGCAGAGGGAAATATTGCTGCAATAAATCCAAAAATCCTAGAGCACCTCAGTAATTTTATAGTAGGTCTGAAGTATATTCCCTGTCTCTTGAGACCATGTGTCTTTTGCCATCTTTTTAGACAGGTGTCAGCCCTTCATTGTCTTTTATTACTTTAAGAGCAATGAAAGTAATCACAGTCTGCTTACTGCTACACTTGACACTTGTCATATTTGTCCCAACTGAGTTTGTATGGTTGTATTGACTCTACTGGTGCTGTTAAGTAATGATATCCAGTATATTCCAGAACAGTAAGTAGAGAAAAGTGCATTTTTTCCCATAAGGTAAAATAACATTTTTATAAGAAAACATGAATTATGAAGTAAAAGATAAGGGATTATCATATAGGAATCATTCTTCTTTTTAAAAGAACTTCAAAGCTCTGTTCAAAAGGGGGGCAAGATAAGGAGGAAATTCTTGGCTCCCTGTAATATGAACACCCTCCTAATAAAAACTTCTTGAGACAAAAACAGCACCTTTGAATCAGATAGCAGAAATGCAATGGATCTTGAAAAATTACGAGAATTGAGGTTCTTTTCTTCTCTAAGGGGAACTTAGCAGAGGAGATCCATGTCACTCACAAGTGCATGAGAATAAATCATGAGACACATTATTTTACTAGAAGGGCAAGTTATCCTGTTACAGTTGATATTCCTATTTGACTTGCACTATCTTTATTCCTTTCTAATACTGCGATGTTATAAATTACTTAAATTTGATCAAATTATGGCACTACAAGGACAAAACAATTGTTTTCCTTCTTAGCAACCTCTATCCTAAATGTGTGTATGTCAAACATAATGTAGTATCCCCAGTAGTGGATAAACACTATGCATTGATATTGCCATTTTCTATTCACATCTAGGGACAGGTACAAGGCAATAGAGGTGTGAGAAAAATCAGGGAATGAGAACCTGATTGCATATAAAATAATTATAGTAGCAGCTGGAAAGTGATGCGGGAGCACTGGAGTCCAGTCTTTCCTACTCTTCTTCCCATCGAATAATTGGAATATAGAGGAAGAGAATACAGATTTACCCAGTGGTAGAAAGTTGCTGATTAAAATAAACAGTCACAGGGGGTTGTTCCTGTGTTTGTGGTAAGCTGAAGTGTTGGGAGTCATGCCATGACGCGTCAGTCTCGACATTTCTCAAGTTGTCTTGTTTCACTTTTCAGTTTCTTTTAGATTCAGTCAACATTTTTATTTGAAAGTGAAGTCTTGCAGTCGGCATAAAGGCAGACACTGGTAACTGGCAGTACTGAACTGCAATTAAAATAAGGTTGTGAGATCACAGTTGCCTTTAATTGAAGCTAACGCTTCCTGTCAATGCAGTGCTCAGCCTGGTCTGCCTTCTTTATGTGAACTTCACAGCTCAAGTATTACTGACAGAAAGGGAAGAAAATAAGTAGTCTGTCTAGCCTCTGGGTTAGAAACTATTCTTATTTCTGACTAAATCTCCAATATGCAGCTCTTCACTGCAGGCTAGACATCATTCTCAGCTGAGTTAGTATCTCTGATCTCTTCATATAAAACGGGATCAATCTGAATTTTCTTTGTTCATTCAAAATGCTGTTCTTTAAATCATTTTCCCTGCCCACCATCTGTTTTCCCTCCCTCTTTGAATCATTTCACATAATGTCTCCATATTTTTTTGCTAACAAGTTCAAGCTGCTTCTTCTTTTCAAGTTGATTATTTTTGTACTGCTCCTTCAGCCACTCTCTGCTTGTGGACTTCTCCATGACCCATCTATGGGATTCTTTCAGTACAGCCTGCTGCTTAGAGTCATTGATTCGTCCTCTCTTAAGTCTGCTGTGAGAGGTGATAATGCTTTACGTGCTAGACTAGAGCTGATGACTGGTACGGCACAAGAATTCCTGCAGATACCTTTCTCCTTGTGGACATCACACAACATCCATTCTATGCTAAATGCTTATCAGTGAAAGGATTTCTTGCATTTCTTCTTTCTCTTCTGCATTTCTTGCACGTCAGGAATCCTCTTGCAATGGCTTAAATTGACTTAGAAGTGGCTAATGCCCATCTCTCACCGATAGAAATGGAATTCCCTCCTACTGCTCTATTGAGGCTTGAATTTCATACTATAAAAGTTATAGGGTAAAAAGCAAACAAAAGCAACCTCCTTCTCCATGTCATACAAATTCTGGCAGGATCTGTTGCCTTTTTCCTTCAACTTTTCTTGGGTGGGCATGTGATTTTTTTTTCCTTTGAATTTATTTTTTCCCTTTATATATGCATCTTGGCTAATTGTCTATGACATGATGCTTTACAGGGTTGGGTTTTTTTTTCCCCATTTGACACCAATCTTCAAGTGCTTATCACTTGCCTTCCATTTTTTCCTGGAGTTCTGGTGAATCCCATGAAAAATCCTAAAGCTTAGTCACTTTGGGGATTATTTATTGTTCTGCTGAACTGAATCTTGAGAGAGCGTACCTATTGTGTTGTTAAAATCCATTCATACCTCATGTCACTAAATTCTGTTGAATCTACAGCCCAAGTGTAACTCTGTTACCTGGAGGAACTGTGTCCCTGAAAGGCTGGAAGATAAAATACAACTCTACAAAAAACTCCACTGTAAAGGCACTGGAATTAACTTGAAAGAACAATTTTACTTTGAGCCTAGGCCTCTTTCTCAGCACTTGGCAACTGCTTTTATGCCATTTCTCGCTACAGGAACGAAACCGTACTCAGAAGTGCCAGCTAAATTTTGCTTTGTATCGTAGCATGAATAAAAGAGCTTAATTTACTGGAGGTAGCTGAATAAGAGTCAGTCTGTATAAAAACTGTAACTTATTAACAATCCATTCGCATCAGTTTTAGACTGACACTTTTGTCAGCACGCCGCTGAGCAGCGTCGTGCATGGCTGCAGATCAAAGGGATGGAGTGCTCTGCTACCAAAAACTCCTGCTCCCCCAGACAAAGCTTTCTGTCCCCCCCTTTTTACCAACTGGTGCTTGCACACGCTGAGATTTTCTGCCAGCTGACAATTACACATTTTGCATTTGTGAGCAGTGCTGGGAAACATATTGAAGAACTAAAAGGTTAATTATAATTAGAGGTGTGCTGATTGAGAAGACAAGGGTCTGGGTAGATTGGAGACAAGCTTTAAATGTTGCAACTGTGTCGACTCCAGGCTTTCATCCCCTCTGGTTCCATCAGCCATCTTTTACCTTCTTGTGTGTGTATTCATTTTGCAAACACGGCACATTTAGCACACTTAACTAAAACTTTCCAGGCCTGATGGAAAATTGGGTCAAGCAGTAGTGAAAAAAAGGGAGAATTATAAAAATAATTATTTTGAAAATAAATGTACTACTGAATTAATTTCTTGGTGCACTGTATTCCGTCAGAAAAAAAACAGAATTTAAATCTGACCAAATACTACACACGTATAACTCCAGAGAAACAGCTGTTGGTAAGAATCGGATAAGAGTACATCTGATAAGTGTCAGTGTAATCAGTCACTTGAGAAGATTTAGAAACTAAAGCACTAAGGAAATGAAGGTAATTTTCAGAGCCAACTTAATTGTCACACACAATCATATGAGCAGAAAGACATGAACCAGTTACCAGGTTTTTAATTTAGCAGGCAACTCTTTAATCAGAGCAGAAACCAGAAATCAGATGGAAAAAACAGAATACAAGATAAGATGGAGGTTTTACAGGGAAGGTGATTATCAAATTTGCTTAGTGTTACAGAAGCTCTCTGTCATCTGGAGTCTTTCATACAAGGTGCGACAGTTTCCTTCATCCCCAACTGCTCAGGTGTGAGGAGAGAGAATCATAGAATAGAATATCTTGAGTTGGAAGGGACTGGTAAGAACCAGTAAGTCCAACTCCTGTAAGAGAAGTTAGGTGTAATTCTGTTTACAAGAGTTTGAAACAGATCATTGCTAGTACATTCCTCTGTCTTCAGCACTGAAGACGAATATGAGTCATACAGTTGTGCTCATAATTAGACAGCAATTGGGAAGACCAAAATCCAGGAAAATGGAGGTTTTGAGAAAAGCAATTTAATGAAACAAACCAAACTGGTATTTGGAACATAAACCAGTTGTTTTCTTGGCACAGAACAAATGCTTAGCTGCCAATTGTAACAAACACCTGTTCCTCTCTTCAGATGAGGAAGGAAGTTTATATATCCTGCCTGCAATCTCAGGCTCTGCACCTTTCTAAATTTAGAACCTGCTATTCTTTCCTCTTGCTACCTTCCATTGGCACAGAGAAGCAGAACCTAATCCCCTGGCATTACTGTGGTGTCTGCGGTTACGTACTCAATTTCCCATAGACAGCTCTGGCTTTGGTATTTCTTATATGTTTTATCATTGACTTAGTAGCCTAGATGGCTTTTTTACAGCTAGAACTTTCTCTTTGATTTTTTTCAGGTGGTTTCTAGCCAAGAAATAAATATATGCCTTATGATTTAAAGAATATATTCTTTATTATTTTTAGTTTGTAAAAAATTGTGTTTATAATATATAAGCACAACTTACATATGATGACTTCAAATGTAGGAGTAATTAGCTTAATACAGATTGAAGAGTTGAGTGAGTGCTGCTGAGATAGAATTAAGAAGAAAAAATTGATGGAAGTATAGGGGTAAAAAGTCTGTCATTGTGAAAATTTGTAATCATGAGAAAGCATTTTCAGGAGAATGGATGGAATTTGCATAATTTAGGCTTTTTTAAAAAAGACTCAGAAACTATAGGTTTTTAGGCATGCCACTCATTTCATTTACTCTGTGCTAGGGGCTTGTATACAGATTTATTTATTTCATTATTCCAAAGTAAGCCATTTTCTCCTTCAATCTAATTTGGAGCTTCTTTCAGTCAGGCATATGGACAAGGCAGTCCTGTTTTGTGGAGAAGATAATTTAAGGACACAGATAAAATGTGTGCAGCACTTCTTGCCTTGAGAAGGGGCTTTTGCCCATTTTATTTTCTGGTGTAGGTGCAGCCACTGGGATTCTGCCATTTGTCTTTACTGAGAAAAGGTTTTTACCTCCAATGTTTCCTGGTCCTTTGGGGACCATTTTTGATGTTTCTAACAGAAATGTTTTTAGCAGGATAGAAAAGTCAGCGGCAAACCGAGTGAGGCATTTTCATTAAAAGCTAATTTCATGCCTTTGAGGAGCATCCTGCACTATGATACTATTAGAACTATTGAATTCTGTTTTTCATTTATATTAGGCAAACAAAAATGCTGAAATATATGTCCATTTGTTACAAGTATAATTGGAGAACCAAGAATTAAGGTATGAGTGAAGAAGTGGCTAATTACAGGATGCAGAAAAGAGAAGCAGTTCTTTTCATAGATGTGGGCATTACACCTATCTGTGAGAAGTGCTGTTGTCGGAAGAGACTGTGGGCAGTAAGACACAGTACCTTAGAATGAACAGCTTCTCACCTTTCAGTGTATTATGTCCTTCACACCAGAGTATTTTGATATTGGCTTTCCAATATCTGGTGTCTGATGTTCCGGTGTGTAAAGGTACCGTGATTCCACGTCAGTGAAGCTGATTTCAGAAATGTTCTCTGAAAGTAAAGGTGTCAGTGCACATGTACTTCAGTTTGTTTTCAGATACATGTGTATCACTTAGCTGTTTCATATTTTGACAAGTAAAACTAATTGAATCCTGCATGAACTTAGAGTGTGCATGTGTTATTCATGTAACAGGTAAGGTTTTACTGTGTTATTTCGATGTTGCTTTTCGATGCAAAGTGGTTTTACTCTTTATTTTTTCTTTCCTACTATCTCTGATGGTGAAGGATATTCAGAAACCCTTTTTGCAACCTCCCCAGTCATGCACACTGTCCGTCCAACATTCTATAAGGGTATTGTCTTCCTTTTTTATCGTTATCAATGCATTAGAGACAAAAATCCTGTAAGGGCTTGCAGTTGAGGCATTTGCAGTCCATTCAGTGACACGTGGCATAAAAGGTGTGTACCACCTTCATAACTCCATTCCCTCCTACCATCTCCCATTACTTTGACAATGTTCTCACTCTCCAGCTGTCTGCATTTTAATTCTAGGTGAACAGGAATAATGTTTTCCAGAATTCTGGCAATTAGGTACTTTTAAGTATTTGGCAGTTTCTGTGATATAGGGCATGCTTAGTAGAGAATATAGATTTTACTTTAGCATTTCATAGCATAGTAACTGCCTAGGATTCAATTACCAAATATGCTACTTAAATCACAAATTTCCAGTAATGGAAGCATTGACAAATGTACTATACTTTCACTGTATACAATCTATATTAATATAATAACTTCTTAGAATATTTTTTTTTAATGTATGAAGTCACAATTTCCTATTCTGCTTTGTTTTTCTATTGTGTATTCAGTGCAACCACTTTATCCAAGGATCAGAAATATTACAACAGCTGCTGCTGAGACCTATGCCAATATCAGTTGGGAGTATGAGGGACCAGATCATGCGAACTTTTATGTTGAATATGGTGTAGCAGGCAGTAAGAAGCATTTAATTAAATTTTTGCTAACGTTTTCAGATGTATTTTCAAAGATTTTTTATAACAAATGTGGTCTTAAATCGACCCAGTGTTAATGATAACTCTTAAATATCTGGAATTATTTCTTAATTTGATCGGGAAGATCATATAATTTCAGTTTTAATAAACATTAGTGTCTAGCTGGTATTTGATGCTTAGAGAGAATATCAGCCTTTGTTCCTTTGTATTACTTCATAAATTCTTTTCAACATGAACTTCTAAAAATGTAGTTTGCACAAAGTTGTTTATTATGCAGTAATAACGTGTAAAAGTATTACTGCATTAAAACAGGATAAAACCATTTTCCTAAATTTTGCCAAATCCAGGGGAATAAAACTAAATAAGAGAGCAAATCAAAATAATATTCTTTATTAAATTAGGGTATCAACCAACTTATGTATGTCTATGGGGATAAAAGCAGGTTTTAATTTTTGATAATACCACTAAAAGTTAAAACACAGTTAGCTAATAATAACAAGATCCTTTTATTCAAGTACTCTATGTAACTTCTGCAGTTACAAATAAATATAATCAATCTGAAAACTGGGATATAAATGTGTTTTTCTGAATATTGGTCAAAGAAGCAGCTGGAATGGTACTAGAAAAAGATGTAAGAGAATGATTAGGAAATAGAAGTTCAGTTTTCAAAGTAGAACTTCTCAACTAAATTAAATACTGATTGAAACTACAGCCATGTAATTTAATTAAATTATTAAAATCTATTTTAATGTGTTTTATAATTGCAAGTTCAATAGCCCTTTAAAAAATAAATGAAAATAGTATTTCTCTAGTACAATGGAACAAATGTTTAAAATAGTTTCATAATTCATGTAAAATGTCTTCTTCAATATATTGCATGCAATATATTATTTGAAGTCATAGTTTTATATGATCTTGTTATTTTTTTTGAGAGAATAAGTTGGGTTTTTTTCCAGTCAATCCATAGTTTAGTCAAGTAACTGTTGATAGTATTCTGTCTAGAAACTTTCAGCAATACAGAGTAATTCAAAATTCCAATATGTTGTTTTCCTAAAACTTTTGTAGGCAAAGAAGATTGGAAAAAGGAAATTGTAAATGGTTCTCGAAGCTTCTTTGTGTTAAAGGGTTTAACACCAGGAACAGCATATAAAGTCCGGGTTGGTGCTGAGGGCCTGTCTGGTTTTAGGAGTTCAGAGGATGTGTTTGAGACAGGTCCAGGTGAGGCACACCGTACCAATTCTGTATCCTAGTCAGAATTGTGGTAGACCGAGCGCTGAAACGTTGAACTGCTTCTAGCTAAGAAATGTTGTAGCTAGCAGCTTTGCATGTCCTTTTTTAGAGCCATGTTGAATTATTCTGTAAGCTCCTAAGTAATGCCAGCAGATTTATTACATAGATTATTAATGTTTTCGTCCTACTTGTCTGTTGTTTATATGAGGGGCAAGATGCTCATTGCTCACACTGCATCTGTGTGCTCTGCACTGAAAGTTACCTATTCCATTTACAGATTTACAGATTCACAGATTCATAGGGGCTGGAAGGGAACTCTGGAGATCATCTAGATTTAAATAACGTACTTTAAGTAGAGCCAAGTATATATTTTTAAGGCTAATATTGGTCTTAATAAAAAAATCCTGAGCTAAAATGTTTGCATAATCAGAAGCGCAGACTCAATTTGGTGTCTCCTGTCATCTGTTCAAACCAGTTTTAAGAGATGCCTATTTGAAAATGTTTCTTTTCCTTTTGTATACTGGTTTTATATAGATTTTGATGTCACAATTATATCCTGTGAATCAGTAAGGCTGTTTAAGTTCCTTATGTATATATTTCAGTCATGTTTCTTCATAAGCAAGTCAGTAATATGTGTTCGTTGAACTCAGAGAAAGGCATTTATTGGAAGTTTTTTGATGTTATTCTGAACATGTCATCACCATCACAGCATGTTCTTGGTCAGTTGTTACAATTTCTTGTGTATTTGCTAGCCACTTCTGCTCATTCCAAACGTTTTGGTCAGTGCACAGCGATTCAGCCTCACCAACTCCAGAATTTTATGATTTGAGAAAGTAGCTAAAATATGAAAATATGCTTGAATAATAATTGAACAACAATACAAAAATTAATACGCCCGTTTGAAAGTAGGCACTTTCTAAAATCATGATTTTTTGGCTTTTTTTACCTGTTCTGTTCACTTTATTGTGTTGCAGGAAGGCTTCAAAAGCATGGTGCTGAGCAACAGTGCCAAGAAAATAAGTATGGACTGAACGCAGAGGTTATTTAGGAGATGACTAGTGCTATAAAAGCAGATATGAAAAGTTTTATGTAAATACACATCCAGAGCCTAAAGCAGCAGGAAAGCAAGGGTCAAAACCATAACATAGTTCAAAACAAGCTGAGTGGACACCTTCCCTAAAGCATCTTTCTGCACAAAAAGTATTGAACCAGTAAATAAGGAATCCCGTATGTATCCAGTCACCTTGGCTCATGCTTGAGTAGTTAAGGAAGAAGGGAATATAAAGACAGTCTTTTCTGCTTCTTGATAATGGAAAGGTTCGGTGTCCAGCATTAAGTTATACATCTAACATATTTCTTACAGAAAAATGAATCACACTCTCCTCAGCTTAGAACAAAGATTTTAAACACCGCCACAACTGAAACAGACAAAGAGGAAAATACTGGAATATGGAATGTGTCTTTAATTAGAAATGAAACTGCAGTATTTCATGTATGAAGCTTTTGCCACATTTCTTTCTTTGACAAGCATTCCTACAGAGAATCTTCATAATGTGCAGGTTTATCATTTTGCCCATACCAGTATGGTGTGATGCACAGACTCCTGCATTAGCATCCCACCAGGAGTAAATGTCTTTCTGCCTGAAGCAGAGAATTTGCGTAGTGTAAGCAGGAAATA
The DNA here is from genome assembly GCF_964237585.1 of Gallinula chloropus. Lineage (NCBI taxonomy): Eukaryota > Metazoa > Chordata > Aves > Gruiformes > Rallidae > Gallinula > Gallinula chloropus. The sequence goes on along the minus strand of NC_140085.1, from coordinate 36,719,945 downwards.
TTTTGCCATTTTAAAAGTTGCACTGAGATCTAGAAACCCTTCCCTTCTGGATATGCAGTAAGTTAAAGAATACAGGAAGCTGCATGAGTAAGTTTTCATCTTTACTCCCTCCCATCTATCTTGCATATTTTTATGCATGAGTTGTTTTGCTTGATGCTATTTCTTACTACATTTAAATGTTAAATGTTCTTTTGCATTCTGTCACAGTATGTATTGTACAACCTTTAATGCCTTATTATGAAATGCATATGTGCAAAAGTCAAAATAATTTTAACCTTAATGTGGAAACAAATATTTATTTTAATTAGGTTTATAATTCAGAGGAAGATTAACTTTGAGATTTTGTTTTCTGACTGCCACATATATATATATATATAGTATATAAAGTATAAATATATATTTCTATAGGACATGTAGACACTTTTATGCCAAAATAATTATGTTGGCGTGCATATAAAAAACAGTTTCTAAAATACCAGAGAGCATAATCTTAAGCAATAGCTGGGAAATCTCCTAATCCTAACAGGCACATTCATTCGATGATCTGTTTAAATAAAAATCAAATCATAACTTTGCTCAGTAATACCAAAAAAAGGCAGCAAAAAGAGTTAACTTTAGCCTAGCGTTTGTCAAGTGGAATACGCAGTGGCCTTTCGTATGGACTGGAGGGTAGATGCTGTCTCAAGATATGACAGGTACTTCTGACCGTCGAGAGGTGATGCTTCCAAATTAGCTCTCTCAGCCTTTGTCTTAACTGATAAATAATGCTGAGACATGTGTTTGAATTCTGGTCTGTAAGTGAATATTGTTACATTTTATTGTCAGTGTGCTTGCCAGCCCAGTGCTTGTCAGCTAGCTGTCAGCCCAGCAAGGCTCAGGCATTGTTCAAAGGACAGCACCAGCACAGGACAGTTGTCATCCAACAGGTTTTGTGAGTGGAAGACTTTTATGCTGTATCACCTGGAATTGTGGCTTGAAAAGTCAGTGCTCTATTGAAAACTGATTTTCTCTGATGTGCTTTTATGAGCCATCCCATATAGACGTGTGTGCTTTCAGGAGAGGTGGAAATCATTATGGGGCTCTGGGGCTTTCACATTTCCGTGTGTGTGTAAAAGTATTGTGTCCTTCACTTCAGAGTGAGCAAGCCTACAGACTGTCCCTAGCAGGTGTGGGTGAAACATGTTGTGCCACGAGACCCAGTGTACTCACAGCATCCGAACAAAGAGACAGACTGAAGGTCTCAAGTATAATCTGGTCCTAGTGTAAAGTGCCTAGTAAGCTGAGACCTGAAGTACTGCAGATCCCCACTAAAACCCTAGGCATTGAATAACCCAGTACCTTATCTCATGAAGCCAGAAGGGAACAACAAATGCTGAAACAAAATGCTGTGTAGGTTATGCATAGGAACTGTTCTGCATTCCTTAATCTTGTGGGAAGGTGATCTTTGTCTCTATTTCCCAAATAGTGAGAGGTCTATTGGGCAACTCTTCACAGAGTTTCTAACTCTTGGGTTTTGGATCTGGAGGAGATGGTGAAGAACGAATACCATAGGTTTGGATGGGTGTCCATCTTCTCTATTTCATCTCGTCGTCTTCTGTCTGTGGCACACGTCCCTAAATCTCACTCTTCCCACTTTCTCCCAACTCCAGATCCTAAGGCCAGTTGTCTGAAGTGCGTTTCCAAACAGAGGAGTAGAAAATAAACTTCAGCAGGAAAATCCTTCTGCTGTGTTGGAGACCAGTAGGAAAGATCCAGCCCTCAGACCACACAGACAGTTCCTGTCTTATTAGTGAGACTAGTGTTTCTTTTGTAGTTTGGTTATCATTTACATCATCATCCAGCTGGAGTCAGCATTTGGGGAGAAACTGTGCCAAGGAAAGGCTTCCCAGCCACGTTGTTTAAAGTTTTCACGAATGCTAAGTCACGGCAATCATGATAAATTGCAGGATGAGGTACAGGTTTGAGGAGAGGAAGAAACCATGATGCTTAATAAGGCTTTAAAGGATGCTTCATTGTTTATTTTTAGTTGAAATTCAGTGTTAGGGTCTTGAATCACCCATCTGTTTCCCCATTTCAGACTAATGGGAGTGTATTAGCTAATGAGTACTAGCTTTTTATTCATTTTGAGAATGCAGTTTATGTATTTGTGTGAATTATAATTTGCAATTTGATTTCAGTAGTTTAATTAATGTAAAGTGGTTAAGAATAGTTTTGAGGTTTGTGAAAAGCAATGTAGTGTGTGCACCGGTTTTGCAAAGTAGTTGCCAAGCTTAAATGTTGGCAGAATTCTTCTCTAAGTTCTATGCACATGTAGTTGGAAACATTTTCAATAATGAAAATATTCACAAAATACAATGTCACTGTTTTTCTTAATTGTCACAGTGAATGTTACTCCTTAATTAATGAACCATGTATACCAGCTATTCTTTATTTAAATTAGCACAGCATTTGAATGCAGCAAAACATCTCATTTTTCTTCTTCTGTTCTCTAGCAATGGCAAGTCGTCAGGTCGACATCGCTACTCAAGGATGGTTCATTGGCCTTATGTGTGCTGTTGCTCTTCTGATCTTGATTTTACTGATTGTTTGCTTCATAAGGAGGAATAAGGGTGGCAAATATCCAGGTATGAGCTCTAACAATGAGACTAAACATCATCTACTGGTAATCCATTAAGAGAGATCTCAAGGTTACTGGAAAAACTAGATTTGCTGCAAGTTTGCATTTACGTTGTGTGTATGGTGAATCAGTCATCATTTGGTAGGCTTGTCAGGAGCAATCCACCTCAAAGCATTGAAGAAAAAAAAAAAGCATAAGAAAAGTATCACCTCCTTCATTCCTGGAGGGTCATGTTACCATGTTACCACTCTAGAGTGGGTTGAGCTTTGTTTGAGATACTTGGTCCTCCTGCCCCATTTAACTCACTAAAATGAGCTGAGTTAGAACATAATTGGTCAGTAAGGGTGGAAACATACACCATATGATAGATGCTGTGTTACTTTAATTTACTGGGAATTAATGTTATAGGGCAACACTCTTCATACATTTATTTTGTTGCAAATACATTTCCCCAGTCTTATATTTGTGTTTTTGGAGAAGGCCCATAGACTAAAGCTTTCTTGAAAAGCATAGCGACAACCAGTTTGCATAGAATAATAGTACTGCCTGATAGGATCCCAGAGCAGCTGTAAGGTATGGGTGGACATGAATGGACTTCAACTGGGCATCAAAGGATAATTTTGGTTTTATTTTTCTTTTCCTCTCCTACCTACAAATTTACTAGAAAGTAAATTTGTTGAGTTTCAAGTAAAATCTCAATTTCAAGGAAAAATTCCATTCTATATTGTAGGCTCCAGAAGTTTTGAAATTATATAAATACCCAGACTCTGGAATGGTTATTTAAAGGCAATTCAAACTTCTTGAAGTTCATATTGTTAATTTGGACATGAAAGAGATGGCTGCACTTACAAAAGAACAAAATAAATAAATCAATCCATGTTTTAACTTCTTCTGCTTTTCTGACCAGTGCACTTCTGAAAGCTAGTGTCAGTGAACACTGAAAACTTGTCCTCTTTCTAGGCAAATCTTTTACAGCTGAATTTAGCATACGAATTATTTTTTATAAGAAGATAAAATCACCTTTGTTAAGCATAAGATCCTACTCTGCTCAATCTAACTGTTTAATTGTTTTATGGAGAGATGAGAGATTTGTAGTGACAGCAAAAATTGATAAGAGAAGCTTCTGTCCCAACCACATATGTCCATGGAGAAAAGACAGATGATTAAGGAACACAGTGTTATATAGAGTTAAATGACAGGCTGACAACATTGTCTTAGGTTTTTTCCAAATGTTTGGATATTTTAAAGAGAAAATGAGATTACAGAGTATATCAAAAAAGTTACTCTTAGTGGAGATAATTGAGAGAAGGAAAACCAGGAGAATGAAACAAGTGACATGATGAAACTGAGAAGATGGTGCCACTGTCTAGAGGGAAGTAAAACACAGGTTGAGTAGAAGTGTAGAAGGCAGTTGGATGCTGAGGTTGCCATTGCTTTGTGGAGATCCCTGCTATGGCCTTCTTTTCTCTGCTTCTGCAGAATTACTAGATGCAAGGTTCTCATTTTTAATGCGTACACTTATATAAAAATGCTGTTCATTGAGTAGATGGGGTAGACTACATTGAGTGAAAAGAAAATTCTATAACTAGTGAACAGATCCTTTTCTTCAAAAGAAAAAGTGTAACAACCTAAGGCCCAAGTTCAAAATATTGTTTATATTCAACCCACATTCCAATGTGATGAGTTTGAGAGATTAATCTGGTCTTAAGGTTTCTCGTCTTCTCAGTATAATGATAAAAACTATTATTTCAAATATTTTAGTGAAGGAAAAGGAGGATGCACATGCTGACCCAGAAATACAGCCTATGAAGGAAGATGATGGAACATTTGGTGAATACAGGTGAGCAACTGATGTGGTTTGCTGTGTTCACTGTTTATATCACACATGTGCTATATATAATATCACAACTATTAATTCAAAACTAACTTTTTTTTCCATGTTGACAAAGTTTCTGTATCCAGTGCTGTATAGAACTATAGGCGGCCTTTCAGCCACAGCATCAGGAAAAAACTAAACATCCAAGCTTAGAATAAGCCAATCACTAGTGCGAGGTGAAACCCATCTTCAAACTCGATTGTCTCAAAGTGAGAAATCTTTATTCACAATTTATTTAAATAAATTTATTTATTCAGATAGTTTAAGTGCCAGATACAGTGTCCTTTCAGTTAGTGCACACGTGGCATTACATTTTTTGAAAATCCAATGCCCAATAAAGACAATTTTGTGTTACATTGACCAGAAAGCAGACCCCTGCTGCTCATACTAACACCTAATCCAATAACAAGGAAGTGATGTTACATCCAGAGGTGAAGGAAAGTCCTACCAGAAAAAACAGATCTCCCTTTCATGTATTTCAGTGCAAGATGCATAGCAGGCAGTTTCAAAGCATGCAACACAGCCTTTATTCCTGACTCTCTGTTGTGAATGTAGCCAACCTGAATCTCCTGGCACCACAAAAAGCGTGCCTTGGCGAGTCTGTTCCAATTGCATTTAACAATTACAAGTATGGGTTAGTAAGGAAGCAACATTTTATTTGTCGTTTTTTTGATTAGTAGAGGGAATAATGTTGTAATTTTCTCATTATGTCAATACCATTACATTTTACATGGGTGTTACAACAGACTTTACAATGTGTTGTAAAAGCCCTTCATTATTTTGAAGATGTGACATTTACAAATATACATAGAAAAATCAGGTTTTTCAAGAAGGATCCACTCTTTTGCCATAGCTCCTTCCTGTAGGGGAATGTGCATTTTCATCTGACTGGGATAGGTTTACAGTTCTGAATGCCAGAGAGCAGCTTCTCTTTATTCTTACCTGATTTTTAAAAAAAGTACGATACTCTGATTTTAGGTTAATGTGTTCAGAATAGTATTTTATTACAGCATTAAGTGTGTGTGAATTAATGAAATTCAGCTGATAAAAAGAGAAATGTGAACCCACATTTGGCAGCAGATGTAAAGAAGTGCTGTGTAAGTTTCCCTTGCAGCCCAGTTTGCACTCTCCTTTATCTGGTTTTTGATTCTTGGAACAGTACAAACAGTGTGGCCGCAGTACATGTTTTCTTGGGCCTAGAATTAGACTCTTCAAGCCTGCTTTCACCTGTGACCTGTAGTAAGATTTGAATTCATGTCTCCATATCTGAGTGGCTTGAGTTAATGTATAGAATCATCTAGTGCTTTATTATCTTATAATGTGTTTGTGCACCTCATGTCTGGTGAGTGTGGACAGATGCCTGCCAAGCTTTCAGACTTGTTTGCATGAAAGAGCTCATCCTATTTACCATGCAAAAACTCCTTTCTAAAATGTATTTCTGTGTAATTGGTCTATATTGGGCTTTCCTCTTTTTTCCTTAGAGACAGGGTGGCAGCAGCAACCAGTCAGATTACAGAAGATATCTTGGCACCCCCTCCGCAGCCCAGCATCACTGCAGTCACTCAGTTCCCAGTTTGCCTGCCTCACATGGCACGGGTTGTGATGCAGTGCTTCTTTGAGAAAAAATGGTATAGGGTTTCCCTTGACACAAACAAACAAACAAACAAACATTTTTGAAACATCTAGGAATTCGAGTATTTTGAACTTTTTTCATCACTTCAGGTCCATGCCTGCTTGGACAGGAAAGAAACTGGACAAGGAAAAGAAAATAAAAGGTAGCTGTGCCAATTCTCCTGAAGCAGACCCTGTCTTTACCAAAGCAAAGTCTATGAGATCTGACAGATCCAGCTTCTTCAGAAGGTCAGGGGATCTATACTCCAGCACCAGATCAGAGACCTCCTACACCAGGAGAAGGGCTAGGCAGTCTTCAGAGTTTACAAGGGTTAGTTCTGTATCTGCTTCCGTCTGCCGGGAGAAAAAGAGCTCAGACGAATTGAAGTACAGGCATGGCTCTGGACATCATGCTTCTGAGCAGCAAATAATGGGGTCGGAGGAGGGCTCAGATTCTCAGGCAGGACATCCATCCCCTTTCCAGCAACCCCTCAGCTGCAACTCAATTCATGGCTCACTGGCAAGGCAGCATTCTTCTCTCCAGCAGTGGTTCAGCCAGACCCCAGACTGCAGCTCAGATTCAGAAGACAGTCAGAGTTCCTACCACAGGAAGGTAAGACCTTCTACCACTCACTTCTCTGAATCTGAAAAGAATTCACTAATGAAATCTGTGATTTTGCCTGAGCTAGCCACTGTCTTAAAGGATGCTTTGACAGCAGCCAGACAAAGTTTAACTTCTGTGGAAAAGGCAAGGTCCCATTCAGTAAAGCATCCCCGGATACCAATTACAGATGTTCCAGTGGTTCCTCTAGAAGCAACTGGGAGCAGTTCCCAAACTGTTGATTCATACCATATGGACAGTTTACAAAATCAGACAGCTCCTGGGAAAGAGAAATCTGAGGCTGACAAGGCCTTGGAGATTGAGTCATTTTCTGAAGACAGGGAGGTGTCATCTGAGTCCCCTACAGAAGACCAAGAAGGACCAGATCCTCTGCGTAAGTTTGACAAGGAGAATCAGAATTATCTGTTCAAGCACATAAAGAGAGTGTTAATGCTAAAATCTTCCAAATCTGAATGTACTTCAGAAGAACTGCCTCTCCACTCTGAAGAAGGCAAGGTAGATAATGCACTTCCTATCCATTCAGCTGTGGAAGATCTTGTCTGTAGAATTTGGGGTAATCCTGATGCAAAGCATGAAGCCCCAGCAGTCCTACATAAGCTCTATCCTCTTCCAGTGGATAAAGCTGCTTTGTGGGGGACCTTACCTCAGGTAGACAGGTCATTGGTTACAGATGATTCTGTGCAATCAATGTCTTCTAACATGGATGCTCTCCCTAAAGATCCTACTGATAGAAAGATTGAGGAAGCAATCAAAAGATCTTTCAAACTTGTTGCAGCCCAGCTTGGAGTATCTATCTACTGCACTTATGCTTCTAGAGCATTACTAATATGGCTGGAAGAAGAACGAGCCAGATTGAAGAAGAAATGGGTCCCATCTGGTGCCATGCAGAGGAAACGCAGACTATGTAAAATTGCAGCTAATTTTATCCATGATGCAGCTGAGGATTCTCTGAGACTCACTGTTAAAACCGTGGCTTGCCTCACTGTAGCCTGGAGAGCTATATGGCTGCGTCCTTGGACCTCATCACTAGATCTAAAATGTAAACTTCTGTCTTTACCATACACAGGTGGCAGGCTATTTGGTGAATCCTTAGTCCAGATCATGAAGGATTTTACAGAACACGAACACTCCCTACATCAGCTGAAAAAGAAGAACTCTGCTGGAAACTCTTCATTTTCTTATCCTCACAAGTGTCTGAGCTCCTTACGTTCTCCTCCAAAGTTTAAAGGAGGGAAGGGAAAGTATAAGGTCTCACAGTCGTTTCATGCCAAGTACGAAAGGACATCTCACTTTCAGAGAGACATCAGGCCATCAAGAGGAACTTTCTGAGAACACAGACTTGCTTCCTCCTTTCTCAGGAACATGGAAAAATGAAAATTTATACTGAATAGACTTCATTATTTCTGGACCAGTGAGCCAAATGCTTAGATTAGTTGTTTAAATTTGAGAATTAAATTATGAAATTACTTAAATCTTAATGACTAATTATGATCTTCTAGAGACGTCACACCTCTCCATCTTAGGGGAGGATTTTGTTGCATGCGATTTCTAGGCTTCCCAGAATTCTTGTATGGCTTGGACTTGTTTGAAGTTTGGCACTCTTCAGCCTCATCCATGAGTGTACTTCCTGCAGATCCTGCCAACATTGGATTTTCCTGCAGTCTTGATCTAACAAAGAACCTAATGCTTTAGGAAGTAAGCGTGTGTCAGGAACCACACAATGGTTGGGTACACTGTGTTCCTCTGACTGCAGGCATGCCTGCACCTTTACATCATAATACTAAGGGAAAATGGTGCCTCTGTAGCAAACTGATGGTACTACAATCTCAGTGGTTTCCTGAGACACAGGTAGTACATTGTGGACAGTCAATGCTTACACCAAGAAACTGCAAGAAATACAAGAAATAACAAATATACAGAAATATAAATATGCAGATGTATATTTATTTAAATTAAAATTACATACTGTCTAGACCTCCTGTTCAGATCAGTGTAGGTGTATGAATCAGCCTAAATTTCCATCCTGGGCCTTATATCTGGAGAAATTAAGAAGTTATGGCATCTACAGATCTGTGGACTCATGGGTAGCGAGAGACTGCGAGGATGCATTCCTCAGTTAGCTTCAGGAGAAGTATGGAAGCCTAGTATGTCATTGCAGTCTGCAGAATGTTCTTAGGAAGGTCAAACAGGACAAGACAACTACAGCAGGAGGACTACTAGTGTGGCAGCACAGGATGTTTGCAGACTTTTATCCATTATTTTGCCTCTTCAACATTTTGATGCACACAATAAATATGTTTTCTAGAAATTCTTGGCTTTGCTATGAGAGACTTTCTGGAAATGGTTGGTGAAGAGTTCTTCTGAGTTGATTAATAATGAGAATATAGTTTTTAACTACAATAGTATTTTTTTTCTCTTGTAGTTATTAGATTTTTATCATAGATTAGGTGTGTTTCTGGGGGGCCCAACAAAGATTTGTGCCTCAGCACTGTAATTCTAAGCTCGGTTCCTTCTAGTGCAAGGAATGATGTCAGTGAGCTGCCTGAAGAATTCTTGTCTCGGAATAGTCCGACTGGATTTGGCAGTGGGCTCACTGAGTAAGTACACAGGTACTTACACATGTACTCACACATGCTTTCTTTGACAACTCTTAATTTAATTGTTGAATATCTGTGTCACTACTTTTTACACCAGTGCTTTGATGTCCCTTGGCGTAATTTCTCCACCAGAAACAACAAAGGTGGAAAGTTCAATTGAACTTCTTTCTCCCAAACAGATTTTTCTTAAAAATTTTCACAAGGGGTGAGTCAGGTTCTTTGGCTAAGAACAATTTTTTCGACCCATTGCCACTGAAAGCCAGAGCTTAATCTCCCAGTCTCCCAGTTTTTTTCCAGCTTCTGCTAGGGTTGAAGATTGAGTATTACAGAGGTGCTGAAGAAAACCTAGTCAGAAAGCTAATACGGATGTGTGTATGTCTGAGATAGATTAGAAGGAGTAAAAAGTTTTGAAGGCTGGATTGATACAGATGCCTAAGTGTATAGGGAGAGCCTTTTTCATCTGCACAGTCCTTTGAGTTCAGGAGCATGAGCAGAAGTCTTGTTAGGTATTGTTACACTTAAACATTGCTGGGCTGTTGACCCGAGGGCGCAGAAAAAGGAATCTACTGCCAACAGTTTTCATCTTCTGCATCCTCCTTCTGTGTCCTGTAGCCCAGAGTGCTTTCCACATTTTTGTCTGGTTTATGTTGCCTTTCATCTGATGGTTGTGTTATAAGGAAAAGTAGTACATTGCTAACCATATATTGAGTCTTTTTGCATGTCCATGAATGTGACAAAGTTTAGTGGGAACTAGTTACCTGCTGGACTGTAGAGGCATCGTAAAACTGCCTTCCCCATTCTGACTGGTTGCTGCATGTACCCATATCTAAGGAAGAAAAATTGAAAAGTTGAAAGAAGAAAGGAGATTTCAAGGTACATATTTCTTTCAATAACTGATGAGCTTGTGAAATGGAAGTGCATTTTTTAAAAAGAATGTTTGTGCTTTGCAGTTACACTCATCGTTGTCACCTCTGTACTTCTTCGTATCTTTTAATCATTGCCTGCGAGTTTGCTGTGTGTTTTATTCAACTAACAAGACAAAAAAAATCCCATGTGTTCATATACTAGTGATTGTTTATGAAAAAAATACTTAAATCATTCTTTTAGAGTTAGTTTTAATACTAAACTCAGTTACTACTAAAAGGTTAAGAAATGTGTGTGGTACATTCCAGTACTTCTCAAAATGACTGGTACAAAGCAGTCTTCACTGAATAACTTTCATCCCTAAAAAAACAGTAGAATGCAATTTATTTGTAAGACAACAAATAGTAAAATTATTCCTGGACATAACTTTCATGGCTGGCTGATCTAAATATAAAATCCATACCTGTTCTCACCTCTTGTCTTGTACTCCCCCAGTACTTCGTGTCTTACTATTAACTGTATGACTGAGTTCATGACACATTTCCAAAACTCCAGTTTTCCACTGCAGTTTTAGTCAACCCAATTTGTACTTTATGTTTTGTTTCAAGATACTACAACAGGTTAGCATAAAAGACAGCAAGCAAAATCAGAAACGAAACCTCAAACTGACCCTGGTTGCACTTTCGAATAATTTTACAAAGTCTTTAAGCAATATTAGCAAATTTTGCAGATGCTATGTCAAAATTTAGAACTTTGATGTGCTTTCTCAATATAGTATCATATATTCTACAACATAAAGTGTTCTAAAGCTCTTTGGGTGTCCAGATTCATAGTGCAATTCAGTGGCTTTTACAGTTTGCCTTTTGGCAGCAAACAGAAAATACATTCAGTTTCCCAGAGCACCAAGGTCCCTTCTCTGTTTTGCACCCCCAGAGTTACAAAATGCTGTCCAAAACATGATGGTGTCTTCGCTTCTTTTCTCTCTCTTGCTTGTTGGTTTGCTTTTATTCCTGTTTCTTTCCCTTCCACCCAAAACACCGTATTTCTCTAATACTTGACTTTTGATAGAGAATAAGTGGTGCCATGGCCTTTATTTCCTTTTCCTGAACAAGGAGTAGCTAGGTGTCTGGATAATCCCACATCTTCTTCTACTGCCAGAGTCTTGGCAGAACGTTCTGGACTTGAATAGTGCAAAAAGGGAGGGAATCCCCAGGTTCAGATTTGATTTTGCATCTGCTGTCACCATGCTCTTACCCCAGTGCCAACCCAGGGCAGATACACTCCTGGCTAAATCTGCAGTTTTGTTTAAGCTTTATATTAGCTTAAACACAAAGAACTGGATACTATTAATATAGTGACAGTGTGTTTTTTATTTAGTGTATATTCCAGCCTAGTGAGTTACACTGTATAGGGTCACCTTTTAGAATATTGACTGGTTGGAACATATGCAATTTTAATTTATTTTCATTCCTACGTGTTACATTGTAAACAGTTATGAAGCTGCTCATCTAAAATATAATAGCAAACCATAAGTTCAATGTTCTTTACTAGATGCTATTACCCATAATGCATTAAATGCTGCAGGTCATTCTTCTCTGGGAGTAGAATCATAGAATGTGTAAGGTTGGAAAGGACATTTAGAGGTCATCTAGTCCAACCCCCCTGCAGTAAGCAGGGACACCTGCACTAGGTCAGGTCATTCTCAGCCCTGTCAAGCCTGACCTTTAATATCTCCAAGGATGGGGCCTCTAGTACTTCTCTGAGCAACCTGTTCCAGTGATCCACCACCCTCATATTGAATAACTTTTTCCTAATATCCAACCTAAATCACCCTTTTTTGAAGTTTAAAACCATTACCCCTTGTCCTATTGCTACATGCCCTCATGAACAGTTCTTCCCCAGATTTCTTATAGGCACCTTTCAGGTACTGGAAGGCTGCTATAATGTCCCCCTGGAGCCTTCTCCAAGCTGAACAACCCCAATTCTCCCAGCCTGTCTTCATAGGAGAGGTGTTACAGTCCTTTGATCATTTTTGTGGCCATCTGATGGACACACCCCATCGGCACAAGGGTTCCTTCAAAGCTCAAGTCTGATGTTCATTTGGTTTGTATAACCTGTTGCGGTGACTCCGATGCCCTCTGAAGAGGGCAGTGGAGAAACTGCATTGCATGTGATATTTAGATCCTCAATTCTATCTTCAACCTTTAAACATAGGGGCCTTCCAGAATGAAGTCTCTGCATCACTGTCCCTGTAATCTGCGTGTGTCTGCAGTGTTATAGTCATTTGCACTTTGCTGCTGCAGGCTTGACATTTTGAAGTAGAATTCTTTTAAATGTTACTAACCTGTCAGTGAGCACAGAAGATCAACACCACAGTATTCATCCTCATGCCATGGACACAGCTGTACCTAAAAACCAGACTGATAAGTCTAGAGTTTTTGCCTGTGTGTATTTAAACCATGAAGGTGTTCTCACATGTTAATGAGAGGTGTCCCTACTGCTTCTTTCTTGTGTATGCAAAGAAGAATAAACTCTGGTATGCTTTTTCTCTAAGCATGTGCATATTAGAGGTGGATTTCTTTTAGAATGTGATAAGTTGAAGTCTTCCAAAGAAGGTGATAAGGAGATGCAGCTTGATCGAAAATTAGTGTAGTGGTTGTCGATCAATAGCAAAATGTTTCTCAACAGGGCATTTGTTAGCTCACACTACAACTTGTGTGACCTTGTATGTGTGTGAGAGAGAGAGAGAGAGATTCTCTGAGTGTTCAAAGATATGAATCAGAAAAAAAGAGAAAATATCATTTTGGAAAAACTAAGGTATTTGGTTTTAGGAATTATACAGTTAAAATATTTTGCTGAATAGATGTTTAGCCTAATATTGTGGATATTGTAAATATATTTTTATTTCCTTGATATTGTCTACATGCTTCTTTGTATTTTCCACAAGCTAGGAGTCTTTAAATAAAATAAAAAAAACCCACACCAAATCCCTTACTCTTTTACACCCTATATGCAAAGAAAGTCACATGTTCTGCTTAAGACAAGGTAAATAACGGGACCCCAAAGTGCAGCTGGCAATTGTGGGTTTTAACTGGAAATGCTTTAGAGCTGCTGCTGAAATCTTCATCTTGGCACTGAAATGCAATGTGAAGGAGTCTGAAACGAGCCCAGCTACGCCTATCCTGCAAAACACAAGCTTAGCACAGCTACAGGTTTACTTAGGGATGCTGATGGTACTGCAGATTTCCACTGACAAGGGGAAGCCCACAGTGCTTTGCTACAGGGATCTCTCCTCCCTGCCTGCCTTTCCTTTCCCTTTTCTCTTGTCCTCCAAGTCACCATCGTCATTGTCAGAACATGTTGCCAGTTATGGGTTAAGGAGGTGTAATGAAAGGAAGTTAAGCATGCTCGTTACTAGTTGCTCAAGGAACCATAGCTACTGTAAGCTAAACTGTTGCTTTACCTGTATAGAGTAAATGTTTTAGCTCTTTTAAGAGCAAGTTATGATTGAGAAAATACTGATCACTATCAGGATATGGACTTTGCTTTTCTTCTTAGGCTATTTTCATTTGTTTCTTCTGCACCCTTTTAATGGAATATGTAGGTCTCTTGAAAGGTAAGGTTGAAAATTGCAAGTCTGGCCTGCATTATGTAACAAATTATTTGAAATGCAGCACTTTTATTTTCTTTATACTAGTAAAGAAAATCAGTATATTTCATTTAACCAAATTCATTCTTCATTCATGTTCAAGGAGTCAAAGGAATTAAGTTTAACAGACTAACTTCACGGCGCATCATAAGCTTGTTACTTTGGAGAACCAAAAAATTATTATTATTTTATTTTATAACTTTACAACCCACTTTTTAATGCTTGCAGTTGCATCTAAAATGCTTCCAAGCCCAGGGCAAAAGTCTTTTCATTGAAAAGTCATGCACGATGGGAAAAAATAGGAAAAAAAAAAGACAGAAACCACAAAACCCCCTCCCTCCACTGAAGACATCCTCTGTTTAAACCATTCCTACGCCATGTGTTCATGTCAACTGCATCATATTGATCTGTCTCTACAATGTGATGTGGGTTTACTAAAGGAGTATAGGTCTGCACACGTGCTTCTTTTATAAACTCTGCATGCATGGCTGATTTTTGTCTCGATAAATAATGCATCAGTTAATTCCTTTCCTTTGTTTGTTTGTGTCTCCAGTGATGCAGAGGACCATAAACCTCTCAAGAAAGGAAGCAGGACACCTTCAGACAGAACTGTGAAAAAAGAGGACAGTGACGATAGTTTAGTTGACTATGGAGAAGGTGTAAATGGTCAGTTCAATGAGGATGGCTCCTTTATCGGACAATATAGCGGTAAAAAAGAGAAAGAACCTGCCGAAGGAAATGAAAGCTCTGAGGCTCCTTCTCCTGTAAATGCCATGAATTCCTTTGTGTAACCACAGAACTCCATCCCCTTGCATCTTCCGTTTGTCTAAAGCACTTGTGCGCCCTTCTCATGCCATGAACATGCAGGTAACGGAGCTCCTCGCCGCAAGGTGTTTATGCTATGAGAATATGCAGGTCAACACAGCTATACAGCATAACGACACATTAAGTGGTGTGCTAGTACGAATCAAAATACAAAATTCAATTTTTTTTCCAAAACTTGGGTATTTTTACCTTTTTTTCTTTTTTTTTTCTTAAAGAAGGAACTGACACAAACAATAACATCGACTTCTAATTTTGTTTCCTGTTGAAAATACAGTACAATGCATGGAAAAAAGAAAACTCCACCCACCCCAACCTGCTACACAATTCACAGATAATCTCTTGTACACTATAAAAACATGGTTTGACAATTTGTTATGCAGTCCTCAGCTGAATCCCTGGGTATGAATTCCGTTTTCATTGTCCGAGTGTTATAGTAGTATTATATAGAACTTCAATGTCTTTGTGGACATTGTTGTGAAATTGGTGACTTAATGTCTAGCTATCATATGTCTTTTTGCAAGACAGTTAGGAACAGTATGTACAGTATATAATTGCTAAATGATTTAAGTATGACACTTGCATTTGCTGATGCTTAATGAGACCCTATTATCTGCTCTTTGCTCCTATTACTTTATAGCCTTTTTAATCTATCGAGTATTACAGCAGTACAGTGTTTTATTTTTACATCAAAACACATTGGATTGATTTTAGGGCATAAAAGATACGCATTGCAATGCATTTTGGAATTTGTACAGTCACTGAAAGGAAAAACTTTAAAATGAGAGAAAATATTCCGGAAAACACAGGGCAAAATACATTCAGTGCCTTTCTACAATATGCATTCCATAATGCACTGCGCTACTAACTCAGTTGGTGCAGTAAACTGTGATTAGTGAAATAAACTGTCATTGCCAAATAAAGTAAAAATGTGAAGGGGGGGGGCAAAAAAAAAAAAGTGTTATGAAACTGTTGTGCTAAAAATGGAAGGTTTTAAATATTTTAAATTACACAAAGAAGAGTATGATTTTTTTTTCCTTTAAAAATAAAATAAATGCTCTCTAGACAGTTACAGCACAGCATGTTTTCATGGCCTTGGATGATTAAAAAAAACAAACCACCAAACAAAGAACCATAAAAACCACAACCAGAATTAAATTATTTATTAACACAGCAAGGTATAAACTCCTGTAAAATAAATTGTTAAAAAACCCCACCCAAACCAACCAACTACAGCCACAAGAGTGCATTCCCCTCTGTGTCCCAGCCTGATCAGTGTGGCAGCTTTGTAATTACCTACACCCCGAAGCAGTGTGGGGGTCACCTCTTGGAACCACAGGATTCAATCTGACAAGTGCTAATATGGTTGAGTGGTAAAGGGTTACCGTTATCCCACACAAAATTATTTTCTCACATACTATATCAATCAAATGTTTACCTCCAAATATAAATTTTTTATAACAACCTATGGTTGAAGGAATGCTCAGTTTCATTTGCCAATAAATTGGTTTTTCATAACTTGCATCAAGTTTAATTTTAAGTAAGCTTTTTATATGTAGATATTTTGTTGAATTTGTAAATACACTTAAAGCGTAGATGCTATATGCTTCTAGGTGTTACAGACAAATAAAACAAGAAAGCTTATGTTGTACTGTGTAAGAAGTACTATAGCCAGTGGTGTGCATGGTATTTTAAAGCATCTACTTAATACTTTATGTTAATTTTTTAATTTTTTATTTTATTTTTTTGCCGAGAAAACAAAACTGTTCTGTTTATGTACTGCAGATTCCTAATTGAACCAGTCAGAGCTTTTGCCCAGCGCGTTACATTAGGCCACGGTACATACACCTCACAGCTTTCATGTATATATTGTAGGTAAAGCACAACTGGAAGTCATCACAGATGTAAGCCAGCTGTAAAAAGCTTCTTTCGCACCCTTGAGCTTTCCATTGATCAGTTTTCTTACCGGGATCCGAAATCGGAAAAGGGTTACACAAACGTTGATTACAAAGCACAAAGAGAACATTTCTTAATAAGATTTGCCAATGGTTTTGGTAAAAGAGAAATATAATTTTACTCTTATTTAATTGTAGATGCTGAATTATCTGTGCATGTAGGGGTAAACATACAGGCTCACTTCTGTAATAGTGCAACAGATTTTGTATTAAAAAATAAATGTGGTTTTAAAATTTCACCGTTTGTTCTGTTTACACCAGCATAAAAAATCACAACTAATTCACCCTGTAATTAAGGATTCAAAGTGAAAAACAAGTGTGAAACAACTCTGGCAGAAGCTGTTCCCATGAAGTTACGGGACTTTATGTACTGCAACCAGATCGTTTACGGAAAGTTGCGTAGCTTTGCATGCTGCCATTTGGAAAATGTGAATTTGTCTGATGAATTCCCATTGAAATCTCCTCCTGTTGACATTTTACTTCCATGGATGCTTTATTTAGTCGTATTTCTGCAAAGAAAAAAACCTGAAACGGCTGTGTTCCATACCTGCAAGGGTGAATAAGGGGAATAAGGATGTTTATTCAAAATAAAGAGCCCTCAGATGTGAACCCAAGTCAGGTTTTTTGCGTCCTGAAGGAATTGTCTGGCATAGAAAATTCTGGGCACATGTTTTTTAAACACTACATGAAGTGAAGGAATTCTAAATAGCATCTCTTACCTTACACAAAATCCATTGCAATGCTTTTTTCCTGTCTTGTCTGTTCAGTGAGTGAATGGAAACACACTGGGAGGGAGGGCAGCTGTTCTGCAGAGAAGACCGCAGGAGAGCCTTGGCTTACAGAGATACAGATGCTACTGGAGATGCAACAGTAAGTTGATGTTTGGCCACGATGCTTAAAAAAGGGATTTTTATCACTGACTCAGAAGCCCTTCTGTAAGCCCTCCAAGCCACCTACCTGCAATTTGGACACTCCTGGCTATTGCATCTTCAGATATTGGGCTGCCTAGCTTTCTGTACAGGTATCTATTGATTTTTCCAGCAATATGCACTGGCTGAGAGGTATGAAATACAGTTGTTTCTGTTTTGATCAAAGAATAATTCCTGAAAAGAGGGGTCTGAGTTCCCTAGGCTTCGTTGGGACAAAAGATTTCATACAGTCACCATTTTTGGAGATACACGTACGTTCTTTGTGCATGTTCCCCAAAGTGTACTAATATGTATAGCTGCTAAAGTTTCCTTTCAGTGATACACCTTTCCTTTTGGTTTTATTCTCACTGAAGTGGTTGTATAAATCCAGAGGGAATTAAAGAGGATACTCCAACAGTAATTTTTTTCTTGTAATCTTCTATTCTCGCATTGTTCCTAGGAAAATACAGTTTCCTTGCAGCTCCATTTAGCAGTGTCAAAGTGGCAAAAGATTTGGGAACTAAATTCTCTTCATGTGCTATCTGGCACATGTTATGAGAGAACCTACAGAAGTGATACATGAATAAATATTCTCTATAGTATGTAAATGTTTTCTTCTCTGAGAGAAGAATGGGAGAAAAAAGCAGGAAGCGGACGAGATTTCAGTAATTTGTGGAAAGTAATCATCCTTCGCTGTGTTTCTGTCCCACTCCCTGTCTTGGGCTTCCCCTCTCCCACTGCCTTAGGAAAACACTTAGGAGAATCACAGAATCATAGAATCATAGGGGTTGGAAGGGACCTCAAGAGATCATCGGGTCCAACCCCCCTGCCAAAGCAGCAAACTGGTGTCATGGGAAGATTGAAATAACTGAATGTGCTACTTGTAGGAATCTACCCCCAGTTGTACCCCTTAGGGTGCAAATAAATCCTATCACAGTAAAACTCTGAAGGGATCTCTGGCTGCTCTTTGTACACATAAAGTGGAAACTTTAGACCGAACTGCCAAGATAAATACACGTCAACAAGACTTTGACAGGCAGTAGATGTGATCCATCATGACTGTCAGCAAGGAGGAACGTTGTGATCCCTGTGATCTCACGACTTTTGGCAACCAGATTTCCTTACCGTGCTCACGTATAGGTGAGCTGATAAAAGGTTTGGATTGTGTTTAGTAGCTAAAAGATGGATCCTTCATGTGGGGTAGGAGAAGTTTGTCCACCTGTGAATTTGGCAGCACTGTCTCTGTCCCCAAGGGAAGCCCTGCAGGGTAAAATTGAAGTCAGCTTGCAGGGAATGGGTGTGCATATGTTGGAAGCTGGAGAGTGAGGCAGGGCAGGAGACGGCTCAGGCCGCCAGAAGCCAGCCAGCCTTGCGACCTGCTCTCTTACCCTGAGGTAAGGAGTTTAGAAGGCAGTTTCCCTGTCAGCTGAAAGCAAGCATGGCATCATGTCAAAATCTAAGCTGCTACTGTAAATTGCATTTCATTCTGCCAGGCTTTCTGTTACAATTTGGGTATAATGCAAGGCGAGGAAAAAGGCCCAGTCCTGAGCCTGCCCTGCGCTACACAGCTGCGTGGCCGGGGTTTCAGGCCTCAGCCTTTGGACAGGGAAACTTCTATTCTGGTGCCAAACTTCTTTGAAATTTTGCTAGTTCTTCTGATAAGGAATGTTAAGGAGTGAACTACATTTACCTTTGATAATAAACTAAACTTCCAGAGGGGGCTGCCCTGCTTCGCAGTCCGAAGGCCTCTGAAGAGGGATGCTTTGATCTTGAAGCCCAGCATCTTACCTGACAGAGGATTGCTGCCCGCTCCAGACATTGTTTGTGAAAATCTAAAGGGCTTCAAGTCCTTGTAGGACTAAAGGGACAAATTCACTCCTCTAAATGGCAGCATTCAGAAAACATCCCAAGTAGGTGGTCTGCAATACATGTGCTGCAGCGAGGGAGGTGTTACGGGCATGCTGGTGTGAAACGCCTGCCTGTCTGGTGCTGTAAGAAGAGGAAGCAAAAATCAAACTGTTGGAGCAGAGAACAAGTAAAAAAGGTATAATATTTGAGGTTTATGTTAAAGATCTGAGAAACAGCTGGTAAGACAGCTGGCCTGAAAGGGGAAAAGGAGAAAAGCAGCCAAAGGCAGCCTTTCCCACATGGAAAGTGTCTGGAGGCACGCAGCCCACTACGTGTGTACCTGGCTATATGCTGTTGGCAAACAGCGTGTAAAACCTTTTGGTAATGAAGAAAATGCACGATAAGAACTTCAAACCTGGTTTTAAAGAGCTTCTTCAGAGGAAAACAAAATTAATTAAAAAGAGGCAGTTAAATGAAACAGTTTCTGGCCAAGTCAGAGGACAGATGAATGGGGGGAAAAAAGCTGATGTGGACTGGTATACTTTGATTTCTAGTAAGGAGAGGAAAAGTGTCCTTTGCTAGGCCATCTGATGTTCTCTAGACATAAACACCACATAAGGAAGCACAAGATAAGCAGTTACCCTGCCTACAAGTGAATACTTCAGCTGTAATTCTGTAGTGGTCCACAAGCTACAGTTTTTATGTGTAATTACATAACAAGAACAACTAGTGAGTCAATTATCCAGCATGAACTTTTCTTTAGCTGAGATGATTTTTTTCTTCCTGGCTTTTTCCCAACTGATGCCTAGTTCCAAATTTTAGCTTTAATAAGAAAACTGCTTCTGCTCTTCTATCAAAATCAGTCAGTGACAATAAACTTTATCAAAAGGGAAGTTCATATGTATTTTTCTAAAGCAAACATAAATTTTCTTTAATCTGAGAGGCAGCCCAGTCTTTAATCATGGGCATTTATAAATAACAATTGACCACTAGAGGGAAGTCACAGTTGTTCATAAGCAGAAGCCTATGGGAAAGCTGCTACCCAAAGCGACGCATGGAAGCTTACATCCCATGTGAATATATATACATTCAATATATAAATATATATATTTAAGTATCTTTATATATATATATCTTTATATGTATATATAAAATATTGTAAGGGTAAGACACAAGCCCATAATGCTAATTCTGTAAGTAACAATCTTAATGACCATATTCTAAGTCACCCATTTGTTACACTGATCATAAATTACAGGGCCATTTTGGGCAGAATTGCTGTTTGAAAAGTAAATTGGTAAGAACTATAGGACAGGGATGCTTGGTCTGAAATTCAGCAGCCAGCCCTGTTCCAGAGGCACATGGAAACAGCACCTTTTAGAAGCAGGCTCAAAACCAATCCAACTGCCTTGCTACGGTGATGCTTCCCAGATCGGTGGGTGTAGGTACCTTGTTCAAGGTTAAAGGAACGGTGTTGGCCTCGTTGGTTTGTAGGCAGTTAGCTCAGCTTTTGCGATTCACATAAATCCTCTGCCACTCAGAATGGGTTCAGGAAAGGGAGGGAGATGTGCTGCTTGGCCCCAGACCTGCAAAACTGCAGGGGGGACAGGTCCCTGTGATAGGCTTAGGAAACCCAGCCCGGCCCTGCCTGTGCCAGGCGATTTGCAGGGCAGCAGTTCGTCTGGCCGAAGTACCGCACTTGATCTGGTTTTGAATCTGTCAGGATTGCCCTTAATCTCTGTGTCAAAGGAGAAAGGCTTAAGGTCTTGACGCATGAAGATGGGAGTAGCTGTCGCAGAGCAGATTGTGCTCAGGCCGGGCGGGTGTCGCTGTGGTGGGAGCGAAGCTCAGAGCTGTGCCTGCTCTTCTGGCTCCCCATTGCTTTTAAACTGCGTTCAGGACAGCTACCACTGTTAACCCTTTTGATCAGGATGGGCAACGCACAGGACATTTTCAGCATCAAGCCACTAGAAGCCCCGTTGGTCTGGAATGAGATGAAAGAACTCTGAATTGATTCACATTGTCAGAAAGCATCATCTTCAGCAGGGCTCTGCCTGCAGGAACCATCTCAGCATGTCACGGCCCATTCGTGTGAGGAGGACAGAGGCTCTGCCCTTCGGGATTAGCATCACATCATCACTGCGGTAGCAGCACGGGATGGAAGGGGAAGACATTGGCAGGGTGTGCGTGGCTTTCGAACGGACTTGTTGCATGGATCGAGGAGTAGGCGGAAACAAGAAAACCTGAGGCATTAAGAAAAGGATGCAAGTTTTTCAAAGCACCACTTAAAGCTCTGCATCAAACGGGGTGATAGAAAAACCACCATCCATCGGCATCATACAGAAGACACAGGTACGAGATGTTTGAAGTTAAGAGATGGGAAAGCAGCCACACAAGTTAATGATTAGCAACAAAGAAAATCTGGCAAGTAACCCTTTCTTTTTGCTGGTGATGAGAGCAGAGATGATGAAAACTGGAACCCAGGACAGATGTTTCAGATGGAGCAGGCAGTCGCAGCCCTGCCAAAGCCATCGAATCTGCATTCATTTACACCAGCTGAGGCTTCTGCTCCTGGCACTTTAGGCAGGTCTTCGGGCAGAGGTTTGCATAATGAATATTTTTTTAGTGCGTAACTGTCTAATAGAGTGTCAGGGTTTCTCCACTAATGACAGCAGCCCCCAGCGGGGACATCACAGCCACAACCAGTTTGCGTGCTGGAGACAGACGTGCTGCATGCCAGAGCCATGATCTTGTGTTTATAAATCACAGATTTCAGACTGCCACTGAAAAACACTGCACTACAAGTATTAAAAAGCAAAACACTTTAATTATGTAGCAAATTTGGGTGAGATTATCGCACATCAGTTGTTCATTAAAGATCCATAATAGTAAAAACAACAAGAAAGGCCAATTGCAGAGGCATAGTCCATGTTTTTAAGCCACTTGCTCCCAAAGTATACATTTAATTGTACATACATTTAGGGAGAATCACTGCAAATCCTCATTGCAGACAAAATTCTCTAATTTTAATGGCTGTAATTTGTAGTTCCATGTAAAAGATAGAAAGAAACAAGATGAATTTGCCTGTCAAGCTTGTCTTCTGGTTTGGTTCTGGATTTGGTTGCCTATCAGGCATTAATTTTTTTTAATACATCAAGTAGGAAAAGTTTCAAGAGTGATTTACACCCATTCATCACTTAATGGCGAGGTTTTCTGCAAGATGTTCAGAGAAAAATTGCTGTATACCATAAGACTACAACTGTCAAAAAAAATCAGATATGACAACCAATGCAGCCTAGTCCTGCATTTAGCAGTCTTTTTCACTGTAACTTAGATTTTCATTTCAAACAAATTTTCCATGTGAGACTTGAATTGATATAAAAATACACAGATACTGAAAAGTTCAACTACTTTGGCTGACAAAACAAAAGCTAATGTATGAAACATATGGATTGCTCTAGCTCAAGACAAAAGATGATATATTCTAGGGGTTGGTTTCTATTGAAAATAATGTCAAGAGAAATATAGAGAGGCAGAAATGCTAGTTTTGCTAAAAATTTTGTTACTGGTTCATGTCTTGGTCTCAGACCTGGAGTTATGTTTCCTCTTCCCCATGCACAGCCTTGAGGAGGCAGCTCCACTCAGAGGCTTGCCAGCACTGCAAGGCTCTGCAGCAGTGCAGTCTCATCCAGTCCCAAATCCCATCACCACTCCAAAGAGGAAGAGTTATGGGGAACAGAGTGTGGGGGAGTGGAGAGGTCACTAAAAGAAGGGTAATGCTTGAAGGACATTTGGTTTTCCACCCCTTCAAAGTGCTTGGTTAACCTCTCACACTCCATCCAGGAGTTTTCTGCTGGAAACAAGGCCACTTCAGCCACTTGATTTAATGTTATCTTAACAAATATTTCATGGCACATTTTCAATAGTTGGACATCTTTGTAAAGAAGTCTCATCTGGAGTTATTTTTATTTGTACAAACAGGTGAATGAATGGAGGACAAACCAAGGCTCTGTGTGTCTTTTACTCAGGTTAGTAAATACAAACAGACCAGTGTGTTACATGGTAGCAGACATGTGAAGACATCCCCCTAAGTCAGCAGGATCACCTCTTTTCTCTGCGCAGGGCAGAGATTTGCATCAACACAGATGTCGGTATTTACCGAGATTAGGAGGGACCACTCTGCCCACTGTCACAGGCTCCTCATCACGGGAATGGCCCCACACAGCTACTTTTGCACACCTGGATTTCCAATGTATTACTTGATGTGTTTCCTTCAGCAGCACAGGAAGAGCCTGCCTGATCAGCAAAAAGAGAGAATCAGCAGCACCCAGTGTCCAGTGTCCTTGTGGGCTGGCTTGGTGCTGGTGCTGGCTGTCAGGCTTTTACCCCATCAAGCGTCCAGTCACTCTGCTCCAGGGCATAAAAGGAAATGGACAAAGCAGGACTTTCCTCAAGCTATGTGTCCAACCCCTACTGAGTTACTCTTTTCCAAGAATGACTGTTCACAGGTCAACTGTGCTAACAACAAAAGAGGGTGACAGGGACACCCACAGCCCCATGGCTGCCCACACAGGCCCATGCAGGCTGCCCCTCTTCCTGAGGGGTACAGCCCTGTGTCATTCTCAGGATCTCTTTTGCATTGCTGTGGTAGCTGACCCCTTCAATCAGCTCTGTTACATTAAAGACAGGTCACCAGGCACCGTGCTTTTCTGTTAATGCACCTTCGTGTGTGTAATAAATGCTTGATACAGCAGGTGATGGCAGGACAGACAAACAAACCAAGTAAGCTCCTGAATATGCCATGCCACTTGCTACTGCCCTCGTGATAAACAGATGAGGTAAAACTCATTTGTCATTGTTGTTACTTTGTCATGCTCTTACCTCCCATGCTGGTCAATGGCACACTCAGAACTATTCTGATGACTTTGGGCTTTTTAACTCCTGATAAAAACACTTGAGACATACACAAAGGAGCTGGAATTCAGGTATCAGCACGGATTTCTTAGGCCAGCTCACAGCACGGTGTATTTTTGCCTGCAAAATGCCCTTCAGAAAGAAGTACACCATTACGCTACAAACCCAAAAAAGCACGTGGGATTATTTTGTCCTCACTGCTTAACACACTCATAGAGCTAAATCCCAAGAAATCCTGTGTCATACAGAACAAGAGTCTGTTCCCGAGACGCGGCAGGTTGGCCGCAGCCACGTGCTGTGAATCACACGGTGCATCTCGGGTGTAAATCTCTCCGTTTCATTGCTCCCAACAACAACAGGCACAAACTGAAAATGCATCTGTGCGACTCTTCCAAAACTGAGATGTTTTTAATATGGTTTGGATGGATAAATACGTTCATTGAAAGGTTATTGTCCAGATTGAATAGCCCCAGGCATTCTGCTTCAGTCTTGGTATGAGTCCATGCATCATCCTTGCAGGAAGGGTTGTCAACTTCATTAATCTATGCACTACTGATTTCTTCACCTTCTGAGATCCTAATAAGCTGCACACATGCCTAACCTTGAAGTAATAGCCCAAATCATATTTGAGGAGCTGTGTTCTGGAATAAAACTGCAAATACAATTGAAATATAAACTGATTAAAATGAATGGCACATGGCCTAGTCGCATGTGACTGAGTGCTAGTAATGTGATATTGCAATTATCAATCGCTCCCCTGCCTTTTCAGCAGGTGTGCTCAAAGTAGCATCCAGAAAGTGTCCAGAAAGCACACATATTTCTGCTAAAACACACATGTTCCTAGATATTTTCAGTCACAATTTTGCAGGAAGCTCAAACAAGCACTGAGGCCACTCCGTGGTTCCTGGCCAAGGCTCAATGTAACTTTGAAACGTGTTAGTTTGCCTCTCCTTGCGTTTGAGTAAACAACTGAAGTTGTCTGAGTCCTAACACAAAGATGGGTTTGGAGGAGTTGCCTCAGTGGGTTTGTTTCTGCTGCTAATTAGAGGCATCCCTGGAGCAGGCTCACTGCTGGAGCAACAACGAGCCCCACAGCATTGCTGTTACCTCATTACCTGGCTGTTTTGAAGGGCTCTGTGAGGGCTCTGCAGGACCTTGGTGGCACCCACTCCCAAAAGGCAATAGGGAGGGGTCTGCACCAGCTCCAGCTCCCTTCAGTGCCATCTCATCAAGCTCCACGTTTGGCAGAGCAGGCTTCTGCACCCACAGCCTTAGGCCTGGGGAGGGAGAGGGGCCAGGAAAACCCCGGTGAGTGCAGCTTAGGGCCTACACAAGGAGGTGACAAACAGGTCTGTGCTCCGTGGCCTTGGGGCCACCAACTCATCTTAAGCCCTCTTTTATTTGAGAACATGCATACAGTTGCACCGCCATGCCCCCTGCTCATTGACTACAACAACATACCACCCTGAAAAGAAAGAGACCAAGAGAGAGAGAGGAGATCCCTTGAACAATAATTACTTTAAATGAAATAGCCCAAAGCCACCCAATCACAATTTTCTGCTCACATTGAGAAAATATTTGGGCTAGAAAACTCATCTGTGCACATCTCTTATTGCAAGCAGTGTGGTGACCATGCCCACCAGAAAGAAAGATGGGAGATCCAACAGTTTATCCCAGTGTGAGATAAAATCACAAGTGGTAGTATTCCACTTTACTCAGAGGTGTTGGAGACTCTCCCTAGGTAAAGACAGGACAGGGGAGGTCCTAATTGGCATTAATTGATCTCATGTGGCTGGCGTGTCCTACTGCTGTGCTCAGCTTTGGCTCTGTTTACAATGACAAATGAGTTTTACCTCAGGTTATCTTGTCAGAGACCGCTTGCTTCTTTCTCTGTCTTGTATGGCATGATCTATGTCTTAAGACAACATGCAATTAAATTCTTCTATTTGGTTGAGACATGAGAAATTACCACTATTAAATATGTTTATTTAAAGAGTGTTTTTCAAAGAAGCCATGAGAATCTGTGCAATGATGCTGGGAATGGATATTCCAAGGAAGTGAATTGTTTTCGTTTTGAAAGACATGAACTAACAGCAGGAACAAATAGAAAAAAGTGCATAGGTCAGAGCAGATGAATATATCATATGCATATAGAGTGGCTGGTATAGATGATGTAGGAACATTTCATGCAGACATTCATTCAAGGACTAATGACTCCATAGAATTCAAGGGTAAGTGACAAGGAAGAGGGCACAGAAGGAACACGGATGGTGGGTAATTAGGTAAGCAACAGGAAAAAAAGGCAGAAATAAGCAAAGTGTAAGTGACCAAGACAAGACTTTTCTACTGCAAATGTATTTACTTACAAAGCGTTGAAAGAAATTAATCTGGAAGACCTTCACATTGGATTTATATGAATAGGCAAGAATAAATCCATCTAGAAAAACTTCATTGCCACTAAAACATGATGAAAGAAAGATCAACCTCGAGGAAACAAAAGGCAGCGATGAATAGCTGATTGCCTGAACCTAAAAGGAGACTTCCTGCCCACTGCCACATGTACACTTCTGTGATGCCTTCAAATGTTTTTTGTTGAAGGGGAAAAAAAAACAATTTTAGAGCCAAGTAATTGCCAGTCTTTTATTGAATAGTAGTTAATAAGACATCCGGGGAGAATTGGGTTGATTTAAATACTTTATTCTAAAGAGTATTCAGCAATCATGTTCTGACTAAATGGATAATCAAATAAGTCACACTCTTCATTTGAAAATGTGGTCATTGTTAATGGACCTAATATCTGAGTGCACAGTTTTGTCACTGAATCCAGACACAGGCGCAGTTAAGTGCACAGTCCCTTTAGGAGCCCACACCACTCTGAAACCAGCTCCCAGCACCAAGGCAGCTGAGAAAACTCTGCTTAAATTCAGCTTATGTTTTGGATAGTCAAACTACAGGTGGTAGACTACAGACATGTATGCTGTAGGCTTCAAAAGGAGCAATGGCCTGTGGTTAATAACCTGAACTGCAAACCGATGCTTGTTTGGCTTTGAAATTTATGTGGCAGTGAAGTTCATAGAAAGAAGAACAGATTTTCACTGTTTTTTACAATATACTTTACCTGATTTTTTTCCCCCAGCAGGTTTAGTTTTCTGTTTTGGTACCTGTACCCTTCCAGTTGTGAAAGAAAACAGTCTTGATCTTTACGTAGTCCCTATCAAACTGCTCCCACCATACTGAGTTTGACTAAAGTGATTTTAAGCAGCCAGCTATAAACACCTTCTTAAAATTAGAAACCTGGACTGTCAGAATCAAAAATACCTTGGAAAAAAGTTCTCAAAAATTATGAAATATGTCCCTTTTTCCTACTCTCTTACATCTGTGATTTTCTTCCATGAGATCAAATCCATCACCTGAAGGAATCAGTCATGTGATCGTTGTTATTTATGTTACAACAGCACAAAGAGGCTTTTGGAGAGCCTATTGTATTAAGCAATACTAAATGTAGGGCTCATCCCATCTAATTTGTTTAAAAAAACTTTAGGTGATGTCGTTAAGTTCAATTTTATCCTCTCACAAGACACATTGATAAACCTTTCCCGTATTTTTGTCAATTCTCTTGAGTGGCAGCCAACCATTAGACTCTGGCCCATCTCTTAAATCCTTCTGCCAAGAGTAGAGAGGCACATCACAGATTGGGAGAGGAGATGGAGAGATGGCACAACCTGCATGCCTTGCAAAGATGTTTATTCTGATCAGCCCCTGTCAGCATGAGGAGCCAGTTTTACGTTTTTTTTTTTTCTGTATTTCCCCAAGAGCTAAAAGGGTTTTTCTCTTATGTAAAAAAAATACCCACCTCCAGCTAAAAGCCAGAGTTCAGGTACACAACTTGCCTTCGTAGACCCCTGAGCAAGCTGATGTAGCAAGACAGCTACTGCTGCAGGACCTGTCTGCTAGGCTGTGGCAGGGTGGTGGAGAAGGGGACTCATGGGAGGCTTTTGGTGGTCATGGAAAAGGTCATTTTTTCTCTTTCTGCCACCATCCTCAGACACCTTCTCCTTCCCCAGCCCCAGGAAGTCCTGATCCCTGTCACAGCCATTGTCTTCAGCAGGAAGGCTGAAAGCTTTTTGAATACTAGTTCATTATTGCAATTTTCCTGCTTAATCTCAGGGGAATTTAATTTGTTCATTTAGAAATGGGACTGTCCCTTCGTATATCTGAGTGCACAGCCGCAGTGTTAACTCGGTGAAGGCTGTGTACAGTGTACAGTGTACAGCATTTGCCCTGTGACTGCTGTTAAACTCCTGGCCCTAGAAGATCAGCTTCTTCATACATCAATAAAGTTGGTTTAACAAAACTTATTCTGTACTGCATGTTAGATTAAAAAGTAAACAGATAAGGTAGCAGCTCAGGTTAGCAAACTAAGAAGTCACGGTCCAGAAAAAGAAATCCAGGAAATGGGAATTTACCAACAAATTCTGGAGAGTTTCGGTTTGACTAGGAAGATAATTCAATGGGATTTACAGGTTGTGAGCCTTGATAGAGTCTGGCTGTAAGTACCAGTAATTAGCAGTTTGTCATCAGAAAACTTGGACTGTGGGCAAGTTCACCAAAACAGGAGTATAAATGGGAAACTGCACAAAAAACAACAGTTGTTTTTCAATCACAGATTCTATAGGGAATCTGTCCTTGAAGAAAGTGAGGCAGATATTTTGTTCTATTAGATCCTGGCAAGGGCAACCTGAATCAGTCCTGTCAGAAGTACAGCCATCCTGTTGGAAGAACTCCAGAAAAGAGATTAGCGGCTGCTCAAGCAGGAAGTAATAAAAGCAATTCAGCCTCCTCCAGGGAAAGGTAATACCACAACAACGTGATGTTCCTGGGATAATGGAGCATTAGGCTGGTGAATGAGTTGATGTCATTGATAAAAGATAGACTGGAAACCGTGATTACTCCAGTGAAAGAAGTTTCCCCTAAAAGAAAGGGCATAAATCACACCATGTACCTGAAAAATAGCCTGACTGTCCACCCAAGAAGATAAAATGGCTGCAAACACACTTGTGTATAATCCAAATATTTTAAAGAATGTGTTGGTAGTGATATTGCATCACCTAAATTGTGAACCTCTACGTCTTATCTGAAAGCAATGAATTATGGACATTTCATAAAACTTCCGGTTGCCCACACGACTGTGGAACAAAAAACTGAATCCTGACCCTTTATGTCCCTCAAAAAACAGTTTGGTTGAGCATGGACACCTCTAAAAGGTGAGGTCTCATAGCCCTCTCCCACACAAATGATCCATAGTGATTCATGAGATAACTTCATAGTGTTGTACTTCGACAAATGGCTGTAGAGTATGAGCAAGGAAAGACCCTAGCCTGCAGCTGGATATGCCACTTAGAAAGGTATTATTTCAAACAAATAAATATATGAGACAGTTTGCAAATATCATTCCTTGAACACAGAACACAAAAAGGAACTGAGCCAACAGGACACGAAAGACAAATACAATCTAAAAGTAAAAGCACTGGTGACAATTTGGCAACCTAGAGTACTGGAGAGATCAATGATATTGAATAGGAGCTGTTTTTCCAGGCACTGAATACAGCTGTGATTCAGATCTGGAAGCTCTCTAAAGCTCTGAGGAATAGAAAACAGAAGTTATTGAGACTCTAGTTCTGAGGAGGTCCTACCTGACTCCAAGGGGTCAGAGCTTGGTGCTATGATAACGCGGCTCGCTGCTTCACTGGAATGTTTCTACAGCAATACAGAACATGATTTCTAGGAAGATGGAACTGCAGCTGAACCAGTTTTCACTGTTTAGGGTCTGGATGATATACTGCTCATGATATACTGGTCCAGACCATATATCATGGGCAAAGGTGCTTTCCTGTGGCTCTAACTTCAAAGTGCACATATTAACATAGACATCTCTTGCTCTGTGACCAGTGCTCTTTCTCTCTGCTTTGGAAAGTAAAAAAACCTGGACTCTGGTGCCAAAGGATGCCTTAATGTCCTTACTGATCCAAAATTTCATGGGCTCCACATTACCACATGTGGAAAATACGTGGGCAAAACACCTTACAGAAGTCTGTCACTGTAAGAAAGGTAAGTTCCCTTCTCTGAAAGGGGGAAGAGAGAAACAGAGAGAGAGATTTGAAAGAAGTACTAATGTGATTTGAACGGGGTGGGGGGAAATATGAAGGAAAAATAAGATCTGACTGACAAAAAAGGGAAAAGTTAGGGAGAGAACAATAAAGTTTTCAATTGTGCCAAAGAAAGGAGATCACAGGGAGAGTTTAGAAAGATGATAGAGATGCTGGGTGGAAGGTCAGTAGCTGGAACTGTGTCCCAGACAAGAGAGAGAGGCAGCTGAGATGCAATTCTGAACACAGAGAGGCAACAAGCAAAGGGTTAGATCTGGAGGGTGTTAGGCTGGAAACTCAGGCTAACTCCAACTAATTAGATAAAATAAGTTGGTACAGGAAGAAAACAGAACCAAAATGTAGGAGAAAGGCAGAGGAGCCACATAGGAGAAGATCTTAAACAGGGCAAAGAGTCACACGGGATGGTGTATTGAGAAAAAAAAAATGTTGGCTGTGTGCCAAAAGCAGAAGAGAGATTGAGTGGGATAACACAATATTTCTTCCTCCAAAAATGCTTTGAAGCTCTGTGTGGAGAAGGTTAAAAAGGGAGGCTGAATGAACCCTGATGGAAGCAAGGAAAAAGCTGGTCAGAGCAGCCCTGTGCAGCAGTCACAGATGGCTCACCAGACAGAAATATAAAGGTAAGGATAAAAAGGGGAGGGCCGTGGAGCAGGCTGGGACCTGCTCTTTTGGAATACAGAAATGAGATACCGAAATGGTATTTATACCTTGGTATTTCCATTGCATAAATATACAATGAAAATTCTTCAGGAGTTTATATGATAAGAATGACCAGCAAAAACCATTTAAAAATGAGATAACCAATACTTAATAAGAGTTTCTGCTTTTTGCTGGTATGAAGGCTGCAGTGTAATTAAATGGGTATACAAGCCGAGTAGATATCATGGTCAAACAGACACAACCTATTGCAGGGAAATGCAATTGAACTTGCCCCATATAATTAGCAACCAATGATCAGCTTGCTCAGCCCCTGCAGAGATGTGTTTTCATTAGCCTGAGCCAGCTATTGATAGCTTCCCCGTACTTCCAACATCCCCCGGAGCACGAGGCAGCCTTTCACGCGTGTCTGTACTCAGGACTGGTTGATCAGATGTGGGGAAAGACTGCTAAGGGCCAGCCAGGGTAATGATTTTTAGCAGCTGAACTACAGAATCCGAGGCAATTATATAAAATGAATTCAGTTTGTGAATCCAATTAAAGAAATGTTTTAACATTGTGAGAAAGCAATGCTCTTTAGTGCAGTTATAGAAATAGGTTTATGCTAATTCAGTTCCTCACCAGCATGTAAAACAATGTTTAAGGGATACAGTTCTGCGCTATCAGCAGTTTACAAATATTGTAGAATATGCGCAGCTTGGAAAGCTCAGTCCTGGTTGAGAGAGAAATGGAGTCTGGGCACGCTATCCCCTGAAACCAGGAACTGGATCAGGATTTTCACTCGATGGCACTGGGAGCCACCGAGGGTCTGTAACCAGAGAGACTCTCACAGCTGAAGAAGCAGTTCCTTGTTTAATAATTTTCGGCTGCCCATTTACACTGGCTCGTGGCCACAAGTTCAAAAGTAAATGAGTGCAGCTTTTGTGGGAGTGCAGAAGTGGCTCCCACTGACTGTGATTACTGGGTCTTGGCATTCATCTGATGATAAACATGATCAGATATTCTAATCCAGCATGTTAATGTTACACAATAGTGATGAAGAAAGCCTTTCGTATTCCACTGGTGTAATTACTTTTCCTGTTGTTACTGTATGTGGCATTGCATATCTTTCATGTTATCACCAAGGCACCACAAAGAAGATAGGTGAAAATGCCTTTAAACAATCATCTCATCCAAAATTGCTATGAAATATTCAATGTCATAAATAAAGTAGGAACGAGTACAAATTTATCATCTGAGTCTATGGACAACTTTGGCAATCTCTATTTACATGTCTTCAAATGTAAGGATGAGGGTTTCAGGTTGGGAGATTCCCCAGAAACAAGGTATATCTTATTTTCAGACAGTGGGAGCAATACACATTGGCACTGACCTGCTTTTCTTGAGGTGAAGAGATGACTATCTAAGCAGAAAAGAGATAATAACTGAAGTACAGTTGTGCACTTTTCAGTGCTGCCACTAATTAGATTATTAAAGTAAAGATACTCACTGTGGCATTTATTTACAATCTTTATTCATCTGATGAGATTTCTGGCTCTCACTGCCTGGCTCAGCACAGCCACAGTTGCTGTACACTGGGTGTTGGGTAGATGGGAGTCCCACATACCCACGTCTTCATTAAGAGTCCTCTTCTTCCAGATGTCCTTTTAATATTGGCCTTTACATAGTCACTTAAAAATGGCTGGGAAAATTTTAAGGACCCATAGCAAAGCTTGAGGAATGTGATGCTTCTTTGGGAGGGTTGCTGCTTTGGTTGTGCTCTTCATTCTGAAAACCGCAGTAGTCAGGCTCCTGATATTTATTTACTTATCTACGCAGCCATCCAGGACTGGAATTTGAGTTTAGCAGAATGACTTTATTTTTCTCTCAAGTGTGCTGTGCCCTCCTGTGCCCAGGAGCCAGAAGGGAGTTTTGCCTCTGGGAGCACTGGAGATGGAAGCAGAGCAGATGGAAGGACCCTAGCATCCACCTGCAGGCTGCCCTCAGCTTCGATGGATTTGGTGAAAACACTGGTGGCAGTTCCTGATTTCACCTCTAATCTTTTTCCAGTGTGCTGCAGAAAACACCCAATAAAGTCCACCTTCCCTGGGCAGCTCAGCCCAGTCTTGGCTGTCTCCCAGTGCAGGGCTGTGAGCCCAGCCATCGATGAGGGAACCTCTTCTGCCATACAGGCGCAAGGCATGTGCTTCTTTTGAAGGGAACTGCTGGGAAGCCAGACATTCTCCGAGTTTAGTAAGCCTAGATAATGCCCTCATGGTTTCAGGAGCATGTGCTATGGAGACAGGAGAGAGTAGACCTGTATGAGGTGGATGTTTCTTTAAAGAAGAGAGGAATTTGGGAAACTTGAGGAAAGCAGAGTTGTGTATCTCTCCTGTTTGTAGTGAGGTGATAAAAACCCTCTAAACCCCACAGTTATTTTACTGTCTACTTGTGTACCTCCTGTTCAAAGCATTTGGCAGCCCTCTTGAAAAGCATTGTGGCAATGACAATGGTGGTGGGGGTGTGTGTCTGTGGAGCATTAGGGGTGCCCAAGGAGTGCCTAAATATCTCCTTCCAAATCTTGGAAAATATTCCTCCTACTCCAATCATTTAAGTGAACCCATGATAGGGGTAACCTAGGGAAGGATAAACAGATGAATCCTTGCCTTGCTCTGCATTTTCCTACCTTTTTTCCTCCATCTGGAAATATAAATGTGTATAGATAGATGAATGGAATATCAAACATACTGCTATTTATGGTACTTCCTTTGACTTGAAAAGGATGAGGGCACCAATTGCTCTGAATCCTGGTGTAGACATCTGAGCCTTCCTCATATCTGGAGAAGACAAGACTTTCTGGGTACCTAAAACAGTCACTTCTGACTGTGGATCCTGGCATCTAGGCACTGTAGTGCTGCATGCCACCCTGTGTAGAATGTCTGTCCTCTTCTATCTTCGTTAAGTAGAAGGCTAAGATTAGGTCAGCCTGCTAACATAAGAGAATACCTAGTTATATGTCTCACTAGCATTTAGGGGTTACAGAGATGGCAAATAAGCTCATTTCTCTAATAGAGCCTACACAATTCAGTGTGCTCCAAGGGGAGATATTTGCTGCAGAGTGCTGCCAAAAAATACATGCTTAAAAAATTTAGTAGCTTTGGGGGATAAAAATTGGACTTGAGCAGCTATAAGGATGATTAGCTCCTTAAATCTCTTCTGTGAATCCTATTAAATTCAACTTCCACAGCCTGAGGAGCTTCTGTCCTCTCCCCCGTTGCCGCCTCCCCAGATAAAGGGAATGTGTTGTGCTGGACAAAATACTACTCTAATAGAAAAGCTGGGAAAATGCTCATCAGCTCCCTGAATTACATGGGATTCGGTTCCATGTGCAGACACCTTTATTGACCTGTTTTTGAGCCAGTTCTGTCTCCTCTTCACTGACCTGCAGAGCTGTTCATGAATACTTGATGGCTATTGACCTTCCTACACAACTCCAGCAGCAACCACGGAGAATGTTCAGAACCACTCTATTTCTAGTTATTTCTTTGTTGTTGTCTCTTTGTGTGGAAACAAATAAAACTAGAGCCTAAAATTACTCTCTTTTTAGAACTTAAAAATATTGCAGTACTGTACAATGGTGCAGATGGTGAGAGACAGGGCCTGTTGCTGAGAATATCTGTTCCCTTTCATAAAAGCTGTGAATTCACAGTGACCTCATCATCCTGCCTATGTTTAGCTGATCTGTGTGGACCTGAGAGAGCCTGGAGTCTGGACTGTCTCCCAGGTGCCCCTGTGCACACTCAGCTCGTCCTTGTAGCCAACCTGAAACCAGAGACGCCGTTTCTCCCCATCCTCCTACAACCCAGAACATGCAGTGCCTATTAAACCTCCGACCTCCCGGAGGTCTGCATGTGCAGAGATTTTCCACATTCATTTTGCTTAAAAGAGTAGAAACAGAAGAGGTTAGGGCCCAGATTTTAAGAGGCACTGAAGTTCTTAGAAACAGCTACATATGGCACAGGCCACATCTATCGAGGACATGGAGAGCTGGGACAGGGAAGTGGTGAACAGCACCAGGACGAGGGCCTTGTGGAGTGGAAAAATCTCCTGAAGGTTCAGAGACAAAAGATGTCTGTTTTTTTTTTAAAGAGGGACAGACACTTTGAAAAAAATATAAAAATCCCCTTTTAATGTAGCTGTAATTTGTTTGAATGGTTATCAATTGTATTACTAATATTAACCAGGAGTGCTCCTCACAAATAGGCATGCAAAACCACACCGTTTATCTAATTGCTCCCTTAATTAGCACGTGACCACAGTTCCCTTTGAATTTTAATCTTAATTGTGGCCATTTTTTTCCCCATCCTTGGAACCAAGCATACTTTCCCAAGCCCCATACTTGCAGTGTCTGAGCCCAAGCGTCACACGCTGCCTGACTCCCAGCCAAACCCAGATCAGCCTGCTGCCCAAAAGGTTCAAGGAAAACAAAGGTCAGGAGAAGGGGGTGGTGTCTGCTGGTGATGTAAACCTGCCTCCTCACAGCGGCGCTGCGATGTCGTCACCCCACCTGACTAAAATACACCAGCAAGTATGTGGAGTTGTGGAAAATCCACAGCGTGTTCTTGGGAGATAAGGGAGTGGGTTTTATCCTGAGGGAAGCGCCTGGATTTGCCTGGTGATACGTGCATGGATAATCCATTTCTTACGGGACCGGTCGCTTGCATTTTAAGACACTGAAATAATTATTGAATGCCAGATGTGATGAAAAATGTAATCATCCTGATTTTG
Organism: Gallinula chloropus; assembly: GCF_964237585.1. NCBI lineage: Eukaryota > Metazoa > Chordata > Aves > Gruiformes > Rallidae > Gallinula > Gallinula chloropus. The sequence continues at coordinate 36,684,071 of NC_140085.1, read as the reverse complement.
ACCCCGTTTTTAATCTTGTGGTAGCTGTTTATTTAATATACACTTACAACTGATGCCAAAGAGCAAGGGGCTTTTATACTGCCATCATGACAGAATGAGTACATATCGTGCCTCCAAATCTCATAACTGCAATCAGGGATCTGATGAATAAATAAAATGTAATGTAAGTTCTGTATTAAAAGGTTGTCTCCTTTTAAGTCTCCTCGTCTGACCTATTATCTGTAAACATCTCATATGTTCCTACTACAAAGAAAAGGCTAGATTATGTTAATTATTTTATAGTACATCTGATTTAATTAATATTTAGAAGAGATCTAAATCTCATTTGTATTTTCTGAGCACATCAGAGGTCATCGCTTGTATTTCCATATCTAAATCTTTGTGAAGCTTTGCACTAACTTGACACAGCTTTCTTACCAAAAAAAAAGCAGGAGGGTGGTCTCCTTTGTGAATAAAACCAGCACTGACTTTCTCAAGCTTGAATTTGCACAGATGCTGATATAACAGCCCATGCTGTAGCTCAAGGAACCTATCTGAAGGCCACACGTTACAACTTGAAGCACTCTGAAGAACCAGGGAATCCTTATTTTTTCCATCAGACTGTTTGTCTGATTCCTCCACAAAGTCTGGTACCAAATATACCAATACCTGCTGTGATACCCACTGGTGAGCTCTCAGATGTGAGCTCTGGGTATGTTAGCAATTAACTATAGCTTGTCTTTTTTCTTAACTGGTTTTCCCAATATTAAAGTGATGTGCTGTCCAGCAGCTCATTACTACGGCTCTAATTTGGAAACATTTGCAGGTACAAACAAAGCACTTGGACATTACGTGTGCCACCCTCCCATGGTTCTGCTTGAAGGATAATCTATGGCAATTTTATCTGAAGCAAGAAAAAGTTTTAGAACTATTTAACTGCAAATATTATTGTTTAAATTTGTGATTTGTAAATCAGGTTTCCTAGAGGTTTTTGGCTTAGTCATAGTACCCAGGATGCTTGTGGCATCTCTGTACAGATAAAGGATTAATAAGTATTCATGCATTTTATCTTAAATGACAAATAAGCCAGAAAAATCTGTTCATTGTTAACACTGGAAAGACAAACACTGAAGAGCTACAAAAATCAAACTTTTCTATTACAGTTTAATTTGCCCTTTTAATGCATGCATTATAATAATCTTTGACACTATGACCAGAGGCTATTTTGTCCACCAAGACAGTGTATCCACAAGCATATGCTGAGTAGTGTGTACAATAGCATCATGGAGCTACACTGAGGATGGGCACTCCCAACATCCCCAGTAGCTCTAAGTATTAGTCCTCCCATGTCTTCCTTTCCTCTGGCTGGTCCAGTACCCCTTTGCTCAGCACACCAAACCTAGTGGGTATCAAGTCAGGCTGCTTCTAGCACAATGCCAGGACCCCGAAGCAAGGGCTACGAGGGTGATGAGGGGACTGGACCATCTCTCATATGAGGAAAGGCTGAGAGAGAGGGGACTGATTAGCCTGGAGAAGGCTGAAAGGGGATCTCATCAATAGTTACAAATAACTAAAGGATGGCCGTCTAGAGGAAGATGCCAAACTCTCTTCTCAGTGGTACCCAGTGACAGGACAAGGGGCAGTGGGCACAAACTGGAACACAGGAAGTTCTTTCTGAAGCTGAGAAAAAACATCTTCACTTTGAGGGTGACAGAGCACTGGGACAGGCTGCCCAGAGAGGTTGTGGAGTCTTCTTCTCTAGAGATACTCAAAACCCACCTGAACATGATCCTGTGCAACCTGCTCTAGGTGATCCTGCTTTAGCAGGGAAGGTTGGATTAGCTGATCTCCAGAGGTCCTTCCAACCCCTACTGGTCTCTCATTCTCTGAGAAGGTTGGGCAAAAGAAGCTGTTTCAAGGGAAGTTTGGCTTGTTACCAGTAATATTGGCAAACATGTTTACTCTGTACGGGGGCAGCTCACACAACTCAAGCTTGTTTAGGAACAGGGAGAGAATGAAGCAAGTCTGTATGTGAAGATTGCATGTGAGGTCAGGAGCACTTAGGTTAGAGCTGTACTAGTGAAATAAACAGTCTCAGGGCACTGATGTTCACCTCTCTGTACTCTTAGATGATGACATAGTTTTGACCTGTGCCAAGCGCTCCAACAAAAAATTCACTGGTCCCATTCGGAAAGGAGCACAGGCAGGGACCTTTCCCAGCAGGCAGCAGCAATGAGCCCCCTGCTGTAAGGGGAAAGGGAATGTAATGATGCTATGGGTGATGTCAGGCCAGCTGGGCTCTGCACCAGAGATCAGGCACATTAAATTGTTTTTCTCTTATATATACTCTGAGAGTCTCAGTCACGTTTACTGGCTCCTGACTCATTACACCTTTAACCTGTAAACCAGCAGTTTGCCCAACTTTGAGCCAACACTGCAGAAGTAACAGCGCAAAAACTACCTCCCCGTAGAAACTACAAGTTCCTGTCCAAAGTCCAAGGTTTTCTAAAGAGAAAAATCAGCATCCTGGGAATTCACTAAAGACTATATTCTCGACATTTGGGCATAGACAATGTCAAGCTATATGTCTGAAACAACCCTGCCCCCCATCCCCTTATTTTGAAAAACTATATACGAGTTGAACTGTGTCCAGATCTGGGCGCCTCAATACAAGATGTAGAACTGTTGGAGAGGGTTCAGAGGAGGGCCACGAAGATGATTAGAGGGCTGGAGCACCTCCCCTATGAATAGAGGCAGAAGGAGCTGGGCTTGTTCAGCCTAGAGAAGAGAAGGGTGCAGGGCACCCTCATTGCAGCCTTCCAGTACCTGAAGAGCGCATACAAACAGGAGGGGAATCAACTTTGTAAAAGGGTAGACAATGGCAGGACAAGGGGGAATGGATTAAAGCAAAAGGAGGGAAGGTTTAGATTAGATATTAGGGGGAAGTTTTTTACAGAGAGAGTGGTGAGGTGCTGGAGCAGGCTGCCCAGAGAGGTGGTAGATGCCCCATCTCTGGAGGTGTTCAAGGCCAGGTTGGATGGGGCCCTGGGCAACCTTGCATAGATCCAGGCCTGGAGGTTGGTGGCCCTGCCTGTGGCAGGGGGGGTTGGAACTTTATGATCCTTGGGGTCCCTTCTAACCCAGACCATTCTATGATTCTATGATTCTAGGAACAAAATTTCCTTATGCAAAGTACGAGGTGTCATGGCTAAAGAAGTCACTCCTTCAGCGACACCTGTGAAAAGCTCCTTTGCGTAAGGAGCAGTAATGCTGCCGAGGAGATTTACTTTTCTTAGTTCCACCAGCAGAGCTGTGGAGAGCTCACCAGCTTTAGCAATGTTTACCCTGCGGTGCCATCAGCTCGTCTCCAGCGGACTGCCAGTCGTTTCTGTCTGGGATACATTAAAACCTTCAACAGTTTTCAGAGGTTTTATCTTCCTTCTGGTCAGTCAGGAAGCATTGTATTCCTTCGCCAGTATCTCTCTTAAAGGGCAGATCACTAAGAGGGGCTGTTGGAAAGCTCGTGGGCTGCCACATGGGGTGCGCAGCTGGGGTTTAGCAGCTGTGAGCTGAAAATCCGTATAGAGCTCAAAAAAGGCTGCTGCCAGACTGCTAGCTGGTTGGATTTTTTAATTATTTTTTTTTTAATTACCTAACGGTGGCTTTTTCCGCTCTTGGCTTTTTGCTTGCTTTATATATGGCATTAAATTGCTCATTTGCTATGCAGTCATTACTGGCAGCTCTAACTTTCATGCTTTACCGATGTCAGGCTTGTACATGGAAGGAGCCTTTCTGGGGTACAGCTGCAGCATCTTGCAGAGATTACTGGGTCTGTTGGAACGTATCACTTAACGGCACGATGGTGTCACTGCTGAGGCCTGAAACCTACCCTCAGGCTTTTAAAAGCCCTTAACGCAAAATTTCCAGATTCTGCTTGAAAACAGAAACAGGATGGAAAGATAACATTTGATCCTACCCATTACCTGTAGCCATGATCTGTGGCTGCTTTAGGTCCAGTTGCATGGCCGGTGGAGTTCTCCACGCACTGCTCGTACTGCTGCCAGAGCCCAGGCCAGGAGCAGCCCAGCCACAGGCAGAAGCCACCTTCAGTTATCTGAGTCTGAGGGAGGCCTTGTGAAAAATCTGGAGGTTGCTCTAAATCTAAGCCAGACACTTTTGCACTCCTTTCTGATTTGCACACAATCTATTATCTGGTCTTTTATTTGTTTGGTGTGTATTTCTAGCGTGATATGGGGTATCTCACAAGTATTTGGGTTCTCTAGATTGAGGCACCAGCTTCTTCTAGAACTCACCTTAAATCACAGCAGGAAGATGCAGCTTCACTTTCAGTGTTAACTCCAGAGAGTGATAACCGTGTGGCATTCTGGAATCTGCTTATTTACCCACCTGGGTGTTTGGCTTTTCGTGTCTGTATTGTTTATTTATAATGCAATTTCAGTGACTGCAGTCTGGAACGCACCAGTTATCTGGAGGTCACTGCAAAATGAATAAATATGCACATAAAATATTGATGAATCATTTTTCCTATGGTATTTAAAAGGCTAAATAGGAAATTAAGAGCTTGATCCAGCAAGCTTCACCATGTAGGTAGTCTCATTGACCTCATCAGCCATGGCAGCCTTTGTGTGTGAGAGTTTTTCAATCTTTGAGTGTGAAAGTAACATGAAAGTGATTTAGAAAAAAGTAAATTTCTCCAGGAATGTCTGAATTCCAGTGCCTAGCAGTTTACTTTAGGGAAACATAGTTTTATTTGTGATGCATTTCAGCAAAGCCATATTCAGTGCTCTGGGGTTTAAAATAAGCTGTTGATGTTTCGTGAAATCAGGCATGTAGTGGTGGAACCACGATGCAATGGCATTGCATGCCATATTTACAAACACTCCACAGTACAAAACTGTTTAATATTTTTGTAAGTCACAGTAGTTTGATCTTATTCCCCTTGAGAGACATTAAGGGGTTTTAGCTTGGAAGATCTACGGAAACATTTCTTGGGGATTCAAAATTTCATGGCGAAGAACAGGAAAGTTTTGTAGCGGTTACAAAAGGAGTGGAATTAACTAATAATGCTTTATCCACAGAGCCTTTTTCTACCTCAACACAAGCCCCAAGGACCTACCTAAACCCATGTTTATAATGAAGCTCTAGAGACTGCTGCCTAACCCCTGTTGTCAGAGGAAGGATCTTCAGCCTGTTTTTTCAGGGCTCCAATGAGTCTAATACACCCTGAATTCTCAGCAACCTCTGGTTACTCTATCAGGACACTTATTCTATTTTATATGCAAATAATTTCCTGCAACACTTGATGGATTTCTAAGATGAATTAATGAAATACAGTCCAATGTGCATATTTTCAGGGGCCCACGGGGAACATGTCCAGAGGATGGTCTTTGTCCATCCTGATCTGCTTCTGTATTCTGGATCCTCAAACAATCAACCAATAATCAATCCTGTATGCACCTGAGAAAACATTGTCTCTAACAGCCCCAGAGCTAAGAGTTTTCTTCTATTTTTTTTCTCCTGCAAGCCCCAAAGTGACTCCAGCACTGTGCAAAGCTATATTCAGAATGGAACTAGGCAATTAGATGCTTCTGCTAATTGTGCATGTGGCCTTTAGCATGGGGGCTGACCAACACAGGCAATCCCAGAACAGAACAGCAGAATAAATATAAGGAGAGAAAAATATACTGGGGACAAATACTGAAATGGGAGGAGGTGAGAAGAGGGAAGAAGGGCGAGGTAGAAGAGTTAGGGATTATGGAACCAGTCAGGATGCTCGGCCCTTTAAGGGAGGCACTGGTAAAAACCTGTATACATGGTAAGAGTTCCATTTTATTTTATTTAACACAGTTGTTGAGTCCATAGAAAAAGAAAATTGAAATAGGAAAAGCTTCCACTTCCCAGCAAAAATCTCAGCACCAGAAGTGAATTGCTCCTCCCTTTTAAATATTTGGTTTTAATGACTGCAAATATAATAATCTGATAATGAATATAAGATTCTAGACGTAGCATAAACTTGATCTTAACACTTGGTCTGAAGTGCCCAAAGGAAGCAATACTATGCTTTTCAACATAAGTGGTAGCTCTAACTCAAAATAAACACTGGTGCACTGTGGCCATACAACACAGCAGTTTTGATCAACAGACTCTTCAGCTCAAATATATTGTCCCTGATTATACATACTAATTCTCTGGTTTTACCATAATTTGCATTATCATAGTTCTTTCTTAGGAACTCAAGTCATTTCTGCTTTCTGTGCAATCTCTACCTCCTAGCTTTATCTGCTGTTAACAGCCTTAGGAGTTAATTGAGAGGTACAGTGAGGTCTTCTATCTATTACCTTCTCTTTCAAGCAGCCACTAGTCAGCTCAGTTGCGTGTCTAATATTTTTATGTGGATTCTATTGGACTCTGACACACCAGATATAATTTATCTTAGAAAATGAGGATATTTGCCATGCAGATTCCCCCATCTGAGCTATTCATCTGCTCTGCATCTAAGCAATGGAGAAAAATAAGCACTTCCCTTCTTCTCATCCTAATATAGACGTCTAAAATAAGTCCAATGAATTGCATTCTTAAATTGCCTAGATCTCTCTATTCACCATGGATGGAGATTAGGAAGAGTGGTGCAAGTGTAGGCATTTATACTGTAGATACAGGAAGGTAGGTGAGACGGATCTGGCCACTGCCTTGGCATTTTCAGCAGTTCTTTCTGTTCCATAATTGACAGGTTATGCTACGGCTGAGCAGGTCCCGGGCAGGGCAATAAATGAAGTAACCACTGCCTATGTTGCAATATCTTCTTACAGAAAGCAGCAGGTGTTCCCATCATCATTCAGTTAATGCAGAGTAATACGGGTATGATAATCTTTTTCAGCTTCAGAATGCAGTATTGCTATGGTCTGGGTAACCTAAAAAAAACACTGAAGAGATTCAGGATTCAGTTTTGCTATTGCTTGAGGCTTTTGCTACAGGAAAACAGCCTAGCTGAGATGTAGACATCCATTCTAGCTGAGATTTAGACATCAAAAAGACAATCCATCACAGGGCTGAAGGGGCTTTAAAGAGATCTGCTAGTGCAGCCAAATTCCTGAGGCAAGATCATCTTTAGTGAGGTTATTCTCACTTTTACAAAGCCCCCAAGTTGTAGACTTCAGATCTCTAGTATCTAAACTGATGCTTCATTGCTGTAATCTGCAGTCAGTACTTCTTGTCTTCTCCACTGTGAGCTTAAACAGGTGGACCTCCTCCTTCTCTTACACCACTTTACTCAGCAACTGACGGTTGCCATGTCACTGCCCAGTCCCTTGTTCTCAAGGCTAAGCAATTTGGGTTTGCCTGATTTTTCTATACAGCACAGTGACTCTTAGAATGTCTGAGTTCTGTCCAACTGCTCCATGTCCAGTTCCTGTCACACCCAAAACTGACATGGTACTGTAAGAAGTAGGATGGCAGGACCAGGTCATGAGTTCTGCTGTTGTTTATAAGTCCCAGTTTGATGTCTGATGATACTAGTTGCCTGTGCTTGCAAATTGTCTTGGCTAACCCCAAGATCCTTTCCTACAGGGAAGTCCTTTTTCAGATTGGAACTCTACTTCTTGAGGCTCCATTAGAACTCAAATCTGTCCTCTTGCATGCTAGCTCACTTCCATCTAGGCCATATTTGAATTTAATAAGCTATGGAGTTTCTTCTATCACTCCTCTTAACAAAGCAAATATTAACAGTGCCATGTCAGGACAGACCCTTGACAAACATCTCTGGTTTTCTAGCCAATAAAAACAGCATTTTTGTCTAAACCATCTTCCCAAATTTCTCAGTCTGCTAGGAGAAACTGAAAAAAAATATCCTAGTGTTTGGCATCTACTGCCTTTTATCTTCTGCAAGATCCATTTGGCTGTTGTATGAGGAGATTGAACTGATCTGATACAATCTGGTCTTGCCATATCAGCAGAGAAGCAGGCAGGTGGGTTAACAAAAAGACTTAAGTGGCACCTAACTGTCATTTCAGATATGTAAGGCCCATATCCTCAAAACTCATCGCTTCTAATAATATAAATTCCCTGGATTTTACATTTCTTCTAGGAAGAAACATTTTCCCAGATGCTGTCTGCACCCCAGTAATATTTAGTTCTTAAATCCCAGCAGGATTAAGAGTCTCTAACTGAAGCTATGCAGAAAATGGATAAAGATTTAGTGGGAGAGATATGAAGAAGAAGAAATGACGTCATTAATCTGGGACAGGGACCTTCAAGTTCTGGTCACAGTTCAGTACAGTTTCTGTGTTTTCCATTAGAATGTCCCTGTTTAAAAAAAAAAACAACAGATGGGTATCAGGATGAACTTACATTTCTCTTTATAAACTACCCTTATAGCAGAGGAATTGAGTCTACTGCAGTGTAATGATGCAGCTTGTGATTAGTCACTAAAATGTTAGGAACTACAGAGGCATTAATTGTAAACTGTAATTGATTGGGTTTTTTTTTACCCCTGAGGTATAGCATCTGCTGAGCACAAAAAGCAACAAACCACCAAGAAAAAAATACTAACCTCACTGGAGCTGTAATTTCTGACTTCACTTACTTTTATAGCCTTGCTGGCATTAAATGAAATGTTATACAGGTAATACTGTATTTGTCTTGGATTTTTTATTTCTGTTATGCTCATTGGGTTTGGTCTGTCACAGTTAAGTTTTAATCAAGAAGAAAAGCATGCAAGCCCCAATATGTAAGCACAAAATCAGGCAGTGATGGAGCAAATCTGAGACACTAATTCAGCATGGTTTATGTACCAAGCAGACCAGACCACCTAAACTAGGCTTTTTCCCTGTGTTTTACTCTATAAAAAACCTTACTTTTGAATTAGTACTGCACTAATCCTACAGCACTGGAGACAGATTTTTCTTGTGGGTAAGTTTAATGGGTTATTCTCAGAGCAGTTTTTGTTGTATCTGGGACTTCTTTGGGGATGCTCCATCTCATGCAGATTTTATGAGATTTAATAGAATGCAGCCTTCCCTTAAATCAAACCATTTACAAAGTATTTCTACTCTGATCTGTCTTCCCTAAATGTGTAGGAATTTAACTCTGACACTTCAGTACTTCAAATTTGGCCAGGAGGTTCAGACTTCTTCAAGTGGTCACATGGACAGTGTGAAGGAAACATAGGCAGTATAAAAGCATCACTTCTATCAAAAAGGATTAAAAAGTTGTGAGGCAGATAAATAAGGCTGACACTGTCATTCCTAGAGCCCCTGAAAATATTTACCTGAAGGACAAAAGTTCTGACAGTCTAAAACGATCAATATTGACTTTTACTCTGAATACTAGAGTACAGGTAAGAAACTACCGGTCCTGGTTCTGCCCAGGCCAGAGGTAACCCCCCCAGGCAACCAGTCCAGGTGAGCTGAGTTAGCCCAGGCTGTTTTCCACATCACCTGACATCACTTCCCCACGAAAGGGGCTGGTCGGGTAGGGGTGCTCCTGTATGCCTCCAGGAAAGTCCAAGTGTGATTGGGCTGTTGGGTTGGTCGTTGCACTGTTATCACTGGGTTGATAAGCTACTCTTGTGTTATCACTGGGTGTAAGTGAAATTTGCTGGGCTGCTATTGTTCCACTTTGATGGTGATTTTGTCAGTAAACTGTCCTTATCCCCTCCCACAGAGGCTCTGTCTGTTTCTCCTCAGGGAGGAAGCGGTGTGTGGTGCTCAGCCACTGCTTGGGGCTGAACCACTGCACCACCACACTGAAAATGTGATGTGCTTATAATCCATCTTGCCTAATTTTATGAGATCATTGACCCTTGTCATTCATCTTCCATTCAGAAGATCAGGCTCAGACATTTTATACAAAAGTAAAGACTTCTTGAAGGAACATGAGACTGTAAAACATCACAGGGTCGATGCCAGTCCTTTTGAGAGTCTGAAAAGACAGTTTCTGTCTAACTTGAAATGGTCTGTACAGCATCCAATCAAGCCATCATACGCAGCAAACCGCTTCCTAATGTATACGATCAGTGAACAGTGAAAAGATTCAAGCATCATGTACTTTGCAAAAACAAAGGGGAAGATCAAGAACATGACTAATGCCTAGGCACTTGGATATGCGTGTGTGTGTATAAATATATTATTTTTCTGCCTGCTTCAGAAATAAATTGTGTGGTTTTTATAGTGTAGAGCTGCTTGTCATGACATATTCCACTCAGAAAAGAGGGCGCATTTCAGAGAATGATTAAGTTATGCAAACTGTCTAAATCTTGTAGTATCTTTAGTGGATGCATTATAATACCTAAAAAAGAAATAAAAGTATTCAGATTTGTAAATACTTATGGTGCTATTTAACCTATATCAAATCTTCATTAATTTGAAAAATGAGTCCCTTCGATGTTTCATTATACTATACACACACACACATGCATATATGTGCATATGGGGGTTTTTTATTTGAAAATGTCACTGTGGTAAGAAAAACATGTATCTATGTTGAATGTTCTAGATGACTCAGGTCTTGAAATTACGTGGAAAATCCTTAGATCCTGAATATGTAGAGATGGCAAAACTGTTTTGACTATATATGTTAAAATTTGGACTTCTCTGCATAAAACCACATACAGGACAATATCCTGATCACAGAGCTCTTGAGGTTGGAAAGGATTTATGGAAATCATCTGGTCCAACCATCATGCTCCAGAAGGGTCAGACAGGGAAGGTTGCTGAGGGACATGTTCAGTCAGTTTTTAAGTATCTCTAAGGATACTAAGGATGCCTCCACTACATCTTGGGACAACTTGTCCCAGTATTTCACCACCACCACGGTAACAAAGGAATGCTTAAATGGAATTTCTTATTTTTTAATGTGTGCCCATTGCTTCTCATCATGTTACTGGGCACCACTTAGAAAAGCCTGGCTCTGTCTTCCTTAATCAACCCCCATCAGGTATTTACATGCATTTATCAGACCCCTCCCCTTGAGTCTTCTCCAGTATAGAACAATCCAGCTATCAGAGCTAGACTGAGTAAGCTCTGTGTTGGATCAGATTCCTCAGTCCTTTAATCATCTTTGTGATCTTTCTCTAGACTTACTGCAGTATGTCCATGTCTCTCTTGTACTGGGGTGTCCAGCACTTGTCCAAGCACTCAAGATATGTCTCACCAGTGCTGAGCAGAGGGGAAGAAGGATCACCTCCCTCAACACTCTTCCTAATGCAGTCCCAGATGCTGCTGGCCCTCTTTACTAGTTGGTGCCGATGGTTGTGTCTGGTGGAAATCCTGACTGCTCCATCTTCTACTGCTGAAAATGGGAAATTATTTTAACATTAAAATATTTGAAACTTCAAAACTTGGAACACATTATACAAAATACACCACAATTGCGATGACTGTGGTTTTGCAAAGAACTTTATGAATGTCAGTTAAACTGTCACATAATCAAAGGTTTGAGAATGTTTGGGGCTCTTTTGGTATCTTGCTCATTGGTAATCTCTTCTAATCCACAGCTAACATTCATTTAAATATTTTAATTTAAACTAATTATAACATATTAAAAATATTACTTTAAAATATATAAACCTTTTAAAGTATGCATTTTGTTACATTTCCCCTTCTTTATTTCTTTACTTTTGCATCCTTTTAGAAGGAAAACACCTATCTTGAAAAGGCATGAATGAAAAAAAAGTGTAATCTTTTGAAGTGGAAGTTCCCAGTCTTTGTAGTTTAAAGATTAGCTTCTTATTAGATTATCTCAATTGCTGAGCAGCCAATTTGTATCAGTCCCCTGAGAATTCTTTAAGTTTAGCCATACATTGCTGAGAAGATTAAAGACTTTTTTGGAGCTCTAAAAGAAAAAAAACCAATGTATTGGCTGACAATTAGGACATAGTCTTTTTAACTATTTTCTTCCTGATGAAAACTTCTAAATTCATTTGTATATAGGGGCATGCCTATATACAAATATTACAGATATGTCTATCTGTATCTATATGCACATGCAGTCAAGACAAGGTGAACAAACAGATTTCAGATATGGAGGTTTCAGGGTTTCAGTCCTGTCAATAGTACTAGTAGGTATGTGACAGATTTCTGTGTCACCCTGGAGCTGTGGGACTCGAGCATGCTTTGGAGAACGTAAACCTTTTGCCACAGCATTCACACAATGCACAATTTCATCAGGAGAGAAGGAAAGAAGAACTGCAATAGATGTAATACAACTGAAGAATCTGATAAAGCTGGGGTTAGGCGGCCTAAGACAGGATAATAAGAGAACAAAGATATGGAGACACTGAGATGCTTAAGTGGGGCTGTTCTGCTCAGGAAATAAGAATTAAAACAAAATGATTATGATGGTAGTCCTTGGGGATGTATTTTGATGCTGTTCCAAATTCCTTACCACCAGTGCATCAATTTCAAACACCTTATCTCCTGTACAGATGATCATCAGGCAAATGTGTTAGGATTGTGCTAGCATGCTGAAAACTTGGCCTTGCCTTTACCACCAAGCTGACACTCTTTTGTATAAGCACTTTGAATAGTGAAGTCTTCTCAAGAGGCTTTGCAAGCCCTGCAGCACTCCAGCCTCCACACAGACGTGTCGGTATTCCCCAACTGAACAGCAGTAACAAGGAAACCACCTATTAGTGACCTTGATGGCAACTAACAGATGACATACAATTTTTAGCACTAATCTCTTCCCATTTCCTCCCACTAGCAGACGGTGGCTGTATCTGCTTCTGTACCTTGTCCTGGCAAGCTGATTTCAGATAAGATTTAGGAAACAAGTTGCTAATACTTTCAGCAGGCTAGTGAACATAAATGTGATAAAAGTCCAAGGTGTCTGTCACACCTTAGTGGAAAGTATCTAATAGCTAATGCTAAGTACCTAATATCCCAATGCCTCCTGTGACTGAGAGTCTTTCCAGCAGAAATACTCCTTCTAAAAGGGTTTCTGAAAATCTAGTAAAATAAGATTTCAATAATCTTCAGAAATCTGGAGCCTCTACAGATATGCTGAACCCCACAGCATGACATTTCCTCTCCTTTGAAGTAAATGAATACTTTCCTTTTGAATCAAATTAATATTTTTACTTAAAAAAAACAAAAAGCAGCATAGAAATATGTATTATATAATTTCTTCCAAAAGTGATACTAGAATAACAGCAAAATCCAAAGTCCAAAGTAAAGATTATGTGTATGTTATTACTGAGGTTTGAATGAAGAGATTTTCTTCGAAATGTCTATTTTCTTGAGAAAGCCTTAAACTGCATGATTTAGAATACAAAGAAAGTGCTTAAAACAAGTTAGCAATATAGGACAACTAAGCTCCCTATCCACAGACTATGTGTTATGGAGCAAGTCACTTCAGTCTGGTTTTTTTTTCTTTTTTTAAAGATAGCAGAAAACATTGAGCATTTCATGCTCTGACTTGGCTGGCCCTGTGTGGAGCCAGGAGTTGGACCTGATGATCGTTATGGGTCCCTTCCACCTCAGGATATTCTGTGATTCTATGATTTATTTCTGAAAAAGATAAACCCAGGCAATTTTTGAGTTGGACATCTAGCTGTTGAGAAACTTGCAATTTATTTAGGAATTTACATGTGTCATTCTGTATCTCAGTTGCATATACTGAAATGAAGAGATTATAAACTCTTCTTACCTGTGTTTTTGGAACAGACTCTCAAAGCCAGTAACACAATAATTCTTAAAGACTCTCACCTGCAGTAAGTACAAATATGCTTTTTACATAGTGCTCATGCAAGTTTTCATATATACTTAAGAAAAAAATGAAACACCTGCCCAATGTGTAGAACTGACAGTAAATTGAGGAATTTTGTGTTCTTGACATGACCGCCTCTCACTTGGGCTCAATGAGTAACTCTTGGCATCAACAGGTATTATCCTGTGTGAGAAATGGCCAGTATAGGACCACACAATTTGCTTTTAAATTTTTTAATTCGTATTTTCTCCTTTGTTTTGCTATGGAAAGGCTGTGGCTTCTTGAGTGTACGCAGCTGTATGCATCTGGGTATATGCATCCATGGGCTGTGGACTGCACTGGTGAGAGACCATAGTGCTGACACAGGAGAGAATCTGGGCAGCTTCTGCTTCTCTGGAGCGACACTAGTCACACGTCTTTTGTTCCACAAACCTGATATCCTGGTCACAGAGATAACAATTTCATGGGTAAGTTGAACACATTCATTTGTGGGACTAGATTCAAAACAAAGTTGAGATCTGCTTACTCAAAAGGAACAGCTAATTTAATGTTCACCCAACCTATGATGTGAGGTGACTCCTTTCAAACCAAACCACAGTGTCACTGAGAGTAACCCAAAGTCCGTAGTTACAAGCTCTGGGCTGGTGTCTAGAGCTCAAGTACCAGCTGGGGATCAAAGGAGTGTAATGATACTCTCATGCTAGCCTCTTACTTTCCCTCCTGCTCCAGTTCTTTGTCAGATATGAGTATTTTTGTTCGTACAGAAAAATCTGTCTGAGCTCCAAGCTACTTTTTTTTTTGCCAGATCCCAAGTTCCTACTCCATTCTGCAAAGGGATACAGGAGCAGTAATCCTACTCAGAGAAACAGAATAAATAAATAACTAAACAAATTACCTTCCTGACATGTTTTGTTCACTTTGGAGAGTCTGGAATTCATCAGGAGCAGAGATTCAGCTGGGTGGCAGCTGAGTCCCTTATTTTCATTTGAAAACTTTCAATATCGCAGGAACTAGTTTGCATCATTTCGGAGCGGTGAAAAGGGGCTTGCATGAGTCAATTTTATAGATGATGGGCTCAAATTATCTCTGCAAATATACAGCTGGAATTCAAATAACCGTGGATTTTGAAATGGATTGTAAGCATTGCTAGCCTTCTTACAGCACTATACACTGCAGCAAGATTTTTTCAAAGAAAGACTACTCTTAAGCTATTTTACTGCACTCCCCTCAACCAGGTGAGACTCCACAGCAGCAGAGCTGAAGGGCAAATGGTTTCTTTTGTTGTAGAATTTGCAGTTGGAACGTGATTTTCATTCTTTGCTTTTAGTAGTATTCCCAGGCAGCACTGGAGGACGACGTAACATATGGTGATTTCTGTATGTTTACAAGAAAAGCCATTTTTCGAATAAACAGCCATTAGCAAAACAATGGGGGCTTCTAATCTTATTAATCCTCTAAAAGATTGCTGAGACGGGGTAGGGGTCTATAAACCTCATGCTGGCCTGTGTCTCCTTTTTATTATAATAACTGAAAGCTGTTGTCCCTGCTCCTTATCCCCCCCCCCCTCCCTCAACCCCCCTTCCTCCCATGGTGGATGCTGAGTGTTTGTTGTAGGAAATAACGAAGTGAGGTCAGCGGTTGCTATTCCTCCCTGAGCGCTGCGGGCTGCAGCTCTGCCTCTCTCATCCTTAACGGGTGGATCCGAAATGACTTGTGTTTCTTTCCAGGGAGCAAATTCCTCACAGGAGTCAGGTACCCCAGGGATGTATGTAGCTATGTGTGTGGTACTACAGCTACACAAACTCATCGTAAAAAGAGGGTGTTGCAGAATAACGGGCAGCTAATGATTAGCAATGCACAGGTTGGTGACTGCACTCTGCTTCTGCTGGTTTTTTGCCTGTTTTCTGTTCCTGTTTTGCTTTGCTGAGTCCCCCCCCCGTCCCCCCCGGGCTCTAGCGAAGGATGTTTGTATCAGGCAAAGGGAGAGACAGGGCTCTTCTGTGCGGCGCAGAGACACCCACTGGTATGTCTAAGCAAAAAAAAATTACCCTGCCTCAAAACGTGTATGACAGCCATCTTAACTTCTGGCAACGGTATTGGAAAGTGAAATTGCTGAATGTTGTGGAACAACAGCTTCCAGAGAGTATCCTAAGCGTTATAACCACCGCAGCAGTATATAGAGCTGCCTGTGCTGTACATCTGAGGGCACACGCCGAGCAGCCCAGCACTCCCTTTGACAAAACATCCTAAAGCTGACTTCTGTGCCTTAGTGCCTTAGCTGCAAAACAGAGTCCGAGGCAGTTTTTGGAAGGAAACGGCATTCAGAGCAGTCCTACACTGGCTCTAAACCCTGCCAGGGGCTGAAATAGTTTATGGTGCTCACTGTAATAAAGCAGTTAAGGTGTCTAAAATCTGCAGTTCAGGTGACGTCTGTGCCAGGGTTTCTGTAGTGGGTTTGCATGGCAGGGTTTTGGTAGCAGAGGAGCTACAGGAGTGGCTGCTGTGAGAAGCTACTGGAAGTTTCCCCAATGTCTGACAGAGCCAATGCCAACTGGCTCCAAGTCAGACTCACCAGTGGCCAAGTCCGAGCCCATCAGTGATGGTGGTAGCGCCTCTGCGACAGCTTATTTGAAAAGGGGGAAAGTTGCTGCCCAACAGCAGCCAGAAAAGGAGTGAGAAGATGTGAGAGGAGCAACTCTGCAGGCACCAAGGTCAATGAAGAAGGAGTGGGAGGAGGTGTTTCAGGCACCTGAGCAGGAGCAGAGATTCCCCTGCAGCCCCTGGAGAACAACACCATGGTGAGGCAGGCTGTCCCCCTCTGTCCTTGAAGGATGATGATGGAGCAGATATCTACCTGCAGCCTGTGGACTGTGGGAAGGACTCACATTGGAGTTTGTGGAGCACTGTCTCCTACGGGAGGGACCCCACACCAGAGCAGGGGAAGAGTGTGAGGAGTCCTCCTGCTGAGGAGGAAGGAGTGGCAAGGACAACATGTGATGAACTGACCAAAACCCCATTCCCTGTTCCCACGCACTGCTGGGGGGGGGTGGGGGGTGGGGGGGGGGGTGGGGGCTGGGGGGAGGAAGTACAGAATTCAGGAGTGAAGCTGAGCCCAGGAAGAAGGGAGGGGTGGGGAGAGGTGTTTTTAAGCTTTGGTTTTATTTCTGATTATCTTACTGGCAATAACTTAAACTGATTTCCCCAAGTTGAGCCTGTTTTGCCTTGATGGCAATAGTGAGTGATCTGTCCCTGTCCTTATCTCAACCTACAGCCCTTTGTCCTATTTTCTCTCCCCTGTCCACCTGAGGAGGGGAGTGACAGAGCAGCTTTGGGGGGCTCCTGTACTCCAGCCAGGCTCAACCCAGCAGTTACAAAGCTTACTAAAATTTAAATGCACTCTGTTGTTACATTCTACTGTTTGCCAACATGTTACGACCCAAGCTCTTTATCCTAACATACTCTGCTATTTGGTCTTTATTTCCTTTTGTTTTGCACCTTTGGTACTACTCAGCTTTATCCCTGGTGTGCAGCCTCCACCCCTGTTGTTTTGAGAGCACACTCACAGTGACAGCTCTTCGCTTCCGCATGTTTGTGTATGCAAACAATGCTCAGTATTAGAGTAAGACACAGGAATTAAAGACCCAAGCCTAAATCTCCAACTCTGGAATGATTAAATGAGAATCTGTTAAGTGTTTTGGGTGGGGGGGGGGGTTTTGTTTGGTTGGGGTTTTTTTATGAGCTATCTTTTTTATCCTTGAACAAGCTTCTGACCCATGTGGTTGCAGGAGTATGATCTCACAGTAACTGACGTAAGGATACCTGCTGCAGTCTGCAGACTGTAAAGCAGTCAGTGCAGGGCAGTGGTACCTCATGTTTTAGAGGAGCATGTTCAAATCCTTTCAGACATGCAAGAACTACCTGAGATGATGGCAGCCCTGACTTTCTTCCTCCTGCTTAACTCACCTTGCTTAAAAAATTACTCCAGATGCCTCTACTGCAAAGACCTCGTTTCTTGTAAGAAGAGGTGCATATGCTTTGGTGTCACTCCCAACAGAAAGAATTCTCCTGGAGCAATGAAGGGCCTCACGCTGTCAGGCCCATATGCCTTGGAGCAGCTCAAGTGTTCCACTCTCTGGTCCTTACTGCCGGGCAGGTGGCACAACCTAGTCAAGTGTTAATTTCTTCTGCCAGCTGCGTGTTACCTGTCACCCTCTGTTAGGTGTCAGTTTCAGCTCCTGCCTCTCCCCAAAGCTGTGGTTTGCATACAGTGGGAACTATCTCATAGCTTTGGGGGCTCCATCTTCCACCTCTCAGGAGTCTTTCCCACAGCAGCCATTGCAGATTTGGCAGCTCGTGACTACTCAGGGCATCATTTCCCCACTCTGGCCCCGCTTGTTCTCCTCCAAGCAGGTATGCAGAGAGCCCCATTCTTATTTTGGGACAGGGAATGTTCCTCTTCGTGCATTCCTGCAGCCTTTTTGTGGGTTTGTTTGGGGTTTTTTTTCCCCCTTCTGTGAGTTTTTATTTCTGCAGCAATTTATAAAGTGGAAAATACCAGAGGACTGGGGCTGGAGGTAGGGGCTTTGAAAAGAAATACCTAGCCTTTGTGCTAAGAAAGAAGAAACAAGGAGTATGATCCTGTCCAAGGTCCAGAGAACAAACCGAGGCCCTGTGATTTCAAAATGACTCTCCTTATGTGGGAGAAGGGCATTAACGGGAAGCTGGGACCCGGCGCCACTGGGCACACCGCTCCCATGTCCCGAGCAGCACCCCCGAGGCCCGGCCCGTCTCCTGCCTTTTTCTGTTGCCGGGGGATGAGGGCACGTTTGAGGGACACGTCCCGAGGGCGGGCAGCAGCTCGGCTCGGGCTTTATCACCCCCGGGGGCTTGTGCAGAGCGCACGGCCGGCCCTGCGAGGGGAGCGAGCGAGCGAGCGGGCGAGTGTCGGCGCTGCACATGCTCACTTGGGCCGCGCGGCTCCCCCTGCAGTCATGTGTCACGGCGAGCGGGACAGGCGTGGATGGAGTGATGCTGCTGGAAGCCCCCCGCGGCCCCGGCGCCGCGCAGCCCTCCCGCTGCCTCTCGCCCCGCTCCCCCGTCTCCCGAGACGCTGCACCCGCCGCAGCCCGGGCTGCCGCCGGGCACTCCTCCCCTCCCTCGCCGGGCTCACCTCCACACAGCTCTCCCCCTCTGCCCTCACCGCACTCCTCCCCTCCCACTCCCCAGGGCTGCTCTCCCCGCAGCGCCCTGCCCTCGCCGCCGCCCGCCCCTCACCTCTCCCGGCTCCCCCCACCCCGCTCCCCGCTTTCCCTCCGCCGCTGCGCTCGCCCTCGCTCGCGCGCGCGCACGAGTGACATCACCCCTGTCCAATCAGCCGCCGCCGCTCCTCGCGCCCCGCTCGGCCCCGCGCGCGGTGGTGGTGGCGGGGGTGCGGGGGGGGGGTGGGGGCGCGCGGGCGGCTGTCAGGCGGGCGGCGGGCCGTGCCGTGCCGAGCCGAGCCCAGCCCAGCCCAGCCCAGCAGTCCTATCCCGTCGCAGGTGCGCGCAGCTGAGGCGGGACGCCGCGGGGTGACAGCCCGGCGGTGCGGCAGTACTGCACAGGTAGGGCACAGCTCGCTTCGCAGCGGGTGCGGCGGTGTGCCGCCCGCCTTGCGCAGCGGGATCCCGCTGTAGGGGCGCGAGTGAGAGCCGTCGCGGCGCTGCCTGCTGCCAGGGAAGGGGGTCGCCCCCGTCGTCCTGGGGAAGGGGCGCCGCCGCGGGTGGGTTCGCGTAGGCGGGGGCCCTGTGGCGGCGGGGAGTCAACTTTACCGGTGCGGCCGGCGGAGCGGGGGTAAGTGCGGGGTGGCGGGCGGTCGCGGCCCCTCGCCCCGCGGTTAAGCGCTGGGAGAAGAACCCCGAGCTCCTCGGCGGCCGCGGTGTCGGCCCGCGGATGGTACCAGAGACAGGGCCTGGGCGGCGGGACCCGCTCCTGTGAGGCAGCCGCGGGTGGCGGCTGTTACGCGGCGTGGAAAGCGGGTAGGGGGTAACTGAGACACGGGTGTCGGGG
Organism: Gallinula chloropus; assembly: GCF_964237585.1. Taxonomy (NCBI): domain Eukaryota; kingdom Metazoa; phylum Chordata; class Aves; order Gruiformes; family Rallidae; genus Gallinula; species Gallinula chloropus. The sequence goes on along the minus strand of NC_140085.1, from coordinate 36,664,322 downwards.
TGGGCCGGCAGGTGGGGGGGAGGAGGGAGCCGCCCCCTCCCAGGGCGCCTGGGCGCTGGGAATGGGATTACTCGGACCCCCAGGCTGCCGAAAGTGGGACGCCTTCCCTGGTAATCCTCTGGCGGACACTGTCCCCTCGCCATCGCGGGCTTGGCGGGGGGAGAGGCGGGCTGCCATGTACCCGCGCTGCGCCCGGCTGGCAGGAGGGGCGGGCTGGCGGTGCCGCAGGGACAGCCTGATTCTCGGTTCAGTCTCCGGCCCCTCCAGGCGCCCGCACGGGTTTTGGCAGCCCGTGGGAAAGCGTCTGCCTGCGGTGCGGCGCGGCGCGGCGCGGCGCGGTGCGCTGGCAGCGCGGCGTTCCAGCATCCCGGCTGCTGCGCAGGGTGTCTTCCAGAGCAGCCTGCGCGGCCTCGCTCCGTTTTACTCCTGTGCGTTTTGGGTGTGTTTTACGGTGATCGGATAAAAAAGGGATTTTTTTCGTTGGTTTTTTTTTTTGTTTTGATTGGATATTATTCTGTTTGTTTCCATCGCACATTCTCGCAGTCAAAAAACAGCGTTTCATGTTGTTTCCCCCTTGCAAAACGCTAATTACGCTTCTTTCCCGTGTCACTTCTCGGTAAATGGCAGTAATTCGGGCTGACTGTAGTAGCACCTGCTGGCGAGAACAGAAATACCACTTGCGGCCACTGCCGCGGCTGAGCTCTGCTAAAAGTCACCTGGAGGGGCCGGGCCCTGCCTGCGGTGCCGTGCCCGGGCCGCAGGCGGAGTGAGGGGCTCTCCGGGAATCCCATCTGCTCTATGAAGCGCTATTTCATTCTGCTTATGAAACCTACTGGAGATTATCTACGCGGTTAATCAACTATGCTCCATTTAGTAATGAAAATAAACTCTGACCTGTGAGCTAAGAATGTTTTCGGTGGTTATTGTATTAAAGCCCATAAAAAATATATATATATATATATGCAAAAGGGTTCTTTAAGGTTTTGAAAATAAACCGTTATGTAATTAGTGGTGTGTACAACTTAGGCAGAAAAAACCTGCCTGTAAATGCAGCCACCCTTGCAGAAGTGGCTGTATCACTGTAGGTGTTAAATAGAGTTAGTACCAGTCTTTTGTATAAAATTACTCCTTAGCCAGTAAAAATAATGGAAACATGATTTGAAATTCCTTAAGAGCAGAGAAAGACTTTCTGAAATAATCTGAAGCTATAAACATTCTTGCTTTTTCTCTTCTATCATTAGTAATTTTTAAAAGTCTTGCAGTGCAGATCCGTTTGAAAGGCTGATCTTGGGAGCATATTATACAAATAATAACAATTGACCAAAATTTTTTTAATTCAAACTTTCCTTAGTGTTTCAGGAGCCCATTGGTAGCATGGAGCTTTTGTGTGTTTGCTTACCTCTGAATGAATGTGTATTATCAGCATCAGTTGCTCAGTATTTATATTTAGTTACAGTTGATATTACACCAAAGTATACCTTATCCATCCCAGAATCTGACAAAAAGTAAAAATAATAAGCTAAGTAAAATACTTGCCCATGTTTGTATTATCTGCAACGTTATAAACCAGTAAGATTTCCAGTGTACCTTCTGACAGACATCAAAAAGTGATGCATCCTCAACATAGCTGTATGATAATACAAGAACTTACATGATTTTGTAGAATCTTACATCAAGTATCTTAAACAGCTTCCTTAAAAAAATAAAAATCCAACATTATTAAGGTTATGGAACAGACAGCTTACAAGTGAGCATGTGTTTCTGATACAGTCTTACCTATGTGATCCTATTCTATCTTTTTTCCTCCAGGAACCCGGTCTTATTCAGTGCACAGGATAGATGCAACTCACTTATTGAGTATTTTGCTTTTTTTTATTGTTCTCATTGATCACTGTGTAAGCTTATGATTTATTTATTCCACATCATTCAAGTCTGCTTTGAGGACAGAACTGATAACAGCTGTATGGGCTTTTCAAAAATGCTTATCATTCATTATGTGATTGGAATGCATCACAAATAATTATTAGTTTATCATACATTACCTTAGATGAGACAAAGCTTTTACAGGCAGTGAGCAGAGGCAGAAGGATGGTTAAGTGAAAAGTATTCACTATTTTTTGTGACCAGTTTGGAATTTCTAAGATTTTTATAAATACAGTTGCTCAAGTTAAAACTGTTGCTGCTTTTAGTAACAGTTCTGAGTGTACCACACATCTGTGAGTGTGTCTGTGAGTGGACCAGAGAAAGAGCAAACCACAGCTAACTGCAAACTATGGAAATTTATGAAATGGTGTGCATGGCAGTAAGAGAAATGGGGGGGGAACCGCAAAAGGGACGACTTTAATCCTTAACATCTTCATGGTGCGTTACAGAGCCCCCATCCCTTTCCATTCACTACATGTGTTCCTGTTCTTCGTTAGGTAGGGCCTGCCTTAGGTTCTGTATCATCTGTGCCTGTTGGTCCTGTGCACTGAACAAGGCAAGCTAGGCAAGCTACCTGACAGGAGGTTGTAGAGAGGTGGGTGATGGTCTCTTCAGCCAGGTGACAGGAGATAGGACAAGGGGAAATGGCAAAAAGCTGCACCAAGGCAGGTTTAGATTAGATATTAGGAAAAAAAATTGTACTGAAAGAGTTGTCAGGACATGGAACAGGCTGCCCAGGGAGGTGGTTGAGTCACCATCCCTGGATGTGTTCAAAAAAAGGGTAGATGAGGTACTTAGGGGTATGATTTAGCATAGGATGGGAATGGTTGGTCTTGATGATCTTAAAGGTCTTTTCCAACCTTGTGATTCTGTGATTTGAAGAAGCAGTAAATGTTTATGAAAACATTGTATAAAAAACTAGACCTCAGGGGAAGTTAATTATGGTTACGCAGACAACAGTGTTTGTCGTTTTATAGCTTTTGAGTGGTTGATTTAGTAACCTTGATAATATTCATGTTGCTTGTTGGGTAAGATATGCATATGTGTCCAATATACTTTATTAAAACCTGGAACTTTAAACTTAAGGGAAATAAAAATAAAAATCAAAACCAAACCAAGAAAATGTAGAAAATTTTCAACTCTCAAATTTCTTCCTGTGTTACTGGATTGGATCCCAGTGGTTATCAACAGGATTGGAAGAGTTGATTCCATTGCAAAAGCTCGTGAACGTCTAGCGTTATGAGTGACAGCACGATGGAAGTGCAGTTGCATGTATGTATGTATATGCACCACTGATAAAGCAGAATGGCAGAGGTTGTAGTGCATTTGCACAGGCACTTACCATAGTGGAAAAGGTGCAAGACTGGAGTCCTTTCTATTCTACGCTTTGGAAAGAATGTATCATGGTGGCTGAGGGCTCTTTTGCCAGTCCCTGCAAGCACACTCCTTTTTACTTCACCCTTTATACTTGTCTCCTAATGACACTCTCATTATCCTCTTGTAGACAGTCCCAGTTTTCATTTTTTAGGTATTGCTGGTCTTGGCTATTCAGAATGTCTTCCATTTCTTTTCTCTGCCAGTCCTCTCTCCCCGTGCTTTCTGCCTGTCAGCATTCCATCAGTTTTCTTTATTCCCCAGAGCTTTCTCTTCTTGATTTGCTATGTCAGTCCAGTCTGGTCTCCCTCCCTTCTCAGTCTCCAGTTACTTTCCTCTGCCTTTAGCAGACATTGGTCTTAATTTTTACTCCTCTACACAGACCATAAAGTGGCTTTTGTTCTTTTGCACTGAAACAACACAGTACTTGCTCCTTAGAAGTTAGTTAGTTTCTGGTATTTTCTTAGAGATACAGAAAAGACCATAGTGTTAACTCAAAGCTTGCTTGTGTTGATGGCTTCAGAACATAGTCACTGACTTTTTTTGAAGTAAAAGACACTTTTACTGAGCAAAAGAAGAAGAAAAAGAAGGTGACATGTTCTTCCTCAATTGTTCAAGAATTCGGTTTTTAAAAGGAACAAATTTTTCAATGAAGTGTGTAGGTATGTGTTTCTATATGCAGGACACTTACTTTGCCAAAGTAGTAAGTGGTAGTAAATATTAGACATGCTGAACAATTGAACAAACATGTCCTAATTAATTATGAAGAGACATCAGCAATTCTGACTGGAGCATATACTGTTTGTTTGCTTAACCATGCTAAGTTTTGGAGGTTTCTGGGCTGACAAAGTAACTCATGAGTTGGGGATGGTTCGTTTTTATACTTGGTTTTGGGGCTTTTCTGTGTTTTGTTTTATTTCCTTTGTATGTTAAGGTCTTGTTATAGAGAAATATTTGCAAGAAGAAGATGTAGACCTCTCACTGAATTGAGATTCTGAAAAAAAATGTGACTGGTGGAATTACTGCTGCACCATAGTATTTTATTTACATAAGGTAATCCTTTAGATGCAACAAAAGTATTATTTGTAATAACCTGGTGGCTGTCATGTCTCAAATGAGGGGACATGGATGAGTTACGTTTTGCACCACAGGCTGGATATTATAGCTAATGTGGGACAATATGCACAAACATTTTCAGGTCAGTGGAATCTTCTCAAGAGCTCATGTGAGTAATGTGAGCAATGCAGCACTGAAACAAAGAAATACAAATACAGATATTTGACAAATTGTTTGCTTGTATTTATGTAATGCTTTTATCATTGACACATAGTGGTTATGTGTTGTTCCCATGCAAAGGAGTTAGCTTGTGGTAGCACAGAGATCGTGGTTCAGTCACGACATGGGTGTTCTTTTTATAGTTTTATTGGAAACATTCTGCCTTACCATAGACAATTCCATTTTCTCCAGTTTAGCCAAATATTTGAACACAAGTGTAACTGTAATTTGCTGTTGATTCCTGGTTAATCCAGTCCTCAAAGTTGTTAGGCAGCTACTTGAATTCACTGCTGTGTTAATTTCTGCATTAAATTGTTTTTCTTATCCATAAAATTTGAGTAAAGCACTTCATCTTAAAAACTGGTAAATTTAATTTGTTGTTAAAATCAAGGAAAGGTGTTGACATACTAAGTCAAGCATTGGAACTCAGAGAGGTTGTGCAGTTCCCCCGCTTCAAATTTTTCGGGACTCAGATAAAACTCCCTTCCCACCCCCCTGATCTGAAGTCTTATCTGACTCTGCTTTGTGCAGGAGGTTGGACTAGAAATCTCCTGGCATTCCTTACAACACAAATTGCCCTATGACGTTATCCCATCGTTCTCTCTAAGGGGGGAAACATCAATATACAGCATGAATAATACTTCCTGAAAGGGAGAGGGCAGATGTGCCAACAGGCAAAACCTTTAATGTCTGAACGAAATATTTAATGTTACAGACTGAATCCCCCTTTAAGCTTTCACTGGTAATTGTATTTCAGTGCACTGCTAAGACATGCTGTGTGCATCAGGTAGGCTTGATGTTAAATTACAGGTCTGTTTTATGGGAGCTAATAACAGGATTCAGTAGCTTGGTCAGTTGCCATTGGTGTGTTGTAGTGAGTTGCAGTTCTTCAGAAATGGTACCTTCTGTTTCATCAGGAGAAAGGATCCCTTTTATTGGTACAGCTGTTTTCTGTGATGAAACTTAGATTTTTCCAACAAAATCTCACACACAATGTGAATGTAAATATTTAAAACAGAGACTGGAAATTTTAAGTGGGAGAGGCTGTTAATGTTCTCTTAGTGTTGTACCTAGTTAAGGTTCCAGTCTTTCTGGGAGTGATTGGTGTGTGCGGAATGAGGGAGATAACTTGGTCTCTGCCCCGTCTCAAGCATAGGGGCAGGACAACAGAAGGGTGACTGGTTCTAACACAGGGGCTGCAGTGATATGGGGCATGAAGGATTTGCATCAACTGGGAAAGAAGTCCATGTAATTTTAAACTTCTGTCTTTGTTAAACCCACTGATGGTTTTTTTGAATGCTTGTTTGTAATTCAAGTAATATGTGATGCAGTGAATACTTCATTTTTTTGAAAGTTATACTGATTTTATCACTTTTATCACAAATTCACCTTTCACATGGAGTTTTGTTTTTCACTGTGTCTGTTCTTTAGGCTTTTCATGTTCAAACCTACATAATCACAGTTTAGAAGAAATAAGTTACTTTGTTAGTGGTGTGAGAAAAGAGGAACAGCCTAACACCCTAGATATTCCTTAATGAAGACTTCTTTCTAGATAACCGGATTTTCTGCTAGTATGCTTTCTTTGAAACTTGGAATAAAGCTGACTTTGTTTTGATAGAGGCAGTCAGTTGTCTTGCCAACTACTCACTGGTAAGATGTAAAATAAAGCTGAAAATAAATGTCTCAGTAAGTTGAAGATCAAACTTCTGTTTTTCTCTACCAGCCATTATTAGTGAACTCCTGAAAGTGCTTAGTATGATAACTCGTCTGTTGATAAGCCTTGCTCTTTCCTACAGGTTAGAAGACTCGCTGCTGTTGCTTGTAGTACTTCAGCTAAAAGTATTGCATTCTTTCACTATGAACATTTTTGAGCAAAGTGAAAAGAAGATAATAAGGATTAAGATAAATGAGGAAGAGCAGCTAGAAAGATAACTTTTTTTGTTTTTTGTATTTCTTCTTGTGAAGAATAAGGCCATCGTTCTTTTGTACTATTGCCAGAAGCCCAGTTCCCCTTTCATCAGCTGTCTACAGTTTAGTTCTTTTATAAAAATGAACTTTGGAATATTGCACAGTTTGCACTTCAGATTTTCATTATAAAGGAGCTCCAAGGGACACCAGCTGCTGTTGAAATAGATCTTGGGAAGCTAGGCATTCTGAAACGCTCCTTTTTCTCCGTCTTGTCACTTCCTGAACTCTCTTCGCTCTAGATTTTTATTATACCTTTTCCTTCAGAGTTTTCCTGTCTCTGTAATTCTTCCAAAAATTTTAACATATTCATGTTTTGAGAAAGTATCCTGTTCTGCCCTTTAGACTAAGCGTAGCAGTGACATCCCTGGAAAAGCCATAATCACTATGGAAAAATTAGTCTACAGCTGGAATGTAATAGGTTGTTTCTGAAATTCACAAACTAAAGACCAATGAATGTGAAACTTCAGCATTATCTGAGCTTAAAAAATGATCTATGAATTTCTTTTTGTTTGCTTTCACGTATTTCTCGACTCTGTAGAACAAGTAAGAACTGTGCCAGCTCTTGCATAAAAAGCCAATAAAGAGTAGCTAGTGGAATAGTGCTAATGCCGACTTATAAACAACTGGGGTGATAGCTCAGTTATGCTTTGTTGTTTAAACATCTATTTATGTTTTGCATTAGGTCTTGTCAGGTGGATACTTTGGTTTTTGGGTTTTGTTTTGGGTTTTGTTTTGAAAGTCAGTGTAGGAGAAAAGGCTTTATCTTCAAAATTATGGAGGAAATGCTGAATAAGATGATGAATTCATCTTAGTTCATTGCCTTTTTCATTTCTTGATGTTGATCTGCCCCATTGAAAAGTAGTTTTTTGCAATATTTACTGATGCACTAACTCAAAAATTACGTTGTGTGGTGAATAATTCCTATCAATTTACTTCACAATTCTTATCTTTCTATAAAGATTTTTTTTGTGTAACTGTGGTATTAGCAGTATAGAGGAAGAATTAATTTCCTTTTATGTACCTGTTACTCACAAAATAAGAATCTGGAAAGAGTTGACAAAACCTAATTAAAATTATTTAAAAATTGCATAATGGAAAAAAATATACCTGTTTCATCTGTTAGGTTGATCTGGCCTCATCCAGTCACCATTACATTAACATGTATTTGCTCACATGCACAAACATATCTATGTGCATAATCCCCTCCTCCTCCCCCCCCCCCCCCCCCAATACACTTCTGTCTGTCTGAAGATAGTGGACTGAAGAAGAAAGTTATCTCTGTATATACCCCCAAAATAACAAAAGAAAAAAGAATCAGATAATCTTAATTAGGATGATCTTTAAGAAATGAGTTTAGAAGTTACTAACTCAATTTTTGAAATGTCAGTGTAAACAGTACTTCAAGGGACTTGTATTAAAGAAATTAACAAGAAAAATAAAGTATTCTTACTTGGTAATGGATGCTTTTTATTGTTCTGGGGACCTTCCGCCAATATGTGCAAAAATGAGCCACCACTTGAGAGACTTACTTGAACTGATGCTATTTCTCTGAGTGAAATAACATCATACTGAGTGTGAGTCAGGAGCAAAACCAGTGTAAACTCTCCCTCTGGGATAGTGCCGTGGAGAAGTATATGGAACAGCTTTTTTGTTTTTAATGTGATGGTGATCTGCATTTTATTAGCTATTAATATTTGAGATGACTGAGGGGTTTTGAATGTAAAAAGGCTTGATTGCATTTTTATTACCAGCAATTTGTGGGTTCATTTACTACTAGGCTGTGTGATTGCGAAACATGATTTTGGAATATGGAGGAGAGGAGTATGTCTGAGACAGAAGATTAATTTGCAGTTAGTTGTAAAGGTAAGATACAGAAAGAGATAAATCTGACTAAATCAAGTATTTTATTGTGGAAATGGGAGTTTTGAATCTGCTGCTCAGAATGGCAGAGTCTCCTACAGAAATTTAAATGCATAAAGAAAGTTTTGTAGTTCAAACAGCCCCAGGTCTGTCATAGGGCCCAGCTGTTCCCGTTTCCGCTTACATTCTTTTACTGTAACACATTCTGTGGGTTCTCCACAGACCAGCTGACCCAGTCTTAAATGTGGCTGAACCATAAAACCTGTTTTGTCTCATTTCTGTGAGACCTTATCTGAAGCGTTCAAAAGATATAAAGCCTTTTATTCTTTTTTTTTTTTTTCTTCAGACTGATTAACTCCTCTCCAGTGTGATGTTTGTATCTGAAGTTACAGCAGCTTCATGTAATTCAGACCATTCCTATGCATATACCAGAAGGAAACACAGAGGTTTGGGATTCATTTATCTATTTATTGGTTTATTTAAACTAGGACAGCTCTGAAAGAACCATACTTCAGTGTATTACCATATAGTTAAGTATTATCTCAGTTTTATTTATATTCACATACCAAGCTTTTGTGGCCTACTAAATATTTTTCAGCTGGGCTTATCCTTGGCAATATTGCTAACTGGCTGTATTTAAACTGACAGCGATTAGATAAACCCTGCAAATAGTCACTAAGGTTTTGTGTGCATGTGTTTGGGGTGTGGGGATTGTTTTTTTTTTTAAAAAAAAAAGAAACAAACTCAAACCCACCACACAAAACCAGCAAACACCCAAACCAGCAAACACCAAACACCAGCCACTATTTTTCTGCATCTGTGCTAATGTTTACCGGTACCGGTGTGACAAGAGAAGAAAGGAAAATGTGGAAGGAATGTACATGCCTTTTTGGCCACTGTAAAAGAATTTCTAATATGCCACACAAATCAATGAGAACCAGTCACAATTTACTATTGTGTAATTATCTAATACTATTAAATTACCTAAAGTATTTTATGTTACAGACCTAATCAGCTTTTAGACATTTTTTGCAGACCAGCTTGAAGAAAAAATAGTGGATTAATGTAAATGCAGCAAAAGGTAGATAGCACCCTGCAATGTAATTTTTGTTGCAGCAGTTTAGCACCTTTCTCTAGACAGCCCCTTGCTCAGATCAGCGCACTTCTAGGTAGAACTATTTTGATATTTGTCACTGTTTAAACTAAAGCACTCTGAACATATAGAATATTCTTGGCCTGTTTTTTCAAGGATTTTCATGGTTAATGAGATATTACTCTTCTTTTATAGGTACCATTTTTTTTTTTTAAAAAAAAGGGGTGAAACATTTATTGGGTGGGTACTAACTAGATCATGTGCTATTTAATGGGGTGTGCAAGCAGCCAAAGAGCAGTTACTTGTTGGTTTGATTTGGAGACATTGTAATCTAAGATAACAAAATAATTCAAAGAGAAATACGGTCATAATAAACCACATTTTTAAAATTTTGTGTTACTGTCGTGATAATTCCAGTTCTGCTTCATAAAAGATAGGTCATCATTCCAGAGAGTCCAGGGGCTAATAGCCTGGGTTTGTTTAGCCTGGAGAAGACTGAAAGGGGATCTCATCAATAGTTACAAATAACTAAAGGGTGGATGTCTGGTGGAAGGTGCCAAACTCTCTTAGTGGTGCCCAGTGACAGGACAAGGGCAGTGGGCACAAAGTGGAACACAGGAAGTTCTGTCTGAATGTGAGGAAAAACTTCTTCACTCCGCGTGTGACAGAGCACTGGGACAGGCTGCCCAGAGAGGTTGTGGAGTCTCTTTCTCTGGAGATGCTCAAAACCCACCTGGACACGACCCTGTGCAATGTGTGCTTTAGGTGATCCTGATTTAGCAGGGGCTTAGACCAGCTGATCTCCAGAGGCCACTTCCAACCATTGCCTTTATGTAATTCAGTGAATGTGCAATTCTTGCCTGGTCCAGGAGAATTAGTTGTAAACGGCACCTTTCCAATATTTTTTTCCAATAATTCCAATATTTAGGTGTTTGGAGTAACCTTGCAGAACAGAGTCTTGTACCTCTACTGAACAGTCTCTCAGGATGTTGCTAAGCACTCACATACAAAGTGTATTTATGTTTGTGTCTTTGTGTCTGTTAATCTATGCTTTTAGGGTTTTTTTTGTGGGTTTTTTTAACAATCTTTTTTTTTCTATTCTGACTTTGTTATTCCCACTTTATGGGATCTTTGCCTGGGAGTCTGATTTGTACTGGTGAGAAAAATGCCATTGTCTGCATTTGGGTAATTATTTTAAAGTGTTATTTAATCCTCCTGGAAAATAGCAAAATTTTCTTTTGCTGGATATATTAGTATTGTTTTTTTCATCATACTTGCCTCTATATTCATGGCCCATAAACTTGATTTTCATCATGGGTGGTTCTCTTATCTTCCCTGGAAGTTCTCTTGATGACCTGGGTAAACTTGATCTGACTTCTGGGTGTAGGGAGTGATGAGAAGCTGGGTCAGAGGAAGTTGTCTAGCCTGTTCTGTACTTCAGCATGAGTGTAAATTCACATCAATGATTTAAAATAGTCTGATTTCACCCTAGTCTGGATTAGGATTGCTCAAAATTTACTTTTCTGTTCAATGGAAACCAGATACCTGATTCATAATTTGAGCTGTAAGACTCAAAGGACCTAAAAAAAAAAAAGATGGAGAAGACTGTAATACCAGATAAGGACAGATTTTCCTGTATTAAGTACAGGAGCATATAATCAAATCAATGATGCAGATTAATATAGCAGGATTATTTTTAATCATTATGTGAAGATTTAATAGAACCTTGAAAATTTAATTCAAGCCAAGCAATTCAAGAAGCTATTTAATGATTATGTATATGCAAACTATAGACTATGTTTTTTGTTAAAACCTTTCACTTCTGCATGCTTAAAACACCTGATTTCTAATTTGTAGTTCAGTTGTTGCTGTTATATCTTGAACAATTTTATTGCTATTCCTATACTTATACATTATAAGTGTTTCCAAATAAACATCTTTCTTACTTGGCATACTACACATATTATTGTGTACATTTGACACTTGCTGTATATAATTGGACCGCTCCTGAGGAAGGAATCACAGTCAGCCAATTAATTTATATTTCAGTGACTTTGTAGATATGGAAATCAAGGATGAGCTTTTTAGTTGACAAGGTTTGTGCTGTTGCATGTACATAAGTAGAAACATCTGCATTCTTGTTTTTCAGTTAGTTGAACCTGGAAGGCTGGGTTAGAAGGCAGCTGAAAGCAATGAAGGCATCCTTTATTGATCAGTTTCTTAAATTGCTCATCCAGAGCTTTGTGTTGAAGCACTTTCTCAGTTCACTGTGATATAAAACCAGAAGTATTTGTTGCAGACTTTTAGAAATACTCTCTTATGGTTTTGCAGACAGTTGCAAACAGGTGATTTATTATTATTTATTTTTAAAAATTCTGAGTGCAGAAGTGTGCATAAACATTACTGTGTCTCTTTTTTTCACTGCTGGTCTGGTGACAGTTGGCAGGTGCTGGCTTCCAATAAGCGAGAGTTGTAAGCTGCACAGCTTGGTAATTGGCATAGAAGTTGGGTAAGGAAATTGCCCCCTCCTCATATGCTACAATATAGTCTCTTTCTTTTCTTTTTCCAGAGAAAATCAGCCATTATTCAGTTTTCTCAGGGAAGGAGTGCATACATGTAGGCAGCATGAGGAAGAGGTCCTTGTCCTCAGAATCACTCGTGTTTTGCAAAATGAACTAGGAGTTGACAGCTCAGTCTCACCAATATGTTTGAAAACCTGTCTAAGAATGTTTGAAAGTTAAAGTGGGTGCCAGTTGGAGAAAAACTTTAGGGGTACCTGTATGAAGTGAATGATGAAAGATAATCCTGTAAAAGGTAAAATAGTTGACAGTTTGCAGTAGCACAAATAATGACTCCCTTTCCCCCCTTCATTAAAAATAGGATTTCTGTACTGTGCCTCTGAAAATAAGATTGTTTTTCTCTTTCTATTTCTTTCCGTTTACTGGGAGTCGAGGAAGAAAAGTTCTCTTTCTGCTAATTAGAGGGAAAAATACTATTCTGAAATTCTATTACAAGTTATTTCTAATGTTAAGCTGATTCCTTAGCAATCTGCTTGTAAATCAATTTTAATTGAAGCAGGACTTCTGTGTGCCACTTGGAATCAGGCTGCTGTGCAAACATACTTTCTATCAATAGCAATAATAAGGTCCAGTGAGTGCAGAAAGCTGATGGAAGACTGAAAGGTGAAAATGGCACAGTTAAAAACATTAAGCAATGTGTGGAAAGTGTAAGATTATCATGGTGTCTTCCTCATTCAACACTCCAGCTCCTCCTATAAAGTCATGGTACTAGGAATTTTCTTTCAAGAAATACATTCTTAGGAAAGATGAATAATTGTTCTTTATATAGTATTTGAAGCCATTTAGAAATTTATAATGAAACACTTCTCTCTTTTTGTTTAAAATAATGTAATTACATGTGTTTCTGACTATTTATCTTGACAGTGGTGTCAGCAAATGCTCGATTTTCTTTGTTACACTCCCTGAGTAGACATGTGTCTTTTGTTCTAATTTTATACACTTATGGTACAAGTACTTTATTCCTTCCTCTTAGGCTTGTGTTACTCTTGTTACTTTGGGTCAGAGAATCAGTCTTACTCCTCTGAAAGAAGAACCTCATCCTCCCTTTTAGCAATAAAACATTGATACAGCAGTTAGGCAGTTTCTTTTTTATATATATTTTAAATAGCTAGCTATGTACATATACTTGCACAGCACAGTTTTATTTTAATATCAATTGAAGCTTGATAATTATATAAGGATTGTATTTGTCAGTACAGTATTTTTTAAGAGTGTTGCCAGTTCAGGCTTCATAGATGATTTAGCAATGAGGCTTATGTAATACGAATTGCATTTCTTTCTTTTAAATGGAGCAACAGTGGAGTTAACAGTGAATTGTTTTGCAGGATATCACTGCTGAAAAACATTTAAAAGTTTATCTTGCTTTTAACAATTATTGAAGATTTTGGCAGTAGGGGTACAAATTGCAGAGCACTCCAAGTCAGAAGTACAGAATTCACAGAAGTCTGGCATTCTGTGAGCCTAGAGTAGTTTGCCCCTTCATGCATCAGATACAAGATGAAAATATGTTAGAGTTTGTAGTACCTTTTCTTAGAACCCTTTATAAAAAAACCCAGAGAAATCTTAAATTGCATGGAGATCAAAAGGACATTTAAAAGATTACAGTATTTTGCTGGTATTGTAATGCATGTCAGGGTTCAGGGGAGGTTGGGTCCTGGTCTCATGTGGAGTATTAAAACACGCTTGTAAATTCTCCTTTCCCTGGTAGGGCAGCGAATCAGGGAGAGACAGGTCCCAAAGAAGAGTTACTAGAACAACTTTTATTAATCAAGCTTGTATTATGAATCAAATCAACCTGTTATTAAAAGCAGATAATTATTCGCATGGTACTCCCTCCCAGTGCTCTCACACCCAGAGGTACACACTATGGCACAGACACTGCCACGCACACAAGTCACTCACAGCCACCTGCGTGAGGCCAGACCAGCGGTTTGCTCACAGGGAAAGTCACTCCAACATGACTGGCTTGCAGGCAGGTGTGCAGAGTCCTTCACAGGGGCCCTTGTTTTCTCAGCAGCACATGGAGCTCTGGTGCCTCTGACAGCACACAGCTGCCTCTGCCACCGCGGATGTGGTTGCACAACCCTTTTCCAGTGTTTCCAGTGACACCATGACCTGGTGGCCTTACATGCGTTCAGCAGAGCCTTGAAAATGCAACAGGACCACAAGTCTCCTGAGCTTGTTGGTGTTTCGTAGATTTTTACACCCTTCTTGACATCTATGTTTGCTTTTTTTACCCTGCTGTTTCCTAGTGGCTATTGCTCATCCACACCTGTAGAATCCATTAACAGGAACTCTTAGCGACAGAGGTTTTATGACAGTGCAACTCTTAGACAATCCTTACTTCAGCATGAAACTGCAATGGGAAGTCACTGAACTGTGAAACATTTTTCCTCAACTTACTTTCAATCTTAGCTTTATATTTGGAATTGAAATGTAATCAGTTTGAATTCTGAATTTTCTTTTTATATTCTAATGTGCTTCTGTGGAGGTTTTGTTATTGGTTCCACTGGGACCAAGTTCAATCCCATTTTTCAATTCTTATAAAAATAGTAATGAAAAACGTGTTACATTAAATGCATTTCATTTCTCTCACTTATTTTATGCAATTCCAGTAGCAAATATATTTATTACAACTGAGTGAATTATTTCTGCAGAAGTCATATTTATTTCATCATTGTCCTTCCCCTTTCTCAATCACAAACATTAATAACTTTTGTTTTATTTACATTTTACAATTTGAATTCTAGTTTTGAAGCTTGTGTTACTCTGAGACTTCCCAGCTGATGCAGAAACTAGAATGAAGTTAAATCTAGTGGTTTACCATGACTTTAAGGTACATTGTGCCCTCCGAAAGAAATAGGAGAAAAGCATTGTGGATTTCCACTGTGATTAACTGGTTATTAGGTCTGACATTAATTACACATATGGAAATATGCATTGGGAATAATGTAGCTGACGTCAAGGGAGTGGCTGTGACATAAAATTGATTTTAATGAGCTTTATCTGCAGGCAACTTTGAAGATGAGAAGAAATTTACATAACATCTTATTTTGTCCACGAAAGAATAGATTAATTCAGCTTTTTAGCTGCTATTAATTGGACAGCTGTCAAAGTACCATTTCTTCACTGCAAGTAAGATGAAAATGTACACTGGAAATCTAAGACCACTACAACTACTGTTCTGTCAACTACTTTCACTACATATAATTCTTCTCATACATTATATCTCTGCATGCCTGAACAAAATGTGAACCCCATTCTAAGATATCCCCTTATAACATACTGTCTTAGCTGCTTGAAGGTAGATTTTTCTGGCAATGTTGGTATTAGATTGTAGAGAACTTGAAATGGCCATTTCCCATCAGATGATGTCCAGATTTTGTCATGGATTGATATGTAGAACAGTGATGCAATTAAGATTATTTTTTTGCAAAAGTAATTTTACTAGCTCTGTTTCTGTTGCTTAGGCTGCAAATTAAATAAATATATTTGAAGAAACAGTTTTAAATGCTGCCTTCTGATTCTTTCTGAATCTTGCTAAAACATCACAAATGCTCCAGAACACAGATAAATTTAGGTTGTGCTTTGCACCTTTGAAAAAAATTAAATCTCTTGGGAGTATTGGCATCAAACATCAGGGTAGTTTGATTTATTGTCGTCAGGTAGGTTATTTCCCTGCTTTTTGGTGTCTGTGGGTGCTTAGCATGCCATATATCCTTTAGATATAGATTCCAACATAGAACGATGTTTTAATTTAATTTCAGGACTCTTAATTACCTGAACATTTCATTTGGCTCTGATATGTACCTTCGAGCATGTTGGCTGCAGTGTTGACTTGGTGGTTTCACTATATGGGGTTGTCAGTTTTCTGTGATGAATAGCTCAGTAATGATGGAGGCATTCTGGACTTTGTAACTCTACAGTGAATTGGGTATTCCATTCATTCTGTAAAAAATCTAATTTGGATTCTTTAGGAATCACTAAACTGTATGTTAAATAGCATATTTATAACTCCAAGTCTTCAGATAATATTTTAAGAACCTGCAAGTAAATTGGACAATTAGCTAAATAAAATTAACTGAAACCTGTGTTCTTGCAGGAATTTTCTATGTGTGTCTGTTTTTTGTTACCATTTTTTGTTCTGAACGATAATGGTAATCTAATGATTTGAATTTGTCACCATTGTTAATATTGACATGTTATGTATAAATATTTGAATACTTCAGTTTGTACTAAGTTTTAAAAAAAAGCTTAAGTTTTTATCGGCAACCAAAAGGCAGTGTATTCTAAAGCTACTGTGATATTAATTATAAAAAAGAGGCTATTGTTATTTTGTGATAGCTGCTTTGCATGTAACAGTTCCTATTTCCCTAAATAGTTAAAACCAACACTGATTTAAATATAGAGTAAGACCAAGCTTTAAAGGATTTCAATCATTTTTATATTGTGACTGCTTAACAATGCTCAACAGAAAAGCTGTGGCTGACAGTTACTAGATAATATCTGTGTTCCCCTAAACTTTATTGATTGATGTGTAAACACAACCCTGAATATCTGGGAGTGTGGAGGGAAGAGAGCTTTTGGTAGCATTT
Organism: Gallinula chloropus; assembly: GCF_964237585.1. Lineage (NCBI taxonomy): Eukaryota > Metazoa > Chordata > Aves > Gruiformes > Rallidae > Gallinula > Gallinula chloropus. Next base: position 36,647,655 of record NC_140085.1, on the reverse strand, counting down.
CATTTTTGGATTGTTTTGCAATATATTTGAGCTTCAGTTGCTCATAATGCAATTTCTCATTTTAATGCAGTCTTTCTGCTTTCTTCTCTTTTCATACAAGTCATTAATACTAAATATTTTTATTCTGGCTTTTGCTGTCATAAAGACGCAGAAATTTTATTTATAAAGAGATATAGTCCTGTATTTTCAAATGGCATACTCAGATTATTTGGCCAATTGACTATGTTGTTTATAAATGAGTAAGGTTTGGAGTAGAAAAAGGAAGGCGTTTTCACAAGAGGTTTGAGTAGCTATTTCATGGCTTTTTGAGTTAGGTTGACTATTGAAATATATTAATAGACCAAGGGGATGAGTGATATCCCAGATGATTTAAAAATCTGTTGCTTGCCACAGAAGCAATATATTCATTATGGGAAAAAGCAGAGAGTTATGATACATGTTTTAGTAGATGAGCTCCTGAAAACTTTAAAGGTTGTCTTCTACTTAAAAAGTACAAATAATCACATTACCTATGTCTTGGTTTTATTAAATAGCAATGGGTTAGGCCAGAATTTCTAAAACTTTTGGAGGATCAGTACTTTGATGTAATACTGTGTATAAGGAGCAGCAGCAGAAGAGGAAGGTGCCAAAGAAAAGCATTTGTCACCCTGTAAAGGACTATTTTTCTTTTGCTTTTGTGTGTTTGATTTATTATTTTTTTAAATTTGAACAGATTCAACCATGCCAACCTCTTTTTCTCAAAATGCCAACCTCCTTGCAGTTTAATGGGTTTTTTTCCATATTTTCATGGAAGTACCTGATTGCACCATTTAATTTGGAAGAACTCTGAGTCCTTGGCTGGAAAAATGAAAAACACTTTCAGGAGAATAGGGAAGAACACACTGACCCCACAATTACTGTCTGAACAGTTCAGATCTCAATGGTACTTTAAAAGCAAGTTCCCTGAAACTGTTTGCCAGTGTCATTTATCTCCTTTCAGCTGCCTCTGTGGCTTAGTTTAGCTCACAGACATGCACAGAGTCTCACCAGATAAACCCCAAAAGACAGTGCTTTTGTTTGTTATGTTTCTGGGTGCAGTGTTTTATCTCCTGTGAGCCCATTTGGTAGGTGTTTCTGGTCCTCTGTGAGTGATATACTTAGTAACGCCTTTAGATGCTTGGATGGAAGTTTGTGAGCACGCTATTTTTGTCGATGCACTTTATTGTAGTCCTATTTTTTCCCTTTTCCCAGTACTTAAAGCTATTAAAAGGTGTAAGCAGAGTCAAAAAATAAAAGTCTGAATAATTATGGGAGATGCAAAGGAGGAAGAGCTACTGAATTTCATTGCTTGGACAAGATCTGTTTCAGTTTAAGTTCATAAGTAATATTGTGATTTTTTTCCCCTTTTTTGCAATGTTTTGTTTTGTTTTGTTTTTGGGTTTTTCTTTCATAACACAGTAAGTTGGTAGTTTTAGAATACCCCTTACGTTTAATTTTGAGTAAGTTTTATGTTCTGTTTTGGGATTTTGGTAGCTGTTCAAAGAAAAGGGTTCTCTTATTGACACATTGGGACAGATGGTTGTCCTGTGCAATATGTGCAAGGATGTTCTTTTCTCAGGGGCTGAATTTCAGCTCTGACTATTGAGAGTTGGGGATTATGCTCGTTTTCCCTCTCTGATTCAGATGCTGATGGGGCCCCTGGAGAGTAGTCTTCTGGTTATCACTAGAGGCAGTAAATGGAAACTGTAAGATGGAAGAAGTAGGTCATGTTTTATGATCTATTTTTGCGTCTATTGCTAAATGGAGTAATAGAAAAGTCAATGCATATTGAAACCTCAGGGCATCATTTGCTGGTACTGATATTGTCATGAGGTGGAGTTTGGCAGGTCACTGATTAAATATTTGCATGATTGGATTTCCTGAGAAAAGAGGTGATGATGATGTTTCAACATGAATTTGTGTGTGGTTCTAGTCAAACAGAAGAGAGGCTTGCCTTTGACTTTTTTCTCTGTTAGATGTGGGATTGATTTCAGTTTATTTGTCTCTGAAGAATGTAATTTTTAAAACAGATCACTTTTTTAATGACAGGGGAAATTCTAGGAAGAATGTATTAGAAATAACTTAAAACGCCTGTCACTTATTACATCTTTTAATCAAAACCATTCTTTCACTTCTCATTTAGATATCTCTTCCAAGAAACAAACCACTTCCAGAATGCTTAAACTATTTTTGATTGTTGATACAAATAAATTTGAGTGAGCTATCTGAACAACCAAGAGTCTACAAGTCTCGAGGCACAAAACATCTCCCACTGAATCAAAATGGATGCACAGTGCTGTTATTAAAATACTTTTCTTCAGATTTTACATTCCTTTTACGTATTTATGTGGAAGATTTTGAAATTTATTCAACCTATGTTTTTTAATTAAAGGGCAGGCAGTAGGTTTCAGCTCTTTAAAAATAGGTTTGCTGATAAATTTAATTCTGTTTACAAACATTGTTTGTGGATTGCTGTGGGATTTAGCAAGCCGACCATAAAATTATCAAATAAAGCATGCATAAAAATTAGGTGACTGAAAAAATAATGAATTCTTTCCATCTTTGTCATAATGTTAGTTTAATGTTTCACTTTAAGTTGATAAGACGAAAGTGTAAGGAATAGATGAGCAGAAGAGTGTTTGACAAATATGCTTTCACATAGTAACTTGTAGGTTAGAAAAATATACTAATAATACATCTGCTCAATTTAGGTAAATGTCAATATATATTATTAAAGAATTTAAATTTTCAGTCATTCCCATTTTTATTATTGAGAACTTTTAACTGTCTTGATTTGACTTTCTCCATCTGCTGATGCAGGTAGCAGGCATGTCAAATAAATAGACGTATTTTCACTAAACTATATTGTTACCTAGCAACGAGACAATTTACTAAACACACAGCTAATTTTCTATCTGATCATTCAAAGTGATCTTAGAATCAAAGAGACGATAATGGAAGATTGTTTAAGCTGGGAGAGGTTGAATTTGAAGATGTAAAAAAATAAATTTTGTTATCCTAGTAATCCTATATTCCAGCATGGAGAGCAAACAAGCACAGATAACTTAATCCACCTGTTCTAAACTAATCTAAGGCAATGGGGAAGCAATGTTATTTTGCATTCATGTAGTTGGTTTTCTTTATTTGTATCTTTTTCTTTTATTTGTTTGGATTTTTAATTTTTACTGCTGAGGATGCACCTGACAGAGATGCTGACCTTCACAACCAGGCGAACTGTGGGAGAACAGATTTTTGTAGTGATTACGTTACACAGTAGATAAGTACCTTTAATAATTAGTGCTAGGCAGCTACTGTGGTTAAACATAAGTTTGTGTATCTATCTGAGTAACCACTTTATGCTTGTTACAAAATTATTATTTTGTCACAGTGTCAAACTAAAAGTTACACTGGTTTCTAGGAATCACATACTGCAGTCGTAGTGTACTGGTTACAGCACGCTAAAACCCAGAAATTTAGTGGGTTTTGTCAGTCACAAATGGCAAAAGATTACAACACTCATGATTACTAATGAAACTCTGAGCCTATCAGCGTGATAGCGTGCCTGGCTGTGAGCTGTCCTGCTCTTTTGAATAGTTCTGAGAAATGTTCTTTAATAATACAATTTTCTTTTCTAATAGAATAATAGGATTATGGGCTAAAAGCTCATGTTACTGATGTTTTCTTTTCCTCTTCAGTCTGAGAATAGTAATAATTTGTAGTTATAATTTCAGTTTGAATGAAAGCTGCTGATCTGCCTAAAAAAATGGAGTGTAGTTTCCACACTGGTTTATTAAATACCGCTCTGCCCTATAAAAATATCACAATTGGCTTTAATAAGTAGGCCTGTCTGCTGGCTTTTCTTGTAGGTTATCTGATGAGCAAATTTTTTCTTATTTTCTATGGGAAACATTTAACCTGAGATTAACAGAACACAATAGTTCCCTGTCTATTTTGAACTGCTGGCAAGCAGCAGCATATAGCTTGGCTCTCCCTCTTGCCCTGATAGTAATTCAGGCCATGAGAAGCTATAGGAAAGCTTTCAAGGTATTGGATGGAATCTGGGAGGTGTTTCAGGAGAAAGGGGGCTGGAGGTGGTGGGGTGAAGGCTGTCCTTAAGGGAGATGCCTGCGGGATCTACATTTCACTGTAGCAGAGCATAGGGCATATTCCTGGGAAACTGCCTAGGAAGAGCTTGTCTGCTTTGAAATAATCTTAAATGACAGTTTTTCATCCTGGAAGTACAGTTCTTTAATGTTTGTGTAAGTCTCCACTCCTTCAAATGCACCGAAAATGCATATTTACAAAAGCAGTTGGTGGTGTGTGGCTTTGGTTTTTGTTTTTTTTTTTTTAAATACCCCATGTGTGAATAGTATGCTGTTTGAGTCATTCCTGAGTAGTGCCAAGTAAGGTTTATGCCTTACACATTTTCTTTTTCATTTGGTGTCTTATATTTGTGTGGTCCTCTATATAGTGATTACTAACAAAATCTCCCCAAAACCTAAGAAAACCTGATGGACTGCTGAATTTCGTAGTACCATACCTATAGTTTTGGGACACATAATCCTTTTGGAATTGTTACATGCTTTGGTGTGTGTGCTTTCAATCTCCTCCCCCAAACTAATGGGAGATTTTTCCCATGTATTTCAGTGGAAGTTGATTAGGTTGCTAAGCTAGGATTTTATTACACAGAAGTCATGAAGCTAATAAAGTGTTGATGAGTAACCTGAGGAAGGAAGAATGAGAAATGTGTGAGGGTAACGTTGGCTTCTTCAGGCTGTATTGTCCGTGGGCTGACTGAGCAGGCCGCAAGTTGAGCCGCACCTGACTTCCCCGAGCACGCGTCTCGGAACAAGGGAATACGGGAATCCAGGCCCTGTGGATCTGTGTAACCTTCCTCTCTGGGCTCGGTGGACTGGTGGAGTCGGCCACTCTTGAGGTTAGAGTGTTGTTATACCTGCCCTTGAATTTCCTGTGCTCTGGGCAAGAAATACCTAACGCTGTTCCGATGGCAGCTTTCCAGTAACGCTGTGAAAGAAAAATTCCTTCAGGGTGAAAACTCTTCTCTAATGGTTGCCATGGAAATGGAGAACCGAGTGGTTATATAGATTAATATCTCAGTTACATGTAAATGTTCTGCAACCTTTTCTGCCTCATCATTTAAGAGAAGCATTGATTCTGTAACCATTGGGCCATTAGTGCTTTCAGCTCCATTATAGCCAAGATTTGGGCCAAACCTTTAATGCAGAAAGATAGCTATCTATTTAAATAAGTGGCTTGGTTTCATAGGCTTCTGCTGGCTGTTCAAGGTTTTCTCAGGCAAGGATGTTTTTCTGTTGCTGCTGCATAAGTGTGTTTTGTAACTTAATTTCCTACAATCAATGCTTCAAATATTGGACCAATATCCAGGGAGTATTACTGGATTTTTTTCCCCTCTCTCATTGCCTCTGTGACATTACTAGTAGAAAAGACTCCTCAAGAAGAACATTGCAGAGGAGCTGTAAGACAGGAGATACAGCTAAATTGATCATAATTGCCTCAATATGCTGCCTGTTATAAATGGAGGCAGATTATTCTAGTGTGTTCTGGTCAGATAGATGAGTCACAGTGTGATGCTGAAATGTTACATTCTTCTGTCCAAGAGAGGATTAAACTTTTTTTTTTTTTAATGCCATATTAAACTTGACTTACTGTGAACTGGTTTATCTTAATAAAAGCAAGTATTGCACTAAATTTAATTTTCTTTTTTTGTAATTTGGTATAAACTTTGTGACAGTAGCAACCAAATCCTGATTGGATTGGTTTTCCCAATTTCTCTGGAGTAACTAACACAAAATGTTACCTTCTGAAAATACCTTTAGTTTGATTTCTGTCTAGAACAAAATTCTAAGAGTGTATTTTTATTTCATTCTGATGGAAGGCTTTTCACTTGGGTAAACAGCAAAGTACCTATACTCATTAAAAAAGAATAAAATTACAGAAGAAACCCAAACTTAGTCTATTCTGATTTGTCATATCCACATTTTGGTTTGTAGTCGTTTTTTTTTATGTAAGTGCTGTTGGGATTTACATTGAAGATTGCAACATTTCCATTGGACATGCCAGCTCTTATTGGTCTTATAAACCACAAGTCTTCATGGCTTGCTGCCTAAGTGAGGTTGAAGGACAGTAGTTTGATAATTATCTTAAAATGTTGGTTTATTTTGCTTTGCTGATAGATGAAAACATAGCTTGATTCCCATTATATATATTCCCCTTTCTAAGATCCATACTGTTGTTGGGTTTTGCCTTGGAAAGACCAAAAAGGCTGTTGTGTTTGAAGTGGCATTTCATTGTTAAAAAGCTATTGTCTTGTGAAGATGTGACTATAGATGGAAGTTAATGTCAACAGAGAAAGTAGTCTGGAACGTGACCATGACCTCTGCTGTACCTTGAGAACAGCGTGAGAATGGAGCATGCACAGAGGATAGGCACTTTGCTGTGAGGGTCTGGTATAATGCTTAGCTGGTAAAGTTCTTTACTTGTAAAGCCATTTGTTTTGGTTTTGCATGGCAAGGTTCTGGTGGAGGGGGTGGGGACTGCAAGGGTGGCTTCTGCAAGAAGCAGCTAGAAGCTTCCCCCAAGCCCAACAGAGTAAACACCAGCCGGGCTTAAGGCCGGATCTGTCACTGACCAAGGCCAAGTCAATCAACAACAGTCATAGCACCTCTATAATAACATATTTAAGAGGGAAGAACCCACAATCAGACACTTTTTGCCACCAGAGAAGGGAGTGAGAAGATGGAAGAAACTTTGCAGACACCAATGTCAGTGAAGAAGTGTGGAGGAGCACTCCAGGTATTGGAGAGAAAGATGCTCCTGCAGTGCGTGGATAAGACCATGGTGGAGCAGGTGTCCCCCTGAAGCCCATGGATGGTGATGGGAGAGACCCCACACTGGAGCAGATGGAGAATTATGGAAGACGCTGTGACCCACATTGGAGCAAGCTTCTGGCAGGACCTGCAGCCTGTGGAAAGAGAGGCTCATGCAGGAGCAGGTTTGCTGGGGGACACTTGTAACTCTGTGGGGGACCAGGCTGGAGCAGTCTGGCCCTAAGAGACTGAGAGACATTCTCTGATTCTATGACTGCACCCCTTAGCAGTGACCCGCACTGGAGCAGCTGGTGAAGAGCTGAAGCCCCATGGGAAAGGACTCTTGTTGGAGAAGTTCTTGGAGGACTGTCTCCCATGGGTGAGACCCCATGCCAGAGCAGCGGAAGAGTGTGTGAGGAATGCCCCCCTCTCCCTCCCGCTAAGAAGAAAAACAACTGGTGAGGAACTGACTGAAACCCCCATCTTTGTCGCCTGCCCTATGTTATCTTTGGGGGAGAAGGGAGAGAAATCATGATGTCAAGTCTGCAAAGAAGGGAAGGGTGGTGGAAGGTGTTTTAAGATCTGATTGTACTTCTCATTATCTGACTCTGGTTTCAGTGTGTGTTTGTGTAATAAATTAGATGGGTTTTTTTAATTCCATGTTGAGTTTGTTTTGCCCATGATGCTGATTGTGGAATGACCTCTCCCTGTCCTTATCTCAACTCCTGAGCCTCTCAATATATATTTTCCATCCTTTCCAGCTGAAAATGGGGGTGATAGATAGACCTTCGTGGGCATCTGTCCCCCAGCCAGGGTCAAAACACAACACTGTTGCAGTCAGGAATTCAAATGTTAGCTTCTTTTTCAGATGAACTAAATTCATGTGGCTATTGTATGCTTGTTGTATGAAAACTGCTTATTCTTTCCAGATGCTGTATAGCTTTATGGCAATCTCAGTGCTATCAGCAGCATCGCCCGTTTTAGATGTTGATTGTACTGAGGCAAGGTGGGTAACATACAGACCCGTCTGGAATTCATTTTGGTTACACTTGCTGTGAAGGTGAACCTGTGTGTGCAGCCCCTCCAATGAGCACAGCAAAACAAGCATCTGAATAGTGGCTTTTGTAAATTTGTAATTTTCACAAATAGCATCTAGGTGCTACCAATGTGTTCTGGTTTGAGCTGACAGAGCTACCTTTCCCAAGGATCCAGCACAGGTGAGCCAAGCTGGTCCAGGGTGTTTCCATACCATGTGACATCATGCTCCCCATAAAAGGGGCTGGCCGGGGTAAGATGCCTCTGGCCTGGCTCTGGGATGCTCTGAGTGCAGGCTGAGCATCCGGTCAGTTGTCGGGTTGGTAAAGTTCTTTGTGCTATCACCATCTCTATATATTCTGCCCTAAGTCTGGTTGTTGTTCCCCCTTCCCACACTGTCCCAGCAAAGTGCCCTTCCCCTGCCCCATTGTGTGCCTTTGTCTGCCTGTTCTCCTGGTCCTGCTGGGGATGGAGGAGGGAGTGAGTGAGCAGCGAAGGGCTTAGCTGCTGGCTGGGTCTCAAACACAACACAATGTTGTCAGAATCAGAAGCTATTAATTGCATGATTTTTGAAATACTGGTTCTGCCCAGTATGTAAGTGTGTAGGAGTAGTACTCAGGCTTTGTACTTCTTGCTTGACTTAAATTTAGGGACACTTGTATCTGTACCATGCTAATCAAAGAGGCGCAATATCTTTGTGCACAGGAACTCAGTTATCTGTCCTGCTAATTTCTTAGAAGGGCTTCTTGCTGGGACATACAAAAGCAGATAGTTCAGCAGATAATATGGTCCCATAGCACTTCCCAGGAGAGAGTTTGTGCTGCTCAGCTCTGCTGTAGTGTGGATATGGGCTATTCAGTAGCAGTTGACCTCTGTGTCAGGTAATATGGTTCGGGGCATCTTTAATTTCCTCGTGCAGATATAGTCATAATCACGTAAATAACTTGAAGGACATACGAAGGTCAGAAACCTGCCGAGTACTGTATTGATTAGCCAGAGAATTAGGAAAAGTGGCACATGTATTTGAAGGTTTAGAAATCTTATTTGATCAGTGTCCCTTTCCTGACCCTCCGAATAATATGCTTGTGTTTCTTATCTTTGACTCTGGAAATCTTTTATCAGTAACCGAGTCCTACATTATTCCACAGAGAGCATTCATTTGTGTTCACTGGCCTATAAACCCATATATAATATATTAGACCGCCTGTGACTGCTGCAAGTTAAGGCTTGAGGCAGAGCATTACTTTTCCTGATTCCAGACAAAGTGCCAGAGCCCGGCTGAGTGTGGATTCATCTGTACCAACAGCCTGCTAATCATGTTTCTCTTTGGGACTTTGTCCTGAAGCTGAGGAAACTTGTGGTGACTCACAGAGGATTGACTCTATGTCAGCACTTCATCTTTACCAAGGAAGATTATTATCCTGTGAACAGCAGAACTCTGTTTCTGATTCAGGAAGAAGAAGTCTTTTGAGTTGTACCTGTGCTTCTGACCAACCTTTTTAGTTACCCAGTGTCACTGCCAAACTGATCTACAGACATTTGACATATAATGAAGTGTGGTCTCAGAGCATGCAGCTAGCTCAAAATCCAGGTCACACAAACAGTCATGCCAACAGGTCCAGATGAGGAGTAGAGTTACAATACTGGGGTACGTGAGGGTGTACAACACTTGGAGAGCAGTTCTTTATAAGAAAAATGTGTGATGGTTGATTTAAGAGACTGTATTCAAAGGCAAACAGGAGAGTGTAATACATAGGGATAGATAAGCTGTACTGTTCATGTTACATAGTGTTCAGGTTCAGAGAGATTGATGGCCAAGCATACACTTTGCTTGGCAAAATGGCACATCCCAAGCCATGAGGAAAAAGAAATGTCTGCCTTCTGATCTGTACGGGCCACATCTCTTAGCACAGTTGTAGACTGCATCAAACATCCTTCAAACTCTCCAGCTCCAGTGGGGTATGGCTCACTGCTCAGATGCTGGCCATAAAATTTATGCAAATATTCATGGATAAAAGACGGTTGCACTTGGTCATTTAGTTTCACTTTAGTGTATTGTTCTCTCCTCCCCTCACCCCCCCTCCCCAGTTCTCTACTTCAGTAGTTTATTTCAGTCATTCATTGACTTACTATGCTGAAATGTATGAATATATAGCTGCTAGAGAGCTACAGATGGTGATCATGTTGATGTAGGAAGTTGTCATCCTAGTTTCGGTAAAAAGTATTCAAAGCAAACTAATTCCCACTGAAACTCGGGACAGTATAGGTGCATAGCAGCAGAGTCTATGCCACCATCAGAAACGTTATTATTAGCACTTCTAAACATGCATGAGCTAACTTTAAACTCACTTAATTGGGTTAATTGCTAAGAAGACAGTCTCGGAGAATGGGGCTCAACAATAGCTGCCAAGTGTGCCTGGGCTTATGGGCAAATTCTTGAGCAATTAACCAACAGTTCCTCCCCTGCTGCCACAGCGATGTTACTGTCAGCACTGCACCTCGATAGTGTAAATATGCTGCAACTGCAAGTTTGCATAGATTGTAGAAGTGGTTCTGCAAAATCAGAGTGTTGCTTTGTTATTAAAGGATGTCTGTTAGCCACAGCAGCTTGGTGGTGTTTTGCCACAAACTAGTGCTTTTGTTTTGTCTTTATCTTCAGTTCAGGTTAAGAACTGTAGTAAACTGGACAGAGCCATGTAGGGGTGTTGATGGTATAGGCTGATATCAAGGAGGAGTCAAATGCTGTTAGATTGCAGAATTAAGCCTAAGAAAAATTGTGGGGAAGCTACAGATAAACATTTTGGAATTACAGGATCCATTCTTTGGCATTAGTTCATATATGCCTCACCCAGTAACTAACACGCTCCTTTGTGTATCTGTGGAGTATAGGGTGCTTATGTTTTTTTGGGTTGGTTTTTTTTTTCCTTTTCCCCATTTAGTTCAGGGTAAATAATTCCCATATCCCATTAAACTGATGAGCTGTATCATTAATCTTATGAATTAGATGTTCATCTGAAAGCAGTGTCAGCATACATGTGTTGTAAAGTAGGTCAGACAAACTTTTCCAGTTTCTTAGGGTTAAAAGATTTTTCTAATGCAATGACCTTGCAGGATACATTTGAACAAAGACGACTCAGGAGGGCCTAATGTAACTGGTACTAAAGAAATAAACACTGCTTGGTCCTGGGGAAGTTGTTCCAGAATGTAACATTTATTCTTGGTGAAAGCAATAGCATTTAAAACTGGTAAAACATTGGGTGTGCTCATGGAGGATCCCTGATGACCCCTAAAATAATCCTATCACTCCCAACAAGATGGAAAAAGGACAGGAAAGACAAAGAAGATAAGAAATTACAGAGGCAGCAATGATGGATGTTTATTGTGTATTGCTTCCCATTAATTTCATCACCAGTTGTATTAGATGCCCTGGTTTATTATTAGTGTGTCAATATTTGATTATTTTGTGAACTGGTTGATGTTTATTGTGTCTTTTGAATTGAGAAGAAGCATCATAAAACACTTCAGCCTTGCTATGCATTTAATTTGTGTACCATTTATTGGTGCCTCTGCACAGCTAAATGTCATAGTAAAGTGGAACATTAGATTACCTAATTAAGTATTTCAGAGGGATATGTGCTAAAAATAAAACTGATAAGTGCTAGCAATTCACTGTTCTTAGTAGTTATAAATGTGTAAAATATAGAACACAACTTCAGGCCTATACTCTAACAGGATTTATTTTAATAGCTTTATTTACAGCCTGCATCATCGGGGAGTCTTTCAGTGATTTCTTTCAGACTTGGATCAAGCCCAGTAGTGACTGAGCCATTTACAATCTCCCAACACTTTTAATTGCCAATTATCTAATTTTTTTATGTGGCCTTCAGTCTTTGGTAGGAGGATACTTTATAGAACGACAGGCTGGGGAGTGGTAGTTAACACTTCTAGAAATGTGATTTTCCAGGGTGTTGCATGGAGCAGTCATGGCACAGCATGGCTCGGAGGACTCTGTGGCATTTGTTTGCCAGCAGTGATAATACTGTCCATTGTCGTGTTGCTGACAGTCAGCAACGTGATTATGAATTGATCTGGTACCATCGAACTGCATGGCACATTGACAGCTGCAAAAATGATTTAATTTTGGCTCCATGCAAGCATACAGCCAAGTGCTTATTAATAAAGCCACATTTATAAAGTAAATATTATGATGACTTCATGTCCCCACAAAAGTGTAATTCATGCTCCTTTTGGATTTGAATGGTGAATTAGGAATTCCATCACATGACAAAACACACTAGAAAAGAGTAAGGTATAGGTAGATGAACATGACTAATGTTTTTATTGATCTAATACAATTTAAAGTTGGCTAATCCTGTGGAAACGTGATTCCTTTTCGTCAGCTAAGGAAAGCTCCATTAATGGCATTTAATACTCCATAAATCCATTAAATGAAAGGGCCTTAGGATTCCGTTGACAGACAAGAAATATGATGTGTTGTGTGTTGAAATGTAATTATTACCTAAATAGCAGTAATCCTAAAGTTATTACACAAGTTAAATCATTGAATTGGCACTGTTAAGCAGGAAGAGTGCATGTGTGAGTGTATATTCATGTGATGTTAATCAAAATGTCATGGACTTTGTCTGATATATTTTGGATTAAATGTGAGCTCTATGTGTTGAAGGTTAAGCCCCAGAAAATCAGAGGGACTATACAGATGTGTATTAAATGACTTGCTCAGGGTAACTTGAAACCAAATATCTTCTTTTTTTTACAAAAGATTTGGTCATGAAGGCAGAGTGACCTGTAAGGCTTCAAATTGAGTTTTGCAAATTGGGAAGGAGGGAGACCTTACTGCTGTCTACAGCCCCCAGAAAGGAGGCTGTAGCCATGTAAGTGTTAGTCTCTTTTCCTAAGTACCAAGTGATAGGACAAGAGGAAACAGCTTCCAGTTGTGCCAGGGGAGGTTTAGATTGGATATTAGGAATGATTTCTTCACCAAAAGGGCTGTCAATCATTGGAACAGGCTGCCCAGGGAAGTGGATGAGTCACCATCCCTGGAGGGATTTAAAAGATGTGTAGATGTGGTGCTTAGGGACATGATTTAATGGTGGACCTGGCAGGGTTTGATTTATGGTTGGACTTGATCTTAAAGTTCCCTTCCAACATAAATTATTCGGTGATTCTAGATTTTCATACCTATAATACTGGTGGGGTTTAGCCAGCTACATGCTTGTTAGTCGATTATTTCACCTTAAAAAGAAATATTTAGTGATCGGGTTAAGAAGATTAGATTCTTGGAATGTGTATCCTCTCGTTGGGTAAGTGTAATTCATAGGCTCATACTACTGTTTGAACTCCTTTGATCAGCTATGTCAAAAGCTATTCCATCAGTATTCTTTTTCAAGTTTAATTAAAGTATGCAGACCATTCCTTTGGAAGTTTTAACACTATTTAAAGTTACCCTATAATGACTTGTTATGCAGTGGAGGTGAAGTTTTTTCAATGTTAGAACAAAGAATAGGGGGGAAGATGGTTTAAGTTAAAATATGTGGACTGAAGCAGGATGTTTTTTGAAGGATGCTTCCATGCCTATTCTGCACCTTTGACAAGAGTCACATCCCTTTACTTAATGCAGAGGGCTAGAGTTCCGCATGCCCGCTCAATGAGCTGATAGCAGACTGTTATTACCATGAGATTTGCAGGTCAGTAGAAGCAATGAGACATTCTGGGTTGAAAGAAATCTCTTTATTTCCATTGCTTTCTGTCTAGTTTATATGACAAATGTGCTAATCTTGGTATCAGTACCATCCAGACAGGTGAAGGAAAGAAATGCGCGATGCACACCTGAGGAATTTTTCTTATTTGCTTGTTACTGGGGTTGATTCCTGATGCTGGTAACTGAATAATCCTGTGTCACCCAAATCAGAGGGGTGTTTTGCATCAGCAGGTTTTTTTTTCCTCTGAGTCAAGAGTTGCTTGGGTTGGTGTTAGGAACAGCAATGGCAAAAATTACCAAGAAACAGAGAATGAAGAGGATTGTTACTTCTTTCTGTGTAGGGATTAATTTCAGTATATGTTAGAAAACATTGCCAGCATAGGTACTAGCCATAATTACTGCTGAAGTCCCATGACCCTCAGGAAGCTTACTCTAATGTACAAAAAAAGGGCGTTTTTGGGGAAAAAAGGCAGGCAAATAGAGTTCCAAATTTTGCTTAACATGGTTTTTGGTGTTTCATTTTCTTTTTTCTTTATTTTAAAGTAATCTCCCTGCGTATTCTGAATGAGTGTTTACCAAGATGAAAGTCTTAAATCTCCTTGCAGATAAATGTCCTTTGATCAGCTGGCAGGTGTATCTTTTATTATGACTGATTATTTTTACTCTAATTCGTTTCTCACGTAGGTCTTTGTGAGTTTGATAGAGTTTGTCTAAATATTTACTGATTGTGGATTAGTTAATGCTTTGCTTTCTGTATCACAGGTGTTTTACTTCTAAGTTCTGTAAATTTTGCTTGTGTATTTTGGTGGTCTCTTAGTCTTTGCTTTAAAACAGAATGGGGAATTTTGAAATACTGCACCTTGTGTCTGTGTCCAATTTCAGAAATGAAGCATAAAGAAGTGGTAAGTTTATTCAGAAATGAAGGAATGTAACAATCTCTGGAAGAAGATAGGTGTAATGGCACTGCAGTTTTCCTAGCCCTTAAATAAGTGTGAGAGTTGGGAAATGTATTTTGGACTATCTTCTAGGCAGGAGCACTTATTGTAGAGGTGATAGATCTTTCTGTGGTAACATGGTATGTATTGGTTGATGTGCCACTTCTGTAACATATACCCGTATAAGAAGTCTCAGAGTTCGTTTGTCTGTCGTACTAAATAATAAATGTTAATTTTTTTAGATAATTATGTGGGTATTTTGTTTTAGTACTTTCACATATATTCAGAGGCAAAAGAAATGAGGTTTGGAAAGACCGATGGTTTGGTGTTTCTTCACAGCGGTGGAAGAACTGAAGGCACAGTGCTCATTACAAGACTGCTTCTGGTCTAACAAAGACATCTTGCAGTGACTTGAGCTTGATTTATTTAGTTTATAAAGAGATGCTCAGAGGTGTTTCAATCAAAGGTTGTAACTACCTGCACTGAGAACAGATAACTCTTGCTGGAGAGCCCTTTAATTTGACAGATACAGCAGCACCATGAAGGGGGAATTTGCAAATGCAAAAAAATTCAGTAAAAATACAATAAAAAGTATTTTTTGAAAGTGAGAGTTCTTTACTCTTAGATTAACCTTAACCAGGACAGAGTCTTTCATAAAAGCTGTGTTTTAGTGTATCACAAGTTATTAGACCTGATGCAAGAATTACTGATAATGGTTTGTGACATGTATTACAATGCGGATCAGACTTACTATGTCCTTTTCGGTCACAGAGTCCTTCTCAAGTGCATGTCCTCGTGGTACTGCCAGTGCTTTGTTTTGCTATTGAAGGAAGACAAAAGTATAATTTTTGGTTTATTATCGTGAAGAGTTCACTGCATTCTGTATCACCAAAAATCTCTCTCTGGCCTTGGCATATGTGGCTTCTTGTAATATATTTTGGGATTATTATTGGCAGAGGAAAGGAAAGTAGTAACATGTTGCCTAGTAGCTGAGACATAGGGAAGAGAGAACTAAATTTAGAATAGTGTTAGCCTTAGTCCAAATAGAAAATAAGGTTTGGAAAATTTCTAATTTCTCAGAAGCATGAAACTATATATAAAAGAATGAATATTATCTATACTCTATGGAAAAAGAAACCCCAACACCGTGCAACCTAGATTTTTGTGGTTTTTTTTTTTTTTTTTCCTTGACTGGAATATTTTAAAATTCATTATAATATCTTAGTTTACAACATTGCCATTGTTTGGTTACCATGGGGTAATATGGTTGTTTCCTTTCCTTACAAGAATGCCATGAAGTGTAATAAGTATTGGCAAAAGGCTCTGAGATCCTTAGATGTGAGAGACTGCAGAAGTATACAGATGAAGTGTTAGACAGAGGTGCTGCTCAAGAGTCATATGGAAAGAGAATTTTCTTTCAATATTGTTCAGAAAGCCACTTCATTAAACAATTTCCCATTTTTCTTTCTATTGGCAATTTTCCAGTAGTTAAACAAACAGTGACAGTATGCAACACCCTCAGCGTAGTACAATTGGTGTGACACAGCAATTACCAGTATAAAAGTAGATCATTTCACAGCAGCTAGACAAAGCCCCTTACCCGTGTTCTTTAAAGAGGTGTTGTTCCTGGCACGGTGTTACAGTTAACAATTAGTTGTAGAAGCTCTTGAGAAGTTTCAAAATAGAATCAGGTGAATTCATAAATTTCACCTGATTAGACTCCTTTAGAGTTGAAGTACCTAATTCAGTAATCTAATGAACAAGGAAAAGCATTTGTGCTGTAAAAATTACTAAATAATCCCAATCAAGTTACTCTTATGTTGCACTGTTATGATTTCACTTGACTGAATAAAAATGCCTTCTCCAGTGTTCATTGACCTCCAGTTTTCCCTGCCTATTAAATCTTTTCAGATGCTTGATTGCTAGGGAGCTACGTTGTCAAGTACTTTCAGAATGTATAGAAGAGCTTGCTTGCTCTCTTTTTCTCTGTGCTCCCTTTCTGCTTAGACATAGCCTTGCTCACGAAACGTAATCTCTTGAGAATAAGTCCTGTAAACAGTTTGGAAACAAATTGTGTTAATTCCTTGGAAATGTTATGAAGTATTTTTACTGTGTCTGACTGGGAAAATGAGAAAAGGTTACTTCAATAATTACACAGCGATTCCTTTCCATAATTAGTTCACTTAGCTGATTTCATCTTCCTCTTGACAGACAAATGCAAGGGATTTTCTTTTCGCAGGAGCTGAGAGAACCTGGCTGGTGTCCACAGCACGGAGCCATTGCTGCTGGCATTCCCTTGCTTAGGCCTTGGGAAGTGTGGGATTGTTTACGTGATTCCCTCAAAATGCTTTCTTAAATATTTTGCTGACATTCATCTAACCCAACTGAGGCATCTAAAAGGTAGATATTTGTGTCAGAGTTAAGCAATCAGGAGGAGAAGCAGACACATTTACATAATGATTCATTTAACCTAGTTCTCTCCGAACATGAAGTGAGTGGAAGTGCCTGACTCAGACCCAGGTATTAAAAAAAAATAAACATCAAAATCTAGGTCAGGGGTATCCAGACCCCCTTTTTTGGTCTTCTTTTTTTTTTTTTTTTACTCTTATGTTTTGATATAATTTCTCTCAAACTACACAGAGTGGGTATGCATGATAACAGTATTCACATCACCCCAGTTTAGCCTAAGTTTGCCGTAAAAATGATTCCCTTCACACCCCACTGTTGTCAGAAGGGAGAGAGGGGGGTTGTGCCAGAGTGTCATTTAGAACAAGGAACTGAATTGGAAACAGCCTTACCCCAAAAGAGTGGTGCTTTAGGAAGCAAGTTGGTGATGGTAGGTGATAAATGTTCTTAAATATGCCAACATCATGCTTAATCTGTTTGGTTTATTCAGAGGACTTTCTGTTTAGGCTGGAGGTATGAAGAACGGCCGTGGGAGTGACAGGCGAGCAATGCCAAGTGTGGCACACAGCAGGGAAGGTGCACTCGGAATGCTGAAGTTACACTTCTGTTGATGTCTGAGTGTGTCAAAGTATTAGCACGACCTTGCCTTCCTGTCTGGAAGGAACTTTTAGATGGATTTGGTGATTCTCTTAGTTCTGTGGTGGAACTTAGGGGATTTTTCACTTGTGAAAGTATTGCTGTATTTGTTCCTAAATTCCCTCTTGGCCCATAAACCCCCCCCTATTTTTTTGGACTGTCTGCTGCAGCACAGTGAAATTCGCAATTGTAAGTACAAAAAAAAAAAAAGAAGAAAAAAAAAAGAATTTAAAAAAAAAGAATGTGTTTCATTTACTCTGAGCATTCAGGAACCATTTAGTATAGATGTATTAAATGAAAATCAAATGCTAATCCTGTGACCATTAGAGAAAGTGTTTCTAGAATGGTATGATGAAAATAAGCACAAATGGACTATAGATTCTTGCATACCAGATCTATTTCAGCATTAAAAAGTTAATATGGTCTTCTTTTTAATTTTTTTTTTGTGAAAACTGTTAATTGTGTTGAAAACAAAAAAATTCAATTCCCAGGGCAGAAACAGGATGCAAAGTGTTCCATAGGTAAAACACAGCTCCGAGCATTAGATGCACACTCTTCACTTTAGGTTTAAAAATCTGAATCTTTTTCTCTTCAGAATAATGAATCTGAGGCTAATTTTGCAACCATGAGGCGTAAACCCCAAAGACCGTATCCTCAAGTGGGTCTGGTTTATGTTTGACACAAACCAGTATGTTGGTGGGAATGTGTTTGAGAATCGCCAAGAGCATTAGGGAGGGGAGAAGATCTCTGCACAGATTGCACTCCCCACTCCAATCTGTATTATTACTGGTCCTCTGCTAGGGCAGTGTAGTTACTCAATCAGCATTCTGTTGGGCCTGATCCTGCATTCTGATAAACTCTTCACACTTGTAATCAAGTTCAGCAGCAAAGACAGGTTCTCTTTTCCTCAGGCGCAAGAGCGGCCATAGCAGGTCAGCTGTAAGCTCTTTGTGTAGAGGAGGGGTTTAAGTGTCTGGGTCTGTGTGTTCCCTGGGGCCGGTGGGGGACAGTGCAGTTCACTGGGCTGCTCTCTTCTGCTTATGGTTGTGTGAAAAACAGCTTTCACTCGGCCACAGCAGTATTTTTTTTTTCCTTCTGAAACACAGCTGAGCTACAGCTCGGCTATGCTTTCCCCCTGCCCCCCTCCAAGTGAGCCTTAGAGATTAGTGAAGTATATCACAGAGTTGGAATTGTAGGGGTTGGAAGGGACTTCCAGAGGTCATCGAGTCCAAGCCCCCTGCCAAAGCAGGTAGGTGTCCAGACAGGTCTTGAGTATCTCTGGAGAAGGAGACTCCACAACCCCCCTGGTCAGCCTATTCCAGTGCTCTATCACCCTCACCATGATGAAGTTCTTCAGCATATTGATGTGGAACTTCCTGTGCTCAAACTTGAAGCCATTGCCACTTGTCCTGCTCCCACACACAACTGAAAAGAGGCTGGCCATTTCCCCTTGTGTCCCACACTTGAGATATTTATAGACATTAATAAGATCCCCTTCTAGTCGTCTTTTCTCAAGGCTCAACAGCCTCAGTTCATTCAGCCTTTCCTTGTAGGGGAGATGCTCCAGTCGTTTAATCATCTTCATAGCCCTCCTCTGGACTCTCTCCTGGAGATCCCTGTCTTTTTTATACCAGGGACCCCAGAACTAGATACAGTACTCCAGGTGGGGCCTGACCAGAGCACAGCAGAGGAGGAGGATCACCTCCTTTGACCTCCTGGCAACGCTCCTTTTATTGCACCATTAAAATCCTTAATTTTTTAAGGATCCCATTGGCCTTCTTGGCTACCAGGGCCCACTGCTGGCTCATGGCCAGCCTGTCATCCACCAGGATCCCAGGTCCTTCTCTGCAGAGCTCCTCTCCAGCAGGTCATCCCCCAGCTTGTACTGATATATGCAGTTATTCCTTCCCAGGTGCAAGACTCTACACTTGCTTTTATTAAACCTCATCTGGTTTCTTACTGCCCAGCTCACCATCCTGAAAGTAGGGGAGTGATTTTCTGATACTGTGATGTCACAAATCGGTTTCTGCCGTTTACTTTGTTTCAAATTTTAAACTTATTTCCCAAATAAGACCCAGTGTGTAAACTGTCTTTCTGAAATGGTTAGTGTTGTAACAATGTAAGTGTTTGATCACACTTTTCTTATTTCCTGAATTGGTTTTAATATACCAGTCAAATAAATACATACTTCCATTTTCTGCCTTTCAAAGTGAGTCCAGTACTGTTCCAGGAATTCAGAGCGGTGAAGCAGACTGAACTTTATTATACAGATACAAAGTGCCTAAATGAGAAACTCCACAGTCTTTGAGGCCTCTGTTCAGAAGAAATGCCATGAAGAGTCTTCTACTGGTGCATGCTTTTATGTCAATTTTCCATGTTCTCACTCTGATAACTGCTTCAGAGTGAGAACAAAGATATTACTATGTTCATGTTGGTCACATGTTTGTAAATGATGAGCTGCTGGTGCCAACGATGGTTTTGTTTTATGGTGATTAGTTCACAGTCCGTCCTGTCGAGCTGTGTAGCTTGTCCTGAATTTACTCCACTGACTCAGAGCACCGTGGTGTAAAGGAGAGACTTCTGCTTGCACAGCGTTACCTCACGGATGGGAGCTGCCTTTGGCTTGCTTTGCAGAGAGCTCAGCAGGAAAATGCAACTTCTGGTCTTTATGCCTGAGCGTGCTGAGCGTTTGGCTTTTGCCCTGCTTTGCACGGTGCTTCCAGTCACCTTGCCTTGCTATTTCAGAAGTACTCCCCAACTCCCTTTGGGAGATCTGGGCACTTTGGCACTGGCACATTCCTTCCTGCAATCCACAGCTTCACTACTGCCCTTCTCACTGGCTTTCCCCCTCTGCTTTTTTGACTGGAGGTTTCGGTTAATGCAAAATGACGTATGACTAGGGGTGTTAGCAGCAAGGAATACTTCTGCTTTACCAGTGATCTTTGCTCCCTGGCTTTCTTTACGTTCGGTGGTTACTGAGATCTAAAATGTGATTTGACAAAAGAAGATGATCAGAATTTTTTCTGTGTGACCTGTTAAAACGCTTCCTCACTGCTTTTCTGAGTGTATGTGAGGCTGCTGGTGCTTGCACTTAAGGTGCCGTTTTGGAGGTACTTCATACTTAATCTGTCTTAAGTAGAAGAAGAGAGACCTACATGGTGAAGTTCTTATAGTTATTTCTTCAGATGGCAAAACTTTGCTGGTTTCCATGTGAGAGTTTTTAGCTATTTATTTCTGCAGTGCTTTAAGAGCATATTGAAAATGCAGTAACGTGCTACAATTTGTAAGTAGATAAGCCTACTTATTGCAGGAAATACAGTATATGTAAACTTAAACTCTGATTGCTTTTTATCTGTTCTTTTAATGTGATTTTATTAGCATTTAAATTCTAGTTCTTTGTCTTAGTGCACTGATCATACAGAATTTCAGGCCACTGAGGAACCACTTTTAAAATAAATTCAGATGATTCAGAGAATTTAATTAAATTTCATTGAGATTTGGTTTGAATTTTTAGTTATATAGAGTAGTGTCTTGCTGCAAAAAGACGAAGGTTAAAATTGGGTTTTTTTGCAACAGTCTGTCCTCTAACATTTTTTTCCTGCTCTGCTTTTTGGAATTTTCCATTTGAGACCTGAAATAAATTAGGTCAAATAGCAATGATTGTGGGTTTGTTTAGCTAAAAATGTAAATACTAGACTGTGTGCTACTTGGCAAAGATGTTCTAGAGTAGGAATTGAAAAAAAAAAAAGAGGGCAATGTTATAAGAAGTTGCTGATAAGAGAATAATACTTTAATACATTTGTCCTCATCAATTGCTTGTGGCAGATGAACAAAAGGCACCCATCTAAGCAAGGTAAATACCCAATGCCTTAGACTGTGTTACATACATAATAAACACACACAAAACCGACTAGGTTTACATTTCTGTTTATTAACACAAGCTAAGAAACAGTGTTAACATAAATACAGCATCTAGTTTTTGTTCTTTTGTTTAACATGAACCAGTATCATCTATTTTTGCTCATATAATAAGAAGCTAATGGTAGAGCAACATTCTCTTTGAGCTGTGTTGTCTCTGCACAAAGAAATTATTAGATAGCTCTGCTAATCTTCAAAACTCAATTTGTGATCTCGAGCAATAATGTAGTTACGTTCAGTAAGTCTGGTAGGGTTTATTTAGAACTAATAACTGTCTAAAATTAGACTAGTATAATTTAAAGTCACGACTTTACTAAATACGAAGTCATAATTGATTGCAAAATAAATGTATTTTTAAACAAAATAGTCTTTTAACCCTATTTACTTTTGGTATGTGTCTCTGGGCATGAAAAGGATCGAGACTTTCCCAAACTGCATTCGTTTTTATTTTAGTAGCATTCATAGGACTGGAAAAATAATTCATATGTATCTTACCTCCTCTGGAAATAAATGCTAAAATTAGGTAACTTACCATTAAAATAATTATACTTCCAGCTCAGCACCACTCAGAGGTGAGAGAAACTTACTCCACTGCTATTTTTTTTTAAGTACAGCAGATGCTGTGGAGATTGTATACTCGATCACTGTAGACATGTTAGTAATTAATCAATTGTGAAAATTAGTCAATGTGTTTCCATATATTATTAATTGAATGCAATTGCAGTATTGCAAAAGGAAGCAAATGGAGAATGCTTTTTCAGTGGTATAAGGGCTTCGTGTGATGACCTTTCTCCCCAGCAAATAGATGATTTCGAACCTGATTCTTTGCTACCTTACGTTTTCCCACTCAGATGGTGTCTTGGAAAATGGCAGAATCTATGAATTCAAGGAAGCCATTAATTAAGGAGAGCCTCAGAGTGGAATTGAGAAAGTTAAATTCCCTAGTGGGGATAAAAAGTAGCATCTTCTCTGCAGGATGACCATCCCTGATATATGGTCACTGCCTTAGGCAGGAGATAAGGGTGTGAGACCTCTCTGCTCTCTTGGCTGCCCTCAGTCTGCTGATGCAGGAAGTTAATAAATCCTCCTATTGAGCTGACCAGGCTCTAATGATGAAAGGCAGCACAGGGTTTATGGGGGCAGGGCTGCCACGGGACTTTTCTGATCACTGTGGATGAGGTTGGTAGTTGAATTTCTCTATGAAAAAAAACAAGGGTTGTGGGGGGAAAGCTGCAGTCCTGGGAAGAAGGGGTGTTGCTTTCCTTGGCTTTCTCTTCTGGGAAAATTTTGAATCAAGTGGAGATCAAGTACAGGTAGAGGATTAACGGCCGTTACCGGGAAACCGGAGTTTTACACCAGCAACAGCACCTGTATGTGTTTTATTGAGCTCTGTTACTGGGCTGAGGCAACCACCCTGTTTATTGCTTCTTGTTCCTCCCTTGAAGGGTAAGCATACTGAAGCAAAAGTATCTTGTTTTGGATCTTCTGTGGGGAGAGAGCAAAACATTATTGCTGCGCAGTGCATTATGTAGAATGCTGTTCCCAAGATGCCACTTGTCCCACAGGCCCTCAGTAATATTTTAAAATGTGAGCTAGGTGTAACTGATGCTTGCTAAGCATCTGAAAACATATCTGCAAAGCTGCCTCAGCAGCCTTTCTGGGGATGTTGAGTCTTCATGCTTTTTCTGTTTTACTGCTGCTCAAAGTATGAAGAGGGGAGAGTTCACTGTGCAGATCCAGTAAAGTCCTCATCGTCTCTCCCTTCATTTTCCTGCTTGGAGTATGTGGACTTTGGAGAGAGCTATGTTTCTCCAGATTTTAAAGAGTAAAATCAGAGTCTGCCTGAATTCAAGGGTTGAGAAGGAGTCAGCTACCATCTACAGTTTGGCATTTGGTTTTGGCACTGGCCATTGGTGGAGATGAGCTTGTTTTCAGAGGAGTGCTGTCCTGGCTGTACCTCCCTGAGAATGCCTTTCCAGCTGACCCTGCTGTCATGCCGGGTGCTACCAGCCATGCTGGGGCCAGGCTCTACTGCTGGTGCTCTGGTGTGCGATGCCTTTCATAGCCAGCCCATCCTTTGTTTGCAGTCCCCTATCTTTCTTGTTCAGCTTTGGCTATAAATTTAACTCTGTTTGTCATGGGATTTGTCACAAAATCTTCTTTATCTGGGACAAGTTGGTAGCTTAATGCTGTGTCCCCACAGCTGAAGAGCTGCTCGGTGGGGCCTAGCTGTCTAGCAGCCTGCATCTGAACTATGTTTCTGCTTATGTAGATTTGGATTGGTTTTTCATGTTCTGTGTCATGCACCACCTGCCAGTTGCTGTCTTGGATACTGTGCTTTTTCATCTGGTTAATTACTTTTCCTGTAAAATAGGTATATAGGTGTAAGCAACAGTGTTTTGCAATTGAAGACGTCTATCTTTAGGTGGTACATTTGGACAGTAGGGCCACTGTATTCTATAGAGTTTTTAGTCTTTGACTGCCTTGAAGACATCCTATTTGCTAGCAAGTGCATCATATTTATCAGTTAATCTTATTGTTATGGCAGCTGCACAGCTCCCTTTTCAAGCCTTCATAGCACTGCTTGACCTGTTGCCTTGACCCCAACCACCTCTCCTTTCTCTTCTGCCCACGAGGAGTTGACATTTGGGATGCTGGCAGAAGCTCTTTCTCAGAGTAGTGACAAGGATTGCACTTTAGGCTGTTAAATATACATGTGGGATGTTGGCAGTTTCTGTTCAGCTGCAGTTTGTGATGAGTCTTACTGTTGCCACCTTTCACCTCCGTTGTGTTACTATTGAACCCATGCCAGTTGTTGTTTGGACCACCAGTTACAGTGCTACTATTCACAAGCATTTCAGATTTCACACATTTTGACTCACGCATTGCATTTTACTTCTGAAACTACAGAGGAACAACCTTGGAGCCCTTCATTGTACCTATCGTAGCTGATTGACTGTAACTGTGTAAGGCTGTCCGTTCACTGGGGCTGTTTCTTCAGTGTCCCAAACTCCCTTATGGTCCTGAGTGTCATTTTAATAGCTTTGCCCACTTCAAGCTTAAAGATTTCTGTTCCCATATCTCATGCTGATGATTCCTGTGGCTGACATTGGTCGTTTCTAGAACTGCAAAGTTTGTTTTCCAGAACTGTAAAGTGCAGATAACTTCTTTTTGCCTGGAAAAGAGTAATACTGTAGAGAAGTGTAAGTATTTATAGATCATTGATCACAATCAAGTAAAATCATGGCACTTGGCTGAGTATATTTTTGGCATGAAATACTGTTTCATAATTTTAGTTAATTAGCAAAAATAAACACCAGAAAAAGTAATGACTAGAAATCACTCTAGGGAGGAGAATTTTGTATTTCTAAGTGGAAACACTACTCAGTGAATTCTCTACTTGCACAGGCTAAAAGGTATTCTGCTCCAGAAACACACTGAGGAAATAATGGCATCCTTTGTACTGCAAGAGGCAGTTTTCTTCATTCTGCTATAAATCTGCCCCGCCATCCAAAGAGAAGATCTGGCATCCTTCTTGCTGTGTGCTGGGTCATCTTGTCCCTTGGCTCATGTTGGTATTTAGGGTTTGGAAGCCCTCATAATGCTCTGGACCATTGAACTGATGCAGTTAAAAAGAAAAATGCATCTGAGAAAGTCCACGATGCTGGTAGCAACCAGTGACTCATCTAAATGTTTAAGCTAATCTTAGTCATGTAAATGTGCGTGTCCAGTTAAACTCCTGATCTCTGCTTTCTCTGTAGTCAGCAGTGAGAAGGAGGCTCCCCCAAATGGGAACCATTCCTCCAAATGTTCAACAGAGCAGATGAGTAACCTGGATGACTAACCTGACATCTAGCTTTTTTAGGCAGCAACATTTATATCAGAGCCGTGCTGTGCTACACCCTTTGAGTCCTGATCTTGTTTTAGTTTAAATACTTAACTTTCTGGAGAAATTCTAATTTTGACTTTATTAATCAGTAACTCATTTAACTCTTCAGCAAGTGACAGGAAAAGGAAAATTGTTAACAGCCTCCCAGATAAACAGTTTAGAGGAGAAGATGACTTTGCTTATTGAGCAAGCATCCTATTCTGGAAATGATTTTGTAAAGAGAGAGCTGTTTTCTTGCACTGAATACAACTGTATCCTAGCTGAGTTAATTGCAGTTAATATTTTGATTAGTGACTACCTTGATATCAGTACTAGGAACTTTATATATCAGAGTGTGAAGAAAAAAATGAACTAATGTGGAGTATTTATTCTGCTGCATCAGTCCACAAATATGCAATCAGAATGATTTATGAACTGGGAAAAAAAAGGATTAATAATTCATGCGTAGTACCTATTAATGGATTCCTGTTCTGGAATCTTTGAGCCGGTCATCATTTCTCAGTGTTGCATATATTGTTCAGTGTAGAGGAAGTTATTATTTTATAGTTGAATAAAAGCATATTTGCAAAGATTTTTTTAATACTTATTAGCATGTCTAAAGAAAGTTGGCATAGGGAAATTCAAGGAAGATGCAGGTAGCCAGAAACCAATTATTTTTTGAAATCCTACCGGATACATTGTTAAAGTTTTACTCTGTCTTAAAGTTATACTCTAAAGTATTGTCATTCTACCTTAATGGCTTCTGACCATAAGTTATTAGTGCATTTTGTACCTGTCATTATTCATAACTCCCGAAGAAAAATTTTAAATGGGTGGTTGCATTTTACAACTGTGTTTGTTGAATAATAAATATTAATTAAGCAGTAAAGAGATGACATGTAACAGGCAGAACAAGATCATAGAATCATAGCATATCCTGAGTTGGAAGGGACGTGTAGGGATCATTGAGGCCAACTCCTGGCTCCACACAGGACCAGCCAAGTCAGATCATGGGACTGAGTGCATTGTCCAGATGCTTCTTGAACTCAGCCAAGCTCAGTGCTGTGACCATTTCCCTGGGAAGCCTGTTCCAGGATCTGACCACCCTTTCTGCAAAGAACCTCTGCCTAATATCCAACCTAAACCTCCCCTATTTCAGCTTCATACTGTTCCCTTGGCTTCTATCACCAGTCAACAGAGAGGAGATCAGTGCCTGCCCCTTCACTCACCCTTATCAGGAAGCCACAGACTGCAATGAGGTCTCCCATCAACCTCCTCTTCTCCAGGCTGAATAAACGAAGGGACTTCAGGCACTTGTAATTCTTTCCATCCAGACCCTTCACCATCCCTGTTGCCCTCCTTTGATATTTAGACATTTTAGTTTTGATATTTGTACTCAAAACTTTAAAGGTGCAATGTTAGGAATGTTAGGAACTAATAGCCCAAACACAGGGTACCTAATACATGGTCATCTGCAAATCCAGATTTGCTGGATTTGCAAAACCAGCAAAAAAATGGTTAATGTTAATGTTACTTCTTATTCTTTTAAAATGCCTTAAGAAATAGGCATAATAAGAACAGATCCACATGAGACCTTTGCCTACTAAGATAAGACTTGAGCTGACCTTGGGTACCCAAGTCCAAATCACCAGAAAACCTCTGGCATTGACCACTTCTATTGGAGATTTCTAATACAGTGGATGTTTTCCCTGTATGACCAATTATTCCCCAGGTTCCTACACTGATTTTTGTTCCATCTTCAAACTTTCCACTCCATGCAGCAGGATGCATACCTAACGTGTGACTCACAGCCTGAAGGTGCCAGTCCCTCTCCACTCTTTACACAAGTAGTCTGTATGGAATGGTTGTGCTTGTAACTTGGACCTCCCTCTGAAATGCTGTAATTAGATAGGATGAGTCTTCCCTTAAGAACTGCTTCACCTAAATCCTCTGAAGAAGTTCATATTCTTCTTCATATTCTTACATATATCTGTGTAAGACCAGACCTGTGGCAAGTCTGGCCAGGCTATCCAGGGGGGTTGTGGAGTCTCCTTCTCTGGAGATATTCAAGACCCATCTGGACACCTACCTGTGTGACCTATCCTAGGGACCCTGCTTTGGCAGGGGGGTTGGACTTGATCTCTGGAGGTCCTTTCCAACCCCTAAAATTCTGTGAATCTGTGAAAACGGTCTCAAGCTGTTGTTTCTTTTAAAAAAGATGCAGTCAGAGGATGGGATGCCAGTCTTTTTCTGTAGAGCAGTCACTCAAGAACTGGAAGAACTGACTTGCAGCCCAATGGAGTTGAGTTTTCAGTTCCCTACTTGCTCTGGTGTAAGCTAAAATGGTAGGGGGGGAGGATGGTAGCTCCCAGTCTTGAAGACGTGTCATTGTGTCAAATATAGTCCTTTTAAAGGAATATTTGAAGCCCGGCTCTGTCTTCTCAGATGAGTGCATGCATATCCTGTATGGGAATATGTAGTGCTGCAACATGGCAATGCAAATGAATTTCTAAGTAGTGCTATGAAGTTCCCATAGCAAATTTCACACTTAACCAGGATGGAGTAAGAAGTGTGAGAAATCTGATTGTCAGGAAGGGAATTCTGTCTTGAGGGTAGGTTCAGATCTAGATCTGTAACCTAAATTATAGACCTGACAGGGTGACTGACTTTTGAACATTTTATCCTGCTTTTTTTTTCTTACCTCTTTCTTGCAATTACAACCTGATTTAATAGAAATAGCCTGTGCTGTCAGCTGGGAATCAGAAAGTCAGCCAGTAATTCATGCTTCGTGCTGGGCTTTCAGAATAGTGCAAACCCTGTATTACGCAGAAAGAAACAGGAAACTTGCACAAAGTTACTGGCATCTTCACGGGCTTGCCAGAAACACAGGGAGTATTCCTGAGCACTTTTGATGTCTGTCAAATGCCTCTAAGTCTCATTTATACAGAATCAAATTTTGTATATTTAGTGACTTACAGGCATGCTCAGAGTGTGAGATGGAAAGTAATGCAGACAGCTGGATCACCATTTTTCTGTGTTGGTTTTTAGTATGATGGAGCTGCTTCACCTATTGCAGCACAAATGGAAGCTGTAGCCTAATTAAGACACTCAGTTGTCTAAACTTTGACATTTATATTGAATGTTTAAATGTCATCAGTTGGATCAAGTAGATCCTAAGAAGTCCTACAAATGACTCATCTCTGTGATCTCATATTTAAGAGGAAAATAGATCATGTGCTAATTACTGGTGAAGGCTGATGTCCACCACCATGGAGAAAATCCACATGCACAATTAGCAGACATTGAGTCTGTGGGTATGCTAACATGTGATTGCTCTTCAATCAGAAACTGCAAATAGAGGCAATAATAAGGACAACGTGATTTTACTGGGTCATTGATTTTGAGTGTTTCTAGTGAGAGTGAGCACTCCCCTGTGGTTCCTTAGGGCCCGGTGCCAGCCCTGCCCAAGGCACAAACTAGGTGTTTTCATGCCACCTCCTACACCCTCTCTGCCACTGCATGAAGTGAAGGCTGGCTGTTTTTTATTCTCCACTCCAGCCTAATTACATGTCTGTTAAAAAGTAAAACTAATGTTTTCACCTGCCTCTGCTTACCAGGATCAGCCTTTCTTACAGTTTCTTTAAAACTAGGTCCAAGTCATCTTGATCTGTTCCTGTACCCCATGCTAAATTTCCTTGCTGCCCCATGTAGGAAAAGATGTCTGCTCAGGAGCAGAGAGAGAGCAGTGCTGTCCTGTTACGTGTTTGCACGTGCTTGTTCACAGCAGAGTCAAGTTCTTTGTGAATGAGAAGAGAAACAGGAACGTTTTCTAGTTACTGGGAGTGCCAGAGAGGAAGGGACATCGCCCTGACATAGCCTTGCTGTAGTGTTTCCTTGTATAAAACAACACAAATAAGGAGATGATACTGTCGATTTTACTGTGTGGCCTCACACAGAAGCAAGGAGCAATTTCTGGTCCTAAAGAGCTGAGAAAGTACATGAGGAGGAAATAGGTGAGGTGAGCCTTTGTAGACAAATTATGTTTTTAGTTGCTTCTGAAAAGTATAGATGGTTGGAACCAGAAGGATTATTTACATGACCTATGTTCTAGTGGGTCTTGTGAATGTGATTCTTTTTCAGGTGATGAAATCTAGTTCTGCTGACGTGAAAAGGTCAAAGGGCCCTTTCCTCAAGGTGCTTTTGTGTTGCTTTGCCCATAACTGCCAACAGGCCTCCCCACGCTGCTGCGTCTGCTGTCTCTGTTACTCCAGAACTGACCAACCTATGTACCTTTTTGGGCTACAGGTAGCTCATCGGGTAGTTCAGATGTCTCTTTAGTGCTGTGTCTGTCATGGATGACACCAAAACTGCTGAGAGGGGAAACAAGCCAGCAGGGCTCCAGGGATAGTGTTCCACATTATCCCAGATGCAGACATGTGTACATCTAGCTTGGCACATCCCAAATGTGAATCTTCTACCTAGGAAGAAGTTTTCACCTTCCCACTGTACTGTGTGTCTTGTAGCTTTCAGGTTTTCCTACAGGTGCAAGAAGGTTTACTAGCTCTCTATTACCCATTAATAATGTAAAGGGAACATTTAGTAGATATCAAAGCACTTGGTTCAATACCTCTTCAGACTATTTAGGCAAGACAGAGATATAACGCTAATGTAAGGCTATGAAGATAACAAATAGCAATAGAAAGGGTAGTGCTTTTACCTCTTGCTTCTCGTAGCTGTAATAGAAGGAATAGTCGTAGGAAACTACAAATCATCAAACTGAAAATGGTGATTAAAAATTATCACCTTTGAAACCAGTGCACAATAAACTGGCGGAACTAAGTGACACAAATACCACTGAGGGAAGAAAATAATGAGGGATAAATAATGACTAGTAATGCTGTCTGATGTTTATGATCGTCAGGCTGAAGATGTGGAGGACAGAATTGTTGCAGAACTCTGGCATCGCTTAGCTAATAGTGGTCTTGGATTAGAAAGTAGTTCCTGGGAATGCACCAGTACACAGTTGTGCACTTAAAAGGTTTTAAACTCTTTATCTGCCACTCATTATAATACAGAATGTGAAACCAGTGATCTTGGACCACAGCCCCATCACATATGATTGTGGTTTTTGGGATGACAGAGCATAGGAATGGTCTGGAGCAATAAACTCCAGAAATGTATGGAAGCAGACACATACCATATGACAAGACAGGATGCCTTGAGGTAGGGAATCTATCCTGAGGAACCAGAAGTACCCTCTCTGTCTGACAGAAGAGCATTTTGAGAGACAGTTAACCACAGTTTCCAGGTGAATTGTTTCAGTGTTTTTCTAACACCTACAGCAGCACAAAGAATTGTAGACGTTAAATACAACTGAGCTATAGAGTCCACCACCTGTATCTGGCTGATGAACGAAGTTGGCTATCATCTCCTAAACCTTTTGATACATCTTATATCTGGGACTATAAGAAGAACCATGCAATTTCTGGAGTTTGATGTGTGTAAGAGTAAGGTGGGCTATGCAGGTTTTCCAAGCCCTTTGCTATAGGTGGTAAGACTTCATTAAAATCTTTTTTTGGGACTGCTGTATCTGCACAATCCATAAATGTTGTTTTAAGCTCTGCCCTTGAAATGTGTCCTCTGCAAAGCTGGCAACATGTTTTTTTCCTGTCAGATACTTAAATGACTTCAGCAATTTAGACATATAAAAGCCTATTTTTTCTAGTAGGATTGTCACAGGAGTGTCCTTCTTTAAGATTCAGTCCTGAGAAGGGGCAGACACTGGCTTAAATTTGCAGCTCCAGCAGTCCAGAGGGTTTGGTGAAGAGGATTTAGCAAACCTGGTCACTGTAGTCTACAAGAAAAGTACAGGGAGGTGGTCCTTCTGCTTCTTTATAGTGAGCTAAAAATCACACATAAAATTATTCAAATATGGTCAAGGGACTGAAAGTTCTGATCTGTTCAAAGAGAATAAATTCCTTTTAGGGGAAAACTTACAGTATTAGCTACACATTGGAAACCCTTGTGAGGCACACCTTCATATGCTGCAGTCTTCATTTTCACCAGCAGTTAGCATGATGACCTTTAGGAGACCATTCCAGATCTATCTTGCTTGGGTACTGGTAATGAAGGAAGGTGGCACCTCACTTTCTATCCTGTTCTACCATTGCTAGGCGCTTCTTTCCATGAACAGATTGTCTTTTTAGGATTCTCTGTGTATGGATATCATTTCTATTAATCAAAATTAGATTGTAGACATTGCTTATTAATAGAAAGGTTTGAAAAGGTTTGGCTTTCTTTAATTTACAAATCACAGCACAGATGAAGCTCTGTATTTGGTTTCCTTTCTTCCCCTATTTCTTTTCCAGGCTATGTGACTTTCAGTTCAAGATTTTTTTTTTCCCCTTAAGGGCACTGCAGTGCACCTGCCAGAAAATACATATGTGTGTGTGTGTATAAATAATTTATTTCCATCATACTGTGCTGAAAAATAATGATTTCTCTAAGAAGTGATTTGAGTAGACCTAACTTCTTCGTTGCATCATCATGTACATTGCTGCTTTCCCCAGCATTGGCTACAACAGTATTTACAGTGTGGAATGAACTGCTAAAACCCTTCAGAAGTTCTCCAGGTCTCTTTGTGTTGGGGTGATAGTTACTGCTTGACAACTCAAGGTCTGTGTCACTTCCAACAAGCACTGAAAATGCTGTCCCATGTGAATGGCCAGTGGCATGCAAGTTGCCACTGAAACAACTAGTCACATAAATATTTTATGAATCATTGTCCAGATATTGTGAATACTATCGTTGATATTTAGATAGGGGAATATATAATATAATATAATATAATATATAATTCTTTGGATGTGTTCAACTTTATATTAAATACAGAATTTAATGTCAATATGGCAAAGCAGCATGGCCTTGTCTTAAAGATATCTGTGCAAAGTGTACCTTATGGGGTGAATAATAGTGTCCCCTTGGAAATTCTAGTTGCTTTTAACAGGTTAGTAAGAAAGTGTCTTCTACAAGCATGTCTTAGGGTAAAAGCTTGAATCTGAATTTGAGGGAGTTCACTTGCAGTATCAGACAAGCAGCAAAAGTTAGTTCCAAGCTTATATTTATGCACAATTTTATTTCTGCCAATCAGTTTTATATTTTTCAGTAGAAGACAAGCACTTGTCACTGTTTAAATATTTAAACTAGGGTGTGTAGCCTTTTGGGGATGCTGCTAGTGGGGAAGCTTGGGAAAATATTAATAGCTAGTAGCTTGTTTTTAAGATTTTGCTGATTCATTTTAATTTTTATGAATATTCCTCTTTAAAAAAATCCCCAACCTATGGAATTAATTCTCTAAACACAATTTGCAGCAGTAGCATCATCTGACTGCCACTGTGTAGATCACAGAATCACAGAGTCACAGAATATTAGGAGTTGGAAGGGACCTCGAAAGATCATCTAGTCCAACCCCCCTGCCAGAGCAGGGTCACTTAGACCAAATCACACAGGAACACATCCAGGCAGGTTTTGAGTGTGTCCATAGAAGGAGACTCCACAACGTCTCCAGGCATCCTCTATGTTCCAATTACATTTTCTCCTTGCTGTCACTAACCTGAATTACAAAGGAATAGCCTCCATTGGTGTGGTTTCTGTTGCAGACGCTGTGTAATTGTGTACAAAGCCTTCATAATCTTTCCCGTTTCTGTGAGACATGCCTGTTGAGAGAACAGGCATGAGAGAAGTTTAAATAAAATTGAAAAAAAACACCCAAAATCTAAATGTGTTCTGAACTCCATGCAGAGAGCAGGTTATCTTTGCCAGTATGAACAGTGGCAATACTGTTTGATGTCGTGACAAAATCAGGACCTTTCCTACCTGTGACTCATAGACGTGTATTACTATGCTGAAAGTAGTGAATCACAGTTGTACTACTCCAAATAACATTGCTTCTAGAGACAGAATTAGACAATATCACTAGAAATCTGATCTGCCCTTGGTTTTAGGTGCACAACATGTTCCTGTGCAGTAGGACCCCACAAAAGAGTTCAGTGTAATTGTAGTTCAATTGTCTTCATTTTCAGTGTTTGTGGTTTATCATGACCAATCAAAGAAATGTTAAACATTATTTTAAAAAATCTTCTTCTGAGTTGCTAATGGGTGTTTAAATGTGCCATTTGATTGTCCATGCTGTTAAGTACTCAGATCTTAGTTTTCTTTTTGTTTCCTAAGAGAAAAAAGAGAGATCAAATGCTTATAAAATTTGATGTACAATTGCCCATGACTACAGAAAATCTTCAGTGCACAGAGATGGCATTTGTCTTATCTTAATGTTTATTTTAACCTTCTCAGATAATTTGTGTGTCTGATTTCTCAGTATCTAAAATGGAAATACTGATTCTCCTTTTTTCCTAAAGTGCTTTGATATAGGCAATAGAAAGCACTACATGGAAGCTTGATGTTAATATCATTTTGTACTCTTAACTCATGGAAGGCACTGACAGGTTTGGTTATTACTGGGTGATGTTAACTTCACTCAGAGGATGCTGTAGTCATGATTTTATTTATAAATATTTCTATAGTAGAACGTTAGCCTGCTTTCATTAAGATCTTTTTTTTAATATATAGTTAGACAAAGACAAAATATATTGACTTCTCTATGTCACTACTTACCGTAAGTTTAAAATACGTTAAGAGCACTGTTGATGGGCAACAGTTAGTATTTATTAATGCTAGGTGTATTCATGGTGGTGTAGGCTACTTCCTGCATATCACTGTGATACCTTGTTTCTCTGCAGGTGAAAATTCAGAAATCTTAGGTCATTTCTGCAGGTGAAAATTTTGTCACCTTAACAAGGTTTTCATGATGCTTAGTCTTTTGATTCATTTCACTGACTTCGGTTCATCCACGTGTCTCTGATAGATTGGGACCGAGACATGTTTCTTCATCAGAGCTGTCCTCGTGCTTTTGGGTGTTTAGTACCTGAATTCTGTAAATCACTCCACCCGCTTTACAGGGACAGGGATTTCAGGGCTTCGGTGTGTGAAGTTAAATCTGTTTTCCTGGATTTCTTAGGCATTTGCTAAATCTCAGTAGCAGGTAAATTTTTATTATGGTTTTTAACATAAAAAAAATCAGGTTTCCATCACCTCGTAAAGATAAATGATACTGATTTAATAATACAGGAATCCACAGTAACAAACCTATCAATGAAAGTTATTGAAAGAACACTAAATAAAGTCACTTTGTTCACTGCTAATAGTAAACATTCAGGGCATGACTGCTTTTTTTAGTTCACCTTTTTGTTAAAACAGATAAAGGTTTATTTTCATCGCTAGCATTCACTGGCTGATCACTGTGTTCCATGTCAGAGAGAGGCTTGAATAATCTCTTTGAAGGCAGTATTGAGGCAGAGAAATTAGCATTCTCTCCAGCTGGACTCCACTGCACACAGGTTGGTTTCTCATTTGTCGTGGCAGCATTTTCATTAGGTCAGCTGAAAAACTGCCCTCCTCTCCTTCAGAATGCAAAATGAGCAGGGAATAGAGCGAAATGAAATTATAGGAGTAAGTGTTAGATAATGTATGTCAATTAACCATGAAAGCATTGACATTTAATCTCACACAAGTTTCAATAATTCGGATGTGAATCTATGAAAACATTTTAGACACGTTGAGTGCTCTTACGTTTAAAGAAGAGTGATGTGTGACTTACCAGTTTTAGAGAAGACTGCTTTCACTGGCCCAGATTTAAGCTTTATGTCTAAACATGTGGAACCAAAATGTAAACGGTTGAGTTCAGAGAATCTAAACATGATTTTGCAAGCATAGAGACCAATGGAGATGCTCCTTTTATCTTGTAAATTGTATTAAGTAGCTAGTTTTTCCTTGCATCTCCAAGCCTAGACTTCTTACCTTTGAGATTTGCACCATAGATTATCAAAGTTTCTTGAGCTTTGAGAGAGTGTCTTAAGAGGTACTTGGCATTGGTGAGGCCACACCTCGAGTACTGTGTCCAGTTCTGGGCTCCTCACCATAGGAAGGACATTGAGGTCCTCAAGCATGTCCAGAGAGGGCAACCCGGCTGGCAAAGGGGCTGGAGGGCAAATCCTGTGAGAAGCGTTTGAGGGAGCTGGGGATGTTTAGTCTGGAGAAGAGGAGGCTGAGGGGAGACCTTATCACCACCTACAACTACCTGAAAGGAGGTTGTAGAGAGGTGGGCGATGGTCTCTTCAGCCAGGTGACAGGAGATAGTACAAGGGGAAATGGAACAAAACAGGTTCAAGATTAGATGTTAGGAAAATTTTTTTCACTACAAGAGCTGTCAGGGCCTGGAACAGACTGCCCAGGGAGGTGGTTGAGTCACCATCCCTGGGTGTGTTTAAAAGATGGATAGATGAGGTACTTAGGGATATGGTTTAGCATTGGACAGGAATGGTTGGACTCGATGTTCTTAAAGGTCTTTTCCAACCTTGTGATTCTGTGATTCTGTGAGGTGTTTTTCACTAAAAGAGTTTCTCACTAAAAGAGTAGAACTGTTGGTACCAAAAAGTATTTGTAAATGGTTTAAGAGTTGGGATGTCTCTTATGAAAGATGCTTTCGCTTTCAGCAGTTACTGGTCTTCAGCTCTTTTAGAAGTGCAGGAAAGTGCAGTGAGTGTGTATGTGCACATCACGCACACACATTTATATATCTCCTTGGGAGATGCATTTTTTAACCTGGCTTCTTGAAGTCAGAAGGGAAAACTTCATGTAGATCACAATTAAAATTCACTTTGGACAATAGGCAAAACCACACCTGTTTTGTGTTGGATTTACAGTTTCCCCTCTTTTCACCAACATTAGAAAATAAGGATGAGTTCTCTATATGCAGTGAGATTGGACAGCAGACTAGATGAAGAAATGAGAGGATTTATCACCTCAGCTGTTCCTCCAAAGCTGATAGCAACATTGTCAGATTTGATGCAGTGAGGTTTGACAGAAATTTTGACAAGATCACACAGAAAAGTAAATTATAATGCTCTAGTATTTCCTGGCACAACAATAAACTTTCATTGCAAAATAATAGCTTCACTCTAGAGATTTATATAAAATAGCAATACTACAGTTCTTTTTTTTTAATTAAAAAATGACTAAAATATGAGGAATGTTGTAAAGGTGTGTCCCTCTGACTATGAAACTGATAATATCTTTATTTAGCCAATCTACACTTAGGGGATTTGGTTAGAATATATGGTTTCATTGATTTTGTTACAGTGCTTTGGTTTGAAAATAATTACTGTGCATGCAGGAAAAGGTAGATAGAAGCACGGGAATAATGACAGCTGACTAAAGAAGACCAGCTAGAGTAAGAAATTTACAGTGTGTTTTAATTTATATAGAAAGAATTCTCATACAATTAACTTGTGTCACTATCAATCTAATATTACCTCCCAGCGCTTCCTGAGTTGTTATTTTTAGTAAAATGATTACTTGCTACAAATTCAATAACGTAATGTTTTTCCATTGCTGTTAGGAAAAAAAAATCATCTTGGTCTAATTCGTGCCTTGGACCTGTTAGAATAAAACCAGACCTCTACCACATGCTGGATTTTAATAGCATAAATACTTCAGACTTCTAAATTACATAAATAGTGCAGGCAGTTGTCAGCCTTGGAAATAACTCTTACATGCAGCTGGTGGAGATGAAGAAGTTGTTTATTTTGGGTGATACAATCCTCATAATGGAGAATAAATTACTGTTTTGCTGTCCTATTTTTACACTGCTGATCAATTCTGTTTGCACAGTAAAAATATGGCTCAGTTTCAGATTTACAATAGGTTTTGATCAGTCTCTTCAAGACCAAAGGGAAGAGTTGTCTGATGTTACTATTTCATTCTTGGGAGTCAGCTACAGGGTTTTAATATTCTTGCCCTTTATTTAGCCGTAGCTTTTTGTTTGGGATCATAACAAAACAGATGCCCCCAAAGTGTGAGATTCAGTGTTGAAGGCTGGAAGTTGACCTGGCTGCACAAGACTTGGCCTTTCCTGCCAGCTAGTTCTGCCTTCGCTGTGACCGCAGCCCATGCACGTGGGGACCAAGAGCTGCCATGGAAAACTTCAGAAGACCTTCAGTTCTTTCCTTCCTCACAGGAAGAAACAACACTGACAGGGATAATCCACTTTTATATTAAAAAAAAAAAAAAAGCTGCCTTAGATGTCTGTAACATCTACTTTTCTAGTGTTGTTGAGTGAAACTCAAGCATCCTCTGCTGTCCTTGGTAAGGCTTTATGTGTGCTGAGATGGAAGTAATCCATCTCCTGTGTACAAATGTGTGAAGAATTCATAACTTCACAGTAATAAAATGTCTGATCACATGTTTTAGATATGCTGCCCATAAGATACCAAGTTATTTCTTGGGCAAGAAGCACCAGCTCCAGCAGCGGGCGAGGGAGACCCCCAGGGCCTGCAACCAGTGTCCATGTCTGGCTATCTGCTAGGTAAAACCTGGTAATTCTGGCATTGGTTGAATGCCATTCAGTTCTTTATCACTGAAGAAATGACAGCACCAGCAGTTACAAAAGAAAACGTACCAAATGAAAGGCTTTTGCTATCCAGTAAGAAAAATTGCTGGTCATCAGATCTTTTCACTATAAATTTCCTTTTATGCTTTCCTGAGGTCTCCAAAGGATGGGTTATTTTGAAGACCTTTTGGAGCATCTTAAAATTAGAAGAGGTTATTTATTTATTTATTTATTTAGAGCCAACTAAGTCACTGGGCTTTGTGTTTACAGGTGTTGTCAAAGGGTATGTTTGGCTGCAAGTCATGTTCCAGACTGTGGCTTTTGTGAATGCTGAGACTGGTAAACAGTCAAATACTCCAGCCACACAGAGAAGATTGAAACAGGACTGAAAAGAAGGTCCGAGACATGAATTCCCAAAGAGCTTAAGGAATGTATCAACTAAGGTTCACTGGATTTTCTTTTTGGCAGGCAATGACCAAATACCATTTTCAAAGCCTTATGTGAAAAGAAAAAAATACATTAGAAACATGGAAATGGCTTTGATTTTATCCAGTTGTGTGTGTACACATATGTTTTATCATATTTAACATGCTTGGTGATGACTGATCATTGCACAGCTTCCTGGGGGGCGGGGGGGTTGGTTTCCTTTGGAAAGCATAGCCTTCAGTGTGTTTTTTCAACTGTGGAAATATCATGTGAATGCTGTGCAAAATTCAAATACTGCAGCGCTACAGCCAGGATTTTGATACAGCTGAACAGTGCCAGGCTGCTGTGTATAATTTGACTGATTTCCTTTTTTCCTCCCTTCATTTTTCTTCTCATACTTCTCTTTTCATTTTGGTTTGACACGTTAAAGCTATGTGAGATAGCACGGTGTCATTTGTACTTGCAGGCTGCTTAGACCAAGTATTTCTTGGTTATTTTGAACCTTTCAGCATTTGTGTTGACCTGACATCATCTAGCAGCTTTTCAGGGTGGTTTACAGGAGTTCACATGTACATGTTTGTGTGCTTTTTAAAAATTTTTATTTTTCAAGCTTCCTACCCCTTTCTTTAGTGCCCTCTGGAAGAAGAATGAAACACCAAATGTAGTCCAAGCTCTCTATACAGAAAATATAGCCTGTCGTGCGGTGAGAGAGAAATTTGATACTTAAAGGCATAACTGGAATAAATGGTATTCAGGAAACCATGTATGGTATTTTAAATTAAATTTCCTA
This sequence comes from Gallinula chloropus, assembly GCF_964237585.1. Classification (NCBI taxonomy): domain Eukaryota; kingdom Metazoa; phylum Chordata; class Aves; order Gruiformes; family Rallidae; genus Gallinula; species Gallinula chloropus. Next base: position 36,608,554 of record NC_140085.1, on the reverse strand, counting down.
AAGTGCAGTAGAAATTACCAAAACCAAAGCAAATGATAAATAATACTAAATAATAAGAACTTCATTCCAGTGTCATATGAGAACGTAGGAAAAAGGAAGCAGTTGCAATACTGAAAAAATTGTCTTGATCAGAATAACTTTTCTCACCAAAAGAGATTCTTCACTTTTAAGCATGTCATCGTTTACATGGTTTTTCGTGATGTTTTGTGTGGTCTCCCCTTTTTTCTCCCATTCTCCTTCTTCCCTTCCCTTCCCTTCCCTTCCCTTCCCTTCCCTTCCCTTCCCTTCCCTTCCCTTCCCTTCCCTTCCCTTCCCTTCCCTTCCCTTCCCTTCCCTTCCCTTCCCTTCCCTTCCCTTCCCTTCCCTTCCCTTCCCTTCCCTTCCCTTCCCTTCCCTTCCCTTCCCTTCCCTTCCCTTCCCTTCCCTTCCCTTCCCTTCCCTTCCCTTCCCTTCCCTTCCCTTCCCTTCCCTTCCCTTCCCTTCCCTTCCCTTCCCTTCCCTTCCCTTCCCTTCCCTTCCCTTTTTTACATAAAAGCAAGATAAAGAATATTGTAATATCATTCTTGTAATACAACTGGGGCACCTCAGGGCACTGCTAGTCACTGTGGGACAGAAGTGGCATCACAAGAGGTATCTGGTGAGGAGGGCAGTAGGTCATGAATGAAGAGATGGTGTCATTCCCACCTCCAACACAGCCTTGGGGTATAACCAGGCATGTTAGTTTAGTTCAGTTCCTGTGTCACTTCCTGTGTATATAAATGAGGATAATAATGGTTTAAGATGCATAAAGGATGAGGTATGTGCTGATTATTCTTTCCATGAAGAAAAGATTTCAAGCAATGATTGTATGATGTTGCATACTTATAATCTGTGTATACTGACTAGATTCCCATCAGGATGGGGGTGAAAGCTACTGTTCAAAGATGACCTTATGATGGATATTTGCAGTGGAACACCATGAGATACTTATATACAGCCCCTCTGAGAAACTGTTCGTAGGTTAGCTTTGCATGGTACTGTGGCAAGCCAGTGGATACTGAGCCTGCAATTCCAGCTGTTGTTACCTATATATTCTGCACTGAGATAAGCACTCACGGAGCTGTAGCAGACTGTGGGGAGCTAGCAGAACTAGAACAGACAACATGCTGCATCCTGACAGTTTCATTTACTCTAGAAGCACAGCTGCATCCTGGTTCATACATTAAGAAATCACAGAATCATTAGGTTGGAAAAGACCTTTGAAGATCATTGAATCCAACCGTTCCTGTCCTGTGCTAAACCATATCCCTAAGTACTTCATCTATCCATCTTTTAAACACACCCAGGGATGGTGACTCAACCACCTCCCTGGGCAGTCTGTTCCAGGCCCTGACAGCTCTTGCAGTGAAATTTTTTTTCCTAACATTTAATCTGAACCTGCCCTGGTGCAGCTTTGTGCCATTTCCCCTTGTCCTATCTCCTGTCACCTAGCTGAAGAGACCATCGCCCACCTCTCTATAACCTCCCTTCAGGTAGTTGTAGGTGGTGATAAGGTCTCCCCTCAGCCTCCTCTTCTCCAGACTAAACTTCCCCAGCTCCCTCAACCACTTCTCATAGGATTTGCCCTCCAGCCTCTTCGCCAGCCTGGTTGCCCTTCTCTGGACATGCTAGAGGACCTCAGTGTCCTTCTTATGGTGAGGAGCCCAGAACTGGACACAGTTCTCGAGGTGTGGCCTCACCAATGCCGAGTACAGGGGCACAATCACCTCCCTAGGTCTACTGGCCACAGTATTTCTGATACAAACCAGGATGCCATTGGCTTTCCTGGCCACATGGGCACACTGCTGGCTCATATTTAGTCAGCAGTCAACAAACACCCCCAGGTCCTTCTCTGCCTGACAGTTCTCTAACCAGTCTCCCCCAAGCATGTAGCTCTGTATGGGGTTATTATGTCCCATGTGCAGCACTCTACACTTGGCCTTGTTAAACTTCATCCCATTCGTCTCAGCCCATTGGTCCAGTCTGTTCAGGTCTCTTTGATTGAGCCAGGCTGCTATGTTAGGCAATCTGGTTAGCGTATCGCACCCAGTCTGGATGGCATGGACGTGCTCTTCTGAGTGGTAAAGGAGCTCCGATGCTGTGCTGCCTAATGATACTGTGTTGTTTAAATGATGTATCAGTCATCTGAACTGCATGCTGTAGTAGATTCTGCTGTAGGCACCGTGGCAAGAGATTGGAAAATAATCCCTGCCCTGTGGGTCTTAGGGTGCAGTGGAGGTGGAAGGGTGTGGAAGCAGGGCGTGAGTTGGCAGACATGGTGCCAGATCTTCTTCTTGACTGTACAGAGTTTCCTAAAGAGATGCCATATACCATGTAAGTATAAAAAGAAAGGGAGGGAAAATAAATTTGTGGGGAAGGGAATTAAACTGGGCATTGGAGGCATCTATAGGAAGTGGTGTTTGGAGCAAAGAAGGAATAGTTGTAAGAGCAATCTTGATTTATGCTGCCTATCGTTCTTTTCTGCTACTTTATTTTTTTTCAGCACAATGCAGAATTAATCACGCACAGATCAATGTTTTACTTGTCCTTAAAGCTTTCACTCTGTGGAATGAATTAAAAACCCACAGATTTTTAAAAGGGTATGCTAATATCAATATGCAGTTATTACTCCCCCTGATGAAAGCCATTTCTAGAGAGGCATTTTTAATAAACACAGCTGATAGCATAGGCGGTAAGTACAAACACCAGAGTAAGTCTTTAAGTAGGTAGGAGATATGAAGTCTATCTAGAAGATATAAAATAAAACAGACATTTTCCACTGTATTATGTACCGGTGGTAATGTCAAATAACTCAGCAGTGTCCTTTTAAAAAGACCATTTCTACACTGCCAAGTTCAATAAGATGCAAGTTTTCTCCATGAGTCAGGATGCTGACAACTCTGTTGGGAACACAGATTCATGAGTTTATTAGGCACAACGCATTAGAAATAGATGTATTCTTGTGTAAACAAATGTTTGTTACCATGTGCAGTGGTCCGCAGCAATCTTTGCCTTGAGTGAGTCATGTAACCAATTTTACCCTCCAGTTGCACCACAGCTTGTTCTGGCCACGGTGAAGACGGAAAGCACCAGCAATGATTTCCATCCTGTCTTCACAGTCCCAGCAGATGGACTTCAATGCTGAGCAGGCCTGGAAACAAGATATTTTTTGTTAAATGGGGCAAACCTGACATTTTCCCATGGATTTCCAGAATCTGCCAATTCAGTTGGTGTTGGCTGCTCGTTCTTCAGTACCAATGATGCTTGGGTTACCTTGCACGCCTTACAACATGCATCATGTGCACTGTGCCCGCTTTCAGTGCCCTGGCCTGAGTAGACTCCCCCAGATGTGTACAGATGTATATAGTTGCTGCAGGTGTTGTGCAGCAGGGACATCCTCGGAGGCGTCTTGGTTTGAATGGGAGCTACTGCATTGCCTGAGCTGTCTAGCTCTTACAAGTAGGATGCTGTTCTCCAGTCACGGTGACATGAGAGACTGGAGCCTTGTAGAAAACCAAATGGTTGCAACAGACATTTCTTAGAACTTGTATTAAGTAAAAAAGATTCCTCTTTAGTAAGGAACATAACAAAAAACTGAGTTTCTCCTAGGCAGACTTTCCTTCAGTTACTCGCCACGTAAATTCTGTTCACTGTCCTTTTTTTCTTTAAAAGTCCTTTTATAATCAAACTGACAGGTAGTATTTTTAGATTATGTTGCTGGAATGTAAAGCAGAATGTTTACTTTGAAGAAGCAGAAGTAAAAGCATATTAATAAATAGCAAGTGTTGCAGGTCTGATGTGTTCCCCCCGTCCTACTCCGCTGGGGTATTTTTGGCAGAAATGTCTGGTAACTGCCACATTATTAGGTTGAAGCTCATTACAAGAAAGTATATCTTCAGATAAAATGTACCTCACAGATTTAAATTAAAAGATACAGAAAAAAATGGCATGTTAAAACACAACTTAGTTTTTTTAAGCTATGTAGGCTTCCTCTACCTTAGTAGAGGAAAATAAAAAAAAAAAGTGGAAATAAATTTTCCTGTATTTGAAGGTGTAAGTACATACCCAGGCCAATTGCTTAAATTGTTTTTGCTGTTAAAGAGCATATGAAGGTTAGACCTGGAACCACAAGCAGCCTGTGGATCCCAGCAGGTTGTACAGGTCGCTCTAGGTGAGAAAGTGATAGTGTGAAGTGCAATAAGCTGATGACTCTTTCTTTCCTCCTTACTTCTCCCAGACTTGCTGATGTGCTTTGAAAAATTGATAGCATGGTCCAGTGGGCTTCATTTTTATGTGTGCATTCATCTGTAGTGAAAGCAAGGAGCCAAGCATCATTTCCGTCGTGTAATTTCAAAGTATTTAATATCAATGGAGAAAAAGTAAATCTCCTCTAGCTCACATTCTCATTTCTGTAGGCTCTGGTGTAGTTGTACTGTAATAAAACTGTCATACAACTGTCAGAGCCAGCCCCACGATTCAGCCTGTTCGTGTGCATAGTGCATATTTTGTCAGGGCTAGTTTGGGCAATGTTATAAAATGGCCTGCTGAAGAAAAGCTGCTTGTTGTGGAAGCAGGAGATAACTGTGGGAGTGCTGGAGTAGCACTTGCCATTTGGAGATCAAGCAGAAGTAGTTCAGACACCACAGAGTTTGGCCCCACTTTGATGTGAAAGGGGAGTGGTGAAGAAGGACTTTAATCCCTCAAGTGTGATTCTGCATCCCTGTGTTTATATGCCCGGGGGTGTTGTGGAGTCTCCTTTTCTGGGGATATTCAAGACCCATCTGGATGCTTACCTGTGCAACCCGTCCTAGGGAACCTGCTTTGGCAGGGAGTTTGGACTCAATGGTCTCTTGAGGTCCCTTCCAAGCCTAATGGTTCTGTGATTCTGTGATTTGGGACTGGGTGTGTGTCTCCCTCCCTTAGCCAAGCTGCCTGGCTGCTGGTGTCCGCAAAAGTCAGTGTCATGGTCCCTCTGGGGAGGTACCAGCAGTGTCCCATATAGCATCTTCTGCACTTCCAGGCAAAGCTGTACCTCCTGGTATCCTGGGCCCCTCTTCCTCTCTACTTGCTAGAAAGGATTTAGAAGCGTGGAACTGCCCCAGCGTCTTTGTAAGCCATTCTCACCGTGTTGTAACTTCACTCATATCAGTTCATTTACTTCACTCAAGTTGCTGTTGAGTTATTAAGCTTCTGTGTAAACAAATTCTTTGTGTGAGGGGAGATACTATGCTGTCAACATCTGCTACAAGCTAGGCTCTGTTTTATACCAGAGTCCTGGGAGTACTTCAATTGGAGAGGGTTTGGAAAATCAGCTATTGAACAAGAAACGAAAGGAAACTTTAGCATTTTTTTCTCCCCAGCAGAAATATCCAGCTTTCAACTCTGACAAAATTCAGAGATGGATAGTCTATTTAAAATACCATCAGTTTCTTGCAACGATAATATGTGCTATGCTGGCTGTATTCTTATTACTATTTATTCCCAGCATTCATGGGTTTTGAGGGTGTTTTTTTTTTTACAAGTTACTGTCGGATAACATAGGAAGCTTCTCTTCAACAAAAACTGATGGAGAAGTCAAAGAAGATGGAGAGCAATCATTCTTGTGGAAAATACTGAGGGCAGATTACATTATCAGTCTCTGGTGACATGTAAACATCTGTTTTTTCCTTTGCATTAAGGGATGTTAGAAGGTGGAAGGAGACATTGCTGCTCCTTTAATAAAAATCTGTTAAAAAGTACTGATGAGCTTCCTCCTACATTCTGCTTGCTCCACTTGGCATTCAGTAATGCTCCATAAACCAATTTATTTCAAAGACCTGTGCAAACAGAAGAAAAACATATAGACAAACTTACCATAAAATGATAATAGCATCACAGACTCTTTTGGGTTGGAAGGGACCTCAAAGCCCATCTAGTTCTAACGCTCCTGCCATGGTAAGGGACACCATCCACTAGACCAGGTTGCCCAAAGCCCTATCCAGCCTGGCCTTGAACACTGCCAGGGAGGGGGCAGCCACAGCTTCTCTGTGCAGATACAAAAATAAGTGAATTTACAGTTACAGTTAATTTTTGATGACTTTATATTGGCACCGTCTCTCCTTTTACTTAGGAAATAAATAGCTTCTCTTAGTATGTCTGGACAATATTCAGGGAAAGTCCCAAGGCTAATAACTGAGAAAAAATGGCATAATAGTTTCCTGTCCTTGAGTTTGAAGAGACATGTTAGAAGATTTTTCTTGCAAAATAAATTAAAAAAAATTAATAATCACCAAAAGGGCTGTTTATCAAATATAATTTTAGTGATGAAAAAAAACCCACCTGAAATATTTCAAACAAAGGCTTATCTGTCTTCTGATTTTCTTTTCAGTGAGGAAAAGTAGATTTTATTTTTTATTTCATTAAAATTATAAGGATCTGAATTAAAATTCTTTGAGCTAAACCACTTCTATTTGTATGTATTTAACCTTGAGGAGGAGTTAAAATGCAGACTGTTATGTATTTCTCAGATGGCCAAGAGACTGCAATTAAAAGGTGTGATAAATAATTCAGTATGTATTGGGGACCTCACTGCAATTTCTATACATTTCTTTAAAGCACAGGAGACTTTATGTACAATTTTTTGAAGGTTCAAATTGGCAGTTAAGCCAGTTAAATGCTCTGCAGTTTGAAGCATTCAGGAAGACGCTGCTGAGAAACCGTGTGTTATTCCTCAGTGTTTATGGATGCTTTCAGATGTTTAGCTGGATCTGTCAAGAATTCAGTACAGTTCAGCTCCCATCTACAGCTATGATCTCTCACAGGGGCTTTGCAAGACAGGCTTTGGTATAAGCAGTGTTTTGAGGTGAAGGAGAAAAAAAGGAAGAAGAGCTTTTTGAAAGTCTTTAGAAAAGTCTTCAGATGTTTTCCTTTAACAAGTCCAAATCAGTCACAATGAGCATGAGGAATTCCAATATGGGACAGAATGGATTTTGGGTTAGAAAAGCAAAGAGGAAGATGATGGCCTTACCAACACCAGCAGTGGCTGTCTTTGATGTGCTCAGAGCCAGTTAGCACCTTAACTGGTCGTAGCAACTGTGTTTTAGGGGAGCAGAAAAGGAAACGACCCATGTAATGGAGACCACTCATCATTTTTAAGTGGATGGGCGGGCTGGGAGGTAACTGTCAGTAGGCTGCGGTGTATCAGGACTAATTAGCTTTGATATATCACTGACCCTGCTAGACTAATAAGTGCTGATTTGCTGGTAGGATGCACACCTTGACTTTTTAGGAAATACCTAGTCTGTGTTATTCTCTCTGGTTTCCCTTTTCCTAGGATTATGCAAAATGCGGAGACTCTTGTGCCTTTCCAGCTCTGTTTTTAAAGCTTAAGGCAGTTGAACTCCTGGAATTCCAGACCTTCTCTGCTACTTGAGCTGGTGTAAAGCATCAAACAGAGCTAAAAATATCTTAACTTCAGAATATCAGCTTCCTATCCCAGGCTGCTTAGTGGATTTTCTAATCTGAAAGTAAAACCATAATTGTGCAATTGTTGGTTTTGAAAGATGAAGCTTCTCTTGGAATCAAAGAAACAGTAATGTTGATTATAGTATCACACAGCAGATCAGAAGGTCAGTATTTCCATCTTAAGGATGCAGAAACAGCAGAGCTGAGAAGTGGATTCTAATCTTAAAAGAATGAGAATTCATGAAATACTTGTATTTTTCTTGGTTGACAAGTCATACATAGAACTGAGTTCCAAATTTTGTGATATGTCAATTAAAACTGATTGTAGCATTTCAGTTTCTTGCTATATTTTTGCTGGTTCCCAGCTGCCTCGGAGTCTCACTTATTTGAATAGACTTTAACTGTGAAAAAATCTACTAAAAGTATTCCCAGTTTGAGTATGCTCTGCTTTTAGCAATGAATCTGTCACTTGTCCGTCTGAATTGTGGCAAGTTTCTTCTCCTTTTTCTTCTCTGTTAAGTGTAGATTTCCTGGCAATTATCTATCTGTGTGAATTTCAGAGATGTAGTTTGCTTGCCAGGGAACACCGTGGTCTAGCAAAATGAGTTTCTGTCAGGATTGTCTTAAAACTGTACTGGATAGTTGTGGGAGTGGAGGTATTTCACTCACAAATTTTCCAAACTTTGAAAAAGAAAAAGCACAGAAGATGTTTAATTTGAGAAAAACATGACCTACAGGGCCTGATTGCTTAATAAACAAACAATAATTAAAAAAACCCAACAAAACCCAAGCAGATTGGACCACTCAGGCAAATGGAAAACAACCTTTTTGGGGAGTTGACCAGCCTTCTCTGTAATCTTTGTTAATGAACTGAAATATAAACCCTTAAAAAGGATATTCGACTTCTTTTTTCATCAAATATACATAGTTATAGGAAGTAGATAGGAAAGAAAACAAAACTTCTTAAACAGCAACCATAAAAATACATTAGCAGGGACATCTTGATAGTCTGTACAGACCTTGCTCTGTTGGCCCCTTAGCAGGCACTTAGTATTTTGTAGACCATTTTGATCTAGCAATTCTCATCCACATAAATTCCTCATCATCTTCATTAGTGGTTTATTCCCCTCCCACACTCCCCACAGATACTTAACTTTTTTTGTTACAGAAAATTACTTCTGTAACAGAAGAAAATTACTCTGTGGAGTAGTTCATACCGTGACTGTGTATTACAGCTAGTAAATTTGCTTCTCGACACTTTAATGTACTGACTGTCAAAATGTTGTTACCTCTTGCAACTCATTCTCAGAGTGGGAAAGTTGTAGTTTTGCAGTGTGTTTGGTGCTGACTTGTTACAAGCAGTACAACTAAACATTGATGGCGTTTTGTCTTTTAATCACTTGGTATTTACATGGAGAATTACCATGTAAACAAAAAAGGTAAGGAATTAATTTCTAGCCTAGTAATGGGGGTCTGAACTAGAACAGAGGAACCAGTTCTTATTTGCAATAAAGATGATAGCCAGGCTGTGGAGGAGATTTCTTCCAATGTATCAGTTGTGCTGCGGGCCTTTGGTGTGAACAATATTTAGTAACACTTTAAACACTGAAGCCAATACAAACATTGATCTCCAGAACATGAGCCATTTGTAATTTTCTTTTCTAAGGCTGTTTTTGGCTTTTAGCCTACTAACTTGGGCAGTATGGCCAGATTTCATAAGCCATCCATGCCGGACAGGCCAAAGCTTACAGGAGGTGTAAAGGTTTACCAGGCAGGGTTCTGCCAGCTGTGAGGCACAACTCGGCCTTGACACAGGCCGGAATTTAAGGGTGGTGTAAAGGGAGGTATGTTGTCTTTTGGTGGAGTTAAAAATGAAATGGTAACTTTTCCTTGAAAGTCATGGTGTCTAACCTGTGACTTTAAAGCTTAGCCATAATAAGTAACCATGTAGCTGATAGATGAGTGCTCCTGAGAGGACAAATGCAGAGAAAAGGGGACCTGGAAATGATAAATCAAATTTAGATGTTGTGCAACATATAATCCATCAGAAGAAACCTACGCTCCCTGCTTTCCCGGGAGGATTCTAGGAGGGCAAGATTCAAAGCACTGTGCTTGGGAGGGCAAGAGTTTCCTAAGCAGTGTGCATCTCTTCTGTTCGTGCTTTTGTCATGCAGAAAGATGAATCACCTTCTCTGAGATCATAAAATAAGGGGAAACCTAGAAGGATGTGGTGGTCACTGTTGAGGTCAGAGATTGCAGATACAATTAGTAAAGGAGGCTGTTTCCAGTTTGGTCGGTGGAAATTTTATCAGTGTTGTCAGAGCAGAATTTGGGTAGCATTTACAAGCTCTTATCAGACCCCAGATGGAACAAGTGATTTCTGTGTTGGCACAAGCGTTCTAGAAATATCTAGTCAAGAGAATGAGAACCTTGTAACTTACAAACATATTGAAAACAGCATTTATTTTTCCTGGTTCCTATCTTTTTTAAATGAGATTTAATCACCAGAAGGCTCTTTAGGACTTGCTAGAGCCATAGGAAGGTACTTGAATATCTGTAGCAAAGACTGAAATAGTGGCCAGGAATTTAATTTTCTCCTTGTCAAAGAGAGTAAGTAAGATCTGATCTTCTCAGAGGGGAGGAGGGAATTGGTTCAGTCAAAGGGACTGCCTCAACAATCTTCTCTGTGGTAGAGGAGATGCATTTGCTGAATGTGAGGTACTTCTAAGGCTGAGGACAAAGAATGTCCTTGGCCCAGAGGAGATTTTCCTACAGGAGCTGCTGGTCTGAGCCAGCCAGATCACAGTATGGTGCTCTCCCTTGGGAGAACTCATTTCTTTGGTGCTGCAGAAGCCATGTAGTCCATGATGGTAGTGATGAGGATCACTCTGAGGATGCTCCATTACAGCAAGCCTGTCTTCTCTTAAATGGCTATCTGCTATCTACCGTAGACATGTCTGTTTTGCCTCCTTTCTTCTAGCATGAAGGTAAATTTGGCATGTAGATCTGTTTTTAATCAGAAAATAAAATTAATATGCTGTAGTGATTTATTGTTTGTTCCTTCTCATTTTATACTCCCTTAGGAAGAGTAAAGGGAGAAAGGTTGGAAAGCAAAGCCAAGTTAAACACTGTTTTCATAACCTGGTAGATGGTCAAGGAATTCTCTGGGATTTAAACTTGCTTTCTTCTCTCATGTGGGCACCCACAGTACTGTCAACAAAGTAATGGCTGTAAATGGCTGTCAACAAAACCCGGTTGGTAGTTAACTGTGGTTAATTGGTACAATTCATAAACTTGCTTCTGAAAGCAGTCAGAAGTTAACTCCTTTGTGATGGATGAGATCAAGCTAGAAGCCAGCTATTCTCTCATTTGCTCTGTAAGAATTTTCGGGTTTTTTTTTTCACAGTCTAGAAAACACCTATTTATTGTTATCAGAATAACAGGTGCTTTATATGTGGTTCACACACAGACAAGCTACCTCTTTACTCCTTCCCATCCATCATTTCCCTGGTTTGGTTTCACCTGAATCTGGGGAGACTGAGTCCTGCTTTTTGAAATGGCTCTGACTGTACTGGATCCAGGTTTCACGACTTGCTGGTAGCTGCAGTGGTGAAGTTGTCCTAGTCCATGTCTGGGCAGGAGGAAACATCTCATCTCTCATCATGCACTGGCAGAGTGAGCAGCAGAGACACAGTGTGGGACCATTTGTCGGTACAAGAGGAACCCCTGACTACCTGAGCTGTTTCTGCCATTTGAACAGCTGCTCTGTATCTTCTGGGTCATCAATGAAAAACCCATGGGCTGGGTGGAACCAGCCCACAGATTGAACCTTGGTGTGCTAGACAACATGATACAGATAGCTTAATGGAGTCCTGGTCTCACTGGTCTTTCTGTGATCTGATCTGATACACAAATGTCGGCCAGAAAGACTCTCATAGTGTTTTCCTAACAATGATAATCTCATTTTCAGTGACATGGGCCAATTTATGTCCCTTAGAGATTATCTTGCTTTGCTTCCAGTACCTAAAGGGAACCTGCAAGAAAGCTGGAGAGGGGTTATTACAAGGATGTGTAGTGATAAGACAAGGGGTGGTTGCCTTAAGCTGAAGGAGGTTAGATTTAATTTAGATACCACTAGGAGGGTGGTGAGGCCCTGGCACAGGATGCCCAGAGAAGCTGTGGCTGCCCCCTCCCTGGCAGTGTTTAAGGCCAGGTTGGATGGGGCTTTGCGCAGCCTGGTCTAGTGGAGGGTGTCCTTGCCCATGGCAGGGGGGTTGGAACTGGATCATCTTTCAGCTCCCTTCCACCCCAACACAGTCTGTGATTCTATGATTCCGTCAGTTGAAGTCATCCAAAATCCTAAAATTCAGTGCTTTATTTTTGTCAATGGAGAAGTTTGTTTATGGTGTGTCATAGGAAAGCAAAACAGATGATCAGAACTTCATCACAGTTAGCCTCCTGCATTTACTGTCCTGTACTTAAGTTAATACTGCTTACATTGGCATCCTTCTCACTCCCCTTCAATCTGGGGAAGTTGTAGCGGTGGCTGTGAGCTCTGCAGAAAAAGGAAAGAAGCTTTCCATCCACCTTGGACTTTTCCATCTATACCCACTAAAATGTCACCTTCCTTTGAGGTAGGCAGAGCTAAGGTTTATCCTGGAGCATGGGTCAGTCTCTTCAGCAGTGAATTATTGTGGCCAGTTCTGGGCTCCTAGGTATAAAAAGGACAGGGATCTCCTGGAGAGAGTCTAAAGAAGGGCTATGAAGACAATTAAGGGCCTGGAGCATCTCCCGTATGAGGAAAGGCTGAGTAAGTTGGGACTGTTCAGCCTTGAGAAGAGAAGACTAAGGGGGGACCTATTTAAAGTCTATAATTATCTGAAGCAGGGGATGCAGGGGGAATCAGCCAGCCCCTTTTCGGTGGTCTGTGGAGACAGGACAAGGGGCAATGGCTGCAAGTTGGAGCATAGGAAGTTCCACACCAACATGTGGAAAAACTGTTTCCCAGTGAGGGTGACAGAGCCCTGGGACAGGCTGCCCAGGGAGGTGGTGGAGTCTCCTTCTCTGGAGATATTCAAGACCTGTCTGGACGCCTCTCTGAGTGATATGTCCTAGGGAGCTGCTTTGGCAGGGGGATTGGACCCGATGATCTCTCGAGGTCCCTTCCAACCCCTACAATTCTATGATTCTATGATCCTGGATCTTGCGTTTTTATGACTAAGCTAATCATGAGTCCGCAGCTATATGCTGTAACATTAAGGTATTTTGATGTTTTACTGTGTTGCCTCAGAAAGGACATGACTCCCTGGTAGTATAACACACCCTGTGATGGATCCGAGAAGTCACACTGCTGTGCAGGTCTGATCCAGCTGCGTGTCTAATGTATGGATAGGTTTCTGACAGCTTTCAGGTTTTAAGCCCAGGAGGGAGGCTTAATGGAAAAATGAAGAGATGAACTGTTAGGGATGCTGTGGTAAGAGAGAGTTGGCATTTTCTGTGTCTAGAATGCCAATTCTGTCAAACCATGTGAAATAATACATACCGGTTCAACAGAGGAGGCTTTGGCTCACCAGACACCAAGATAAAATCATTAAATTATTGGACATGTAATACTAGCTGGTATCTCAGGAACTGGGCAGTAAGGAAAGAAAGGATGTGTTTGTTATTTATGACATTTCAGACTTGGTGGCGACATTCTTTATTTCATGTTTCTTTTTAAGATCAAAAATTGCCTCTGCAGAAGGGCAGTTGGATCAGGGAGCGTGTAATGGAACAGAAATGAATTCAGATTGAATCCAACCAGAGTGATTGGTATCGTACCAGAATGAATATCTGACATTTAGAGATGGTAGCTCATATGACAGGAATTGATGATTTAGTTCAGTGCTCAGTGGACTAATTTTACATAAAATAATGTTTTCACTAATCGATTCATTTCAAAGAAGTGAAAAAACGTGGTGAATTTGCATTATTAACCCAAGAGAAGCAGATTGACCCGGGAGATATGTGAGATTTACGTTAGTAGCATGGCAGTGAAAGCCTATGACATGCTGTGAGGTTCATCACTATCTAGTTTTCCAGACAAACACTTAATGCAAAAAATAATCCTGCATATTGTTTAGCCTGTTCTTAAGGAAATGAGACTTAGCCCATTGTTTTGAGCGCTCACCAGTGTTTCTCTGGTAACTTTTGAACATATTGTGCAATTTCAAATTCAAACTTGATGAGAGGCTGGAATTTCCCAGAATGACTGCAACTGGCCCCAGTAAGTAGGAGGGTTACCTCAGTAGTTACCTGTTCTGCTGGGAGTACACACACCTCTAGTCCTGGCAATGCTTTGTCTGGATCTAAAGCGAGATACATGGGAGGTTATGGGGACCTGCCATAATCGAAGTGGAAGGTGATTTACAGGATGTGGAAATGAGTTGTAGGTGGCTTGGGATGATGTATGATCCTGTGAGGTGGTGGAAGGAGCTGGACATCTCTACTAGGGCAGTACTGGCAGACAAAGTTGTAGGATATACATATGTAAAGCTTCTTCAATCATCTTCTCATGCAGCAACTTATGTTGCTCTACAAGCATCTGAAGTGAGGCAAAGAAAAATTCTGCCAAGTGTTTTCTATTCTGCCATACACTGTTAAATTGTTAAGCAATGTGGAAACACAAGTCAGATATAAAAAGGGGTATTTACTTGCTGGTACAGCCAGTAGTACACCTTTTTTCCTGTTCCCTTTTTTTTACAGGTACTTTTTCTTAATAAAGATGACAAATGTCTTAGCAGTATTTCACAAATAAAAATGAAGTGCCTGTAATATATCATGTTTCTAGTGGTTCTGTTCTGTGCCATGCACAATAAAGAAAGACTAATGCCCAAATACTTCCTTTCTTTTTAAAAAAAAAGTTTATTGCATGCCATTTAAACAGTGGTACTTTTACTCCTAGGGCTTGCTACTTGTGGTAGTGGTATTTAGAGTATCCCATCTGATTTTGTCAGAGAAATTAGTGCCCTGAGGACTGCACAATTATTAGTGATGCTTCTTTTTGGCTTTCAGTTTGACGTTCTCAGACTGATTATTTATTATCCTGCTACCTGGCAGAAGGTTTAAGGCTATCTTGCTCTGTTAAGATCCAAGGAATGACTAAAAATTGTTTGGTTGTTCCCAAGGAGCAGGTACAATGTGCTTTCTCATTTCATAAGCAGAGCTGAATCCAGATCAGACTATCTGAAAGCCCTGTAATGAAGGATTGCATCATTCGTTTAATTGGTGCTCTGCATGATAGAAACAAGGGCAGATGCAACTCCTTGCTCTGCCCAGTAAATCCAGGCCTGTGGAGCATACTTTGCAATGGTGACAGTTTTATGTTCGCTGGAGTAGAAATGAATTACTCTTCCTAGACCAGATGAATTAGGATTTTGAAGGTAATGCAGGCTGCCTCTGAAGCCCAGAAGTCAGCAATCAGAAAACTTAAATGATGTAGAACTCGTAATTTTCCGCAATCTTTCTTTCTGCTGATAATTAAATCTGAACCTTTTGGCAGTTCTCGGAACATTTTTATCAAGTTGTACAGTGACGGATTGAAGGTCTCCGTGTCCAGAGGTGAACAGGGGTTTTTATCACAACTCTGCCTGAGCGGGTCGAATGCGCTTTGCTAACATTATTCTCGAGGGTAAAAGATGATTTCTTTCTTTTGCTAACAGAAATATTTCACAAGTCTTTGACAAACCTAAACTTGGAGGCCCGTGACGGATCGTTTGAGCTTGGTCCACTCTGGCAAACGGTTTTGATTTGATGCTTTGCGTTTCGGGAAAAGCTTCTCTTGCAGCTGCTTTTTCAAGCTGTCAGATTATTTTCCCTGAGTAAATGTAGTGGTGCTACATTACGTGAGGATGAGGGAGCCAGCAAACATTGGGGTTTTTTTCCACCACCTGAGATGTTTTGTCTGACACAGGAAGGCACTTTTCATATCTGGCCTTAACTGAGCTAGCGATCGCTCTGGTCAGTGGTGAAGGGCACGCTTTGTCATGAATACTGTAAATACCACCCTGAGCTGCAATACCAGTACCTCGCTGAAATGCCACCTAATTCCTTATTGATGTGTGCTTACAGCACTCTGCCAGTATACAAGGTGTTCTCGCCGTGTCTGGCTGATGCTGCTTGAGCAAACAAAACCCATTTTTTCCCACAAGTCTGAGTCATTTGGGGTCGGGACCAAACCCAGGTACAGCTAGAACAGGGACACCCCACAAAATCTGATATGTATAGGCAGAGTCCATGCTGTCCAAACATCCTCCCTGGATCACTGAAATCCGGTAACTAATGGCAGCTGCATGGATCTCGGCTCTCAGCTGGGGTAAAACCACGACAGTCCTTCAGTGAACAGGCAGTTTAAAGATGCTGTTGCAGTTTTGTGTAGCTGGGTGCTGGTAGAAAAGGGGGGGCTGCATAGACAGCTCCTGCAAGAAGCAGCTAGAAGCTCTCTGCAGGCCCCAGAGAGTAAATACTGGCCGATTCAAGGCCAGAGTTGCTGCTGACCAATGTCAAGCCCTTGGCAGCTTGGGGAAGTTAACTCTGGCCTGGCCAGAACCAGGACAGATGTACAAATATCAGTAAAGTGAGAGCTTGAAAAAAAGTCACTTTAGCTGTGGATGGTGTAGAAGGAACTTCTTGATGTTGAATGTGGAATAAATTTTACTAATTCCTTGAAAATATTGATTCCCTTTTAAATACTCTCATCTTTTTGGAGAAATTTAATCACTCAACTGTCAATAAATGGCATATGGGTGGTGAGGGTAGCCATAAAAGAGATCATTTTCTTTGTTTTCTGATGTTTGATCAGCATTAAAGTAATGTAGAAATGAGGGGGTTGCAGTCCAGAGTGCAAAGACATTTGCTGGAATACTACATCTCACGGGCAGGCAGTTAGAAGAAGATTGTTCGTGTTTCCTAGTGCTGTAGTGTGTGGTAGGATGGTTTAATGAAAGTTTATGTTACCATGTGGTTTCTGGAAGAACACTAGAAAAAACAGCCTGAAGATACTCTAGGGCAAAGGGTGCTTTAGTCAGAAAGAAGAAATTTTTTCTGTGTGTCTTTGTCAAATAGCAAGCACCTTTGTTTTTCTTTTTTTATAACCTTTTTTTTTATATTTATAGCAACAGAAATTCATATGTATATTTAGCTTGCCCCAGGCAGATCTTTCTGGCCTTGAGACAATCGATTTCTCACATGCAGAAACAATGGTTTATGAAGAAGGTTTTGAGCAGAATTTCATGCTCTGTGCTGGGTAACATAATTGCCTGATAGTGGTTAAGTTAGACTTTTCCTAATGCATGGAGATGGAGAGGATCTCCTCCTGACTTTTTTTGACTAGATAATATGCTTTTCAAATGCAAATTGTGTGGTTTATTTTAATAATGATAATATTTTGAAATATTGGAAATCCTCTTAGCAGCACTACAACTAAATTAGTTGTAGAACAATGGTGAAGAATGAATGACTATGAATTGGAAGTGGAGGCATTATCTGTGGGCTGTTTGTCTAAGGCTCAGTTTTTGAAGAAAGGCTAACTAAGATCTCAGTCCTGCAGGATTAGTTGCAAGAACAGAGTTCCTTATATCTAAATATTTTCAGGATAAGAGCCTTTGTAATCTCTGGGGCAGGAGCCATATCTGTCTCCCTGCTTTGTGATGTACCTCCAGTATGAATGCATAAACTAATCATACTCAGTTTTAATTCCTTGTGAAAGCAGTTGCTCCAACTTTGTCCATGAATGAAATCAGAATAAGCAGGGAGCAAGCACTGCATAGCCTCCTAGGACATTGATCACATTCTCTTTTGCACTGTCAAGTTGCCTTGTTTACAGTCAGGGTTGGAACAACAGACTTGCCTGCAGAAAGGCAAGAGCTTGGATCTCCACTGCTCACAGGTTTGGTTTCCCCCATTTGCAGGCCACAGTATCTAAAGAAGCAGACTGCAGCTAGTAGAAGACGATAAGATGCTGATGTGATTAGCTGAAGCGATTTTAAAATCTGATTAACCTTGTAACTCAGTGGTGGCATCTGCAGGTTTCAGTGTCTGTTGCAGTAGCTCTGATCAGTGCAGGGCGCTGGTGATGCAGGCTGTGTGCTCTTGTTATAGGAAGAGAGGGAGTAGGGAGTGATATATGGAGATAAGAGTTTCTTTTTAGCCTAACTAAAGTCTTAACTTTCTAATCAAAATTCATCTGTTACCTGAGCCCAGCTCCATCATGATGGTTAATAATACAGTTAAGACAAGGACTTTGTAGTACCTGTTCCCTTCTCCAACGTCACATTCGCCCTTTCAGCATCCTCTGGGTCTGCAGGCTGGTGGTGTCAATACTTCTCAAGAACTGAACTGGAGGGGCAGATGAGTGAGGTTATGATGAGTCATTGGCACATTGGTGCTAGGATGAGTTCCCTGTTAACAGTGGGGGGTCCCTTACTGCCTCCTCATAAATCAACCTAGAGATATTTCTACAAGTTTTCTAGCACGCTTGGCTTCCATGCACTTTCTCCCTTGATTCCCAGTTCCACATTATACTTGTTTTATTGACTGCTACTGCTAAAGCTGTTTTTATCTGACTCACTCCGTTAAACTCTGATTTCTGTTTGCAGGCTGATGTCTCTGCTGCGCTACAGTTTGATTTTATTCTAGGGTTGTAAATAGTTCTGTGATTTTTCCATGATCCTACAATCAGCAGTTTATGTAAAACCTCTGGTTTTTGTGGGTTTTGGGTGGGTTGGTTTGTTTTTTTTTTCCATAATCCTTGGAAATGGGAAGGAATTTTGGAATGAAAGAGCTTTCTGAATATTGAGCTTGCATCTGGTTAACTGATTTTTTTAATTCCAGTGCAGAGTGTCCTATGAGCACACCTTTATAAAAAAAATGAATCTAAGCTTGGCTTCCAGCAATTGAGCTTGGTTAGGTTAACATTACAGCTTGAGGAAAGCTGGTGTGACTTTTACAGTAGTCCCGGACTGAAGGACACTTGATGGTGAGGTCCTCTGCCTAGCAGGCATACTGAAATTACTTTTGCAAAGGGGTTTTGAGGCAGCTCTTTTCTGCTCTGTGACAGACTGCAGAGTCAGGAAAGGCAAAGGCACCAGGCGAGTTTTGGGAATCTGTCTTGGTGATGACCTGTCTTTTACATGAGGCAGTACCCAGTCCTCTCTGTCCTCTTATGGATGCATATGAACTAGGGCATGTCCGTGGTAAATAGATTCAAATCAGATGGGTGCTCTGAGAGCAGAAGAAGAAAGAAGAAGTGGGCACCCTCAGCTCTGTGTCTGCATCACAAACCTCGGGTGAAAAGAAGTTAAACAGGCTTTTCTTGTTGGCCTGTGATGCTGATTTAAAGCTCTTTCTGGAACAAAGAGTAAAAGTGACCCCCTTGTTTCCAGAGTTGAAAGATCACAACTTAAATGTCGTCTTTGGTCACTTGTACTGCTGATTGTTTTAGTCAAAATACCTACCCACTGTGCCATTCTTGCTTGTTAGAGATGGGTACTATATGAATGGTAGCTGGAAGATGCTTACTGAGGCAAGAAGTCTTACTCCCTTCCTCCTGCAGATTTTGCCCAGTCATGTAACGAAGTACATGTTGAAACTTCAGTGACTACCCTTCTAAAAATGTCTGTGTTAAAATAAGCTCTCTGAAGATGTCCATCAACAGTAGGTTTAATAAATCATATTTTGTGTGCCAGATTATATGTTTATATTTGGTAAACTCATCCTTACAGCTATTTATGTGGAGTTTTTTTAGAAGTTTATTTCTGGGTGCTGATTCTTGACATTTCTCCCTTTAACAGTAATTGCATGAAATGTTAAAAGTGTACTTATTAGAAGGTGGTTAGTTGGGTTAGCATACTTCAGCAGACAATACTTACAGCTCTACTTCAAGTTTCTTAAAGAAATACTTCTTTGAAATTGATTGGTGACATGGAAACAATTCCAGTATTCTCAGAATCATATATACCATCTGACAAAATGGTTTCTTTCTCTTGGTATGCATATTTGTTTTCTCCATAAAAATTTTGCATCTCTTGGTGCTCCTGACTCTTTCTAGAGTAAAGAAACGCTGGTGGCAGCGTGGCTATGTAAGCAGAAATATGTATGTATGGGAATGACGTGTTAGGTTTATGCATATGACTTCAAGCAGCTTCAAGATTCCTGATTTTGTATAATCAACCCTTTAATCAAGCACATTAGTAGTTTAAGAGCCTATGGCATAATCAATTGTTTAGTTTCAGGAACTGATTTTTAAAACTTTTAAGAAAAAAATTCTGAATTAAGTACTTAATTTTTTTTTTTTTTAACTGAATGACAATAGTCAGTTTCCAGGCACTCAGTTATTGTAAATGAAGGGGAGATCCAGTACAAGGGATTGAATAAGAGGGACTGAGAATCACAGAATCACAGAGTGGTTAGGGTTGGAAGGGACCACAAAGATTATCTATTTCCAACCGCCCTGCTGTGATCAGGGACACTATCTGCTAGATCAGGCTACCCAAAGCCCCATCCAACCTGGCCTTGAACACTTCCAGGGAGAGAGCAACCACAGCTTCTCTGGGAAACCTGTTCCTGTGCTTCACTACCCTTATAGTAAAGAATCTTCCTTACATCTACTCTAAATCTACCCTCCTTCAGTTTTAAACCCGTTACCCCTTGTCCTTATCACTACATTCTCCAGCTTCCTTTAGGCCCCTTCAGGTACTGAAAGGCCACTCTAAGTTGTGCCTGGAGCCTTCTCCTCCAGGCTAACAAGCCCAACTGTCTCAGCCTGTCTTCACAGGAGAGGTGCTCCAGCCCTCTCTGATCATCTTTGTGGCCCTCCTCTGGACTCGCTCCAACAGGTCCATGTCTTTGTTGTACTGGGGACCCCAGAGCCAGACACAGTACTTCACGTGGGGTCTCATGAGAGTGGAGACCTGCTGTTTACGCTGCTTTTGATGTAGTCCAGGATACAGCTGGCTTTTTGGGCCACAAGCTCCCATTTCCGGCTGATGCCCATCAATCAACAATCCCAAATCCTTCTCTTCGGGGCTGCCCTTAATCCAATCTCTGCTCAGCCTGTAGTTGTGCTTGGGATTTCCCCAGCCCACGCACAAGACTGCACTTGGCCTTGTTGAACTTAAAGTGGTTCACAGGAGCTCATGTCTCCAGCCTGCCAAGGTCCCTCTGGAATGCATCCTTTCCCTCCAGCATATCAACTGCACTGTACAGCTTTGTCATCGGCAAATTTGTTGAGGGTGCATTCAATTCCATTATCCATGTCTACAACAAAAGTGTTAAACAGTGCTAGTTCCAGTACCAACCCTTGAGGAATGCCATTCATCACTGATCTTCATGTGGGCATATGATCTGTTGACCACAAGTCTTTGAGTGCACCTGTTCAGCCAATTCCTTATCCACCAAGTGGTCCATCCACTGAATCCATGTCTCTCCAATTTAGAGACAAGGATTTTGTGTGGGATAGCATCAAATGCTTTGCACAGCTCCAGGTAGATGACATCAGTCAATCTTCGCTGGTCTACCAGTGCTCTAACCCCTTTGTAGAAGGCCACAAAATTTGTCAGGCACAACTTGTCCTTACTGAACCCATGTTGGTTGTCACCAATCACCGCCTTATATTTCATGTGCCTAAGCATAATGTCCAGGAGGATCTGCTCTATGGTATTCTGGGGCACAGAGGTGAGACTGACTGGCCTGCAGTTCCCTGGGTCTTCCTTTTTTTCCCTTTTTAAAAATGTGGGTTGCATTTCCCCTTTTCCAGTCAGTGGGAAATTCACTGGACTAACATGACTTCTCAAATATGATGGAGAGTGGGTTAGCCATTTCATCCACCAGTTCCCTCAGGACCCGTGGATGAATCTCATCAATTCCCATGGGCCTGTGCACCTTCAGATTCCTTA
Organism: Gallinula chloropus; assembly: GCF_964237585.1. NCBI lineage: Eukaryota > Metazoa > Chordata > Aves > Gruiformes > Rallidae > Gallinula > Gallinula chloropus. The sequence continues at coordinate 36,587,162 of NC_140085.1, read as the reverse complement.
GATTTTCTCAAACTTGATCTACAGAGGGTGGTTCTTCATTGTCCCAGTCTTTGCATTCTGTGACCTGGGCAGTATAGCTAGAGCCTTTGCTGGTGAAGACCAAGGCAAAGAAGTTGTTTAATACCTCAGCCACCTCCATATTCTGGGTAACCAGGTCTCCCATTACATTCTGGAAGAGGCCCACGTTTTCCCCTGTCTTCCTTTTATCACTGACATGTCCATAAAACCTTTTCTTCTTGTCCTTGATGTCCCCGGCCAGGTTTAATTCTGTCAGCTTTCCTAAACTGATCCCTGGCTGCTCAATTCTCTGTATTCCTCCCAGGCTACCTGTCCTTGCTTCCACCCTCTGTAGGCTTCCTTTTTTGTGCCTGAGTTTGCCCAGGAGCTCTTTGTTCATCCATGCAGGCCTCCGGGCATTTTTGCCTGTCTTCGTCTATGCACTTGTGTGCATATAAAATAGATTATCAAAATGCTATTTCAGACATTTTAGGAAATCATGTGGATATCTAAGGTTGAAGAAGATTCTAAGAAACAGAAGTTGCTAGAATTTCTTGGAAAAGCTGAATGAGGCCTTTGGAAGCTGACTTGTTTAACTTTGCTGACCTCTCCAACTTGCCTGTTTTTCTGGAAGAGTTACTGCTTGCTTGTTCCAAACAAAACCTCCATACAAGAAATCTTGCTGTCAGTGAAATAATTAACAGCCTGATTTCCTTTAGCCAATAGACTCTTTTCATGTTCCTGGTTCTGTTTTTCTTCAGGAAATTCTGCATCTGCCCTTTAAGAAATGCAAAGTTCTATGGAGTAGTATTGCAACAGGTTTTCATGACTTTTATGACTGGTGGATCTGCTGCTGTTACAAACTCACTAGCCTTCTGGAAAACCCCCCCTAAATTCAGATAGAAATAATTAACATGTGATAAATGACTTGCAAAAATACTGCTAGAAGAAAGTAATTTAGGCAACAGAGCGAGGCACATAGGAGTTATAAAGCACCCGTTTTCGTTGCCCTTGTACTGTGAGATCCCAGTGCTTGGGGTGATGGTTTAGGCAGCGTGTGCTTCATTGTGTCGTTCCATCTCCACCCCCAGCACTTCCAGACTGCGGCCTGTTGGTCCTGCTTCTGGAGCTGGGGTTGGGTGCAGGAGCATGTTGATGGGTTTGAAGGCTCAGTCTGATGAGGAAACGTACTTTGGGTTTCCTGTGCTACTGCTGTAGCATTCCTGGAAAGATCACAGGCAGTAGGAATCTGTTCTGTATTTTGCAATTTTTTTTCTTTTGTATGAGGAAAACATTTGCTAAAGCAGCTTTCTGACATCCAAAAAAAATAAAAAGAGAAAGAAAAAGAGGACTAAGCTCTGAGCATACGTTACAGATTGCTTAAAGGATGGGAACTGAAGCTAGACAGCTGATGGAAAATTTGATTAGCATCTAAACCAACCATTTAATTCGTAATTTTCCAGCAATGTGAGATGAAGTTATGTGTTCTTTTAACTGGTGTGTTTCTCATGTGGCACCTAAGATTTTTCAGGTATAACTTACCCAAATTGTAGCTTAAGATAACATAAAAGGAAGATTTATTAAATACAACTCTGTGTCTCTTTCCAAGCCACAAAACTGGCTCTTGTAGCTAGTGTGCTGTACCATTGTTGTGTTGGTTGTATCTCCTGTATTGTACTGGAGCTGTGTCTTTTCTGTCCCTATGAAACTTCTGTTCTTGCTGTAGGTCAAGCAATGCTCATTCTGACTTCTGTTCTTTAGTAATGACTAGACAGGGCAGGGGCAAGATTTTTTTTTAACCTTTTTATTTTTGAAAGACATGGAAGAACCTTTATACATTTTTGAATACAGCTTCCTGTTCACTGTAAATTTTGAGCTCTTTAGTAGCTTCATTTTCTGTAATGGTAAGAGCAAGTTGAACTTTCTAGTTGTTATGATAACAGACTACAGAAAGAACTAAGCTACATAATCTTTTTTCAGTTTTCAAGCTTTTTTTTTTTTTTGAGAAGGACTTGTGGGAAAGGCTGTGTGTATCACAACAGGTGAAATTGCAGAGGAAAGCTTTATGGAAAGGAGGCAAATTATCACTTACAGCTTTGACAAAAGCTACTAGAAAAACAACAGAAGTCCTTACTGTTCTAGGTGCTGAGCTAAGATCTCAATGCAATTTATGCCTTTAGAAATACTTCATCTACTGGTTGGTACTGGGGTCATTTCTTTTAGTGTGATAAACTAGTGTATTGATTTTGAATTGAACTTTAATATCTCTAGGTAGTTAGTGGTTTTATCTCTCTCTGGAGCTTGGAGAATGTAAGTTCCTTGACACGCACAAAAAGTTTGCATGCTGTATTCTCATCCAGAAGCCATTCCTAAGTAGGTAATACATATACAAGTATCTTTCTGATGCAAACAAGTTAATAATCTATCAGTTTGGTAAAGTTGTTGCTTTCCTCATTTTCTTCTCCATGAATAATGTTTTACATGACTTGCTCCTCCTGTAAGTGTCCTCCACAATGAATTAAAATACAAAGTATGTATCATGAAAAAGCTTTGCTCTGAGTGGCGGTTAATTTATAATGACCCTTTTTTACCATTGCTGTGCACGTCCAGTGCTTGGTGCTGGACTGATGGCTCCTTCTGATTAGCAGAGACTAGAAGTGGCTTTTTCAAGAGCTACTTGTGATGGCTTGGGCATTATTGAGTTCAGTGGTAATCTTTCTGCATTGCAGCTCTTTCTCTTGCCTCATGCTGTGATTGAGGCTGAAGAAGTGAATTTAGATCTGCAGAGATCTATAAATTTTCATGTATGGAAATTCAAGCAAATTACTTAATAATCTTTTACAGCCCACTGTGAATGGGAAAAGTGGGATAAAATTGAAAAAAAATAGTATCTTCTGCCCGTCTTCATTATGTTATGAGCTGAAAAAAAATCAAATCACATTTTTGTTACACCTGATGCAATATTGTCTGCCTGTTCTCATAAAAGGAAAAAGCCGCGTGGAAGTACCACGGCTTTCCCAGCTGACTTCATGTCTCAGTTCAGGTACCAGTACATATAAATGATGACACTTCCTGTGTCATTGCTTAAATAAGAGAGAGGAGCGTACTGTGGAGGTTCCCAGAGTCGTCTGTGGAAGAGGGTTTATTTTGTCAGCAGGAGTGAGTCCTGCTGTAGCAGCTCCATTCGCTGTGCCCGCGGCAGGCAGGGCAGTGCCTGAGCATGGTGAGCTGCCACCCAGGAGCCAGACAGGACATCCCTCAGGCTGTCACTGAACTCCAGGCCCGGGTAATGCCTGGGCACATTCAAACTGCCAGTACTTGTGTGGTTTGCTGAAAGGGGTTTTTCACTCGGTGTCAACAAGTTCTCTTTCTGGAGGATAAAAGAGAGAAAAATACTGTGTTTGTAGGCCTGCCTCTCTTTTATTTGTGGGCTACAGGCCTGCAGAGCTTTTTCACTTTTAGACCTCTCTGAATCTGTGTTTGCTTTTACTGGTGTGTTTTTTTCTCTCTTAAGTCATATAGAGTACAGCAAAGCAAGAATCCTTCATCCCATTTGCTATATTCTCTCCATAAGCATCCAGTGCTTTCTATTGTTCTGGTCAATATACCAAGCTAGAAGGACCCCTCCTCTTACCCTGCACCTATGTGTACTGTGTTCTTTGGCAGATTAGTTTCAAAATTATGACGGTCCTATGCTAACTACCTCATCAAGAAAGATTTATATTGTTTCAATTGTGCAAGGATTAACATATTTAATTAGTAGTTTTCCAGGCTATTCTTGGTTATTTGATCTTTTCCTCTGAGGACAGCACTGATATTCTGTGTTTTGTTTTAAATCAAAACAGCACAGTTCCATGCCCCATAGGTTTTGTGTAGTTCCCCTGCATTTCACACTTGGAAAATGGCATTTCTAGTTCCCTAATGTCCATTGTCTGTCTTTTTATTTTATAAACTGTCTTGGTTTGACATGCTTTTCTGTAATATCTAGTTTACTAAAGGTGAAGTTAAAACTTGCAGAAGTGAAATACTGAAAAAAGATGGAACAATAATATCCAGAGTTACTGATGAAAGGGAGGGAAGGTGTTAACAGCCACTGCAATTTACCTCTAACCATGTCTTGCCCCATTAAGGACAAAATTAATGTCTGTTGATTCCTTTAACCTTTTTTGCTTCCTGCATTGCACAGCAGTTGCAAGCTTCAGGTGAAAGAAATGAATGCAGAGCTATTAACAGCAAGTGCAGAGTTTGGTGTAACACAAATGGATCTTGGACAATAATATATAGAAAGTTATAGAAAGACTATTGTATAGTACAGTTAGGGTATTTTGCTGAACATGGTAGGGATAAGCACTCAAGCCTTCACTTTAGAAAAATATGTTTCTAACTGAGGGACTTTAATGAGAAACTGGCATTCTTTAAGTGCTTGTCACTTCAGAAAATGATTTGGAATCCTGAGGTTGTTTTTTTCTGTGTTCTGGTTTACTTTCCACCCCAGATAATAAATGGTGAGGCAAACATGTAAACTTTAGTATGAAGTCTTGGGAGAATACCAGAATATATTGCATTATTCTGATGATGTACTCAATACCTTGTTACTCCAAGAACTTCCTACTTCAGATGAATGTGTAGCTTGAAAAACAGCTTTCAGAGTTACTCAGACTTACAAACATGCAAATATTGTATCCAGCAAGGGAGTGAATGGGGACTAAAATTTAGGCATGACAAAGCGAGTCTTTTTGGATATGTGGCTCTGTAAGATTAGTTTGAGTTACTTTTGTCCACAAATTCTCAGGAGTGCTTTACAAGGAAGTAGAAATAATAGAAATGTTCTTTATAGACGAGTTCTATTTTGATGCCATGTGCAGCTCAGCAGCAGAATTAAACCCCCATGTACACTTACTTCCTTTATCAGAGGGAGGAGGGATGACCCTGGAAGGGCACTCATCATCTATCTTCTCCTCTCAGCACGGTGAAGTGATTGTGACATTGAACTTACAGAGATAATGTACCATGAGAAACTTGTGTCTCTTTACATAGACATGTGGCACATGGAAAGTAGAATTACACAGCCTTATGAGGAATTACTGCATTTCTCGTCTTGTAAGTGGTCATCAAATCGCCAAAGGCAGGTCAGGCTTTGTGTAGCAGTAAATAGGAGCACAAGAGAAACAGAGCAGTGTGTGCATGCTAACTTACCCACAAAGTAGTACAGCTTTGGAGCCTGAGTGCTTGGGTCTTTCATGTCACCCACGGAATTAGCATTGGGCCTTCTATTTCTAAAAACATCCTTACTTCACATTCACATACTTAGATCATTGGCTATTAATACAACTTGAGCATCCTTTGTATCATAGGGGTGAACTAGACTTACAAAAGGAAATAGAGGCAGGGGAGTGAGCTTGAGATCTGTTAGTTTACGTAGCCAATTTCTGAAGTAAGGACTCTGTATTACATGGTGTGTTTGAGTTCTGATAGATCTTGGAAGGATTTGAGAGACCCCCAGTAATGCCAGTGCAGTGAACCTTGGACCCACTGCTCCAGATGTACAGGCGATATTACACCCCAGCTGCTAAGAGGGGAAATGGAGATTTGGAGGTAGTTTGACAGTACCTGCAGCAATGAAGATTGCAGAAGATTTGGGAAGAAGAAATGAAAGCAGAAGCCGAGTGAAGATTTTTTTAATCATTCTGGAAGGGCATGCTGAAATTTGCTGGGTGGAGACAAGTGTAAGGAGGGATCAGAAGAAATATTATAAAGGGAAGAAGGAAATGGGTTAAAGGAAGCAGGAGTTCAGTGATGGTATTCCAGCATGTATCTGAGCAGGCATCACAGTGTAATTTACTGCAGGAGAGAGCTCTAGGATCAAGTTTTTGTGATAAGATATTAATGACTTTAAAAGTAGCTCCATGTGCGCCCAAGCTTATTTTTAAAGGCAGTCTCTTTTATATCAAGTAATCAGGAAAATTAAAACCACACAAGCTCATTCTGCTGTTAAGGTTTAATTTTGGAAGGATTTTATTAATATGTCTTATCTTTATGTGAGAAATGGATTAACTGGGAACCCACATGTTTATGAATTGCAGGAAACATCTGGGAAAAGCTGATTATAAGAGAATGTTATGAAAGTATGCATAGCAAATTCTAATGGAGCTGATAATTGAAAAATTGGGAGTTGAGCAAACAACTGAACCCTATCTTTATTTAATTCTAGATACTGCCTCTGGATCTGCATTGAAAAAGACTGCACCTTATTAGAGGTTGGTGACTTTTCTTTTTTCAGTTCTTAGATCCGGTTTTAAAGTAGTTATTTATTACCATGTTCAAGCAATGATTTGAAAATTATGAGCTTCCTATTGGCAAAAGATTAGTCCTTTTACAGTGGAAAAAGTGGTAAAACCATTGTTAGTTCAGAAATGTGTGCTGCACAGAAGCAGTGTTGTGCTATTGACCTCATCAACATGATTAGTTTTTAAATGTTAAATGCATTGAAATGTAACATTTTAGCTTCAGGTGTACTGGCAAGGTTTTTGGAGTCAAATACTTCTCTGATTTGAATTAATATTTGAGATGTATATCCATCAGCTCCCCTTTGGAGGTTGGAGTAGCCTGCACTTGTCAATGGTATCCACTACACCAAATGAGCTTTCTGAATGTGTAGCACCGAAGCATAGGGTATGATTTGTATTTTCCCTGGCTATTCAGAAACTGCCTGGTGGGTTCTACAATATATATGCATTTGCAACATGTAACAACTGGTGGTACCCAGTGATGAGGTCAGAGGAGGCTAAAGCCCTTCCTGACCTGGCTGTGTATACACATATCTCTGGGCAATTGGAAGCCATCACTCAGTGATGACTGTACGCCCTGTGTGAAGCTGAACTTTGAGCTACCTGTGAAGTCACGTTGCACTGCAATAAGCAACATGGCATGCCTCTGATGAAGCTAGTCTGATAGGATGGGCAGTTGAAATAGCAATGGCAGCTCAGCTGTGCACAGTGATTTCTAATCCATCTAGCTGCATGTAGGAGTATGCTTAGATCCATTAGGGGCATGCAGGCATTATTGCTCCCTTCTCCCCCATGGAGATCACTTAAAGATTGCATTAAGTTAATATCTATTCATAAGACTAATTCAAGTAAGAACGTAGGAGATGTTTTAATGCAATTTGGGAAATAGTTTTCAGTATATGGTTTGAAATGTTTGAAGTGAAATTCACTATTCTGTTGTAGAACAGGGCCAGAGGAAGTCAGAGCTCCCAATGGCAGAACATGGCTTAAAGTTATTTAGCACTGACACGTCAAACTTCTGTGTCTTTCACTTTCTATGACTGATTAAATTTTCTACTGCTGGACAGGGAGCACACCAGCTCACAGTAGTGCAATAATGAATCCTGTAGCTACCTACCTCTAGCCAAAATCCTTCTTGGTGACTTTGACTGACAGACCAACAAGCTGTTTTGTTGAATGCTTTTATAGCACTGCGAGCACAAGCTATCTGTGCAGTATAAGCAAGTAACAGTAATTCTTACTCATTGTAGGGTTTTGTGTGAAATACCTCCTTACGTTTCTGTTTCACCTTCTGTGTCAGTTAATTTTAATTCTGTGAACAAATTAATAAGTATCAGACTTAATTTTGTAGTCACTGATATCCAAACTGTCTGAAAAACATCTTCCCTCCTGCCCCCATCTCTGTTTCTACTATTTGATTCATTCTTATAGAGTCAGATATTGCCTGACTATTTTGTCTGTTCTCAAATTGCAATGACATGACTTTTGGTATACTGCGGTGTTCAGTGCTAGTGAAATGGCATCTGTTGCAGGCATATTTTCAGTACAAATATTTTCTACCCTTGGAAATACCATTTTTCAGATAATGTTTCTGGACCTTGATTTATCCCATAATTTCTGGAGAGAGATAACTCTTCTGTTCAGCTGGGTTTATTTAAGTTCTAGAAAGCTGCTTTCTACAATAACAAAGACATAAGTGCAGCTTATTAATAGTTATTTGTGATTCCAGTTGCCTTCTCAGAGTTCCTGGAAGTTGGTGGATGTAAGGGATAAAGTTCCCCTACACCTTACTGAGTATGGGGCACCATTGCACCATGCCTAGCATCATATCAGACTGTAAAAGTTCTGGTCCTTATGAAAGCTGTGCTTAGGCTCTTATTTTTATTTACAGGTATAAGTGACGTTTCTTATCAGCCAGGTCTGACAGAGCTAATAGCTGGTCTTGTGTGGTGATGCAGGAGGAGAGCTTGCTTCTCAAACCTGTAGCAATGCACGCTGCTGCAAGCAGACTTCCACAGCAGTTCTGTCCTCTGGACTTACACATACACCTTACTGTACCTTTTTTTTTCCTCAGACGGGTGTTCATTAGACAGATCTTTTGTTCCCAAAATCTGTTTTGTGTCTGAGATGTGTCCACCACATCACTCTCATGCGCCTTGTTTGAGCAAGATTTTTATCCACCTTTATTGCACTGTTCCTCACGCTTGATCTTCCATGTACGTGTTGTCATACTTTCCTTACCAATAGCCCCCTAATTGGTGTGGCACATGCTGCTACCTTCTTATTACAGAACGGCCATTCCCCTGCTTATTGTTCTGTACGAATGAGCACGTCATCCCAGGAGCAGCTGGATAGACCTGATGCTCTTTGTCTTCATTCAAAGTGGCCAGAGTCTCCTGCTGTTTCTAATTTATAACTGCCACCAGTAAAGATGAGTATTACTTTTATTCTTTGGCTGAAAAAAGAAGGCAAAATGAAGGACTGAGGTCCTTGAGGAGGAGTGGGAGGTGGAAGTGCCGGAGTTGGCACTTCCCTGCAGTGACAGGTAGTGTTGCTTGTTCTCCTGCTGGGATAGGATGCCTGCCTGCAAGTCCATCAGGTAGTGCTGTGGGTCTCTGCAGCTTCTGCAAGCCTGCAGGTCAGGTATATCCTCTGATATCCAATTCTCTACACAGTACTTTTCCCTGGGGAAGAAAGCAGCTGGGAGTAAGTCGCCCTACACAGCACTCCTGAGCTCCTGGAATGCGGAGAGGGAGCAGGCCACATGCTAGGCATATAGCTCTGATCACCATCTTTCGACAGTGTCTGTCATGTAAAATGACAGGCTGGGGGGAGGGCAGCACAGCTGTAATGCGACATTGCAGCATCCCTTTTACACTCTGACCTTGTGGAATTAGACAGCCTCGTGTAGGACCTGCCAGTTGTTCATGTCTGGTCCAAGACTGAGAGAGATGCTGAGCTGTGCTGAGCCACAGCAGAGGAGTGCTCCCTGGTAGGAGTCAGCACTTAGAAGGACACTGTTTGGCTGCAGACAAGCGGCAAGGTGCTGGTTGTGTGCCTCTCCCATAGTCTGATTCAAAGGCATGATTCTGTCCAGGCACGATGATTCTCACCTATTTGAAGAGATTGTAAAGAGGCAAGTATATTATCTGGTGGGTATTCAGTGGGAGTAACAGTGTTTTGTTGTATTAATTATTGCATAAATTGTAGTGTCTCATCTAACAAAACTCTTTGAAATATGCTATAAGCTAATGAAATATCCAGAAATTCAAAAATAATGCTTTCCATATATTGTTGTATTTCTCCAAGGCAATGTAGTCTCTTCTCATTAAAATTAATCATTGCAGTGCCCCAAAGCGTTAAAGAGTTAGATCTGTGTTTGGATGTAACTGTTCCTTCAGACTCAGTCCTTCTCAACAGTCTTACAGAATTCAATTTAAGTATGTTCAGATGAGCAGAAGCAGTTCAAACCAACATTTTCCTGGAAAGGCCTTCATAGGGTATATTCTGTTTATTATACATTAATTTCTATAAGCATGCAGCTGCCTTTTATATCAGAGGCATTACTTTTGAATTACTGAAGTATTTTAAGACCGATGCTCTTGGTAAAAGCATAAACAAAGTACAAAGGCCGGTCTGTTTTCCACATAGTGGTCTGTTGTTGAAGAGTTTGTGCCAGCCAGTACAGAGAGTGCAATCGTGTCTTATTCCTCTCAAGAGAGATGAATTACTCAACTGCCTGGGCTCCTGCTGCTCCACATTCTTATCCTTGAGCTGCATTGTTGGAGTGGTCTGCTCCTCTTCATGGGGCAGCCAGCGTAACTGGCAGAAATGTAAACGTATAGCACCACTTTTGTGAAAGGTTTTCACCTGGTTTGGGAATGCACCAGCTTTCCCAATAGTGTGGTTAGTTGTGCTTTTGAGTTTCGGGTTAGGTTTTTTGCGTTTTTTAAAGAAAATCAACAGATTCTTTTCAAACCATAGTGCTGTGCAGGGTGGTGTCTATTAAAACTGTTGCAAATTTGCAGAGACTGTGTTATTGATTGATACACTGATACATTGTGACAGCCCAGGTAATTTATCTTGCCATTTTTCTTTTCAGAGAGTTTTGTTCAAGGTTGTAATTTCCTTTAGTGGTTGACACAATAGGGACCATGAAAAAACAAGGTATGTGTATTCCTGTCTTTAAACTCATTTTATGGTAGAGTAGGTAGCGCCGTGTGCCTTCAACAATTAATCTTTCTTTTTAAAATTTCCCTCTGCAGCTATGTGCTTGGGGTTAAAATGTGACTGAGAGGCACACCCCAGATACCACTGGCGATAAAACCCTTTGGCTTCAGTAGGAACACCACCAGGGTGTATATGTAGCTACTGTGAAGCACTGAGTAGGATCATTCTCAGATCAGCAGCAGATAGTGAGGGTGAAGCACAGACATTTTCTAATTGTCATTGGGCAAAGAAGTCTCTGCTAGACTGGGTCATGGAAACCAGTAGCCTTGGAGGAAACACGGCAACTGGAGTGCCAGGGACTGTGTGTACAAGTTCCCAGAATAACCCATAGCTTTTCATTTGTGAAGGGAAATCATGCTGGTATTTTGCTCAAAAGCAAAAAATACATACTCATTGTGTAATATATTCTACTTGTTGCATAAACAACGTAATTTATTGCAGATGACAAGCAGGATCCCTGCAGATGCTCAGAACGTTTCCCTTATTCACCTGTCAGCACTCCGCACTGCCTAGGTAGGGCCCGCGGGAGGAAGGTTATCCAGATGTTTGTTTAGCCAGCTGCTGGTTTTGATGCTGGGGTGGAGTCATGGGTATAATCTCTATTTCTTGAGGAGGGAAGTGTCTCAGCGAGGCAGATGTGCTGAAAGCTGTTTGAATCAAGGCAAGACATTAAGGCGCTTATTTTTATGTGTTGCTGGCTTTCACAAGTGAATCAGAATAGACTCAGATGGCTGAGAGTGTAACAAACGGCCTTGCAGGACTTGGACATCTTGCATATGTGTTTTTTTACCACACATTGAAAACAGTATATGTTTTTCATTTAAAAAGAACAAGTCTGCAAAAAATTGCATACTGTAGCTCCCGAGAATGATATAAAGCAGTAATTATTCATAGACTTTAAGACCCTAAAGCAGTCCATAGACAATGCAAGCCACAGGACCTTTCCTGATATATACATTAACTGGAAATGCGTGGGGTGTTTTTGTAAAGACGTCTCAGTAAGATGCTACAGTTGTTGGCATTTGCACTATTAAAAAAGCTCATTAACTATGAAGGGACTCTAGATGAAGAGATCAAAGATTTATGTTTACTCTACAGACTTCTCTAATGATAGGCTGTACGAATCCCACCCTGCATAAAATATATTTTAAATTAAATGAAACATTACAACATTACAGATAGTATGAAATCTGTTATTGTCTGTTATTATTTGTGAATTGTGCTATTTCATCTTAACTCTCTTTTAGATAAATCACATAGGCTGAAGTTCTTTAGGTCTTGCCTGGGGCAAGTTTTCCTAATGTGACTATATAACTTCTATAGAAATGTTTTTTTACATTAAGCATCCATTTGAGGTGTTGATTGAAGGACTTAAGGCAGAATACTAGTAATGACTTGGCTAATGTCATGTACTGCTTCTAATTATGCCAGATACAAATGCATAACGTACATATTAATTCTAAGGATAATTATGTATTAGTATATAATTCTCCTGCTTGTCTCTTCAGGGATGGCTGAAAATTCACAACAGAAGCGCTTGTTCAGCTGGTTTCCTGGTCCTTACTGAGTTTGCTTCAGAGCTTTTTGGGATTTTATAAATAAGATTTTATGCTAATTTGTTAAAATAATACCATTCCAAAATAGAAAAAAGGATGACAGAATCACATTTCTTTGTAACTGGGAGCTGGATAAAAACTTGATCCAGATATGAATTATAAGTGATTTAGTAATGCCTGCCTGTTTTTGCAGGTGGGGTACAACATGTTGCTGAGTTACCTGTGCTCTGCTAATCTTGAATCTTGGCAAATTGAGCAGCCGTGTTGCTAACTGTTCCTCACCTCTTTTCTGTCATCTGCATACATCTACATGTCCATACACGCATCAATTCATGCATATGCTTGAGGAAGGAACATTTTAATTGTATTGGTCTCTTCTGGGTGTTAAGCCTTGTAGTTACTCCAGTGGACACAATAAGTTTGGTGATTTTATTTTCTTCTGTCCAGAATAAGCTTCAGAGATTTTCAATAATCTCCTGTAAAGTCTTTGGCTAATACACCATGTATGCTGGCCACTGTTGGAACCTTTGAAAGTTTCTCAAAAGCTGATTAGCATCTGGCTTTAAGAGCATTGCAAATGCCAAAGCAACATTAAGAGTTCGGTGATGAGCAAATTAGATTAAGAATCACTGTGCTGCTGCTGAAGTGACATAGAAAAAATCTAATATTAGTTTGAATAATGGTGTTATGAGTTTGGTTTCTGGATGCTCATCAGGTGTGGACAGGAGAGAGGCCATCTGCTGTCTACTCTGTGCTGTTCTCCTGATGTGTTGGCAGCTGATGGAACAGCAGAAAGCCTGTTTTGGCAGCAGCCAGGTTTGTACTCCCAGACACGTGTTTATGGATCAGAAAGGTGACTTCCACATCCTTCCACACCTTTAGGTGAGACTTGTGTTAGCTGGATCATCTGATGTTCTTGATGGTCCTGAGTCTGCCATCACCAGAGACTTTTAACTGAAGAGCATTTCTATAGAACTGGACCCATTTTTCATCTGAGCGGTGGCAAAGGAAATCTGCTTGGCCAAATGTTTTTAGAATGGTCTTTTCTCTGCAGAAGCTTGAGGGGGCTGGCCTGCAGGGACTGCTTGTTTTCACTAGAGACAGCATAATTTAGAAACATAAATTTGTTTCTAGAGATCTGTCAAAAATAGATATTCAGAGTATGAAATTGTGCAAGATGATGTATGTATGCTGTTGTAGGATACAAACTGATCTAGATGGTACAAGTGATTCCCATCCCTACTTTTCTTCTGGGATTTAATAAAGAATTTAATCTTAAATTAAAAAGTAACAGAAAAGCAGAACAATGGTGTATGTTTCATTTTATGGTGTTTAAGGAGATTGAGCTTTATTTGCATTTCAAATATATTTTGAAGTTCGAACTCTGGTGAGAGCTGTGGTGTATGTTTGAAGCCAAGCTCCTGCGGTGGCTATTGAACTTTGCTCCCTATTGTGCCTATGAGCATGTCTGACCTATGTTTAGGGTGTCTCTGTGTGTGTGTGTGTGTATGTGCTTTTCTGTGCCTGCAGCACTACTTTACAAAATCCCTTTTAGCAGTTTTTGTAGTGAAATTCAGCTGATCAGTATTGAACCAACTGGTCACGTCCTTGCATGGAGAAGTCCTTGAAGAGTGGTATGCATGGTATTGAGGTCTCAGGGCTACTGTTAAAAAAAATCCAAGTACTAATGTAATGTGTTGACTTGGCTGCTTCAGTAGAGCACATGTGAGTTATTAAAGACTACATGACAGAAGTGCATTAGCTTGCTGCCAGTTACTTCCCTCCTGATAACCAATTCTCATGAAAATTGTTTTGAGGCTCACGTTTAAGGTGTGGGAAGCCGCCTCAGTGTTTCTGAACTCCCTTCCCCTTGTTTTACAGAACAATGGGAAGCTGTGCGTTTCAAAGCGAGCGATGTTTGTGCAGGCTGGGAACACGTCTGTGTACACCCGGTGTCGGTTCCGCGAGCAGCATCGTCACCACAACCTCTGTTTTGACAGGAGGCTTTCATTTAGCTTTGTATATTCATTTCATTAGAGGCATTTGCATGTAATAGCCGAACTGCATCTGGGAAATTGTGACAGGAGCAATCACACTCTGGATGACTTTAGGGGTAAAACAAGCAGCTGGCTGCCAGCAATACTGCTCCAGTCTGAGCGATGCCTCCAAGAGCGGGGCTGGAAGGAGAACCTGGACATTGCCCATGAGGAACACAGTTACAGAAAGGTGTCAGGGTTTTTAAGATGTTTTCCTTGACTGGAAGCCAAGTGAGGCAAGCAGGGAAACTGTTGTCTCTCCAAAGTGCTGAGTTATTCCTTGAGGGTATAACTAAGAGAGGAGTAAACAGTCATGTGAGTTTTAGGAAGAAGATATGTAAGCAACTCTGTGTCTTAAGGAGCAGGATTTTAAAGGCTTATCATTCAGGTTAAAGGCAGCCTGCCCTGGGGGAAGGCATAGAAGAGATGGCAGTAGGATGGAGAGACAAGAATCCTGTTTGGCCTTTTCTTTCAATACAGAATAAAGCCAAATCTTGTTTATATCCATGGCAAAATTTAAGAAGGAAGTAGAACCCGTGACAACACTCATTACAAGTAGCTAATAGCACAGCTCTTGCAGCTGGCGTGTCAACCACTGCAGCTCTTCACTGTACCTGGTTGAGGCAGAGTTCTGGGGCTGTGTTCAGATGTAGCCATGGTAGAAACCACCATCAGTTTGTACTCAAAACTGCCCAGCCTCAGAGGTGTCCAAGGATCAGAAGTGCCTTCATCACTCACTTTAATTGGTTTCTATTTTGATGAGAGCCTGTAGTTAAAGAAGAAAAAATCAATACAATTCAAAGACTTTTGGGTTTTATTTCATACCATCTATATAGTTACATGTATGGGGGGTGTTGGACTCGATGAGCTCTGGAGGTTATGTGTGTAGGGTATATATAAAATTAAAAATATAAATTTTAAAAATATACCTTTAAATATATATTTAACCATATTTTACCAGGCGTTTATGTTATGTACCTCAATACATTTAATAAGTTGCTGAAGTTTTCATAGAACTTGTGTTGCCAGCACTGCTAATGTAATGGAGCTTTAATGCAGTGCAACATTTTACTGTTTCCTAAACAAACAAGGACTGTGCAATCACTTTCTGCCTGTCAGCCCTCTGTGTCCAGTTTGAACCACTGATCTAGCTCCCACAACATGGGAAGGAAGTCTCCTGTGAGTCTTTAAGATAATTAAGTTCTTACAAGTTTCATGATGGCCATGGCTCAGTAAGGAAGAAAACCCCAAATCAGTGCCCTACTGAGTGGAAAGCTGTTATATATTCTCCTTGGCAGCAATCAACATATACATACCTCCAGGCTATGCACGGCAGGTGCTGTCTGCTGCCCAGAAGAGATGTCAGAAGGTACATGTGGTGGGAGAGAAGCCGAAATTATTTTGGTTAAGGGGTGTGGGAGAAGTAGGACTCAAGTCTGTAGGAAATGGTTTCTCATTACATCTGTTGGTCACAGAACAACTCATTACATATTTTTTTCTTTAGTTTCACCATTCATATTTCAGTTTTCAAGTAATGTAATTACTGAATTCACCAAATACACAGTTTTAGAGATAAGATGCCTCTGAGATGAGAATGAGTGGGAAATTGAGACTCTGCACATTATGCTTAATGCAGCTAAAGCTATTCTGCTTCATACTTTATCTTTAGAATTATTAGCTATGAGCCATTCTTCGGTTTTGTGCTCTGACACTAGTCTGACTTGCAGCTTCAGAAATCTTTTTTGCTGGTCTTTGAAGAGATTTGCATTAGTGTGCACTAAATTATGATAAGCATGTAACTCCACAAGACCATTTAAAAAAAAAATCAGATTTCAGTATAAAGACAGAATGAATTTAAATACTTATTCGAGAGCTAGTAATTTGTTTTTTCATTTTTATTAATGTCAATATTTTTTTTACTGTATTGTGACAGAAAGATTCAAGTACTATAAATAATTTCTAAAAACAAAGCATAAAATTAGTTTGGAAATCTTGCTTTTATAAAGCCTTGAATGGCCTTGGGCATCAAACAAACCAGAACAAAGAAAAGTGACACGAAAAATATATAATGAAATAATGTGCCTTCTTCAGGCTGAGTGGAAAAAAGAACCCCAGCCTTTCAGAACACAGTTGGCTACATCTGCCTTTGGACAGGCAGGCAGAGATGCAGATTCCCAGTGTTGGGGAGACATGACTACCACTATCTGGCTCTTGTCCTTCAGTCACTGGTGTGCCAGAGAGCTGGTAGTAAGGTGCAGGATGCAGAGAAACTGGTATCGCACCTAAACTGGAGTTGGCTTTAATAAAGAAGTAGAGCAAAGAGGGTGACCTGGGAGCAAAAAGCAAAGGTAATGGTCTGACAGCACAAAAGTAGCCAAATTAGAGCACTGCCCAGTGGAAGGAAAGACACAACAGGAAGATCAATTTGAATAGTGGGGTGCATTGCTTGCTTTCAGCAGCAGTCATTGCAGAGAGTTGGAGATCATGTTAGACATCTCAGGAAAAAGATTTGTTCAATATACAATAAAAAATAAACCTATGAGTCATATAACGATTGGAACAGGTTAGACAGTGCCTTCTCGCTTGAATGCATTTAGTTCTTCTTCAAAAATGTGATGAAGTAGACATGTTAGAGAAATGTTTTGACACATAGGCTAATTATTTTACAAAGTAATTAGTTGATTAGGACAGTTCATTTTGCAGATGAAACACTTCCAAGGAAGCTATAACTGGAGAACCGCAATATGGTTAACAGAACTTGACTCTGTGTGTATAATGTTCCACTTACTCTTTCAAGTAATAGTAAAAATGAAGTAACATAGTAAAAGAATTATTTAAAAATAATTTTAAAAGAATAAGAGGAAACATATTTTGCTCCGTTATTTATTGAAGTCATCACCACTGTAATTATAACTAAAGAGTTTCATAAAATTCCAAAGCCTCATCAATGATTGATTATTCCCTCAGAGAGGGTAAGAGGGATACATTTCTTTGTATTTAAGGGCATAAGCTTAGTTAAGATTGAGGACAAAGGTGTTCATTAAGGAAATCCAAACATTTTTCTCTTTAGTCTCCTACTTGCTGTTCTTGAATAGCGTATTGGAGTAGATGAAGCTGAGCTCTGACCCCCCAAATCCTGACCTTGGGATGTTTGCACACCCCATCAGCCCTCTGCTGCCAGCTTTTTATGTTAGTGGATCTCCTTAAATACAACACAGTTTATTTCCAGCCTTCATGTGAAAGAGAACTGGTGCATCTCAAGAGGAAAAGGGGGAGAAGAAAAAAGGGTAAAGAGGAGTTATCGTACAGGCCTCATCTCAAATCTGGACATAGCTGGAGTGTGGCATGTAATGTCAGCTTGTCATGAAATGTGGGAAACCATAGAATCATAGAATGGTCTGGGTTGGAAGGGGCCCCAAGGATCATAGTGTTCCAACCCCCCTTCCACAGGCAGGCCCACCAACTTCCAGGCCTGGATCTACACGAGGTTGGTCAGGGCCCCATCCAACCTGACTTTAAACACCTGCAGGCACGGGGCATCCACCACCTCTCTGGGCAGCCTGTTCTAGCACCTTACCATTATCCCTGTAAAAAAACTTCTCCCTAATACCTAATCTAAACCTTCCCTATCATATGTGTGATTTAATTGCTGGGACGCTTGTCTTTCATAATGTCTGTTCCATCCTCAGTTCTTGCTATCCTGCTCTGCAAATTTATAGCGTGCCCTGTACAAGGCAGCTTCTGCAGTGCCATCGCACGTGAGAGGTGTTTGGTATATCTGTGCCACCAGTGCAGATGTGGGGAGGACTGTTCGGTTGCAGCACGGCAACCGCACCAGGTTCTGCTCTCTCCCAGCAGCCTGGGCAAAGCTTTACTGCTGCTGCTTCCAGAGCTGGGTACCTCTGCGCCACAGATTTTATAATCTAGACTGTCATCCTATTTTAATTTGTAAAGCGTCTGCCTCAAGATTGGGAGCTATGTAGAAGAGCATGAAATTAATGAAATGTTCTTCAGTGGTGTTCTGGGGATTTTTTGTGTTTCATTCCGTTTGATTGCTGAAACCTCTAGGATTAACCTTCAGCCTGAGTGAGTCAGGCAATCCATTTATGTGCCACCAGCAGTGCACTGTCTTTTCAGTAACTCAAATATAATTCGTTTTAATACAGTTAATGATATTTGCAATCGTATTGCCTGGTGCTGAGCTATATTTCATAGAGTTGAAATGTCATGGGACATGTAAATGATAAAATGGCCTTGGCATGTTTTCCTAGTGTCTCTGATTCCTGAATATTGTGTCCTTTTGTTCTGGTTCTTTTGCACACTCCACATAAGCAGGAGGTAGATACTGTCTGAGAGTAAAGGTTGTAAGTATGTAATATCGAAACCCATAGAACATCACTTTAGGAACACTAACAATCTAAGCATGAAGGCAGTTGTGAAAGCTAAGTAAAAATGTGTGTTATATAAACATCAGTAGCTGGAGAGATGGGAAATGGGTGCCTCTCTGAATGCTGTGTGCACTGCAGTGGAACCTAGCTTTTGCTGGCTGCTCAGGGGAAGGAGAAGGAGAAGGAGAGGTAGGAACCCACACTGAGAATTTGGTAAGTTAAATTATGGAAATGTCTGGAATGTGGACAGAGCATTTGAAATGTGATTTGGTGTGAAAATCGTCATCTTAGGTTTCATTCCTCGTTGTGCTGAATTCATTTAGGAGGAGAAATCTCTGTCTAGCATACAGCAAGTGACAGCCAAGAGGTGTAGGCAGAGGTTTTAATATCAGAAGCTGGTGATGATTTTATTGAACTCTGTACATAAACCAAAATACTTTAAATAGATATGCAGAGAATAATATTGGTCTGAAATAGGAGCAAAAGTGAAAAAAAGTAAAGGTAGCACATGGTCAGATGTTGTAGAACTATTCATGTTGTTCTCAAAAACTGCTGAAGATCAGTTTATTTGGGTTCTTCAGAATTCATTCTGCTGCCGCTAAATCCAGTTTAAATTATATTAAAGAAATTCAAAGGCACTCTTCCTTGACCACTGCTCTTTTCATGGTTGATGGAAAAAGAAGGAAGATAGATGCTTCCAAAAACCCTTATCATTTCAACCTGAATACAGTCATTGTTCTTTTACATTTTCAATGTGCTGAAGAAAGTCTTTGGTCAGAAAAGAATAAATTGCCGTACTGGGCTCTGAAGAGGTGTGCTTCTTTTAAGCAGATGGATCAATAGCTTTAGGAGTCTTGACCAGCTGTGACAAGCTCATGGCCTTAGAGGCAGCCCGTCTACATCGGGTAAGATAAAAGGGACTGGAGCCCAATGGAGGCAGGATCCCTTCCAGAAAGATTACAGAGGCTTGCCAGTTTTTTGTCAGCTGTTTCTCTACTGTGATCATCTCCTACACACTCCAAAGGAAAACACTGCCAAGATATTTAATAAAATGTGCTCCTGTGTTTCTTCCTTTTCTTCTACAAATTGCAACCCAGATACCTAGCCCAAGTCTTTGTCTCTGAAGGAGCTTGTGCAACTGCTTGTTGAAGAATGTCAGTAAAGACACACTTCAAAATCAGATGTGGAAGACGTAGGTCAGGGTTTGGGTTCAGGCCAGAAACTTGAATCTTGGACTTGCATATTATATACAGATTTTGTGACTATTCTCGGTGACCCTGCTCTGGCAGGGGGTTGGACTAGATGATCTCCAGAGGTCTCTTCCAACCCCTACCGTTCTGTGATTCTGATCCTGTGACTATTTAGTTGTTATGTGTTGGTTTTAAGGGTCTGCAGTGGATTTCTATTTCCAAGGTAGTTCCTATAGAGGTTATTCATTTTACTTGGTCCTAGTAGTAAGTAGCCCCTTGGAGGGTGTCTGACAATGGTGTAATATTGAGGCAAAGTTCTGGCAGGATTTCACGGATTACTTTTATACTGTATTTTTTTTATTTTCCCATTTAGATTTAACAAAGCCACGATTATCTTAACCTAAGCGTGTCAGTCCTGTTCAAATCCAGTTGGGTTTTTTAGCGATGAAAATTAACATTTTAAAGTGCTTTGCTGGATCAGGTCCCAAATGATTGTTACCTCTTTCAAATGAGTGTTTTAAAGCTTCCTTGATCATCATAACAATGGAATTATACCAATAATTATTAATGAATAGTATTACTCAGTGAATTCCCTCATGACTCTAACTGCATACTGGAACTGAGGCTCTAATTCCTGTATTTCACAAATGTACCTTAGCAATTTTAATGCATTTTATTTACTCTTGCCTATGGGTAATACATTCATTACTGTTTCTAGTAAAGAGACATACTTTGTGATTTGGAGGTGGACTGTTTTGATCACACGGGATTAGATAATGACTTCAAACCACCCCTGTGTAGGAAAACAAGACAGTCTGAGTTGATTTTTAAAAACTGCCCTTCAAACAGGTAAAAATCTTTTCCTTTTCAGATCTAGAAAGAAAAAGCAGCAGACTGAGAAGTTAGGGACCTAAGGACCTTGGACTTGAGCACTTTGTTTCAGTGAAAATGAGAATCTGAGAATGAGAATGACTTTAGTAAGTGACATACCCAAGGCCTGGTCATTTTGACAAGCTTTTCGTACTTTTCTGAGAACATTTCCACAGGTAGTAAATAGCTGAATAGTTGAACAAGAATTGTAGGCTGACCTTCTTGATCCTTCCTGGTGACTTTTGCATCACTGAGACTTTCATCTCTGTTGTGATGAACGTGCTGGAGAAGAGCCTTTGCAGAGATACTGCAGGTGTCCATTGCTGCCAGTGGTGATTATGAATGCTGTGACGATCCAGGACAAGTCTCGTTCTGCTTGTGTGCAGCTGCATATATATATATATATGTACATATATATATATGCACATAAATATAAATGGCATGCAATTTGGTAGTCTTGTTTTAAAACTTACTTTAATAAACTCAGAACAAGGAGGATTGCAGTGAAGCTTATGCACACCAGCACCCAGTACAACAGATCTGTTTTCCTCATCCATTTATTTGGGTGACATGGAGCTGAAGCCCTTTCTCCAACCTGCAGCTTCCCACAAAGCCCAAGGCTTGGGTGCCTACTGCATCTGTGCTTGCCACAGGTTTGATCACAAACCCTACCCTTAGCTCCCTGTACCAGCACTGCCTCCAGTGCAGGGTTGAAGCACCATGCATATGCTGAAGTGGCCAGCAAATAGGGAACCTCAGAAGTTGGAGATGCTACAGGATTCCATTTATTTATTTATTTATTTAGGTGTAAGAATGATAGGAGTCTGAATTTTAAAAGGAAAACCCAGGAAAGTGACCTGGCTTGGTTGAAGGGCAAAGGCTACCACAGAGCAATGTTCCAACTACTTGTACTGCTGTATGTCCAAAGAGGTTTTTAAAGTATTCTTTTAAATTTAACAGTGTAGGTACTTTCCACCACCTTACAGTGCTACAAAGAGAGTCATAGAAGCTACGTATTCTCTCCAGTTTGTCTCTGGTGGTTTTGGTCTCCAGACTTCCTCCTGTTGTGGCAAATAAAACCTTGCTCTGTGCCATCTTTCTGACACGTCTAACACTGCAGAGCACTTGATACTGTTTATTGTTTTCCGCTGACACCAGTTTCATTCTTCTTTTCTTGGATGAGATTATATTGAACTAAAGAAGCCATCAAGCATACTTACATCTTGGAAAGTGTTCCTTGGTCACAAAAAGATGGACTGGGAAGTCAGAGGCTTTTTTCATAATCCACTTATGTGATGAGCTTGTGCTTGTTTGGAGAACTGAGGTGCAACAGCTTTCTCTTCTTCCTATCTGGTATTTGACTCAAATACACCAAATGGGATTTATAAGAAATGTTTCATTAGGGCACAAATCAATAAACTGGAAGAAGTATCTTATTAAATAGGAAAAATTGTAGGTAAAACCATGTTAAAATAAAAGGCTTTGAAAACCAGTCATTCTCTCTCTGTCCTTCCAGAACTGTTTTTTCCTCCAGTATGGTGAAGCAAGCAGTATGCATTCTCCTCCAGTTGTCCCAGGTTTGTAATCACTAAGTGTTGGCTGCAGATCTGTTCCTTGCTACAGGGATGTCACTGATCCTCTGAGGGATTTCCTGCTTTTCTTGGGCTGCTTCTGGGTGGGTGACATCCTGGGAAAGAGAGAGAGAGAGAAGAGAGGCTCTCCTGGGGAGACAGAGGACATTGTGTGAGCTTGCCCAGCTTGGGGAGCAAAGCCTGTGGAGGAGTCTCACTCCCTCTCCCTGAAGGTTTTTGGTCCCAGACTCCATGTGCCAGGGCAGTACAGGCTACTGACCCAGCTACCTCCTGCCCTTCTGTACAAAACACACTATGCACATTGTTTTTACTGAAAGGTACAAATACATCACTGAGGAACTGGAGGTGGAAATAGAGGAGGCCGTCAAACATCAGTCATTGGAGAGTTATATAGGGTAGATTTTTTGGTCAGACTGTGTTTTCTTCACGTAGGGTATCCCTTACACAAATTTTTGTCAGAACAGCACAGTCACCTCCCGTGATGCAGTACGGTATTTAATGCTTGCTGGTGCAAAGCCACCTCCACTCTCCAGCTTAGATAGGTGTGAGCAAGAAGTCTTTTTGTGTCCCATTTGGAAACCACAATTAAAGTCATACTGTCTCTTTTAAAGCAGTGTTCATTGGTATCTCAGCTTGCTCTTATTGAGGAAGCAGATGTCTTTGTATGTCTTTCTGATAAACATAACTAATTACCACGAAACAAACATTTCCCACTCTTGAACAACCTTGTGGTTTTGCTGAAGTTAATAGAAACTGCTTGTAGCTCTGTGACAGAAATGGAGCCTGTAGGTAAAAAACCCAAAAATATGTTCAGATACTGACCATGATTTTTGAGGTTGCATGGGTAATCTGAGTGTCACTAACTTGCACTCCATGGTTTGTGCCCCGCAGCAGCAATTTTAGTTTGTATTAGGAAATGAGAGGAAGACTCCAATAGGAGACATCTGGCAAATTCAGTGCTGCTATCACAAAAGATTGCCAGCTTTTACAGAGTTGATAACATATCAGTAGTCTGGAAATACCCTAGTAAGATCATAATGAATTGTCCAGACAATTCCTCTACATGTTATCTGAGGACATTATTCAATCTGATTGATAGGGACAAAAGTTCTTGCATGCTTTTTGGCAGAAAGTACAAAGAAAACAAGGCAAAGAGGTGGAATATGGCCACTTCCACCCTTACATTTAAGATTAATTTACCAAATTACTTTTTGTAAAGTGCTAAATACATTTACATTTCATTCCATAATGGATGAATTTTGTTCTTTCCTTTCAAAGTAGCATGCCTGCAGTTCTCTTATCCTAGATCATCCTCATGCTTGAACAGATAAATACTTTCCATGTGAAATCTGGTAAAACTGATACAGAACAGGTGGGCTGTATCAATCACACATAATCAAATTGTAAGTGACAGACGGTATATTTGCCATTGTACTTCAGGATCTGGTCACAGATTCAGAGTTTGTCGGTACCCTGAGCTTGTGTTGCTCTTGCAAGCAAAGGCTCTGTGTACAGAACAGAGTCCATCACTTTTAGTAAACCCTAAAAATTGCAGCTCTCCATGATAGTATAAAGCTAACATACCATATCTTCTTATATTCCTCAGAAGTTAAAACCTTCACCTGGGATAACTAGAGGGGTTGAATATTTGGCATTTTGATACAGATTGTGCTTTTTATTAGTGCTGCTGCTTACCTTCACAGACATGTTATGGTGGCTTACTGCAGATGCCCATTAAGCTGCTCACTGCGGCTTCCTTTCCTTTGAAACATGTTTTGTGTTTTTCTGTCAGAACTTGTCTCCCTGTCCTGCTAATGCTTCAAGGGTAAAATAAATAAATAAAGGTTAACTTCTATAAATGCAGAATTAGTTTTTATCTATTTACCTCACTAGTTAGATGGAGAGCCATCAAAAGGCAGTATTGCAGTTGCTACTTTTTGCTGTCTTTTAGCTGATGTATCATATGAGGCAGAGTATTTAGTATTATAGTTTATATGGAAAATATTTCCTTTATTTTTCAAAGATCTATTGTTAGTTTTTGCAGACCTCAGTAATTCCAAGGAGACCTTTCTGCATGTTTTTTTTAGTTACTCCTCATAGGAGCATCCAGACTACAACAAAGCAATGTGAATGTCTCTACAAGCAGTGGGAGAATATGGCTGTCTTTCAGCCATCTCATCATCTACCTAAAAAGTAATTTCAGTCTTGGAACTATGGCAAAAAGCAGTCAATAGCTAGAAATACTTAAGGTATATTAAATTGCTTAGGTTTTTGTTTTGTTTTGTTTTTTAAATAATATATATCTGTGATTTTTTTGGCTTAATTTTTAAGTATTAAAAAAGTTGAACATTTACATCTGTGTATATAAGATGTATGTATGATACTATCATCTCACTGAGTATTTTTCTTTCAAAAATAGGTGGCACCCATCCAAATGTTTCCTTCCTTTGTTATTTGCATACTTAGCATTTGCTCATTCCAAGATAATATTCTCACAGTATATCCCTCACATGATGACAATTTGCTTTGGGACTTGAAATAGAACTTCTAATTTCTCAAAGACAACTATTTTTTCGTTGTTGGAAATTGGTTTTAATAACATTTGGTTTATTTCTTTTAGCAAAGCAGCTTGCATACCCTGTGTAATGTTTGCAGCCCTTCACGTTTTATAGTCCATACAGTTGCATTTCACATGAAGTGCTGACTACTGTTCCTTTGTCTGTTCAGAGAAAGATTTAGGTGTTAGTCTGCTCATTCAGGTTCCAGCATCACTCAGTGGGAACACCCCCTTCTCTGCATGTTGTTGAAATCTGCTTTCTGTAGAAAAAAAATCATGTGAAAAGTGGAAATGCTTACACAGATTATGGGCTGGGGAGGAGGGAGTAATCCTAAAAGGACTGCTTTGGTATAGGGTGAGAAATAAGAGTTAGAGGGAAGAGAGCTGATCATTTAAAGGGATTGACAACCCTGGTTTGGCTTACTTTTGGGATTTCCCCAAAAGTGGCGAAATTTACAGATTTAATTGAGTTCCCACTAGATTCTCGCTGACAGCTCAGTGAGAATTAATTCCATTAATTGCTAGGCTCTCCTCCTGCAACAGTGCTGCATATTTAGCACTGCTCTTTTTACATTATCTGTGTGTTTGTAGTTAGCAATTTCTCACAGAACATTTCAAAGGAGAGAGCAGAGGATTAAAAACATGATTACACTTGGACCTGGGAGTGTCCAAGACCTGCACAGAAAAGTCCTTCCTGGGAGAATCTGAACACTCTATTTGGTTTTTATTTGGAGTTCACAGACTAAATAGAACTGCATTTGCAATTTTTATGCTTATTTTCTCTCTGGTCAGTTAGGACTGACATTGAGTGTTGGATGGTGGAGCATCTGTTGATTCAGAGGACTGTGAACAAATGGAGATGACAAAGTCAGAAGCCATGCTCTGGCAAAGAGGGGAGAGGGCTGTGTGCCGGTGGTGAGTAGCAGAGGATGATTGTCACTGACAAGGCAGGCTGTTGGTGGCAGGAGAGTAGGAGGCTTTCTGTTTATTTTATGTCACTTTTGCTTCTTTACTGGCAAGCTACTGATCTAAGTTGACCTGCATTTGAAAACACTGGGTGGTACTGACTGGCAAGGATGTTTGACATGAGGATGAAAATTAAATACTGGCCTCCCACCTCAGTTTTCCTGTGATTTGCATGCAGCCAAATGCTATCCCATGCTGCGTATCAGGGAACACACTGACATTTTCTTCATTCAAAAGTGTAGTGTGACATGCAGAGCTAGCAGGGAAGGGAGTAAAATCAAGCAAGCAGATAATGTACTTTTTCTATCGTTCAGTGGGTTGTTGGGGGAGAAGGCACCCTTGTTTCCTCCATCAGTGCGATGGGAGGGGCAGCAGTTCACTCAGAAAAGCAGCTGTGCGTTATGCCCTCTCTCAGCAGTTTGCAGACTGAGTAGAAGACATTAAAAGTCCAAATGTGCAGATTGTAAAGTCAGCAGGAGAAAAACTCTTCTGCCTGTTGTGTACTTTGTGGTGAGTACTAGTTTGCCGCAGGCAACGTAAGTTGGTATCTTTGTGTTTTGGCATCTGATGCTTTTTCAGGGCACCAGGTTAGTGCCTGTGGCCACAAGATATTGCGGAATGGGGACCAGGCTGTTCCCCAGGCTTCTGCAGTTGGCTGGCTGCTAGCTGCAGTGAGTAGAGGGGCAGAGCAGGCACACTGCTCTGACACATCCTACACTCTGGAGGTGTCAAGAGCATTTTACAGGCAGAAAAAATCACCACCAGAGCTGCCTGAAAACAGGAGGTAAAAGAAAATAAACTGTGGGACAATCAGGGCAGTTGTCTTGAATCCTTCTGGCACCTCTCTTTAGCCTTTACCACCATGTTGGCTCTCAGTGCATTGAGCTATCTCCAGGCTGCCACTCAGTCTCTCCTGTTTTTCACCTCCACCTGATTTTACCACACCTGTCTCATGATGTTTGTGCTCTCTGGAGTGTCCTCATCTGCACGGTGGCCTTCCTTTCATCGTTCTCCACCACATCATTCTCCACTTCATCGTTCATCTCACTACAAGAAGGACATCGAGGTCCTTGAGCGGGTCTGGAGAAGGGCAATGAGGCTGGTGAAGGGGCTGGAGGGCAAATCATATGAGGAGCAGCTGAGAGAGCTGGGGATGTTTAGCCTGGAGAAGAGGAGGCTGAGGGGAGACCTTATCACCACCTACAAACTACCTGAAAGGAGTTGCCAGGTTACAGGAGATAGGACAAGAGGAAATAGCACGAAACTGTACCAGGGCAGGTTCAGATTTGATGTTAGGAAAAAATTTTCCACTTTAAGAGTTGTCAGGGCCTGGAACAGGCTGCCCATGGAGGTGGTTGAGCCACCATCCCTGGGTTTGTTTAAAAGACAGGTAGATGAGGTACTTAGGGATATGGTTTAGCATAGGACAGGAACGATTGGATTTGATATTCTTAAAGGTCTTTTCCAACCTTGTGGTTCTGCGATTCTATGATTCTGTTCTGCTGATGTTGTTGACATTATTGGTTGGCTTTTTAATTTCATACTCTTTCCACAGCTTCTGTTCCCATAGCTTTAGACCAAACCTCACATCTCTTTTGCATATTTCTTTTTATTGCTTCTCCACAAACAGTCTTAATGGAAAATCTCCTCATTTTTCATTCCTCCTTGTGGCACGTGTCAGGATCCTGAGAGCACTGTGTAGCTCCTTCCCACTCTGAAGAGTTAGCTCTCAGTGTTCAACACAACTCTGAAATGGTGGAGCTGTGTAGCCTAGGATCAGATTTGTAAGAAAGCTGTGAGAACTCTTCTCCTCCTTTCCTGTAGGCACTGCTTTTTGCTCTGGCCTTGCCTGGAACCTTGCCTGAGCTGTGCTTGCATCTAGCCAGGCACCTTGCTGCCCCTGCCCTGCCACCTGAGACCTGCCCCATCATCCCAGGGAAGTGGTATGCTAAGCACCATCCCCAAAGGTATTTAAAACAAGTGTAGATGTGGTTCTTAGGGATGTGGTTTAGTGGTGGACTTGGCAGTGCACTCAATCATCTTAAAGGTGTTTTCCAATCAAAACAATTATATGATTCTGTGATCACAATGGCCTTTGTTAGTGATCCCAATGGCTGCTCTGGTTGTGATCTCAGCCCCACACTACTTGTTTGAGGGGCACGGGCTTGTGCCCCAAGGGTGAGGGGCTGCCCAGCTGCCTGGGGCTCCCTGCTGCCTGCACCCCTGCCCTCACCCTGTGGCCCCCTTGTGCCTGGCCCTTTTCAGAGCAACCCCAGCCAGATCTTTGGATGCAGCAGTTTGTTTCTTGTTTGTATGGTAAACGGCTTGTAGTTAAAGCACTTCAGTCAACTGGAAACATTCATTGGCTTGAACCGCACGCTTAAAGAGCTGGCAGCCCTGAACTTGTTGCTATGCTCTGCACAGGCAGTGGCCTTGAATTTCTGCTCACGCTAATGGATATTCAGCTTTTCCCACTTTTCACCAAGACACATAATTCAGTTGATTCCTGTGGTGTTCCCTGAATTTGTGTCGTCTTTGGATGAGGATATTGGGTCGGGCTTTAAAGCCAGGCTACCCAACAGGGAATTGCTACTGGGTCAAGTACAAGAGCTTGCTTTGTTTACCCACTGACGTAAGCTGTTAGCATGATGAATGAGGACCAATAAACTGAATGAAGAGAGATCTTAACTAATGATGGATAGAAAAATCAATCCAGAGGTCAGAAACATCATAGAGGAAGCAGCAGAGTACGAAACCAGCAGTAATGAGGATATAGGAAAATATCACATCAAACAGCTTTTTTGCTAAGCACAAGAGCTTGGAAAGCATGCAGAGGTTCGGTGCTGTAGCAGGCTTGGGCTGTAGGCTCCAGGAAATGATGTGACCAGAAAACCAGGTGGAGATGTGAAGCACAGAATTTTCCCATCAGTATTACAGACAGTCTGTAGAGGGATACACTGCAGCAAGTCATGCTGTACTTCATGCTAGTTTTGAAGCAGCAACGATTTGAAGTAAATCACTCAGTTAGTGTGGGAAAGCGTTCGGGGGGAAGCTTTGTGTCTTATCTTGGATACAGCCTTTGTTGCTCTTTGCAACCAAAGCCCTTAGAGAACATGAGATTATTACTCTCCACAGCTCTGCATGTGTGGCTAGTTCTTGAAAGTCAAATTACATTTTAACAACTGCCTTATATTGAGGATCTGCACAGAAGGAGGAAGAAAGGATTAGACATCATATAGAACGTGAAAATAGTACCATTTTTTGTTAGTATATATGGAATCCCTTTAACCTGAAATATGGCAGATATATGTAATAGTCTATAGCCTATTGCAATAATTACTATAGTTATTACATTATTTCATTCTATAACTATATAATAGTATTTAAAACTGCGCTATACAGTAGATTACAGTACCATATATGTAGTAGCAACAATTATATTGTCATACAACTTATATAATTGTATTAAATATTTTGTATAATTATATTAAAGATTTTGATTGTTTGTGGATGACACCAAGCTGAGTGGTGTGGTCGACACCCCAGAAGGAAAGGAAGCCATCCAGAGGGATCTTGACAGGCTTGAAAGATGGGCCCGAGGGAACCTAATGAGGTTCAACACCGCAAAGTGTAAGGTGTTGTACTTGGGCCAGAAGAATCCCAGACAAAGATACAGACTGGGAGAACAGCTCCTGGAGAGCAGCCTTGCTGAGAAGGACCTGGGTGTGATGGTGGATGAGAAGCTTGACATGAGCCAGCAGTGTGCTCTTGCAGCTTGGAAGGCCAATGGTACCCTGGATGCCATCAGAAGAGGCCAGCAGGGACAGGGAGGTGATTGTCCCTCTGTACTCTGCCTCGTGAGGCCCCATCTGGAGTCCTGTGTCCAGATCTGGGGCCCCCAATACAAGAAAGATGTAGAACTGTTGGAGAGGGTTCAGAGGAGGGCCACAAAGATGATTAGAGTACTGGAGCACCTCCCCTATGAGGAGAGGCTGAGGGAGCTGGGCTTGTTCAGCTTGAAGAAGAGAAGGCTGCGGGGGGACCTCATTGCAGCCTTCCAGTACCTGAAGGGAACATGCAAACAGGAGGAGAATCAACTTTTTAAAAGGGTAGACACTGGCAGGACAAGGGGGACTGGATTAAAGCTAAAGACCCATGATTAAAGAATCAGAACACTGAACATGTTTAAGTATTGGTAGTGAAATAGTCCATAGAGGAATAAAATCATGTTTTCAGCTTATTGGGCTGAACAGGCATCCTTGATTTCGTTCAGCCTTGTACAAATCCGCCATAGGAAGCGTGAGCCAGCCCAAATTCTACTCCTACCTCTCCAGGTTCCATTAGATAACCCCTGTTAGATTCCTCATCTCCTGTATCCTCTGATACTTTTGATCGCTGTAGTACCGAAAAGCCACAGTCATCAGCCAGAGACCTCTATGAACAAACGAAATAAAAAGTCTGTCCCTCTGCTGTGAGAATTACTCATAAGTAATTATGAGTGGAAGTCTAACATAAAAGGCAAAGACAGATGGAGAACTGCAAAGAAACGGAGAAAGAAAATCAGCCGTGAGGATACAGTGGTCTCAGCTTTCCCGAGCAGCCTACGTGCTGTCAGGTTTTTTGTAATTATCATAGCAGACAGGATTTAAGTAAGGGTTTGAAGGAGGGCAACACAGTGACTTTGCAGGTGTTGCAGAGAGTTCTTCTGAAGCATGAAGTGTAATGGGAGGAAGCACAGAAGTGCTTGACTGAAAATTTAACAGGGGGCTAATGAAAAGTAACTTACAGACTAATTGTAAGTTGGCTGCTCAGTGCTGAGTGGGAATAACAACGAGAGCAGTCCATAGAAGGGAACGCAAAGTTGCCTGTATGTGAGATACCAAAGAAGGGAGTGAAGGGATGCAAGGAGAGAGGTCACACAGTGATGCACCAGAAGAATGGTATTTGCAGCAGCATTGTGATTGGGTTCTGTGTTGGTCCAGGCCAGAGGAAGAGATTCTGTACTAATCTAGTCCTGAAATGATGAGGATCTGGACAAGGGTGTTGACTAAGTGCATATTAAAAGATGGTATGTGAGCAATATTGTGCAGAAGGATTCAGTGAAACTTGGTCTGAATTTGATGACTTGAGGATGATGCAGATTGGAGGTTGTATTCAGGAAGGTGCCTAAAATGGTGGGCTGGGTGGTGCTGTTGTGCACAGTGATATTGTAAAGATGAAGCATGATAAGTTTGTAGGGGCAGGTAATAAAACCTTAATTTGGCAGTGCTGAACGTGAGCTGATGCATGAATTTACAGTATCAGAAGTACTGGCTGAGACAGAAATTTGAAAAGACTGGAGTAGTACTAGAATAGAGGTGTAGCATCCGCAGAGGAGATGGTAGTTGACACTGTGTTTACAAAGGAGATCACACCACAGTAAAGTTTGAAGAGGAAAGAAGACCAAATAATTCTCTGCAGAGCAAGGAAAAAAGCATGAAGTTGTTCCTTTGAATGATGCCTGGAGCAACAGTTGGGGACATGAGGATGAGTGTATCAAGTAAGCCAAATCTTCAGAAGTAAAAAATTAAGTGTCCTAACCATGAAAAGAAGAGAAAACTTCATGCAGTTGTTCTAAAGCTATGTAGAGTTGAAAGAAAGGAGGAAGATGTAATGGTGGCTGTGGGAGTAAATAAGTCTAAGGGAAAGACTAGGGAGTTTTTTTTTTTCTTTGTGAAAGGAAAAAAACAGTGGGAATGGGAGGAGAATGAACAGGCATGGGGAAATGGGTGTTTGAAGGAGATCATGAAACTATGAGATGGCTGTGGCTCTAAGGAGGGTGGAACATATAGCAGGACTAAGCACAAGCATCAGTGCTTCAAGGATGAGGTAGGGAAAGTGAAGGAGGAAAAAAATTGTTGCTGATTTGTCAGATTTTGGTTGGAGAAATAGGCATGTGGAAAGAGAGTTAGATATGGGAGGATTTAAGAACTGGAGTCAAGGAGGTGACAGTCACTGTGGATGTGATAAATAAAGAGTAGCCTACCTAGAAAACATGAAGGAGAACGGAATTAATTTGCTGTGGAAGACAGAGCTCTTTGTTAGTGTGAGAAGAGGAGCAGAGGAGGAAGATGCTGATGAACCAAGGCTGGGGTTAGACTACAGTAAGGGAGAATAGTGAAAGAGTAATTTAAACAGGTTCACAAAACAGTGGAATTTTAACAACTAGTGTATGAAATAAAATGAAGGCTTGTTAAGACATGTACATGAAATGACTGCCTTAAATGGCTTTGTGCTCTCAGAATATACTCTGCTAGAATCCTGGGATTGACAGTCCAGTGTGCAGTACATCTTAAAAGCTCCCAGACCCATGGGACCCATTTCAAGCTTGGTGGAAGATTCCTGTGTCTGGAGTCTCTAGCTTGAAAGAGTAATGTGCTGGGAGGGCTGGGAGGCTGCACGTACTGTGCTAAAACTGGTACTAATGATGAAGGATACAGCTTCATGTTTGTGCCTCTGAGCTGCTGATTTCCATCTCGAGCTTGGACGAATGTGATTGCCTGATACAATCATTTATATTAGAAGTGTGGAAAGGAAGTAATATAAAGCAAGGAGAGAGGGGCATTTTCATTACATGTTTTTCATTACTGGTACATCAGAAAATGCTAAAAAATACAAATGCACGGTGAAGGCTAATTTGGTGCCAGATTTCTTTGGGATATGTGTCTAATGCGTGGTGGAGTGAGTCTGTAGGCAGTACTGCAGCAAAATGCCCCTGTAACAAAGACTTGTGTTGGTGTTACAGTAACTTCAATGCAGCACTAACTTGCCCACTTGTCAGGCTTTGTCCATCTGAATGGTGAAATCCTTCCTGTCTTTATGACTGTCCAAAGAAAGTGGCACGGGTTTCTCTTTTTATTGGCTGTCCTTCTTATGAATGTCTGCTGATGGAGGAGAGAGCTATTGTGTTCCCCAAAGCTTCTAGTCTTGCTTTGAGGATCCTGTGAGATTACATACAAGTGCCAGTATACCAGGCAAAGATTGCAGAAATTCTAAAAATCTTTTTTTTTTTTTCTACATAAAATAACTAAGACTGGTTTATTGCAATACCAATAACTTCCACATGGAGATGTTTTCCATTTCAGATTTCAAATGGGAATATCAACTCTGAATCCAATGTGTTGCTTACCTTTAGCTCTTAATAAAATGTAGAAATCTGTTTTCTTTCTGAATCGATCAAAATTCATATTCTGGACAGAACTGTCCAAAATGGATGCTACTTGCGATATGGCATTTACATATGAAATCAGTTTTGAGCAATTGCTGAAAGAGGCTGCACAGAATCTCAAACATAGCTTGAACCAGGAGAGTGGGAGATGATAAATGATACCTAGGTGCCAGAAATGACCATGTCTCCTGCCCTGTGCCAGGGAAATACTCTGTTAAACCACATGCAGGGTGGGTACAGTGCCAGACTGAGATGTCTAAATTGAGTGGTCTATGGGTTGGTATCTACCCTTCTGAAGTCTGATCATAATCGGCAGAGACCTGGTTGATATAGTCAGTGGAGATTGTAATGATCCAACTCACCCTTAAATGGACAGTAGAAACTGGACAGCCACACAGCTTCTAAAAACCTTCTGATGGAGGATGTGCATCTTCTTCGCATGTAGGCATGCACTGCTAGCTTTCCAAATTTAGACATCTTTATTTGGAGCACAAGCCAAACATAGCAAGAAGTGGCAGATGTCCACTGCAATGGTAAGCGTAGGATGAGCTAGTCTGCTGTGCCTACATGAGCTTCTCCCAGTAAACTTCCCACTTGTAACCGATTAGAGTAAGATCAGAGCGAGCTCATGGGGATTGTATGACCCGGGGCATGAATCTCATCTCTCTAAGGTTTCTTCCCATTCTAATCTGATTAATTAAGCAGTCAGGCTCACTCAGTCATATTTTCTGATATGGCTTGTAACTGCGAGCTTAACGCTTGTCAGAGCTGATCGTGACCCAGCGCTCAGGGTATAGCGATGGGTGAAGGATTTGACAAAATGCTGGTTTTGATGTATTACAGAGAGTAACTGCTGTTACGTTGCAGCCCTTGTGAGCAAGGACATACCAGAAAGGCGTATGGCAATTTCTTGGTGGCGCCTTTGCCATCTTGCTGGAATGTGTGGATGTGCCTCAGCATAAGGGAAAGCAGTGGGTACTGGATCCGCTGAAAGGTGCTTGCTTTGGAGAGAGACAAACCAAGTGAACCTTCTTCCCAGTTTTTCTCTGAAAAAAGCCTCTATTCATTCTGGTTTTCAGACCATATGCCAAATCCTGCTTGCTCCAGAGAATTTGCCATTTAACTCACTTGGGAGGACTCTGAAGTGTACAATTGTGGCAGGGTCGATACTTTCACCCAGCTTCAGGTTTTCATCAATATGTGGAGTGTCCTGTTGATGCTGCAGTCCCATCAAGACGTTTTGCTCTAGCCAATTGTACCTTTGTCGATCCCAAGAAAAAACTACTGCTGTAGGTTTTGCTAACCTCTTGAATTTATTTTCCAATAAACATCAATAGCATTTATTTTAGTAATAATGATATATTTTAGCGATGAAAAGGTCATATCCAAACTCCATCAAGAATAAGGAATAATTCCATGGATTTTGGGAAACTACAGGTCTCTGTGGTTTAAGCTCTGGTGGCTGTGCTGTTTGTCAGTGTGAGGGTAATCAAATGCTGCTTTATTTTTAAGTATTCCTTTGGAGTTTCATGTTGGTTGTGGCTGTAGTGTTTTCTTTTTGTCTGTCTTCCTTCTCCCATCTTTTTCTTCTGAAACCAAGGAAGTCATGGTTTTCCTGTGTACAGAGGGAGTAGCACCTGGCTGTCAAAGGGTGGGGATGCAGGGAGGCTGCTGGGGACAGGGCCTGAAGACAGGAGTGATGGACTGTGGATGTGGCTTATTTAAATGATGGGGTTGCAAGAAAAAGGGAGTGTGCTGAGGAGGCTGGAAGATGTTCAGATCTGTGGGAAGAAGTAGAAAGTTTAAGACTGGTTTTAATTGATCTTGCAGATACAAATTATGTTGAGTTGTGCTAGACGAAAATGTTGCCTGTGGGCATTTCTCTTCAAATTGAATATAACATATGTGTTGTGATGAAGAGATTCAGTGTAAGAGTAGTCTAATTCCCTGGTACAAACAAGTTGAAGGTGTATGTGGGGCAAGGAATGTGTCGTGAGGTACAAAGCTCTTTTATCTGCCCATTGCTTTTGGAGGTTCACTCTGCTTTGCCCATAGCGTTTAGAAAACATAGCTGCTTCTTCTCATGCTGCATGGAGTTAAAAGGAGGAACAGGCTGCAGGGAATACAGGCTTCAAATAAAAAGCCTCAGATAATGCAGCATTTTTCGAAGGTCAAAGAAATGCAGAGTCCAGATTAAACACTCTGCAATATGTAAATGCCACGCCACGTATGTTGGAGTTACGCTTGAGTGCTGCAGGGGGGATGCCTGTGTCTGCATCCCATTTTGGGTGGAATATTTTTTGTTGCAGCAGAGCAATTGCCCAGCCCCGATTGTTTTAGTGATGAGCTGATCAATATCCCATTACTGGATGTAACAGTTGCTGCAGGAAGTGCACAGAAGATTTTAATGCATGAATTATGCATGCTGTGCTCATTCTTTAGTCTCAGAGTGGAGTGACAGAGATTGTAAAGATGACTGGGTTAGTTTCTTGCATAAAGTGACTGCAGTGAAATGCTTCATATTTTCATGCACACAAGCAGCATTGAGTGGGACGGCCTATTTAAGAAGATATAAATCCCTGAGCTTACAGCACAGAATGCTTGATTTGAAAGCATTGCAGCCATCTACAGAGCCAGTTTTCCTGCTGTCTAACCTGCTTTCTACCGGAGGTTGGCTGAGGGATGCTAACGGCTGTGCTTTGCTCTGAGGTCACAGCTTGAAGTCGTCTTTTTTTTTTTCCTTTTTTTTTTTTTTTTAATTTGCTTTCTGCCGCAGGAGAGGATCTGGGAAGTTTATTGGTGCAGCCAGCCTTGTATTTTTCAAAGATACAAACTTGGAATAGTTATTATGAACAAAAGGACAAGGAGGAATTCGCCATCTAAGGTAAAAAGGAAAAAAAAAAAGGGTATTTTTTTATTTGTGGATTTGAGTGCAGCCGAGGGAATATGCTGAGGCAGGATTATGATGATGCAGTGTGGTTACATTGACTCAGATATCTGCGCTGGAATGCAGAGTCAGGATTCTCGGGTGGGTATGGCTGCACGGATCCTACTAGGCTGATTGTTTTAAAAGGGTTGTTTAAATATTGCCTGGAATAAATGCCGTTGCACTTTTTCAATGCTGCAGTTTGTTCGAGAGTATGTGTTTCTGATCAATTTTTATCTGGTATAGATGACTGCATTGTGGGGAGGGGCAGGACAGGCACTGAGATAATCAATGTAATAATGTGATCTATTTCATTAGAGAACCTAACTGAATAATGACAGTGAAAATTCATTGACTTTCCCCCCACCCCTTCCCTATATCTGTATGCTTTCTGTAACATTTGCAAGCCACAGTAAAATGTGTGTCAGGCAAACAAGTCCCAGAATCTATTGCTTGGCTGTCCTGTAAATAACTGGGATGATGAAACTGTTACATTTTAGATAAAAGTCTGGGCTGGCATTCAGTGAGGAGAGAAGCCTGTTCTTATTACCCTTTGGAAAACTGTGTGCTATTGGAGATTTTAACAGCTATTTCTAATTATGTAATTTGCTGGGTGAAAAAAATATAAATTAAAAATGTTTATATCATTTCCCTTTGAAAATTTGACAACTTAGGATATATTCAAGAAATTTGTCTAACCGATGTAGATATATAGTAAAAATACCATCTTTTAGAAGTTAAAATACATTATTCTTGCTTGTTGTATGATTTAACATAATGCAACCTAGAGCAACAACATACTTAAAAATTTATAAATCATGAATATTTTGTGAATTTATAAATTTTCATATTTTGGGAAATGCCATATTTTGGGAAATGCCATATTTTGCAAAATGCAGTACAAATACTTTAGTTTTTGTGATTGGCACCTTGAAGATGTACTTTCAAAAAGATGTATTGTCAGAGAGTACTGAGAAATAGATACTTTAGGGGAGCTGTTTGCTGTGTGATCGGAGGGAGCGAGGTGTTCCCAGGAAGCATTACAGGCAGTCACAACAAGAACTCCTAGCGCTACAATCCCTTTTTGTTTTGGGGTTACATTCTTATTTTACATTTAATAACACCTGATGATCCAGGGAGGATCCTTGAGCCCGTGTGCCACAGGAACACGTAGGGACCTCTGCCTCAGTGAACAGCATGTGTTTGGTTGGTTAATTACCTGATCATCGGGTACTGGAGATGAAGCGTTGTTGATCCTGCTGGGCTAGGAACACATCAGGCAGCCTTTAGGCTGAAGTGGCGTTTCTGAACCCGCCGCTGTGCGTGGGAGTGCACTCCTTGTTGCACAGCCCCACGGGTTAGCCCATGCTCTGCCACATCCCGCCTGCTCTTGCCCAGGGGTACGTCCTTTCATCACTCTGCCTCCCTGCATTAGGGGAAGCTGGGGGTGCCAGGGGGGATAAGGAATATGTTCTGC
The DNA here is from genome assembly GCF_964237585.1 of Gallinula chloropus. Lineage (NCBI taxonomy): Eukaryota > Metazoa > Chordata > Aves > Gruiformes > Rallidae > Gallinula > Gallinula chloropus. The sequence goes on along the minus strand of NC_140085.1, from coordinate 36,549,883 downwards.
CAGTGGGGAGAGGCGTGCCGGTTTCTGGGATCCCGGAGGCCTGATGGATGCTGAGTCACAGAGCAGGTCTGGGAGGTGCTCACCGGCCCCCTGGCTGTAGTCACATCAGGCCTTGCAGAAAGATGAAGCCTGGGGAAGAAAAATACACCCACAGGGAAGAAGAGCATCCAGAGGGAAGTCACAGAGAGAGGGAGAGGTTAAACATCCTCCCTGGCAAGCGCTGCATCTCCTGTGTGGTGAGTGCAAGCACACCTCTGGGTGGGTGAGCTCCAGGCTGGGAACCGGGGGACAGGGCTGTGGCAGCAGGGAAGAGCTCACACTGTAGTAACAGGGAAGGTGTATATGTTAGATGGCTGCTCACAGGTGTGCCACTCATTCCTTGCTGTGGAGGCTTGATTATATTTTCTCTGCCTCTGCCATGAACTATCACCTGAATTGCATAATTTGCAGAATGAGCAGACTTTCAACCATAAAAACAGTTATGGAAAGAGAATTAACTAACTGGAGGGAAAAAACACTTCCGACACTCCTCTCATTTGATCAGTTAGGGAACACCTGACTTTGTGTATCACAGGAACGGAGGAAGATAATGGAAACCTGTTTCCATGAGAGAGAATGACACACGTGTACAGTTAAGGATTACACATTCAGATACTGAATTCAGAGCATGTGTGGTTTACTGAAATACAGCTCAGCTGTTTCAGGGCTTTGTTACTATTTCCAGATGTATCAGTGAATAAACATTACTTACCTTCTTCCACTATCATAAATAAAAAGCATCACAGCTACACTCCCGGTGACAGGGATGAATGTCAGTCTTATAACAACATCCTCATTGAAGCTGAGGTAATTAAATTACCTGTGTTTATTGAGGAAGCAGATATATTAGTAAATGGTAAAGAAGTGGAAATCCTAATTTTCTCTAAGAAATAATGCCTAGAATATTCCAAGGCTTTTGGAGAGGTATTCAGGGTCCATTGTAATTCACTAGGGACCATGATCTTTAGTCTCTTTGACTGAGAATTTCAGAAGAGCATATATAAATATTTTAGTCACTACAGAGAAATTGGTGAATAAAAGTCAAGGAAAACAAAGGCAGCCCAGCAACTGCTTTCTGTTAATATAAGTAGTTAGAGGAAATCAGATTTTTTTAATTTGGTTTTTTTTTTGTTTTTTTTGTTTTCTCCTTAATCTCCTCAGATAACTGGGTAATTGTGAAATTTAAAATACCAAGAAATAATCCAGGCTCCTATACAGAGAAAAGGGTTAAAAAGGGAAGATTTTGCAAGCATCTTATCAGTAGGGTATATTGTTAGAGAAAAAGCTGATTTATGTGGACAGAAGTCTTCATTTATAACCTGTGGAATATTCTCTGTCTTGTTCTCATTATAATGTCACAGATTCAATTACAGTACTTGGTTTCCTCAAATCACGACTTAGCACATTTTAACCAATTTGGACTTAATTCTGGAAAATTGTCTTGTAATAAATACATTTGCAATCAGAGAATTGATGCCTACATCAGATCTTATTGATTTTGCTCTTGCCCTGAGCTGCAGAGCAGATCCATTCAGTACAGTTAATAACTGAAGGGGTGACAACCTAGGAAAATCAGAAGCTTGAGGAGCTGATGGTTAGGCACGTGTGAACTCCAGCAAACACAAATTAGTTCTCACTCTCCCCTGTAGTAAAATGGCATTGTTGTACTTTTGAGTTATGTCTCTGTGATGAATAAAGGGAAAGGGTTGTTCTTCTGCTCTGCAATGGTTTTCATTTGTTATTGGAAAGAGAAAGCAGAATTAATGCATATCAATAAGAGGAATTAGTAGCAGGAATAAATGCATATTAAATGATGATGCAGCTGGAATTGTTCCAAAAGGTGCAAAAATAGTACATTAGCACGAAAGAAATGCTTTAGCATATATCTTTGCTAACAGCACTATGCTTGAGAGTAAAAACATAGTAAAAAGTGTATTTTCTTGTAACTTTTTATGTTGTACAGTATTACTAGTCATTTATTTATTTTTGTATTTCCTACTCTTGTGGAGAAGGGAATGCTGCAAATAATCAGATTGCTTATGACTGATTGAATTCATCTTCAGAGAGTTAAAAATTGGTAATTGCATAGAGTCATTTTAAGCAAGTAACCTGTGAGTACTTCATCAGTGCTTGTTAGCAGGAAAATATGTCAGTATGTGCGTGTCTGTATGTAATGCCCTCTTCCTCAACAAATCTCTTCCCTGAGCTCTAGTTTTTCAGCAGTAACTGGGAATAGCCATGCTTTACTTCTGTCAGCTTTTCCCTGTAAGTAACACTGAAGGGACAGCGGAGGTGAATCCCGCTAAAACAGTACTCATTGATAGCTCCAAAAACTCATTTGACTTAGCTGAGCAGCAGGAGAACTGAAACTCCTTTATCCCATCTGCTGAAGACATTATTCACGGTACGGTAATATTTCAGTAAGTTGGAAACAAGGTCTTTAGTCTCCTAGGAGAAACTGGGAAGAGAAGACAGTATCTTAGGATTTCTACTGGTAATTTTTTTACTAAAAAAAAAAAGGAGGGGAGGGGGCTGGTAGATTACTTTATAAAAATAGTTATTCAGGTGCCTTTTGAGCCGGAAGCTATAAATTCATTGATTAATGTAGGTCAGTGAAACTATTTAGAGGGTTTTCAGCTGAGTTTTTTGAACTACATCTCATTCCTTAAAGATGGGTTTAGTGTCTTAAAGTGTGGATCTGGTACAGCTGTTCCTTCTGCCTCCCACAGCAGCAGTGCACAGGGAGCATGTTACCTGGTGGAACGGCGTGGCAGAAAATGGAACAGTTGTAGACAGCAAAATCTGTTCCTTGAGGTGTTTGAAGCAGATAGGCTGCATTAAGGTAATGGCACAGAAATCTGCAGACCTTTCAGGATGGGGAATTCAAACATAGTGTTTTCCTTCAGGTGCTGGTATCCGACCTGACCACAGTGTTTGTCCCTCTTCAGCCCAGCAACCCGTCTCCTGTCCTGAATCCTTCTTCAAAGGGGATAGGAACAATGATTTCATTAGATACAAGGCTGTTGCCATTGCACCCTGTACAGGATGAAATTATCCTCGGGCTGGCTGTTTTTTTCTGTGTGGAGAAGCTGAGCAGACTCCAGAAGTCTCACTGGTGCTCTTGACGTCAGACGAATGCCTGCAGCTTGACATTCTTGTGTCCCAAGGCTTCATACTGGTTCTTACTGACTGGAAAATGAAATGCAAAATTCGATTCAATTAACTGATAGAAAGGAATAACTGTTTTAATAAGTGTGCGCATCTGGCTACAGTAATGGTGTCCCAGCAGTCACTTTGGGAAAGCATAGGCTGTATTTCCTTATAGGAAAACACTGACATCAAAATCCATCAAATCTTTAAACTTGTTAGACCAGCAAAACAATGACCTTACATGTTAGAGACTGTCTTCACAAAGTGCTTGTATCCAGCCTGTGCCAAATTCTAGCTTACGCTGTAGGAGAGCGGTTCAGCTCTTCCTATGAACATAGCCTTTCGTGGTGGGGCCAGAACTGGACTCTTCCTAAATATGCTCTTTATTTCACTTTCTAAGTCTGGAAGGCTGGACCCTTTTCAAGATGTTCTTAGTTTCATAGCTGCAGGGAACAACTGCAGAGTGGTCAGAAATTTGGCCAGTCTTTGTCCTCGTCCTGGGGCAGAGCATGCTGTTCCCTTGCACTTTTTGATGGGAAAACTTCAGGGAAAGCCCTGGGGAGAAGTCTCAGAAGGGAAGCAGCCAAAGGCTGTGAGCTGGGAACTGGCAGACTGATTTTTCCTGCCGAATGAGACAGAGGTACCAGTAGTATTTTTACCCATCTAACAGTTTCTTAGACTGACTCAAGTTGAGTCCTTTTTACTACATTTACATGTAGTTTCATGGGAATTAAACCAGAAGAAAACTCCACTGACTTTGTTTCTACTGTGAGTTTCAGTGGGATGCAGGAGGAAGAGGGTTTAGGATGGAGAAGAGGAGCCCTTGAGAGGAAAAGCAAGAGCTTCTCTAGACTCCCTCGCATCTAACCAAGGGTGGTCTGCTTGAAATGTTTGAAGTATTATTGAGGTTGATGTAGGGTTTGAAGCTTGCCTAAGGACTCTTTTTGTAATGCACTATCTGGATGTAGTGGGGCCTGTTTGGTCACAGCATTGCCAACTTTCCATAGTGCTTTAATATCCCAAATGAGGAGTACAGGGATTTACTGACAGTATTGATGCCACTGATCAGATATTTGGTTACACAGAATCACGTTTATATAAATTGTGGTTTCACCAGGCAGCCCAAGCAATCATTTCTTACATATATGATTATTACATCTGACATGAATTATACATTTCAAAATTGAGTTTAATATGAATAGAAGTCATAATGCAGAAATGCAAACTCCTCTGCTTCCCTGCACCAAGATTCATGGGCTTGAGTATAAACTGTCAGTGGCGGCCTCAACATGAGGTGGTGGTTTCCTGCCACAGCTAAACTTTCAGATAACTCAGCAAGCACATTGCCCATAGAGGCCATAAGCCATGTGTAGGAGCTGTGCCTGAACAGCTTATGATTTACCCACAGCTCAAAATCTTCACATTGACTGCTACTGCCAACACTATTTCTTTTCTTGCCCACAGTAATACTGTATTCTGGAAGTTGCACAGTTTGTCTCATGGAAAGCAGGAGAGTTTCTGATGTTAACTTGCATAAGCACACGCTTTTTTATATCTTAGGACCCAAAGAAATCCCCAACTGGCTTTTTAAGATGTGGGTTTTTTTAATCTTCTGAACCACTCATGGCAAAAAAAGGGAGGGAAATTGATCTGAACTTATGAGTCATTATGTTCATAACAAATATACTTAAGGTTTTATCTTTCTGCTGTTTCTGCATTTCTTTGCAGTGCCCCAGAGTTGTGTCCACGTACAAGTAGTTCCAAATTGTGTTTCATGTTCCTGAATATTTTTTCACAATATAAGAGCTTGGGAATTCCTGTTACTAAATTGGTGATGGTAATGTAGTATTGCATTAATCATAGCTCCATTTGCAAAATTACTTCTGTACTTTGTTTCATTACTGGCTTCATACTTGGCTTGAAGCAGTAATGTAGTTCCTCTACTGTTCCAGAAGAAAATAATACTTTTGCTGGTTGGCTTCAAATACTTCATCTCTTACCAGCAATGCATGCTGCAGTGGAAGTAGGAATGCTCTACTATTTGTCTTTTGGAGCTCCAGACCATATTTCCCCACTGCCCCCATTCTTTCCTTACTGTTCCCATACCTGATTTGAGGCCTATAGTTGAAAAGTATCTAAAGAAGGGAAAGAGGACACATGTGCCGCTGCTGTTAGAGAAATGTGTACTAGTTTCTACTCATATTTGTGGCTAAATATTGCCAGAGCACCTTGGAGCAAGGTGTTTGTGCACGTAGGAGGTGTGTGAACTCCTGTTTTTTTCCCCACATGTTACATCACCTTTGCTAGCTAAGGATTCGGTGCTTTGCAGCAGGGCGTGCATGGGGCGATTCCATTTCACCCGCTGGGACTGCCTGCCGTGGGCATGGAAATACATTCCAGCAGAGCTAAATCACCAAGAAAAAGCAGCACATCAGTTCCCGCTGATTTTCACTCTCCTCCTTCTTTCTTCTTCCTCTCTCAAATCCCAGTCCTAGAGCTGGCTTGCTCCTCCCGCTCCATCTCCTCTGCTCCCCAGGTCCAGGGGTGATGTAGCAACAACTAACCTCAGCCCCCAAAGCACCCTGTGCATCAGTGCTGGGACCACAGCACTTCATTTCCACTTTCTCCAGGAAATTTCAACCCTTGAGCTTCAGTACTTTATCCTCTTATTAGGCGGCTTCAACACACAGGGTAAGTGTGTTATTCCCTCCTCTCCTCCCTTCTAGCCTGCAGAGCTGCTCTGAAACCTACTGGTAGCTTTCCCATTGGAAAAGTTAGACTTAGCTAATTAATAATTTGACACTAATGACGTATGACACTCTCCAGTGTATATTCCCTTCATGATTTTAGTAGTGAGAAGCATGGAAAAGTCCAGAAAGAGAAATTTATCATTCAGTCTATTTTTGGCCTCCCAAGGGTTCCACATGTGCTATATGAAGTTGTAGGCTATTGGTTAATTTACTGAGTACAGAAGAGAATGGGTTCTTATCCTCATGAGAATGAGCTGCAAAGATACTATTGCATTATCATCATCACTAAAAGCAGGACTGCAGCACTTCAGAGCAAACATTTCCAAAATGCATGTGACCATCCTGATGGCAATGGCAAAAGTGGCCGCAAGTAACACAGCTTCAAAATGGAGACTGATTAATTTGTGAGGAAATCCATGCAAAGAAAGTTTTTCTGTGGGGGCTCATATGTCATCTCATGATCCTAGGAAAGGAAGAAAATACAGCAATCTTCTTTCCTTCCATGCCCAGGACTTCCCTAGTGCTGTGAGCAGGGTGTCATGTGTACCTGTGGAGGTGGGGGCAGGAGCTGCCTCCAAAGTAGCCGCTCCCAGATGAAGGCAGGTCACTGAATTCAGGCTTTTCCAGCTGCAGTTGGACTAAGTCCTCCAGATTTGTTCAGTCCCCCAACTTGGACTAACACTGACAGCAGCAGAACGTGTGTACATATACATTTTACAAAAAAACCCACATTTTTAGTGGACTTTTGCTGTACTTGAGTAGGTGCGTTGTCTGGGTGACTGTGTGCACAGTAGCACTTTCCTCCTCAATTTTACCCATATAAAGCAAATGATTCTCATATTGCTTTTAGAATATTTTAGTGTCTGTCTACTTACTTACAACAAGTGCCAAAAAAGAAATGTGTGCTTGATTCATCATCTATCATTTTCTGTATCTAGCTGTTCATATCTAGTCTGATTAGTTCCTTGGTATTGCCAAGCAGAGACAGCCTGACATGACATTACAAGAAACAGAAGGAATTTTGTTGTGAAGTGCAATATCCAAACTCTTCAAAACATATGTAAAAAAAATGTCTTTAGCCTTGGAAAGAGATGTCTAAGTGAAGTGAGGACAGTTCTGTAATACTACGAAGGGTGTGCAGAAGGTGAATAGGAATCACTGTCACTGTTGTAATGATTTAATTCAAATCTCCCTTGATTTCATAGAATCATCGAATCATAGAATGCATTAGGTTAAAGGCATCTTTAAAGGTCACCTAATCCAACTCCCCTGCAGTAAGCAGGGACACCTTTAAATCAGGTTGCTCAGAGCTTCATCAAGCCTAACCTTGACTATCTCTAGGGATGGGGCCTCCACTGACTCTCTGGGCAACCTGTTCCAGTGATGTACCACCCTCATATTGAAGAACATTCTCCTAATATCTAACCTTAATCACCCCTTTTCAAGTTTAAAGACATTACGCCTCATACTATTGCTACATGCCCTCATGAATAGTTCTTCCTCAGCTTTCCTGTAGGTCCCTCCAGGTGCTGGAAGGCCACTAAGGGCTCCCTGAAGCCTTCTCTTCTCCATTCTGAACAAGCCCAAGTCTCTCAGCCTGTCCTCACAGGAGAGGTGCTCCAGCCCTTTGATCATAATTTGTAGTGAGAAAAGATTCAGAATAAACAAAAGAACGAATCTTTTGTAAAGATTGGTTAAACTGTGTTGTGTTATTTCTGCAGGTCATATCGGTGCATATGGGTTCTTACATGGGGTGAGCAATGAGACAGATTTGCAGAAGAGCAATCCTGCAAAGGCTGTAAGGCAGAAAAATACTACCTTGGATTTGGGAAGTCCCAAATATGAAGAAGAGGAGGGTGTTCTAGGGAAGTACCAGAGTTGCAGCATCCCAGCTGAATTTTCTGGGGCTGTGTCAGAGACAGGACTGCCAGGTTGGATGCACCAGTCTGTGCATCCTGTGAGGTTGTTCTCTGATGTTAAGGTGGAGGTTGTGCCAGTGGTGTTGCCAGCAGCCAAACAAGCTGCCGTGTGTGATGCTATGGACGCTCTGGGCAGTGTAGCTGTACATATGCAGGTCATCACAGGCCTCTGAGATGCAGCCAGACCTCTCAGGGCTTTCTGCGTTATGCCGTAAGCCAAGACTACAGCCCAAAACCAGGAGGTTACTATCCCTGGCATTGCTGATAGTTTCTTCAACAAATTTGTACCTTCTGTCACTTAGTAGTAAAATTACAATGCAGGTTCATCTTCATCATTTTGGAGTTTGCCTTTTGAGGATTTTTATTGTTTCTTTTTTAATTATCTCTTTGCTATAACATTGTAGAATAACAAAAAATCCTTGTAGACGTGTGTTCTATAAAATAAATTTACATGTGTTCACACATGGAATCAGATAAACCAGTACAATCTGGAACAGACACACACTTGTACATGGAATTATAATACTTGCATATACAAAGAAGCTATAATGAAGATATATGGAGCATTACATACTAAGATGATGGAAACACCCTTCTCCCTGCCCTCCCCAACATCTGCTCCTCTGCGTCTCCATTTGGGACAAATTTAAAAATAATCCAGAATACATTAAATTTCACCTGAAATGCAATCAGTAATGAGCATGAAAAGAAAGAAGGAGATGCCAGACAGTTGAGTACCATTTGGCATAAATGTAAACCCCTTTTACCTGTTATTTCTGTTAGAAAGATCTGCCTGAGCTACATCAACCAGAAGTCCAATGGTGACCTAGTAACTATTCAGACCACGATGATTTTTTTTAAATTAACTTTTGTTGAGAAAAAGAGAACTGTAATTTCCCAGAGACTGCTAAAGAAGCTTTTCCAAGGACTAGGTCCAAGTAAGCATTTAATAGTATTCAGGGAACTGATAGCATTGGGTTACTTTGCTGTCATGCTTCCTACAGAGCATCTGTACCTTTGTGAGAGGCCCAGGTCTGGCTTACAGCATGTGATAATTTGGGTGAAATTGGATACAGTGCTGAGTCTTTGGGTGACATAATGCAAGGCCATAAGGAAGGTCATACTGGACCAGGCCTCATCCAGCATCCTGCCTTGAACAGTCGCTAACACCAAACGTTTGCCTTGCTCCACCTCCCCAGCTTCCAGCCTTCAGCTGCTCAGAGAATCCCTGATCCTGAGCCAGCCGGTGGGTGTTTAAGAGCCGCTGATTAACCTGTCCACCAGAAATTTGTTTAATCTCTTTTTGAACTGGTTTATCTCTTCAAAAGCTCATAAACTTGTTTTCATGACACTCTTCTCTGTGCTTGTGATACGTTCTCGTTTTCTCCCGATGGGAGTTTAGACAATCGTGTCTAAACTTTCTCAAACAGGGAAAGTATGAGGATAAAAGAATTTAGAAGCAGAAATATCTGCTTTCCCAGAGAAACTTCATTTTCTTAACTACCACAGTGTGTCTTGGATGCTATAATGTGCTTCCTCTTGTTCCCCACAGTGAAGATGAATGCTGTGTCTCACTACTTTTCAAGGTGACTCTTCCAAGAGTTTTTCTTTTTCATTGTAACTCTGCTGTGCCTGCAGAGGCTTCACAGGTGACTTTGTTTTCCTGGCTCTGGTGTGCATCTCATCATGAATTATAGACTTCCTTATACTGCCAGCTATTTAAAACAGTGCCCAGAGTAAAAGAAAAAGAGAAAAAATGCGTGCTGCTAATTTCTATTCTGGCCACCTTTATTTTCTTTCTTAGCCTGCTAGAAGTATGCACAGTTGAGGCCTATGTAAATGTTACTATTTTGCACTTATTATTCATTTATTAAATTCTATTAATCTGATAAGAGGAGACTTAGAATGAAAGGCAATAGTTTCCAATTGCAGTTCCTCTTCATTCTTAGCCTGATTTTTGTGCACATCCAAAACCCTTCACTTACATTAAATGATATTTTGGCCAAACCTTCTGATGGAGCAGGTACCTTGAGTAAGTAACAACAGTGGTTCTCAAACTACTGGCAAAATGAGACTGCAGCCTGAAAGGTTGCAAGAGGTTTTCAGTTGTGAAACCAGACCTATTGCCTGCCCAGTGTCCTGATGCTGTGAATTGGGTCATTTCATGGAGGTGCAATGTGACTGTGCCGTGTGATGGTTCCTTCCTGAGTGAAGTTGTTTGGGGTAAATAAAGGAATTTGCTATTCTTTTGGTTGCAATGAAGGACAAACCAAAAAGGCTGAGCAACTTGTTTTACCCACGTTCATAATTTTTAATGTGGAAATAGCAATACTTCCTTCTCCCTGTGTTTATTCATCTGGTTTATTTGGAATAAAAAAATCTTGGGGAACACTATTAGATTTTTGTTGTATCCATAAAAGCATCTCTTGACCCTTGGTTTAGAATCTTAAGACTTTCCTATAGCACAGACATTGATAGTGGCCTTGAGTTTGATTGCTTTCTCCAGCATTGGAAGATGTCAGAAGTCTTTCTGTGAATATTCTATGTATCTTTGTCAGTATTTCTGGCTGCATGGAGCTCAGCTGGCAATGTTTACATATAACCCACTCTCTGAATAATTATTCAGAGATTTCTGCAGTAATGTCTGTGCTGGAACGTACCTGATGGACTACATAAACCACAGACTAGGGTGCAGTTGTTCATGGAAGCCAGAAGAACAAGGAATAAGTAAATAACTTACCATTTTTAATAACTTTTAAATAACTACTAAGTGAGTTAGGAGGGGAAGAGGCAATGTCTTTAGGGCAGTAAGCTGAGACGAGGGATTTCTAGGTTGAACTGAAAGCTTGCAAGTGAAGGTTAAATGTAAGGGTGTGGACATCTGTGCTGATTTGATCCAATTTCTTCTGCCCTCTCATAAACAAATAGATAATACTTTGATTTGAAAGAAATTCTACTGAGCCACTTCATTTTCATCCAGCAACCACAGGCCAGTTTTGCTTGTTACCAACTCAGTTGGGCGTCCTGTGGAGTCACAGCTGGCAGACAGCTGTGGCTAGTGGTGTCCTCCATTGCTGGACCAAGGGACTCTGGGAATGCCACCACGGTTGGCAACAGCCAGAGGATCTGAAAGGTGATGGGATGAATATCTTCTTCATTATTAAACCATATAACACACTTGTGTATGTCTTTTGAGTGAAGAAAACCACAATTCATCCTCAAGCTATGCTTCTTCCCTTGAAAATGTAACTAGAAATTCTTGATAACTGAGAGTGGCGTGGTAGAGAGTCCCTATCATTCCTAACATTAAATGCCTAATAGGCAAATTCTGTAGGCAAATTCTGTGATGCAAAGTGATTCATCTAAATCTTCCTGTCTGTTCCAGTCAGATTTTCTTACTGGCTCATATGTATTTATAATGGGTAAAAGCAGCCTAAACCCCAGAAATGTATGAATAGGTTTTCTTTGACAATGCAGAGATATTTCAAATTAAATTATAATTGATTAATTTTAAAATAAGTATTAGCACTTTGATAGTTTGGCCTAAGTTCAGTTAAAACTTTAAGAGTAGTTTTAAGGTTTTCCCTGCTAATTTCTATAGAAAATATTCTTACTATATGTAGTATCCATACAGTTTTCATCAGTGTACTTAAAAATAATATAGTGTGATGATTTATGTAAGTTATTTGTGATAAAGCCGAGAATGAAATTCTGAACATCTTTAAGGCTTCATACCATCAGAATCACAATTTGTGGTCTGTTAATTTCTTTTGATGTATAGTTAATAAAACTTGGGCTGATTTCATATTCAGCAAGCAATTATCTTCCTTCTCTTGCAGAAAGGGTAAAGGATGACATTTATGCACTATGCTTAGACATCCTCTTCTCCAGCACTTAATTGTAAAATTATATTTAGATTGTAAATTTAGCTGGTTTTAATAAAAAGAACGTTAAGATGTTGAAATTAAAATCTAATATTTTTAATATTAAATAGCACAGAAATACACACACCATCTCCCCCCACCCCACACCCATCCCTACTGCCCCCCACGCCCCTTCAGTTTGGCCTGAAATTCTTCTGTTGTTTTGTCTAAAAAGTGGTTAAGCTACAAATATTGCTATTTTGTCAGCTCTAAAAGTAGTTTCTAGAAGAGGAATAGCTGTAGATAAATTAATTAACAAGTCCTGCTCATGAACCATCACTTAACTGCTTTGCAGTGGCCTAGTATGTCACCTAGATAAATTTTCTGACATTATGTTAGGCTGTCCTGATCCCTTGCTGTAATTAAGATAAATTAGTTCCTTAAAAGATGTTCCAACAGATTGACTGTGTCAGTTTACTTTACATCACACCTCTATGTTGAGAAAGCAACCCTAAAATATTCAGCTGAAAGTAAGAATTTTTATACTTCTTTTTTAATCAACAGGTGATCTCAATTATGCTAAATCTCACGTGAATTTTTATCTGAGATAATTCTTCTTTCTGCCTGCATTATACTAACACACACCAAAAATGTGTCTTCTGGCTGCATGTGAGCTGTGCACCAGGGAGGAGAAGCAGTAGACCAGCCATGAGAAGGACGTAAGGCAGAATTTGATGTTGGGGCATAGCTCTGAAATGTGGAAGACCATTTCCATACCCACTTGGTTGCTTCCTGGGCTGATCCCCCCCACACCAGCTTTCCCTGTGAAAGAATCCAGAGGTGAACCTTACAGACTTGCCTGTGTCCTCTCTCCCCCATCTGCCAGTTTTACTGCAGGAAGGCACAGCAGTCAGATTCTCATGGTTAGTCTTTCATTATAATTATTTGAAGAAGGATGGCATTACATTTCGTTATGACATGAATAATTTCCTTAAGCCTCCCAAACCTTTGATGCATGACAAGCTGATCTTAATCTAAAGTTGAACACCTCCTTGTAATTACTTGTAAAGTAGGTAAGGATGGAGTTTGATGCAGTGATCTGGAAAACAGGGTGTGCTTGTGTAAGGGCTTAAGGTAATCAAAGCCCAGGAACACTAAATGCTGCTGTATTTGAATTGTCACTTCTTTACTTATGAATTCACTTTTTGAACATGGTATTTTCAAGTCCCTTGTTAATAACATATGTTTTTAAAAATAGAGGACTGTAGAGTATGGAAATGCTGCCTTCTATCAGAAAGTGTTGTGTTCTTTAATTTCTTTCATAAAGATCTCAATTTTTAAGAACAGGTATTGGCTCCTGCTCCTTCTTTGGAAGGTTGTTGCAGAAACCTCCTCCCTTGATGAATTTAAAGTTTATTCTGGGCAAAGCTATTTTATTTTTTTCTAAAACTAACCCCTTCTTTACTTTTCTGAAGAGCTATCTGTGGTTCCACCCCTATTCTCATCAAGGGCTTGTGCACATTTCATTGCCTTTTTTCATATGCCCATGAGTGGAAGTTTTACTCTCTTCGATTTTTGTTTTACTACCACTCTACATTAAATCAAAGACATGAAAAAGGAGCATGCCCAGGCATCAGAACAGGTACCCACACAGTTTGAAAGTGGCCTTATAGATGATTGTGTTTAATGCAGTTTAGTCCAGCATGGCAAGTTTAGTGACTTTCTATAAGACTTTTCATCGCCCTTCTATCCCTGCCCCTCTGTAGGTGCCTGGGAGCCTACAAGGGAATTTATTAGGGTCTTTAAAGATTTTAGTCAAGAGAAGTCATAAGTCATCTTTCTGTCTTGCCTTCATTTGTCCAGACCAGAAGTCGTTCTCCTGAAGTCCTTAGTTATATTAGTATAAAACTAGCCTCTCATCTTGCCTTTGTATTTCACTCTCCAAGCTCTAGGCTTATTCTAACGCACTAGCAGGAACAAGTCTTGCTTTCTTTTGTTGCTCTCTCTTAGTACAAGGCTGATGGAAGAGGATGTGGTGAAATGCATGGTGGTAATTGCAGATCAGCAAAATATCTTCCAGATGGTGATGTCAACTACAGCACTTGTCAGGCCTAAACTGAGTAAATATCAGTAAACCATCTCAATGGATAGTTTTTGTTGAGGCTTTTCTGTTGAGGCTCACCTGACTCTGGTGTCAGTAGGTATGCATCAGAGAAGAGGCTTGTGTGAAATCACCTAGTGTCTCCTGGGTCTGTTTGAAAGCTCATCCAGCAGGTTTAGTGACAAAAGGGAAAAAATCCACCTGGCAAAGCTTCATGCAATATTCCCCTTTGTCACTGTTCTGGCTTCAGCAGACACCCACCAGAAAGTGCCCTCTGGTCTCTGATCAGGAGAGGAGTTAAAACCCCATGGGCTACAAATGCCTCAGGAGGCTCTAAGTCTAGAAGAGTCTCAAAGGTTCTTTTGTTTTATTCCTTCAGAACTGAGCAGGTTTTTCCATCGTCTTTGTACTGAAGCTTGAAATGACACAACCCTACGTTTCCCTCCCTGCCTCTAATTTACTCATTGCAACGTTCTGAAGGTTCTTGCCCGACATGAGTACAATGGTGTCCTTTCCTGGTTCCTGCCTTATTCACACAGCCCAGCAGTCAGACACTCAAGGAAGACATCCTTTGACTGAACCACTTATTTAGTGAGGCTAACCGGTTTCTTGTAAAAATCCAGATTTTGCTGTTCAGCCTTTTTCAGAAGAGTCAGTTCCAGAGTTACATAGTTAACTCAGGTCTAATGGCCGCCTTCTCTGGGTAGATGTAACATGAGAGTGGGACAGGAAACCTGAAAGTAGGAAACCTCTTGAATGTTTTTCTTTGGGATGCAGAAGCCACTCTTCATCCGAGCCCCTTGGCGATGAGATGGGCGTAACCCTTCAGTAAAATGTCTCAGATTACCAGGACTGCTGACATAGCAATGGTGAACTGTGTTGTGGCTGGTGTGGTAAACATCATGTTTGTTAGAAGCAGATGAAGCTTGTAAAAAGCTAATGGAATTCCTTTTCAACTTTGAGCTGTTACTCGCATTTATTTAGAATAAGAGATTCGGAATATGAACAGGAGGTGATTCAAATTAATTTCTTCTTTTAACAGAGAAAGGAATATCTGAACTGGGATGACTGGAAGAGGTTTTAAATGAAGACATTGAGGACTAAATCACAGTGTATAGGTGGAAAACATTCTGCATTTCAGAATTTCAAATAAAAAGGGGAAAAAATTGAAAATTAATACTTTTAGTTGCATGGGTTTGGTGTTAGTTCTAGTTACCCTAAAGTGAAGTCATCAGAAAGCCTTTTGGGGGGGTAATATTTATGCCTAAGTAAACATTTCTAGAAATATTCATTTAAAAGCAAACTAATATACGATAAGGCTTGAAATAATGAATAAGCGATGAATCAGAATCAGAGAATAAGTGAAGACTTTTTAAAAGTTTATATCCATCTTCTAGACTTGTGATGCTGAAGTGTACACACGTTTAGGTACACACACACACACACAAGGAGTTTAGGGACTCAGCCTTCGTTCTGTAACTTACTTTTCAAGTGTTCACAGAATGATTAGACTGTTGTAGAGTAGTTCCTAAAGCTATAAAAATCTCTTGAGATGCAGCAAAACAATAATTAGGGGTTGAATTATTTTATGTTCTACAAACCAGAGCAGTTTACAGAAGTGTTTTTAACTACATCAGCTAAACTCAGAGGCCTTATTAAAGAAAAGCCAACAACAAAACGACAAACACTTTGTTGTATCTTAAATCATGGGTAAAAAAAAAAACCATAAAGAGGATTTCTGTAGCAAGCCCTAGTATAGAACACGGTAACAGAGATTAATCTGTCTTTGAAAGTGCTGGTTAAAAAATATCCCTACACCACTCATTGGTAAATGCTGTGATATTCCAAATCCAGTTGGCTTTACTCAAGCAGATTGGTTGGTGAGGACTCATCAATACAACAGATACTACTACATGTGCAGAGTCACAAGCAGAGTATGAAAAAAGAAATGGGTACGTCAGGGGGAAAGAGAAGTTTAATTCAAAACAATGAAAATGTTGGGAGTGCAGCTGCCAGAGAGTCAGTGCAGGAGCAGGATGAGGCCAAAAAAGAGCTTCAGGCATTTGGAACCTCCTCCAACCCATCTGTTTTCTATTAGTTGGTGCTCAGACTTTAGGTATTACGGGCATGTCTACACCACACATTGCAAAACGGCACAGCAGTATGCCCCAGTAAGCTGGCGATGTGGTTTGGGCAGACGCTGTGCCTGGCTTGGTGCGTACAGCATGTGGCAGAGCTCGCGCTGCTCTTCCATGCTGTGGCATGCGTAGTCTTTAGTCCAGTGGTGCCACATCCCGAAAATGGCAGAGCCTCAAATGATTGTATGCAAATAGATGTTCAAGTGAGGATATTTTCCCATCTGAGTTCAAATTATATAGGGCATCACAATATAATTCCCAAAATTGCATCCTGAATGGTTTATAAATTGCACATAAGAAAAAGCTCCAAACAGCTTTTTCACACTAAAACTTTGGGGAATTAAAAAATTATATAATCATAGAATCTTTTGGTTAGAAGAAACTTTTTAAGATCATCAAGTCCAGCTGTTAACCTCATACTGCCAAGTCCAACCACTAAACCATGTCCCTAAGCACCATATCCATGCATGTTTTAAATGCCTCCAGGGATGGCAACTCAACCACGCCCCTGAGCAGCCTGTTCCAGTGCTTGACAACTCTTTACATGAAGAAATTTTTCCTAATAACCAATCTAAACCTCCACTGGCACAACTTCACACCATTTCCTCTCAACCTGTCACTTGTTACCATGGAGAAGAGATCAACAATTACCTGACTACAACCTCCTTTCAGGTAGTTGTACAGAAGAATAAGCCTCCTTTTCCCCAGATGAAACAACCCCAGTTTCTTCAGCCATGCCTCATAAGACTTGTGCTATAAACCCTTCACCAGCTTCATTGCCCTTCTTTAGACACACTCCAGCACCTCAATTCCCTTCATGTAGTGGGGGGCCCAAAACTGAGTGCAGGACTCAGGGCATGTCCTCACCAGTGCCAAGTACAAATGTATCAGAACTTAAATAACTCAAACATATCCCTACTTTAAAGTTATGTTAAAGATTAGTTTTCTGTATTCCACACAAATCTAACATATCTGTGATTCTGTGACTTACTGGCTTTGAAATTACCTGAGTGAATTTTTTTTTTCTTCCCCAATAGCCAAGACATGTATTTTGGAAACATGTTGTCCTAGCAGTCCTAATTTAATTGTAAAACTTGTACCCAAGGCATGCCCCTCATCAAGGGCATGTGTCCACCTTCAAAAAAACCTTATGCAGCCGTTATCATGCATTATCTGTATTCCCAAGTTAATGCAGAAGCACTTGGAGTTCGTTGGTGGAACTTTAGCCTTGGTGTTCCAGCTTGATTCCCCCTTCTCCAGGGAGCACCCCACCACATACTCACAGGTATCTCAACAGGACTGAGCTCTTGAGATGAAACAGTGTGCTGTACAGCTGATGTTTGGTCACGACACTGGAAGTTTAAGCCTATTGTGAATACACAGGTGTGGGTTAAGTTCATTTTTTTGGTCATGTTCTCACAGAGTGACCAGGGGGAGAATGTAAAAATATTCTGTGTTGAAAAGAAATGGTCTCTGGAAGACAATCTTGGAGCTGTCAGGAAGGAGAAACGTATTCTAGTATGACTGTGGCTAAACCAAGAGGCCTGGTTATCCTGACTTGGCCTGACACTAACATTTGAGTGTTTTACTGTGTATAAACAGGGGGGTTATAGCTATTTATAATAGTAGCCAATTTTTATGTGGTACTGGATCAAAGTCATCCATCTTGCTAAGTATGGTGGCAGTGCGTTATGACAAGTGAAAACAGAGAAGCTGCTTCCAAAAAGGCTCATATTTTGTAACAGGAAGATAAAAAGAAATGGTAACAAAAACCTACTGCTTGTTTCTTTTGGATGGAAGGGAACATTCATGTAAGATTTACTGGCTTGTGAATAGTGAGACTACATGTAAGCACAATTCAGCGTGCAAACAGAAATTACATAAAATTTTAAGTCAGCCATCTGGCCTGGTATTTTCGGGAGTTTCAAATAACATAAAGTGAGGAAAGTGTGGAAAAAGAGGGAAATAATTGCATAATATACTCCTACATTACTCTGTTCCCAGCAATTTGTTAGATGGGAATTCCCAAATCACAGCTGCCATCTTTGGGCTTAAGTGTATTTGAGATTTCTGTATTGCATGGTTGTGTAATTCCTTTTGAAATCGCTCAAAAAAACCTTTGACATCCTTACATAATTGGTGGTGAGAGCCACAGTACATGTCGCTACCATGGAGTGAGCTTTTGATGCTGATCTCCAGATTTCCCTCTTTGACTGTAAAGCTGCAGGGAGCACACAAACTGAATTTCTTCTGAAGAAACTAAAGTGGAACTTGTGCTCCATGTGCATCTTTATTTTAAATGAAGGCTCTCTCTGGAACACTTTGCATGAGCAACCTGTCCCTCTAGAGACTCTGTAAAGCTGGATATATGCAGCTGAGGAGTACGAAGTGTAATTTATTGCTTAATATATGCAATAGATAGGACTAAAAAGCTACCAGCTACCATTCTCAAAAAGATTCTCCATGTGTCCTGCTGTTTCACAGTGGGCACCAGCCATGTAGGGAAGGGATGAGCCTCCAATGTGCTTTGCATTATCTTAAGTGTTCTTGAGCTGTCATCTCCTGATTCCTGGATGTTTGGGGTTTTTTTCTTGGGCTTTTAAACCTTTAATACATAATGGTTGAAAGCCATTACTTTTCATCTTGAACCAGTGAGATGCTTTTGTTTACCTTCTCAACAATTACCCTGCTGTCCGTGCTTTTACTTCTCTTACCTTAATTGGTGCAAGGTGGAGCATAGGAAGTTCCATGTGAATATAAGAAAGTTTTTCACTGTGAGGGTGACACAGCACTGGAACAGGCTGCCCAGAGAGGTTGTGGGTCTCCATCTCTGGATGCATTCCTGTGTGATTTAGTCTAGGTGATCCTGCTCTGGCAGGGGTTGGACTAGATGATCTTTGAGGTCCCTTCCAACTCCTAACGTTCTGTGATTCTGTGGTATCTCACATAATTTTAGGTCACCTAGTGTTTCACACTTTCCTAACACTTCTCATGAATAAACCCGAGGGGAGCCCAGTCCCTGGGCTGAGAGGGGAACTGCCAGTGATGAGTCCCAGCAACCACACTAGAGCTAGGCAGAAGTGGAAACCCCCAAAGTGCACATCGTGTGGATGTTAGGACCTCTGTGCCAGTTCTTCATCACTGCTTCTGGTGTTGGTACCATCACTGGTACCCTTCCACTTACAGGAGGAGGATTGGAAAGACCAGAACTGTTTGCGGAGCCTACGCTGGGTACACCAGGTGTCTGTAGAATGGCACTGTGACATTTGCTGGTGTGCTTTGTGTTTCTCTCATAGTTACACTTGGCAATTTTTACTTTCCCCACTACTAATGAGCAATGAGTTGACTTTCTTGTTGGCTCCTTCAAAGAGCTCCAACAGAGCTGGGAGGCATGGTTTCCTGCTAAAAAAAACCCCAATTAATCTTCACTGATATATTACACTTAATAAATTACAAAAATTCTAATGCAGTTCTGAGTATTCCATGTATTTAATTTTTAAAAGAATAATTACCGCTTTTTCTCATAACATACATAAATACCTTAATTTCTTTAGTATTTTTAACAATAAAAAAGGACACTGTTACATACTGCGTTCAATTCCTAATAGTGAATTTACTGTTAATAAACATGTAGTATCAATGACTGCAAAAGAGTATAGAATATGTACAGAATATAAAAATGCTGCAGTTTTCAGTCTGTGCACAAAGAAATGTTACAGAGAAATATATCTTACTAAGTCTCAGCTGTGTCTTGACTACTAAACATGCTGTGATATAAAGGAATGTATTTTAATGCATTTGTATTAATTTATTATGGTAAATTTATTAGACATAATACATATAAATGAGCTGGTATATCAGATCAATTAGTATTCTTAATCATGAGTCTCAATTTATTTATTCTGAGCCCACAAGCAATGCAGTAGACTTTGAGGAGATTTTACAAAGCTTCAGTATTTTGGGGCCTAAGATTCCAAAATACTAGAGAAAACAGTTTTAAAAGCATTAAAATATCGTTTTAATTATTAATTGTAATATTATTGTAATTAAAAGCATAAAACTTAAGTGAAAAGCAATAAAACCAAATTATCATCATTTATTTTTCTTCCCCATCTTCCTTCTGGGGACACTGGAGCAGCTGTAATTACTGTATGCAAGCATTTAGGCTTGCCAGGGAAAAGCTAAATACATGTAATTGATAGGAGCAGCTCAGTTTCTCAAGTGAGGAGAATGAGCGCTTGTGCTTACGTCCTGTGATTGCAGCCAGTTTCCCCTTCCCAGTCTGCAGCCAGTGACCTTGCCGTGGCTGCAATCAAAGATAACCATTCCTTTCTTGGGGGAGCAGAAAAGAGATACATCCAAATGAATGTGGAGCTTAGGGCAACTGGAGTGGCTGTTTTCTAAATTAGGAAGCAGAAGCTAATGTCACTATAGTCTCAATGATATCTGTCTGTCTGTGCATGCTGAGTTTGCTTTAGGTTGTAGCACCCAGATGAGCGGGAACTAAGTATAGGGACAGGATACCTGCATTTATTATACATCACATTCTTTCCAGTTTCATGGAATCACAGAATCACAGAATCACACAGAATCGTAGGGGTTGGAAGGGACCTCAAGGGATCATTGGGCCCAACCCCCGAAAAGAAAGATGGTAGCATATATCCTCTTTAAAATTTCTTTTCTAGATTTCAGATCAGCAAGAAGATGGATCCTGGTTTAGCTCTGCCAGTTTGAGAAGGGAAGGTAGGGCAAGAAAGCCAGAAACGGGGTGCACACCAGCATGGATCCTCCATGCCCATCTTTCTGCAAGCAACTGTTTTAAGGCACTATGAACTGGAGGTCACACCTGAACTGTCATGTCCCATAACCGCCATAAATCTAAATGTCTTTTTATACTTCTGACTTCATCAACATTCGGTGACAAAAAGTTCCCTAATTATTTCTTTAAGATCCAGTCTCTGGTGATATCACTGGTTATATTGTAAGATATAGTGAATAATCATTCTCTTTAATTTCTCTACCTGATTCACAAGGTCATAGACATGCTGTCACTGCTTGTATGAAACAAGAACTACAGGTTTATGCAGTTCTTGTGTGGAAGGTGTTCCATACCTGTAGTCCTCTTCTCCATCTCTGTAATTTCTCAAAAATATCCTTTTTGAGTGGCCACAATAGGAGCAGGATAAGAAAGGTGGGCACAGCACAGATGTACAGTGCAGCATAATGTTTTTTTCTGTTGCCTTGAATTAGAAATATCAGTCGCAGAGGCGAAATGCAAGCTGAGAGCAGTTGTTTTGAGTTCAGCTTCACTGTTTAAATCAGTTCGACTAGCTGTGAGAACAAAAGTTTGTAACCTGTGGTGCAAGGTGGGAGTACTTGCAGAAAAGGGATGAGATCACTAGTTGTTACAAGAAAGAGAAGCAATTTATTGCCTCAAGAAAGTGGCAGCATTAGCTACAAGCTGGCTTGGAATTTAATTTAGCTCAAAAAATCAAGAACCATGTTGAGTCTAAGATGTGTAATATGTGAGCTTTTGTTCTGAGGCATATCTTTAAAAGAGATTGGGCTAATCTCCTCAGGTCATCAACACTGAGACGTTAGAGGTGTATTTCCCCACTGATGATGGGGTGTTTCTATCCTTTATCAAGGGCAGAGTTTGTTCTGGTGCAAAATGGTTGTTTATTGTCAGCCTCATAGTTGCATGTGATAAGGACATTTGGTACATTGCATTGTCAGCCATGCAGATACAGGAGTTTGCAGATACAGGGTCTTGTAGGAGCAGCACTTTTGTTTTCCAGTTGTGGAGATGGTCACCAAGCCTTGCGTTTGCAACCCTGGGATGAGCTGGTTCCAGTGGCAGCGTACGTTTGTATGAAGAAAGTCTGCTCCTAATGAGGAGCTTAACAAAGCTGAGGGATTGCTTGAGCAGTAGGAGCAGATGTTCTGCAAAACAGTACATGAGGTAGGATCATTTTTCCATGTGTGTTATCATTCTTAAATCATTTTTCTGTATAGCTTCCCTAGGAAAGCTGTATGTGTGACATCTGCGGTTATATGACACTGTGAGGCTTCTTTCTGCATCAAAGCAAGTTTGCACATTGTGTTTGGAAAGGTCAGTTAAAGCTGTCCATTAGACTTAGCATGCTTAAAACCCTCTATCTTCTCAACATGGTGTAACCACATGACATAGTTAGGTTGAACTCAAAATTACTGATCTCGGCTTGTAGTAAGCTTTGAAGGCTGCTGCTACTGCTAAGAGTCAGAAAGTCTGGACACATGTTTCCACCACTAGTTAAAAACCTGCCATTGCCTTTATTTAGAAGTCATCACAGCTACGACATGATCATCGGTACTCTCAAGTCTAGTTCTCTCTTTGACCACTATTGAGAATTGGATTGATAGAGACATTATTCATACTAAAATGTGGGGATTTTGAGTGGTAGTGATTGATTGAGACTCTATTTTTCTGTATTTACTGTTATTTTTTCCAGTGTTCATAATTTTCTATTATAAAAACTGAATTTCAGCTGCTTTTTTACCACTTTGCTATCAGTTACTTGGTATCATGATCTTCTCTAGTTCTTCACATCTTAGATGTTACTGCCTTGAAAAGTGTTGCATCTTCATCAGTCTTCATCATGTCAGCATCTTCATCAATCTTCATCATCACTCTTCATCATCTCATCCTTCTCCTTTATGGCTCTGTTGAACAACAAAGTACCTGAGGAATACCTATGGTAGCCTTGTTCCATTGTCAAAACCAACCCATTATGCTTACACTTTGTTTCCTTTCTTTTAATCCTTATTAATCTACAGAAAGAGATTCTGGGAATAGCAAATACTTGCCAGGGGAGTGCTCTGTCAGCTGTGGGTAGTGGCTGCATGCAGGTCTCTAATATCCGTGGCTTTGCTAGTCTCTGGGTTTGCTTTCCTCACAGACCCTGAGTCAACAGGGAAGGGTGCTTTGATACAATGCTTATATGACTGTACTGTTTTTTCCCTTCATTCTAGATTTCCCCCAGAACTAAAATAAATAATCTGAAGAGTGTAAAGATACCATTTTCATTTTATCTATATCCCATGCTGGTGAAAATATGGTTGTATCACGACCAAGTTCTGAAGCAAGGTAACAATAAATGCATGAATTTTGATGGTTTCCAGCTTTAGCTGTTGGGACACATCTATTGCAAAAACTTGCTATTTAGATATAGAATCATAGAATCATCAAGGTTGGAAAAGACCTTCAAGATCAGAATATGTGGTTAGTGCACCTGGTAAAAATTCATGGTGTGGTAAAACACGGAGATGCTATCATAAGATAAGGAGATTTTCAAGTCTTTGTTAAGTAGGCACAAGAGTAAATGAACAGATGATATTCCAGGAGGCCTGATATCCACCTACTGTAAAGCAAAACAAAACATGATGCTAGAATTAGGATAATTGCAGTGGTATGGTTGCTAGCTTTCCTCCTTCACTTTTTTAAATGTTATTGAGGCTTAACTGAACAATTCCAACTTCTGAAGTAAGTCTGAGAGATGATTAAAAATTAAAAGCAAGCTAAAGAAAAGTGTTAGCAGGAGAGTATTTCTAACTCCCAGTACTGCCTTTTCCAAGCTGTGCAGCCTGGTAAGTTCATGTGCAGTGTTTTTCTTTGAAGTACCAGTTACATCTGGAGTGGATTGACCCTGGCTAGAGGCCAGGACCCCCCAAAATCACTCTGTCACTCCCCTCCTCAGGTGGACAGGGGAGAGAAAATATAACCAAAGGCTTGGGTTGAGCCAAGATGGGGGTGGGAAGAGGTCACTCATCAATTACCATCATAAGCAAAACAGACTTGACTTAGGAAAATTAATTTTATTTATTACCGATCAAAGCAGGGTCAAGTAATGAGAAATAAAACCCAAATCTTAAAACATCTTCTCCCCATCCCTCCCTGCTTCCCGATCTAAACTTGACTCCTAATTTTTTGCTCTCTCCTCCCCACCAGCAGTGAGGGTTGTGGTCAGTTCATCACATGTTGTTCCAGCCCCTCCTTCCTCCTCAGGGGGAGGACTCCTCACACTCTTCCCCTGCTCCAGTGTGGGGTCCCTCCCGTGGGAGACAGTCCTCCACCAACTTCTCCAATGTGAATCCTTCCCATGGGCTGCAGTTCTTCACAAACTGCTCCAGCATGGGTCTGCCACAGGGTGCAGACCTTCAGAACCAGACTGCTCCAGGATGGGTCTCACACAGGATCACAAGTCCTACCAGAAAATCTGTTCTGGCATGGGCTCCTTTCTTCACAGGGTCACAAGTCCTACCAGGAGCTTACTCCAGCAGGAACTTCCCACAGGGTCACAGCTTCCTTCAGGTGTCTCCACTTGCTCCAGTGTGGCTGCAGGAGGATATTTGCTCCATCATCATCCTCCATGGGCTGCAGGGAGACAGCCTGCCTCACCATGATCTTTTCCAGGGGCTCCAGGGGAATCTCTGCTCTGGTGTCTGGAGCACCTTCTCCCCCTCCTGATCTTGGTGTCTGCAGACTTGTTCCTCTCACCGTATTCTCACTCTTTTCTCTGGCTGTCACAGAGGTGTGGGATAATACTGACTGATTGGCTTGGCCTTGGCCTCCAGCACATCCATCTTGGAGCTGGCTGGCATTGGCTCTCAAATCTGGGGGAAACTTCTAGCAGCTTCTCACAGAAGCTCCCTGGTAGCCCTCACCCCACTACCAAAACTTCTCCATGCAAACCTAATACAGCATCCAGTGGTGGCATCCAATTAGACATCCCCCCAATCTGTCAACTCATAGATTACCCAAAGATAATTAATTCTCAGCCTTTTGAAGTTGGCATTTCAGGATTGCTTTACTTCCTGACCCAATTCAGCTTATCTTTGTTTTATTGTTTTCATTTTGGTAGAACAGGATTTCTTTTATTGCCGCATTGACAATGAGGTTCAATGAATGCCTCCAGCTGGCGTTGCCTGTTTTGTTGCTCTGCGTGATATCCTAATTGACATAGTGTTCTGGAATCTGCTGGAGATTATGAACTGTATACTTAGGGAAAGACTCTAGGATCATTAAGATTGCATAGTGTACTTCCTGCAGTGCTTATTAGGGATGAATTCATGTTTATTTGTAGTGTTGACAACAGAAGCTTGAACCATGTATGCTTCTGCTTTATTTCTTTTTCCCTTTACATTTTATTGTAAAGTAAAAATAGCTGAGATCTGTAGGAAATAAAATAACACGTAATAGAAATCTTAAATCTCAGCTGGTTTTAAACTGTTACTCCTGTATTAAATTTATCTTCAGGTTTGTAACGGGTTGTGCTCAATTTTGTCTCTTGGTACTCAGCATTAGCACAAGACAAATGCAGTTAGGATGTTAATTGTCACACTTAGTAGAAGATAATTTCATGGCAATAACACCTGTCTGCCATTCAGCTGCCCTCTAGATGCATTACATCAATTTAAAGGGTTGACTTCTTTTTAAATACGAACATTTTCAGAAATAATTTTAGCAGTTTGTGAGGTTACTCCTTCCTGTTGGAGATGTAAATGAGAGCAGAATCTGTTTCAGTTAAATGCTGGATTCTTCTCTCAGTAATGTAGTGGTGTTTTGTCTGTGTACCTTCAGCACAATTGAGAATACTCATTTTTAGTAGCACTTTTCATATTAAAAAAGTAACAAAAGTAGCAGCTCAAACAGAAATTATGGGGTTTTATTTGCCTTTTCCCCCCGAGATAGGATCTTTCTGAGATATTCATGACGAGACTAGTTCTGCAAAGTGAGAAGTCATGTCTTTATTCCCATTTTTCCACATCACTGTTTTGTTGAATGCATTCTTTTTCTCTGTGGGGAGAGCATAGCTGAGACCAGATCGAGAGATGCTGACTATCATGGAAGATGAAACTGGAAACCAGACCCTGTCACTAAAGGAGAAGTAGTTTGAGAAATGTGCTTTTTGTAAGCCCTTTGTTTTATTCTTTGCACGTTTGCTCCTAAAAGGAATAGAATATAGAGACCCTATCATTTTTAATATGGCAAAATGTTAAGAGTTAAGGACCAGGCTCATCACATCTAACTATGCATCATAGTGAGGAGCATGCACTAGGCATGCAGTCTGCTTCCCCCTCTAGGTGGGGACAAGTGAAAGATGACAATCAGGTACCTACTAAGAGTTGTAGATCTTAGGTAGGCTTGCCTATCTTCTAGATGGGCAGGTCTCTGTCCTCCTGCTTCAGAGTATTGACCTTTGTGTCTAGATTACATAACCATAAAAAATAATGTATGTATTTGAAAAAAACACCCATTAAAATGTGATTTCCCAAGCATGAACTTGACTAGTTTGTAAAGGGAAAAAAAAAGCATATTTAATACCATTAGCTGTTTTTAATTATATTTTCAAACCCTAAATGCATTTTTTTAATAGATACTTCAACATAGTGCTGCTTCTCCACTGAGGCCATAGAGCATGTAAATGGCTACTATAAAGTATAGGACACTACAGTTTCTGTAGCAGAGCTTGGGCTTTGTGCTGATTGCTTTTAGCACAGTTGTTGTGATGACCAGTGTGCTACATATTTCTAATGAAGCAGAATAAACACTCCCTGACTACGAGAACTTCAGTCTAAAATAAGGACCCTGTAGCAATGTAGGTAGGGTTCTAAATTATTTTGTTAGTTTTGACAGATTCAGCTGTCTTAACAGCATCAATTTAGTGGAGAAATCTGTTTGCACCGAAAAAAAATCAAAGCAAAATATAAGATAAATATCTTTATTGATGAAATGTAAGAAATTTGTACCAGCATTCATATTGCCAATTCCAACATAGCAGGAAAGAAGTTTTCAGCACTAATTATAACATCACCTGGGGGAAAAGCCCCAAAAACCAATGTTTTAAAAGTCTTTCTCATCAAATGTTTCAATTTACATTCATGAGCTATTTACATTATATTATATGTATTTATATATGTGTGTATTTATATATATTATATGTATGACTGCACTGCAAACCTAAGAAGCAATATTCCTTTGATTTAAAGTGATTTTTTTTTCTGTCTCAGTTACATGAGATATAAAGAAACATCTGTAAGATGACATTTATGAAACTGAAAAAACCCAACAACAAAGCAAGTTTTCTTTAGGAAGCCTCACCAAGTCTTCCTGTACCTAAAGCATATTCCATATCCTAGCAGGTTAATGCATTGCAGGAATTTCTACTCTAAGTGCGAGGTGGCTGCGATTCTCTATATAAAGGGCAAAAAACCTTCTCCATGTTCTTTGCAAGAATTTCAAATGCTGTAGGTCTTCTCCTTTTCAGGCCCGTGTTTTTTTCTCCATTTCAACAAAATTGCTAAACCTTAAAACCTTACGTGCAGATGGCTCCTCTGCAGCACAAAGGCAAGCTGCCTTAACTTTATTAGCAGGGACTAGATTTTGTCTCACCGTTGCCAGGATGAGAGCTTTTGTCTACAAAGAGAAGAGTAGGGTAACAGAGATGCATGGACATATAATGGAGATTGAGAGTTTATTCATTAGTGATTTTTTTTTCTCAAAAATAGTAATTTTTTTTTCACAGAAAAGGGATGTAGAATTAAATTTTAAAAAGTATTTGCATAGAGAAATTTCAGTTCTAAGGAAAAATTAAAACACTAGACTCACCACCAAGATAGTCTCTTTAAAATCGTTTTCCCTTTCACCCCTTGCATCAAATATATTCCTTGTGAGCACCATTCATATCCTATAGCATTTACTGTGTTTTTTCATTCATTCCTAAAAAGCTCATATTATGGCCAGACAGATGTTAAAAGTAAAGAAATCATGCCTTTTATGGTGACAAAAGACATAATTTTAATAGGCATTGAACACCTGTAACTACTGCTGACACCTGTTGAAATGAAACATCAGGTCGTGAGCATCTCTGGAAGTTTCTATTTGGTAGGAGTGGCAAGAGTTTAGCCCCTCTCTGGTGGCCTAATCTGCCAGGAACAGTTGCAGTCTGTATTGCATTATAAAAGCTCACTCAATCCTCGTGAGTGAGGACTGCTAACCCAGAGCTTTAGGGAGGAGCCATGAGTTTTGTGGTTTAAGCTTCTTCAGCAAGAAGTAAGAGGAATTTAATAGACAGCCTATGGCACTTAAGTAGTGTACAGTACACTACAGTTTGTATAGGGTATGTTTTTTCCACACAGGCCCTTAAGGAATTTTCTATTTTATAATAGTTAATTAGTGAAATACCTTTTGCTAATCTTCAGTTTCATCTCTCTCAAACATTTGCAAATGCTTCTCCATAAAAGAGGTAATTGCCCAACAGTTAACGCTCTACTGAAGTTACTGTTTGCTGAAAAATTACTTACAAGAGCACATGGATGGGAGATTGGATGCTGCTGAGCGATGGCACTAATGCAGTTTCGGAAAATCAAAGTAACCAAAGAAGTGGACTCCATGCTCCACTCCTGGAGCTGTTCATCCTCCAGCTTAAATGAACAAAGCTTTATTCAGATCAATTTAGCTCTGACTCAGTGTCCAAAATCAGTCTAAATGATTATGCATAAGCATCACTGTAAGGTGCCAATTTTGTGTAACTGTGCCAGTGATGATAAAGTAGAATAAAAGTCCAAATGTGAGTAGCTATAAATAATTGAAGGGAATAAAGCTGAGGCGTGGAAAGACTGGAGGTGCTTTCAGCTAGTTAACCCGCTGAGAATTTGGTTTCTTATGCTGTCTATCACTTTTCCTAAGTTTCCTCTTCAGGCTTACAATGTGCTTAAAATCAAAATCTGGTTTTAATTAGCATTGCTAAGGTGGCCTGCAGGTCCACCAAACCCCAGTAGGTGGACATGGGCAAATTTTTGCCATCACTGAACCACTCAGCAGACTGGAAGTGTGAACTTTGCTGGAGTCCCTGATTTTCATACCCTGAAGATCCTGTGAAAAGACCATCATCATCATGTCTGATGTGCTATGACAGCAAAGAAGTGGGCTGCAAAGGCAATACAACTCTCTTCCCCTTGGGAAGAGGTAGGTTATATGGCAACAGGTGTTACCAGGCATTTTTATCTTGGATGGCCAGGCTCCTGGGCTTTCTTATAGAAAATACCCTTTCGTGACAACATCCTACATTGGCTGACAACTGCTACAGTCAATTCCTGGCAGAACAGTGAGAACTGGTCTCCTGGAAGTTAAGTATTTGAGGCAGGCACAGGCCAGTCAGGGCTTGGCAGCTACAACGGGGTAAGTCTGGTTACTTCATCCTGGACCTTGTTCTAGTGGTGGGCTAAGGAAATATTCTTATTGCCAGAGACAGGACAAAGCAGACTGCAGGATCGAGCTTCCAACACTAGTGTCTTTTTTGTCTTATTTATTTTGGGTTTGTTTTGGCGCTTGTAATAGAGATGATCATCCTGAACAGAATGTTAATTCATCCCTGCAAAAATTCCAGCTTGCTTTTGTTTGTGGTTTGTGTGAATCTCTCCCTGCACTGAGGAAATAGATATTCATAGGTCCTAAGGCAATTTGTTTTCAGGGAATTATGTGACCTTGTAAAGTTCATGAAATGGATAGAGTTCTGATTTAGTCCCATGATGACATTTTACTTTAAACCGTAGAGACAGAGCTTTTTATTGTGCTTTTCCAAAATAACGAGTTGCACTTCAGCAATATTTAAAAGGAAGCACATGTGGGAAATCTTTCACTGCAGACTGAATGGCAGAGGAAAATTAGAGGCTCAAGAGGGAACCAAAAGGCCTTATAGCAGGTATCTATACAGAAATAGGTTTCCTCTTTTTATTACCTACTACTAAATAAATAAAGACTCATGTTAATATGGTTACTTTTCCCAGTAAAGAAGTTGGCCAGGTCTTCAGGCTTAGCCAGTCTGATTTGTGTCAGAGAAGGATGTTGATAGTGATATGGGGGTGGTATTACAGATAACCCTGAGATATAGAACCAAGGCTGCTGAATTTTGTTTATTCCTGAAAGACAGGGACTGTAGCAGGATTTTTAAAGTGACAGAACATTTTTGAGGAAACACAGCATAGAGCTGTATGAAGATGTTCTATCAGCCTAAGCCACTTAGAAAACTTTAGCTTTGTCAGCAAGAAGAGGCAGGTCTACTAAATTAATTGTCTTCACATGAATGGATGTTACTGTGGAGGCACATTTTTTCTTGAACTAAGTACTACAAATATTTATAAGCATTTAAAAATTTTGTTTATTAGAAATAGAACTTTGTTCTAATTCCTACAAGTATGGAAACTGTAAGATTAGTTGGTAGATACTGGAACACTTTCAATGTGCACAGAACAATGACATTAAAGTATTGGTAGAACATCACCTAAAATAGGATAGAATTTTCTCACCAGCACTGTTTTCCCTTAATTTTTTAAGCTTGTAAGAAAACAAGTAATTCTACATGTTTGTATGAGTCAAGATAGAATGTTTACAACATTTACATTGTCAAATACAATGATGGCATTTTTACAAGCAAGGTTGGCATTAAATAAGTAAAGCACAGATTTTTTTTTTGGTGCCTTTTATTGTATGTTTACTTTTGCCTCTTTTATTATATATACTTTTAGAGGCAATTCAACAGTGGGGGTATTGTAGAAAGCCTTGTATACTAACAGTAGACAACATGAAGTAATGGATATCTCTAAAATTAACTTCTGAACAACTACCTTTGTGATGAAAATCATCTTCACTTGTAAATGGTTGGTAGGTCAACACAGGCTATTGCAGAAAGCTAGGAAATTGTGCATTTCAGCTTTATTTTGCTGTAACTTACTGAAACTGGGACAAAGAAGCTTGGCATTGGGGCACTTGGAACTGAGCAGCTTCTAGTTGCTTTCATTGCCACCTGACTACAAAGGAATGTATAATCCCCCAGTGATTGTCCTGGAGTTCTTCTCTGGCTCTGCAAATGCAACTTGAAGTTTGGCTGGCTGTGAACAGTAATAATCCTTTGGCTGGATGCTTACACAGAGCACAGCAAAGTTTTAAGTTTTAAACTCTTCACGTAATTTTATTTTCTGAAGACATTCGCAGAATGGAAGCATCTCCTTGCTGTGAAAATTAGCCAGTTGTCTTCAGAAAACATCATCTTAACTTAAATGTATTAAACTGTTGGATGCAGTAAATTCAGAGTGTCTCTCCAGGATCTTCCTGTATCTGTTGCAAATTGTTATGAACTATAAAAATTACCTATTTTTTTTTTTTTCCCTTTGTGTCCACACTGAGCTCCTTTAGAAGGAGATCATGTAGTCTCTCAGGGCCCGGAGGAGCAGGCTGATCGGTAGAGGAAGGTATGCCAGGTCCTCAATGAGACCACCACCACTTTTCTTATTGCTTAAAACCATACTCATGCTTGAATGTACATGTATGTAGAAATACAACTCTCTGTCCATGACTGAAGAAGAGCAGAGGAGGTACAGTGATGGAAACCAGTCGCCTGACAAGAGTTTGGATTGCCGGACAGGTTCACAGTCATGATGCAAGTCCAAGGTCAAGTTGACAAGGCAAGGTCAGGGCCTGCTCACTGTTGTAAGTCTATAAGGCCTGTAAAGTCACAGTTATAAGGGCTATTCCCACTATCTGTGGTAAGTGTGAATTTTTAGCGCAGCAGGAATCAGACTAACTGTGCATCTCTGAAAATACACCCTAAGCTTTTTAATGGTGTCCTGGCTCTGGCCAGGCCAGAGTTAACCTCCCCAGGCAGCCAGCCCAGGTGAGCTAGACTAGCCTGGGCTGTTTCCACGCCACCTGACATCACTTCTCCATAAAAGGGGCTGGTTGGGAAGGAGTATTTCTGGATGCCTCCAGGGCAGTCTGAGTACAGCTGGGCCCTTGTGCTGGCCCTTGTGTTCTGTAGCACTCTGTGGTATCCTTGGATTGGTAAGGTACTCTGTTATCACTGGGTGGCTGTGGGCTGTTATTGTTCCCCTTTCATGGTGATTTTTCAGTAAACTGCCCTTATCCCAACCCAGGAGGCTCTGTCTGTTTCTCTTCTGGGTGTGAGCGGGAGGCATGTGGTGCTCAGCCATTGCTTGGGGCTGACCCACCACAATGGCCGACTTAACACAGTGATCATGTACTGATGCTTGCATTTCAGGAGGTTATTTGAGCCCTCAAAGCTGCAGTATTTTATAAATTTAAACCTTATCAGTCATATCAGTTTTGAGGTTTAAGAGTGAGTATAGTTCTAGTTTTGTCTTTGATATTGATACTTATAGTGTTGTTATGAACTTTGAGATACATTGATAAAATCTTGCCTCTTAATATTATAGTTGAAACCAGGAGAGTTTTAGAGTACCAGATATTCTTTATATACTCCATTTATAAAAGTAATAGGTGGTTGGCTTCTTTCCAAGTAAATTGTGGCTATGTGATAAGAACATAATTAATTAATTTGACAGTCTTCAATTTTTATATTTAATTAGTTTGTTATTGTTCAGTTTTACTAGACTTTCATGCAGTATATGTCATTGTTTCTTTAAAATCTTTAATATTCCTTCTTTGTGATAACATATTCTCACTGAATATCTAAAACAGTGGAAGAAATGTATTTTTTTTTCAATAACGCAATTCTTTGGAGAGAGAGAGAATACTCTGCTGAAAACCCATGTGACCAATGTTGTTTT
The DNA here is from genome assembly GCF_964237585.1 of Gallinula chloropus. Classification (NCBI taxonomy): domain Eukaryota; kingdom Metazoa; phylum Chordata; class Aves; order Gruiformes; family Rallidae; genus Gallinula; species Gallinula chloropus. The sequence goes on along the minus strand of NC_140085.1, from coordinate 36,517,300 downwards.
ACCACTGCGTGTAAATAAATATATTTAAATCCTAATGGATTTACATCCTGTGGACGTCTGTCAGATTTGGTTAAAATAAGCTGGTGAAGGTAAAAGTTAATCAGGAGGAAGAAACTTTTAGTTTGACAAGCAGAGACCCAGAAGCAAGCACCATGGTTGCTTGCAGCTCCTTTCCTTAGGAGCCTAGAAAGAATGCAGAAATGTTGTGAAGATTAATCCATTTTCTGGCAGATGTTCTAGCCAGAGGCGGGTGTAACAGGACAGGGTTTGCTGTTGGCTGAGAGCAGCTGTGAGACAGGGCAAATGGGGAAAGGAACTTGACCAAGAACCTCAGTGTGTCTGTGGTGCACAGAGCACAGGAGATAGAGGGCTTTGTGCTAACTGCACCTGACATGGTGAGTGGTGAGTGGAGGCAGGAGCGCTGAGATGTCATGAAAAGCATATGTAAGGGATGCGTTTTCATGGTACCTGGCAGGCAGGAGTCTGTTAGCAATCTAATCTTTTCTCTCTGTCTGCTTTTCTTTTTTTTTTTTTTTTTTTGGCTAGTCCTTCTGGCAGGAGGTCTCATGAGCTCTTTGGAAGTGAAGTTTGCTTGTTTTCATTACTTATATTTTTTGTGAGCTTGTTCAGTACCAGCTCTTGTTGTTTGCCTTGAATAGTTTTCTGTATAACTGTTCTGGAGGGCAGACAGAAGCACACTTCAGGATATTATTTCCCCTTGTTTTGTGAATAAGTGAGTGCCAGTCCTATGTTTCCTGTGCTGAAGCACACCAATATTGTTGTAACCTCTTTTTACCTGAAATTAAGTTTTAGAGAGCCTTCAAAGTATTTTGAGATCTGGTAGTGAGGGGTTTATTTTCTTTCTAATGGAATATTTGGAAAAATGCTGGTAGGTTTTTGTATGGTGGGAAGCAGTGTACTGCCAATGGTGGGAGCTGCACACATATAAAGTTGCCTGAGGATCTGCTTCTGTCTAATCTGGGTAATATAAGCCACACTTCCCTGATAGAAGGTATTTCAGTTATCAGTCAGCAAATTTGCTATCGTTTACTGCTGGCTGCGAAGGCAGAAAACTCACCAGGAGGCAGGGTGAAGAAGAGGATCCAGAGAAGCTGATTAATATATTGTCTGAGCTGCCTATCATTGGAGCCTAATAGGTAACCTCCATTAGAGCCACAGGCTAACCTCCAGCGGCACCACTCCTTCCCTTTCCCAAAGGACTCAGATTTCATACCCATTCCAACAAGAAGATAAGCAGCTGAAAAAATTGGTGGCTGTCAGTGTTTTTCTCCACTGCGTTTTTACATATAGAACAAATCAAGTGCCTTATGCTGTGAATTGCAGAACCAGCAACACCATATGTACTGGCATGATTTCTGCAAACTCTAAAAAGGAGGAAACATGTAGGTATTGTGTTGGGAGTGCTACTCATTATATAGCCTTCAAGCTGGTTTGCTCTAAGCTGTTATAGGTGGTAAAATTGCATCTGTGGGAGAGGTCTTTGCCATCAGCCTGTTGCTCATCCAACTGAGGTACTGGGGGACAGTTTATGTGCAAGCTCCAAGTAGGAGATGCCATGATGCTCACCATCAGGACCCTGCAATATTCAGCTTTTGTACTAAGGCTCTATCCTTCTACTAAACCCACATTTATGGGATAGCAGGAAACAAGTCTCTTGTTTGGCACAAGACAGTGTAAAGCAAAGCTTGGGAAACTTTTGCAGGAAATGAACTGTATCTAATCCAGTTTGATATAGTAGACGGCATATTATTAAGCCAAATCACCATGTTTATCCCTTTTTTCTTTGCACCCTTGTCCCTGAAGCCAGTAGCCTTTCCTCCTCCAGGCAAGCTTTGGAGGGGTTTATAATTGGAGGGATCAGGAAACCTTCTTGCTGTCCCCTCTCCCCTTCCACCCTTGCTGCCTCCCAAGTTCATGGCAATACTTACTGCTGAATAAGATGCAGCACTCCATTAAAACTCAAATCACTGAAATAATGAACTGGAATAAATTGCCAGGGGCAATGTGTGTTTTGTTAAGATACCAGAAAAAAAATCCATAGACCAAGTCCACAGGGGCCTGGACTTTGCATTTACTCCCATCAAATGCAAAAGAAAGGAAAAACAGCACAACTACTAGGAGGCTATCCTAATTTTATTTTGAAGTTTCTCATATTTTCATACTGAATCAACTTTTCATCCAGTTTTATGTTGTGGGTTTTTTTCTGGCAACTTTTTGTCATCCTCTTTCTTTACTTCTGGCGTGATGCTGGTGAGCTGAAATGGTAATTAGCTCCCTGTCAGGACAGCTCAAATTTTGCAATTTATTTTTGCTTGTCACCTGTTGAAAAAGAACTGGAGATTCCTTTTTCAGTCAACTAAGGAATCCATTAGTGACACAAAAGCAGCAGCTGCATCACGGCAGGGATGCACAATAGTTCTGTACATCACTTACTCTTTATCTGCTTCAAGACATCAGTACAGATTGTTGCCTTTAATTCTCTGGAGGGAAAAAAGAAGTCTGTATAGTCCATAACACTCAAGTCCATAAGAGCAGCTTAAAATCAGCTGCTCTCTTTTTTTTTTTACTCCTGAAATGACATTTCTTATCCCTCAAAACCTTATTGCAGGTTTGATTGACAAACAAACAGAAAAGTTGTACAGCTAATGTGTAGTCCAAATTCAGTGCTGCATTGCTTAAGTTTTTAAGTCTTAACTTTATCAAGAAGGTTTAGTAACCCAGTGGTAAATCAGGCAGCTTCTCAGGATACTTGCAAGATCTGAGATTCGCTCAGGCTGACTTGGCTGAGAATTCAGGTTATAGTCTGAAGCCATAATGGTCTTTTTGATGCAGAAAAAGTGGCAGCAGCCAACGTATTGGTCATTTCTTTCTTTATCCTCCACTTGTTGTAGCACAGCCAGAAACATTGCAAATATAAATGACGGGGTTGTATTTCAGCTTTTGTCAAAAGGAGCAAGAATGAATAAAAATAAAAGCTGTAAGATGAAGATGATTACAGCCAAGAAATCTGAAGAATGCTGTGGTCATTTTCTAAACATTTTTTTTTTTTAATTCTGGTCTCTTTATGCAGCATCACACTGACCTTTGGCAGGGTACTCCCTATTGAGACAGTGTTTTCACAATCTGCTAGCCTCCTTTAGTCTTTGCCAAGTGCTGGTACTGATGGGTTTTCAAACACCCTTTCCAGTGATGGAATTTCATATACCCTTTTCCTTTGCTTTTAGTCCTTTCAGAAAAAGTACTTTCTGTCCTGGTAACCTGGTAACATCGGCAGCGCATGCAATGTGGTATGTTGAACTAATTGCCAATTAAATAATAGGGAAGGCCAAGATCTAACAGAAAATCATTGTGCACAGTTCATTAACTGCATTTCACAGAACCAAACTCATGCCACAGGATTTTTAAAAACAGGTTTAAGGAATGAACAGTTTCTTCCTTAATACTGAATAGCCACAATACAGAGCAGAATAGAAAGATATTCAGACTGGCAGTTTCTGAGACTTTTTACTTCTTCGCCCCCACAGAGCCCCAGGTAGATACCTGTACAATTCAGAAACTTCTTCAGATTGCTTTATCTTCTCTGTGGGGTGAATGGCTTTTTTATAGAAAAGAGACATGGGGAGTCTTGAGGATTAACAGTACCTTAGTACTATGTGTAAATGCACCTTCTCTGATGTTCATTTTAATAAACCAGGAAATACAAAACAAGACTGAGGAAAATACTGCAGATGCCTTTCAGGCAGTTTTTAAAATATTTGAGTGGTTTCACAGAACAATTGTGAGAATAGTCAAAGTACCAGAAAGAAAGTATACCTTATGGTAAGGGGTGCACACCACAGAGTATTTAATTTACAAAGATTCAGCTATTAACTGCAAGCAATGGTAAAGGGCTGTAAGAGGAACTTTTGTATAGTAAAAAAAGGTATGACAAGGCTGGTTCTTGATGCCAGACAGATTCAGACAAGAAATGGAGAGGGTGTGCATGTGTTCATCAGAATGGGCTTGAATATAGGTAAAAATTCACACACACACACACTGGTACACCCTACAGCCCCCCTTTCCCCCCCTCCCCCCCCCCCAAAAAAAAAAAAAAAAGGCATAAGAAGTGAGTTATGTTTGGGGAAGAGTAGAAGTTTTAGAGAATGAACACTTCATCTAGAGCAACAGGATTTGAGAAGTCAGTGGTAAATATACTGGTGGGAATGGGTGAAGTACTTAGAAAAAAGTAAAGGAGATAGATACCAAAATAAAATTTGAAAGTAGTACTTTTATAGTAGATCTAAAAGCTCATTTTGAAAACCCTTACCTTTAACATTTGAAGTGTTGAGATAAAAATGTTTCAAAATAAGTTTTCACATATGGTCTATTGAATGAACTTAAATTTTACCATGAAGGATTATTTTTTGAGATGATCAGTGATATCTAGCCATAATACATGGAGATATATTTTCAGTCTTGCTGGTGTTGGAATGCCAAGTAGCTGCTGGTTCTAAGGATCTTTTTCATGCAGGTAGTTTTGTTTCTGTGTGAATGGAATGTCATTCAAAGGATTCATAACCCAGTATCATCTCAATACCTTTTGTTATTGATTTAGCCGCTACCAAGAGGGTTTTTTTTTACAATCAGTCCTTTCTGTATTTTTGAACTCCATCACAGCTTTGTTTACAATTTCCATGGCTGCTTGTAGTATACAAACATGAAGTTCTAGGTTGGAGGTTTTTTGGTTGCTAGGAGCAATAAAAATTGCTGTTCACTAAAATTGTCTGCTCTGAACCTCACTGGAACCTAGCAGTTTAATTTGTGGTCTAACAGCACTAAAAGGAGGTGGTCTGAAAGAGAATAGAACTGGAGGTTCTGGCTTTGGGAACAGGTAACAAGGCTTGCCAGCCTGAAAACACAGGATCCCACTCTGAGGGAACGCTGTGCCAGAACATTATCATCTGTGTTCTTTCTACAGCTCCAGTTTTTGAAATACTGTGAGAGCTCAGAGGTAGCTCTGTTAAGTTTTGACCAGCTGCCTCAGTGCTTTAGTCCAGTACTTTACACCTTGTGAGAATGTATTTACTAGTTACTGAAGTGTATTCCTTGCTAAAGTTTCCTATAGCCTCTCACTCCAGAACCAGTTTCCAGCTTCTTGTTTTTATTATGCCTTTCTCTAATAGGTTAAAGAACCCTTTTTGTTTCCAGTATTTTCAACCCATACTTAATGTCCTGTAGCCAGGATATTCCTCACTTGTCTCTTTGGTATGCCAGACAATTGAACAAGGAAAGTTCTTGCCATAAGGCGTTTTCTCTGCTTTTTCTCTCTCTGTGTGTGTATGTGTATTTATATGTCTCTGTGTGTGTTTGTATATATGTGTATTTTACATCTCTCCATGCTTTTTTCTTTTTTTAAAATGTCATGATTATTTACAGTGTTCCAATCTGAGCTGTGCCAGTGCCAAGCAAATTTGCTTATTTCTAACGAGAAAATTCACATGATAACTGTACTCCCTATTCATTTAATTCCTGAGGGTCACACCGTTCTTTTGGCAATAGCATTGTCCTGGAAACCCCAGCTAAATCGCTTGTCCACTGTATCCCCAACGTACTTTTCAGAGTTTCTGCTGTCCAGGGCACACCCATTCTGGTTTATGACCTCTGTAATTTATTCCTTTCTCCTCTGAAGGCTGTAGCTTTCTAAGCATCGAGGAACACTGTGGCTGCTTTGTTCTTATTGTTAATTGTGTTGTGGCTGTGTTTTTTTTTTAAAGCAGACTTCTTCATTAGCAAGTATAGAAGGAATGATTTTACATTTATTTCCAAATAACAAACATTATTGCGCTGAACGTGTCAGAAAACCTCCTGTGAAATGTAATTTGCTTTTCCATGACCTTCCTTTGCCATTTTTAGATGGGAATTGCTATAGACTTCAGAACTTTAGTTGTAGCGTGCAGTTATGTGCCTGCCTGGTAGTACAGAACATCAATGAAGTTTTGAAAGAGAAGATACCAGAAAGGAAGTTTCCTACATCACAATAAGCCTAAAATATAGTCTCAAAAAGATACTTTGAAGTGCCTTCTGGAATTGAAGGAAACTTTACAATGCCTGCTGTAAGAGGCTAATAAGAGCTTTCAGACTCCTTCCACCAGGGTTTTCTTTTAAGATCTGTCCTGTGTCCATTGGGAATTAAGGAGAGTGGTGGGTTATATACCACATAAAGAATGAAAAATGAAATCTGAAAAAAATCAGTACCAAAAAATTCGTGGTTAGAAAACTAAATAACCCTTTAGAATCATCTTAAAGATACAGACTCAGTTTTGAATACGAAGTTATATGAAACGCCTCCAAAATACGTACAGATTTTAGTAAAATTCATTAAATTCTTTCATACCAGCAGATAATTACTGCCAGATAATCCTTCTTAGAATTTAACAGAATGGGTTACTTGGTGATGTGATGCCAATGTGAAGACTTAAGTGATTTGATGTCTTAAGTCTAATTTTGACACTAGTTTGTGTAGCTTTGATTTCCAAACATATTGCTTTGTTCTTAGTTTAGCATTAAAAACTTTAGATTGTTATGGTTTTTAAATTTTCTCATGGCTAATGGTTTGAAGTGACATTTATGAGGCACAGGTTGAGTCACATTTATTTCACAGCATAATTGAGACTCGGACCTCTTGCTGTTGATGACTTAAGGCTATCACCTGACCACTTCTCTCTGTATTTAATTCAAATGCATTTGGTTTTCACCATAGGTTCGCACACTTCACAGGATAAATACAAATTGCTAAACTCAAGCATCTTTATAAAAAACACTAGTGATGTGTTAGACCAAATAATCTCTAGATGTGCCATGAAGCGTAAAATAGTGATAGTAAAAAAGTTGAGTAATTAATATCATCATCTGACCCATTACAAGTATTATTTTGTGGGTTTTTTTATCTTGCACATTAGTAACTGGTTTCTTGAAACTCTGCACTGCAAAATGAACGTCAAAACAGAGGGCAATCAATGGGAAACAAAGGAAAGGAAATCTGCTTTTTCATACTTTTGTGTGATGTCATAAGACATGTAGGCAAGTATCAAGTGTATTCTCCACATAACTTACAGGAAGATTATAGCAGTGTGCCTTTAATTTCCTCAACTGTAATCTCTAGTGTCAAATTTGATAGCATACATGAGATTTTTGTGTGTATCAATAAATCCATTCTTGACTACGTTACAGTAGTTACAGGCAAAGGAAGATTTGCCTGTGTTGAATGGGAGAAATTTAGTCTTTATTCAATTCTTATGTACAGCAAAGAGGTAATGTACGCTATTTATCAGTTCATTGCTGATGCTTGGACTGTCATTTGCTCTTTTCCACCCACGATAAATGTCTGTAGAGTTCAGCTTATAAACAGTGGAGTAGCCTGCTTGTGCCAAGCAAAGACACACCGCAGTGCTCTAAGACAGGAAAAAGCAGGAAGGAAGTTTCTTTGTTAGGATTGGTTTTAAAGTTGTCTTTGGTACATGCTCTGCTAGGGAGCTGGTGCCTCCTGGAGTGAAGGTTGCTCCATGTCTTCTGAAGTTCATCTTTTCATGAAAATCACGTAAGACTTTATTCCCACAGAAAACCTAACACAAGTTTCCTCTCAGACATCCAGCTTTCAACATTTTTTATATCCTCGTGTCTGATCTTAATTCTGTTTCTTCTCTTAGAAAATGTAAAGCCAGACTTAAATTTGTAAAGTAACAGCTTTGAAATGCACACACCAAAATGATCACACAGAAATTATTCCTGATTTCCTGGTACTGGGGTCCTAAATCATCATATTTCTATTGTTCCACTGCGTTCCTACTTAAATCCTTCAGTCCCCATATGCCATACTGACAAAGCACTATTCTCTCTCTCTTTATCATCTCGTTTCTCCTTAAGAGGCCTAAGAATGATCTGCAAAAGTTTGGACTTCAGATCCTGTGAAAGCTCACAAATACTGAAATTTTAGCTCTCCAAAATGGCCAATACATTTCTGTGATTACTGTAAAAGAAAAGTGAGATTGTAGCATTAAAAGAAACCACTGAATCAGATTGTAATGTAATGTAAGATGCCATCTCTTGGGTAAGGTGATACTGGCTTATTGCCAAATTTCAATATCTTAGAAAAGGAATTTCCTTTCTAGTTACACATCAGTACAGAAGCTATCTGTGCTGTGACCTAGAGCTGCCCTGTGTTAATGAGAAGAAAAAAGTGATATATAAAACTGTATTGGAAAATGTCTGGTGAGTTCAATAGCAATATATAGCAATATATAGCAATAATTTTGCAGGCACCCCCATTAGATTTTTTCCATGTTGGAACTGCAATGAGAATTAGAAAAAAATTCACATTACAAGGAGACCCCAAAGTTCTCTGAATGTTTTAGAACATAATTTACATTACAGTACCAATGCTGTACACTTTAAAAATGATTTGTAATATATTGAGAACTACAAAGACCAAATGACCAAATTTGTGTTGCTATAATGAATCATTTGACAGATGCATTAGCAGACCACAGAATGCAATATGCAGCAGGTTTTGGTAGTTATAAATAGCAGCATCTTTCACATGGCCTTTTAAAATGTACTAATAATGCATGCTGGACTATGTTCTCATTGTATCTCCATCAGTATAAAAGCAGAGAGATGCCAATGAAGATAATGATGCTATTTCAATTTCTGATATTGGTTACTGTGAGTAACATTTTGTTCTTCTCTTTTCACTTCAGCTGTACATCAGGGAGGTAATTTTACCCTTTTTTTTCCCCAGATAAATTGAATGTGAAAGGTACCTTGCATGCCTCTCCAGTTAAATTAGTTCAACTGAATATTTGAGGCAATTAAGAAAAGTTGAGCACTTTGGGGAAGAGGTCAGGGGAGAAGGACAAATCCAACTACAGTAGAATGTGTGTAAAGTTAATAGATTAAAGCTTCTATAATTAATTTTCTTTAAAGACATTAATGTGTAGATATTCCTGATTTGTAGATGCACAACCCCCTGTGGCAGGGGTGTTTGACTAGATGATCTTTAAGGTCCCTTCCAATCCAAACCATTCTGTGAGCCATTCTGTGGGTGCAGACCTTCAGGACCAAACTGCTCCTGGATGGTCCCCCATGGAGTCACAGGTCCCCCCTGCAAACCTGCTCCAGCATGGGCCTCTCTCTCCATGGGCTACAGCTCCTGCCAGGAGCTTGCTTGCTCCAGCATGGGCTTCTCATGGGGTCACAGTGTCCTTTATGTGTCTTCACCTGCCCCAGTGTGGCATCCTCCATTGGCTGCAAATGGAATTTCTGCTCCCCATCATCTTCTATGGTCTGCAGGAGGACAGCCTGCTCCACCACGGTGTTTCCCACAAGCTGCCAGGGAATCTCTCTCCTCTGGCACCTGTACCACCTTCTTCCCCCCTCTTCACTGACCTTGGTGTCTGCAAAATTTCTTGCATCTTCTCACTCCCTTCTCTGGTGGCAAAAAGCATCCACTTGCATTTTTTCCCCTCTTAAATATGTTATTATAGAGGTGCTGTGGTGTTGCTGATGGGCTTGGCCTTGGTCAGTGGCAGGCCCAGCCTTGAGCCCAACTGGTGTTTACTCTGTCAGGCCTGGGGGAAACTTCTAGCTGCTTCTTGCAGAAAGCAACCCTGCAGCCCTCCTCTCCTCTGCCACATCCTTGCCATGCAAAACCACAACACAAGCCAAGGCAATGGGCACATTTGAACTGTGTTCTGTTCTGGAAAGCAGGAGCTGTAAACACATGAATCCCAACATTACTGCATACTACATATCATACTGTCAAATGACAGGCTTAATCAAAACAGATAGGGTGCATGTTTTGAAAAGATTATCTCTTTCAGATATACTTTACTGCAGTTTTGATTATGCCTGGGTTTTTTTCAGGAACTCCCAAAAAGGGAAAGTCCTTGTGTTGGAGACCACATGTACCTTGATGTGAATGCTTCCAGGTCCATATCAGCAATGCAGTATATACAGAATATCTCAGCAGACCTGTAGGCAGTTGTTTAATGGAGTCTGTAGAGACTGTTTTATTGCTTGGAAGAATGTGGAGTTGCAAGATGTTATGACATTGCTTTGCAATCAATACCTTCTAAATTGGAAGGTTATTTTGATTTCTTGGCGTATCGCCATACTGAAATAGCATCTGTGAAAGAACACACTCATATGTTACATTCAACTGAATAGTTATCAACTAAAACATTTGTAATTATTTGAAATTAGTCTATTGGAAGGCAATTACTTACTAATTCAACTTTCATAACTAAAGAGGAATGTCTCCCTTTGTGGCTGAATTGCATAAGCTGTATTTATCTACATATTGAAACGCGTTTTTCATCATAACAATATGAAATGTGGAACAAGATCTCAAAAATGGAATTTTGTAGGCTTCAAGCCTGATGAGTGCCTCCAGTTGTTTTGCTATGTGTGTTCAACCTGTATTTAAAGTGTTTGCAGACACTTAGTAGACCAGGCCTTTGGCTCTCAAATGTCTCTTTGGGTTTTAATTTAACATTTTCTTGTTAGTATTTCGGAGTAAAAAGCAAAGCAGAATTATTTGGATGTATAAAATAAAGTGCTTCCTATTCCAACTTTATTTATAGACCTGTAAATTACTTAAAAGTGATCTTAAATGGTTCTCTGGTTTCAGTCATTAAACTGATTTGTCATACTTTTTATAATCTTCTACTTGTACTTTATTTTCTATGCACAAACATTATTGCATTACAAAGATAAAATACATTTTCAGATGTATTGCACTGTAAAGATAAAACACTCTCACGCTCATGGAGCCAATCCTGAATATCATTGTACAAACTCTGGATGAGATGCATCTCACTAAATTTTTGGGTTGTTCTTGTTGAGCGTGCCAAATCCAGTTGCCTGAGGGAGGTGAGGCTGCCACAGCTCCCTGTGCCAGGGACCAGCCAGCAGTGATGCTCATCTGCTTGTGCAGCACATACATACATCTGTATGTGGTTGTCTATGAAGATCAACAGACAGAAAGCAACTGCAGTTGCAAACAGAGACATGCCCAACAGCAGCTGTTCAAGATTAAGGCCTGTTTGTGGAAAGCATGTGACTATATGTAAATGTAGACCCCTCCGGTAGCTGCCCTGAATCACTCAGCGTGTCCCAGACCTGCTTATGGATTCCCCAGATGCCCCCAGCTGCTCCAAGACCTGCCCCCAAATCTCTTGCCCTAACTGCTGGCTAGTCCAGCTTGATGTCCGCTTGCAACATGCTACCCACTGAAGCTATATAGTCATGTTTCTATTCCATTTTCCACAGTTGATGGCACTCTGGACACTTGGGCCCCGGTGACCCGTGGCTCCTTCTCCAGTAGTCAACACTCAGGACCACCCCCCCCACTCCAGTTGCTGCCACTGAAGGCACCTGGGCTCATTGGGTTCATGGTCACACCCCAGTGGCTGGCACAGGTGCCTCCACGTGCACACATGCACATAGAATAGGGAGCCCCTCACCTAGGGAATTAGGCAGAATTTAATAAGAAAAGAGGACACACTTTGGTGATCAGGCCAGAGAATTGTACTGAGTACCCACCTCTGATATGCAACTGAACCTTATTGCCCACTTACCATCCATTTTCCACCTTTATTCCTCCCGTCCACCTTGATTTAATCTAAGTATAATCATGGTATCAGTATTCTTTCTTGGAAGCATGGTAAGATGTGATTTCTGGTATCTCTGAGGTGTAGTGGTTTTGACTCTGGGATTCATCCAATAGCTGTTCTGATGGTGCATGTCCCCCTTTGTTGACTAGGTATAGGTGCTGTGTGACTCTGAGGCTCTACTGGGGTTGACAGAGAATACGGGCATGAAGAGTATCAACTGGTAACTTGCAGAAAATAAACTAAGCTTTAAAAAAAAATGTTTTGGGTTGGTTTTGGTGGTGTGAGCTTTTTGTGGCTTTTTGGTTTATTTTTACAGAAACTGTACTTTAGTTGTAGGCAATGAAAGCAACAGAAATTATCAACTGACTTTTAAAATCTTCGGAATACAACTAAGTCTAGCTCATGAGTATGTACCCTTGAAGAGCAGTCTTAAAACAGAGAATCTTTGAAACAGTGGATGGCCGCTCAAACCTGTAAAAAATGGATCTCACCAATAGCTATCCTGAAATGTGTAAGCCTAAAACCAAAAGGCACAAATAACACATTATTCCAAAATCCACTAGCAAATTCTAGTAAACATTGAATTGATTTTCCTTTTTTCTCCTTTTTGCAGCTGCTACTCTGGTTCGAACTGTTTATTCACAAGATGAAAGAGATGTTTTTAAGCATTCTCAACAGTTCCAAGTGATTGATGTAAATTTTAAAAAAAGCTACTCTGATTTAAAAAGAGTTGCTAGGAAACATGCAGTTTGAAGATGAAATCTCCCACTGAGCTAGTCTTTGGCTGTACAATAGGAAGTATGTTATAGGGTATCCTGAGTTACAGATTATATAGTTAAACTGTTAGATTTTTATGTATATAAATACATCTGCTATGAATGTATTGAATACATATGATTCATTCCCATATCTTCATTTAGCAATGAATAAGGAGGAATTACTAAGGGCAAGACAATGTGAAAATCAGATAGAAAATGCCAAGAATGCAGTAAGGATTGTCATGTAATATAGTTTCATTTTCTGAAACATCAAATTATTTTTTATAGAAAAAAATTCAATATGGTGTTGAGTAGTCTGTTCTTTTCTTTTATAAACTTTAATGAAATTGAAACTCCAAAAAATAACAATAACTATACTTTTTTTTTATTTTTATTTTTTTTTAGAAATTAATGGGTTTTGTCCATTGAAAGTTGTTGGCCAAAGTAACAAAAAAAAATAATCATAGATTCATAGAATAGTTTGGGTTGGAAAGGACCTCAAAGACCATTTAGTTCCAACCCCCCTGCCATAGGCAGGGACACCCTTCACTACACCAGGTTGCCCAGAGCCCCATCCAACCTGGTCTTGAACACTGCCATGGAGGGGGCAGCCACATCTTCTCTGGGCAACCTGTGCCAGTGCCTCGTCACCCTCATTTTCCCTGATACCTCATCTAATCTGCACTCTTTCTGGTTAAGACCATTACCCCATGTCCTATCCCTACATGCCAACATAAACAGCCTCTCTCCATCTTTCCTGTCAGGTACTGGAGAGCAGCTATAGGGCCTTCTCTTCTCCAGACTGAACAAGCCCAACTCTTTCTGCCTGTCCTCATAGAAGAGGTGCTCTAACCCTCTGACAGTCTTTGTGGCTTCCTCTGGAGTCCCTTTAACAGCTCCAAATCTTTCCTGTCACAGTTCTTTAGATGCTGCCCAGGATGCAGTTGGCTTTCGGGGCTGAAAGTGCACATTGCTGGCTTATGTTAAGCTTCTTGGAGGTCTTTAAAAGACGGTTAGATGTGGTGCTGAAGGACATGGTTTAGTGGTGGTTGACAGGTTAGGGTGATGGTTGGACTGTATAATCCAAAGACAGTTTTACTATTCTAGGCTACCAAACCGACTCCAAGTCCTTCTCTTTAGAGCTGTTGTCAATCTGGTCTCCACTCCCAGCCTGTGTTTGTGTTTAGGGTTGCACTGACCCATGTGCTGGACCTTTCACTTGACTTTTTCTGAAATTAATGTTGTTTGCATGGGCCCATCTCTCAAGCCTGTCAAGGTCCCTCTGGATGGCATCCCTTCTCTCTAGTGAGCTGACCACACAACTTGCTGAGGGTGCACTTGATCCCACTGTCCATGTCACCAACAAATAGTGCCAGCCTCAGTACCAACCCCTGAGGAATGTCACTTGTTCTGCTTTATCACAGGAAAGAATGACTAGTTTTAGTAATAGATATTTATTTGTATTAATGGCTTATATATTTTTTCATGCTGGTTTTAGAGCCTTGGGTGTGTACAGTTACCTTGTCATCAAAGGGAAACTAATTAGGCTTTAAAACACAAATGGAAACTACTAGTTAATTATAGGAACCGAGCAGTATGCGTGATGCTTCGTGCTCGGCAGGAGTTCTGTCGACTTTTCTTTGCTGATTTTTTTTACCAGGCAATCTTTAAGCAGCAAAGTCCTTACAGCACACTTTCAGCAAAGTCTGAACGTTGCCTGTGAATTATGGCAGCAGCAAGTGATCTTTTTCCTAATTTATTACCTTAGAATAAAGAACAGCCAGTTACTGATCGAGCATAATGATATGAATAAGGACTTGGAGGACTGGCTGCCTGACCCTTTGCTGCTGACATGATGATTAAAGGCAACATTTAAGTACTGCTAAGGAACACTTAATTATCTGAAGGTATATAAAAACAAAGCCTTTTTGCACTGAATGACTCAAGAAAAGTAACTGAACTGTATTAATGCTTAATAGTAAAGCGGAGTTGTTATTACCCCAAATTAAGAAATGCCTAACCTTCCTGAAAAATATGTTTATAATGGCAGTACCAAATGGCCCTTCGTTAGAGAGACCTTAATTATATGTAAGACAAGATAGATGTATGACCACTGTAAACCCTTTTGGGGAGAAGAATTAGTGTTGATGCATAATGATTCTGTGGGTGCAAATAAGAAAAATTAGACATCTCATTAGTTACATGAACTATCTGAGAGGATAAAATCATAGAAATCCAAAGCAAAGAGTAGAAAAAAATGAAAATGGGATGGATGATGTAGCAGGCAAGCAAAGAAGGTCCCATAGGGCTTCTTAATTGCTTAACAAAAAAGTGCCTACTGAGCAACTGACTGAAGAAGTTAGTGATTCTCAGGGTCTAAGTTCTTTGATGTGTAAATATAAAGGAAGCAGGAGAGTTAAATTCATAGTGTGATTAACTACCAGCATGTTGTCCTACTTGAAAAGATTGTGCATTAGAAAATTGCCACATAAACCAGACATCTTGTAAAAGTGAAGGCTGCCTTTCAGATCCCTGGTACCTTTTCAATCTTACAACCATCTTCTGTGATTTGTCATATATTGGATGGTTTTATTTCTTGTTACAGGTGCTTCTCTCTTGCTTTGTAGTATAGGTGCTGTTGCTTTCCAATGTAAAAGGTGTGGCTCAAAACACTTCTGGAGAAGGAATTTATTGCGTTTTAGGTGCTTGATTCTTGGGGATAAGTCACAGCTTCCAAAGAAGGGGACAGGGAGGGGAAGAAGAGGGGAACTCTGAGCCAGAGTATATTGAGGATCATCAGTGTGCCAGGACATTAGATTTTTTTTTTTAACCATGTTGACATGTGAGTTTAAGTGGAAAAGGCAGCACAAAGAGTAAATATTTATAGAAGATTTTAAGTTTTCTATTGCACTCCAAGGTTTCCCAATGAAACTTGGGCCAACCTGTAACAACCCTGGAGTCCTCATCACAACTGAGACATTATTTCTTCATGTTTCCAAGTCAGTTTATTAACCAGAAATACAGTGATGATTGAATTGTCCACTGATGATAGAATAACTTATTAATTTAGCCTGTCTAAATACATTAATAAAACAACACTTTTATTTATATATCTATATATTTATTTATTTAGCACCTGTAACCACTAGGAAAAAAAATTAGTATTTGGGAGGTAAACTAGACTGTTCCTTGCTCCAATTTACTGGTTGGTTGTTATGTTATTTTGCATGTTGTCCTTGAAAGTGCAGATTTTGTTCAAGAAAAAAGTCTTATTTATGGACCATGAGATTGATTGGCTTCATAGCTGGCTTTCATTCATGTGAAACGGCAGGAATAGCTACATTTTTTAAGTTGGGTGATGTGGGAAATACTGGAAGGGGTTGGACCCGATGATCTCTCGAGGTCCCTTCCAACCCCTATGATTCTATGATTCTATGACTGCTGGTGACAGACTGTTCGGGCCAGTGGACAGTATTTGCGGACTGTGGATTTGAGCTTCCATTTCTGCTTGAGGTAATCTGGCAGGAATGAAGAGTATAGTTATAGAAATCAATGAGCAAAAGGAAGTGATGGGTTTCTGCAAGCCTTTGTGAATATAACTAAAGTCACTTTCAGACTGTAAGAACTAGCCAGCTAATGTCTGAAGCCATGCTATGAGAGCTGGCCTGGCTTGCAAGTTTACTTAAAGTAATCCCAAGCCATTGTAATGAGATAAATCTGTGCAGTAACAAGGAATTTGACTGTCACCACCTTTCTGGTTACAGAGAAGGCTCATAAATGCTAGTGGCTAAGGTATTGCTTTCAGAAGTAAATAAAGGGGTTGTAGGTGATGTTTGAGAAGCCAGATTTTTGATTAAGATGTATTGCCCTTTCTAATGGCACAGTCTAACCTAGAATGCCAAAAATTGATCACAACATTAAATTACAAAGACAAAAATAGAAAAAGACAGAGGGTGGTACACAAAATAATATGCAATACACATCATTATTTTTTTATGAATTCAAAATTCTAAATACTGAACAAGTAATAAGGTTTTTAAGGAGTTAGCTATCATAGCAAAACGTGCCAACACTTTTAAGAAAATCATGGTAATAAGCAATTAGGTCCTTACTGAAATCACTGAAAGAGCCTGAAGGAAAACCAGATACAAAACACTGATTAGGCTCAAGTATTGTGTGACTCCTAAGAGGCTATGATTATAACTTGACACTGTGTTAATTTACCCCTAAGTTATTGCAATTATACATATTCATGTTTTGAAAAAGGGTAGAGAAACAGAGATTTCTTATAGATTGTTGTATGTATCTATTTATAGTCCAATCTGGATGGAATCTCTACCAATTCTAAAACTTGAATATACCAGGAAATCAGAATCATGAAAAGCATTGTGATTTACCTTTCCTAGATAGGTGTACCAAGCCAGAGCTCCTAAACACTTTCCTTTGCCCCCTCTCTGCCCACTCAGTGCATGGGTTTGCTGGGAAGAGACCTGAGAGGATGTCGGGGGCTGATGCAGCAGTCATGCTGCTCCCACACCAAAAGCCTCAGGAAGCGAGGTTCAGGAAAGATATTTCCATGGTAAATGTTGAGATTTACTGACAGAGGCGACTGCTAATCCTCATGCACCTTCATCTGCCTACATGTGCTTTGCTTCCCCTCTCTGCCTTTCTTTTTGACTGCCCTTTTGGGTTGGCTTATTCCTTCCATCCTCTTACACTACACTTACCTGACCTGTCCCATAAGACATTGTTCCTCTCTGTGATGTTGAGTTCTGCTGCCTTGCTTCCTCTTCATCCTTTAACATTCCCCACTGTTGCCCTTTCCTCTGCCTTTTCCTGCCCTTTTTTTAATTCCTAATTGAGTAGATGATGTAGCTTATTTGCACTGATCTTACAATCTTTATTCAGCTGTCTTCCTTTACCTGCTGTTTGTACTTTCTTTTTGTGTCTACATTACAAATGCTTTATGTCCTTGTAAAATGATGATGTCATCTACATGTTTGGATTAAATAGGGAAGTGATGGAAAACACTGTCACTGTGTCTTCTCCTTAATGAAGGCCAAATCTGCATGAATAGGCAAGAAATCCACACAGAACAGGCAATAAAATGTAGACATTTACCTAAAGTGCATTTTGAGAGATTAAAGAATCCTTCAGTTTGGTAGTATAGAGAGGCAGGTCTACTCTTGTGTCCTGGGAACACCTCTCATCCTAATGAAGCATCACGAGACACTGCAAGCATTCAGAAGCCTTCTGGGAGGTCCCTGTGTTCAAAATTGAGCGTGCTTACAATTCAGCAGCCATTGTCACGGTTTTCCCCCACCTCCTTTGGGAGGAGGATCACACTCCAGACAGCTCACTGGAAGGAGTTATCTTGAACCTAGTAAGGCAAAGGACTGGCTCTTTGGGGAAACTGAGCAGTCAAAAGGGACCTAAATGTGCTAATGAGCATTAGATAGTAATTAAGCTTGACACAGTTGCAGTTAAATGCCTGCTTATTTTATTATGTATTTTAAAAATGTCTTACTCGTTTGCTAAAGTTATGGTGCTTTATTGTGAGAAGAGAAGGAGAGTGTACTGTGCAGACTAAAAGGAGTAGGTCCAGGCACGCCATCACTCTCTGCTTTTACAGGGGAGAAAAGTGAGTCGCACTAACGACTGTTCTTTTGTTGGGGAATGATTTTTCACTTGGGCAGCAATATCTTTCTCACTCTGTGAAGAAAAAAAGGTTGAGAGCTTGTGAAAGCAACAGAGGCAGGAGATAATGCCGCATGAGGACTGCAGCCCACAGTGCTGCCTCCGGCGGGAGCGCTGCTCCTCGGATACGCCTGGACTCCTCCTTGGGCAGCTGGGTGATAACATCGTGTACAGCCGAACTGCTTCAGACACACAGACGATAGATAACTTGCGTGCTGTCTCATCTCATAGCAGGCAGTTCTGCCAAAATTCAGCAGAGCGATGCGAAAGAGCCTCACTTCTTGTCCACAAGCTGAGATAAATCAGGAGGGATGGTGTGCTATATATATACAGAACCCACTCAGCCGAAAGAAGTGAGAGCAAGGAAAGGATTTTAATCCTGGCAGGGTGTATATTTCTGTATCTGAATAAAATAGGATATTTATAGCGTTTACTGACACAAATTTCATTTACTGTAATTTGAACCAGTGTTCAATCCATTTTCCCTTGAGCCAACAGAAGGGAATTTTTGGAGAGGTAGAGGACAAGGTAACTTTACAGACTCAAACCCTTGTGCAAAAAAAAAGAGAGGAGGGATCTTCTCTCTGCAGTGATGCCAATAATGTCAAAGGGAGAATGCAGGTTCTCTCTCTTTAGCAGTTTCATCTATCAGTACATTTGAACAGAGTTATTACCACCATGAGTTACTGTGTAATTACTGTTGTTCCCAACAGAGTTCCCGTTTCATTGCTGTTTAATTATGTGCATTATTTCAGGGTAACTATGCAATTTAACTCACGTCACTTGGAAATAAATGTTCCAGGCGAGGCAGTGTCATAACACAAGAAGCTTCAGAGCCAGGGTATGGTTGCTGGAAGAGTATACAAAGTCATTTGTTGATGTAGCCTATGGCTGTCTTTTGGAGACATTGTGTAGACAGTAGTTTATACCTTGGTCATTTAAGGTAGATGCCTGAGATAGTTGTAAATATCCTTTGCGTGACAAAATCTGAAGAAACTTTAGTGTCAACAGAAGCGGGAAGGTAAAGATGTTTAGTAAATTCTTCCCCTTGGATACAGTAAGCATACGCGTTTTTTGCCAACATAAGAGCCTTTTTCAGGAAATATTTCTACTTAAAGCTCGCTTCTGGGGACTGCTGTTTTGCTTTTCAATGTGTTTTTGGAGAGCAGCACAGAGGGAAGGGACAGCAGGTTGACCATGAGCCAGCAATGTGCCCTCGTAGCCAAGAAGGCCAATGGCATCCTGGAGTATATTAGAAGGGGTGTGGTTAGTAGATCGAGAGACGTTCTCCTCCCCTTCTACTCTGCCCTGGTGAGACCACGCCTGGAATATTGTGTCCAGTTCTGGATCCCTCAGTTAAAGAAGGACAGGGAACTCCTTGAAAGAGTCCAGTGCAGGGCCACCAAGATGATTAAGGGAGGAGAACACCTTCCTTATGAGGACAGGATGTCTCTCTTTAACCTGGAAAAGAGGAGATTGAGGGGTGACCTCATCAATGTTTGTAAATATCTGAAGGGTGAGTGTTGGGACTATGGATTTAGGGTCTTCTCAGTGTTGTCCAATGATAGGACAAGGGACAATGGGTGCAAGCTGGAGAATGGGAGGTTTCATGTGAACGTGAGGAAAAACATTTTTACTACAAAGGTGACAGACCACTGGAACAAACTGCCCAGAGAGATTGTGGAGTCTCCTTCTCTGGAGACATTCAAAACCCACCTGGACATGTTCCTGTGTGACCTACTCTAGGTGATCCTGCTCTGGCGGGAAGGTTGGACTAGATGATCTCTCAAGTTCCCTTCCAACTTCTAATGTTCTGTAATTCTGTGATTTGCAGAAAACTGATTTCATGAAAAAACTGTGATTTCAGGGTCATGGCAACTGAGTTTTGAGATTTCACCCTCTAAAAAAAGGAAAAAATGTGAAGCGCAACAGCTCCAGTAATTTCTGAGCCAAAAAGATTCTCTTGTGAAATTTCTTGCCGTTTTTCTCCACTATGAGTTTAATAAAACCCCCATGAATCTCTCTTCTAAGAAAAGCTCAGTATCTGCAGTATGTTCTGATAAATATCTTCTTAGGATTATTCTGAGGAAGAAGGGACAAGAGTAAGGTGCTGATGACCAAGATGTTCCTAGCCACCTCAGGGAGATACATGACACACGTACAATGAGATCTTAAAAAATTTGGATTTTGGAAAAAGAAACCAATTTAGTAAAAATTTTGACCTAGAAAGAGCAGGAGTCCTGGTGAAAGATAGAAGTCACTATTGGAGTGATCGGTACATGGTATGAGGTGCTAGAAAACAGTAGCATCAGGTTTGCATCCTGCACAGAGTAACAATGCAAACATGTCCTAGGGTGCATGGTACTGAAGGGTGCTCAAGTACAGATAAGCGTATTTTATAATGAAATAGTAACAAAATAAGTATGCTGAGAGGAAGGGAAAATATCAGCATGTGTCTGAGATATAACAATAAGCTTTGTGTGAAGGTCATAACGTAACCAATGCTATGGCAGAACCAGTCAAGAGAAGAAGTATGAACAAGATGTGAGGGATGTAAAGGATGCATTTATATATTCATGGCAAGAAATCCATTAAACAAAACAGAAAATTGCACCCTGCAAACATCGTGACGCATTGCCCTAAAGAAATAGTGAACAGCCACCAGCCAGCAACAAAAAGCTGGCAAAATGTCCTCATTGAAAGAAGTATAAAAAGGGTATAGAAGTATTCTGAAAAATATTAGCATATCCAAAAGAAGCTGCATGTTTCTTTAGCTTCGTTTTGGTGTGTGTATATATATATATATATATATGTGTATATATATATATATATATATATATACAGGCTGAGTTTCTGCCACAGGGAAAAGAGATAACTTCAAATATGACATTGTGATAACGACTATATTCAACACTGAAAAGGAAGCTCATTAAAATGAGTGCTGCTGTTCCAGAGGATCGTGATTAGTTTGTTGAAAGTTTAAAAGGAATGATACACTAGACAAATAAATGAATCCTGTAAGGGATTAATGTACTTAGTTTTCACTGTGGGTTTTTTTTTTCCTACAGAGAGAAATCATTAATTGTAATGTAGTGTTTACTAAGGTGAAGGTGGATAAAGTCTGAACTTTCATTATTTTGTTGCAAACTATGTATTATTTTGATTTTTCTGGTAAATAAAAACTGTGCTCAGAGATGGGATCTTGATATAACCCAAAGTATAGTTTTGGTTTAGCAAGATGAGTCTAAAAGACGATGTTTTATTTTAACGTTTACCAAATTTCTTATGTTACCAGAAAACCTGCGTACTCTTAAAACAGGAGATCATTCATTTGATGCAGCAGATTTGATAACGCATTTATTATTCAAAAGACTATCCTGTATTAACTCTGACGTATTCAGTTTAGACAGATAACATGGCAAGTTAAATGTGATATGAGATAAAGCCTTATGTCAGAATTATTCACTCCTTTTTCTTTCTCTCTGATCAGGTAATTTTAGCTCTCTGAATGCTGGTGTTGCAGGGCACAAGTCCTTTTGAGATAATGGCTGAACAGAAGATGATAACCATGTGGCTCTTCATCTATCATCTTATTACACCCTATTTAGTCCTCTGCCTGACAGGTGAGATAACCTCCCATGTTAATCCATTTAACTAACTGGTATCAGTTTTATGCATTTCAAGGTCAGTTATGCTGTTTTGTGTGTATTTAACTTTTTTCTGCAGATACAATGAATTACTATAAATGAATAATGAAGCTTTAAGGTAGTATGCTTGCTACAATGGAAGCTGTAATTCAAAGCTTGAAAAAATACAGATCTGGGCCTTAAATTTGTTTTTGTATTCTAATTCAGTATACAGAATTATTTCTTTCTCTAGATTGTGAAAAATGTATCAGCCACCTATTCGTGCACAGATGATCAACATGCTTAGATGAATGGAAATAATTCTCACAAGAAGAGACACTAACCACAAAATTCTGTAACATAGGCATAAAATTCATGAAATCCTACCAGCACAATATCGTGGAGTTCTCATAATACGGCGGGGAAATGCTGCATGGGCTGACTATAATTTTAAATTACAAATTGTAAAATTTTCATAAATGGATATGGGTCCATAAACATAAAAACATTCAGGACTCATATTTCTAACATCTGAAATTACAGATCTATTTGCAACTGAAATTTTGGTTCAGCTCTAAGAGATGAAAGGAGCTCTTTACAAAGTTAAAATTCAGAATTAAAATCTAGTTCCTGTTCCAACTGTTCTGAACAACTTCGAGATTTATAAAGCCTGTTTCAGAAATCCATAATAATTTAAATGAGTCTTGTTTTTTAGTTACTGTGATGAATTGGATTGCCAGCATAAGCAGAGCTCTTCTCAAGACAGAAAATTTTGCTTATGTATGGACTGCATGAATTGAGACCTGAACATGTAAAAAGCAGAATAATTAAGTTGTGCATAATTAAAATGTTGACTGAGGTTTGAGATGTTCAAATATTGTGTATAAATGATTCATTTTTTTCAAGATAGGCTTTAGATCCTTCCATACTTTGAGAGGAGAGTTACTCATAAAGGTAGTTCTACTGCATGTCACAAAATATTCTTGTGTTTCTCGGAGTTCTTTATATAATCAATGAGTCCTTAACTGAAATGATCTGTTCCTAGTCTTGCTTAATCTGGCCTACCATTTCAGGCATTGCCTCAATTTCATTACCATGAGACCATATTGTTTGTATTATTGAGTCCAAAAATCATATTAATACAGTGATGTAAGCTCATTGCCTTTAAGAAATTACTTCATAGATCACAAGAGTGTTTTCTAGTTTAGTGAGAACATTATTTTATGCTATGAATGGTTTGAACTCCATTACTGAGGAGGATATACTGATGTCTACTAAAATTAAAATCTGTACAGTGTTGTGATCTCATGCTTACAATGTATTTATTATGTGTTTCAAAGGTGTTTGTTATATATGAGAGTTCCCAGTGGCACAGAAATTAAAAATTGAAATGCATCACGTTAATACTGAGCTTTCCCTGAAAAAAGGGCCTGTCAGCTACCATCAGTAATGTTACACATGTGTTTTCACACTGGACATAGTGACATCAATCAAAATCATCAGCTGCAGTAGCCAAGCAAGTGCTGGCCATTGGTTGCTAAAAAAGTTGAGTCGATCACTTAGAACAAATACTCAGTTAGTTTCTTGATGGGCAAGGCCAGATGTATTATGCACGTTGCAGTTGTGCCTGAAATCAGATTGCACCTCCCAGCAGGTGTCTTTGGATGACATGGGAAGCTTGTGTGCTATGAGGGTCACAAGTAAGTGGCATCGGAAGAACAAAGACGAGTGCGATGATATTCCAGCGGTTTGAGTATGCATTGATGGATTGATAGCCGTGTTCATTTGATCTCTCCCTTGGCTGCAGTTGGCTTTGTTAGGCTTGGATTCCTCTAAGAAGAATAGGAGGCATTGGTCTGAACGGTTTTGAACAGTGCTTTTCCCAGTTCAAAGAAACTTCCTGTCTTATATTCTGATATGGAGTAAGTCCACGATCTGATGTATTTTTCATCAAAAGCCAAAGATAAGACCTACTACCGTCTCTAAAGATACACCATTGTCCTCCAGTGTGGAAGATTCATGGTCTTACACTGTGAGAGGGAGTTTGTTATTTCTGGTATATTACTGCAAGGCTGAGCAGTGCATACACTCTCTGCTCTTGGACCTGGTCTACTTTGCATAAAGAAATATCCATTTGAGTTGAGAGAAAGTCTGCTTCTGTCATCTAGGAATTAGGGTGCACTTCTGGATTATATAAATCTGATGTTGCAGTCTTTCCTCTGCCCCAGTACTTGAATCTTGCTGGAGGGTTTCTCATTTCAAATGAGAACTAGAGCTGCTGGCAGTTAGTCTTGGCAAATTTTCCTTTTCAATGTATTTCTTGGCAGAGAAAGTATCATGGAAACCAGAAAATACGTAGCTGCAGCAACCAAGATGAAATATAGTGAGTTGACTGGGAGTGTTCACAATATGGTTAAAAAGCAAAAGATAAACACTGTAGAGAAAGAAAGAGCACAGTGAGGGTGATCGGGTCAAGTTTTAGGAGGTGTTTTTGCACACACAATACTACCAAAGGGAGTGTTAATAATGTCATCAGTAATGGAGAATGTGGGAATTGGGGTCAGTTTTAGAGTAAAGTTTGTGAGTTCTCATTTTAATAATAAGACAAATCAAAGCCCAGAGTGAAGGGACAAGTTTGCTGGATGCACATGTGGAAAGCAGAATACTGAAAACTTGCTTTAGCATTTCTTAAGGCAAATTGATCTGTGACTCTAGAGTCACCAGCCAAGGTTTTAGCAACTCACAGCTCCTAAACAGACCTACTACATTAATTGCCCTGGAGCCCAGAAACTGATAGCTTCCAGGGTCAATGTCCTTTGAGATGTCTCACCATATGGTATGTCTCAAGTTCAAAGATATCAGCCAAGAAACCTGAAATTACTGAATACATTTTTGATTAATTGAGCATCGAGAGCTTCCAGAAGTACCTGCTAGAAATATTTGGGAAATAAGGAGCTAGGAAGTTGGAAATCTGAAAGCTGCAGTGACTTAGATATTCAGAATTTGACCTGAAAGGATAGCAATTATTATGACATTGTGTAAGTTAAGGGGTTTTAGCCTGGTTTCAAATAGACCTTTTTCTTGCTGCAGGAAATTAAAGGAGATTTTTTTTCCCCTCTAACTGAAATACATATTTTTTAGAAATTTAGAGTTTGCCTTGGAATATAACCCCTGATTTCTAGCCAGTTCTGTTTCACTGTAATCAAACAAAGAAGTTGAGAACTGTTACAATGACAGGGCATTTCCCATCAGTGGGGAATGTGCACTTACTTGACCGAAGGGAAACGAACATTACATGAATCAGTGCATCGAAAGTTTAGGCAGAGATCTTCTGCAATGAGACAGGAGCAACATTTATTTTTCAGGTAAATAAGGGCTTGAAACGTATTCTTGCAGATATAAATTGATGAAAAAGCCGTAAGTAATTTTGTATTTCACTTCCTGATAGAACAGACAGTTATAATAAAGGTTGCTTTTCAGAGTGCACTTTGAGCAGTGCAAGGCAAATGAGAGCAGCAAATCACTCCTCAGGGAACATCGTGATGATTGTCAGTCCACTGCCAAAAAAGTTATTTCATGCCTATTACTGGCAATATTTGACTCTTCTCCTCTTCCCCCTGACATCTGGTCTCTCTGCAACATACTTAGAAGTTACCTCTGACTTCCTGTTAAATCCATAGCCCACTGCTAAATCTGAATTTTTTAGGCCTTTCTTTCATCTAGCATATCCCATGTAAATCTATGAACCAAAGGGTATCTTCACTTGGGTTAATGACCTTGCACCAAAAGACTGCAAGTCTGCATCAGCAACAGGCTTATTTATTTTCCTTCCCTAAAAGACTAAAAGCTGCAAAAGCCCTGTATTTTTTTTCTCTGTATGTATGTGCTTAATGAATACTTGATTACATTTGGCTAGAAGAGGAATCAATAATGAAAAAAAATCTTGTCCTGTCCCTCTGATGTTTCGTTTCTAATCCAACCGCCCCACTTTTTTACCTGTGGTTTCCAAAAGCCAGGGCGGGCTGTTATTTCAGAGTGTACGTGAGGATGCGATTAGGCAGCGTGCTGGATTTCTCAGTGCTTCGCTGGTACTCTGCGGGCACTCGGAGGAGGGCTTGTGAGGGGAGGTTCTGCAGGGTAGCTGCTGCGCAGTGCCTTCATTCCTAATTTGACTAACACTGGCTTTCCCATGATGGGCTCTTAAGTCACTTCTGAAGTACCATGTGTTTTTAAGTAAGGATCACCTAAATGATTGAAGTATCTGATAGGCAAATATGAGTATGTTTAAAAGTGCTATCCTTAGCGTTGGCTGGCATTCCTCTTGGCAGCCTGAGAAGACAAGCAAACTGTACTCTGTCATTCATAGACATAAGTGGAGAAACTTGCTCTGCCAAGGGTTGGAGCTTTTCAGACTTGAAACTTGCTGTAAAGGAGCAAACTACATCATTAACAACCTTGTTTCTTAAGGACTTCACTAACACAAGTGAGATAAGAGTAATTCTGCTCTTTTCAGTCAGAAAAGCAGAGGCAGCCTTCCCAAAAAACAATCTGTGCCCTCTCATACAATATGAAGTGGGACTGCTTGGGTGGTTTTCTGTTTAAGTGTCGACTGGTTCTTGGTGACTGATGTCCCTTCAGTGTCTTGCAGGCTTACACTGGTACCTCTTCTCCCTCAGGATGATGGAATCTTCTTTCTAGACTGTGGAATTTTGTGGGCATGAATATGTTACTGCTTCAGCACATAAGCTGCCCATGAATGCCAAGTGCAATTTTCCCACTTGATTATGAGAGAAATAAAAAAAAAAAAATCCAACCCCCAAACCTTTAATTATATATAGCTTGGATTTTCTCCAGAATGGTAGATTCAAAAATAGATTTTATTAACTGAGGGCCAGAATCTACGTTATTCAAAGCTTTTTATCAGAACATATGGCAATTACTCACAACTGCTAGAGATACACGCATTTTCTTCTAAAATACAAAATGGATGAATATGCTCTATACCTGTTAACCTTGTCTGCCATCTCCCTGCTTGGGTCTTAGCAGACCATTTCATGCTATTACAGTGTTTGACATTTGTAAATAAATAATCATCATAATTTCTGTGGCATATTGAAAACAGGATGAGATCTACCTCTAAATATCACATGGTTTCCAAGCTTGCAATGCCGATACAGAGCCCAACGACTTAGTGATAGTTAAGATAATGAATGAGTCTGTGACTCTTCGTTTCAGCATCTGTTGGCCTTCAAGGTTAATCTAGTCATGTGCTGTGTCAACGGATATTTCTCCCTCTCTCATGTGAAAATATGTAACAGTATACAACACTGCCAGGTTGATCAATACTGATGAGTGATAATAAATTGCTGGAGCAGCCATCTTTAGCAATGTTAAACACCAGGGAAACAGAGGACAAAGGAAGAGAAGCAGAAAGCTCATTACAAAAATAAAGATGCTAATTCAAAGAATTTTATATCAGTGTGCAGTGGCAGTGATGGGATCTTAAGGCTTTCCACCTGTTTTAGCTTCTTTCTGACACTGACCATCAGAAAACTTTTCACTGTGATTTGCCGTTGATATTCACAACCCAGTTGTGGTGTGTCCTTCTTACCCAGCAGAGGACTTGAACACTTGCTTAAACATCACATTCATAAGTAAGCTTGTTGATTTGGCTCAACTTGCATGCATTATACATCATGTGATGGATTAAGTTCCTGAAAGAACGTGAGAGGTCTTTAGTGAACTTAAATAAGTACTTTTGATGCCATCTCATTATTTGCTTTAAGCAAATTACTCGTTCACCCTTCCTAAAGATGAAGATAAAGATTCTTTTTCCAGCAGAAACTCTTGTAGCCATCCCTTGGTAAAATTGTTAGCATCTTTAGCTGAAAAGATATTTTCATCACAGTGGAATTATAAGGCATTTTGTCCATCAAAACACTATTGCTAGCCTTCTTTAAATTATCTTCAAAATTAATTTTTATGCACAGACATTATGAGAAGAAAATTCATAGTATGTTGACTTCTCTTTTTCAAAGCAAAATGGTACTTTGCTTGTTAACAATGCAATCTGTAGGTCTTGAAGAGCATTTAAATCTTTCTCCTTTCATTTTTCTGCACTCCCTTCTAGTATATGGGGATTTCATTTTCTGGTTTTGGAGTTTGGGATTATTTTGCTATGGAAATGATGCATGTGCAGAATCATTTTCAGGACTAGGGCCTTAGGATACATCAACTGTAGTTTCTGAACACATGGACTTGCAGGCATATATAGCCCTGCATATTTTACTGCCAGTCTTTCGCTGTATTTCAGTAATATCCATAATACTTTCCTTCGTTAGTTTCTTTTGCATATGGTACCTTATACATTGTTTTTTCTGCTTGACATGTGCAAGTTGTTCCTCCTGTGTAAAACACCTTTTAAATGATGCTGGATCTGGGACGCGTTCCAGAAGCCTGACATCCCTAAGTACTGGTTAAGGGAATGCTTGCTTCATTTTGTTTAATCAGCTGCTTTCCTCATTAAGATTCAATTACTTCTCTATCTTCTTGTGGTTTAATTTCAGAATTTAGTAAGATTAAGGGCACTTAGAAAAAATAAGGCAATATACAAATGAATATCCATTAAAAATCTCTTGTTCGTGGTACCCAGTGTCTCAAATACTTGAGTGAAGTGACTTGATCTTACATTTGACTTCCTGTTAAATCTGCTTTCCCAAGGAATTGTCACATAACTATATGCATATCTACTGTTTCTGGTGAGTCACTTGAAATATGTAACTTTTTAAAGAATTGATAAAGCATTAATAATTTTGTAAATAAGAAAGAAGATAAAAGATTTTTACTCGTAAGTGAAGAACAGCTCCTACGTGAAATACAAGTTATAACTATGCTAAAAGCCAACCTGAAAACGTATATCTTTTAAAGAATGTAGAAAATTACAACAGGCATGAAATCAATCTATCAAATTAGAAGGTGAGAATAAATGTTAATTTATTATTTTTTTGCTTATTTTTATACTAGTCATATGAAGAGAGAATGATGCACAAATGTCCTGACATGGTTTAGTGACCTGCCTTTGAGAGACATCACTGTAAAAGACTAACAGTCTTTTACCATTCCCCTTGGGATTCTTTTCTTTTCTACTTTTCTGTGTTCAGATTAGATTGAGAACTGGTTATGTAAAATGTGAGAATTAGTATACTGAAAAGACAAGTAGCAGTCTGTATGAATAATTTCATTAAATAAATTGCAGGAATGTTCCACTTCCCTACAAAATAACGTCTCAGATCAGGGATAAAGTAACTCACTGTGTGCATGTGACAGCTGACCATAAGCAGAAGAAAATAGATTTAGGGTGATTGTTAAATGTTAACTGTGAGGTAATGCATAATTATTAGTAGCTGTCTCTACCAGTAAGCATAGTAGGGGTTTTTTTTCCCTTTTTGGTATTTTCTGCCATGTAATGCAGAAGTCCTGATTAAGATCATCAGTTCTTTCCTTCTTAGTGTGTGTTCCCAGCCCATATCATAGATACCAGCCTTACCATTCCCAGTGCTCAAAGTAGCAACAAAAGTCAGAGTAAATGTGCTGGGTTTGCTGTCTGCTACTTGCTCCTTTAACCTGATGTCCTGGAAGATGGTGCACAGATGGGACATCCTCACCTCCTCAGTGCCAATCCAGAGAAATTCCAAACTCTCTGAAGCTATCCAAGTGTATCCATTTTTCCTACCAGCTATCCACTGGTAGGGAAAAAATAAAAAAGACAAAATTATTATTGAACCTAGAGAGAGTCATTAAAATTGGTGGTGGTGGTGGTGATAAGTCTGATTTAAATGAAGTACTACAGCATGAGTAAGTGATGCTTTACTTCAGCCACAATGTGCCAGCATCCTGGGATTACTATTTTCTCAACTATACTGTAAAATAGAAAATTGCTTTACTCATGAGCTGTCTTCAGCTTCACACATACCCATTTCTCTTATACAATGCTATATTTGATCTGAGCACTAAATTATGCTTCATAAATGGATTTAGGGAAAGGTGGCTGGACTTTACAGTCCCATGAAAGCAGATACTCAATGAGATAGTAGTTTAATCCCCAGAAACTTCACAGATTAAAACTACACTTTGAGATGTATAATTTTTTGATCCAAAGGCAGTATCTGTGCTGGCAGTAAAGTATGTCTAGTGGTATTGTTTGGAAAGTTTGGAATAGAACTGATGAGTTATTTGATATTGTGGAAATTGTGTTCCTATATATATCTATTGATAAAATCACTATTTCAATACATTTCTTCCTAAGGTTCATGGAAAATAACGTATATTTCTATTAATTTTGGCTAAGAAGGAACAGATAGGCTGTTATCTTCGGATATGTGAGGGTGTAAGGACAATAGTATGTCTTCATGCTTGACCTTCTCTGTGTTCTTTGGGTGTTCCCTGCAGAACAAGAAGCAGAACATGCAGTTGCACTTCTGGTGCTGCACTGGAGTGGAATAATAATTTCTTTAGGGAAAGGACTCTTTTCTTAGTATTGCCTGACTATGTGCTGACCTTCAAGAGAAGTTTATACTTGCTGCTGCAAAACAACTAAAGCCAAGTGTATAATAATAGGTCCCTCATCAGTTGCAGGAATGGGCAATGCCATCATTGTACCCTCCCTCCTGAATCTTACCTCTTGAAAAAATGGGAGATAAATTGCCATTAGCGTTCCTGTTGTTGCTAGTGATGGTGCTACAGCTACCTCAGAAGGATCAGCTCCAGGAGGAGGCTTGAGTTCTGGATTCAGTGCCAGGAGTAGGCTTTGGCCAGTGGGCTTAGCTGAGAGACTCCAGGTCATACTGCACAGCTACGGTCGGGAAAATCCAGATGGGAAGATTCATTGGGCTTTATTTTAACAACCTAAGGGTTAAGTTTGTGATAGAGATGACAGCTTTCTCTCTGCTTGGTGAAGAGTGAATAGGATATCCAGATTACCTGCTGGAAATGTTTGTCTGACCCACTAAAGAAAGCCCTTGAGCAAAATCCTTAACTTTTAAAATTCTGTGAGGTAAATCTCACACTTCACGTCAAGAGTCTCGCTTCAAATTTACAGCACGCAAAAGAGTAGACATAGTAGAAAGAAAAAAGAAAGGAGAAGTAACTCATCTTGCTATCACTTCATTTATTGAGCTTTATCCCCTCTGTGTTATCTCATTAAGATTTGAGATACTGGAGTCTTGCAAGCTCAGCTTATCTATAAGAAAACCCTTTTAAAGCAATTTGTTACATGATTTGCCACACATATTATTAAAAAACCCCCTAAAAATACATGCAATGTGTGCAATCTGCAGCTGAGGAGGAGTACAATGATTATAAATAATTAGATTTTATTTAATATACCAAATGGGAAAAAAGTAAACCCAAGAACTGCGGTTTTCTCCTATGAACTAAAAAAATTAAATATCTCAACATGTTTAGTAAATGACGTATTTTTAACTTCACTTTCTGGTTGTGCTCACACACACAGAAGTTCCCATAATTATAAGCATTTTAAATTCATTACATTATCCTTAATCTATGAATAAAATCAATTTCCAAAATAAATTAGTTGCGTGTAAGGACTGAATTAAGGATAATAAATTAGATTGCCTTGTCTGAAAATAATCTAGATGGCCAGTCTGGAAATAAGATAACTAACCCTGCTGTCTCTTGACAAAGGAATTATTTGTTCAGCACTCTAACCCACTGGAATTGGTGTTTTGACTACCATTGTCTATGGTAGTAACAGGTTGGTATAGCTGCTTAATACTATGTAGAATGTAAGTCTTGTGTTTATGCTTAAAGACTTTCATTGCCCGTGAAGAACAAGATGAGTGGTTGTGTGCAATAATGCTTGGTGCAATTTTTTCTTCATTGTTCCTTCCTAACAAGACACAAGACCCAAACTGCGTAAAATACCACGAGGTGAAACTAATAATGAGAAGTTCTAGTAAAATTAGAAAGCTCAACAAAAAAGTCCACAAGTTGAAGAGCCTTACATATTAGTATGTAAGGCACACCTTCAACTAGATAGGTTGCTTGGAGCCCCATCTAACCTGATCTTGAATGTTTACATAGATGGGCCATCTACCACCTCCCTAGGCAATCTGTTCCAGTGTTTCACCATCCTCATTGTAAAAACAAAAATCTTTTCTTATCTCTAGTCTGCATCTGCCTTTGTTTAGTTTAAAAACATTAGCCTTCATCCTATCACTAGAAGCACTACTAAAACATCTGTCCCTGTCTTTCTTATAAGTGCCCTTTATATACATATTGAAAGGCTGCAGTAAGGTCTCCCAGGAACCTTCCCTTCTTCAGGATGAACAAGCCCAACTCTCTCAGCCTTTCTTCACAGGAGAGGTGCTCCAGCCCCCTGATCAACCCTGTGGCCCTCCTTTGGACTCAATTTGACAGCTCAATGTCTGTCTTGTACTTGGGACTCCAGAGCTGGACACAGTACTACAAGTGGAATCTTATGCAAGAGGAAACCTTTATTGGTGGGAATAGGACAACTCTTATTGGAGGGTTTTTAGAATCAGTCAAAAAGATACCTTTTGAGATAATTTGTTATGGTAGATCTGGTAGAATGTACCAAGATCCGGTAAGCACCCTTTTTTACTGCTTCTTATTGTAAAAGGGAAAAAAATAAAATAAAAAAAAAAGAGCGGAAAAGGTAATTTCCTGTATTTAAAAGGATTCAAAACCATGTACTTGGGAAAATCAAAAGGGAAAAAATGGAAGACATGTTGCCCTGAGTATTTGGAGTATGTACAGTCTCAGGCAGGCTGGGACCCAGGCATGAAAAGTCTAGGAATTTGACAAAAGTGTGCTGTCACAATTGGGATAATGCCAAACCAAGAAAACACAGCTGATAAGGAATTTTCTGAACAACTAATGTGATCATTCAGATATTAAAACACAGTATTTGTTCAGAGTAGGGTTTTTCAAATATTGTTTAACAGGACTGGGTGGGAAACAAGTTGGGAAGAGAAAAGAAGCTCTGTGTATGTATGTTCAAGTGCAGCTGAGCACTGCTGACCCTTTCCTGGGTGGTGAGAATTTCCTTCCTTTTTCCCCAAACCCTGTTCACATTCCTACCAAAAAGTCATGCATGATGACGTCTACACTGGGCAGCATTTTTCTAGCACCTCATTTATGCCTCATGAAGATGCTTTTCCCGATTTCCTTCCTAGTCAAATCCCAAGCAGTTTTGTAGTTATGTCATCTCCTTTCCCTAGATATACCTATTTCTTTTCATCACAATAAAGTCCAAGCAGCCCAAAGTCACTTTGCCATTCCCACAGGTGGCCTAC
The DNA here is from genome assembly GCF_964237585.1 of Gallinula chloropus. Taxonomy (NCBI): domain Eukaryota; kingdom Metazoa; phylum Chordata; class Aves; order Gruiformes; family Rallidae; genus Gallinula; species Gallinula chloropus. The sequence goes on along the minus strand of NC_140085.1, from coordinate 36,484,211 downwards.
AACCTGCATCCTGCCTTTTTCACAGTGTCCCAGTCTTCATTCCTGGGGTGCTCTTACCATGTATCTTCCCCATGTCTCAGGTTCCTGCTCCTCAAATCCCAGACTGACCAAACTTTTTATTGTGTCTTTTTTTTCCCCTCTTCCAATGACATTTCTTGACCTAACTTGAAAATGACTCTCAGGTGGTTTCTGATTATTACTTTCACACATCTTTTCAGTATCTTTTTCCAATTGTATTGGCTATTATATATATTATCGCTCACATGCTTGTGCAGGGACATAAAGATGTGTTAACACAATTTTGAGGCTCATCTGCATGTAGTGGTAAGGCTTTCAAATATATCTGTCTTAGGCAGTGGTTCTTTCAGATGGTCTAGTAAATAGGACAGCTTCTTTACACTCAGAAGGTGGAAGCCTGTACCTCTGTTCCTATTCCCCCCTTTGCACTGGCACAGATCTTCTTCAGTGGACAAATTCACCTAAATTTAAACTGGCTGAAATCTAACCCAGAATGCTGGAAGTGAACAGATTTCCATTCTCTTTAGCTTTAGCAGCTATCTAAGAAGACAGACAAGCATGAGAAGTATTGCAGAGATGCCTAGAAGAGAATGACACTGCCTGGCTGGAGCATATCGATTCAAGAAGGGGTGACCAGGCCACCTACCACCAACATCGGTTCTTACATAGTTTCCATATCAGCTGTGTAGAGCTTTTCTTGACCTTTGCAGAGATTTCCTACTACATTTTAACAATGTTGAAAAGTCAGACACTTGTTTGGAGAATTCAGTGAAGAATGAGTCAGTTGATAGCTTTTTCTCCAATTAAAAATATAAATCACAAGAAATGTACCTAGAAAATAGGGCAGTAAGGGTGCGTGAGAGGTCATGAAGTCCATCCTCATGTCTAAAGCAGGACCAGGACAAATGAAATGTGCTTTTCTTCTCATCCACAGTTTATCTAATGCATCCATTTCCTTCTTCCTTTCCCTGCTTTCACTTCTCCCCTTTTCCTCATAGGTACAATTTAAATCAACTGTTCTTTTTCCTTGTGCTCATAGTCTGCCCTTCCTCAGTCTCTGAACTTAGTCACACGGGCATGATACTTCACTTGAAGTGCTTTAAGATCTGGTTGCACTTCTCATTATCTGACTCTGGTTTCACTGCATGTGTGTACAGTGTAGTGTAATAAATTAGGCAGTTTTCTTTCCTTCACTCTGTGTTGAGTCTGGTTTGCCCATGACGTTGATTACGGGATGATCTCTCCCTGTCCTTATCTCGACTCCTAAGCCTCTCAATATATATTTTCTCCCCTGTCCAACTGAAAAAGGGAGTGATAGACTGACTTTGGTAGGTGTCCGGCCTCCAGCCAGGCTTAAACCACTACACTGATCTTTTCACAAACGCGCTCTCTTCCCTTTTCTCCCCCATGCTATATACACATCACTGGTGCACACTCAGCTTATGACTGTGAAAGGAAGGTTTATTGGTTGCCATGCCTGACATGCAGTCTGCACAAATTTTTCTACTCAGCTGGACATCTGAAACCAGACTCGTAACAGACTGCAGCAGAAGTGCCATTATAAAGCATATTTGATAGGTGTGAGAAACAGACGTTCACTCAGTATAATTAATAGTGCTGGCAGCATTAAAAATGCATGCCATGAAATGCCTAAGTGGTCTGCAGCATCATTTGAGTCTGAAGGTGGAAAGAGTCAGCTGCTTGCGATATGGCTGGCTGCTGCTAGAGGCCGTTGTTATTTCGTATGCATATTTAAAGAACCGCACAAAAAATGCCATCAGGTTTGTGTCTCAGGCATTCCAGGCTCTGAGCTAAAATATAATTCCTGGCCCTTTCAGTCTGAAATTACTTCTTTTGATCTAGCAATGTGAAGTTTTTTACGTAGTGCTGTGCTTTAAAATATCAAAGAAATTAGACCATTTTTCAAAAGCTCTGCCTTTCTTTCTAGTTGCTCTTCTTTGCTTCTTTGAAAGATTCCTCATTACTTGAATTATTTTCTAGAAATGAAGTTGCCTGACCAGACATGTCGCAGCATAGCAGTGCCTTCTGGACCTGTTCCTGTCCCCAAAGGAAACTGCTTTTTTCCCCAGCCTTGAACTGGAAAGGGAGTTTACTTGTCTGTAACCAGTTTTCTGCTAGTACTGTAATCCAATCTCTGTCTATGAATTTGGAACAATAAAACAGATATTTGTGGAAGGATATTTTTTTATATAGATATATATACACATACACCTATATATATGATATTGTAACACTGACATAATTTACATTCTGTAATTATATAGAAAGATTCTTTCTTTTCTTTTAGGGTTTGTAAAAGTGCCCAATTTGTTAGGCCATGTGTTATAACCAAAGGCAAAAATTTTAAGGGCACGAGTACAAAACTATAATTAGATGTAAGGACATTAATATGTTACATTGTGAGGATCTGTGAGGATTTTTTAAATGTAGTATTACAAGACATGCAATGGATTTTTATAGGCAGGAGATACTATTGCAAAATGGATTTTTTCCATTCTTAACCATTTAAAAAAAAAAATTAAGCTAAAAAGATTTAGCCATTTCTGAAGATCATATTGGGAAAACTGTGTTTCTTTTCCTTATATTACAAAAGTCCTGCAGTCATTTTCTGGATCTCTGGCATCTCTAGGATTTGGAGCAAAGCTCTGAACTTGAATGGAAAGCAAACCCTGGTAGCAGTCATGTATTACTTCGTTTGTGCCACAATTTTGCGTACAATTCTCCATCCTGTCAGTCCAGCCTCAAGAGAGACCTGTGTTGAGCTGTGCTGTCTAAAAATTTTATCTATATGGAATATGCATCATATTCTCACAGTGCCAATGTGTACCTAGAATGCACATTTGCCTTTGTCACAGACAAAAGCAGTTGCATCCTGGATTTGGTGAGCAGAATTTTCCCACAGTGGTCCACCTTTGCTCTTGGTCTTGCAAATACAGACCCCAAAGTGCAGCCTTGTGTGCTTGGAAGAGATGAAGGAGAAGGGAATGCAGCAGCTGTGGGCAGAGACTGTAACCTTTACAGCACCATCAGCAAATGGAAGATGAAGATTTAAAAAAAAAAAAGGAAGTTTGCTGTCAAACCTGATGGACATTCGTTCACTTTTAAGTGTTTGACTTTACAAACTGAAATTATTTTCAATGTGGGCTTTTAAAAATTTTTTTGTTTGAAAGAAAGGGCAGAAATATGCTTTGGAAACACATTAATTCTCAGCTATGATGTCCCACATTAGTTTGTCTGATGCAATATTCTTTCCACACATATATTTGGATCTGCTTATGTCATAAGAAGCCCTTTTGTTTGGGTAGTTGTTTAGTATCTGGACCTATTTGATGAGAATTTCCTGGCTGCTGTGAAATAGCTTGGTCTCACTGCATTCCTACAGGGGCTATCTTTGATTCATTATTATCTCCATCAAATAATTGATGGTGTCAGCGGAGAAGGCAGACGAGGTAGTTTTACAGGAACATCATTTAAATTGCTTTTGTTCTCAGAGGGGAGGGATGAAGCAGGAGTCAGTGAAGAAAGGCCAGCACTTCTGTTATCCATACTGCTCTGGATTTATTGTTGCATATAAAACTCAATTTTGCAGGCTTGCTATTTAGCCTTCATATTTTGGATGTGGAAGGTGTAAATTCATCTTCAATTTGCCTAATAATCAAAAGATTATTCATTTCAAACTGTTTTTCAGAGGAAGGAAACAAAGGTTATGGTCCCGTTTTTGAGGAGCAGCCCATTGATACCATCTACCCAGAAGAATCTTCAGATGGACAAGTTTCAATGAATTGCAGGGCACGAGCAATTCCTTTTCCTACTTACAGGTAACTCTTGACATTCAGGTCTTAGGTGTTTTAATCAGTGAGTGTTTCAGGTATTAAATGACCGACTGCCTTAACAGGATGATACAAAGCCTTCAAGACTGGAAAATCAGGCAGATTTGCAATTTTTGAGTAAAAATCAACCTTGATTCAGTTCTAGACAGTGTTGAAGTAGTACATTCCTGTTATGCTAAATGTTTTCATCTTTTTAAACAAATACTTTTGAAATTAATATTCAGAAGCAAAACAAACAAAAAAGTGACCTTCAAAAAAATAAGAGGCAGGCTACCTTTCTAGCTTTGGCTAAGGATGATTGAGTGTCAAGTCCTTGTTCTTGATTCCAAACAGCTCTGTTAGAAGGACTGTCTGTTCAGCCTGGATATTCTACAAACTATGTAGCTTTTGCATCTACCATATTGTAGAGGGACAGTCTTGAGTGTGTGCTGAAGACATGAAAAATATTCTTCTGGGAAAATGTTTCAACTAGTTTTAGTAGACATTCACGCATTACCTCTTTCACAATAATTGTGTTGTTATTAGCAGGGCAGTTCTGCTTCTCTGAGATATTTTGGGGCATCCCTATGAGTTTGTTGGCTAGTATCTGCTCATTTTGTACAAAGGAATGTACATAAGATTGTCACTATTAAAACCATGACTAATGTACAACTTAGTCACAGGCAGTAAACTGCTGTCATAATACTAAGGGACAGACAATATTTATTTCCAGCAAAATTATCCCATGATCCTACCATATGTCCCTGATAGTTACATGTGTTCTTAGGCTATGGCTTCTAAGATAGAAAAAGCAGTTGAGTCTCCTGGCCTTTCTTTTAAATCGGTTACAGTATTGTGGTGAACTGTGGTATTCTTTGGTCAAAATAGTTTAAATAGTCCTCACTGCCTTTTTAAAAGTGGGCTCACAGGTTTTCTACATATACAGAACCACCTGTGATTGAGGATTTGAGGGGAAACTAGAATATATCCCTTTTTAATATGATCTCTGGCTCTAGTATCTTTTCAAGTTTTTCTACATGGCATTTGGCTGTTGTACTTGTTTGCGTTCCCCATGCTTTGGAAGGACTAAAAGTGTGGAGAGATCAGATACACTTAGATTCAGTATCCTTCTGATGTACTTACCCATCACTTCCAGTTGGTCCAGAGACTCCTCCAATCTGTCTTCAAGACCATGTAAACATGTCATGAGTGATTACAGGCTCTACATAAATTACCTCGCACCTCCGGAGCTCTTCTATCTAGGAACAGATCTGACAATTATTGCTGATAGCTGGTGTGATGATAATTGCAATACAGAATAAGGCACCTTTCCTTATTTCCCAACATCATTATTTTAGTCTGTCTCAATACAATAAATCGCCTTCATTTCTTAGCACTCCAACAGTTTATGAGCCAAAACTCTCTTTCAGAGGTAGATAAGTCCTTCCCGCCGTTTTGGTTTTTCTGACCATTCACCTTCATAGTTTTCTTTTTAGAAGTTCTTTATTTTCAGTGTTGGTTAAGCATTCATAAATCTCATCCTTCTGTATTTAATGGTCCTTCACCCCTGCTATAGTTCAAAGACTCGTAGTTTCTAGGAACCTAATTTTCCCCCTCTGTCATTAGTGAAGCCTTCAACACAGCTATGAAAGGCAGCACACTTTCATGGGGACAAACTGTGAGTCCTTTAGTCCCCAGTCCTGTATGCCAACCATGGACCTCAAATAACTGTGCCATTTCTCCTGAAATTATTTTGTAGTCAATGCACACTGGTGATTACCAGTGGCCTTTCTCTGTCTCTTGGTAGTTTTAGCATTTCTAAGGTTTCTTCAAACACCATTTCTTTCTGTAAGCTCCTCTTGAATATAGCCGCTTGGGTGGTTCTTAACTTAGCTGTAGTTATCTTTATATTATATATATTTATATATCTTTATATAATATATATATTATATATATATATATCTTTATATTCCTGAAGTTTTACACCTCAGCTGGAAGAAACTCAAAGCAGCCTTGGAAAAAGACAAGACGGATAGAAAACTGCACATTTTACTAATACACCTTCCCAAGCTGCTGCGCAGTTCATAGGTTAAAAAAATCCCAGATATTTGTTCCCAGCTCTAGAGAGACATGACTTCTTTTAAATTCAGTGCAACTGTTTGGGTGTCATGAGACAACTTAGTCGGTGTTTTCATGTGTGAGAAACACTATGCACTCATGAAAAGGACTCTCCAGCTGAACCTGGTGAGAACTACCCACGTAAATGAAGTTACTCGCAAGCACAGCTTTTGTGGAATGATGGAGTTGCCATTTAAGAGGCGAGGTTTGAGCAAGAAGACCCCATGACTGTCTTTGTTAAGGTTAATATTTTATACTGCAGAGTCACAGTGTTTTAGAAATTAATATAAATTATTATTGTAGTCAGAGGAAAAGAGAACTGAGAACATAAAAATATGATTGTGTTTTTGTCTTTAAGAAATTCAGAAGAATACTATTTTTAATTCTTACTCTTCTATGATGCACATTTTGTTTTTCTGACCTCTTTCATTGCAACATAAGTTGTACTTTTGACAGTTATTCCTAGGTATTTCTAAACAGATTAATTTGTAATACAGACATGTAGCATATCTCACAGGACAGGAGGTATGACACCTCTAAAATCCTGTAAAAGCTAAATGCTATTTACTACAACTTGAAAATCTTACCATTTCATGATTTATTTTTATTTTGTTTTCTGTTAAGACCACCTCTGTTATTTTTCTTCTCTTTGACAATAGCAATTTAAGCTTCCAAATGACTATTTTGTATATTTCAGTGTAATGTTTCATTAAAGAAGGAACACATAGGGTTTGCACTCTCATTTTTGAACACTAGTACCTATTTTTACTGAGTGACAAAAAAATCCAACCAGTTTACACAGTGAATATGTTATGATCTTTAAATGTATTTAAGTTGCATCTTTCCTTGCTCAGGAACTGTGTAATTCCTCTCAGAGAAGGTTACAGGCTCCCCCATGTGGACACAGTACTGGATATAAATACAACTATAAATGATCAATTGCTCCTTGTCTTTTAACTTTGTTGAAATCAGAAGTCAGTAAGGGCCAGACCTGGTCCACCGAGTTCATCTTGTAGCCCCTGAAGTGGAAGCTGCAGCAACTCAGTGAACTGGCAGGGGGCTTTTGCAGTAATTCAGGTGGGAGTATTCAGCAATGTCTGTAATGGTCCAAGTGGGCCTCATATCCAGCATGCCACTGTCTTTGCACTGACATTGCTGGCGTGTTAGGCTTTATAAACATTTTCATCCCCAACAGCGAGTCTGCAAAAAAAGCTTTTAAAAATTTCGTTAGTCCATACTTTTAAAGTGCAGAGAGAGTATTTTCTTAGCCAGTTTGGCTGTTTAAATATACAGAATCACAGAATTGCTAGGTTGGAAAATACTTTTGAGATAGTCGAGTCCAACCATTCCCGTCCTCTACTGAACCATACCCCATATTTAAGTACACGTTTATAATCTCAGCACTTGGTCATTAGCTGGCTCATGTGTCCTGCGCTGTATGCCCTGCAATCAGGTTATAACCTGCATCTCATCCTTACAGGGCTGAAGCAGACTTAGAATAAGAGACTTAAGACCTATGAAGTTCATGGAATGTGTGGCTCTTGCTGAAGAAAAACTTAAAACATACATAGAAGTATATTAATAACTTCCTGTATGGTTTATCACAACTAATGAATTATTTTTCAAGCCGTATTTCTTACTAGTTTTCTTTTTCTGGGCCAAACCTTACATCTGGCTTTTCTTTTTTAATAGGTGGAAACTCAACAACTGGGATATTGATTTAACAAAGGATCGCTACAGTATGGTGGGAGGCAGACTTGTTATCAATAATCCAGAGAAATCAAGGGATGCTGGAAAATATGTCTGTGTGGTGTCAAATATCTTTGGAACTGTCAGAAGCAGTGAAGCCACTCTGAGTTTTGGATGTAAGCTGATTTTTACATCAATAACTACATAGATTACTGTTAGCCTGAAATGCCCAATGTTTTACGCTGCAGTGTCTTCTGCTAACACGTGCTATGGCTCTACCACTCTGTAACGACAGTACAGTGCCTTAGTCTGCAGACATCAACACAAAGTTTGGTATTTTATATTCTTTAGCATCCAGCTGACATGACAACCTTCTCACTGAGTTGTAAATTAGTAATTAAAGAGACTCATAGATCTTGAGATAATGATGTCCTGACTCTGTTTAAATCATGGTAGGACCTGAGGGGAGATAGTCAGAGAAGAAATATGCAAGTCAGGGCATATGATGACAAGGTGCTGCTGTTGTGCAAACACAACTGGGATGCCTGAAGGAGGAAGGCATGGCACTTGCTGGTAAAGCATGCTCCCTGACTCCTAGGCTACGATGAAGACCGTGCCAGGGGACATTTCTGTCAGCTTCAGACATTCATGAACTAGTCTTGCGGATGGATGCATACACACAGACCTGCACTGCCAACAAACTCACGTGTTGTAAGGAACTGACATACTACATGAAGATTAATGTAAAATTTTACTGACTGAAGACAGAGTTTGGGATTTTTATTTTATTTTGCCTTACAGTGCTTTTTTCCCTGGATGTATTTTTTTCATCAGAGGACAAAAAAAAAGGAATCCACAACAAGAAGGAATCTACTCTTACCTGGTGACCCTTCACAAAGACCTATGTGCCCTTTTGTCCTGACATTAAGTGCTTAGTGCTCCTCTTGTCTTTCAGCAGCCTCCATGAGTGGAATTCACTCCATAATCCATAGGATCAGTGATTAAGTGAAAAAGTCTGTTTTCTGGTAGTGATCATAATACTGTGGGACCACATACCTTGAGAAAACTTAAGAGGCTGTGAAGAGCTGATGGATTGCACAATAGGTGATCCAGTCATATAGTCTATATTTTCTAGAATGAAGACCAGGATGTTATTTCCTTCCATTAAAATTCAGTTTGCAGGTTATTTATTTATACCTAAATCAGGCCTTAGTGGTGCCAATCCTGAACAACCAGTATGACAAAAACTATGACCATACCTGTAGCTACTTAAAATTAAACCAATACACATAATTGGTGAAAAAACTAGAATCAAAACAGTCTGAGGCACTTTTTCTACCACCACCTATACGGGCTGAATGTTGAGAGTGTGCTGGACAATCATACTTAATAGCGCTCTAGCATGTAATATTTAACTATTTAAATGAAAGTAGTGTAAATACGCAAAGAACAGACGTGAAAAGGTAGCTGGAAACTAATAAATACTTGTTGAAAAAATGGTGCTGTCATTCTTTACACTATTGTGTTTCCTCCCCTCTCCGTTTTATGATCACTTATAAAAACTCATTTCCTTCCATAATCACTATTCAAAAAAATTTAATATTGTTGCTCATATTAATATAGAATAGTATCTGACCTTTTTACTTGTGCATAAACTTACTGGAAAATGACAGCAGCCATTTAGAAAAGTTTAAAACAATTCTGACAAGCAATATGTGAGACCTTTTTTTTTTGACCTACTGTCCAATTTGCTGAAATTATGGAACAAGACCAACATTCTCTCATAAACTTCATGTCAATTAATCCGTTTGAGAATTCTGTCTTTAGTAGAACTGGATCTTTTAAAATCTTTTTAGATCCAGTGCTTTAAAACCCACTAAAATCTTTTTTCAGCTGTTAAAGATGTACTCCTGAGGGAAGGAATTTTATCCTACAGGAATATTTAGTGGTATTTTTGTGTGTGCTGAGTGAAATAAAAATGTAGTACACCGTTCTGTTTGTTGGGAAACACTGTCAGAATGGTAAAACACAGCCATTTCATATCAGAAATGTTGCAAGAATGAGCAGGAAGTGAAATTTCCACCCCCACTAGATATTAACTCTATGCTTAAAGGAGTGCAGTGATTATGCTAATCCTTTAATTCTAGCTAAAAATGAATGACTTACAATTAAGAGTTCGTGGAATCATGCTTGTCATCATTATTCAATAATAAGCAACTTGTGCTTATGCAAAAAAGACAGCAAGACTCAGTCAGAGTACAGAGCATTTCGTAAGTGGGAAGGTGAAGAAGTACATTTCAGTAATTGTAGGGCTTCCCTGAACCTCACATAGACCATTCTGTTTCAGCACAAGCATGATGTTTTACACACACAAGTTGCCTGTCCTACCCCATGTCTTTGCAGTTGTGGTGATTGTCCTAGAGTTTCAACGATCACAGAATGACAGAATTATAGGGGTTGGAAGGGACCTCAAGAGATCATCGAGTCTTCAAGAACACTATAAACAAAATGTCTAGATTTAAAATGTAAATAGGAAATAGCTAAAATAACTTAAAAGCAGTAATAGCTTTTCTTTTCAGCAAACCCTATGCTGTCCATATGTAAAGCAATATCAAATTAACAACAGGTTGGTTCTAATTATAGTAATTTCTCAATTTTTTTTTTATTTCTGTAACAGATTTGAGACAGTAACCTCTTCTAAGGAAGGCGGAAATTAATGTTTTCTTTATCCTTTTACATCAGTTCCTTTATCCTGCTGAGTGGAATTGGTTTAAAGAGGGTCAGTTAAGGTTTCTCCTAGTATCTGAGCCACTTCTGTTCCAAATCTCTGACACAAAAGACGCGTTTGAATTAACTGCTTACCAGTCTTTGGCTGCTGGAGTTCTCAGAGGGGGTCACTTAAAGTTACAATAGAGTTAAACTTGCATTTTGGAGAAGCCAATTGAAAGATAAACTAACATCCTTTTCCTTTCTCTTCTTGGGATTCATTTTACAAATGTAGCTCACCTGGCTACATTTAGGGATATGATCTGCACCACTTTTTCTAGCATTTGTGATTATAATGACTAAAATACTGTAGAAAATACATTGCACTTGATAATGACAAAGTTGAAATGAGCAAAACTGGCATTATGTGTCTACAGATATCTATCTGCCATATATTGCTGTATTTCTATATTTATCTCTACATGGCTGAAAATAATAATATTCTAAAAAAGTTTCCTCTCCCTCACCCCCCCCCCCCTTTTATAAACTAGATCTGGATCCCTTTCCACCTGAGGAACGCTATGAGGTTAAAGTGCGAGAAGGTGTTGGAGCGGTGCTTCTTTGTGAGCCCCCTTACCACTACCCAGGTAATTCAGTAAAAAGTGCTTCATTTGCAGCTGCTTAAGAGTAGAAGACAGAAAATACTTATTTTGAAAAGGGTCCTGTAAGAGTCTCTGTTTAGGTTAGTTTTCTATTTTGAATATATCCTTAGAGTTGAACATGTGCAAAGGTTATTGTTAAATTTGCAAACTTTTTTTATGTAACAACAGCAGCAACTAATCTGGATGGTAGAGGGGAGTCTTGACATACCATTCAAAAGACCTGAGTACATGTCACTGTCTCACTGTGTCATCCCAGACTTTCTGCTTCATTCTACCTAATGAACTCACCACAGCAGAAATGATCTTGGGCTCGTGCTAAAATTATGGATCACCAATAGGCACCTACAAAGAGTTAGCACTGTGGTGATTTACACTATAGAAGTGCCTTTCTTTTAGCATTAGCTACTGCAGAGCTCAATGGGAACTATGCCCATAACCTCACACATCTGCAGTTCCATTGTGAGGCGTGAATTTGGCTATTAACATCTCTTTTACTATATATTGCTTATAAAATGCAATAGTGTTTTAGTTTTTATCTTCTGTGTCTAAGTATTGCTAAGTACTGAAGAACTGGAAAATATTTATTGTTAAAATTTCTAGTTGCAAGGCAGGTGATGGTGATGGCTTCCCAGTTTCTCACTTGTGTGAAGTCAAGACCTGGTTGTCAGTCTCCTTCCCTGCCATGTGGGATTCTCAGTACCCCCAGGTTCAATGTAGACACGTATTAGCAGAGACATGTATATTCTCTCTCACATAGCTGCTGCTCCCAAAGAAAAAGTCTATAAACTAGAAATCAGAGTGAAGAAATTTATCTGCAGGCAATATTCCATGGCTTAAGTAGCTGTTAGTACTGCTATTGTTTTTTTTAATATTGACTAGAAAATATTTCCCCCCAGATGATCTCAGTTATCGCTGGCTTCTAAATGAGTTCCCGGTATTCATTGCTTTGGACAAACGACGATTTGTGTCACAGACGAACGGCAATCTCTACATTGCAAATGTGGAAGCATCAGATAAGGGCAATTATTCGTGTTTTGTATCAAGCCCTTCAATCACAAAGAGTGTATTCAGTAAATTTATTCCACTTATTCCACAGTCTGATCGTAAGTGTTTATTTTAAATCCTATGTACATGCAGTGTTCTAACTATCCATATTTTAGTTTTGTTTATTCATAGCTATCAGCTCTGTGAGGTGAATTATATGGCAAGTTAAAATTGCCATAGAGCAATGGAATTTCGGTTTCCAGGTCCAGAGTTCCAGAGCATTCCCATCCACAGTAAAATTTCTGTGAAGGACAGCTCCCTGGATTCATCCAGAAATTTCCTCTCGTATCGTTGAGAAGAGACTTCTTATCCCCAGACTCCCCACCTCTTTCATGTGATGTACGCCCCTGTACTCATCCCAAAATCTTTTCTATTCTGGCCTTGGCATTAGTTCAAAGGGGTATGACTTTAAAGCAGAAATGATATGTTAAAGTTGATAAACAGGTTTAGAAATTATATTTTTCCACAGGTAAACTCCAATCAAAATGGAGAATCCTTTTTCCTTGTTGAAATTCCCCATGTGATGGTGGCCTAAGGGCTTTTGTGTCTCATGGCTAGTCCCCTAAGACACCTGTGTGGTTTTATGTCAGTAGATTATTCTTATGGTAACAAGATTCACTTTTGCCACTTCAGACTGTCATAAATAGCCTCATGATTTCAGTGCCCCTTTTTTCTGTTAAATTTCCCATATTACAGTGAAGAAATGTGATTGGATTTGAGTTATTCCAAATGAGTGATTTTAGCCCAAATTTTCCACATTTGCATCCATGTGCCCTCATGTAAATTTACTTGCTTTAGCTCCTTTGTACTCTTACTAAGATAATACTGAGTTTAAATGCACAAGAGTTCAAAATATCCCATCTAATAAAAGAGTCTGTGGAAAAGAGACTCAGGCTTTTGCCTACCCACACGCACAGTAAATTATCACATTTCAAATCCAAGTCAATGAGTTTGTGTTAAAGCTGTGAAAAATGTTAAGCATTACCTCCCAGAGAAAGGCAGCTAATTGATGACTAAAACAATTCTGCCTTACTGTTTAAAGTTCAGTGCTAAATCAGACTTCATGGATGGCCAGGCTAGTTGTTCACTGTAAAAGAAAATCTTGTATGAAATTTTAAGAATGGTTTTCTTGAACCATAGATGGTTTAACAGCTTTATTTCTTTCTGCTGTGCCTTTTCTGACAATCTCTTTTTTCATGCTAGGTGCAAAAGTATATCCTGCTGATATCAAGGTGAAGTTCAAGGATACGTATGCTCTCCTGGGGCAAAATGTGACGCTGGAGTGTTTTGCTCTTGGGAAGTAAGTGTGTTTTAAAGTTACTGTAGAGCACTGCTTGCTTTCATATTTCAGGGAACGAAAATACATGTTTCATCATCAAACACTTTTTTGTAGTCTGCAATTTAACAGCCAGTTCTTGAACATGCTGATTTGTACTGTACTGTACCTTTTCAAGTCCGGTTCCTGAACTCAGATGGAGTAAATACCTTGAACCGATGCCAGCCACTGCTGAGATAAGCATGTCTGGTGCAGTTCTTAAGATCTTCAATATTCAGTATGAAGATGAAGGACTTTATGAGTGTGAAGCTGAAAATTATAAAGGAAAAGATAAACATCAAGCAAGAATTTATGTACAAGGTAGGTAGAACAATTTTATTTTTCACAGTCTAATTTTTAGAAATACCTGTGTTGATTGTCAGCACTGACATGATGTCAGTGCCGACTCATAGCATCATCCTGACACACTGCTGTTCAAGTTAACAGAATAAAATCACAACTCATGCATTGAACTCCAGGCATAACATTTGTGTATTAATTGAACAACTACTCAGTTTATCAGGTTATGATAGCTGTATATACACCTTGACAGTAATGTGTGTTAGTATTAATATAACTATGGATAATGGAATTAAATAGAGTAACTTGAAATGAAGGAAGTTCCTGTAAGAAAAAGAGACCATTGGGTTTGTTATGCTTTCTTCTTTACCCATTTTGTTTGTCTTTTCTAGCTGTCTTAGATCTCTCTTACTAGCTACAGTCAATTCTTTGTTCCTCCAGCCTCTGTCCCTTCCCTTCATGAGAAAAGGTTAAAATTGTATTTTACTGCTTAGGTTACTTGGGATTATTCCACTATGACTGCCTGACTGAGACTTATGTCAAAAAAAATGTGTCATGAAAAGGTTGTATATAACCTTTAGAAGATTTCTGTCTCTTTTCATTGACTGTAGAGAACATCCCCTAAGTTAAGATACTCACTTGAGTGCTTGATCTGCACAAAATTGGTGTGGAAAGGTTGTTACTGCTTGTGATAGTTAAAGCTAACAAGCAAAAATGCTGAACATTTTCAATACTAATTTCTTAAATACCAAACAGATTTGGAGACCTTCCAGTACATGCATAGTTTTGCGTGTCATTTAACTATCATTTTTGTGGTGTTACTGAACGATTTCCACATTGAATAATCAACAGGTCAGTGTAAGTGGTAACGTCTTATGTCGTTAGACATCCATGTACCATTATTTCAATTCCATATTTTCTTCTCATAAAAAAATAAGGTTTGAAGCTATTTTGAATCTGTTGTAAGACAAAAAAAATCTTCATTCTTTTTTGTGGTGGGTGCATTGCTGAGTTACCATCATTATTTTGTATTGCCTGTTAAGTGTCATGGAAAAAACGATGCAATTAAGAGAACATAATGCTAATTAAATACATATCCACTATATTGACAAGGCATCGTTATGGTTTTTTTATTCTTCAGCTTCTCCTGAGTGGGTAGAACATATTAACGACACAGAGAAGGATATAGGCAGTGACCTATACTGGCCTTGTGTAGCTACGGGCAAGCCTATTCCAACAATTAGGTGGTTGAAGAACGGTGCCTCGGTAAGTATATTGCCATATATAACACAGGTTTCATAGGGTAGGTGATGGAAACAATGTTTTGAAGCATGCATTATTATAAGGTTTACAAGAAAACTAGTTAAAATGATGCAAATATTTGCTGGTTCCATTTGCATTAGGCATTAAAATCTATTTTTTAAAGTTTTATCTTCATCTTTGAAATGCATTTTTGCAGGCTATTTAATATTCAGTTCTGAATTACGAACTTGCCTTTTGACCACATGTTTGGGAGGTGGATATCCCTTTATCTCCAGGCCTTTCTAAGTAAATGTTATTTTCTTCTCTCTGGATAAAAATGGCTATCAGCTTCCTGCTAAATATAATCCCTTTTACCACATTAAACATGAGTATCTTTAAAAATGCCAACCAATGTGGAGTCATTGCAGACAAAAAAAAAAAGAGTAGTTCTTAAATTATCAGTGGTGTTGCTATATTCTGTACTTTTCCACTGTTTTTCTAGCCACAGGTGATGTGAAGTGTAAATCAGTACCTTTTGATAATTTGAGTTTATTACATTGAATATTTAGTTTAAACAAAGTAGATTTTCTCTCCAGGCACTTCAACAACACATTAAATATCTATTGCTCATACTATAGTAGGAGCCATTAAAGAACAAAGAGAGTAGAAGAGGGCACAATATAAAGCTGCATCTGTTGAGCTGCAGTGACACTTATCTTGGCAAGCAAACAAGAAAAAAGACAATGAGACAGTGCTGTTTTGGCTGTGTATCTTAAGGAAAATGCGTGAGGTTGGAGGGAGAACAGGGATATCTCCATCTGCCATATGGAGATGGCTTAAACCAGGAAAAACAATGCTGTTTTCTAGCTTTGGTAGCAATTACAAACAAGTAATATAACAAGCAATTTGCTTGATGGTCCCAAATGAACTTGGCTTTCACTGACAAAATCTCCGTACTGGATTGCGGAAAGTGGTGTGTTATCCTCGAGTAACATGCCAGAAGATTATGCTGAGTGTTAATATTATGCATTGATTTCCAAATGGAAAATAGCAAAAAATATTTAAGTTGCCTTCAAAATGCAGCTTGTTTCTAAGTCAGATAATTTTTATTTAGACATTTCACTTAGTACAAAACAAAGATTCCTTCTAGAAAATCTGAACTGAATGTTTTTAAATAAAATGGTACAGGAAATAAATTTCCTTTCATCTATTCTTATTTCAGATAAGTAGTATTCTTTTAATCTTCCACTGTTCCACATACTCCAATTGCCTTTTATACAAGGCTTACAGGTTTTCAGCTTGATTTTCACACGAAAACAGAATTTATTAACATGATCTTTCAAAAAGGGAATGACATCTACTTGTAGTTTACAAAATACCACACTTCGTGCATTTTTATACAGTTTTCTTAGAAATAGACTAAGTACTTTATTTTCATTTAAAATATTTTCTTTGTTTTAATATAAAAAGTAATGAAGGTAGCTTATACTACCTCCCAGAGGAATCTTCTGAAACACTCCTACGTCACTGGGACTTGCTTTGACATTTCACTGTTGTCAAAAATGTACACACAGTGTTACAGGCTGAATAGTGAGCATGGCCAAACACAGCTTATGTGCATCAAATTCATTTCATTTCCTGTTCGTTTTTTCTGAATTAGTGTTTGCATTGGTATGGTAACAGTGGACTGAAGAGTAGTTATATCTAGTGCCACACAGCTATGAATTTTCCAGAAAAACATCCATTGACACTGAACCTTTATCTAAAGAAAGGTGAACACACTGTCACAGAGTCTGAAATATAACATGGATAAAATAAAATCTCGCTGGTGTTTGAATATTGTGTGAACATTGTCACTAAAACCAAAAACAAAACCACAAAAACCCAGGTGTGAATCCTTCAGTGTACATAGTTTATATGAATATTCTCATTGTTTTATTGTTTCTGTGTTTTAGTTTCGGAAAGGTGAACTAAGAATTCAAAGTCTGACCTTTGACGATGCCGGCATGTACCAGTGCATAGCAGAAAACACGCATGGAATTATTTATGCAAATGCTGAACTGAAGATTGTGGGTCAGTGGCATTATTTACTCTATTTCCTACTTTGTGTTTGAGTAAGACAGCAGTTGTATTTGCAAACATTGTTTGGTTAAGAGATTCCTGAGAGGATAAAACTAAGAGCTCTCAGTCTAGCTGAGGTGTAGTTTATTTGAGCTCCCTAGCTGGGTTTTGGGAAGAATTTATGGGAAATGTTTGCTGTAATATTTCTGATATTTGCTTGCTGCTCTTACCCTTCAGAGGAACTGGTAGTGCAGAAATCATAGGAGGCTTCTAGAGCTGCTGCCTACCCTCTCAACCTGGCAAAACTTCTTGAGAAGAGGCTTCTCTTTTGCTCATCTGTGCTCACTAGCCGGTGGGGCAAAATCTTTTAGAAAGCATGTTGTTGGTCACCAGGCTGTTGAAGCTCTTCCTCTTCATTCTCCTTCACTCTTTCTTTTGCCCAGCTGCAGTGTTTGTGAGCAGCATCACTATTCCACCAATGTCTGGGTGTAGTTATTACTTCATTGTGTTTTCCTAAGGAGCATCATGTTGAAAGTTTAACCTTCAGATCCAGATTGCTCAGGCTTAAAGCAATTTCTGACGTTACTACTGATGTCATTAGAGAAGGTGTACTGGCAGTATGACATGACTTCCCTAGGAGATTTCCCTGCAGTAGCTACCCCGCGTCTTTCCATCTTGTGCTTGCCTCCAGCCTTTACCAAGAGCTACACTATTCTTAACTTCCCCAACACCAACAATAAATACTTCATCCTTTATCAGTCTTCCATTATTATGTACTTCCTACCAGCCTGGATTTTATACCAGCACTTTTTGCATGGACATTTCCAAAATTCAGTGTTGGTAAGACATGGATGCTTACCAGACCTGCTCTCTGTACTGCTGTAATTAACCCATAACCCTATTTCCTCAAGCTGTGTACACACGTGCTGGCATGATTAACAATGACAGTATGCCGAGATGCAAAATCATTAAAAGCATTTTTCCTTTTATTTGCTTACAAATAAAGAGAAAATTAGTAAGCAAAGGTCTGACCTCAGATACTTTAGTGTGGTGCTTGCAACAGCCATGTCTCATTATGCTTGTACATCCCAGGGTGTCCCAAAGGCCACTCGGACAAACAGAAAACTCCACAGAGGAGGAAGGGCACAACCTTCAAGTCTCGGGGGGGTTTAAACCCAACTAAAAGTAAACCCAACTATTGGCAAGTGAGCAACTTTATACATATATTGTTCTCCAGGAATCTAAATTTTATTATGACTGATCATAAAGCCTTTGAAAGGGAGGAACATTTGATAGACTTCAGTGGACCTTGATCTTTTTAGATTAAACCTAGAGGGATGCACCATAGAACTACATAAAGATTTTTCTTGTTTCTTTTAGATCATCATCTACTTCTCAGCACATCTCTGTGCCATTGACATTTTTCTCAATGGTCTGAGTAGTGGACATTGTGTACAATTCAATAGTTCTGTTATTTACTTCATGCTGCAAACCAATCGTACTTTCCAGAAAAATCTCTGATCTCATGTTAATTTCTCATGTTAATTTTTGCTCTCAGCTTCACCTCCTACTTTTGAACTGAACCCTATGAAGAAGAAAATCCTGGCAGCTAAAGGGGGCCGTGTAATCATCGAATGCAAGCCTAAAGCTGCTCCTAAGCCAAAATTCTCCTGGAGCAAAGGAACAGAATTGCTTGTAAATGGGAGCCGGTTAGTATTGACTGTTAGTCGACACCATGAGTCTTAAAAATGCTGCCTTATGTTTCTGTTTGTCCTGTAGGCTAGTTCTTGCTTTCTCAGACTGGGGGTAGGAGAATGCATAACTTCAGGAAAAAAAATATAGCAAAATGTTACTAGCAGTGTGGATCCAAATAACTAGCAGAGTATTTGACTTCAACCAGTCTGTTCGGTGCTGTTCACATTGCAGTATTGAACTTTATCACAAAACTGGAAGAAAAGTATTGGAATGGCTCTCTTGCTTCAGCAATGTGAGGCACCTAATCACGCCACAGTCTGTTTAAACATTTTTCACTGTTGTAGGAGTGTTTATAAATCCTATGGCTAGATGAGAGCTTCCAAGAGATGTTTGTGGTTTGTTCTTTCACTTCCTACAATTCTACTGAAGGTAGGTCTTTCTAATATAAAACCCAATTTCTCTTGATGTATTTTTTGTGCTTTCAATAGCATACGTATCTGGGATGATGGGAGTCTGGAAATTATCAATATCACAAAGTTGGATGAAGGTCGCTACACCTGTTTTGCAGAAAATAACCGAGGAAAAGCTAATAGCACTGGTGTTCTGGAAATGACAGGTAAACCTAGAAATTGCGTTTGTTCGTTTTAGGTACAGTCCCTTAATTCAAAAGCACTACTTTTTGTTCTGGTATTGCCCTACTTTTGCAAGCCACTTTATATCTTTTCTTTCTAATTTAATTGAACATTAAACAATGAATTGATGCTTTTAAAGGATATTGCTCTGTAGAAGACAGGTATGTTTGTGCCAGTTCTGAGATGGTATATCAATTTCTTTCAAGCTTGGTTTTTCCATAAGAGATTATTAAATCTAATCATTGCATTGTCACATTTTAATGCAGTCATTTAATTTTGTAGCTTAGTGTTCTGGCTAGGATGTGATTCTGGGGCCATAACTCAAACACAGATTTGGGACTCTTACTGGCCTTCCTTAGTTTTTCTTTGGGGTTTGCAGTTCAAGAAACATGCATTAAATCTGTGAGATAGGGGCATGTATCCATATGATTACACTAATTTCCCTTTCTTTATGGGGTATTAGTATTTACGAACTGAATACTGATATCCTTAATTGTGTGTTTTAAATCAGATGTCAAGTAAATAAATAGCTGTAAAATACAAACAGGAAAGATGGCATTCATGAGCAGTTACGTCTGTCAAGTATCACTAATTGTAGATGAGTCACTTATCGAATACACTTTTTTAATGTCTGTTCCAGAAATCATGATGAATGTGACAGCTCAATGCCATAATATTGGCGTACTAATGTAGGAATTAATCTGTGTCATCAGATCACATGAAAGCATTTTTCTGGCTGATTTATAACAAATTTATTGTACCAGATGAATTGTAAGAGTTTATTTTGATTAATAAGATTTGTTTAATGTTTGCAGCTACTTTTTATCATCTTAAGCAGCTTTATATGCCTTAATATTAGTCTCAGGCATTTAATTATTTTTAAAGGTTATAAATAAAGGTAAGTAAATATCCATCCCCTTCATAGTAATATCACACTTTCTAAAATTAGGAATAAACTTTACAGACTAAATTCCCACAGTGAAACATTGAAACCATGTCTTTATAAACCTTATAAACCAGGTGTAAACAACTTTAACATTTTGGACAATTTTCTGCTCTGAATGATCTAAAAAGGAAAACCAAAAGATTGAGCCATCTTCCTTGCATCACAACAGAAACAGAAGGGTCAGGTGACATGGTTCATAATTGTTTTCACATTGTGGACAGCATTGAGGATTGATGAAGAATGCTTTGGAAACAGTGTTCCCAGGCAAAATGTGTGGCACATAAAATTTCTCAGACATTGTACCTAACTACAGAAAAGGAAAAAGATAAATTGGAAGCTGACAGACACTGTCTGTGTGTGGTATTTTTTCCCACATGCACTTTGTTCACTGCCACTGGACCACTCTTTCAACAACAGATTGGTAGGGTTCTTTATCTAAACATCTAGAAAATCACTGATGGTGGGACCAAATGCTGAATGTACAGGCACAATGCTAGAATGAAGCAGGTGTCCCAAGCATGTGTCCACAGCTAAAACTTCAGAGATCATATGTTAATGGGTTACTCCAGCACACCATGAGATGCTCCGTTCTGCAAAAGCTGTTAGATGTGCTATCCTTGTAGTCTCAGTATTAAGCAGGTTTTAGGTTACTAGTGTAGCACCAGGGGAAGGTTTCTCTCTAAGGCTGATTGACAAGAAAGGTTAAGTTTATTGAGGATTTTTTGCTGTTCTGTGAGGTATAGTGTGCTCTTTGGGGTTAGCTACTGCTAACTAGTAGCGTTAGTTCTTTTGTTATGGCTATTGTCTTCCAGGTTTTGGTACCCTACCCCCACTCACATTGGTGGGAAAGATACTACATGTCATGTCATGAGGAAGATACCCTATGGCTTTTTGGTTTATGATAATAATTGAAAGAAAACGAACAGGTCCCTTCCAGAACAGTGTGGCTAGTGATGCATGTACTCCAACAAGTATGAAATTTCTGCCATTTTGCTGTTGTTGCTGTAATAATAAGAGACCTTGCTGGGGTATATACAACTTTCTTCCTTTTGTTGTGTTATTTTAACACCCTTTCAACATGTAGCTATTTGCATAGTTTGTTATGCATCCATTATGTTGTTTCTCAGTAGATAAAGTAAGATCTCAATCCCTGCTTTAATGGAAATCTGACTCAGCCTGACAACTGAGTAAAACTTTCCATTTTTGAAAGAGATGGGTTTTAAAACATAAGAAATATGTGAATCTGTGATTACAATTAAAACAGAAAAAAATGCAACACAAGTCACATAAGATTCATCATCTGTCTTCTTTCTACCTGAGATATAGTCAGTGAATAAAAATAGCTTTAGTCAGTAATGTGATTCAGAGACTGAAGCACAGCCATTTTCAAAGGACAGCCAACTAGAAGGTAGTCAGGTCGGTTGTAAAAGGGTTCCTTTGTTCTCTTTAGTTCGGTCCTTTGAAATGTAGCTGCATGAATAACATGTAAACTAGAGTTTGAGGAAGGAATTTAATGTATAATCAAACAGTTATGGAGCTGAGCTTACACTTGAATAAACACTTGTTTATTGGAATTTTCCATGTTTGCTGTTAACTTCACAGAAGCTACAAGGATTACTTTAGCTCCGTTGAATGTTGACGTCACTGTTGGAGAGAATGCTACCATGCAGTGCATTGCATCCCATGATCCCACGTTAGACCTGACATTTATTTGGTCTCTAAATGGCTTTGTAATAGATTTTGAGAAAGAGCACGAACATTATGAAAGGAATGTTATGGTAAGATACTACAGATCCTTATTTAACACTTGAAAGCCTAGTTTCCTTTATTGTAAATAGCTGTCTTTTCTGTTTGACTTTTTCTGTTGTGTTGGTTCAGATCTAGAAACATGCAGTAGGCTAAGAACATAAAGTAAAATAACAATTTAGACACCTTACAGACATGGATACACTTATGGGTAGATACCTGAAATCAGGTGTAAATTGACATATTTAAGTACTTCTTAATCCCACTGGGATTATTAGTGAATGCAGCTGGCAAGTAGGTAACCTGATCATAAACAGGGTGCAAATTACCTCCAAAAAGCGTGCATAGGCATTCACTTTTACTTACCCATGTTTTTCTCATCAGTATTTCTGGAATTTGGCATAAGACCGGGCCAGATGGTAGGTAGGAGTCAAACAGTCTGTAAACACTGAGCAAGAAGAGTTTGTGTGAAGGATAAACAAGTTAATACAAAGACACTGGGTTTGGCACACAGAAAGAAGAATCATAGATCTTTCATGTTTACATTTGTGGTTATCTTTTTAAAGTCTTTTACTGGGCTTGTTCAAAATTAATACCTTGATTAGAAATCCCTTCTCATTTTGTCTAATCGCATACTGTTTTACCTAATATTCAACAACATCCTCAGAGTGGCTGCCCAAATGTATATGTTTATTCAGTTGTTCTGGATTTAAATGATACAAAAATCCTCAAATGTTAGATACCCTTTGTTTGTGTTCCTAAGAGGAACTGTGGATGTGGAGAGAAAAGTTGTCTGATAGTACCTGTAGTGTCTGAGAACACCAAGGGCCATGTTCAGTTTCAGCTCTGTGTCCAAGATGTACCATGCAACAGGGCCTTCTGCAGATCCTTTTTCCTAGGCTGGCAATATTATCTCATTTTTCATGGACCAAGATACAAGACCATGTGAGATGTTTTAACCATAACTATTTCAGTCTGATTTGAAACAAAACAGACCTCTGAGGAGACAAGACCCTTTTTGCAATAAATCTCACTGAAGTTTGTGTCCAAACTCAGTAGCAGGGTAGTAAGCAGTTTGCGGTGTATTTTGTGTTGCCTCAGGAATTAGAAAATATGTAGGTCTCCATGAGTACACTGTTGTCTTTCAAAATGTTTCCTGCATGTGGCTATTAGGCATGCTGTGGATAGGTTTATATATACGTTTAGGTACTAATCAATGCATGGAGTACCTTGAAAAAGCTTGAATTTCCTTGTAGAGGCATTACTTTGTTCTTAGATAAAGGCTGGAATGAGTCTGATTGTCAGTCACAATACGAGCTTAGAGAATAAAGCCCCATTCAATTTACTGCTGTAGAAGAGGCAAAAAAACAACTCTGGTTTTGTGAAATTTTGTTTAGTTGATTGCTTTTTGCTACCTGGCAGAAGTCACACAAAGAAATGTGTTCCATGCAACAGAAAATCAAGGAGGAAGTGATTTTGGTGTGGAAGGAAGGGGAAAATGACTTTGAAATGCAAAAGAAAGGAACCTGAGCTTTCTCCATCTGTCATTCGTGTGTTTCTGAAGAGCGGCTAATCTAATTCACTTAGACAGTTAAATAGGTTAGAGCCAAACATCAATTAATTTATTTGTCAGTGTGCAACTCTGTCTTCCTGTAGGATATTTCTTGATTCGTTGTGTTCCTTTTTCACTTGATATATAGTGATATAAATTATTTTGTCAGGGGCAGCTTCTTTTTGGTTTTTTGTATTCCTAAACCTCATTTCTGGGTTTTCAAATGCGAAGCGAGTGCAGATAATCTCTGTTCCTCTTCCATAGGTATCTCAGTGTTCCTCACCCAGGACAGAGGGTGATGCAAATGCAGTAAGATTGCATTTGAAGGCTGGAATTGTGATTTGTAGTTATTTGGCAATTCAGCATATAAGTAACCACAAATGCAGATTTTTTTAAAAAATCCACTAATCCAATACAAAGGCTTATATAGGTTTTAATTAGGAGGTATATGCATTATTGATATTCCTGTTTCATTCATTATCTGATACTGCATTAAGGGGTTTTCTCCCTCCTGTGTGGGCAGAGCTGTCCTCCCGCCTACTACTTTCCACGCCGGCAGTTCCGAGCCGAAGGCACTGGGTGGCAGCTTCGCTCGGGCTCTCGCCAATGCAGAGGGCTGAGCTGCTGAGCCTTCTGCAGCAGCAGCAGCCCGAACTGCTGGGTTGGAAGCAGCAAGGTCCCATGCTGCCACATAACCCTTCCCAAACAGAAAGGAAAAAAAAGGATTCCATCACGAATATAAAAATGAATGGATATGTGGTGCACGCTTTTCTGTGCCATAATTTCCTGTCGATGAAGGATCTTCATCTCTATACCAGTGTTAATGTATGTGACAGTGCAGATTAACATCCTGAAACTTGATACAGCCACAGTATGTCAGTTCTCAAAATAATACTAATATTGTTGTCACTTACACATAATGGGATGCTAATGAAATTCATGTAAATACCTGCATAGGTCTTATTTCTTTAAATGGAAACTTTGGTATCTCTCTTATTGCTGAAGGCAAAACTAATTTGCATTATATTAGTACAAAAACCTCATTTATCAAAAGTATATTTGTCAGTGCTCCTTTGCTTTCCTGTGACAGTGGTATTTAGAATTAAATATATCCATTAATTGGCTAGTTTTCAAGGAGTCAAATGGAGTCTTCAATATCTTACTATTAAATTGATTGGTTTTGACTTTATGTATTGTCGTTCCTCTGATGATTTGATTGAGGAATTAAACATTAACAGACCCTTTCAAGTCCCCTAGAGATACAGCACTTCAAGTCATCTGGAAAACTAATGTTTGGGCATTTGTTATTTATGGACCTGCTTCTTTCTCATGTATATTTAAAGACTGAAAAGCTTATTTTTCATATATATTGTTTAAAATATACACTATCCAAATAAATATATCCTTTATTACAAAAAAAAAATCTCTTTAATATGTGAATATGTGTAACTAATTTTTTATACATGCGGAGTCACAGGTTTTCTCATATTAGCAGGGAGATGATCAACAGAACATAATAAAAAATTTGGGTACCTGAGACCCTTTCACACCTACCAAAATTCAGGCATGTATCATTCTAGCATATAATATATGGATCATTTGAAGTCCCTTACTGAAGTGGTTTATACAATATTCTCTTCCTGGCATCTAGCATGATTTTTACATCCCACAGAAGGTATTATCCTTATTTTTTATCAGATAACTTCAAGGCTTCATGGTTTTTTTTGATCAAATTTTATCAAAACAAAAAAAATTCCATAGAACCTCCCTGAAGACACTGAGTTCCTCTCTCCTCTGCAAAACCAAAATAAAGCCAGCAAAAAGACAGAATTCCAAAATGGTAGGAGCACAATTGGTGTGACCAAGACCAAAATTGTGAGAATTTTGGAATTCTCTTAAATTTGCACGTCAAAGATTGGTTTCTATTGCTTCTTAAGTAAGTTTTTACATCTTGCATTCTAAAATACTTAAAAGTAGAAAGCGGTTATTCTGTCCCTGTTGTAAATGAAGAGGAATCAAAGATGCATGCCCCACAGCCCTCTGCTGAATTTCTCAGTGACACAATTAAGATGCTTGATGGTTTGAAGCCTCACATGTATTAGGAGAGCCCAATGAATCTGGAATTATTTAGCCTCTGGAAGAGAAATTTCAGGAGGATCTTGTCTACTTCTATGAATACCTGGAGAGAGGGGACTAAGGAAGATGGAGACAGACTCTTTTCATTAGCACCCAGTGAGTGGACAAGAGGTGATGGGCAGCAGCTGAAAAAGGAGGAAATTCCAGTTAAATATAAGGAAAACTTCTTCATTGTGAAGGCAGTCAGACTTTGGAACAGGTTGCCTGGAGATGCTATGGAGTTTCCATCCATCAATTATTAAAAATACTGAATAAGGCCCTCAGGAACCTGTTGTAGTCAGTGTATTGATTGGAGCAGTATCTGGGAGACAGCATTATAGTGAGCTTATAATGCTGTGAAGTTCACTGAAAATTCAGAACATTTTGTTGAATATATTGAGGGGGCAGATGATCATGAAGCATGACCAACCAAATCAGTGGAGGTACGGCTCTTACTGAAAAAGAGTCACTGGACTTTCCAAAGGCAGTGCCTCCATACATTGCTTCCAGCTCCTTGATGTAATAGGGAGATGCTTCAGACATGAGTGAGCTAGAAGTCACATATTTTGGCTAGGTTTGAGGTAGAATTTAGAGGCTAGAGCCTAATAGTAACATAATGAGCATGGAATGAAATGGATGGAGTCAGTGGTTAAGAGCAAGGAGGGGAAGGAAAGCAGTAGACATAAAGCTGAGGGTTAGGTCAACACGCAGTTAGCTCTGACAGAAACCTACTATTAATCCACAGTTCTATTTGTAGCACAAAGAAGTGTATTCTGTCAAGAGGATCAAAATATGACAACTTCATTGCTAGCATTAAAAGAAACACCACATCAATTGACGGTAACTTTATGTGTTTGTGAGACTTCACAAAGTACCAAAGTCATCTATTAACCCTAGTTAAGTAGCAGGAGCTGAGAAAGCCAGATGTGAGCACTACTCAGAGAAGTCTGGTTTGTAGTGTATTGGGAGTTTTAATCATCACCCATAAATTAGTGAGCCATGAGTATAAATAAAGAAGTACCTAGGCTTCTTCTGCAGTTGGAAACGAAGTAACGGGCTGTACTACCACAGGGATGATGGTACAAAGCACAGCGTCCTCAGGCATTTTCAGTGGTATGCTGAATGGAGAAGAATAATATATTTGTTGGAAATATTTCCCAGTCCACATTTCAGGGTTAGAATTAGCACTGTACTTCCTTTACATATAAATATAGTTCACTGAAGGAAGAGATTCTTTAGTGGGAATGACTCTGTCATCATTATCCTGCTGGGTTTTTTATTTACCCGTAACTTTAATGCCAGACGTGCCTTATAAATCAAAGTGAGATAAGCTCTCCTGTGAACAGGATTGAGACAGTTGAGCTGCACTGGTGGTGGTGTCCCCATGTCATTTCCTATCTTGATATCAGGAAAACAGCTATAATCACATTTACATTAACATTAATCAACCGCTGTTGGATTATCTATTCTGCTTATATCTACCACATAGCAGATCCTCTACTGCTGGCATTCTGGTGGCTTTCAGCAATTTAGTGCACTGACAAAGGTGAAAGTCAAAAGAGAACAATGAATCTCAGAAATAGGTCCTACAATTCTATTTTTGACATTGCTGTTAAAACACAAATATAGGGCTCGTCTGATGAAAGTCTGTGGTTGAAACTTGGTAAATAGCGGAGTGGTGAACCACAGATACCCTTGGAACATCCCTGAGTGCTGCTATCACTATTTCCAGTCTGTGATTCAGTTTTCTCTGAGTTGAGGAAGGCATTTTAAAGTTAGCCAAGCTGAGGTTTTTGAATGAAAGCATACAGTGCATTCATATCTAATTTGTGGACAGAATTTGCTGATGCCCATGCTCTTTACTTGCTTTGTAAGCTCTTCTTTTACCACCAAGAACTTAGGCTTCTTCCTAGGGATGGAAACCTTCGTCACCAACTGCATAAAATCTTGCTGCAGGAGAGCTTCTGAACCAACAAGATATATAACCGTATCTGTGGATTGTTGATTTTTTAAATTACATTATGTTTTCCAATCACTTTGTCATAATTTACATTTTAATTCCCATAGGAAATTTATGTTAGAGCAAATATATGGGCGTATAATTAATAATTCTTATAAAGTATGTTAATTAAAGTGCTGACGTAGGAATTAGCGAGTAATAAGACTATTAAGAATTTGTAATCATTTATTATTGATGTAATAATACAATTACAAGAGTTCTAGGTTTTTCTAAACCTTATTGCTTTGCTCAGCCTTTGCTTGCATTTATTTGCAGGTGGAGGTGCAAGCAGTGATCAGATTCACAGGCAGCGTGGTCATTTCTAGGATGACATTTAGTGTTAATAAACCAAAGGTTTATTATTATACACAGCACTCAAATAGAGAACTATTTGCCTCTTTTATTAAAACCAAAATCAGTAAGAACGAAAAGAAAAAAACCCAACAAACAAGAATGGAAAACTGAAGGAGTTTGAACTTCTGCAGCTTCTTTGTAATCTTTTGGAGACCAGAGGAGCAGGCAGCTGCCTTCTGCTCCTGTAGAAGTACTGACACTCCCACTGATTTTTATTCCTGAAAGCCATTGACTCTAGGCAAAGAAGATTCAACATGTGGCTAGTCACAGCCAGACAGTGTTCAATTCTGCAGTAATCCCCACAGATTTTTAAAGGATGCTGTCCTCAATGGCAGTTCCCATGGAGTTCTCATGAGTAAACTGGGGGGGCACCTGCACAGAAATGCCACTGTCCCAGACTCACCTCATCTCTGCATCCTACAAGTTAAATGGAAAACCCTGTTGTATTAGTCTGGAGAGGAAAGTGTGAATGTGCATGTGTTTATGCATGGAAATAATTTAATAATAACCAAAAGAGAAATGTTCAGAAGGATAGATATCAAGAAAACTGGGTTGCTCACTGACCCAACTAATCTGTGTGATCATTGCTAACAGCAGTTGTGTCTCTGAAAAATAGAAAAGGTGCAGTGTAACCTGCATTTCTCACTGGCCCTGTGAGGTAATCAGCTGAAGTCTTGCTAACCAAAATTAAGCAGTTCCTTTAATGTGTGCTTGATTCTCCTTTTATCCAATCAATGCTATACCTCAGTAATTTCTTAAAGATGTGAATTCTTATGTTGGACCAAAAAAAAAGGTATCAACATATTTCAGTTAGTGCTGAAATTTTATGCTGGCAGAATTTGAAGCTGGCATCCAGAATCCTCACTGGAGTTTGGAAAGGAAAAGGATAGTTTCTATCTGGCTATTTTAATCTCCCTTAAACATAGGCTCTAAACTGGCATTCTAGTTTCAGAACATTTGGAAAAGATTTAACCTTACTTTTTCCCCCCCTCCTTTTCAATCAGGAAACATAAACTGGATGACATGACTTTATTTAATTTCTTCAGAAAGTCTAAATGCAGTGACAGCCCGTAATGTTTGAGATTATATTGAAGTTTTTTACTGTTCTGTAGAATATTCCACGATGCTGACATGAGTTCTTCACCTAAATATTCAGCAATTTCTTTTTTTATACACAATTTTGCATCTGAATTCCTCTTGTTGCTGCATTTGAAGGTTTCAGGATCGCACATAGTTATCTCAGTGCTTGTTTAAAAATAGAATAAAAGAAATCACATTTCTGGGCAAACTGCAGTGAGTTAGGAGATCTGAATTTTGCCACTCTTGCTGTAGTGCAGTATAAATCCATCTGTTAAGATTTTATAACGTTTTTACTTCCACAAAAGCAATCAGAGAGATTTTGGAGATGTTTCTTAAAGTAAGCACTTGCTTTTTGGAGGTAGCAACCACCCTATAATCAGTCGGGAGCGATGTATAGACAGGTATCACAGAGCCATGCAGGGATGTTTACCAGCTTCACAAGGTGCTGTTTCTGTGACAGATTAAATCCAACGGTGAGCTGCTCATCAAAAACGTCCAGCTGCGGCATGCGGGCAGGTACACGTGCACCGCCCAGACGATTGTGGACAACTCCTCAGCCTCAGCCGACCTTGTGGTAAGAGGTAAGGTTCTCCAGGGAAAACAGAAATGTTGGTTTCCATCTAGATAAGCAGAGTGTTCCTAGTTGCTTGGGGTATTTTGTTTCTCATCAAGAAATGACAGAAAATAAAAGAAGTGCATGAATGTGCAAAGTCCTTAAAGTCTACTCAGGGTACTGATTCTTTTCCAGACATTTAGTGGTCTAACTGAGCATTTTTCTTTCAATAAAAAATCTTTGGGCATGTTCTTTATGTTACAGTAATTTTTAGACAATTTAATTTGGCATTCATTATTAAAAATAGACTTCAAGTATCTTTTCAATGTATTCATTGTATAACATTTTTAAGAATATACTTCTGTTTTGTCATCAAGCTTTATGGATTAGATTATTATGTATAATACTAGTCCTACATTAAAAGGATTCCTAGTTTTCAGATGACAGAAACCAGGACATTTGGGGTTAAGGTTATAATGCCGTTGCTAGCTAATTCATGTCTGTTACATGTCACTGTGGTCTCAGAATACTGGGCTTGCTCATAGTGGTTTCAATAGCATTTAATTCATGTCCTTTGGGCATTTTACTCTGCTTTGGGCCTCCAGGTAGATGTTCTGAAGTGCTAATGCTATGTAATGCTGACAATTCAAAGCAGACATAACTTGTACTTGGAGCTGCATTGCTGTCATGTTTTGTCCCACCTTTCAGTTATACTGTGGAGCTCTATAGCAGCTGAAGTATAGTTTGTGTCTTGATTCTGAATCTGATGATGTTGTGAACTCGAATATTTCTGAATTTAATTTTTTGCTGGGTATTAACAGCTAGTGAAATGTCATCAGTTTTGGATGAAATGTCAAAGCAAATATGGTAAGTGGTGAAACTGCAGAATACCTCTGCAAAGAAAAAGAGAAGGGTCTGTTCGTATGCTTTAGTATTATGTAAGCAATTCCCTTTAAAAATGAAAAGGGAGACAAGGCACCTTACCAAGCTTCTGATTCTCCTTCCAACCCAGTAATTAGAATCATTGCTCTAAGATGATGTGGAAGAAATTAGAATCCATTTTATGCACAACATTTGGTTTTTAATACAATGAAGACAGTTCTCTCATCTCTGAGTAGTTCTTAGTACCATTTTTTGTCAATGGAAGACTGAGCATCTTGAAGGAGCAAGGTTAAATATCTAAATATGACAACAGCAAGATTATAGTTTCACTGTGTTGATAGAAAGAGTACATAAAGTGTCATGGTTTTGCCCCTCATGGGTTGTGATAAGGACAGTTTACTGGCA
This sequence comes from Gallinula chloropus, assembly GCF_964237585.1. NCBI lineage: Eukaryota > Metazoa > Chordata > Aves > Gruiformes > Rallidae > Gallinula > Gallinula chloropus. The sequence continues at coordinate 36,453,267 of NC_140085.1, read as the reverse complement.
CAGCAGAGAAAGACATATAACAACAACAGGACTTTATAGCAAAATATACAAAACTAGTGGTACACAAATGCAGTTTCTCACTGAACCACACAGCTCAGGCCATACAGGCCATACAGTTTCAGGCTGTCCTGAATCCAGACCGTCCCCAAAAACTGTGTGTCCTGAAGCCATACACTCCTCCCCCCAGCAGCCACCCTTTATTCTGAGCATGATGTAATTGGCATGGAACACCCTCTTTAGCCACTTTGGGTCACCTGTCACAGCTGTGTCCCCTCCCAGCTTTCTGGGTGCCCTTGCCCCCTGCCCCTTCCTTCTTGATAGCAGGGCAATATAAACAACTGACAAGTCCTTGACTGCTTGGCCAAAACTAAAACATCAGTGTGGCATCAGCACTGCTCTCACCCTAACTCCCAAACACTGCATTCCTCTAGCTTCTAGAAAGAAAATTAACTCTATCCTAGCTGAAACCAGGACACAACGCTAGGTTCCAAAGCATCTCATCAATGAAGCAGTAACGGATAGTCACTGTTCATGCAGGCACAGGAAGATATTTTGTCTGTCTACAGAGAATCACAGAGTGTTAGGGGTTAGAAGGGACCGTGAAAGATCATCTCGTCCAACCCCCCTGTCCTGGGTGATCTTAGAGTATCCAAATTACTGTAAGCTTGCCATTTTTTAGCACAGCTTGCTGAACATCTTGGTGTCTTTTACAGATGAAGATTCCTATACTTACATATTAATGTGCCTGCAGTACTCTCTTCTTGGCTTTCTAGTCTATGAAAAAAATCACCTGTGCATTGATCTGCCCTTTTTAGCCTCTCTTCTGGGGACCAAGGCACAGCACAGCAATAATAAAAATGTTACCCACACAAAGTAGAGGTGCAGGAGTAGGAGAAATTAGAAGAAGAATTCAAAATTTAAATCAAGCATTTAGAAAAATGCAAGCAGTCACTAAGCAGGCTTAGTCTGCTCTTACTATTGTCTTTTGAAGAAAATTAAAATGCTTGATGATCAGGACTGACAGATAGATGTGGAGTGGCTGTTTTGTGAAAAATGTTTTCCCTTTCACAGCTTGGTGCTTCTGTTCCTTGGTGGTGATCTTTGTGGGGTTATTCTAATGCACAGATGTTGTTTGATTTCTGCTTTTAGATCAGAGGGTGTAGTGGATTCCACATTTTGGCATGGCTTCTTGAAATTCTTGTGGGAAGGCTTTTGTTGAACTGTAGAGAAACATTGTTTAGTTCTGCTTTCACTAGAGTTTTATTAGTCTGTAGGAAGTTTGAATCTGATGATGGGTTTACCACATTGGAGTAATATGAAGGCCAAGAGAAGTGTGAAGAGGTCTATAGAAACAATATAGGTATGATTTTTCTCCCACAGATGTTACAAGATTTTCCATATAAACTGCAGTCAGGGCAAACATGGCACAAGCAGAAGTGAAGATTAAAGGTGGGGCTGTCAACAACAAGGTCATCATTAGGTGGGATTTAGGAAGAAAGATTTTGTGTATTTTTTCTTACTCTGAGTTCGTTGTTTTGGAAAAAAAGCCAAAAGAGCAGCAACATTTTCAAAGTAGCATTTTTTAACTTAAGAAAACCTAAAAAAATATCCCCAGGAGTCACAGAAGCTTCATTTGGTAACTGTTAGATGCAAGAGCATTTATCCTACGAATCGCTCTGTATGGTATTAAAAGGTACATATACATTTTCAATCTCTTCTTCAGTGGAAATGGAGATTTGAAAGCCTTGTATTTTATACAGACAAGTAGTAAGGCTAGTGGCCTTTCCTTTTGAGAATATCTAATTTGTGAATTGAACTAACTTTTTTATTTTTTTCCTCTCAGGTCCCCCCGGCCCTCCTGGAGGAATAAGAGTAGAAGAAATTAGAGATACAGCTGTAGCACTTACTTGGAGTCGTGGGACGGACAATCATAGCCCTATTTCTAAGTACACTATCCAGTCAAAAACTTTTCTGTCTGAAGAGTGGAAAGATGCCAAAACAGGTAAGAGCAATGCCAGAAGTAATAAAGTCAACACGTTTTAAACTGTGTAATTGTTAGAAAGCCTGCCTAATCAGAAAACAGTCACAATAAAAGGAATCCAGGGATGCTTTTAATGTCTGCTACAATTTTTGGGAGCTGGTACCATCCCGTCAGTGTGCTGCCAACAAGTTTGTTCCCTGCACTTGGAGGGCCTGAACTGAATATTAAGAAATAGGGAAAGGACGGGCGAGAGTTTTTATCTGGTTTTCACTTCTTTCCTTGTTCTGTGAAACATTCTACATCAAGTACTAGAGACATAAAAATGTTTTTTACAGTTTAATTTGGATGACAAATGGGAGTCTTAATTTCTTTAATTGTCTGATGTTTCCTAGGACCAGATTAAGTTCCAGTTGTGTTAAAATTGGCACTCCTAGAGAAAACATAGCAAAGATTATCCTTCTAACCACTGGATGTCATCATTGTGCCACATAATTGCAGTTGAGGAGACACCTACCTGAACACAGGGCATACTGCTATCTCTTTGCAAGTTTTAACATAAATGAATAAATAATGAAAATATTTTTAAACTAGTAGAAACTTTGAATGCTTTATGAAGGATAAAGTTGCCACAAGCTATACAGGACTGTCCTATCAAAATGATTCATTATGGCACTGTAATAAATGTGGTGCTTTTCTGTGGAATTAGGTCATCATATACAGAATCACAGAATCACTAGGTTGGAAAAACCTTTAAGATACTCCACAGAATCACAGAATCACAGAATCTTAGGGGTTGGAAGGGACCTCAAGAGATCATCAGGTCCAACCCCCCTGCCAAAGCAGCTCCCTATCTCACATTACACAGATAGGCAGTCCAACTGTTCCAGTCCAACTGTTCCTGTCCTATGCTAAACCATATCCCTAAGTACCTGATCTACCCTTTTTTTAAACACACCTAGGGATAGTGACTCAAACACTTCCCTGGGCAGCCTGTTCCTGGCCCTGACAACTCTTTCAGTGAAAAAATTTTTTCTAACATCTAATCTGAACCTGCCTTGGTGCAGCTTTGTGCAATTTCTCCTTGTCCTATCTCCTGTCACCTGGCTGAAGAGACCATCGCCCTCCTCTCTACAACCTCCTTTCAGCTAGTTGTAGGTGGTGATAAGGTCTTCCTTCAGCCTCCTCTTCTCCAGGCTAAACATCCCCAGCTCCCTCAGCTGCTCCTCATATGATTTACCCTCTAGCCCCTTCACCAACCTCATTGCCCTTCTCTGGACACACTCAAGGACCTCAATGTCCTTCTTATGGTGAGGAGCCCAGAACTGCACACAGTACTCAAGGGGTGGCCTCACCAATGCCGAGTACAGGGGAACAATCACCTCCCTAGAACTACTGGCCACACTATTTTTGGTACAAGCCAGGATGCCTTTGGCTTTCCTGGCCACCTGGGTACACTGCTGGCTCATATTCAGCTTGCAGTCAACCAGCACCCCCAGCTCCTTCTCTGCCTGACAGCTCTCCAGCCAGTCTCCCCCAAGCCTGTTGCACTGCACAGGGTTGTTATATCCCACGTGCAGCACTCTACACTTGGCATTGTTATACCTCATCCCATTGGTCTCAGCCCATCAGTCCAGTCTGTTCAGATCCCTCTGAAGAGCCTCCCTACCCTCAGGCAGATCAATACTTCCTCCTAGCTTTGTGTCATCTGCAAATTTACTGAGGGAGCATTCAATCCCTTTGATGAGGTAATTGGTAAAGACGTTGAACAAAACTTGACCCAATACTGAGCCCTGGGGGACGCCACTCATGACCAGCCTCCAGCTGGATTTGGTTCCATTCACCACCACCCTTTGGGACCATCCACCCAGCCAGTTTTTAACCCAGCTGAGGGTCCACCTGTCCAGGCCAGTGGCAGCCAGTTTCTCAGTCAGAATGCTGTGAGAAACCATGTCAAAGGCTTTGCTGAAGCCTTTACCTCTTCTTTACCTCTACTACTGTGGTGGTAGACCACATCCACAGCCTTCCCCTCGTCCAGTAAGTGGGCCGCCTGGTCATAGAAGGTGATCAGGTTAGTTTGACAGGATCTACCTTTTGTAAACCCATGTTGACAGGGCCTGATCCCCTGGCCATCACATGTGTGCTACACAATAGCTCCCGAGTTGATCCTCTCCAGGATCTTCCCCAGGACTGAGGTCAGACTGACAGTCCTGTAGTTCCCTGGATTCTCCCTCAGACCTTTCTTGTATATGGGCGTAACATCTGCCAGCCTCCAGTCAAGTGGAACTTCCCCAGTCCGACAGGATTCCTAGTAGATCATGGAAAGGGGTTTGCCAAGCACATCTGCCAGCCCTCTCAATACCCTTGGATAGATGAATACCCTCGGGTAGATAAACAGATCTAAATACTAAAAATACAAAAGTTGCAGCTATTGTCCTTTATTTAAGTTTTTCCTTTGAAACTACAGAGAGAGATATCCAAGAAATGGATCTTGACACATTGACCTGAAAAATCTCTATTAAATTTTAAGAGTAAAATCTTAAAAGTACTAGTCCTAGTGCCTTAAATAATACTACTAAAATATGTAGCATGTGTAGCTCTGTTGCATATAATTACCTCCAACAGCCAGCCAAGTATGTTAATGTAGCTTGGAAAATAAAACTAGGTTTCCCAGTCCCTTCCTATCTTTTCTATATATTTAATAGTTTCTGTAAAATAGATCCCTGTGCCCTTTAAAAAAACATTCAGTGTAGAATTTAGAGCTGTTCAAATAGCTGATGATTTGCTTCAGCAACAATACAAAGAGGAGGGAGGACCCTTTAGATCAACCTCTGCTTTTTTCAGGATAAATTATATTTTATTTCCCAGTAATTTACTTTTTAGTTTGAAAGAAAAAATGAGTTGGGAAGAAACAGGGTTATAGGACAATACAGGAAGAATTTTTAAACAGAGGGTGGCAGCTCTGATGCTGTTTCCTTTTGTCTTGTGTGTTACTAGCACTAGAAATGTGTGTTGGAGATTCAGGTGTTGGGCTCAGATCTTCTCTGTGTCTTGTTGAGAGCAGACATTTGAACCCAATTTCACTTGACAGGAAGATTTCCTGTTTACAGTGTTATAGGCATGATGGGATGCACTGCTCTGCACCTCCAAAGTTCTTGCACTTCACAGAATTAATGAGATCGTCACTGACACACACACTCAGACTTGGAAACTTACCCTTTGGCAAGCTGAGTGGGTTTCACATCTTGGGTTGGACACAGAGGAATCTATATTCATGGATTCCTTTTTTAAGAAGCTAGTCAAAAGATATACATTACTCATTTCTAAAAAGTTGACATAAACTTTTCAAAATCATTGCCTTTTCATTTGAACCACACTGAGTAATTTGATTAATAGGTGATTACCTCAAAAATAGGTTACAAAAAACAGTAACCATAACTATCACTGCTGCAAGCTTTTACTTAATTTCTGGGCTCCTTCCAATTTGGCTCAGCGTTCACTTTCATATTAAAGAACCATGATGAAAAGTCCAAATTGATCTCTCATCAGCATTTAGGCTAGCATTTAATGCTGCTAATTTTCAATGTGTGGAACAAAACAATATACTTTGGCATTGCACTTTGGAAATATTATTGTTACTGTTGCTACTATCATTATTCCCAAACCAAATCATTCATCTCAAGTTGCATAATACCAAGTGTGTTTTATGAAAGAAGTGTATTCTAATTCACGGTATGGAAATAAGTATGAATGGGTTATGCAAGAAGTTGTTTACATTTCTGTAGCTCTTTCCAGTTAAGGGGATCAGATTTTCATTGTATTGATTATTCATAATTATTCTGGGAATTTTTGGCACAATAAAATTAAATTAAGAGATTGAAAGTAGCCCAGGAAAAAGAATGACATATTTCTATCATGGCTTGGATGTCATAGGAGGTTTGCAATGGCTTCACTGATTGGACAGAAAAATAATCTGAGTAAGGATGAGGGATAGTAGTGGCCAGGTGGAAAGAAAATGTAATGTGTTTTTCTCCTTCAGGGCCTTACTTGGGAATGAAAAATGTAATGATCATTATGGAGAGAAAAGTTTTGTCACCATACAGTGCTTACACTGCCATGCCTTTTTTTTTTTCCAGCCATTGCATTCATATTTTAACTCCATTCATATTTTAACTCAAAACTGCCTTTCATGTGCAGAATATCTCATTTCTCATCTGCCTCTGAACCCAAGTTTCTAATTTGACAAACAGCTCTTGGCCCACACAAGTGAAACTCTGTCTCTCTCTAACTGCAGACAGCTGTAGAAACAACCCCTATTGTCTGTGAGTTGCAGACAAAAGAGTCATGAGTTACACGTTTCTCTTATGGTAAAGAAGCTCATCCTTATGACAATAAGTCTTTTCACAGGAATTACAAGAAGACTTCCTCATGTTGTATCAGAACTAGTTAGCAAGCTGCAACATGCTCGCTAATAAGATGCACAAAAATATGACCACATTTTATAAACCACCCTTTATCAATTGATCGAACCCTGCATTTCCACATGTCTATCCCTTGTCTATATAATGAATTTTTATTTTACTGTTTCTGCATTCCACATTTCTCTTTGCTTTTGTCCATGGGTAAAATGAAATTCTACAACAACATGTAATTAGTAAGGATACCTCATAACTGCATGTATCTATTTTACTAGTTCACACCCAGTTAAAACTTACAAGTCTATAGGGGCTTATCCAAGATGATGTCAGTTTCCAAATTCACAGTCACTGCCATGAGTGCTCTTTGTAAAATATGGTATTCCTAACATACAGCATTAAGTTTCTTCCCACACCTATCTGCGGTTTCAGAATGATGGTAGTTTTGCAAAATCAACCACATCATTGGCTGACCTTACTCTAAGAGTGCTGTTGTCTAAAGCAATTTCTTATTTTTTTCTCAGAACCATCTGATATTGAAGGAAATATGGAATCTGCTACAGTGATTGATTTAATTCCATGGATGGAATACGAGTTCCGGATAATAGCAACAAACACTTTGGGGACAGGAGAACCTAGTATGCCGTCACAGAGAATTAGAACTGAAGGCGCACGTACGTGAACAGAAAATGTCAAGCTTTTTTAATGTGCTTCTTGATTTTCACATTGTTATTAGTCAATATTTTAATTTTGGTTTTTATTTGAAAAAAAAAAAAACCCACAACTTTACAAGCTGCCAGTCTAGAGAATATATTTTCTGCCACTCAGTACGATAGATTTGAGGAAGCAAATGCCAGGCTGTCCAGATGTGATAACATCTAAGCAGACAGGAAAGAAACAGTGTGATACAAGTGGCAAATTTGCCTCCATTGCTGAAACAGAATCACAGTGTATCTTTCAGAGATCCCCCCTCTATATTTCAGTCAGGTTGTGTGTGTATGAGTGCATGCACGTGCTTGGGACCAGGGTACATGCGTGTGTTTAGCAAGGAAAATGGCCGTTTGCTGTTTGGTTTGCACTCTAACTAAAGAATGCATAAGGTGATGTACATTTTACTGGATAATGCCATTTTTCTGTGATTGAAGGTTTGGTCTCGGTGTGTTCTTATTCCATGTCAAAGATGTGACATTATCTGACACAACATATGCCCTTATCAGACTAATTGCTCAATGTTAAAACCTCAGAGCATGTTTAAGGATATCCTTTAAGCTCAGGCATGTCCTTTTTAAAATTTAATTCTCCAAAATGAGGAATTAGATGTTATTATTCAAGATAACACATTCTGGTTGGACTGTACAAAGGAGATAACAGCAGCGCTCTGGGACGTAATGTATCACTGCAAAAAGACTGTGTCCAATAAAGCCTGTATACCAGTCTATCCTATTTAACACTTATTAGCACCAAGGTGCAACCCAAATACATTTGCAATTGTCTCATAGCTTGCGATTTGGACCTTAAAATGCAAAACCAAATCATAAAAATTAATTTTTGCAGTTACAACTGTCAGGCCATTACTTTGATTAGATAGTATTTTTAAAATAAAATGTTCTTGCTTTATTAATTTCAAGACATTCATTTAAAAAGACCCACATTTGGTCCATTAAAATGTTTGTTGCTTAAGGAGAAAGGAAATACAGATTGGGTAAATTAATCTGGACAGGGAGGGAAAAGCCACAAAACTTTAATACTAAAGTAAAAGGAAATTGCTGCCTATAAAACTGACTATTAGCATCATATGTTTTATGACTCAACAGCTGTATTTGAAGGCCCAGGAATCTAAATGAGAAATCTACACATGCTTCTTGGAGTGCCTGGTGGCACAGACAGTTTTGAAATGTCAGAAAAGAGACAGAAAGGGAGGGGAAATAATGCTCACAGGTAGAATAGTGGCAGTGTCCTGTGCTTTGCAGTATGCCACGTTCACGGTATTTGTTGTAGCCTCCCAAAAAATGGCATATCCTCCAGTTTTGCAGCAGGACGAAGTGCTTTTGCAAGAGGTAGTTTTAGTCTGTTGTCTCATCCCCCATGCACAGCACCATTGCCATCTCTGGCAGATTGTCAAGCCAGTTTCAGTGAAACAAAGCAAAATGTTAATGTCTTCCTAGGCATCAGTCAGCACTTCTCACCATGCCAAAATAGGGGATAAATCAGTAACGGTTTGCAGATGAACTTCTGTGGCCAAGTGCATTTTCTGCCAGGAGCTGGAATTTGTGATGAGCAGCAACAATAGGGTTTGAGTGGCACTCTCAGCTTCCAGACTAATGCAGAACCAGTACTGTGTGTGCTGTGCTGGTTCTGTAGTACTGATTTCATGTAGATCTGAAGAAGTTGGATATTTTATTTCACAAACAACAACCCATATCCACACATTGTAATTGGTTTTAACATTTGTTCTGTGTTAAACAGCAACAGAGAGTGCTGCATCTTTGTTGTACTGTGTAAGTGACAAGTAATGTCTGTTAAACTCAAATGTTATCACTGCCCTTTTAATTTTTGAAGTCTCCCCTCTTGTAAATAACTAATTTCAGTTACTTTGATGAGCATTATTTTAATGAAATGTGCTTGCTTCAACAATAACACATTTCACATTGATTTCTTGAAATTCAATGGATCAAAGTCTCCTTTTATGTATTTTAGCTTCTGGAAGCATTAGAGTAATTGTCTGTAAGTATAACTGTCTTAATTAGTAGCCTGCTCTTAATGGAGAGAAAAACCTAGGTTTAATGGTTGAGAGAATGAGGGAGATTCTCTTGAAAAGGGTGATTTGTAAGACATTAGCCAGTCTTTTTTCTCTTCTCTGGCAGCCTGTGTATCTTCTTTGACTACTTAAGCCTTCTAGCAACCCTCTGTTTCTAGCTTAGCACTGAAGTTATAGGTTTATAATAGATAGTGCCTTTCTGTAATAACAAGGTCAAGTACCAAGTCCAAGCTTCCTCTCCAGTTGTCACGATATCTATGTTTAGTCTCATTCTCCACTGGAAGACCAAAAATAAATAACACAAACCATGCACTGAATGCTGATTTCAATTTCAGATTTATCATTACATATTTTTATCCTTTCTGAAAACATTACTTCCTGTCTGCTTTGTGTTTCTCCTTTGTAAAGACCCTCAGAGAAGGCCTCAGCAAACATCTTAAATAATGCAAGAGCACTTAGTAACTGTTTCTTTACAGTCTTGTGACATTCACTGATTAGTGGAGAAAATGCCTGATCACACAACAATTTTTAATACAAAGAACACGTTCATGTAGACAGTATTTAATGCACTGTAGGTAGGCCATCTTTTCCAGAGTTTTCAGTGGTACTTAGTGTCTCCTCAGTATTGAGTGACAGCAAATAAATAGACCAACACTGTAGAGGATAGTGATAGAATAATCACCCTTAGTGCAAAGAGCCTTACAGAAATGAGAATATAGGAATGATTTGTGATGGAGTCCTTCAGAGTGGACTCAGCTGTGCACGAATGATAAAAAGCCAGATTTTATTTCATTACACAAAATATCAGCTTAAAATGAAATTGGTAAATTACCAAGTGCTATGCCACTTCTCTTCTGAACATCTACCCATTCTGAACATGCCAATCAAGAAGGCACGTGCCACGAATCTAGAATAGATAGGATTGGGAGGCCAGTGCTTCAAATATCTATCCATGGGTTTAAGCTTACACTTTTTGAGTAAATCCACTGAAGTAGATGGAACCAATCACAGTCTGTTAAGGTAAATACCTGTGCAAGTCCTGGGTGCTTGAGCCCTTGGCATATCAACGTATGAAGAAGCACAAGAACAACACACAGTGCGTCTCTTAAAACCTACGAGACGTGTTTCATTTCTGAATATTCAATTAAATATTGGTAGAGAATATGGTTGAAAAGAATGATTGCTAGCTATGGTTAGAACTGGCGTGATTCCTGCAGCAGTAGCTATACATTAGTCTTGGCAATACCACAGACTCTCACAGCTATTACAGACTGTCATTATTTTAATTGTGTGCGCCACGTGTGCTCATTGGCCCTGCTGGTAAAAAGAAAAGCAAATAGTAATATTTTTACTCGGTGCATACTTTGTAGTCATGTTTCTGGTCTATTCTGTTTTTCTAGCTCCTAATGTGGCTCCTTCTGATGTTGGAGGAGGGGGCGGAAGCAACCGTGAGCTGACAATAACGTGGATGGTAGGTATTGCACTGATACATTTGGGCTAACGGATTCAGGTCTTTCTGTTATTTTTTTTTGGGGGGGGGCGATTGTTTGTTTGTTTTTTCTTTTAATTCACTGAAAAGTATTTATTCATTCTTCCTAAGTATTTTAGCAATTAATTTACCTCAGGAAAAAATGTTTAAGTTTCGGAGTAAGGAAGATCCATACTTCTGTTAAAATATATTGAAAAGGTTATTTCCTAGTTCCACTATAGGAATTAGATGTGTCCTAATTGGTTGATTCTGATCTTTATTTATTTTTGCAAAGTTGGACAGTTGCACAAGACGTAGATTATTTTATTATTTCTTCCCAAGTGCCATCCCATAAAAACTTTAACAAACTACAGAATTACTTCTCGCACGGCGTGTAAAGACCCATACTTATGGCATTTTCAGTACAGTGAAAGTCTGGCTGTGAACAAAGTAGAAAAAAACAAAATTGTAACCAGGAGAGTAATGACTAATGCAAGATCTGAAGTACAAGATCATTTCAGTCTTCCCTATACACCCAAGTAGATTTATATTCCAATTACTTCTCTTACCTAATGTCATGCTTTTTACATCTGTTCTGTAATGAGTAGCTCATTTAGTCAGACAAATTAAGCATGTCTTCAAATATTTACTTCCCAAGAATCTTCCATACCATGTCTAGCAAGTGTTTATGAATAGAGGCATTGGATTTATGGAGCCTGTCTGACAGACTACAATATATCTATCTGTAAGGCTAAGATAAAGGTGTATATTGATTTCCCCAAATGTGCTGACATTTGCATATGCTACTCAAAGTAGTCCTTAATTAAGAAGAGAAGAACAAAATGTATGGCAGGTTCACATGTTACTGCCAACCCCCTTTCAACTTTTACTGTGATTCATAAGCCCAGGCTGAATGAGACATCCAGAGATGCAATCAAAGCTCTTCTGAGTCTTGTTTTGAAAGCACTGGGAAAAAGAGGTAGGAGTGGCATGCCCATTCTTCCTCATTTTCCCCATCTGTCTTTCCCTCTTCTGTTTTGTTTTTAAGTTTTTAGTGGATGCCACAAACTCTTCAGCTATTTAGTATTATGTGTTGAAGAGCAAGCTGCTTTCACCATTTTATTTAAGACCTTCCAGAATATAATTTTTAAGTGTCGATCCTGGCCTTCTGAAGTTTGCTCTGTCTGAAAACCATCCTAAGACTAGGCCTGCATCCAGGCTGCTTACTTTGGCATAGGTTCCTGTTTTATTCTAAGCATCTACATGCAATGATAGAGTCAGAAGACAAGCTATCAAAGGTGCCCGTCCATAAAATCTACTTTTTCGTATCGTAAGGCTGCCTATGAATCTTAGGTACATGTTGCCTCTTCTGGAAAACTAGGTAGCCAACATTTACCTGATGACCAGTTAAACCTGAGGTAGAAAAAAAAGCTAAGAAGATGTGAGTTCTAAGTCCTCCAGTAGATGCACTGAGGATGTGTCTGACAGACAAAAAAAATTAACACATAAAATAGATTATCTAATGGATTCTTTTTTATAGCTGATTTGTAGTTAAAGTCTTTGCCTGGTGGCTTATGGTTAACGTCACAGCTAGAGACCAAATACCATTTCCTTTCTCGCATGAGAGGTTTCTTAAATTTTATATCTGGGCAGTCATCTTAATTGCCAAGTCACTTGTGTTCTCAGAAGTCATGTTGTAGGTAGATGAGTATCTTTTCACTGTCTAAAGCTCTATTATAATTCAGGTTTGACATATATCTGCATTTGATCTATGTTTCCCAGAAAAGCTAAAGAAGTTATATATTCAGAGGCCTGCAGACAGCTGCATCAGTTAGTGGTCCATCATTGTTCATATGAGTTTACCAGACATTTTTCAAATTTTAAGTTCAAACATCTGTTTGCCTTCATTTTTTCTTGTTATGTATAATAGTGTTCTAATCCATGTGTTCTGTTACTGAAGCCAAAACTTAGATGTTTCTATTGTTCAGAACACTCAGTGAGTTTTCTTTCTCAGAGAATCTTTAGAGTTCGATTCTAGCTTTAGACAAATACAAACATCAAAACATATGAGCTAGATTGTGGATTTTTTTTCTATTATTAACATCTAAGTTTCATAAATCCTTGCTCAGAATTTCTCCACACGTGTTGGCTGAAGTGCTACAGTAGTGGGCAAATGCCTAAGGAGAATGGTTACTTGATTACTCTTTGTTGTACTACTCTAGGACCTTTGCCACAAAATTAGCTGGTTCATCTCTGTATGGGAAAAGGTGATGCATGGAGTTTATTTTCAAAGGGTGTTTCTGATCAGCCTTTAGACGCACGGGTGAAGGACATGATTATGTCCCATTGGGTGCACTGTCTGATGGTTGTGGACTGAGGAGGAAAAAACTGAAGCAAAATTCATTGCAGCAGATGGTCTGCCATAATTTTCTATTTTCCAGCATTCCTAGGCAAAAAAAAATAGCTACAGCTTTAAGAAATATTTTGGATAGGTACCTTTAATGCTCATGCTGAACATGAGAGTCATTTTACTCAAACTTTTACCAGTTAAAAGCTAGGTAGATAACCTAAACCAGCAAGTAGACCCCCCTCTATTGTCAGTGAAAAGTGGTAGAACCAATTGGTCTTTGAATGAGTCCATCTCTCTTCATCAGCTGTGCATGTTGCCTAAGTGACAAACTTAAAGCAGATCAATATAATTTAGGTGAGTCACCCATATATTTGCATAGACTGTCTGTTCACTATCACTTGCTCCTTAAGAAAGCCCTTTTTGCTAGTTTTAGTACACAATCATTGGTTTCTTTATGTAGGAGGTAACATGATGTGTCTTGCATTGAGTTTGGATGAGGAACAAGATCTTAAAGTGTTTTGGTAGCAGATGTGCTACTACTGCAGATCCGTGTAGTGAAGATGGTGTATTTTTAAAGGAGGTTGGAGAAGACTGTAGGACAAACCAGGAGAAAATGGAACTTTTGTTCAGTGGGTTTCAAAATGCACATAGCATGCTTTCTGTATTCTATGTATTTCATTAGAGATCCATTAGTTTAGTTGGCCACAAAAAGTAATGTTTTATCTTTTACCTCTTCAGCCTTTGTCAAGAGAATACCACTATGGCAATAACTTTGGTTATATAGTGGCTTTCAAGCCATTTGGTGAGAAAGAATGGAGAAGAGTTACAGTTACTAACCCTGAAATTGGCCGGTATGTCCACAAGGATGAATCAATGCCACCTTCAACCCAGTACCAAGTAAAAGTGAAAGCTTTTAACAACAAAGGGGATGGACCATTCAGTCTCACTGCTGTCATTTATTCAGCACAAGATGGTGAGTAAAGTTTCCAAGTAAGTTTTAAACTTAGGGCCCAGATCAGCACCACCATCAGTAGAGACAACCTGGTCCTTGATGCTGATTGATACAGCAATGCATGCCTTCGGCAAGGAGGGTGTGTAGTATTTGCTCACACAAAGCACTTGCAGTTGTTCTGAATAAACAACTTCAGGCTGCTTTCTGTGTGATGTACTTGCCCTCGATGAGCAATACACGGAAGCATTCAAACTTCTTAACACAGCTTGCTAAACAGATTGAAGAATTAACAAAAACCAACCAAACATGAAATTCTGATGTTCATATTTGTCACCTAAAACGTTTACATCATTATCCATCACTGTCTCTGTGACCTCAGTACATGTATGTGACATAGAAGTAATTTTTTTTCTGCTTAACAGACCACACTGAAGCATATTATTCTGGTAGATCAGTATCAGAATCTAGCCCAAAATTGTGAAAGAATGATAGTTCAGTTCTATCTAGTTACATTTCCAGCATGTTTAGTGTCTAATATAAATTATTCCTGACACATTTTTTCTGGTTTGGATGTTTGAGCTATCAAATGAAAATTTTAATGAAAACCTCTTCAACATTTCACTAAAATCTTTTTCTTAATTCTTGCTGGAATTGTTTCCCATGCTGTGATCTTTAAGATTGAAGTTGAAATGACATTTCCAAACAGCGGGAGAGAGAAAGTATTAAAAGAAGGTTTACCTTCAATCAGAAGAAATATATACCACATCCTAATTGCAACATAATCACTCAAGCCTGCTTTAAAAAAAAAAGTAGTGTATTAATTTCTGCCAGAAACCCAAAGAAATATTGCTTGCATTTTTCTTTCCATAAAGCAGAATCTCCTTCACAGAATCAACAGATCCAGGCCAAAGAGCCAAGAGGAGTGATATGATAACACAGCCACATTCTCACACTTCCGACACTGGTCTGTACTCTGTGTACTCCATGGGAGATTTATGTTCATGATTCCCATTAGCACTAATGGGAACACAAATCGCCCACACACAGGGGAAAGATGAAATAGTCCTTTTGTTTCTTACATTAATTCCGGATTCAAGCTAACAACACTTGGCTATCTGAAAAGGTTAATACGAATCCTTTTTCTCAGAGAAGTGTGCCTTCGGATATCACCTTCAGCAGCTGCTATAGCGACAGAAAATTTGTTTCTGAAGTTGTATAAATGAGTTAGTAAATAGCCATGGTGTAATAAATGCCCTATCTGCCAAGTAACATTCAAGTATCCGTCCTTTCTTGACATTATTGACAGCTTTCTGATAGACTCTGATGTGTTTAAGTTAGGACTATGCTAACCATGCCAGTTCAGAGACGTGGCAGAGCTTAGTAGCTCCAAAAGACAGGTGAAAAGCAAATGTGCAGTAGCGCCAGCTTCCAAACTAAAAACTCAGCTCAGTGGCTGCTTACACTCTAAAACAGACTTTAGCAAAGTCTGGACACTTGATAAAACCCCTTGATTAAATACTTCTGCTTAAATGATGCCAGATCCAGGCAGAAAAAAGAATAGAAGCTCAGTGAACCTTCTTTTCTTTGATTTCAAGCACAACTATCACTAAACCAGAGAGATTCAGGGTGGTCCAAACCTTACCAAAAGTGCTCGTAGCTCCTGTGCAGAGCTCTGACCCTGACTACTGACCATATCAAATCCAGGAACTTCAGGGTGGGACAGAAGTAAGTTTTCCAATAGGTGTGGTGAAACTTATTCAAAGAACATTCTGCAGTTTTCTGCTGTCATCGGGGCTTGTACAAAGTCACCTCATGCCATGCTTACTCGCTTCCAGCCTTAACTATGTATAACTATGCTTAAAAGGTAATTGTTTGATGACCACTGTGGTTTTGGTGAAGAAAACATACTGTGAGGCCCACTTGATTGCATCTTTTATTGGTACAACTACTGAATTAGAAGTCTGGAGAAAAAGCAGCTGATGTCATCTTTTTGGCTCAAGAGAAACCGCAAAATATTTATAGAACATAAATGCCAAATAGGGATATAAATTATTTGGAGCTCATAAACAAGCATAACTGGATGAAATACTGTTTAGAGTATTGTATCAGTAAAATCCTTGTCAGTTGGAACTTTTCAGTATGAAACATTTTGGCAAACTCTGTAACTGATGCAATGGTGCAGAGTCTGACAGTGATTTGGGAATAGTTGAGATGATCACATCTATTCGACCTGTACTTCTGTACCTCTGAGTCAGCAAGTGATACTACTGTCAGACAACACAGCTTCTCAAAGGTATTAGTAAGATTTTAAAGCATATGCTTATACAATATTCCATATGGATCTGTATAAATATATGTGCATACATAAATATAATGACAGCATTTCCACTAAGTTGTGCATTTTGTAATTTATCAGTGTGTGTCTCTGTGGCATTTTTATTCACTGTAGTGACTGGGGAATATCTGTGTTCCCACGTGCTTTAAGCCAAGTTCCATATCTGACAGCTACTAGTGATATTTGCCATTGCTAGTAGTGAGTAGTGATTGCTTGCAATGAGTTCATAGGCCTCTTGCTTATCTAAATTTCTGTCACTGTGAAAACAATTTTGCAATAATGTATCATTTTTAATTACACATTTGCATTATTAACAGTCACTGAAAGACAATTACAAAAGGTAACTTTGCATACAAGCTTGTTTTGTTACCTAAGGTACTTTTCATGAGAGATGTAACTGGGTTTTTTCTTAGCAGTGGCTGTTTTGATGCATAGTTGACTGGATGCCCAGTTGGAAGATTAAGTGTATGAAAGCTTTCCTCAGCTCAGGCTGCCATACCCGTCTGTTGCAACTTGTTTTAAAACATTTGCCACAGAGAACTGTTCTGAGCTTTGAAAACTTCCTCTTATAGGCATTGCTAAATTTGCACCTTTTAAAAATTTTTAACTCACTTAAAATGCAATTGACAGTGAAACTAACAGCTTCTTATAGTTAAACTGGAATTTAATAGTCTAATCCCTGAATAAAAGGATATCACATTATAATAGCCTGCCTTCTTCATTGACTTTGTGCTGTATGCCTAATAGAAGGGTGCTCTTAGATTATTTCACACTTACATTCAAGTTTATATGTGCCACTGGCCAGCTCTATATCTAATACATAAAAACTTTGTGTCATCATGACTAAGCAGCATACACATGAATATTTCTGTGTAGCTAGCTTAAAAAATCTGATTGCATAATTATTAAAAGATCACTGGATGCTTCATTCTGTTTATCAAAGCTTGGTTTTTATTTACATATATCTCAGCATAGAGTGTGTTAAAGAATAAAAAAACGTGGTCTGAGACAAGTAATAGAATAATTTCTTTGTTCTTATTGAGACATTTCCCATATGGATTCATCGCTGAATTTAAAGTTTACTCAAGTAAAAACAAATCAAAGATTTGACACATTTGGCCCCTGATGCCACAAAAATAATACAAAATGCAAGCAAGTGTAACAACATCACGGAGTGAGATTGGATGTTTAACATGTTTCATCTTCCAGCTCCAACTGAAATACCTACAGATGTGAGCGTAAAAGTTTTGTCATCTTCTGAAATGTCTGTTTCTTGGCACCATGTTTCTGATAAATCTGTGGAAGGATATCAGGTGAGTTTAGAGGCGACACTGCCTATCTTCTCATTCATTTAATTTCAGTAGTTATAAGCTACTATAATTCCTAGCCTAGCATTTTAATTTGCAGTTTACTTCTCTTTAGTTGTCATTTGCTCTACAGATTTCTCACCCTGAGGAACAGATTATTTATGGTGCTACGTAGCTGATTACTAAAACATATTAACAAATTTATGTGCTCACTAGTCAACTGAAGAAAAGGCATCATCATTTCATTAAAAAAATCTCGTCTCTTTATGTTACATAATTAAGTGCTTATCTCTGCCTTCTCAAAACATACAGAGATTAAGTTTTGGGTGCAATTGTCAACGCAGACATGAAATTGTGTCTAGATTGCAATCCATTTAAATTCTCAGCAGTTATTAATATTATGCACCGACAAATTCTATAGTAAATTGGACTCTGTGACAAATGCCCAGAATCCAGAATAACTGAGACAGTACCACTGTGCAAGATAACAATGTTTTGTTCTTGGTTTCTATTCAAGGTAAGTTCATCTGGTCTGAGACAAAGTGGTACTACTTGTAAAAATTCTTGCCTGTGTAGAAAGATGAAAACAGTCACAGGGCAGGTGCAACCAGGAATGGCCACTTAGTACTCCAGGAGGGAAGTCTTCACATCACCTCTGCACAGTGGATGCTGACAAACTCCGTGGTGTACAGCCATCTTTCCTTGGCTGCACTCCAAATTAGGGAGTTTGCCCTTTTTTGGTAACTAGCTTTGTGATTTGTCAGCTACTTGATGGTAGATGCTGTGTTCCAAAATGAGCATATACTTATCTGGAGTAACTTTATAGAATGTATTTTTGTAACTGAAATATATGAATGAATGAATTAGTAGTACTTTTTTCTGTATTTCCTGATCTCTGTTTGGATCTCCATGAGATTTATGTAATACTTTTGGGATACTGGAAGAAGATGATAGCAAAGATTTCCAGAAGAGCTAGCATAGTGTCCCGTATAAAGATTGATTCTACACAGTACACACATAAATTTAAAAAATACAAGCAGAGGATGCTGGTGTTTGGAATTAAGACACTGACATCAATGGCAATTCCTAATTTATTGAAGCAACCACTGTTCTGGTGTTTTGTTGGGATTGTGCAACTAGAATAGGATAGAGATATTCTCTGTTGTAACCGGGAGCTGGGTGGAGTGCCCAGGGCTGGGAGCTGGAGCCAGCCAGACATGTAGTGGTGGTGTGCTCCCAAGTGGGACAGTCTGCGCAGAAACTGGGCACAAAGCCTGTGCACCCTGAGTAAGCAGAACAGAGACTCAGCCAGAACACGCTGGGGGACCTGGAGTGCCGAGGAGAGTGGCAACAAGGAGTGCTGGGAGAGCTTGGGATTGCAGGGGCAATAAAGCATGGCAATGGATGTTGAGAGCATCAATGGGGAATGGGGTAGGAAGTCTGGAGGGGTAAGGATAAATGGGGAAAGAACATGGTGGAAGAATATTCCCCTAGGCAATGCACTTTTGGCCTTTTTTAAAATTTGATTTTATTTTACATGAAGCCACCTGAGTTGCTGCTAGGAGACATCTGGGGAGAGGGGAGGGGAGAGGATTCAGCAGGAAGGAACAGGGCGCACGAGAGTCAAAAGAGAAGAAAGAAAAAACATCAGAAAGAAGCATGGAGGATGTTCTGGCTGAAAAGAGAGTAACTGCTGTTCTGAAGAACCATGGGATACCCTAGGAATGGGTGGAGAGCTCTCCTACACAGAATATCTATACGTGGGGTGTGGTGTTATTTTGATAGCTTGGACTTTGTACTTCATCCAGTCATTCCTAGAGAAGTACTTACTTCCACAAATCCAGTGTGAACTGAGTGGCTTGAGTATGTATGGTGAGCAGTGGCATTAAAACATGAACTTCTCTTTTTCTAAAGTAACTTTCTAGTTACCAGGAGTGAGGGGAAAAGGTTTCCATCTGGCTACACAATGAACAGACTTATAGGTGTGAATTACTACCCTGTGGAGCTCAGTAAGGTGTTAATTCTGAGATCTTCCTCTCTAGATAAAACCCCAGCTCTCATTCTAGTGAAGGGGAAAGCAGGAAAAGGCAAGCCTGTGCTTCTACAGTGAGGGCAAAAAGCACCTCTTGTTCTCCTGAAGGTCAGATCTCCCATCAGGCCTGAAGGAGCCACTGGATAGAAAAAATATAGGGTTATTCTGGAAGGTCAAGGCCACAGATAGCTTTTGCAAATTTACAAAGTTACAATGGAAGTTGTGGGGGAAGGAACATTCAGACTACATTATAAAATTCCAGTGATTTTGTCTGGAGAGCTCTGTCTCTGTTGGCGTCAAGAAATATCCCAGTATTTAATTTTTAATTACTGCTCAGCTGTAACACAGGTTAGCACAACCCCTCATTCACCAGAACACCTTCTCTGTTTCGTTTTGGTCTTTATTATTACCTGAAAATTGCATAATTGACCTTTTAAATGCTAGAGCTTAAGAGGTGGGAGTACCCTGAGCAAAGTGCCTGAAGGTATTTTACCTGTGACACAGCACTTTTCACACCAGGAGGAGTCAGGTTTTCTTGACACTAATGCATACTGTCAGGATGACTGCTCTCAGGGTGACGAGTGCAAGCTGATACACTGTGCCATTACAGAGGAGTAGCCTTATCTCACACTTAAAGAAGAGATAAAGTATGAAAACTATCTCCATCCAAATAGAGAATTTAAGATTTATGAGTTCCTATGATAGCCTGCTAAAAGCCACAGCTGCTCAGTGTGCGCAATACCAAAGACACTTTCCATATTTCCTGCTGCTTCTATGCAATAGATGTATGTTTATTTTATTAAATTCATCACTCCTCACCACCATTTTCCCTTGTTTACTGGAATATGCTGTTAGCATTCTTGCTTAAAATGAGTAAAGTATCTCTTTTATGTCTCTCTGTGTAAAACTTTCATGAATATGAGATGTGTTTAGTAACACAGAAACAACTTCTGGCATATTTCAGTATATTAAAATTTGAATAGAGGAGAGGACTGTGAAAGAGAGTGTTTTTCCCTGATTGCAGCATGGAGGGCTGCACTAATTCGTGGTGTCTAAGGCATTCCTTCCCACAGAGCACTGCTGGCCTGTCTCCTGCAACACACTCTAGAGCTGGGGTGAAATACCCTCATGTGTACCTTGGGGATTAATTTCCTGTGGATTACCCTAACAAGGTAAATGCAGAGCAGCAGGAAAAAGCAGATGGTCTGAGATACTTATCCAGGCTCTTTGAAAAAATGAGAGAGGGGCTACTGACAAAAGTGGGGAAATACAACTTCTTGAAGCAATGGGGCATTTAATTCTGGACATCACTTTCGCAGAGGCAAGAGAGTGAAAGAAATTTCCAGGTTATTTCAAGAGACTTTTAAGCTATTTAAATAGTGAGAAATGTAGGAATACCATAAAAAAAGAATACTTTTTCTTAGCTCTTGAAGGAGATAGCTCATCTCATTTCTAATTTTTTTAATTTCCAAGAGTAGTTACAATGATCCAAATATCTAGCTATGATAGTACATTAAATGAAGATGTAAAGAACATTCTGAGTGTGACACACACTATAGGAGTTGTTAAATCCATAAAATTGCAGCAAACAATATTTGGTATTAAATTAAAATTAATTTTTTAATTATATTACTTTTGCCTGTAATGTAATATGCTCTCAGTGAAGTAATTTGCATTTCCATTCATGGTTCTTGCTTGGCTTGTTTGATGCTGTACATTACTCATTACATTATGTCCTTAGCATCAGTGTAGTGCAAATGAACAGTGGAACCGTGGAAAGTTTTGCAAGTCAGAAGTATTCAAAGGCTTCCAGCATTTGTCCCATGATTAACAAAAGCTTCACATAAATTGTGATTGCCATCTTTAGGTAAAGTAGATACTTAATTAACTTCATAGACCATACTAAAAATGAATTTAGTCTTCAATGGCCAGTTAATATCAACAACAAAGCTACCATCAGTCCTGTCATAGCTAATAAACCTTTGCCTGCCCAAAAATTCACAGACATCCCTTTGCTGCAGGCTAAAAACTTGTTTGAACTTTGGAGTGGAGATAGACATGATGTCCTCTAGCTCCTGACATGCACGCACTCTCACACTGGAGTCAGTCACTTAGAGTTAACAACTTATGGTATACAGCTGGTTGCATTCAACAACAGCAGTTTGTCTACAACAGTTTGTTAATTATATTCATATAATTCTGATCATAATCAGACCGTCAGCTGAATTGACTGTGGGGGTTTCAGATCCACACCAGTTTGAACCCATTCATCAAGCGGAGGTTACCGCCCTGCTGGGAAAGCTTGCAGGATGGATTGGGTGCACATTCCTCACTCATTTTGGGGCAAAGGCTGTTGGCTCAGTAAAGTAACCACCTTGATAAGTGGGAATTTCATGAGTGTCAGAGCTTAAATTGCAGTAAACTGATGTTTAGGATGCTAGTGGATTAAATTCCAAAACACAGTGCAGAGCATACATTTATCCAGCTAAAATCTGTCTGTGCCTGCTTAAAACCAGGTATGCATGCTGTATTTAACAGTGGGAGCCAGTTTAGCCTGCAGATACAACGTGATTCTCTCTGCACCAGGAAAGAGCGAGAAAAGGCATTATGATGTTGTCACATTTATAATAATCAGAGTAGGAGTAGTGTCTAACACTACTGGGCAAGACTGAGGCAACCAACACTGACCAGAGACTTTAGTATTTAAACTAGAGTCACCTCTGTGTAGTGATTTGAAGTAGGTGAAGATAAATCCTCTACTATAGCTCTCCTCATTCAGCCAGTATGTGCTGTGAGGTAAAATAAATATTTTTATTAAACATTGTAATTTAAACATAAACGAGAGGAGATAAAGCCTTGCCAAACAAGACTTCGACCCATAATTTGTAGAGAACTGTAAAATTAACACCTTGACAAACTATCTGCTCTTCTAACCTATTGCTTAATGAAGTTTCCAGGGAAAACTAATGTCAGCAGAACAGAAGATGAAAGCAGTTGCTATTTAAATGATAAACTAACAGGATACCCAGGGGCACCAGTTGAATCTTATAAAGAACCTGAAGTTACCAACATTAACCTCTTCCTAAAAATATTTTACAAGATCCTCATGTCGCATACCTGAAAACCATTATGGAGGCAGATAGAAGCTGAGCAGAAAGACTGAGTAAAAACACTAGAAACCAAAATGTGATGGACATGCTTTCCGGTTTTTTTCTGGTTAGTGCAGTAATTTGGACTTACTACCCAGAGACTGACAGTTTTTACTCTTACTTGCATCTCACAAGGCCATGAAGAATCGGACCCTGTGTATGTGACAGATCCTATAGAATGGCATCACTCCAGTGGAATTGCTGTCTTTTAAACTGGTGCTTTGTAATGTGTAATGAATTAAAGTAGAAAGGAAAAATTTATTGGAAAAATAAAACTTCACAAAATTTCTATGTACAGTTAATTGACTTTTGATTTTAAGATGTTACAAGCTTACATTGGCAAGCTATGGCTTTTCCTATAGTTTAAGCTTTTTCAAGTTCTTTCTCAATTACTTTCACAAATGTCATATTGTCCTGTGAAATCTCATTGAACTTAGGCAAAGAAATTTAGGAAGTAGCTTAGGTACATGTATCTAGACCTGCATATACAGATAACATCACTGAATACTTTTCATTTCCTAGACAGAAATACAAAAGGATGAAATTTATAAGACATTTTAAACAATATATTGTGAAAATATTAGCAAGAGATGTAGTGTAGTAGAGACAATAGTGTTCTCCTGTAGTCTAGGAGAACAGTATTAAAGTTCAGGGTAAAACTCTCAAACAAAACAGTGATAAGAAAACACTCCTGTTTTCTGAAGGTGTTATCCATCTCCCAGTCTTCTGATGCCTTAGCTGAGAACAAGTGTTTCACTGTGTGAAAAGATTTCGTAATAAAATTTGAATTTGTTTCAGTTTATTTATGTCTATATGCAACTATAGCAGGAGTTACATGCTATCACTGTTAGATTTATTTTACTTCGCTTATTACCTAGAGCATTTCATATAGAATTAGCCATCATGCATAATTTTTAAATAAACTTTCTTTTTTTACCAAATATGCTAAATTTAATAATTCAATTTATTGCTTATAGATTCGTTACTGGGCTGCTCATGATAAAGAAGCAGCTGCTCAGCGGGTGCAAGTGAGCAATCAAGAATATTCAACCAAACTGGAAAACCTGAAGCCTAACACTCGTTACCATGTAGATGTTTCTGCCTTCAATAGTGCAGGCTATGGACCTCCCAGTAGAACCATTGATATTATTACCAGGAAAGCACGTAAGTAAATGGACCATGAGGTTATGTGTAATGTCATGTACTTCATTATTGCATGTTGGCGGTCTTTCCTAGCATCTAGTCTGAGCCTCTTTTAATCAATTTCTAGACTCCTGTCACTCATCCTTGTGCCATGCATATTTTGAAGAGCCTGACTTTGTCTTAATAACATCCCTGTAAGAACATACAGGTGACTCTTAGGCCCCCTCCAAAGGAGTTCCTTCTCCAGAATGAACAAGCCCAGCGCTCTAAACATTCCTTCACAGTGCAAGTGTTCCATCTCGCCATCAGGTCCATGGCCCTCTGCTGAACTCACTTCAGACACCCAGTGTCTTTCTTGTACTGTGGGGCCCAGAGCTGGACATGATATTCCAAGTGATGAACAATTACTCAGACAGCTATATCCTGGCTATATTCTGTTTAATCAATAGAAAGAAGGATTATATTCTGATTAATAAAATGTGACCGATTGTCTTTTTCATTAGAGAGAGCCAGATCAGGCAGCCTTGAAAAGTGGGTGGTCTGAATCACACACTTGAATTTGCATGCCATAATAGCTTTCTGAATATAGCTCCTGAATTAATGATGATACCTAGCACTCACATATGCTGAGAAACGTTCAATTAAGAAACACAGCCTGTGTATTTAAAACACACTTATAAAAATACGTGCAACTAATTTGAGGATTTCTGTCAGTAAATAGCATGTTGCACAAGTTGGAGCTTCAGGGTTCATTTGTCTTGAATAAGAAGGCTCCATTTTTATAAGCTTATTGTGTGAAATATAATTAATGGTTTCTACAGCGGGGTATTCTGATTTCTACTCAGTTAAATGTTGTAGAAGTGCCTTTAAACGGTTAATTAAATATTTAATCTCAATGAATAAATATGATTCAAGCCACATTTCTGGGAGGTTCTCAACATAGTTGTAGTTGCCTGCCAGCAAACACACATGGTCAGCAACAGTGAAGAGTAATGTTGGCCACTTCCATTCTGGCAGCGCAGAAAGGCAAACCCACAGAGCAGCCACTGCACAAGCCATCCAAAATTGCCTGGCTGGAGCTGTAGCAGTTCATTCCAGGAAGGAGACTATCCCTTAATCATATAAAGATCAGCCGTAATTTCCCTTTTTACATCTTTACATGTCTTAATAGAAATGACACTGAATGTTTATGAGCTGTCATTTGTGAGCACATTATGCATATTTTGCTTTTCAGCTCCAAGCCAGCGTCCACGAATTATCAGTTCTGTAAGATCTGGTTCAAGGTATATCATCACTTGGGATCATGTGAAGGCAATGTCGAATGAGTCTGCTGTTGAAGGATACAAAGTAAGACCTATGGAATTTTTTTTTATCTTTGTTTATGCTACACCAGGTATATTTTATAGACAGTGTTGAATTGTGATACCTACTCAGACTTAAACGTAGTTGCGTGCTCGGAGTATTAAGTTATCATGCTCAGAGATCACAGATACCCAGTAGGCTTAGGACAAAGCCAGTGGGCTTAATCGATATGATGAGAAAACACTGAGGCACTGAAATACAGTTGGGCAGTGAGCCATTTTATGGGAAACTTCAGATCAGTGACTGCAGCAACTTGATTTCCCACATGATTATGTTTATCAGCTATCGGCTAAAAAAAATGTTTTATAAATTGTACACTTCAATAGTTATTCCTTATGCCAATATGCATTGTTCCAGCTTTTCCCCCCCATTTTCATGGGAGTTGCAATTCATGGAACACAAGTTCTTTAAAGTCTGGGAAGGTAGAGGAAGGGAAGGCATACGTAACCTTGTTAGATGCAATTACTGTATAACAAGAGCAAGTGTATATACTAACTATAGGGAGTATAGAAAGCTTCCAAAAAATAATTCTTGTTTAACTTTGCTGCTTGCTTGGCAGCAAGAAAATTAGTGTCATATTCTACTTGTCTACATTTTGCTTGAGGAGTTGAACTGTTTCCTGGGAATTGCTGAAAATGTTTCACAGAAGTGATTCCAGAAAGAGTGGAGGTCTTTTCTAAAGGCCCTACAAGACATATAGCATCAAATTTGCAGTATCTTAACAGCCCTGAGAATTAATAATAAAAGTAATAATTGTTTCATTTGTAAAAATGGTAATAAATCTTATGTCAAAAGACCCAGATGAGTTCTGAGAGTTCTGTTTTATGCTCTGACACTCTGCATGATAATACCATCATTTAATTACTTACTTTTAATGTAGGAGCTGAAATTATTTTTCAAAAGGTGGCATAATTTTATAACAGAAAATAATGAGGAAACAACCTGCCTAGATTAACTCTACATAAAAATAGAAAAATTAGTAACTTCATATATAAATGAAAACATATCACTTTTTAATTCATACACTGTATATATATATACTGGATTTCCATGAAAACAAAGTTTTCAATAACTGGACTTACCATGACTTTCCTAGGTACTGTATAGACCAGATGGACAACATGAAGGCAAGTTGTTTTCAACTGGAAAGCACACAATAGAGGTTCCAGTCCCCAGTGATGGTGAATATGTCGTTGAGGTCCGAGCACACAGTGAAGGAGGAGATGGAGAAGTAGCTCAAATTAAAATTTCAGGTGAGCAGATATCTTCCTTTCTTCTTTCCCACACTCCTTTGAAGTCTTGGACTGAATGTATTCTTCTTGCACACTGTCCGGAGGTGGACACACCATTCCAATCCAAAACTTGAGAGTTAGCTCTTCAGCTGTAGCTGCACTGAGTATGAGAGTTTGTCTTAAAAATCTCTCCAAACGCTTGTAATGCATGCAGGATACTTCAGCAACAGTCCAGCTTAATCCAGGGAGTGCCGTCAGTCTTCCAAGAATCAGAGTGTTTCTACTGCTGCGCTCACTTAAGCTACCGCTTTTAGTAGGGTCCTACAAGCGTAGCTGCATGGTGCAGGCCTCAGGCTCCAGACTTGCAGTAATCCTATGGTTCCTAGTACCTGTTGCCTCTGTATCATTTTCTTTTCAACTCCCACTATGAGGAGAGAAAGTAACTGAAAAAAGTAGGTGGTCCACAGCAGTCCACAGAACAAGTTCTAGAGGGGGTCCACTTTTCAGGAGACAAGGGAAGCTGTGGCACACACAGATAAATAAGCAATGAGAAAGGCAACATGCTCAGTTTTAGAGCGGTCTGGGTGATTGGTAGAGGGGAAGGGATCTTGCATGAATTGGGTTGATTCAACTTCTACTCCGTGTTCATTCTACCTGCAAGCTCAGACGAGGCCTGCACATCTCTTTCCCATTAGTTTTCTAATTTAAGTTGCACCTTGGCACACAGTGTATGAAGTAGAACTTATGAATAAACATTAAGGACTTGGATAGTGTCTCTGCAAGGTTATGATTTAAATGCTTAGATTGTATTCTTGTCTTTTGAATTAAAAAATGAACTTGATCAATATTAAGGATTAAACATTACCAGTATTCTTGTCACACAGTCAGTGCAACCAGTATTGTGTCTTAAAAAAAGCAATGCCTATGCTATATTATCTGTGAACTGTGTGAGAAGCTGTCCATTCCTGAAGGTGTGTACCAAAATCTGCTGGTTTTCATTCATATGTACAGTTTATATTACTTAGTGTGAACTCATGGGTATCACCATTTTTGTTTGTATGAAGTATCTATTCCACTTCAGATCAAATGGAATCTAGAGGTGGAGAATCCATCATTTGCCAGATACTTTCTTCTCATGATTAATCACCTTCACTGTTGGCTTTTTTTTTTTTTTGCCTAGTTTTTAATCTATATTTTTCTGGTCCTGGGATCTGGCATAATTTCCTTTTATATCCTTTGTCTAGATTTAAAAGTCTTTTTGTGCCTGGTATGTTCATCCCATTAAGAAACTTATAAATATCAGAATGACCAATCAAATGCTAAACAGACCGAGCATCTTGAATTATTCCATTTTCTTCAGGTCTTAAATAATTTCAACAGCTCTTCTTTTCACCTCTCCATCTTCTGAGAATTCCTTTAGGAATATGCACATTTCAAGTCTGCTGTCTGCAGAGATAGTCTCACCTCCATACGCTTGATACAGTACTATTCATGAAAGGCTTTCATTAGCCATTAATTTCCTTGCACTCAGCTGTAAAATGGTGTTCATCTTGTTTGTCCAACACCAGCTCTAAATCCTTCCTGGAATCCTTACTTTCCAGGATGCAGCATCCCATCTTCATCTGTGGTATGTCTCTTTTTCTCCTAGTGTATAATTTTGTATGTGTCTATGATGAAGAACAGCTGGTTTGAAGGGCTTGCATTCCCATACCAACTGGACTTCTGTATGAATGTGTTGTCAGCATCACTCCTTAATACTTTTCCATTTTGATTCATGTACACAGTTCCCAGTTTTGATAAAAATGATTGGACTGTGTTTAGTTTATTATTCTTCATTGTGGAATTACACTAGAAATTCAATGACTGTTCTTCAATAGCTGTGTTTTGAAGTCTTCCAGTGACTGAATTCTTAAGCCATTCAGCATATGCTCTTAGGTCACCTTTGTATCATACATCTGTTATCACCCATCACCAGCATGATGCAAAGACCATTTAGGTAGCAACCAACTGATTATTTCCCGGACTGGAAGCAGAACCATCATGTCCATACAATGTTGAGCCCAAGCTCAACCAGCTCTTGACAGTGAGGCCTGCCCCAAGCAGGCCCATACAGGGTTAGCGCCTCTGGGAGAGTTAGCACTCTACAGATGCTAGTAGGGCAGGGGTTCAAAATATTTGGGTGCTGACTAGAAATGACCAAATCTTAAGCAAACTGGAAAGCTTCAGTGAAGAGAGAAAACCTGTGTATTTTCCAGATTGGTGTTTTTCCTGTTGTTCATTGTGTATCAAATCCAGAGTAATATACATAATTCATCTGAGTTGTGTGTCTAAGCTCCCATTATGATCAGTTGTCATCTATGGTGCAATTCAGAAGCTTGAACAAAGCCTGGGACATTTAAAATGTCACAGATTACCAGGGGCATCCACACAATTCTGGCAGGCATGACATGTTCTGCAGGAGACCCACGGTGTTCTGGATCAGCATCTGGAGGCCAGACAGGAGACCAGAAGACACCTTTTGGCCTGTATTTCAGGCCACCCTTTCGAATTTCACTCTTTGGAAACCAAAACTGTGTGGCTGCTGTTGCTGTGCTAGGCTACTGTATTGTCAGCCTCTTGTAGATGTACACTGAGAAGGTCTTAACACTTGCTGAATTAGGTACAAGAACATCTAGATCAGGAATGATGAGGTCTTAACTTGGGAATTAAAAACATGGTACATTTTAACTAATAAAAGTAACATTTGAAAGTCAAATGCAAAAGAATCTAGCAATATGTGTTATTTCTAGCTGAACCCCTTGTCTAAGGGAGGAACTACCTTCTGTGTTTTCCGCATCCTCTTCCTTCTCATAAAAAACCCCAAGGACGTGCAGAAGAGGCAGGCAAACATCCTGCAGCAACTTTGCTCTCTTATAACCAGTCAGCTTCCTACAGAATATAGTGTTTTAGCTGAGAGCAACATAAAGGAAGTTTACCAAACACAAGTTCTTAGTGAACATCTTGCAATATAGGTGCTTAGCACAAAATAACTCACTGTATTGTATATATGCTGAGCTGTATTTCAACATGCAGTTATAGTAAGTTTTAATATACAGTCATGAACTGTTGTATTTTATTGGCCAGCACAGTTAGAGGTTTGGGGGTGTTTTTCAAGCCTGCCATAGTAAATTAATGTGCTACACAATTCTTGAGATATATCAAACAGTTGGAGTTTGGAACTACTTGTTTAACCAAAGGAGTCCGTTTCAGTATTTAATAACAGACTTATCTGTTTTCTTTGAAATGTACTAAAGGCTGAGAGTTTTGTTTTTTATTCTCTTGCATGCTTGCTCTGTCATAATGCTAATATTAATGTAATCAAAGCAATCTTGCAATCAGTAGGAACTAAAACCATATGGTGCTTGGTTCTTTCCTCACTTTGCTTGTGTAACTCCTCTGGCCTCAGTGGAATTAATTTGACCAGAGTAAGGAAAAACAGAATCAAGCTCTCAAATTTTAAAATTTCATCTGGGAGGAGGGAAAGGGGAGGGTAACTTCTGATTTCAAAAGCAGTGGGAAAAACCAAAGGTACCACATGCCTTCACCTTCAAATATGAAATCAGGTTAATGTCTCAGCTTTTAAATAGCAACACGGACAAAGAATTTCTGTATTGTATATGATTACAGCAAGAAAACAAAATTACAGCTTCTCTGTGTTCACTGCACATATACATATACACATATGAATTCCATTTGCCAGAGGCATGTTTTAGGATCCTGAAAAAGTGTTTACTTTGAAGCATAGCTTTTTCAAAGGAAAATGGAAAATTTTTGCCTGTAGTAACTCATAAAACCCATTTTAATTATTTTGTATTTTAATTTCTTTTTTAATTATTATTTAAAGGGGAAATTCATATTTATTGCACATATTAGTACCAAGTAAATCAGGTGATCACTCACAGGTGATCACTCACTTTTAATGTGGTACAATCATAATCTTTTGATCATAATTTGAAAATGTCCATCCATTGCACAGATGGCTGTAGCAGTAAGAAAAGAGGCAAACACAGGTAAAAAGCATAAGGAATGCTGATGAAAGTAGTCCTTTAACTGGCATGACAGTCCTCTCTTACTGATCTTGGAGCTTACTGTGCATCTGTGACAAGAATGTAACAAAAGCTTCTGCTGAACTAAAAATATATTTCCAAAAGAGCTCTCCTCCACAAGAACTGTAATTTTCACAATGCATTTTACTGTTGTCTCATGGCTTGAGAATTAAGTAGAAAATACTCAGAATACCCTCTAACCTGGCACAAAAAAAAACCCTGCCTGAACCAGCATACTTGGTTCTATAGTATTTCTGTTGATTTCCCTTCATCATCACATTTCTTTTCATCAGAATTACAATTTAGCAGTGCTGCCTCCTTCCAAGCTTTACTTTCACAATTGAGGTTTGACGGTTCCATACATTACAACATAGTTATTGCTAGGAAAAGCATTTTCTTGGAAAGCCATATTCTCCTTAATTTCCATATACTTGTTGCATTCAAACTCAACAGAAGGACAGGCTTCAGATTTTCTTAGTCTGCATTATCCTATGATCATCCCAGTGCTGTTTGTTTAGTCATTTATGTTTGCTTATGTGGGAAACCCTAGATACAGCTGAAGAGTGAATAGAACAAAATTTCATTTTTAGCCATAAGGCTCTTGAACTACACTGCGTGGTGGTGGTTGACAGGCTTTATAGATGGAAATAGGATGTGAGTGTATATGGATTTAGAACACAACAGAGGATTAAGAGAACTGTGTCCATTTCTGGGCTCCTCACCATAAGAAGGACATTGAGGTCCTCAAGCGAGTCCAGAGAAGGGAAATGAGGCTGGTGAAGGGGCTGAAGGGCAAATCATATGAGGAGCGGCTGAGGGAGCTGGGGATGTTTAGCCTGGAGAAGAGGAGGCTGAGGGGAGACCTTATCATTACCTGAAAGGAGATTGTAGAGAGGTGGGTGATGGTCTCTTCAGCCAGGTGACAGGAGATTGGACAAGGGGAAATGGCATGAAGCTGTGCCAGGCCAGGTTCAGATGTTAGGAAAAAAATTTTCACTGAAAGAGTTGTGAGAGCCTGGAACAGGCTGCCCAGGGAGGGGGTTGAGTCACCGTCCCTGGATGTGTTTTAAAAAAGGGTAGATGAGGTACTTAGGGATATGGTTTAGCATAGGACAGGAATATTTGGACTGGGTGATCTTAAAGGTCTTTTCCAACCTTGTGATTCTGTGATTCTGTAGCAGCATCACACAGCACAAGAGCAAGCTACTCATCGGAGAGTGACAAGACAGGGATCCATAGTTGCTATGTATCAGAACACATGAGAGAGGCAAGGAGCCTTCAACTACATTAAGCATGGCTAGCAGGGTAGTGATGAACCATAGCAAAAGTTAAGTAGGAAAAAATTATTCACTTTTCTTCATATTATGAGAATGAAAGTACTTGGTGAAATTCAAAATCAAAACCTCTCAAAGTAATGCTCTTTTGCACAGCACAGAATTAAAATGTGGAACATCCTGTAACAAGGTGTTGTGCAGGGCAAAGTTTAAGTAGAGGTTTGGTCTCTCAGGCCTTATTTAAAACTCTGTCCTGTGTTCAGGCTGTGACTCAGGAGCTACAGAACAGAAGCTGCAAAGTAGCTCAGAAGCAACTTCAATGCAAGTGGGAAAGAATGTAAGAGAAAAGTCAGATTCTGTATCTTTTTTGGGGTTTTTTTTCCCCACTGCATCTGTTACAGACCCCTGTTGGAGAAGTGTATCCTGTAGGCCTTTGGTCTGACTCACTAGTGCCGGCCCGATACTCCCAGCTTCAGTAAAGTGTGCTATGAAATGCCTGAAGAGTATTCAGTTGTTGGAAAAAGGATTAGTCATTCTGAAACACTTAAATACTTTACGTTTTGCCCACCAAACAATGCCTGACTTCTTAAATGTTTAAGAAGAGAAGAAAAGTAAATTTTGGTTCACTCTGCAGCTAGGAAAAGCTTTATTAAAAAATTTGCAAGGATTTGGTGGCTACTGTTTCAGTAGGATCATCAATTCATCAACGAATTAAAGGCCTGACATCCAAATTCAGTTTGGCTGAACTATTCATCTCTGTTAATGTATCCAATTATTGAAATATTGGCACTTTCATCTTTTTTATTACACCAACACAGGAACACTGTACTCCTTCAATTTTGTGAAAAAAAAATAAGCTTGGTATTTTATGTTCATTGTACTCTACCATTAGAAGAACATGGAAAAAATCCAGAAGATAATTATTTAACTCTGTTATGCTTAAATGTAGCAACATAGCAAAAAAGAATATCACAGAAAAAAATCACATAGCTCATAGAGAGAATGCCAAGATGAGTATTTCGCTTTAATAATATAAACCCTTTGATGCATAATGATTTAATTTAATACAAATGCATATTCTGCTTTCACCTCTTAGTAGGACTTTTAACTATTGAACTATATTTATACAGTATTTTTAATTGTTTTGAGAAATCAAAGCCAGCCAAGTAATGTTTAGAGTGATTTAAAGCAATCTTTGGAAGACTCGTCTCATTAATTGCTTTCCCCTTAATAATCTAGACAGTATTGCAGACATGATCACAGGGGTGAAAGAAAGAAGAAGGGAATACTTTCTAGTCATGACAATTCTTACATGTTTTAATTTTCAGTAGCAAGCCATGGAACAGCATTATTCAAATCCTTGTGGTTAGCAATCTGTCTTACTTTTTATGGGCGCCTTGGCATGTTGGGCTACTCTTACGTCACAATGTTATGCACCTAACCTAGCCAGACTCCTTCTCTTCTTAGCAAGGAGAGTGATCCAGGTGTACCAGGTCAGACACCTTGCTTTAACACACTTTTTGATGAAACCTTACTCCTAAGAGAACTAACCCCAGTGATTCTCTGACAACAACAGCAGAGAGTTTTCCAGTTACTTAGTGACAAAATCCAGGGGACTTCAGAAACACTCTTTGGTAGTAAGGAAGGTGCACAGCTCTTTGGTTCAGTGTTAAGGAAATATCACGCAGTATGGTTCCTTTAATAAACACCCAGACTTTGTGTGGTGAAGAGGGGTGATCTAACAGAGCTATGTGAAGATCAGTTACAAAGATTATGAATACAAAGTCTTGAAGGTGGCAGATAATACAACATAGGGCATCAGCAGAACTTGTGATTTGTGAGATTCAGACTAGACATGTTGAGCGATTGCACCCAGAGGGTAGCGCAGCACTGGAGCTGGTTGCCCAGAGAAGCTGTGAAGTTTTCATCTTTGGAGATTTCATCTTCACAAAGCTGCAGCTGATGACATCCAGAGTTGGCGACAGTCCTGATATGAGTATATGGTCAGACTAGACAGCCTCAGAGGTGCAACCCAGGTGTTTTGTGCTCCTGCAAACTATAAAACTTCAAAACTTCAGATCTCCTGACATATATTAAATGGTAAACATTTCTTTAGAAGCACAGTGATTGTTTGGCAGATGCAGGTGCATCTGCATCCTAGAAGGCCAACCCCATCCTGGGCTGCATCAAAAGAAGTGTGGCCAGCAGATCGAGAGAGGTGATTCTGTCCCTCTACTCTGCTCTGGTGAGACCTCACCTGGAGTAGTCTGTCCAGCTTTGGAGCCTTCAACACAAGAAGGACATGGGACTGTTGGAGCACGTCCAGAGGAGAGCCACAAAAATGATCAAAGGGCTGGAGCACCTCTCCTATGAATACAGGTTAAGAGAGTTGGGGTTGTTCAGCTTGGAGAAGAGAAGGCTCCGGAGGGACCTTGTAGTGGCCTTCCAGTACCTGAAAGGTGCCTATAAGAAAGCTGGGGAAGAACTGTTCACTAGGGCACGTAGCCATAGGACAAGGGACAACGGATTTAAACTCGAAAAGGGGAGATTTAGGTTGCATATTAGAAAAAAATTCTTCAATATGAGGGTATTGGATCACTGGAACAGGTTGCCCAGAGAGGTAGTGGAGGCCTCATCCCTGGAGATATTCAAGTTCAGGCTCGATGGGGCTCTAAGTGACCTGACCTGGTGCAGATGTCCCTGCTTACTGCAGAAGGGTTGGACTAGAAGACCTCTAAAGGTCCCTTCCAAATTTATACATTCTATGATTCTATGATATTTGTGAATTCATAGATTTGTTACTATAGACATAAAGAGTAGATACAATCACATACTTGCTAACTCAAACATATCTTTTAAGTGCCAGTGACCATATAGAAAATACTCATGTTTATTTTTGCCTTCTGTGCATACGTTTATTAAATAGTGCATCTTATTACATACTGGAATTCTCCGTGTCTTTTTCAGAATACTCAAGAGGAACTTCAATGTAAAAATATTCTTGCCTTTAAAGATCATACCATATATTTTACTTTCACCATATTTCTAAAGCCTTTTCATAGAAGGAATAGATGGAGAGTTGACAACAGAGTTCTTAGAAGTATTCTTAGAAGTAGGCATTGCCTGTTCAACAGAAAGCTAATGGGAGGAGAAAGAAGAATATTACACCTGTCAAAGTAGGAAATGTCAGAAGGATCCTTCATCTAAGCAGATGGGAATTTTTCAGTTTTAAATTTGGTGCTTGTGGCTCTAGTTGTAGAGTGGCTGAAGAACTTCAGCAGGAGAGAAGTTCTAATAGCATGTCAATTTGATTTTTTTTTCTCCAGATATATGAAAATTAGCTTCATTTTTTTCATTTTCAACTCCTGGTGGTTTTAAATCAAGGCTCAGACCTGTTTTAGAGGGTGTGTTTTAGAAAAATCCCATCTTCCTGAGTTCAGTACAGAAGCTGAGTAAAAGGCTACTTAAACTGTATTGTATGAAGCAATGTTTAGACAATACAGAGTATATATTAGAGTGTATATTCAAAGACATAACGAACCTTTCTGTGCTTAAATTCGGTAACTCAGCATTTTATTCTAATACTGCTGAGCAGAAGTAAGTGAAATGTAGAATTTAATGTGGCAGCATAAGTCCCTCATCTGAACAGAGGACCAGCTGTTTAAAGCTGAGGTTAGGCACCGTTGGCTTGTTTAGATACTATCTGTAAGAAAATGTTTTTCTCAGTTCCATGTGAGAAGATGCCTTTTTCTCCCTAAAATAAGCATTTCTTGCATATATACATATATATGTAACAGAACTCGGGGATGGGTTGCTTAAAGTCTTTTTTTTTTTTCTGCCATTACTCAGCATGGAGCTACAAAGCTTTATTTGGCTTTAAAAAAAGCACTTGCACTCAGCATATCAGGACACTAAAATGGAAAGTGATGCTCTCAGCCAGAGGACAATGTGGTACTAATCACAGCCTTTTCTGCATGTACCTACAACGTCCTCACAGTCCAAAGATTACTTTGTTAGAAAGCCAGATGAAGTTGCCAACAAATGTAGCAAACCAGGAACAATTTCTACACTAACCCCCTGCTCTTCAGTTGTTGTGTGTTCTTGCTAGTTTCTGCTTTCATCTGTTTCTCCTGTTATTTTACTTTTGTTTGGAACTGGGCAAGTTGGACCATTCCCAGTAAAGATTCTGTATTAACCAGCATAGCTTTTCTCTGGTTTATGCAGCCTGTGCAGCCCTCTAAGTTGATTTATCCTGCCTGTTCCTATCTGTCTTCTTTACCGGAGACCCTGCTGCCTTGGAAAATCCTATTGACCTTTCTGGTTTTGCTGTACTCAATGCCTCAAAGTATATCCCTATCAGTAAATATGACATTATTTTCCTTAAGGGAGGCCAATGCTAGGCCAGCTGTTTGCTTTCTTCCCTCCTGCAGTAACTTTCATCCCCAATTTAAGACTTCTGCCTTGCTTAATAGCGGGGCCAAATTGAAGCTGAGCTGGCCTGTTGGACTAACTTGTTTTCTTTGCTGTTTCTCAGC
Source organism: Gallinula chloropus (assembly GCF_964237585.1). Classification (NCBI taxonomy): domain Eukaryota; kingdom Metazoa; phylum Chordata; class Aves; order Gruiformes; family Rallidae; genus Gallinula; species Gallinula chloropus. The sequence goes on along the minus strand of NC_140085.1, from coordinate 36,416,892 downwards.
CCAGTAGTTGATTCTGATGCATAAATGCCCTGTTGCTCCCCAGCCCTGGGCGATTCTTGTTCCCACTGTTCCTTGCTTGCTGTGCTGCTGCACTCAGGCAGCAGAGGGAGGAGGGATGCGTTTTGGCAGCACTGCCTGCCTTCCACCTTACCTTCTTCTTTCTTGAGGGCTGCACAGTGGTGGGACTCACCTGTACCTGAAGACTGTACAGCACATGGCCGGTTTCATGAGCATGAGCCCTGCGCTGTACGTGTTGTGTAAAAGTCTTGTGTTCTGTGGTGGGACGGTGGTCTATCCCTGCCACAAAGCCTGGACTGTCATGCAGCCTGCTGAGACAGAGTCCTTCTACTGTTACAGAAGCTGAGGGCATCCTTCTTTGGCTTCTGATGCATAAGCCAGGCTTCCAAGATGAAAGATTCTTTAAGACAGGCTTTTAATGTACCTCAGTATTTATACTGCCACATTTGTTCCCAAGAACATAGAAATTGAAAAACTAGAGTACTTTTCCCATTAATTCACCACCATTTTGCATCTGAAAAGTTTGTACTGTTCACGCATCATACCATGTGGTTGTTAAAATGTGGACTATTTGCAAGTGAAAAGGTGACACACATCTGGTTGTATACTCGAGGTGAATTTATTTGTAAAAAAACATTCACAAATCCATCTTTTCTTGAACAAGGAGTGGTAGGGTGGGTTCCTCAGTCAGAAATCCCCAGACATGCCAGCTTGCCAAAATTCTGTTCTTTTCCTTTTCAGGGTTACAATGAAGCTTTCTCTTCTGGCATGAAAAAGCTGACAATGACTATCTCAGAGGATGATCAGATTCCTCTGAATGACTCTCAATCATAATTTCTGAGTCAATGCAGAATACATTTATGTGGGAACATTCACAGCCAAGTGTTTTGCTGCACCAGACAATGGGTGTAATCACAGATAAGCTTTTCTGTATGGGTGAGCTACCGAAACTCGCTCCAAGCTCCTCTGGCAGCTCCAGCAGTTTCCAGTAGTGAACACCTCATCCTGACCGAGCACATCATCCAGCCCTACTTGGCCTGGCACTACTCCTGGTGCTGCTGGTGAGCCAGTTTGTCTGGACTGATCTCACTCACAACTGGAGAGACAGGACAGATGCAGAGAGGTATCACAAGTCTTTAGGTCATGTAAGCGACTTTGAAACTCATGAAATGCATGTGAAGTACAACTACAATTGTTGCCTGGGTTACAGAAGGACCGTCATAGATGGTTCCTGTGATTATTTGTTGACTATACTGCTTTAAAAGAGTACATTTAAAAAATATTACCTGTGGTCTTCTACTTAACTCGCCATGTAAGCGACTATGCACTTGGCAGTCCTAATGTGAAGAAGAACAGGTATCCAGAAATAATTTACACATTTATTAATAGTTAAATATTCAGCCCAGTGACTGAAAACTATCTGTATTTCCTCAGAGTCCAAGGCATCTTTTCATTTTTGGCAGCCCAGGTCTGTGGCAGGGCCAGAGTCGATGGCAAAGCAGCCCCTGCTGCTGCCAGTGCCTACGTGCTGGGTGCCATTGCCAGAACAAATGAAAACCTTTACTTGGGTCTGACTTACGGATTTGCAAGTAGGAGGAGACAGACTAATACTATGGGATGGGCAAACCACTCAGGCCGTCAGTAACCTTTCAAATACATTTTTAATATTCTCTCTCAATTTCTCTTGTAACAGTGTTAATACTGTTCCACAGATGCACGGCAGACCCAAACACGGCACAAAGCATGGGCAGGAGCCCTGACTGCATTATTGGCACCCTATACATCGACTCTGCTGCAAAACAGTATTTCACAGGGCTCTGAATTACTCCATAGCACCTTTCTTGAAAGGTTTATGGCACAGGCGAGAGGAAAATTTCCTCGTGCCCAAGGAAAAGTATTCCTAGACAAGGGAAAGTTGGACCCATGATTTTGCAATGATGCCAGTGATGCAAGATAAGCACATTTTAATTAGTCATTTTTCCATTTGCTATGAATAGGGATAGCATGATTTAAATCATGTCAGCTGATTCTACACATTTCTTCTGCAGTAGTCTTTTGCAAAGACAGTATTTCCAGCTGGGACAAGTGGAATTTCTTGTTGAAAAAACTACAAATCCACCCACTTCTATGCAATTTAGGTTGACCTGAAGATATTGCATCTCCTCCCTTCCTGCTTTTCTGTTCTACCTGGGTAAATATGAAAACACTCAGAAAACAGGTATTAGTGAAGCCTGATAGATGCTAAAGAAACTAACAAACAGAGGAGGAAAAAATCCCCTTTCTTTCAGGTGGCCTCAAACAAGAACATCCCCTTACGTTCAGTACCAGGAAACTAAAAAAACTTATATTGTTTATTACAAATTAATTCTTGAACAATCTTTCCTGACCAAAAAAAACCCCAAACAAAACACAAAACCGAAAAAACCCACCAAAACAGAGAAAGAGTTTTGTCACAACAGGATAAGGTCATGATTAGCCAAGGAGCAGCTTATAGCTTGTGTGTTGTCAGGACAAACACTTTCCCACTGAGAAAGAGAAGTTACTCACATAAGGCAGGTTCACAAATGACCAGGAACTAATTTCCTGGTTCACAGATCTGATGAAAGTAATATTTCTAAATACTTAGATTATTTATTTTTTATTAACAATCCAGTGTAAAACGATGGTGATGTTGGGAAAAGGGTAACAGTTAAAGAAAATAATGTATTTTTAATAATAAATTTTTAGAAAGGCTTGGGCAATACATCAAAGTCTGAACCATTGTAATGCCTGATTCATTTTCAGTAAAAACTAGGATCTTCATTCAGAAGAATAAAATATTTCACCCTAGACTTCAGACAATTGAGATGGTAACACAGAATTTAAAATACAAATAGAAAGCTGTGCATCAGTAGGGCCTTACCAGGAGTTCCTGTAATATCTAATGATTTTGATGAAGGAAAGCCCATCGAGCAGCCTATCTCTTAATTTACTCAGTTAAATAATCCCTAGTGAGCAAGGCTGCTGAGAAGAGAAAACAGGAAAAGTCAGATTAGCTGCATGCATCCCATAAAAATTGTAGATTATGTTGAACTACATTCTGAGTATATGTTTCTGTAGATAGTTTAGTCCTAGGCTTAAAGATGCAAACTACAGGGACTCTGTAGCAGGCAGTAGAAAGGCCTCAATGGGAATAGTTGTGGTGGTTTAGCCCTGTCTGGAGACCAGACGCCCACCAAAGTCAGTCTATTACTCCCCTTCTTAGTTGGACAGGGGAGAAAATATATATTAAGAGGCTCAGGAGTCAAAATAAGAACAGGGAGAAATCACTCTGTCAGTAATGACGTGGGCAAAACAGACTCAACACAAAGTGAAGAAGAGAAAAACTACTCTACTTTATTACACTACACTACAAAGAACAGTGAGGAAAACGGAGTTGAGAACACGACCAGATCTTAAAACAAACTCAACCAGATCTTAAAACACTTTCCCCCCACCATTCCCTTCTTAGCAGACTTTAGTCAGGATTTTGCTCCCTTTTTCCCCCCCGCTCACAGTACAGGAGGGGCAGGGACTGGGGAAGATGGGGTTCTCCGTAGCACCTTCCCCCTGCCCCTCCATTCTAAGCAGACTTCACTCTAGTCATGATTTCACTCCCTGCTTCCCCCTGCTCACAGCACAGGGGGGCAGGGACTGGGAGATGGGGGCTTCGGTCAGTCCCTTGCAAGTTGGTTCCCTTGTCAGCCGGGGGGTGTTGGGGGCATTCAGTCCACACCCTTCCCCTGCTGCACCGTGGGGTCTCCCCCACAGGAGACAGTCCTCCATGAACTTCTCCAACTTGAATCCTTTCCCCAGGGCTTTATCTATTCACAATCTGCCCTGGCGTGGGTCACTACTATGGCAGGCAGCCAGAAATCACAATGTCTCTCAGTCCCAGTCCTCTGTGGGGTCACCAGCCTCCCCCAGCAAACCTGTTCTGGTGCAAATCTCTCTCTCACTCATCTCTGTGTCTCTGTTTCTCTCCATGGGCTGCAAGTGCTGGCAGGGGTTTGTTCCAACGTAGGGTCACAGCGTCTCCTCTATGTCTCTGTTTCTCCTCATGGCTGCAAGTGCTGGCAGGGGTTTGTTCCATCGTAGGGTCACAGCATCTCCTTTATGTCTCCATCTGCTCCATCCAGTGTGGAGCCCCTCCAGGGGCTGCAGGTGGGGTCTCGGCCTTTTCCATGGGTTTCTTGGGCTGCAAGGGGCATCTTTCTCTCCAGCACCTGGGCCGCCTCCGCCCCCGCCCTGTTCTGGCCTTGGTGTCTGCACAGCTCGTTACATCTTCTCGCTCCCTTCTCTGGTGGCAAAATGCAGCTGCTTCCAGGTTGTTTTCTCCTCTATGTGATTCTCAGAGGCGCTCGACTGTCTCTCAGGCCGTGACTTTGGCCTTGAATTGCTCGTTGTTTATAGTTTAGGCTGGCAGAAAACTGTAACTGCTGCTTAAAGAAACTGTCTCAGCAGCACAGCCTCACAAAACTGCAACAATAGTGCAAGAGAGTTCACAACTTTTGACTGGGGCTGTTGTAAAAAAGATAAATTTAAGGTGTGTGTTTTATTGGTTTTTTTAAAGAAATGGGGACTCTTGATATGAAGTCCACACATGGTGTATTAAAGTGGTGGCTAGGTCAGGTGATAGTGAGTTGGTTTTTGGCCTTGACTTTGATGGCTGTAGTTTGCAATGATGTGCACACTGGATATGCAAGATGCTGTCTGAGGTGAGAGATCACACATTATAACAGAGGACAGGATGACTCTGTAGGTGCTAAATATATCCAGTTTATACCTGGCCAGACTTCAGAAGGACTTTAATAATCCTTCTGTTTTAATACATATCCGCATATTTATCTGTACACATTCATTAAGTCTTTATCTGGTGTTTCTTTAGTTTTTAGATTGTTAAAACTGACAGATCATAATTGCATTAGCCGACAGAATTAAACCTTGCAGTCTGTACTCAGGCTAATTTCCATTCATGAGCGGCAGGAGCGTACGGGCTGTCATGCACCGGTGAATGGTGCTTCCAGGATGGTTCCTGACATGTGGGTCGGCAATCTTAACAAGAAAAAAGAAAAGGTGATCTGCTCAGTATGCATTTATCCTCCTGATGTTCTGTTGATGTGCTGGCTAATGGTGGAGAGCTGTTATATATAACCCTGCACCGGTGCTTAAACCTTGTAAGGAGCTGCTGTAATGGGGTGAATTGCTAACTATTCATTCTGGAGCCAGCAAGCACAACCCAGGGGAAGATTTATTATTCCTTTCTCTCTGTGAGTTACATGCAAAAAGAAATTTCCTCAGAGACCCCATCATTCAGCTTCCCTCAGCAAACTTTTTCTCATGTTTTCCTTCGTTAGAAGCATTCAAAATATGAGCTTAGTTGTGTCTCTCCAACTGCATTACCCAGGTCTGACAAAGGCAGAATACATTTTCTGTGGATATTCTTAAATATGAAATCTGGATTATTTTTCTTCTGTGGCTATTATTCATTCATTAAGAGCCATTCCTTGGATATTTAGGGATGAAAAACACATAAAAGATTAGCATGTCTCATAAATCACTGACAAGTACAGAGAAATATACTCCCATACTTCTACCATTGCCAAAATGTGCAGTTGTTATGTACAAGAATATATTTGAACATACGTTCATGTTCATCATAAGCATAAAGTTCCTCTGTTTATCCATTCTTACAAAAGCAATCTTCCATTATTTTCTCTAATTTTACCATTCACTGAGGTGCACATACTGGTTCCTATGGAAAAAAATATTCATAGGAATCGACTTTTTACAGCTGGATTGAGCTGATGAAGATGGATTGGTAGGTCTCCTGTCTTGGTTTTCCAAGCACTTGGGTGGGACTTGGAAAGGAATATTGACTTCAGACAGCAGCAGGGGAAAAGATGGGAATGGGAGCAGAAAAGAGTTTGAAGATGTGAGAAGCAAGAGGAAAAGGATGGAGTTCACTGTGGGGGACAGGGAATAGAGTAGAGCAGCAGAAAGACTTGATGTTAGTGAGGACCAGAGTCAGGAGGAGCAGGGTGGGTGGCCCTAGAAAGAAGTGGGACAATAAGAGGAATACAGATGAAATTGCAAATACATTGGGGGAGGGAAGTTCTAAAATTCTGGCTTCATGGCAGATGGTGTGGAATTTTTCCCTGGTGGGACGATGAAGAAACCAGGGTTACATAAAAATACTTGTTTCCACCTTCTGTGGTAGAAATAGTTGTCTCCATCTTGGAGGCTGTCTTCTGGATATATCCCTGATGGGGTCTGCACAGACCTTCATCCATGGGTCAGGAGGCACTACCTTTCAGATCTGCCTTTCTAATAGCACTTAAATACACTACTGAAGGCAAACTGTAAACAAATCAGGCCTTTTGTTTGCTAATGGATTGTGGTCCACTTTCTGTTAAATGACTTTTACATAGGTACACTTGAACAGCTGTAGGCACATCTTATCATGTGGTATTTGGTCACCTCATAGGCATATATCTTTCCTGGGATGGAGAGGGCAAGTGCTCCTCTGACACCTCCTGGAAAGAGAGAGAGAGATCTTGGATAGAAGGTGTCCAGTGATACGCATGTACACCGCTCACACTATACCAGTGCTCAGGATTTAGTTGTAATAATCCAGTGAGGAAAGAAAACCAGGCACTCCAGTTTGATCTGTGCTCCCAGCTGGATTTCCAAACACCTGCCAGAAAACTGCCATTGTTTAGAGTCGGGCTGTTGAAAGGAAAATGAGGAGAGGAGATAGTGCTACGAACATGGGCAACTGCAGGTGAAGGCTCAATTAAATGACTCGGCAAAGAGGAGAGTCATCCTTGGTTACAACTGGTTTGGGGGACAAATCTTGGAATTGCAAATGGTTCATGTAAGGTACCTCAGAGGTCATGCTGATCAGAAGGAAGCCAAGCTGTACTGAGAAGCCATCGCAGTGTGAAAACCTGATCAGAAAAATCCCTCCAATTACTGTATGAAGGAACGACAAATGACTAAATGCTGCCCCTTCCATATATCCACAGTGAAATGAGAGCTGGTGAACTCTGGAGGTTTCTGATTTGTATTTAATCTAGAAATTTTGTAAAAAATGAGATTTGTTATCAGTCAGTGTCATTTCCATCTAATTTCCTTACTTCTTATTAGCATGGGTAGGAAATATGGTAGGAAATAAATAATTTAAAATAACGTAGAAATACTTATTTGGCCAAATTCTCACTTCCAACTAGCTTTTTTTTTTTTACACTCAAGTTCTTGTTTTGCTAACAGAATTAATAAAGCACCTTATTAATAGGAGGCTTGGGATAGACACAAAACAAAGAACAAAGCTCTTTATCCAGAAAGATGCAGGAACTTGTGTGACAGACATGTGAAATCTACAGACCTGTCTTTCTAGGAGCCTGCATCATGCTGGACCAGATGGTGGGATTTACTTGTCCTTGCAAGAGGTCTGATAGGAAAGTGTGAATTCTCCTTTGAGTCTTTAAATTCTATGGAAGAATAGTGGAAATCTGTGATACTGTGCCTGTTAACTAAAACAGGGCTGCTTCCTGAAATCTGTGCTTTTTGCTTCACATGCTACCTTTTCAGCCTGGTTTTTCCTCATTCAGAAGAGCATCTGCTGGAGAGCCATCCAGTGTGGCAGTTCCACTGCCAGCTGCAAGCAGTTCTCTCCATAGTCTGCATCCAGCAGCAAGGTGTTCAGCAAGCTGGGTCCTGCACTGCCCACCTACACACTACCATCCTGACCTAGACAAGCAATAAAAGAACAGACTGTTCTGCAGCTCCTTTGGTGCATCTCCAAGGCTGACAGCCAGACTGCCCGGTGGTATCAGTTTGGCTGGGTCATTTTCTCACATTAGATGCTTTTCAACAGGGAGCAACACAAGTCAATTTATATAATAACAGTTCTTGTGTGTGTTTCCCAGAGCGAGTCATGTAAAGTTTGTAAGCTGTCAATATTTTTTGTGTTAAAATAGTTGGTTAAGAAAGACCCTTGTGACTTTAAGAGATGTGAATGTGTAAATGCCCCACTGCCAGAAGTCAGCCATCTGGACTTTGTCATCTGGCAGGTAAACAAATGGCCAGGCTCTTTTGACATCTCTCAGATTATTGCTGATCATATGAACATTAACATTCCCAAAGGTGTCTCTTGGCTTCTTCACGTTTCAAAGACTCCGTTGGTTATTTTTTCCTCACGTGTTTAAATATTTATTTTGACCTTTTACCTCTTGGTGTAACCCCTTGGCTTGTTGGACCAGCCGTATCAAAACACACTGATGTGTTCTGAACGGCCTTGCTGCTTCTGTAAACATGCTGTGCAAACAAAAGAGTGAGTCCCCTACCACACTGTAGCAGATCTCTTTGTCCATTTGGGATTATCCATACAGGTAAGGGGCTGTGCTGAGGTGCGCCAGCTAGTTTTCCAGCCTTCATACCCCACGTTCTTGCTCCCATCCAAGGTTGTTCCTTCCTGCCTTGAATAATACTGAGGTAGGACCAACACCGTGTTGTTATCTGTTTGATGCGCAGGTGCCGCTGCTGGAGTACCGACTCTGCTCCTGGTCCTGGTGGTGCCTATGCTGGGTGTCCTCGCCTGCTCGGGATTCTGAATGTAGCTGGAATTACCTTGTCCTCCGCCTAACACAAAGGACTCCCTTTGAAGATGAGGACCACGTCTCTTTTTGATTCCTGTGGCACCATCCTAAGCCAAATAAATTACACTTTAAAATAAATCACCCTACCGATTTCCTATGAACTTTAAGAGGACTGAGGCATCCGGGAACTCCTTCATGAAGTAAATCAACTTTTGAAAGGCTAAGAAACATTTTTAACTTGTTCCAATATGCCTTATAAAACACTTATGCTGATCTGTGACAGTTGCATGATTCGGTCCAATGGGGCAAGTTACAGTGTTAAAACCCAATAACATAGGCTGTACAGTGAAAGTAAAATCACCATACGTAGGTGCTTTAACTTGAATAACAAATTGTGAAATACTATAGAGATTGAAATGTTGATTGTATGTGATAAATGTAAGAGTACTACGTCCGTCTGTACTATCCTATATGTTTTGTGTACTGCATATTTTTGAATGGCCCCATCATCATTTATTGGGATTACTGGTTTTTAGAGAGACAGTCAAAGCAAAAACATTTCACTTTTTAGAGCTGTATTTCTTGAGGCTATTGGGTAGAATTTGAAGGACTTGAAATAGAAGTCAGCTACAAGGCAATTTTTTTTTTAATTTTGAAGATTTTCAGAACACCCAAGACATGCATAGCATCCTCAGCTTAAAGGAATCTGTCTGTACCTCACTGGCAGGAAGTTTAACATATTCTTTTCTTAAAAAAATTCTGCTGAAAAATTCCGTTATGGTCATTGTTGCTGATGTCAGAGTGAAATGTCAGCTTTCAGGGAAGCAGCGCAATGTATTGGTTTTTATTTAGTATTACTGCTATTATTATTATTAAGGTAGCAATATAACACGAGTTTGGAGATGGAGTCCATGTTAAGATCAGCCAAGTGGACCACGACGTGGTAGGAAATGTATGTTATTTTTTAAAGTGAAGAGATTTAAAATATTTAAAAAAAAAGAAGATATACAATAAATGGCAAAAAACAGAGTAGCACAGTAAAAAAAAAATTACTATATTTACATTTTTATGCTGCAGATGCCAGGTGTTACCTTTCTGTAGTGAAAGTGTACATTTGGGAGAGATATATGCTTTTTCAAGAACTTGATATTATTCTAATGTTCATAGTGTTGTAAATAAGAGTTTTAAAGTTCTAAGACCGTCTCCCTATTTGATAGAGTACTGAATGATCCAACTGTGTGCTAATACATGAAAGTCAGGTCCCAACTGTTAGTCGAATCTAAATGTTTACTATGGCCTTTGCAAAATGGGAACTCTGTTACAGATAGAGAATGTTTTTGTTCTGACTGTGTCTGGAGTGTTTCAGTGTTGGTTCTTTGTTGGGTTTTTTTTGTTGATTGGTTTGTTTGAGGTTTTTCTTTCTTTAAGTTGTTAAAGAAATGCACATTCCTATCCATTTTCCATGGTGTGCTGGGAATTAGTTTGAGTGTGAATGTTGAAGAAACACAGTGATATTGAATCAGCTAGCTCAAGTAATAGTGCAATGTCTGATGCTTCAAGAATTATAAGCTTTGAATCATATTTTATTAGCACAACCTTGCTAGCTACTTAGAAATAGATTTTATCTTTTTAGAACTGATACTGTAGAGGTCCGTAATAATAATATTTACATGAAGCAAGAATAGCTCTATTAATAATTTACACCCCCTCTTTTATTTGTATAATTTTGTACTATATATTTACATGTAAAAGTGTAGAATCTTCATTAATAAATATCAATAATACTGTTTTAGTTTAATTTTAACTATTTGTTACAAGGTGAAAATTTTTTAAATAGGTGAAAGTGATAACTTCCCTATGGAGGAATGTCAAAGTGTCAAACACTACTGAGTTTCATAAATTGTATAATTATTTGAGAGAGAAATGAGCTGTCTTCATACATGAGAAACTAAACTCTGTAAGCCTTCTGTACAAACAAAAAGAAAAATAATTGTGGTTTATTGTGTTTCATTTCGTTTGGTTCTTTTGCAGTATGACTCATTTTTATATAATCTACAACACAACTAAACCTTTTGCCAAATGCATGATTTGCCTTTTACTTTTCTAATACATGGTGTAAAAAAAAAAAAAAAAAAAAAAAAAAAGCAAAACTGTCCAGTTTTTGCATGGAAATGACCTGGGAAGGAAAGGCACTTCTTTTTTTAAGTCAGCAACAACAAAGATGAGGTAGGTCTCACATACTGATCAGATGATAGTTGATTTTTTTTTTGTGTCACATAACTGTGTAAATTTGACTGGGACCTTCAGTTTCAAATTGCTGTCAAGGAAAACTAACTAATGTATCATCTGCTTTAAAACGCAAGGTTCTTAATTAAAGTTTATATAGATAGACATATTTGTTGTTTCTTTATATTTCAGGAAACTTGATATTACTATTATTTGATACTGATGAATATTGAACTGTTTTTTTAGTTACTTTTTATCTTTTTTTTTCTTTTCCAAATGAGTAGAGCAGGACCGTGCTTTGTCCTTTTTATGAATGAAAAGTAAATTACAATTAAATAAATGTATTAATGTTACTCAAAGTATAACAGCTGTCTTTTGAATTGGAGCTTTCTAATTTCAGAACCGTGATGTGGTCATCTGTGACGGTAAAGGTGTGGGTGGAATGAGGTCCTGCATGTCCCTGCCCTGCCTTCTTGTGAGTTTTGCTGGATTTGAAGAGCTTTTGTGGGATAAGGGTGGCTGGTTTGCTTCATTAATAGGTGGTATAGATAGAAAGATTTTCCTAACATGAGCGACAGTGTTTCCTGAGACCTCCTCAGCAGAGTATTTTTTTCAGAGAATGTTTTCTCCTCTGGTAAATACAGGACAGAGAAAGGTGGCTGAAATGGCAAAACTTTGTACTAATTAAATACTTTGCGTTTTCACAACAATTTCAAGAGGTGACATCAGTATAACTGGCTGAGATACTGCCTGTCTTTGAGGGGTCCCGTTCAGCCCCTAGAACACACAAAACACAGCATGTAAGAAGTTGGTGAAGCTGAGGGTCACATTGCAAAACTTGGTGTCATTTATCTTCAGAGATACCAAATGAGAGAAGTCAGTGAGAGAACGCTCCTCATGCCCTGCGCCTACAAGACTGCCTGGTCAGTAGGAGCAAGGCTCAGACATGGGGAGGAGAGCATTATCACTACTTTGATTAGGTACATTTTGGTTTTTTATCTTGGTCCTAAGAGAAATAAAGGTTTGGGTCTCAGTTCTCTGCTAATGATTTCAAACCTATTGGGCGGTGGCAGACAAATTCAGCAGCTCTCATGCTAAAGAAAATTGCAGTCTGAGTAGAAGGTGGAGATTTAAATAAGGAATTTGCATTAAAGGCAGCTGCAGCATGGTCCCTGGTGTTACCTGTTCTCCTTGGCTTGGCAGATGCCTGGCCAGCAAACACCTCAAAGCCAGATAGGACTCACCTTGTTCCTGCCTTAGCCGAGGCTGGGCAGCACAGGCTAAGTATCGGCTGAGAGGAGGCCTGAGCACATGGCATTGCAGGAGGTGGCAGCTGAGATCATTGCAGTGACACAGTGAGGAGGGAAAGAATAGGACATAGAACATAAACTCACGGGAGAAAGGGTTTGTTATTTCCACCTTTCAAAGAACAACTTGGTTTTGTTTGTGAGACTTCTTTGTTTGCAGGCTTCAGAGCCTCTAGCTACAGCAGATGATAAAAACCATGGTTTTAAGTATTAGATACCTGGTTGAAGACCAGATCTTCCAGTCTTGATCTGCCTTGGCATTGCATTGAGTTACACTTCCTATTGGAATTAAAATAACAGACATCAGGTAATACCCAAAGACATTCCAGGACAGATCTTGAAATAGTTCCAAATGCTGTAGTTTGGAGATTTTGTTTATTTGGATACATCATGGAAATGTCTGTCTTCAGGTTATGACAGTACAGAGCGGGCTAAAGATATTCCTTTGGCAGAAGTATCAATTCCTATGGCTTCCAGAGCTTGTGTCTGGTCCATACTTGCACAGGTCATCCAGCTTAATCTTTTCATGGTGTGAGGACACTGGCACTAGACAGGAAACACCTGCGCTCTGCACATGTCTTGCAGAGGAAGATTGGCCCTTTCCATTTCATTCCAGAGGTAATCCATTTTCCTCTAACTTTTCTACCATTAGTTCCGTTGGCTTTGTCATTTTAACCTTATCTCCAAAGCCAGAAGAAAGGAAAGAAAGTGGGAAAGTCCACATGAATGGGAAATAAAAAATAATTTTTTACATCTCAAACAGAAGTAGCACTGTCTCTTCTTTTCCTGACAGGATAACATGCTTTTCTTCTACCTGGATGCCAATTAGCCAAGTCTGCTCTAAAGGATGTCTTGAAAAGACACGAAAAAAGTGTTTCTTTCAACTGAGTTGATCTTGATTTGCTCTGTTCTCCCAATTAATATGGATGACAGGGGAAATTATGCCAATTTTAGTCCCCCAAACACTTAGAAAACTCATGATTTAGCAGGTAATTTCCACAGACAGCCCTCAATGAGAACTGATGAGTGGATTTTACTTGTCTGGATTTGAGGAGTCCCTTTAAATTGATGCCTTTGGTCTTTAGTGTGTTGGCACAGCCCGTAACTATCTGCTTCACAGAAAGGTTTGAAATTGTTTCTGCCAAAGGAGGCGTCAGAAAAGGCACAATGCCTTCTGCTTTCTACAAGGATCAGTTTCAGAGGATTTGAGCTTACTTGCTGCCCTCTATTCAAGGCGGGTCACAGTGTGGCAATACAGCCCTTCTGTGTTTTAATACTGAACTTGGTCAGCACTAAGGAGTTGCGCCAGAGCCATACGTCATGGGAGGAAAAATGAGACACTTCCCGGCCCAAAATGCCAGGTCAGCAAAGCATCTGGCATAAATGCAGCTATGCTGTCATAGGGTTAGCTAGTGTTATGTGGGAAAGTGGAATAATTACCCTGGCAAAAGTGTCTGTGACACTGGCTCTGCACCCGCCAGGAGGAGGCATTTGACAGCCTGGCAGTAGACACACCGTGTGCAGGGCTAGTTCCCATCAGGAGGTACAGCCCAAGTGCACTGAGAGGGACAGTACAGGTGCACATCTCTAACTGCAGCCAGGTATGTGCTCTGGGTGTACCCTGCCCTGGATATCCCTAATTAAGTGAGTGTGGAAAGGAGAAAATTAAAGACCTGCTCGACTTCTCCCTCTTCCCCTTCCTACTCCACATCCAGCACTGGTAATAGCTTTCAGAGGGAACTCTTGTTTGCAGCCACAAGAAGCAGTTGCATTTACAGCAGACTTAATCTTATCCTGTGCTAGATGAGTAAACAGGACAGACAAATCACTCCCCTAAATGCACCTGCCAGCTGGCTATGAAGGAGGCACAGCTCTAAACAGTAGATGCCTGACGCTGAAGAAGGTAAAAGTCCCACCCCAGATGCGTTATGACAACATGCAAGAGCAAATGCTGGTGGACACATCTAAACAGGGAATACAAAGATACTGACCAGCCATCATCGCAGATGGCTGTCATGGCGTCACCTCTATCCTTCAGTTATTTGACACCTGCTGCAAGCAGCGCATAGTGAAGTGTTTCTATGGCATTGAGTGCCAGCCCACTGTCTGCTTAGCTCCAGCCAAATTCAGGTCTTCACTGGTGATCCAGTGGGCACACAGCTCCGGGTCAGCATGGGCCACAGCAGTGGATAGCACCAAGGGGTCACTACATGGCTACAGGATGGTATTTAAGCCTTCAGAAAGTACCCAGCTGGCATGACCAATGGGCTGTGAAAGGCACGCAGGCAAAGAGAGGCAGTTGTCAGAGCAGCAAGTCCCTGACCAGCCATGGGGAGGGTGCTTTGGTCTCAGAAATGATGCATTCAGCACAAAAATTCTCCACTGATCCCAATGGGATGAGAAAAGCAAGTATTTCCTCTGATTAAAGTCCACATCATGTGAGTGGCGAGGCTTTCTGTGCCCGGCAGCTGATTTGAGCAAGCAGCACTCCCCTAGCAGGCAAGCTCTGGAGCAAGCAGGCTTTGGGATCGAGCAGTGTCAGCAGCTTGGACCTCGATGCCAGTTTAGCTGCATGGTGCCACTCATTTCTGACTCTCACAGAGAGAAAGATAACAAAGCACAAAGTTCCCAGAGGCACTCAATTCGAGGGATTTTTCCTGTCAAGGCAGCTCCCTCTAAGCATCTGCTGTGCAGTGCAGGCAGCATGGTGACACTTATGGGCTGCAGTGGCTGATCTGTGTTGGTGGAACCAAATGGTGTTTCCACACTCATACTTCCCGCACCAGAGCTGTTTTATACAGCTGCCCATTAGGCACGGTCAGCCGGTGCTTCTCTCAGGACCAGGTTTCGGCTGGCACAGCCCCGAGCCATGCCGAGGCCCCTTGGGAACTGCTTGGTAGCAGAGGTGCCTGTGTCCCAGCACTGGTGCTACCAGCTGCATGTGTTTTTTCAGTTTTCTGTTCAAAATCCTCAGGATTACAGTAGGTTCTGAAAAAGCTCAATTCCTACCCCTTGTCTCTGCAACTCAAAGTGGGATGGGGACGTGCACAGGGCTTCAGGGCGAGGCTGCGTGTGACGAGGCCTTCACTCATCCACCTCTTACATCTCATGGTGAAAGCACAGCTGTTTGTCTTAGGAGTTCACATTTAGCCACTAATATGAATGAAATTATGTATCGTTTTCTCTGCTCCTGTGACAAGTCCAGGAGATTTTTAGCTATAAATGCCAAGACACACGCATCAGACAGAGCTTCTATATCAGAGCACTCTCTCTGAAGCAGGTAATTGCCAATCTTAATTTAACTCTAATGCACAGCAGGCTTCTTATGGATTGACCTGTAGCTCAAAGAACTGTTGAAAATCAGCCAGGTCTCCACAAAAACCCTCTGTTCCCACCTTGTGGAAGCAGGCAGGCCGGCCCTCAAAACATGTACCAAGACCAAGATAATGTCTTGGCTGGCATCCTATACCAAGACCCTTCAGCAACTGCATGTTGGTATACAGCAAAATAACCTGCTCCTTTGGAGTTTATTGATTCCAGGATGTAGGAAATAAAGATTTTTATATAGAGAGAAACAGCATACTTGCTGACTTATGCTCTTTTTTTAATTGGTACTGAGCAAACTAGAAGCCTTCACTCTGTCAGGAACGTGGGGTCACAGAGGGCATGAACTTAACCTCCATGTTCTTTGGGGTTTTTTACCTACCTCATTTCTTCCAGAGTATCTTTGCTGGGATGTGATATCCAGGTGCCTTCTGCCCAGGGCTTTCCCTTGCACCAAGCCCTCCAGCAAAAATAGGCATTTACGAGATCAGAAATACATAGCCCCTTTGTCTTCTTTTCTTTGTCTGAACCAGCCTACCTTCTTTCCCTTCCCTTCCCTTCCCTTCCCTTCCCTTCCCCTTCCCCTTCCCCTTCCCCTTCCCCTTCCCCTTCCCCTTCCCCTTCCCCTTCCCCTTCCCCTTCCCCTTCCCCTTCCCCTTCCCCTTCCCCTTCCCCTTCCCCTTCCCCTTCCCCTTCCCCTTCCCCTTCCCCTTCCCCTTCCCCTTCCCCTTCCCCTTCCCCTTCCCCTTCCCCTTCCCCTTCCCCTTCCCCTTCCCCTTCCCCTTCCCCTTCCCCTTCCCCTTCCCCTTCCCCTTCCCCTTCCCCTTCCCCTTCCCTTCCCTTCCCTTCCCTTCCCTTCCCTTCCCTTCCCTTCCCTTCCCTTCCCCTTCCCCTTCCCCTTCCCCTTCCCCTTCCCCTTCCCTTCCCTTCCCTTCCCTTCCCTTCCCTTCCCTTCCCTTCCCTTCCCTTCCCTTCCCTTCCCTTCCCTTCCCTTCCCTTCCCTTCCCTTCCCTTCCCTTCCCTTCCCTTCCCTTCCCTTCCCTTCCCCTTCCCCTTCCCCTTCCCCTTCCCCTTCCCTTCCCTTCCCTTCCCTTCCCTTCCCTTCCCTTCCCTTCCCTTCCCTTCCCTTCCCTTCCCTTCCCTTCCCTTCCCTTCCCTTCCCTTCCCTTCCCTTCCCTTCCCTTCCCTTCCCCTTCCCCTTCCCCTTCCCCTTCCCCTTCCCTTCCCTTCCCTTCCCTTCCCTTCCCCTTCCCCTTCCCCTTCCCTTCCCTTCCCTTCCCTTCCCTTCCCTTCCCTTCCCTCTCTTTCTTTTTTTGAAACAGAAACATAACTAGGAACCTGCACATTGGTAACGTAATGCTGTCAGCAAACATCACCCCTACTCAGCCTTTGAAGAAAAATCCCTTAAGGACTAGCCATGAATTCAAGAGGTATTGCAAGCACCCAATTTCCCAGACATTTCTGATACAAGAAAGATGTAAAACCAGCATTTCTACTTTGTCCTTTGAATAAGGGTTGGAGAATCAAGGATATATTTCAGTGATTTCAAAAGTCTTGGCATCAGTCATGGATGTCTTAATACATTTGAAGCCATGTGCTCTGAACGTTCAGCAAAAAGTGTGTTGTGTATTGCCTGGTGACTAACACGTTTTCTTATCAAATTTCACAATGTAACTGATAGATTGTGGGATGCCAGCATTTGTTCCAACATACAGTAGAACAGAATGGCGGAGGGAGGGGGAAAGCATAAAGTTGTCTTCACATCATATGTCAGGGTATTTTCACCGATGAAGAATTTACTCACTGTAGCCTACTTTACTCCAACCCAACGCGGGTACCTCCATTACCAACACCATGTATGGGAAGTCAGCCATGCACTCTTCAGTGAAGGCTTTGTACCACTCTCACATGGATGAAACTCAGAGCAACCGGAGTGAAAGAGTTAGCACTGTGAATTATGCCGCTGGAGAATTAGCAGACTGAGAAGTAAAAAGATTATTTCTAATGATATCATTAAAATCGAAGTGTTGTTGACAGTATTAGCTTCTCAGGAATTAATGAACTAGAACCTACTGTGAGAGTAATTGCATGTGAGCTACAATAATATTGATGTTATGCCAGAAGCTGTGATGTCTATCGAGAATTAATTTACAAAATCAAAACTCAAAGGAAGTCAACTCCATTTATGACCTTTAAAAAATGCAAGTAAACACAGGATGAGAAAAATCTCATGAGAAAACACATTTGCAAAACCTTGCACCAAGAAGATCCTTTCCTAAAATCACAAACATGTGATCAGTGTTTAAAACATTCCCCTTCTCATGATTATTTCTACAAAGTGGTTGCATGGTTTCTGAATTCCATATTCCTGATCTAATAATTATTAATTTTTCATCAAGCTAGTATTCTCTGCCAATGTCTTGCACCCAGTGCCCCCAGCTGCCCTGCTCCTTGCATGCCTCATGAGTCACCAGCCTCACCATGCTCAGCCATTGCCAGTGATATCTCCTATATCAGTGACAGAAACTCTTCAAGCTATTCAAGCAACAATGTGGTGAAGCTGCTGAATTTGGCAGATGTCCCACAGAGGGCCTTAAAAAATCCATCTAATTCTGAAATCAAATAAAACATACATTGGATGACAGCATGTATAACAGTGATGGAGCACAGCAGATTGAGAGTGGATCTATGAAAACTAGACCTGTGTGACTGACTGGCAATTGACCTTTCTTTCTATTTTAAAATCATTTATGGATGTAAATGAGCATGAAGCTTTAAAAGACCAGCAGGTGGGAAAGAAAAAGCTGTATCAGGATAGCCTTGTCTAAGCAGATTCTGCAGATCCATTCAGCAAACATGCTAGATCTATTTCCCTTGAAGATTTCACCTCTTTTCTGAAGCCAGTCTCTACTGGGAAGGATCAAGGGAGAAAATGTAGCATGAACCATTCCCAGGCTAGAAAGTATTTTTCTTAGATATGGGCTATAGCTGATAGGGAAGGGTTCCAGGGATCTCTGGGACACACAAATCCAGGCATGACTGGATTGGCGTACAAGACCTCAACAAATGCTTAGCAGCTCTTGTGCTCGTGGATGAGAAAGAAAGATCTCAAGTACATCATGTCTGTGAACAGCACATGCACTGAGGGTTTGCTGCCTCTGAAACTAGGAACAGCATGAGAAAGCAAGGAATACTGAAAATTTTTATTCTCTTCTGCATCCGAACTGGTGAAGCGTGATACAAAGTGAATATGGCAGAGCTGCAAAATGTCAGTGGAGAGCAGAGTAAGAGTACATCCTAAAGCCAGTGGATGCAGTGAGAAAGCACGCCCAAGCTTCATGGATTCCCTGGTGAGCAGCAAGGAATAAGCAGATCATGGTGTAGAGGACTTTAATTGAAAAGCCTAAATCATTCATAGGTCTTGCATACAGCTGGGAAGCATTAAAACCTGTCACTATTGGCACCAACACCTGTCAGAGGATGCCTCTTTCTTAAACAGGATTATAAGGTTTGTGTCTCTGCTCTGTTCCACAAAGATGCCTGTGTTAAGCAAGCCATGTGCCATTGCTCACAAGGGGAGTCATTATGATTAAGGGGCTATGCAGGATATTTTGTTGACCAGTAAAAAGGGCAGGGTGGCTGGAAAGCTGTACAGAGAAAAAGGATATGGGGTTGTTGGTTGACAGCCAGCTGAACATAAGCCAGCAGTGTGTCCGGGTGGCCAAGAAGGCCAATGGCTTCCTGGCTTGCGTCAGGAATAGTGTAGCCAGCAGGATCAGGGAGGTGATCATCCCCCTGTACTGAACTCTGGTTCAGTTTTGGGACCCTCACTACAAGAAAGACATCAAGGTCCTGGACCATGTTCAGAGAAGGGCAACAAAGCTGGTGAAGGGTCTGGAACACAAGTCTTATGAGGAGCAGCTAAGGGAACTGGGACGGTTTAGCCTGAAGAGGAGGTTCAGGGGAGGCCTTATCGTTCTCTGCAACTACATGAAAGGAGGTTGTGGTGAGATGGGGGTCAGCCTATTCTTGCAGATAACTAGTGATCGGACAAGAGGGAATGGCTGCAAGATGCACCAGGGGGGTTCAGGTTAGAAATTAGGAGAATCTAATTCTAAGAAAGAGAAGTTAGACATTGGAATGGGTTGCCCAGGGAGGTTGTGGAGTCACCGTCCCTCAGGGTGTTCAAGGAAAGGCTGGATGAGGTACCTGGGGACATGGTTTAGTTAGTAATATAGGTGGTAGGGGGACCATTGGACTAGATGATCTTGGAGGTTTTTTCCAACCATCATGATTTTGTGATTCTGTGATTCTGTTAACTGGATTATCTGTGGCTGGCACTCTGTCCCTCTTCCCAGTGTCTTTCCTCTAGTTCCCAATCCTGATCTCCTATGGGTCATAGTGACAGGATCTGTAAGCTATTTGTGTGTCCAGTCTCTGAAAGAACTGTGTACAGAGGTTAAACAGTAGCTATAGAAGCTGTGTAATCACACAGCTTCTCTGTGGCATAACTGCAAGCAAAATCTAGATAATGAAAATGTGCACTTGATTAAGGGAGCATGAAAAAGCTTTATGTGGACCTGGGAAGATACCCATTAAAGTATCCATCTGTTTAGGGTTTTTTTTTTAACTCCCTTTGGCTCATACTAGGAAGCCTCCATTAATTTCCTATATAAAGTGTGTGCTCAACAAGAAATTAAAAGTAATTCACATTAAAAAAAACCATGAAAACAAGTAATACATGTAGAGTGAAGAGGTTTGAAAAAAAAAAATCCTTCAATTATGGATGCTAATGTTCCTGTCCATTAAGCATCAAAAATTATTTTTCCAAAATGGATGTATTAAAATTACCTCTCATCACGAGCTGATGACTGCCAGATGTTAAAAACTATTCCTAAATGCTTATCATTAGGTATAATGCTCACACTGAGCTCACAAAGCGTTCTGTGCTTATGTGCCTGTAAACCACAGCCTGGAAAGCAATGGTTGTATATTTTTTATTTTAAACAACAACGTGTGATGGAAGAAACAGTTGCCTTTCACTGGAGAATAAGAGGATAAACCCCTTAACTTCACCCCAGAGTGGTCTGAGCTACCATGGGAGCCTTTCCACCACATTTTGTGCTCAGTGTTCCAACTACAAGTAGATTCATTTCTTGGTGAGTGCCCCATCTGCCATCTACTCAGTCAATGCCTGTGTGTTAGGTCAACTGTCACAGAGATGGACCTTTGTAATGATTTGACTGAATGGGAAAAGAGTTAAACAGCACGTTTTTATGTTTTTTCATTGTATTATTCCCTAAAAAGCCTCCCCAGCAGGACAACACAAAACACCGATCCTGCCTGGGGATATTTGTGGCAGGTGATGACTGACACTGCAGAATCTAGCTGAGGAGATTGCTTCTTTCTGGAGGATGCCTACAGTGGAGGGATAGAAGAATTTCTTTCCTCTCTAAGTATTCATTTTCTAAATGTTGTGCTATTTTAATGTATCTCCTGCCTTGTTTGGTTTGTTACAGCAATGTTCCAATCCCAGCCTTCCAAGTGCTTGCTGGGTAACTTCAAAAGCTATAAAGGAGTTCCTAAATTTTATTTTCTTTTTTTTTTTTCCAGCATTGCACTCCTCAACAATGGAGGGGTAGGAAATACCCTGAACCAATTTCCCTCCAGTAATGTGTGTTAAGGGAGTTCATCTCTGAATCCTGGTGTATTTAACATTGCACTGAACTCAGCAGAGCAGACTTTCCTTCCAGCTTGATTAAATCTAGCCAAGAGCCAAGGGGGTTGTGATTCCAGCAGAAACCTTGCAGAGCCTGACCTGCAGGGCTGGAGGAAGCTCTTGCCCTCCCAGGCAGAGCTAGGATTTGCTGCGTAATTCTTCTGCACCTCCCTGGCTCCAGTTTTGTAAGGATGGGAGAGGCTACAAGGAACAAGGCAAGACTGGAGCGTTGAGTTGCTATTGCTACCAGGAAAGAATGGGGTTGGTTTGGCATCTGTCTGTACAGGTAGGGGCCAGCATAGTTTTCCTGGGAAATGTCTGCATCCCCTGTGCTGGGAACTCTTCCTCTCAGGCAGCAGAAGCAAGCAGGCTCACTCTGTGGGGCTGTGGCAGCAAAAGAGCCAAACAGAGAGCTCTGTACTTTGGTCAGGTCGTGAAATAAGCCCTAGGGATGGTTTTCTCCTCACTGAAGCTGCTACCCCCATAACACATGCACGAGAGACAGCTCTGCACATGCACAAGGGCACTGACATCAGGGAACAACTTTCACCAGCTCAAAAACTCCTTATCTTGGTAGCTCAGTGCTTTTCAGTTGTGCTTGGGGATCTTTGCTTTTCTCATGTATGGTTCATGGGATTTAGCTGCTACAGATTGTTATGGAAAGCATTAAAGCATGTATGGAAATCTAATTTTCTACACCACTTTGATTGGTTTGCAATGTTTCAAATCAGTTTACAGTGTGAGTTTTTAGCTGGAGGAATTTCTTAAACCACTGAATTAATTTCAATGTTGTATTTTCTGTTTACTCTGATGTAAAATTTCTCTCCTTATTCTTTCTTTGGACGAAGTACAACTGGCTGAGCTTAGCATGTATACTAAAGACCTGAACAACTTGACTGACTTGTTTAAATCCTGTCCTCAAAGTCTAAAGCTCACAACAGTCTAAAAGCATTGCTCTTTCTCCAGAGAAACACAGGAAAGTAACAGTAAAATGTGGAGGCAACTCCCTCTGCGTAGCCTGTTGGAACTTATTCAGAGCTGGTCAGGTCCTTTGGTCCCTCTGGGAAGATGGGCAACAGCTTTGGCCACTGAACACCAAGCTGCTTCATGTACCACCCTGATGCAGTAACTGGAGATGGGGGATATATGATTTTTCCTATCAACCCATTGGTTAATGTCCCCCAAGCCTGTCACAAGGGCAAGTATGCTTTGGTTTTTCATTTGTTTTGTAGGGTTTTTTTCCTTCAATTGCTCTGGGGAGTTTCAGATCACAGCTCTAGTGCACTGAACGACTCATCAGGGCACTGACCAGACCGTTGCTGCTGTTATGAGGACTTCAGTAATGATGAACATCAGCTTTTGCCCTCAGAAATCAGCAGCATCAGGAGAAAAGGAAATGGAGGGCAACAGGTGCTCAGAGGGAAAAAGAGACAGCAAGAGATACAGCCTTTGGGCACCACTCAGCCACTCTGGGGAGGGTGGTACTGCCCAGATGTGACTGCTCCACGCCTGTTGCTCTGGCCCAGACTAAGAAGAGCATCACCTTCCCTGTGTGGTCTTTTCCCTTCTGTCTGCCCTTTCTCTAATTTTCCCCATATTGTAATTCCCTGCTAGCTAACTGAATGTGCAGGATTGAATTAGTGGTCCATACAATTGATGGATGGAAAAAAAAGCCTCCCAGCTGAGAAAGGAGCTGCCAGGAGCCAAAGTCTTTGCAAAAAGGCAGTTTTTTCCCTGGCCCAAAATAACATTTGCTTCTCGCTAGGTAAGCAGATGCATCCTCTGCACCTCTGCTCAGGATCCCCTGAGCCAAACACCAGCTTTCCCCACTGTGACACAGTGAGGACCCGGGAGTTTGAATTGAGTAAGGCCTTGAAGCGGTTCATTAGGTTGTAGAGTGATGTCAGCAACCTCTGTTTATACCTACTGACAGAAATTAGACACCTACCGACTGAAGTAACAGCTGAGCAATGTTTTTTTGAAGATATCAGTGGCGCCTGACTGGTGGGATCAGGCACCTACATACCTTTGAGGTGCTTGGCCAAGGAGATTAAGTGACTTGCCCACAGTCACACAGGAAATCTATGGCAAAGCCAAGAACTGAAACCAACTTTCAAATGACTTAACCACAAGATTATCATTCTTCCACGTATTAAATTATTAATTCTGATGCTTGTCAGGAAGCCTGAGGCGCAGGATGGGTGCTTATTAATTGGAGCCAGACACATAAACATGCACATTGATTTATGTATTCATATATTTAAAACTGGATGAAAGAACATCTGGTATCTCATTTTGGATCTTACTTTAGTCGCTCTCCTCCTGGTTTACATAGAGTTGAGGATGCGCTGGAAACTCACCAGTTTTCTCCCATATACGGACCATTTGCTTATGGGTCTATACATGCAGTAGGATTCATTAGAAGTTGGAAAGGTTGGTTTCACCATGTATCATCCCAGTCCATCTTTCAGACTTAGACATTGTTGTCACACATTCCTGGCCAGGGCTTGTTTCTCCATTAAGCCAACATGGCAGCAGTATGTTTCTTGCTAGTCTGGGTTTAGTTCAATTGCTTGTAATAGCTGCAATACTTTTGTTATCATTTGTTCCCTTGAGAAATGAAAAAAAAAGAAAAGATCTTGGGAAGATGGAGGACTCGGGCACTGAACTGGGATGCCTATGTTAGGAAATGAGTGTCCCAGTCCTTTCAGAGTCAGTGGACAAGGGTAACTTCTCTGGGGGTGACTCAGAGAGAAGCCTGGGTAACAGGCTCTTACTTGCCTGCTGAGGGAGACACTCTGTCTGCACTGACTATCAAGGGAGCCCAGGTAGGCAAGGCTGGCAAACATTTAGGCATTTAAATGTATGTGCTTTGAATACATTCCTCACACCCTGCTCACCTCCTACTTATGCTTGAGGTACAGTGGTGAGGACCATGGAAATACTGGATTTTAATTAGATGTTGTACTCTGGGCTGATATGTAGCTAGAGCAGGGGTAAGCCTGCAGGATTAAACTCATCTGTAAGGATGCTAATGTGAATAACCACAGGTACCTTCCAGTTCTGGTGACAAGAAAAGGAGGATGGTCAACGCCTTTGCGGCATCTAACCAGAGCCTTCCCAAGTAACTCGCAGTAAGAGAACTGGATACCAACCATACACTGGGCAGGGGGAGGTGGTCACAATGTGGGCATCGCTGGATCAGAAAATTTTAAGGAAAGCAAGGTCTGGGAGCAGTGAGACCACAGGTTAAACTACAGAGAATGTAAATCTCCTCATGTATGTATCATACACACCCCATCTGCTCCATAGCTGTACCTAACCACATGGAGAACACCTTACCAGCCACCAGGAGTTGTACATGGTGTCTAGCTAACATCAGTCACTGATCTTACAGTATCCTGGGGCAAAATATTTTGGGGTTAGGTTAAATTTCCATCAGATTACAAGAATCAGATAAATGTTTTGTAAGCCAGGTTGGTGACTTTTAGTTTATGTAACATGGTAACCAGCTACACACCTGGGTATTTCTGGTTAGTGTTTTACATCACTAAAGGAACACTTCATGATGCATAGTGTGTTTCTCACCGCAACAAATCAGCAATGTCAGGAATTAGTATTACTACCCCTCATAGATAAGGGCCTGAAAGACTTCAGTGCAACTGAATAAAAGCACGTGAGTTATTGCTAAAAGGTGGATTGTTTACTGCTCCTATCCCCTAAACACCAGGCTAAGCTATGAAATAGCACTTCCTATGTATACATACCATATAGCATGTCTTCCTTCTGCAGCTTGCCAACAAAATGAAAATAGCTTGTGCTTCAGCATTTGGATTATTCAAGTCCCACTATGTGCTTTAGCATGGCAAACACAAGCACAACATGCTGAAGGATGGAGGAACACATAAACACAGTGACAAGTAACATCACATAGCAACTCAGAAAAATGCATTTGATCACTTTTATTACTCAAAGCTATTATAATCTCGTCCCTGACTGTCTGTCTTACTGGAGCTTGATTATATACAGTCACAATCAAACAATACTGGGTGCTTGGTCCTTCTGAAATTTAGTCTATTTACACAGTATCCTAGCTTTTCTTTTCTCTTGCAGACTTATCTTCATCTAGCTGTTCTGTGATAGGAGGGAGCATTTTCAGGCAGCAAATATGCATACAGATACCAAATCTTAATTTTGAGTGTCTGTTCAGACACAATTTGGTGCTAACTAGCCAACTGTCTTTAAAAATCTTTTTTTACGTAACAACTTTTCCCCATGTCTCAAGCAGAGGATGTCCTGCACCTGGGTGGTATGCCCAGATCAGCTGATATTGGCAGTGCACAATCTGCAGGGCCTTGTGTGCAGAGACAGCCTCTCCACAACCTTCTCTCTTGCAGAAGTCTCTGAGTGAGCTCTTTGGAAAGCTGGGGAAGGAAAGGCCTTGGATTAGAGAACTTTATTTAGAAGGCGAGCAGCACAGATGTCAGAAGAGAACCTGGAGGCTAATTTTGGGAATGAGATATCCATGAAAGACAGGGTATAGAGGAGCACTAGGCTTTGGTCCAGGATAAAGGATTTAGTAGTAAAAACGTGGGACAAGAGGAAGCTGAGGTAGTGGAAAAGCTGGAAATAGCCATCAGGGAAGGGCAAGGGCAAAGTTGTCCTTCCTGGAGTAACTTTAACATTGTTCATGACCTTGAAATTGTAAGTACACCCTCTCTCAATCTAATAATGAAATAATGGTATTCTGGAAGATGTCCATCTTTAACCATCTAATTCATCAAATAATTGATCCTCCAACAATGTAGCTCTTGAGAAGCCCATGGTTCAACCTCCATGAGCTCAGCATAGCTGAGCTGTTCTACCTAAGCCTGTATACATGGGCACTGATAAACCTCTTTCCCCGTCCCCCCAGGCTGACCAGACGTCAACCACGTTTGGGTCAAGAGCTCTTCTCAAAGCTGCCTCTCGGCATGAGCACACTGGCCTGTGGCTTTATGTTGAGTCAGTGTGGACAGCAGAGCTCACATCTGCCCATGCTGCTGCACAGGCATGCCTTTCGTGTCCTGATGCTGTGGTGGGTCCCTTTGGAAAAGTCATTCCAAATGCCTAATGACTACACGCTTGTTTTGAAACACCCTTCTTGTTTCCTAGTCTACTTGTAAAGTCCTTCGGGTTTTCTGTGTGTACATCTGCAGGCTTTTTGTTTCCTTCCTCCATTCCTGGCTTCCCTAAAAGCATCAACTCTCTGTGTTTACCCTTGCTTGGCTGCTGCCCAAAATGCTGCCGTCAAAACACATCTGTAGAATAAGTGGTGAGTTTTTTAAAGGAATGTAAACAGCCAATAAATTGTTATGGGTTTTGCCCACAGAATCCATGCAGCTTTGATTGTTGGTACTTTTATTTTATTTAATTTGTTGTTGTAAATGTCTTGGGTTTATTTGTTTTTGCCAAATAACTGCTGTGAGCCCCACAGAACGCTTATAACAACGTGAGAAACTGTTTTGGGTTACTTTGGGCAAAACGTCAGCATTCCTGAGAAAGTCCTGAGGGCAGCAAACAGGTCAAGGCAGGCTGACCTCTCCTCTTGGTTTCAATGCAGGTGCCCACAGAGGTGCCACAGCAGACTCAGGCATGTGGATCAGCTAAGAAATCTTGTGGCTTCTTCCACATGGATTTCCATAAACTTGGGGCAGTCTGCTACCAAGGGCCATGTTATTGACAGAAAGAATGGGTTGCCTACAGAAAAGGTCCCAGATATATAAGAAAAAACACCTTTAATAGCTGTGGTGGTGGCTGCTGCAAAAGGCTGATTACATGTTCCCAGTGAGGAGAGGAGCAGAAGGGAGGGAGGGAAGTAGAGGGCACTGTAGTGACTTTGGCCACAACCTTCTACTTAATCCAAAGGAGCTATTTGTGCAGTGGCAGCTGCCAGAGGTTCATTTAGCTTCCAGAAATGCACCAAGAAAATTGTATAATTTTTTATTGTATGATTTGTATGACCTTTAAACTGCAAGAGGTGCAGTAAGGGCTGTATTGTCTGGCATAGTAGCATGACCAACCTTTTGCCCTGGACTTGTGCCACAGGCTGTCCACACTCAATTATATGATCACTGGAGCTGCAGCTGTAAATGTTGTGGTCACCTGGGCTGGAAAGTCAGAGAAGTGGCTGAAGGCTAGGCATGTAATTTGCAGCGTGCCAACAACTTCAGAAAATGCCTTGTTGATCACAGTGGTGTGAAGGCTGGTCTGGATTTCTGCTCTGATGACATGACTGTTAGCACACTATTAGGTCCATGCTGAGCTCCCCCCTCCCCACCATCTATGTAGAGTAATCCAAGAAGCTTTCATGTATACCCTATGGAATATACCTGCTTGGCTAACTGAGAGCTATTTTTGCATGCATATCAAACAAGAAGCTTATCTGTGGGAAAATGCTCTCTTCTATCTTAATAATGCTGCTTGTAGAGCTTGGATAATTGATGACTATGGAGAGTGGGGCGGTGGTATGTCTTTTCTCAGAGACACTTAGGGTAGGACTGGGAATATATGCCCACAGAGGAGACTCAATTAGAAAACTATGGTAAGAATCTTGCTCTGCTGTAACTACAGCCATACCCTTCTAGGAGAAGAGCCAAATTGTTAGATTTCCGTTGACAACTTGAGGACATTTAGATGTATAATTGAGTGCTTTGTGTGCTATATTGAAATAGAAGGGAGAAGACCCCTACAGAACATGCACAGAGGTCAAATTTCTGCCACCCCTTACTCTGCTATACGTTTCCTGTTCCTAACTGGATGTGTACCTGTGGAACATGGAAAAAAGGGGAGGCATGTGTGAAGCTTACTGCCAGTGCCCCACTATTGGTCCTTCTCCACCTGACAAGAAATAATGATGTGTTAGGAATATGTTTGTTTCCAACCAGTTGTTGACATAAAACTTGGTTATTATTTTCTTTTGCTGGTGCCTAAGGGCAAGACAAAGATTGCAACACATGAAGCAGACAGCTAAAACAGGCAGTGACTAAAGAAAGAGCTATCTGGCAGGGAAATCTAGACCACCTAAGTAAGGCACTCAGATTTCCTACTCAAATAAATATTTCTGTCTTCAATGATCCAGAAAGCTTTACATGTCAAGCAGGAATCAGGACAGAGCAAACCACTGGGACATGGTAGGCATAGGAGTACACCTGAATCTCCACCACCTTTTGGCCCTGCTGCTCCTATTTCAGGGCTCATTTCAGTTCCTCTGTCCACAGAACATGGAGACATTCATGTTCATGACAGAGGTAATGGTCTTCTACAGGTGGCAGAAGTGTTGAGGCTGCCTCCACGACAGTGGTACTAGCTCACCCCTCAGATGGGATCGGAGCTGCAGCCTTCCTTTAAAGGAGCATCTAGATAATCTCTGTCTCCCAAGGGATTTTAATTCCTGTCTTCAACCGACAGCTAAACAGTAAAACATTTGCAAGAGGAGGCCAGGGGAGGGACATGTCCTCATCCTCCTGTCAGACACCAGCCCCTGATAACAGAAATGCAAGAGTCATGGGGTGAGCGGGCAAAATGGAGCCTGATCCCAGAGCAAGGGTCCCTGGCAGGGGACAGCCTGCCATCCCTTGGGTGCCCTCCAGTCAAGGTGCAGGCAACAGGACTCCTCTCTGGAATCTCCTCCCACCGCTGAGGAGTGGGCAGGCACCCAGTTAGAAGTGGGCATGGTTTTGTAGCTCCTTTCTGCTGGAGCTGTATGTGAGGGAACTGTCAGCGAGAGCCCACTTCTCCTGGCCCACAGCTTGAAATGGTAATTACAGTGCGGAAAGAGCCGTTCGTCACACGTGGCCAGTGCCAAGCGCATTTCCTACTATACCAAGGAGCTCCCCAAGAGAGACCTATGCTCATCCACACCCAGCCAAGCCCAGATCATTGAGAAATTTTCCATGCAGCCAGAGTGTACCTGCAAAGCTGCACGATCCTTCCTGGGACACGGATTCACCTGGATTGGGTCCGATAGAGTGGCCAGACTGGTACAGAGGTGAGCCTAACAAAGAGAGGGGTGACGAGGGGTGGCTCTGAGTGTGCTGTCCTTTTTGTCCCTAAGAAACAACTGTGCTATCCTGGGGTGACTTCTGAACAGTTTCTGCTATGTCCTTACAGATGGGCTATCAGAAACCTTTTTGGGGTAGTGGTGTAGCTCGTGTGGGACTTATGGGGTCACACACCATCCTGCCATCCTGCTTTTCTCCTAGATGGGGCAGAGGGAGAGGCAGGTGTGGAGCAGTAACCCTGGACAGCAGAAGAAATGTTCTGCAGGGTATCACCTGATGCAGGGCTGGCATGGGGGCTTTAGGTCATGGCTGATCAAGCAGAGGCTGCAGGTCTGTGACACTTTCTGGGCGATGAAATGGTGCCTCTTGTATGCTTGAGCACAGAGCTAAACTTCAGGGTGCCCTGTGCCCTCCTGATGTTATCACAGGCATTGCAGTAACTACTCTGTGTGCTGCTTCATTGATGATACAGTCTCAAGTGACATGGTTCAGCATTCAGGATGAACTATGTTTTCCCTGACCAGTATTTGAGTATTACAAGTTTCTGCCTCACTTTGTCTTCATGAGGAAGTCTATGGCTTCCTGACAAGGGGGAGCCAAGGGACAGGCAGAGATCTCCTCTCTTTGATGACCAGTGATGGAACCCGAGGGAATGGTATGAAGTTATGACAGGAGAGGTTTAGGTTGGGTATTAGGCAGAGGTTCTTTACTGAGAGGGTGGTCAGGCCCTGGAACAGGCTCCCCAGGGAAGTGGTCACAGCACCAAGCTTGGCTGAATTCAGGCAGCGTCTGGACGGTGCGCTCAGTCCCATGCTCTGACTTGGCTGGACCTGTGTGGAGAAAGCAGTTGGATTTGATGATTCTTG
Organism: Gallinula chloropus; assembly: GCF_964237585.1. Taxonomy (NCBI): domain Eukaryota; kingdom Metazoa; phylum Chordata; class Aves; order Gruiformes; family Rallidae; genus Gallinula; species Gallinula chloropus. The sequence goes on along the minus strand of NC_140085.1, from coordinate 36,386,772 downwards.
TGGGTCCCTTCCAACTCAGGAGATTCTATGATTCTGTGAAATTCATGGCTCGCTAGACTAGATGATTAATACCCTAAATCGTAAGAAAGATAAGCTTTTAAAAAAAGGTGTAAATAAATACATTGGTACAATGTATTTAATGCTCTGCAGTATTTACTATTGAAAGATAGAAAGATGTCAGACAGGGCACAGGACCTGTAAAGAGGTCTGTCTGCTCCAACAGTGCATCAAGTAGTTGAAATGAAACAGTGAACCACAGTGGATGTAAAACTGAGTTTAAACAGTATCAACAATATAACAACTCCCACTCCCGGCGTCCTGGAAACGGAAATACTCTGAAATAGTCATGGGTTTATTTAATCAGTACCTGAATGGCATTTTCAGCTTAAGATCTGGTTCTCACATCTTGTGAACTTGGCAGGGGGTGGAGTGGTCACTATTTTTCCCCTTAAACACTTCAGTCCTACCAAAATTATACCAAGTTCTGTACAGAATAACACACAATGAGTTTTTATATTCATTTCAGGAATACCATTGTCTTAACCTTGATTACTTGCTCTGGTAGGGATGGGCTCACAGGCATTACAGCAATGTAGTTTCTTCAGCTAAATGGACTCCTTTAGCTATCTTTATGAGGCCCATACATCTTGAAAGAAGTTTAAAGTATTTTCAGCACTAGGTTTACTTTCCAGTTGGTCATATGAAAAAAATGTGATATCCCCTAATTTTTTCTAAGCCATTCCTCATTTTCATTCTTGTGGTTTCAGGATCTGTGTATAATATGACACTTGTTACAGTGATTTATAGCTTTAGGTGAACAATATACTGTATGTGGTGTTAATTGCGCTGGATACAATCCAGAAGCATTAAAATGCCTCCTCTGCACTAATGAGCTTTGATTTCTAACCTGTCAGCAGGGATTATTTATTAGAGCATCATGTTTGTGATTTTCCACTGTAGTTCGAGTGTCAACACTGTCATCCAAGCACCCTCTATTCCCTCCTTCCCAACACAGTTCTGACACAAGAGAAAAATTGGTTTGTGCTGAGGCTTGGCTTAGGCAGTGTGTGAATGTGTGCTTTGGGCAGGAAGGACATGATGACAACAAATACAGGGGTTCAGGAACAGCTACTGAAAGAGGAACTGGTCAGTTTCAGGAGGAATACACTTTTTAATGATGCTCCTGAGCAGAGAATGAGATATTAAGTGTTTTCTTTGAAGTGGATGGAGTCATTTTGTCTATAGGTTTGAGCAGGTGGTGAGAAATCCAGACATCCTAATACCTAATAATATCTATGAAGGAGTTTCCCTCTTTGGTTTTATGGTAGTTAATTAACTTTCCTACTTATGTTTCACATTTTCCAAACAGGGCTAAGTGCTCCTTACTTCTTTCAGACCAGAACAGGTTAATTGATTAGCATCCACAGAAGAGACATGCTAGATAAAGCTAGGTATTGTCTTCTGTAAGAAGTCTGGATTTTCATCTTATTTAGTTATTTAAAAAAAAAAAAAAACCACCAACTTTGACTTTTTCTGATCAGTTTGAGCATTACCTCACAGAAGCCTATCTAAAGTTTGACAGTATTTCTCTCAAATATTTTCACCAAATAGCAAAACAAGTGCATATACTCTCTGAAAAGATAATAAAACCTTACATTAATATGTCAAAGTGGTAATACTTCAAAAACGAAATAATAAGCAGACAGGACATGTAGGAAAGAGAATGTAACAAATGTAAATTCAACTATGAAGTGTTTCTTATGATATGCACTTGATATCATCAGATGCAAAATGTTTTGCTGCAGATTTAACTGGAAAAACAGGAACAAAAATATGAATAAAGAAGGCAGCTACATCAGTGTTACATCTAGTTCCTTATATTGTAGTAAATATAAAACTTTAGGACTTTTTTTTTAAATCATCTGGTTAATCCAGTAAGTCTCATTTTTGAAAGCCTGAATGTTTGTGTTTCCTACATGTTTTCATTTTTTTAAACTTTGTAGTTATAATGTTGTATTGATATAGTTTTTTATTTAATTGCCATGTTTGTTTGGAATTAAAGCCAACCTGTCTGCACTTAATAACATGAACAATTAAATATTCTCAGCAAGAAACTCACTGTGCCAGCTGAGCGTCCTCAGAAGATTTTTTGTTTTGTTTTAATTGCTTCATATGTTGCTTTTAATTACATTCCTTTCCCAAGCAATTATATCCTTGTATAGGCCCCATACCTGCAAGCTATCCTGGCACAGAAGCAGAGGGTTAAAGGCAGAAGAGTGCTGGGAAGGACTGCCAGGGGAAAAAAGACCTTTTGGTCAAAACAGAAGGGTGCCAGGAAAGCTGTAAGCCAAGCTCCTCTCTGGTGAAGAAGCTGAAGAAGAAGTCAAATTGGTTTGGAGGCAGGAGGAAGCAGTAGGCCGTAGCCATCCACCTGGAGAATACTGGGAGTTGGCAGGAGGATGTCCTGGAGGACCAGAAGGAGGTATGAAGCACAGGAAGAGTCTTTCTTTTTGGGGGAAAAAATGTATTATGCCTGAGGTTGAGGCCCCTGAATTCCTCTTTTAGTGCCACAGGGTTACTGTCTGTTACTTGAGGAGAAAATGTGAAAAGGTGGCACGGTGACCCCAAGGGCAACTTTACAGAGGGGGCATGTGATGTCTAGGAAGAGCCAGCATGCATGGCCACAAACTGGAGAAGGAGAAAAGCTGGTAAAGGTCCACCTGTGGTCACCCAGAGTTTTCCTTACAAGAAAACTGCTGAAGGACTATCATTCCCATCAACGAACTTAAATGCCTTGTCACGCTTACAAGCTTTCAGCAACTGCAGGAGTGGGTTATGGAGTCCTGTTCCATTCTGGGGCTAAAAGCATTAGGAATCTTTGGAGGAATTCAGGTTCCAAGAGTTGGGAGACAGACACACTGTAGCTATCACTGACAACTGCCAACACTGGCTGATTGCCAGCTAACACAGAGGACAAACTTCAGTTATCCCACTGATGGGAGCCTAGAAACCAAACATGGACAGCATTAAAACTAGAGATTTGATCGTTAGGACTATCCCAGTTTACCAACCATCTACATACATAAGCCAAACCACTTCAGCATAACTTTTCTGCACCAATCTTCATCTCTCCAGCTCAGACTGAAGGCTGAAGCACCTTTAGTGATAAAACTGTGCATCTGACATCATATTTAAAAGTGTCATTATTTTGGGTACTCAATATTGCTGTACCTTTGAATATGGAAATGGCTCTATTATCGTCTTCATTTGGTATATTGGCAGCTTGACAGGTCTAAGCATGATGAGATTTCATTACAAAAAAAGAAACAGAACTCAAAAGCATTGTTTGATGAAGGGTTATTTCCCTTTTAAGGCAAGTTGCGATTTTGACAAGACTGCATGATCCTGGGTGGATGGGCAATGGCAGTTTACTATAAAAATGATGGTGGTTTAAAGCAATATTTTAAATTTTTTTCACCCATTCCTGCTTTCCTGTTGGAGTTTCTAGTTACTCAGCTAGACCTTGGATACCTAAAGAGTTAATTTCACATTCTACACAAATGCAGTAGTGGAATCAGGATCAGCTTTACATTAGGAATGCATGATTAGTTGCCTGGTAATGATGACCCCTAAATCCTTGACTTGGTTATTGATTTCCAAATACAGTCACCCTTCTATAACAGTAACCTACATTCTTGATGTCAAGGTTAATGACATTACATTAACTGTATTCAAGCGCATGTTATCAAATGAACTCAGCTTATCATGCAATCCAGATTGCTCCCAAGTGTCACCTCTTTATTTAACAGCTAGCAGTCATAATTGATTTTTTGGTAATATTTTTAAAGCAAAGGTACCTTGTAAACACTAATGAGCTTGGCTGAATGTGTATATGAGAGAACACAAGGAAGGAAATTATGCAAATCTTAATTCTTTCTTTAATTCTTCCTTTGACATTTATCAGATGAAAAATAGCTTTTAGCAGGTGAGATGGTATTGTCTTTATGGAAATTATTCTTGGAGGACCTTTTCAGCATAAATTGGCCACTTCTTAATCAAGTTTTTCAAGGAGTGCAGCCAGTGTTGCGATCTCCATCGCAGGTCTAGTGTCTCAAACGTAAAAAAGAAACAGAAATGAGCTGCGTTTTTCTCCTTCTGCAGTGGTTTTCTCCCCTCAAAGTCATTTCTACGCATGTCACTTCAGTGAAGAGGCTGATGCTTGGCAGCTTTTGATTTCTTCAAGGACTTGGTGCATCTGCTAGAGGAAAGAATACCAAAAGTAAGTGCAGAGCTGCTATACAACATTAAAAATGGGGGATCAAATTTAATTTCTTTTAGTTGCTTACCATTAGAAAGGAGAGCTGTAGGACAGTTGTATATCACCTGTGTGTACCAGTGAATCTAGGTGTGTACACAAGGTTCTCTGTGCAATCTGGCTCTGAAAGCTGGGGCGATTGCACCTCTTTCTATATCCAAAGCTGCAGGAGAGCTCAGGCTCCCATCCTGGGAGCAAGATATGAAGGCCAAGGCTATTTTTCTAGCAAAACCTTTTATTTTTCTGGATCAGTGAGCACCAATAAACTGAGGAGACAGAGGAGAAATATTCTGGTGACAATATGTTTTACAGAAAGAATGTAAAGTCTCTCTTTTTTTCCCATGTGTCACTGTAATATAAATACAAGAACGCATTATTATTTGTTTCTTACGATGCACTAATACATCTTTAACCCAAATTTCCTGAGTGGCCATAGATGAAGAGCATAGGTGTCTATGTATCTACATTATGCAATAGTGGCATATATCTACCTACAAAGCATGCTCTTTATCTGGTTTCCCCATTCCTTTTAGCCTTCATCATTGCTATTAGATACATGTGCTGTACACAGCAATAATAAGAGGAAAGTAGCTGAGTCATTACACCCAGCAGGTTTTTACTGCTGCAAGCTCAAAAATAAAGATAATACAAAGATAATAAAAGTGCAGTAACGCTGCATATAAGCAGCAGAAGCATGAAAGCCAGTATGCGCCAAAAATAAGACAGTGATAATTAATTCAGAGAGTAAGTTAAGTTTCTGTGTCAAATCATGCATTTAACATATATTAATGCTGAAAGAGCCAGAGCAAGGAAAATCAAGTCCACCTGCATCCACTTGTGTACGAATTACTTTTGCAATCTGCTGAATACAGATGTCCTTTAGCCACATAAAAAAATGGGGATTGGAGATCTTAGGTGTATAGCCTTTGCACTCCGTAGTAGTTGAGATACTTCATTTTCCTTATTTGACTATGATTCCCAGACTGAGAAATTTTCCCCTCGTAAATAATTCAGGTTCTTTTCCTGTAACTGCAACACAAGCCTGCTTTTCTACCTGCCAGCACTTATTGTACAGCACAGTATGTAAAAGAGTGCCCAAATGAAAAGATTTATTAAAATTATTGCTATGAGAAACTTAAAAAGCTGTGGGTACCATTTCTTTGTTGTAAATGGCCTTCCACGACCTCATTTTGAAGAAACTTCTCTTCCAATACATGTCCTCCCTGAGCCTACAGAAGGGATGCCAGCTGGCACTCTGCCTCTGGTTATCTGGTATTATTTAGAGAGAAAATAAATGCACCCCCTAGGATGGGGACCCCAGGAGATGGCATTTGGCAGCTGAGGTTGCTTTGTGCAAGTGGTGGCATGTCCTTAGAGACGCCCCATGAGGGCAACCCAGGGTGGATGCTCATGGCTTCCCCAGCCATGCCACCAGGCCCCTACTCCTACATGAGGACAAAGGGGATGGAAGGTGCTGCCAAGGGGCATTTCAGAAAAAAACAAGTAGAGGCATTGCAATGTTGATTAGCGATAGCCTCAACCTTTGCATCAGACCTGAAAAGCACTTGAAATTCTCAGTAGAAGTGATCACTGTCACAAATAAGAACCCTTTCCAAGGTCCTGTTGGAGAGCAAGGGGAGATGACCAGACAGTTCAAGTCTTGAGTGTCTCTTTTTACTACAAATAAACTTTTAACCTATTGTTCATGGAACTGTGATGTGTGGGTTGATGTCTGAAAAACGGTGAACAAGAGAAATCTCTCCAAAGTGCCACATGGAGAGACTGACTTTCTTTACTGTAAAAAAACCCCAAACAAAGGTCAATCCCCAATTCTAGTGCCTTCTCCTTGTTGAAGGAGGTAGTCCTGCAGGCCATAAACATTCCCCAGTAGGCCAAAGTGCTGCGGGAGTGCTGTAAAGGTCACAGGAGGACAACACCATGGGATGGGAAGCAATGGTCAGCTGCAGTGGGGACACAGCAGCAGCAAGCTTCACAGGAGCAGTGGCAGTAGGAGCTAATGCAGCAGCAGAGCATTGGTCTGGTGGTGGCAAATGGCTGGGCTGAACTGAAGCCGTGAAGAGCATATTTAAAGACAGAGCTAGACTGTGGGTCTGATATCTAGAAACAGAGCTGTGAGCACTTTAACTGAAAGAGGTAATAGACCTCATGTATTTCATATCCTTTGAGAAAGAGATCTACTTGCTAATCCTCCAAGCCTGGGTAGTGAGCTGGGAGTGATGTATAAGCAGGTAGCAGCTAGCTACCGCCTCACCCAGCTGAAAGAGGTGTTTCAGGACTATTGCCAACACACCTTGAAACAGAAGTAGTTTCATCTGGTGGTAGATATTTACATTTTCTGAACTGATTTTGAAATTATTATTATTATTCCCCAACTCTCACCAAAAAAAAAAAAGTAACTGTTTACTTAAACTTTTCTTCCTAATTTTTTTTTTTTTGCCACCCAGAAAACATTACTTGTTCCTAAGCCCACATTGACTTAGTTTCCTACACTTGAGCAGTGTGATGAAACAATTCAGTGTTTCTGATAAGATTCTCTAGCAAAGTGAACCTGGCACATACACTGTCTGGCATACATTCAGCAGCAAGGATACAAAAGCTTTAATCCTAGTGCTTGTTAAAATAGACCTCGGTCCTACATCTACCTCTAAGCAGACTCTGGTATTTGCCTGCATGCAGTTATTGGAAAAAAATGGGGCATACATTATAACAGATGTCTGACAAGACCTCCAATGCTGATGTTAATTGAATGTTTTTTCCAGGATATATTTTCAATGTCTGCTTGTCCAACTTGAATACTCCTGAGAACGGAGAGATGACAAGAATTAATGCCTGTTTGCATTAACCTGAACTTTATTGTCACTTAATTAACTATGATTAATGTCAGGAGGCAAAGGAGAAGCAGCAAGCTGTTTTCAACAGCTCTGTACTGATGAGTTTAGTAAAAGCATGTAGTGGCATTGCAATGTTGATTAGAATAAAAACCAGCCAAAAGATGCATTGTTTTGAAGGCGAGGTTTATTCTTCAGCCTCTGACAACATCCTGGTAAATTGCCAGTGACTGTAACCCCAAGAAACCTCACTTAGAAGCATGAACCAAAAATACAAACACTCTCCCCAAAATTAAAATACAAAGGAGAAAATATTACCCAGAATTACTCAATAGTCATGAAACTGTGTAAACTGTATTGGGGCAATATATTCTAATTGAGTTCAGGGAAACGGAACAGCCCAGTTTGATATTGGCACTGTTCCTTATTAATCCCACAAGTTTAATACACGGTCCTGATCGGCTGCCAAAAATAAATCCATAGGTTGATTAGGATACCTGCTAGGTCTCGCAAAGTAGACCAAACAGCTGTAGGCTAGTGGGAAGAGCAATAGATGTAGCAGGCCTGGCATTTTAACTGAGTTGCTAGAAACATCTAAGCTCTCCAAGAGCTCTTTTCCAAATCATTGCAAGGGGAAAAAAATGAAAGAAATTAAAATCAAATTAAGATTGATATTGTAACTTTCATTGGGAAAACTTGGACTTGCAATGGCAGGGTGAGTTCCTGGTAGTTGCTTGTGCCAGGTGGTGATCTAATCTGAAGAATTAGGGTAAAAGGAGAGATTTGAAAATAGTAAATTGATGAATAGTTTTCTCCAAAGGATCTAACTGCATAATCTTTCTGAAGGTTGAAGGGAAAGCACGCACATCTGTTCTTCTTTTGCTAGAAGGCAATGTTTCTTTTTTCATACTGTCTTTGTGGTCTGCGAGCTCCATGAGGGACCCCTTACTCCCTTTTCTCCACATACTAATTGGGGGGGGGAACGAATTGAAGTAAAAATTTCTAAGCAGCAAGCTCCTGAATGGAAGTAACACAAGACAATGCTTGGGTGGGACTTCTAACTTCCCCTCTTTCCCATAAGAATCTTTGTGCATGTGCTCCTGTCACTACCTTCTGTGTCAGGGAGGAGACCTTAGCGCACAGCTCCTCAGAAGTAAAGTGAATGGAAAGTATGACATAAAATGCAGGAGCCACAGATGAAAAAGGGGAGAGATAGAAAGCTGTGAAGAGGAAGAACAAGGCATATTGAAGACTGGACCAAGGACAGCCAGGGACTGGTATAGGGAAAAGCAAAAAAAAAAAAAAAAAAAAAGACAAAAAAAAAGGAAAAAAAAAAAGGAAAAAGACCCCAAACTCATTAAAATCAAGAAGCAAGGATGAGAAAATGGAAGAGGAATAGAAAAGCTTTGAGTGAGGACAGGAAAGCAGGTATAAATTTCTGTACCTGTGCTTCTCTTCTGCATTTAAAATAGTACATTTATTTTTTGGACCTTGAAAAATACTTCCCTTTCCATCCCCTGCCCCCCTTTTCTACCTTGCCTTTTGAGGACTCTCTAGGCAGTTCTGCAGTGCATTAAGAACTGACTATTCAAAATCAGTTATTTATAGAGAGGACATATTCACACACACATCATAAAGCTATATTTTCATTTTAACATGGAATAGGGAGCAAAAATACAGACAACCTAATGAGGAAGACTGATCAAGTCCAGCCAGGCAAACAAGAAGTTTGTGCTCTCCTTCTGTCCTCATTTGGCCAAATTATTTCATATACAGAGGGAAATTATTCTACCGAAGACCCATGCTGAGAATAATAGTCCTGTTAGGAATATGTCCTTCGAGGAATTTTCTTGCTTACTCAAGCAGTGAGAGTTCTAGCTTTAGAAAAGCTTTCCCCTGCTATTCATTTCAATTGGAGTTTCAAGCAAGGAAAGAAAACCTTTTTCACTACAGTTGAAGCAGTAGAAAGTGACCAAAGGAATGGTGACCACTGGCTGATGTCACTCTCATCTAGCATTCAGCAAAGCAATCATTTTAGGGAGAAACAATTTGCAAGTAGCACCATGTTTTCACTGGACTACAGCCTTGCCATTTGTAATATCTAGCTATGGTCTTTGGTTGTGAGGTCTAGTGCCCTTGGTGGGTTTTAGTGGAGTCCATTAGGCTAGTTACATAGGCTTTAAGAGCATTTCAATCTTAGCCACATAATTATAATGTTCTTTGTCATCTGGCCAGCCTAGGAAGAGTAATTAGTGTGAGTCATGTGAAGCAAGACTTGATATTTCATAGTATCATTGGTGGTTTTCAAAGAAATTTCTCTCTCTCCCTCTCTGTTTCCCTCTTTGAATACACTGTCAACTGGTTTCTGTCTTCTTGAAGTGAAGGAGATAAAGCACTCATCCCCTTCCTCAGTCCCTAGTCTGCATGTGGACACTATTGCACAACATGGTAGCAGAGCAAAAAGGTGTCATCTAGAGTGTGTGACATGTCTTCATGCAATGGCTAAATGCAACAGGACATTTAATTTCTTATGCAGCATTTATTTAATTGCTTCTAAAATTATATCCTTGGTCAAATGATTTCTGGTTTAATAGCAGGAGTGATCATATAAAATTTTGAACCCTAATTCTTAATAATCATGCTGCTGTAAACATGTCCTTTCTCCAATAAGAAAGCTAAATGAAATGTTGTGCAAGCAAGATTCTAGAATAACAAAATAGGGCATTTAAAAGTTAGCTTTAGCTAATAAATAAAACTAATAAATTTAACTAAAAATTAAAAATATTTCCATTATTAGTTTTAATCTGCAAAGTTTTGTCCTTTCCTTTCCACAGCCTCATTTTTCTTTCAAAATAGAGCAAACAGACCAATCCTGCTGGTCAGATGTGAGAATGACCAACCTGTAAAACAGGCTGGATTCCATTTAGGACTAATAAACACAATGAAAGATAAAGTGTAGTGCTATCTTTACATTACAGTGTGTCTACATCTAAACCCACCCAAAATGTGACACACTGAGTGGGAGAAAAACAGAGATTTTCTTTTCCACTTTCTATGCATACTCCCATATGTGAACCATACTGACAAAGGGGCAACACTTCCTCTGGGATCTCTCGAGTATTTCTTTTATCCCATTTCCAAGGCAGAGCCTGTTGTGAGGGTTCCCAGGGTATTTATTATTGATGGAAAGGAGCAATGGTTGTGGACAGGCGTTGAGCTGACCGCTGTTTGAAAACATCAATACCTAAATATGAAAGATGACACTACATATTGTTGACTAGGCAAAGAAATCCATTGATCCAGTGTACTTAATGTTTTATTCCTGTGACAATTAAATTTAGATTTCTTTGTATCCGTTTATCTTAAAGTGACTGCAAGTTTATCTAAAACATAAGTTATGGTATTCTTGGGCTGAGATAATTAACTAGGAGTGGAATAAGACCCAATGTGTTTTCTTCCCGGCTACAAGTTATATAACATCAACAGTGCTTTGAATAACATTTGATAATATGGTTTCTAGATGCTTGTGCAAATCTGTTGTGTTTGCAAACATAATCTTTGTCATAGGTGCTGCTGTAATGTTCGGTGCACACATGCCCTTTTTCAGTTTACTGTTATCTCTAGGTGCCTATTCAAATCTTGATTAAATCAACTTCATGTGCTCTGCCTCTCAGTTAAAGCAAATTAATGTATAATACATAGGATATTATGGCAGTTTGGCCGTTCTAGCTTAATAAATTTTTACTATGTGCCCATAGTCACTACTCCCTTCTTGCCTTCTTGCCTCCCAGCTTGCTTGTTCATCACCAATGATATACTACTTTTAGAGGGGAAGATAAAAGAAGACATTATTGCAGAAACCTGAAGAAGAAAGACTATAGGCAAAAATTTCCAATTCACATATTAATAATGTTCTATTTTTAGCCATTAATGTTTGGTTCCAAAGACATGTAAGTTAAAGTCACTGTTCATGGTCTTCCTTCAGAAAAAGTGCCTTACTGCCTTGGGTTGTTCCAAGAACTCAGTGTGGTGGCCAAAGCACTGTGACGACACTGTTGTTCGTGACACTGTTGTTCGTGACACTGTTGTACAAACTGGATTGGGCATAAAGTAACTATTTTGTGAATCTGTCTTCCAGGATCTGCCCTAGTATGTAGGGAAAATCCCATGTAGTAAATGCAGCAATCAACAGTGGGACCTCTAAGGGAGGAAATGCTCTGTAGGCCAATACGACACAAAGTGAGAACTGTTCTTGCACCTTCATACCTAGGACTCTGCTGTTCCTTCAGGACAGCCAGAATCTCTGTGAAAGGAAGGGGAAAGGCCTCTAGAGGGGAAAGGCTACAGCCAGCACAGGATAAGCTGTCCCTGCTCAGCAATCAAACAATCAGCAGCAAAATACCTAATGTGTAGATAATGAGAACTGCTGTGCACTGGAATTGGTCTTAAATCTCACATTTAGTGCTGCAACTAGTGCAATCATTTGCAGCCAGTAACTCCCTCTTCCAGGTAGGCATCCCATACTATTATTCGTCCTCCCTTTCTAGTCACTACCATAGCAATGCAAAAGTAAGAGGTTCGTTTAAATTTCTCCTTTCAACTCACACCCGTATGGGTGCCCTAGCTCCCCATCTGCAGGCTGCTGTAGGACCAGGATAGGCTCTCTCCTTTTGTTGAACATGAAAACAGGAGGTCAGAGAAAAAAAAAGAAAAAGAAAACAAGGGGATTCACTCTGTCTTCTACTGATTAAATCACTCATGTGGACAATTCCATTTTATTCAAAAATTCCTCAGAAAAGCTAGATATCCAAGGTACCTGAAAAGGTCTAATACCCATGGGGTTATGCAGAGGCTCAGAACTGCAGCTTTGCACTGCATTTATAAACTCACACACATTTGTGTTCTTTCTGCTGTGTAGCCACCTTAGCAGGACTCTGTCACCATTTCCTTAGGAACAAGGGAAACCCTGCTCACCAGAGACCCAGTTCTACATGGATGGAAATGGGGTCTCCTACCCATGTTGATGAGGAGACATGAAGAGCTGAAGTGTTTGCATGTAGTATTTCATAGGCCTTACCTGTGCTAGAAGCATACCAGGGAGCTGGCCAGGTGATCACAGAGAAGGAGGGAGAAGTTATAAACCTTGATGGTTTCTGATTAGTGAAATCCAACTGCAATATGAAGCATGGGCCTAATGCCAAGCATAATAGATATATTGCTGCCTGCAGGGCACTTCTTAGATGTATAACCCTTCTCTTGAAGATATATTTTTTTTATGTTCTGATTCCTGGGTTTTTTTCTAGCTTAAACTTCCTTAAATGGAAATCAGTCAGGGTTTAATGTGAATGAATGCAATTACTATGCTTGCTCCTTTAACTGTATGAATACTATTTATTTCTGCTTTGTGGTTCTCTCTACATAGCTCCCCACAACTTCTTTGTTTCTGATTCAGACTGTGCCTTTATCAAATCTGTCTGCCATATAAAAATGTGGCTTTTTTCTGGGCCTCATCCAAAGGCCGCTGAAGTCAAGGGGTTCGTGAGAGGTTCAGCACCAATTACCACCACCCCTGCTTCCAGCTATGCTCTTCTCATGTAGCATGTTCTGCTTTTATAGAGCTGCTTTCTTTTGCCAATATTAAAACAAAAAGCTCTATCACGGTGCAGTGCAAGATACTTGATATTCAGATTTTGATTTTCCTTTTTATAAGTTACAGGGTTTTATCATAGCATTCCTTATCTTGCAGGGATGGTATGTGAATCCAGTGAGCCTAATGATAAATTGCTGAGCATAAATGGAACTTTAGTTCTCTATGTCAATGAGTAATGTTTTGCTGCTTAAATAAATATTACTGTGAAATGTATCCTTGATTTACTGAGTCTGTACTAAAATAGATGAGTAACATTGGTCTGACAGCATTAAAAAAATGGTCAATCCATTTTCTTGTTTGGCATGTGGGAAACTGGCATTCAGAACGAATATTTAAGCATGTTTCCTTCACCCTTACCATTAGACTCTATTTTTTTGAAACAAAATTTTAAAAACATTGATTTATTTTCATTAAATCAGTAGAGTGATTTCTCCCATGCATTTTCCCCCTCTTTATTCACTGCATTTGAGGCTAATAAAAATCTGCCGAATGTCTCATTTTGGGTTGCTGTTCAAACTCAGTGTTCATCTTCAGCTCCCATCTCTCACAAGCCATCATTCAAAAAGTTCTACACTAAATAAATAAAACAAAGGAGCTGTACTTCCCTCTGCTCCTTTTGAAGGGAAGAGGACCAACAAGTCCATCTCCTGAGTAGTCCTCCAGGTTTCTCCACATTACCAATACACCACAGCAGCTTCAGAGTTTACGGGGTACAGTGGGACATCAGCAGGCAGATACCCAGGGAGATGCCAGTACTGCAACACAGTACCACTGGCTGCTGTGAGCAAGATCAGTGCCAGCAATAGCAAACAACCATCAGAGGACATCCAAAAGCCTGACTGTGCCCAGAGACCTGAGACCTTCCCACACCGAACCTGCATTTGCCCATAGATCCTTGGGCTCCCACTAAACTCTCCCCATTTTAAAGGAGCCAAAATACCACCAGTTCAAAGCTGTGGCATTTAAAAAAAAAGACCACTTTCATCCTTTCTTTGTAGATGAGAAGACTATAAACCTGAAAACATTTTAATCTGCTTACTAGCCTTTAATTACACTAACTGCCAATAGGTTCTACTGCTAGTCCAAAGAAAATACTGGCCGTTGTGTAATTTTTTTTAAACTGTGATTGATGAAGCATATTTGTGCAACATTAGGTCATATTTGTCAGAGTTTAACCTCTTAGTTGGCAACTACACTGTTAATTAGCAATATTGCTGATAACCTCTATTTTATATAACCAGTAAGCTGTTTTTCCATACAAACTGGCAGTGAAAACAAGAAAAGGGTATTTCCACGGTACCACAAGTCTGGAGTAGAAATAATCAGGGAAATACATACTGCAGCTTTCTCCAGGATTGCTAACTGTAAACCATGCTTTGTTTCTTGACAGGCGTTATTTTCCCAAGTGCACTTATTGTGGCTTATTTTCTTTTCAGTCTTGCAATACACTCCTTTTAGTGTTATCTCTCTGTTTTGGATGCTCTCTGAGTCTGCAGTCAGGCCAGCAGTATATTCCTGAGGTTGCATGCTTCCTGTTGTAATAGCCCATTTTCAGCATCTCTCAACTCTTCCAAACACTTTCCATTTGGAAAGAAATTTTCCATCTAACTTTTTTTTCCTCAAAAAGAATATTTCAGCTAAAGGTCTACTGCCAGTTTTGAGCATGAGGTATGAGATAAAGAATATAATTCTACCCATCCTAAAACTGCACAGCATCTTTTATTTTAAATGTAGTGTCTTCTAACATTTGGAGCTGGGATATGAAGCTTCACAAAAGGATAAACATATCAGGAACTTATCTTTTACTGAAAATTCACTATGAAAATTCACCTTTGTCCTAGTGATGTCTCTTTGAAATCCTGTAGTTCAAAAACTCTTGCTAGAATCTTGTTGGAGTTCACTAATTAACGTCTCCAGAGGTGAGACGCCTCCCTCTCCAAGTTCCCACAGCACCCCTAAAGACCTTGCAGCCCTAAGCGTGTGTACGCTGTGTGACTTGACATTAGTCATTCTGCACTGCATTTCCAAAGCTGAAACATGGGAAACATACAAAGTCAGTGTCTCAGAGGAGCTCAGTGAAACTAGGTCACGAGCCACGGTGAGGCACGTACACACTGCAGTGAAAGGCATTGTGAAGAGCTCTTAAGGATGTGAATAATCCTACTTTTACAGCACAGCTTCATCAGTGGAGAAGAAAGATTGCTTGGGTCATGCACAGAACAATGGAGAGAAAATAAAATCATGTGTTTTTACTCATTAATTGAGTACAGTCAGCTTTTTGCCCTGAGAAAGGACCTGTGGGAAGGAAAAAAGGACGTGAGCATGTGATGAAAGATGGCATCGTAGGGCACATGCACTGCCTTGTTGCTTAGAAGGTGTGTGGGCATTAGATCATACATTTTCTAACTCTTGAGCTCTTAATAATGCTCTTAAAGTAGTCTTTGTTACCAATCTCACAACTGATAGATGAGGAAGACAATCTTGAAGTGCTGACCTGGGGACAGTAGGCTCCCTTCTGGGGTATGCCACACACTTTTTGCAGAAACTAAATCTATAAAATGAGTATATTTTTAAAAAAATGCAATTTATTTGCCCATTGTCTATCACATGTATTTGATGTTTTTCTTTTCCAAGCTTTTTGGGAAGTTCAGTCTCTTGTTCAGTATTTGCCAGTCTCAGATGAGGCCTCTAGCTGTCATTTTAAGAGAAATAATGACTGGGTGAAATCTGTTCAAAGCTTGCTGAAACTAATCAAAGCTTTTCCAGTGAATGCAGTGGTATTCATGATGGCTGTGGAAGCTTCTTTCTGAACAAACCCCCAAGTACTGCATCTCTTTCAGATGGATGAAAAAAACAGGCAAAGTCAAGAAGCTGGTCTTTGTATCTTGAAATGTATCTAATAGGTTTGAAGTCATTTAGATACTCAGTCATCAGTGGATTGATTGCATCTACTTGGGTGGGCAATTGGCTGAAGCGTTTGGCCCCGAGGGTGATAGTAAATGGGGTTACATCTGGCTGGCAGCCAGTCACTAGTGGGGTTTCTCAGGGTTCCATTTTAAGTCCAGCCTTTTTTAACATTTTCGTAAACAACCTGGACTAAGGACTAGATGGTGACTTAAGAAAATTTGCAGATGACACCAAACTGGGAGGAGCTATTAGCTCTGTTGAGGGTGGAGAAGCCTTGCAGAGAGACCTGGACAGATCAGAGAACTGGGAAATCGCTAACAGCATGAAGTTAACAAGGGCAAGTGACGGATTCTGCACCTGGGAGGGGGCAAACCTGGCTGTGCATGCAGTCTAGGGGATTAGGCACTGGAGGCCAGCCATGCTGTGAGGGATTTGGGAGACTTGTTCAACAGCAAGTCAAACACGAGCCAGCAGTGTGCCCAGGCAGCCAGGAGGGTCAACCGTATCCTGGGGTGCATCAGGCACAGCATCGCCAGCTGGTCCAAGGAGGGGATTGTCCTGCTCTGCACAGCACTGGTGTGGCCTCACCTCAAGTACAGTTTTGGGTGCCACAGGAAAAAATGGACATAAAAATATTGGACAGTGTCCAGAGGAGGGCAACAAGGATGGTGAAGAGTCTGGAGGGGAAGACTTATGAGGAGACCCTGAAGTCTCTTGGTTTGTACATCCTGGAGGAGGCTGGGGGAGACCTCATCGCAGTCTGGCTTCCTGATGGGGGGGAGTGAAGGGGCAGGTGCCAATCTCCTCGCTTTGGTGACCAGTGATAGAACCCAAGGGAACGGTATGAAGCTGCGACATGGGAGGTTTAGGTTGGGTATTAGGCAGAGGTTCATTACTGAGAGCGTGGTTGAGCACTGGAACAGGGTACCCAGGGAAGTGATCACAGCACCGAGCTTGGCTGAGTTCAACAAGTGTCTGGATGATGCGTTTAGTCCCATGCTCTGACTTGGCTGATCCTGTGTACAGCCAGAAGTTGGACTTGTGATCTTTATGGGTCCCTTTCAACTCAGTATATTCTATGATTCTCTGACATCTCCCAAGACCAAAATATGTCCAGGACATCTGCTGTGAACCCTTGGAAACTGCATTCCCTTATGTGAGAAACAGGTGAGGTACCAAGTGGTCATGGTAGGATGTACAGCTAGCACTAGAGGCCTGTGTTCAGGCAGCTGGATTGGGTCCTGTGCTTCTAAGATAGGACTGAAAGGATTTAATACAGATAATTTTGTGCATTTCCAATGTAACATTTACCAATGTGTTTCTCTCATTTCATTTGACATAGAAAAGAAATCATGACATGAGAAACAGTATTAAGAACTTCGTTTAATTTTTTATGTCTCCTTTTAGTATTATAGTAGAACTAATGGAGGTATCAATAATTATCAATGACTTTGCAGTTCTTGCAAAGTAAGCACAGCGTTATATTTTCTCCAAGGATCATGTATGATTTGACTAGCAGAAAGACAAACTCAGTTCCAGGATATATCCTCAATATGAAGAGCATCTTAAGAGAATTAAAAATATCTGGTCCTCAGCCTGTATGAGCATTACAAAGTAATAGTGTCTTTCCCTGTGTTTAAAGGATAAACGCAGTGATGACCTAATGTAGTCTGCTGTGGTCTAACAGTAAGTATAGCCTTAAAACTTTGTCTTGGGGTGTAACTCTGTATGGGTGCAAAACTCTTTTGTCCACTGGGGGAAAAAAAACCCAACCCAACATTAGAAAACTATTGCAGTTCCAGAGGAAAATGTTTTAATGTACCTCTCAAATTCAATTTTGTATACCTAAATGAAGCAATAATTTATCCAAGGTTAATGGGTGTTTCCCAAAAGCCTGCCCCTAATCCCAACTTCAGCAACTCCAGCTACAAGAATGAGAGCAAAAAGCAGAGCAAGAGGAGTGTGAACAAGGCAAAAGCTGTTATGCAGAAATCCATATTACACTGTCTGACTTGAAACAGAATTCCCCAGTAATTTCAATTTATGCTTAGAGGTCAGACTTCTGACAGACACATCAGAAAGGCGTTATTGTAACTTGCAGCACAGCGGTTACTTGGGAGAATGTTTTGTACCCAAAAGCAGGATATTAAATCACTGAGCCAAGAGAAGGAGCTGTGTTTTGATTAGGTACTCAGCCTTCCTCTGACAGATTTCAAGACCTGCAGTCTAGCAGATGGCACTGTAACAAACTCAATTGTATTTCTCTTAGGCTGCCTGAGGAATTCTATGCCCTTGGTTTTATCCGTGTGACATTTTCATGAACCACTATTTGTTTTCTTTGTCTCAGGTTTTTGCTTAACTTTTTTGATGAGCAGTTCTTTTTTCTCCCTCAGGTGTGCTGCTTGTATGTGCAAGAAGCATGGCCAGGAAGCCACCATGAGCTTCCTGGCGAGGCTGAGGTGGAGCAGGCTGTGCCTGGTGTCACAGGCACCATGCTGTGCCAAAGCACTACCAAAGTGTGTGGCACAGCCACCACTGCTCAGGGCTGTGCTCCTGGGTGGACCTCCTCCAGCGGCAGCCTTCATGCTGAGCCCTGCACTGCTGGGGACAACTTCAAAATATGGCTTCCTGATAAGGGGGGAGCGAAGGGGCAGGCGCCGATCTCGTCTCTTTAGTGACCAGTGATAGAGCCTGAGAGAACGGCATGAAGCTGCAACAAGGGAGGTTTAGGCTGGATATTAGGCAGAGGTACTTTGCTGAGAGGGTGGTTGGGCACTGGAACAGGCTCCCCATGGAAGTGGCCACAGCACTGAGCCTGGCTGAGTTCAAGAAGTGTCTGGACGATGCTCTCTGTCCCATGCCCTGACTGGGCTGGTCCTGTGGGGAGCCAGGAGTTGGACTCGATTATCCTTATGGGTTCCCTCCAACTCAGTATTCCGTGATTCTGTAATTCAAGAGTGTATTTTCTTGTGCTCTGATGGCAGCACCTGCGTGTTTAGTATGATGGGGGCATTGCCTGTGGATGGCTGGTTCCTTGGTGTTCTGTGGGTTTTGTTAAATGCTCTTTGAACTTTAAGAGAAAACTTTAAGTTCAACACCAGGGAGAGTATCATCCCAGTCTCTCACAGTTTTGATTTATTTTTAAGCAACTAATACGTATGTTTAAGATTCAGTTCATGTGTAGAACGCTTTTGATTGGTTCCTACACATGGCAGAGACAATATAACTGGTGTGATTCCCTTTTAAAAGTAGGAGATACTTTCCAAAATGTCAAGAGGATGAAAGTGCAGATACATACCTATCACAGGGAAAGCTGGTAGACACAAAGTTTCTCCATCACATAGAAAAAAAAAAATAGCTTAGCCTGAGGTTCCAGTACAAAGAACTCAACTTCCATGTAAATAATACCATTCCTTTTACTGCAAACGTATTGTTTTGTGATCATTTTATTGTAAAAATGCATTAAAAGAAATTAGAAACAGGCAACTCTCTTCAGGAGGTGCAGAATACTGGAAAGAGAAAGGCTCCTGGGAAGAAAGAACCAGAAAAAAAGCCAGTCTTGGTGCGTCCCTCACATCCACTATGCAAATGTTCCCTTGTGCAGCAGTCACAGCAGCACTGTGAGTTACAGGACAACAAAATAGGTGGTCATATCTTATCCTTGAGTTTTAGTATACAATTCAGTACTGATGACAGGAGTTCTCGCTTCTTAAATAGATGAGCCAATAAAAAGAAATGTTCCCTGTTATCCATAGACTGTATATTGCAGCAGCAATACACTGTTATTCTTTGATAAGAAGAAAAAGTCCCTGATGGGAAACATTCCTCTGTTTCTCCATTTGGGGAAGAGCAGCAAGAGGGGAATGCTGGATACACAGAGGTATGGTCCTGTTGACTTCAGCACAAGCTGGCTCATGCCCTGTGTCAGACCATTTTCTGCCATGACTTGACAGTGCTGAGACACCTCTCATAAGCCTTTCTGAGGACTTCTCACGCTGTAATCGTCCGTGTACACCTACTCCTTCTGCACACCCTCTCTGCTTTATGTAAGTAGCTTCTGGAGGAACGAAAGGCAGAGGTTTGCCAGCATACAGCAGCATGTCTTTCAACTTTTGGGGCACAGCCTTGTCTCAGGAGGCAGCTGGGAGGTGCGCCATGCCAGGAGAGCCCCATGAAGCATTACATTTTGGGGAGAAGTCAGGCCTCTGTGCTTCCCTAATGTGAAGGGGGGGTGGATACAGGTTCCCTCTCCCTTGATCCTGGGGACAGCCCTGTCTGCCTGCTGCCTGCAGGGCACAGCTGATTTTCCACCTGCACCTCTGTCCCGAGGGCATGCCAAGGAAGGTCTCTGAGCCCGGAAGACTTCTGTCTGGGAAGGCACAAAGAGCTCTCTTTCTGCCCACCTCCACTCAAAGGACAGGAGCAGGTTGGGCTGGTGATTCTGAATGCCT
The DNA here is from genome assembly GCF_964237585.1 of Gallinula chloropus. Lineage (NCBI taxonomy): Eukaryota > Metazoa > Chordata > Aves > Gruiformes > Rallidae > Gallinula > Gallinula chloropus. The sequence continues at coordinate 36,366,600 of NC_140085.1, read as the reverse complement.
CATTGAAATCCTCTTTTAAACCTAGAAACTAAGAAGCCTAGACTTGCTTCCAACAAAATCAATGGCAAATCCCAACAGATGATAAAAGGGAAAACAGCAACCCCTAAACAGGTGCCCACTTTGATTTCCCAAATGAAACGAAAGGTGCAAACTGCATTTGACAGTTTTTCAACTAAAAATAATATTCACTTCAGCTTATGTCTGAATTATTTAAAATGTGATAACATTCCTTTGCTCTATTGTATTCAGACATTCAGGATCCCTGCAAAATATTTATTTTGGACAGTGCCTGTATCCAATTCCTCTTTTTATCAATAGAACAATATTTATGGAGATCAGGCTGCCAACTTTGCCAGACAGACGCCCTTTGCATTCAAAAGAAAACATGATTCATCGGAGGATCAGGATTTCAGCTACAAATGAAACTTGTCTTTGATAGGCTGAAAGATACAAGTCAATAAAGGAAAATTCTTGATAGCTGGAAAGGAATGTCTTCTTTGAGACTGCCAGTATTCAATTCTGATCACTAATATCTTAACTGATGGAAGAGATTTTTTTTTCTTTATCTAATTACATCCCAAGGGCAATGTTTAAAAGAAATGGAAAGACAATTGTAACCAGCTATGCTGTGTAAAGATGTCACCTTATTTTTTGCTATTTCTTCAAGACCATGAATACTCTTTAACATATTTGCATAGCACGCAGGACAAAATTGCTCGGACCCAAACCTGGGGCTCTCTAGATAATACAAATAATTAGCATGAAGCACAGTAAGAACAATAACAGCAACAGAAAGCATAGGGATAAACTTACCGACTTGTGGCTCGTTATCTTTTGATGCACAAGCCTATCACACATATGAAAATAGACTCACTCTAATAGCCACAGTGCCTGACACAGTGTGAAAAGCCAGTTGTATGCTGGGAGAAAAAAATCAGAAGATTTAGTGATCCTTGTTTTTCAGAGCTGTTACTCCTGGTCCTTACTGCAGATATCTCGGAAAGTTATTTCTCTTCTCCCTCTAAGAAGTGCCATTGAAAACACGTAATGTATTTTTCATCATGTACCCTTTTAATGATAATTAAATATCACAACCCTACCTTGCAACTAATTGCAATGGCCTTGTTATTTTTGGTTTGGCCTGACTATGATTTCAAACTAATGATCATTAGTAACAATAATAGTCCTCTACCCTTTTATCATGCCTTACATCTGCAGGACTCTCTGTTAAGCATTACTACGTGCATTACACCAGTGCTTACACTGAGTCACAGAGGTTAATTAACTTACTGAAGATCTCAAAATGCGTCAGGGGCAGAATCAGGAATAACGACAGGCAGCCCTGAGCTCTCCCTGGCCTTGGTGCTCTGACAGTTCTTGCTAAGGGGTTAGCCAGACTTTGCAAAATGCTATTAATCACTAAAAGCGGGACTTCTTTTAGGAGAGGATTATTTGTGTGGGAAGGGAAAGAGGGAGTCATTTCATTGCTAAAATGGAGCTGAAAGTGGGACTAATGGAAAGAAAAGCTCCTCTGTGTCTGAATCACGCTGCTTTAAGGCAGTGGGTGTTGCAGAGGGTTGGTAGTATTTGCTAAGGAATCTTGGGATGGTCAGGTTCACAAAAACAGCCTGAAGAGTGGTGTACTGAAATTCAAAGTTCCCAAAATATTACAAAGTCAGATTCAATGGCATTTTATTAATCTTACTCAAGTCATCTATGGAGAATAGGGGAGCTCTTAATATGCAAGCTGCCCAAAGACCGTGTTCATTGAACTTCTGCCTCAGAGGAGTTTGCCTCTTTTGGACCTTGTCCTAGCCAGCAGTGAATGACTGCTTGCCCAAACATGCAGCAGATAAATTCTGGTGTTACAGACACCAAGAAAACTTGGAAATCTGAAAATCTGATTTCTACAGAAAAAGGTATTTTCTGCGTCTCTATGCTTTCCTACCACCATGCTGCTTTATTTTAACACAAGAGCCTTTGACAGAAGCTGCTAATGCCGCTTCAGATTCTCATGGGATGGAGACTGGCATCAGTGAATTTAAATTGGCGTTTTATGCTGATGGTGTATTAATATGTATGATCTAGCAGGGACTTCAGCTTTTATTACAGTTTGAATCATTACTAATTTTGGCAAATTTTCTGGCTTTAGATTGAGCTGTAATAAATTTAAAACCATGCCTCTGCATGGACCAGATAACACACTTGCCATCTAGATTTTCCCATTTAAGCTGAAATGCCGAGTTCTCCCAAACCTCAGCTTATGTATCCCCTGTTTCTTTTTAAAAGAGAAAACCCATACAGCAAAATATCACATTAATAGAAAACGTTTTGCTGTGCCTCGATCCATATAAGCATAAACAAGGCCCAAATCCAGCTAAGCTCACTTAGGTGGGGAGCCCTTTAGAAGTTAATAGCAGGCTCTTATACTAAATTATATGTTATTGATCTGAATCTTCTGTGATACAAGCAGAACCTGATGCAGCTATAATACAGCTAGAGGGTGAAGGGAGGCAAAGCCATAAAATATGCCTGAGTGGGCCAAAGAGGACAATACAAACAGGTATAAAGAAAAAGCACGTTCATCCTCTCTAAAAGTGCACCTGATCTTGACCACGCTTATCTCCTGTTGATGTCACCGAAGCATCTGGCTGCTCAGCATTTCTAAAACCCAGGCTTCTTTCTTGAAAACCCATGTAGGTTAAAAGAATAGTGATGAGGTAACACAGCAGGAAGGAGCTGTATTAGCACTTTGACAAAACAGCCCCTAACAGGACTATCAGGCTGTACATGTCAATCCTCAGTGCAGGAGTAAGTAGTCATTAGAAAGTTGCGTTAGTACACCGGAATTAATGTTCATGAATCCGTGATGATAGGCAGCTTAGGAAGAATGTAGATTTAACTTGTCCAAATATGTTTTAGTGCTGTCATCTCTGATCTTTCAGGTCTGAGTCTCGCACAAAGAGATGAGTAGAAATTGTTGGTCAAATTAAAAATATTTTTTTAAAAGTTTTCAAGCATCGGACAGTTAATATTCTCTTTTTTTCCCCATATTTGGCCTCATTAAGATAAGAACTATTGAACCATGAAGCACTTGACACTTCTAGAAACAGAAGAGATGAACAACTTTTGTGAACACTCCCCTGGGAGATGTACAGCTAAATTGCACTCCCCCAGGTACTAAGATAAACACCCACAGTATCTTTACTGTGGCTTCACCTGCCCAAATTTTCCAGTTGTATTAAACCTACTTCTTAGTTTGGTCTCCTAAGGAAAGGAGAGTTGGCATCAGTCTTCTCTGTGTGTATGCATGCCTGTCTGGGTGCCCTTCCTTAATTCACAGAATCACAGAATGACTTGGGGTGGAGGAGACCTTAAAGATCATCTGGTTCCCTTTGAGCTCCTCATTTCTATCAACCAAATCTGACAAGTGAGGTTAAAAAATTCTAGAAGTTCAACAAAACCTGGCAAACTGCTGGAGGAGAGACTCCTTCCCACCAAAGGACACTGCATTGTGGACCCCACCATTAATGAACACCAGAAAACCCAGCCACCATCCATAACTTTCTGTAAAAGTCTGTTCCTTAGTTTTGCCAAGGTCCTCTAGCCAACATGGGTATGTCCTCCACCATCCAGGGTACCACCTCTCTTCTCTTTGAAAGCCCCTGAGCAGCACGGTCGCAGGCTCACAGATGACACTCCACCTGTATCAGGTTGTGGATGAGGGAAGGAGACATAAAGTGTGGAGGCATCAATCACAGAGCCTGATCCCAGCTCCCCACAGTCTCTTTTGTGCTGCTGTCTTGCAAGTGTTACTCAAAATGCTGTAAAAAGCCATAATTTCTTGGCAGAGGTCACAGTTTCCACCCTTGAGAAGGGCAGGTAGGAAGGCCCTGTGTAAAGTAACAGCAAATCTCATTCACCTCTAAGGAAAAAACAAGATCACAAACTGGAGCAGGTACCGTCTGCTTTCAGTCAGGCTGGTGAACACAGGATGTTGATAGAAAGAATAATGCCCTAAAAGTGTTTTTAGGCTAACAGCTCAAGGTGGCCTTCCACACAAGACAAGAAAATTAAATTCTAAATAAAATAAAATACAAGCCATTCAAATGGTTTAAGTTCACTTGCTGAATAAGCAGTTGTATGCATTTTAATTCTGACTAATTAATAAGTAATATGTGGAAGCATAGCTTTAGGAAAACAAGGCTCAGAGGAAAAATAAGGCTAAGCAGCCCAAGAGCTGAAAAAATTACAAAACCCAAATGCATACTTTCTCACTACTCGCAATATTTGCTTCTATATTATGTTTTTAAAGATTTACTACTGTAAATCATTACTCTGTATCATTTCTCCTGTCAAATGCAAACACAGACATTAATGTTATAAGTCCCTAATGAAGAAAGTAAAGTATATCTAGGAATCATGTTTGCTAGAGCACTAAAGTACTTAATTATATAAGAAAATCTTTCTTTTTTAGTACTGCATTATTTTTGTTAACATAAGCTGGGTCTCAAAGGGACTGGCCTTGGGGTTAATTAAATATTTGGAATTAATATTGCCACTTTTATATGTGAGGAATACCGACAAAGTGTTCCTTGGACGTTTTTGTTTAACCTCTTGTGCATGGAGACAACAGGCATGGGGTTGAAAAGGACATGCATAAATTGAAGTGTAACAAACAAATAGATTATATGAAAGAAACAGAATCTTATATGTTCATCTTAATGCTGATATGAACATGAAGCTATTAATTTTTTATTTCCCCTTTCTGTCTGGTGCTTCCGTTTTTTTTTCCCTTTTCTCTGATTGCTTCCATCAGAGATTGCATCTGATAAGAGGCTAATAATGCTGAAACAGTACATGCATTCCTGTGCACTGATGGTAATTACATTTTAGCTGCCATTTTAAAATGGTTTCTTTCAATTTTGTCTTGTTTTCTTTGACTTGCAAATAGCTTTTTTTTCCTAGTCTGTGTAACGTTAAAATGCATGAAGTAATCAGAATTCTCTGCACAAATTTCTCAGCCTGCTCACCTGGCTCAGACTAAGTCCAGTCACATTCTGGTGGCAATGATATTTAAATTTAATTTCAAAGGCTTAAATTCATGGATTTACATAAGAGTTCTGAAAATCCTACCAGAAAATTCCTGGGTTTTTTTTTTTTTTTTTTTAATTTGTCATATTCCACTCCGAGCTCTTTATATGTTTCTGAACATGGTTTACTTCTTTTCCTTACCAGACAAGCTAATGCTACAAAATGCGTAAGTAGATTTCCAACTGCTGTGCAATGTAACACTGGCAAGAAACATGCAAAAGACAGAAGGCTGGTAGTACCCTGAAGCATTCCTACTAATCTGAGCATCTATCTCAGCTGACATCTGCCGAGGTTAGAAACTGAGGTTCTGCTTCTACTTCAGTTTATGGTGTACCTGATTTTGGGCAAGGTGACTGTTTTTCCACCTTTGGCTTTTAAGCAGTATTACTGGCTGAAAAGGAAGCCCTAGGAACTGCAACGATGGGTTTGCTGGTTGATCAAGTACTGCAAGGGCAAGAGGACTTCATTCTAATGAGGAGGGACTGTCCCCAGCAATGAGGTGATCCCTTTCCAAACCAGTTTGGGCTCTGTCATCTCATATGAGCCTGGCAACAGTGAGTAGCTCTGCTCAGTGACAGAAACCGCTGAAGTTTCACAATGTGAAAAATCATCTCTTTAGATTATTTTTTTTTACTCCTTGAGCTAATGGGTGCTAAAATAGACAGAAAGCTTTTGGTATCTGCATGCCCTTAGGGAGCAGCTCGGTGCTGACAGGAGGTGCCTGCCGCAGGTGAGTGCACTGTGGATCGGCTCTGCAGGGACAAATTTAGAAACGGGGACAGCTGAGATTGCAGCAGCTAGGTTGGGAAAGGGAAATGAGATAGAAACACCCAAGGTAAGGCCTCCATGTTCCTTTACATTTCTCCCCAGTACTAGTGCCTTCTGCTTAGGCCACAGCTGGCCCCTCAGTTCTGGCTGCGGTATGAAAGTCGGCGCGGGCAGCACAGGTCAGGGGTGCAGCAGCCAGCAGCCCACAGCCCGCTTGTTAGCAGATAGCTGAGCAGTGATCCAGCTGGCTGAGAAAATGTGGTACAGGCCCGACATGCATGAGATGCTAACGCACTGGCAGACCTGCTTGCTCTCAGATTGGGTCTCACCTCTTCTTGCTCCTCCTTTCTTGCCATATTAGAAAGTAGCTTTCCTTTAATGCTGAACAAGAAAAAAAAAAAGGGCCAATTAAGAAAAAGCACTGTCTCAACCCTAGAATAAGTATATTGATCTGTTTTGTCCTGTGGGTCAAGCATGAAGCCTTCTCCTGCCTTTCCTAGTGTAGTTTGAGATTTAAAGAAATAGCTATCCCCATACACTCCTGCAGCACAGACACCCACATTCATTCCACTTGTCCATCCACTCTTGGGATCAGAACATCGCTCTTGGATTTCCTTCTGCTCTCCCAATTTGAGCTACTCACTACTGGCTTTCCTGACTGTCAGAAAATTCTTGGTGAAGGCCAGGTTTACCACACAGACCTGGGTTTCCAGTTCAGGAGGGGGCCTTGCCTTGTCAACAGTTTCCTAAAGAGAAAGAGAAGGGCAATCTCATTTCCCTGCTTTGACACACACTTCTAGTTTATGTGAGCCACTTCACTTCAGAACCAAAATAGTCTTAGTTGTCTGCCTCCTCATCTGTAAAATGGGGATAATGGAACTTCCCTTGCTCTCAACTGTTTTCTGTTAAAATATTCTCTTAAGATGATGCGGAAAAGCCACCTTTTAGTACTCAGATCTACCTATAGACTGTGGACCGCAGGAGTCAGTAGAAATGTACTACCAAAACCCAACTATTCAGCTGCTGGAGGTGCCCAAAGTTAATGGCATCCTTAGTTTCCAACAGTTAAGTTTCAAAAAACAGTTTCAAAAAAACTTAACAGCCATGGTCAGTGTATTTGGCTTTTATAGCACCGGACATCTTGACTCCTACATGATGTATGATCTCACTGCCCTGTTTCCTCCTCCTTTCTGCAAGGTTCAGCCTGCACAGGGTGGGAGGACCTCAGCACAGCTTCACAGCACATACTGGGAGGTGCTTTTACCCACTTCTTCTGTTGAAAGGTGCAGACTTTTGACTGCCCTCAGGCCCTGTTCCTCATCATGGTGGCTTTGTTGACAGGCACTGCATAGGGACTTGGATGGAGTACTGTGAGTTCTGTTGGGTAGCATTGGCCATAAGGGAAGTGAAAAGGGAAAAGTGAAAAGCAGTTACAGGACTTGCTTAAGGCTCTTTGGTGGATGGAAGAGGCAGGTCCAAATTTTTAAGTTACCACTTTTAAACTTGGTATCATTTTTCTCATGGTCAAAGGTGATCATTAACACATTTTCTATGGAACGTAATTAGTCAGAAGCCATACAGAGTCTTTGTGCTAATGAACAATATAGATCACAAATGTTTTCTGCATGTAAGCTTCTTCACTGAATGTTTGTAGGTCTTTTGGAAGTTGCTTTCCTTAACTGATGAATGCAAATACTTGTTCATGTTTCAGCAAATAACTGTGAGCTTACAGACTTTTTTCACGCCCCCATCTTAGGGACACTTCCTCAAACTCTCTTAACATGCTGCAATTACAAATTGTGGTGCAAAAATATTGCTTGCTGACTTGAAAATAAAGGGGAAAAAACCCTTCTGAGGTGATTCTCTATAATGAAGCATGAGCTATATGGGCTAACTTTATGCTTTTAATCTTTTCTTTCCCAAGGTGAAATGGCATTCATTCTTTCCAGACTTCTGATCATAACAGGGTCTAAATTCTGCTCTCAGAGTGAAATTGCTGAGTCCTTCTGACTCTAAATTAGTTACAGGGTTTTACTAGTGCAACTGGGAAAAGAACCTTCCTTTGAATCCTATGGATAAATAACAGGGCAAAATGATTATGAAAATGTGGGGGAAAGTGCTGAAGTACATATTTTATTCCCACATACGTATGTTGAATGTTCATTGGACTTTCCCATTTTACCTCAATGAGGCCTTCTAGTTGCCTTCAGGATTTCAAAGCAGTAATTCTTATCTTGGGATTCTTTCATTAGAAGATATGGGACAGCTTTTTAAACTCACACTTTAAACTGCAGATCCTCTTAGAATGAGGCAAGAACTATAGGTAGAAATAACCTTGATTTTTATATTTGAAATTGCTCTTTCTCCCATCTCTGATGCCCAGAAGAGGCATCAGAGATGGGAGAAAGGTTCTGATAAAGAACCCCCTCAGCAGCAGTTGCCCTTGCCAAATCCTTCCTCAACATGCATGCGTGTGTGTGTATCTAGGTATGTGTGACTAAGAAAGCAGGTGCTTTCCTATTTAAAATTACTTTTGCTGCTTTATGAGGTAGGGCAAAAGGGAACACAGTGGAAGCTGTTGAAGATACACTGTCCTGAAGACAAGCCATGGCTCAACATTTATTTTATCCATGCTGGGTGCAGTCCTGGTGCCAGTGGTGGAGCTGTACAGAGCTATCACAGCTATGGGCAATGTTCCTGAGGGCACTGTTGTTCTGTTCCTGTGCTCCTCAGCCTCTCCCCACATCACTAAATCTGCATTTCCCTCTTTGACTGTCACTGTGAAGCTACGACTGGAGTGACTGTATGAAACCTGGAGCTGTAGGTCCTGAGACCTGGGATGAGCAGGCAAAGTTATAATTACGTTGTCTCTTTAAGCACAATTTAGGAAAGCATTAGGATTGTGCTTTTCATTTCCTGATTACATTGGAACTAATGGGACTAATTGTAGGAATAGAAAATGACTTTCGATATAAACCCGGTGACCTGTGCTGCCACCTGTGCCGACGTCATGGCAAAGAAAGATAGTATCACACTCCATCTTGAACAGAGAAAGGGCCTGGAACCATTTTGCCAGTGCAATGACATTTCACCAATGTGGGTCAGAAAGGACAGATTGGTTTTAGTTTTTTTTTAAATTATGCCTACCATTGGGGTCCTAAACTTTCATTTAATTAATCACCTAATTTAAAAGAGGCCTAAAGGCTCTGAGCTTCAAACCTGGTCTTTGGGTACATTTGTACTGGTGAATAAAATGTGTCAGTGACCCCAGAAGGACTCACAGCTTCACCCCTAAGCTGTCACCTCTGTAGCAACCCCTAAGCTGTCACCCCCGTAGCAGGGTGGCCACCCCAAACTATCTCCTGGGCCTGGCCCCTGCAGCCCTTGTGTTGTGTCTGAGTGTGGCTCAGGAGGCTGCCCACAGCCAAAACCATTCCAAGCATCATGTCAATGGATTAAGAGAGGCAATACCAGTTTACCAGATCATGTGCCAGTTTAATTTATGTGCTTATATGTTACTGCCTGGGTTCAGACCTGAGATTCTGGGCCATATGTAAGGAGGTAAAGAAGATACTTCAGGACATTGGGGCAGAAGAGATGGCATTAACAAATAATGAGGGCAAATGAGCAGTTAAATTCAACAATGGATGAGGAGAATACTTTTTTTAAACCATTTAATATTCAGAATGACACTGATTTGGACTCTATGAGCAAAACATTTAAAATCAACAGATACACTAGATGATCAAAACCCAGTATGAATAACAGTTGGTTACTCAGGGTGTCTGATTTCCTTTTTTTTTTTTTGTGTGTGAGAGAATATGATTTTGTTAAGCAATGAAATGTTGTATAAAGCATTACAGTGCATTTTCTCCAGCTGAGAGACTATTTGATGGTGCAGTTCATTTGCTTATTTATTTTACAGCCATGGTAATTGAACTGAAACTGTGGGTTTCTGTGCGGCAAGTCGGAAACAGCAGGCTGCTGGTGCTGCTCAGTAATATTTGGGTCTGTAGATGTTCTGTGAGGCATTGCCAATTGTTATTATTTAAAATTGCTGAAAACCTTTTGTTAAGCAAATGATGGGTAGATGTAACTGAGACCTGCGGTCCCAAGTACAGTTCTAGGGGCAGGTGTGTGCAAAGTTCTCCTTCTTGCTTTGGGAAAAAGGTGTATTTGCTGTGCTGCATTGTGCCACCGTAGTAATGGAAAAGAACCATTTGCTAAAGGGTGTCAAAAGCCCCCATGGCTTTCCCAGAGGGATGCTCTTGGCCTTCCTGAGGCAGGAACTGCAGAGCTGGCGAGGACGAAGCCTAGCTCGGCCTCAGGAGTCCTCAAGTCTAGAAAACACCCTGTGTTGGCCTGGACAGGCCAAATGTGCTGTCTTTTCCAAAAGCAGTGATGTCTGACCCACGTGTGAAGGAACCCACCCCTCAGAGGGCTCCATCCCACTCTCCTTTGGGAGGTTTTCCACAGGGCTGGGGGGCAGCAATCTGGCCCTGTGTTTTCAATAGTAAAGTTATGTGGGGAATGTGTTGGGGGTTTCATGTTTCAGTGTATGTTGAGGGTTGTGCAGCAATGAAAGGGTAGAATCCAGGCTGGTTATTGATCCTAACTGTGCCTTTCCAGATTTTGCTATGTTTCTGCCTCTCCTAAAAGGAAAGTGTTTACACATATGTTGTTGCTTAAGAGAGCTCAACAAGAAATTCGGCTTTCTGTGTCCTACCGGGTATCCCAAACCAGGAGCACAAGGGAGGAGCGAGCCTTTTAGAGAGAAACCAAACAGGCACACTCACAGGCACGCATTATTTACCGGCACGTACGTGCAGCAGCAAAAGAGCCTAAGCGACCCGCTGCTTTGCAGCCTGTCAACTAACTCCCGGTCCCCAAGACCACAACCCAACCTGCCGGGGGCACAGCTCGGGCGGCGGGGCAGTTCCCCTCACGGGGGAGGGAGGTGGGCGCAGGCTGGGGCGGGAGGGGGATCCCCGCGTTTCGCCTCGCCGCGTAGCGAGGATGCCCCGGGAGGGCGGAGGTGGTGCCGGGGCTGGGCGTGGGGCGGTAGCGCCGGAGAGAGAGGGAGTTAATGCGGGAGGGTGTGTGTGTGGGGGGAGCCGCTGGGAACTCCGACTCGGTGCTGCCGCCCGCCTTCCCCGGCGCGGCCCCGCTCCTCCGCCCGCCCCTCGCCGCCCGCCCGCCCGCCGGGAGCGGCTCCAGCGCCGCCGGGGCCGGGCCGGGGCCGCAAGCGCCGAAAGTTTCGCGGTCCCCGGCCGCGCCATGGGTTTCGACCCGTCGCGCTTCGCGGCGCCGGTGGCGGCGGAGCTGCAGTGCAAGCTGTGCGGGCGGGTGCTGGAGGAGCCGCTGTCCACGCCGTGCGGGCACGTCTTCTGTGCCGGCTGCCTGCTGCCCTGGGCGGCGCGGCGGCGGCGCTGCCCGCTGCGCTGCCAGCCGCTAGCGGCCGCCGAGCTGCGCCCCGTCCTGCCGCTCCGCAGCCTCGTCCAGAAGCTGGAGGTCAAGTGCGACTACAGCCCGCGGGGCTGCGGCCGCACCGTGCGGCTGCGAGAGCTGCCCGCCCACCTCGCGGCGTGCCGCTACGGGCCGCCGCCGCCCGGCCCCGCCGAGCCGGAGCCGCGGGGTGCCCCCCCCCGCCCCGGCCGCTCGGGGGGCGGCTCCGCGGGGCAGCCGCGGCCACCCGCACTCGGGGCGCCCCCGCGGCCGCGGGCGGGCGCCGGGCACCGCTGCCTGCGGGCGCTGCGGGGAGGCGGCGGCGGCCCGGAGCCGGGTCCCGAGCTGAAGAGGGAGGCCCTGCGCTGGAGCAGGAGGGAGAAGTCGCTACTGGCGCAGCTCTCGGCGCTGCAGAGCGAGGTGCAGCTGACGGCGCGGCGGTACCAGGCGAAGTTCGGCCAGTACATGAGCCACATCAGCAGCATCACCCGGGACCTGGCGGGCAGCCAGCCCAGCAAGGTGAGTGCGGCCGCGGGGACCGGCGGGGCAGCACGCCCCAGACTGCTGCGCTCCGGCGAAGCTCTCCCCGGACCCGCTTTCACCCTGCCCGACTTGTGAGCGAACGACCGAGGTGATGGGTGTGAGCGGTGTCCCCGGCGGGGCGAGGGGGGCGGCAGACACCTTCAAGTCCTCGCCGGGACCCAGCCCCGTTCCCTCCCCCCGCATCCCTCGGGAGGTGGCAGCCGCATCTGCCCACGGGGAGATGGAACCACCAGCTTCTGGTCGGTCCCTTTTTCGGCGCCCTTCGGTGGCCGAAAACCCGGGCGGTGGGGAGACCAGCGATGCCTGGCAGCGGCGGTGGCCGAGCGCGGCTCGTCGCTCGCTTGGCCGGACAGGATGAGAAACCGGCGGGAGGGGAGAGGGTTTCGCTTGTGGGCTGTCAGCCGGCAAACGCGTCCCGATTCCCCCGGGCAGGGTGTCCGCATCAGGCTGCCCCGTCTCGCAGGCACCCGGCTGCTCTTGCTGCTCACTTTGCTCCAGCTGGGACCGGCAGAAGCTCCGGGACATGGACCTGGCTTTTAACTGTTATTTGAGCGGTCGAGCAGTTGCCTTTAAAAAAAAAAAAAGGAGCGTTAACATTCTTGTAAAGTTTGGAAACGATGGTGAGAGGACAGCAAGGTCTCTCAGCTTTGGTAGAATGGAGTAAAAGAGTTGACACTGTTGATGGCTGAGACCGCTGCAGTGCTTCCCTGTCTTCTCCGGTCGGATGTCATGGCTCGCTTCCGTTAGGCTAAGTAAACCATTGGAGAGTGCTGGTGAGGTGGCTTTCCTCGCTGCGAGGAAGCCGATTAGGGTTTTTTTCGAGCATCAACTCCTGGCTGGGAGATCACAGTGCAGGCTCTGGCACTGCTGGTCACAGTGGCATCAAGGAGTGCTTTAGTGCAAAGAAATCTTCTTACCCAAATCTTCACAGGCCCTTGGGGAAGCAACTTTCCAAGTTGGAGAAGGTCTGAGCAGCCAGACTCACCCCTGAAGTAACGTAGTGTGGTAGGCATCTGACTGCTGCATGGGAAACGGGAAAGGGGCCATCATTCTCAGGACACCTGCATGGCTAGCAACCTGGGTCCTGGTGGCATTGAGGAACTTTGTGTTTGGAGACTTGAATATTTAATCTTTTAATCTCTTTTTAATATTTTATTATTATTGTTATTTGCTTTGGTTAGCTAATCCATAAGTTTGCTGGCTCTGGGAGGTGTGCTCGTACATCTGGCACATGGGATAAGGTCATACGAAGGGAGGAGAAACTAGCTGTTAAGGAGTGTGGGGTGTGCGGACAAGGCAGTGGCTGTAAAGACAGATCTGGATTTTCGGTGGGCAGTCGGTAGGAGGTGCGGGGGCAGGAGGTGTGGGGTCAGGCACGGAGGCGGCACTCCCTGCCATTTCTGAGCGGTGCCGGTAGGTGTTGCTGTAGGTACTGCCGGTCAGAGATGTCTTGCGGATGAGGCCAGGGTAATGAATAAAACAGCCATTTGGAAGAAAAACTGTCAATAAAGTAAAAACGTAACTCATGAAAATCAAATGTATCACGCGGTAATAAAATGCTATACTCTCGGAGTTAATAAAATACGGAATTCAGCGTTTTGAATGTTTAGGGAAAAGGTATACCTTTTTTAGGTGTCAAATTTGTATTAATCAGCTAATTTATAGACACTGGCAAACACGTACACCTAAGTGCGGGATTAATACAATTTATTTTAGGGAGTGGAGGGGATATGGCTTCTGCACCTATTACTACACATGAACAAGGTAAAAAAAGGCTAACTTGCTATGCTAAAGCCTCCAAATATAATTTCCTTTTTAGACAGCTGTTTCCCTGCTCCACAGAAGGAAAAGGTTTCTTTCTCTTTTTCATTTTTTAATTTCCAATCCATTGCTGGGTTTGGATGTTTGCTTTATATTTTAAGCCTTGTTTAGAGAAAAAAAAAAACCCTCACGTTTTTTTAGACATGGTTTGGGATTCTTTCTTTTGGGGAGAGAAGCGAAAGGTTGGGTTGAAGAGTTGGGTTTCATTTTCTGTGTGTATCTCTTCTGCAGGTGTGAAGTGTGTACTGGTATGACTTTGGGGTCTGAAAATTATAATGTTACATATGTTAACTTGTATGTTTAATGTCTGAAATGTTGACACACAGAGGAATGTAATTGTATTAGAGACTTACAGACATTTGTAGCTCTGACTTTTTTTTTTGGTGGTGCTGAGCATTCCTTCCCCAAAAAGCTTGGATTTTTTTCTGTTCATGTCTGAAGATTTCCAGCACTGAAGATAATTAGGTGTTACCTGTTACTTTTCAGTGGCCTGTGACTTTTCCTTTTTTTTTCTCCCCAGTGCAAAGTCTTTTGTTATCTTTCCAGCCTAATTTTCCTTTAAGCCTTATCTTATGTATTCTCCAGCTAAAAATCTGTTGTACATTAGTGCTTTCACTTAAGATCTTCTTTTTGAGACTGTATTCTTTAACAGTATTTCACTTCTTGCTTCTTAGGGAGGAGAACCCAAACCATTAACGATCATGCTACACCGAGAAAATGATACTTTGGGATTCAACATTATAGGAGGACGACCCAATCAGGTAACAAGAAAAGTTGCTCCAGGTTATTTTGACCATACTTTCTGTTACACTATATACACTGTTAGTAATAAAAGAGTTACTTTTGTGACAGTAGGTACAGAATCAGCTCCATAGATAGAAGAACTGGGTGTAGAATCCGCTCCATAGTTAGAAGAACTGTGTACTACCAGGTGTAACTAAAGTAATTGTTTTGAAGATATATAATCTTGTGAGAATTTTCAGGAAAGGCATTTCCATTGTTTCTGCTTTAAAACTTCAGGTTGATCTGCAGTCAGTTCCCGTGTGAGTAATATGTATTCATGCAAACAGTTCAATGGAAACCTCTGGGACTACTTGTAAGAGTCATTGTTACAGGATTAAGCCATTGGAATTTTTGGAAGCAGCTCCCTTTTTTTTTTTTCTTTTTTTTTTTTTCCATTTAAAGGAAAGAAGAAAATTTACTTCTGTAGCTCAGATAGTTTAAGCACATGTACTGGTCTCACATGCCTGCTTTCAATTTTTATTTCTTAGTGAACTGAAATGGAGTTTTTACTGATGTTCTATCTTAAATCAATTTGGTCTCATTAGTCTAGGTTTAGAAAGTTCATTGAAAATCACAGAATATGGATAACAATCACTATTCCCTCCCTATAATATGCATAAGAACATGCTTTTTTTTTTTAACTTCATCTTTCCAAAAGCACTAATCAGGACTGTCATTACATATGAAGGGTAAAGAAACCTGTTAAACTGGAAAATTAATAGTTGATTTAAAAGGCTTGGAAGTAATGATGCACTGATCAGGTTCTTGTTAAGTGGGAGAACTGTAACCTCCTGCTATTATTGAGGAGGGGAATGGGACCCTGTGCATGAGTTTGGCAATCATCTGCTCCAAAGCTATATTTAGTGGTGCCAAAGAGTCTGTTCTCATTAGCGTAAGAAGTTCACTGTCTGTGCTGCAGAATTGCTGTTCCCTGTGGGGAAATATGAAGACCAGCAGTTATTGAATGTTGGTGCTGTCAAATCCACAAGAAATGTTTCTTAGATTTTCTGTTGGAAGGATGAGGCAACAGGTGGCTGTAAGATAAAATACACATGCTCTGATTGTATCCATATTTTGAGTATAACAGTATCAAAGTCCAGACGGTCTTTAGTTTGGGTAGCAGTGTGACTTCTGTTATGTACAGCTGCAGGGAAACTGCAGGGAAAGGGGAGCGTGGTGTTCAGCTTGCTTGAGATGGCAGCTGAGCGCCTCTGAAGTGCTTACATGCTGATAGTGCACGTTTTTTATATTACAAGCTGTTAGGCTTTTTGAATGAATATTCTGGAAGCTTAGGGAGTAAGTGGTGAATATACGAAGGTTCATAGCATTGTTTGTGGAGACAGCTACTGACCAGAGGGAAGGAAATGATCACGGTCTTCCAATAACACTGGCAGTTGGAGATGAAGAAGTTGATGGAGCTGTGAGAGACAGAGCTGGGTCTCAGGGGTTTTCCAGTCTTTGAAGTTTAATATGGAAATTCTGTTTTGTTTTGTTCTCATTGTGATAAGTATGAACACTAAAGACACTTGATTGGCAGTTCCCAGATACCAGTATCAGATCTCTCTCAACATACTGGACCCCAGGGATAGAACAGGAAAGAAGGACTGAGTTGACTCAAAAAATAAACATAAAAAAACGCTGCTGAAAAACTTAAATACTGGAAAACAGTGTTGTTTGGTAACAAGTCAAAAAGAGTTCATGAAGGCGATCTGTACATTCAGGTTGTTCAGGGAAAAAGTGCCCTTGGGTGAAGTGTTGGCTCTTTCAGGAGAAGAGCAGAACAGTGATGTCACTGTATTAGTCACCAAGGTGGGAATGTGTTCCTTCACCACATCTTACTTGTGTTTTGTAAGTACAGTGCAGGTCTTTCCCACTGGAAAGCAGGTGACTCTTTGTGACTCGGGGAATTTCGATACATCCTTTCCATTGGCTGTGTTTCATTTCCGTCCATAATAAGCTTCCCCACTGTTCACCTTCTACCTGGAAGGAGGAAGAGAGGAAAGGAGGAGAGGGCTTATTTCACATAAGTGTGTGTTTCTGGGAGGTGATTCATTATTCTAATGGAGAAAGGATACTTTGATCCCCACTTTTGTCCTGGGCCTCAGCTCTGGCTTACACAGGAAGTCAGTAGGGGTCTGTTTGTTCATCATTTCAAAATATTGCTGGAACTGTTAAGTTTCCCCTTCACTTCTTACATGCCACCTATGAGGCTCTGTGGCAAAAGAGGAAGATAAAGGGGTTTGTGAAATCATAGTCTGGCTAACATTGTGTTGGACAAATATTTGTGACCTGAAATCTACCTGGCTTGAGTCTCTACAGGCCAGTTGCCACACACTGTAAAGCATGTTTTATGGTGGCCCCATTTCTGTTATGGCTTTATAATTTTCTTAATAGAAAGAGTTATAAAACATTTTTTCCCATGAACATATAGGTCCTAGACCTAGAGAACTGTACACATACGAATCATGCTGTTGGTCAGGGTTTCATGAAACACAGAAGGAAAATAGGCATCATATAAACTGCTATCTAAAGCATAAATAATTTGGAAAAAATATTCCTTCATTTATTTCTTTTGAGGCTGGTATTTATGTAAATAATGTAAAATATTTTAAGTAGGCTGTGTCTGCTTGGCATTATTGCCTTATCAATGACTCAAAACTTTACTTCAAAAAAATCTATTTTAAACTACCATGCAGTGAAATTAAGTAAATAATTTTAGAATGTGCAACAACATTAGGTAAATATTTCCAGCTGTGATAGATAATTTACCTGCTTTAAATGTGACTTTCAGGTAAGTTGCACTTACAGTGTGTAGTGATCAGCTGGAGGTGTGTTCTCCTTTTGTCCACAGCTGATCTGTATGGATTTCACAGTTGAGCAAGTTCTCAGTCTCCCATGTGAGTAGGATTTATCAGGCTAACCAGTTCCAACCAAATCCTACCACTGTTACGTGCCAGTGAACTAATGTCACTTTGTTTCTTGGAGGTTTATTTTCAAATGCAGAAAAAAGTTTACAAGCAGCAGTACAGTAGGAGCCCTTTCCCTCCCAAGAGAAGTACTTGTGCCTTTGTTTTTATGAGTATTTTCCCATTGTGGTTTAACCCTGGACAGCAGCTCAGCCCCACGCAGCCGCTCGCTCATTCCCACCCCAGCGGGGTGGGGGAGAGAATCAGGAAAGTGAGAAAACTCGTGGGTTGGGATAAAGGCAGCTCAATAGGTAAAGCAAAAACAGCACACAGAAGCAAAGCAAACAAAGGAATTAATTCCCCGTTTCCCATGGGCAGGCAGGGGTTCAGCGATCCCCAGGAAAGCAGGACTCCGTCACTTGTAATGGTGATTTGGGGGGACAAACGGCATCACTCTAAGGGTCCCCCATTTCCTTCTTCTTCCCCCAGCTGTATATGCCGAGCATGATGTC
Source organism: Gallinula chloropus (assembly GCF_964237585.1). Lineage (NCBI taxonomy): Eukaryota > Metazoa > Chordata > Aves > Gruiformes > Rallidae > Gallinula > Gallinula chloropus. The sequence continues at coordinate 36,348,728 of NC_140085.1, read as the reverse complement.
ATAAGGCATGAACTATCCCTTTGGTCAGTTGGGGTCAGCTGTCCCAGCTGTGTCTCCTTCTAACTCCTTGTGCACCCTTAGCCCCCTAGCTGGTGGGTTGAGGAGCAGGACAGGCCTTGGCTCTGTGTAAGCCCTGCTCAGCAGTGATGAAAACATCCCTGTGTTACCAGCACTTGTCCAGCACACATCCCAAATAGAACCCCATACCAGCTGCTATGAAGAACATCAACTCTACCCCAGCCAAAGACAGCATACTCTCTGTGTTTATTTATGCACCAGTCACCATCTGCTGTGAAGTGTGAGGTCTGCTGTAAATGTTCTAGCTGGGATCTGATTACCATGCACCCCCCCGTGCAATGGTAACCAGAAGTAGATGGTTAATCTTGTAAAACATGCTGGAATAGTTCATTAATTCTGTCCTTTTGATTAATGACTAGTTCACACTAAGCGAGTTTAAAAAAAACATACAAAATCCCAAGGAGCTCAATTCTTAGCTAGAAAAGTGAGCTGCGTGTTTCAGGTGGATTTGCATTTTTCATTGCTGATGATTTTAGTACCACCTCATTTCTTGTACTAACGTGGTCCTTGTTGCAACTTCCCTGTCACCTTCTACAGAACAATCAGGAGGAATCTGCCGAGGGAATTTATGTGTCAAAGATTTTGGAAAAAGGACCTGCAGACAAAGCAGATGGCCTGAAAATTCATGACAAGATTATTGAGGTAAGGATAAAAAACAGCCCACCAGTGGATTAGTCTGTTATATTATCAGATTAATCAAGGATTTGATGGTTTTTTACACTAAGTAAGTTGTAATTTTCCTTTTTTTGCTGTGTCTAAACATGATTCTTTTGTGCTGAGCTGCTCGAACATTTCTCAGATGTCAAGATGCTTGACGAATTTTTCCAACAACTAGTAAATGTATTGGTCTCAGGATGAAGCTGATTTGAGTGTGGGAAAGGTATAGTCACTGAAGGAGCAAGCAAGAGAGGGATGTTGCATTTCTTTTCATGAACTTGAGAAAAAAGGCTCTACAGAAATTCACAGGTTTGGTGAAATAGGTTTTGTCCTGTGTAAGGGGTGTGATGGTTGTGACTTGGGGACACTGCAGAGCAGCTGTGCTGTTAAGCAGTGCTGTGAAACTTCTTAAGCAATGAGAGATGATGCTTTTTCCTGTATGATCAGAAATCAGTAATCTTTTGCTCTCACCAGGACCAGTCTAGCTCTTTCCCACTCTCATAACAGGCTAACGGGGAAGTTTTGAAGTCTGTTCCTGTGTTGTATGCAGGGTTTTTTTCCCCATTTAAAAAATATGATTTAAGAAAAATAAAAATCACTAACTCGGGTTGCTGCCTAGCCTTCATCTTTGACCATAGGTAGGTCTCTAAGAAGTGTCAAGGGAACAGTTTCAGGTAGTCATGGGAGTAGAATCCTTATAGTGCTGTCGAAACATTCTTTCACATCACAGCTCTAATACAGGTCTCTCAAGGACAGCATGTTGCAGTGGCTTCTAGGTTTGGGTAGGATGAGTCACTCCAGCCTTGGGTTCAGGGAGGCTTAGAATATGGTATGAGCTTGCCGGTTGGATGGGGTTTTGGACAAAGACACACAGACCGAGTGGATTGGGAGATGAATGAAGAGTGCTGCTGCTGGCTTCTGTTGGGAGCCAAGAGTGGTGTGTGAGAAGAAATTATTATATTTTCATGCTCTTGATGCCAGATACATGCATCTCTGGTAGAAACAAAACAGGTGGAGCAGAACTGAACTTGCAACTCTCGTCTCCCCAAGATACAGGAAAAGCTTTCTCATTCTTTTTTTTTTTTTTTTTACAAGTAATTATTCCTCCATGTTAGATGTAGCAAGAAGTTGAATTTTCCCTTGTCCATACATAGCTATCAATGTCTTGTCACACCAGGATGTCCTGCCAGCACTGCTGCTGTGAAAGAACAATATGGAAGTTTCTCCTGTGAGAAAGTTAAGTTGGGTGGTATAACTGTTCAAAAATGTTGTCAGATGCACAGAATACGAGCTTCAGTGAGAAGCTGGTAGGAAGTGGGACCTATTATTGGTTGCTTTTCACTCATTTGGTGATCTGATCTAATGGGTGATGTTTTGTGAAACCATTTTTCAGTAATCAAGAACAGAAGGAGCTGATGTTGTTCGAGGAGCCTTTAATAGGCTCAGTCAGTTGTTTGGCAGTATGATGCCCAGGGTGTTTCTAGCCATGCGTAGCTAATGGGATAATGGACAGAACTATCCCATTAAATCAGGAGAAAATCTGTTCTCAAGGCATGTTGCTAAATAAAGAAGGTAATTTGTTTCAGTGCTTTATCAGATGTTTAACAAATGTTAACTGCACGTGGTTGAGTTGTGCACATTGCAGATGACCGTCTCGAGGGTAACCTAGTGCAGCAAATGGATTTCACAGTCCTCTGACATTGGAGGCTGGAATTGTGAACCGAGGCAGCAGTATTGCTGCATTTTACTTTGTATATGTCACTAGCTATGGCAGCAACTTTTGCCAGACAATTGTTACAGTATTTGAAAGGATGCCAAGGAGAGAAATCAGATTTCTTTATTAAGGTGTTTATTCTAAATGTAGGAATGCCATGAAAATTACTTGAGTTCCCAGAGGTTTTTGAAATCAGTGTGCCCAGAATATGGGCAATATTGCCTCTTTGACTCTTTTGTCTGAAAAATGTTGTTGTTTGTGTTGGCTTTACTCTCAGGTGAGATTATTTTGTGCTGGAGGACCTGAATACTGGAACAGATGCCTGTGGGCTGGCAGGGTGGTGGTGAGTGAGGGTGGCAGGGAGAGGTGAGGTGTGACAGCCCCAGGTACCCTGTGTCCAGTGGCCATAGCTCTTAACAGGGTACTGGCACAGGGCCCTCACTGATCATTTTCGCTGTTGTGCTGAGGAAGAGAAGATTACAGGCAAAGCTTTACCCTCTTTGTTCACGGGTTATATACTCCTCTGTGAGAAAAGACTTGCTTGTTTATGCAGCGTAAAGTTGACCTGAGACAGTGATGTGCACAGGCAGCACTTTGGCGCCATGTACTTTCAGGAATCTCATTACAAGCCAAAAATTATCATTATTTGTTCATCAAGAAGAAACTCTTCCTCACTAGTTACTCCTAAGTAGCAGGTTCCTCCAGATGTCATGGTCTTCTGCTGCTTTCAAAGTTTTTATCCAAAAATCTAGCTTCCTGAAACAGTGCAGCATGCGTTCTGGGACTAAATACCAATCACACGCTATAAAAAGCATCTCATAAAACTCGATGCAGCATTTATATCTGTGGCTCCCAACATTAAAGCCTTGGATATGAGCAGTGGTATAAAGAACTCTAACTTTTGGATCTCTGTCTTCCTTTCCACCCTGCCTGTGAATCCCGAGGGGAGGGGAGGAGAGAAGCAACAAGTCATGCACAGTTACTGCATCTGTTAGTTTGTGCTTGTTAAAAAAAATCCGGTTTCTGCTGGGAGAAAACACAAAGTATGTTTAGAATGGATCAGAGTTACACAGCTATGCATCGTTTCATCTCCCCCTCACTTCATGCAAATCTTTCCTACTGAATAAGCTCACTGCTCATCTTTGCTAATGCTAATAGCCTCCTCAAGGCAGTATAAAACAGCTATGATCCTTGGCAATGTTGTTGATATACAGATGTGTTTTACCTGCTGCTTTTTTTAAATACATATTTATAGTTCTGAGCAGTAATGCTGGAAGTAACTTTTTTCTGTATGGAGGAAAACTTTACTCTCACAGCTTGTGGTCAATTCAAGTCCTATAAGAATGGCACCACATTGGCCAGAGTTCCAAGTACACTAGGTTAGTGCTTAGTTAATGAGCCATTCAGAACTAGGTCTTTATGCTTGCTCTGGATTGTTTTTCCTTTGTATGATATTAAATTTTATGGAAATTGATATGTCATCTGCTCTGGTTTTGAGCCCTACTTTAGAATAAAACAGTGACTGATTTAATGAAGTTCTCTTTCATTCTGGAAGTCTTGGTGTCTTGCAAAATGCCATTGTAGTATTACAGTGGAATGTGATTATTTGATCTTTTCACTTCAGTGTTGTACATTATATACATGACCAGGACAGAATTTGTAATCCAGGTGTAATTCTTGAATTATTTTATTTTTTTAAGAGCAGTATTTCATCAAGTTGAGGAATAGGAGCTACTGTTCATTCACATTGCCTGGGAGACAAAGGGCTAGAGTCATGCCTGAACTTTCTGTAGCAGGTTTGCTAGAGAGCAAAACAGCAGTGAAAAACCTTGTGTGCAAGAAAAAGGGGCTTAGGCTGAAGACCAGAATATTCACATGAAGAACTGTGAGCACATCATTGTCTGGAAGGCTCAAGTGTTTTTCTGTTCCTTGCACTGCAAGGCAAAGGCTTCTTCTGTTCTTTTACTCTCGAGTGAGATGAGAATATTGGCCCTTTTACATTTTAGTCAGTTGATTCTCATTAATTTGATGGCTGAGAAGCAGGCACAGAGGAGAAGAAGGGAAAGAAAAACAATGTTAGTCTGGGATCTGTAAGTCTTTTTGAAAAATGAGATGGACGCATATGTATCATGACCATGTATTTTGTTTATGCAGCCTGAGCTCCATAAGTATATAATAAATAAGCCTTCATCCCTTATTCCATGTTTCCCTTTGTTCTTTTCACTTTTCTGGAGAATACACACACAATGGCTTTCAAGCGCATGTCAGCAAAGCCAGTTTCAATAAAGATGAAGTCTTGAGGCTTATCCTGGCAGAAGTAACTTACATCTGCAAAGCGCCTACACAGAAACTTTTTTTAACTATTGCCAGACTGCTGACTGTGCTGTGTGTCAGCCTTGTGATGTTTTATCTTCTGCATGTTTCTGTCATTACACTCGCTATGTTGCTCAAGCAAAATCTTTGATAGCAGTCGTGTTTATTTGGCTAAGAATCTCCGCTGTCAGATTGTGTCCGTAGAAGTTGTGAGCTTAAAAATTGTCTTGCTGGGATCAGAGCTGGTAGATTTGGGATGGCCTGGAACCAGACCTGCACATGATGTGGCCAGTAAAATCTGGGTGGTAACTAAGGAAACTTTTCTATAGCTAATTTTGTTGGTGTGGATTTCAGTGTAAACTGTGTTATCTTAAATCCTTTAAAAAATCATAATGTTATGTTGCAGGTAACCAGGTCTGGCACTTGCATTTATTAGGTAACTCCTAATTACTCTAAAAGATCCTTGGCATAAGAAATTAATTATACCATAGGCTTAGAAATGCCTGTAGCCTCGTTTCGTCGGTCTCTTACCAGTTGAGATAGAAGGTTTTGGACATCTGAGTTCTATCATATGTCTGAAGAAATGGTTTTTGAAGTCAAGTGTGATCAGGTCTATACGTAACTTCATTGGAATAGGAGCTAGTGCCCCCATGGACATTTTTACTTAGGAGAAAGGCTTAAAGTACTTCTCTGAGAAATGAGAGATCTAGGTACAGGCTCTGTCCTGCCTGCAGAGGACTGAGCTCAAGTATCCAGGTAATTGCCCTCCTTACTAGGGCAGAGGCTATCCTTTGTGAGACCAGTCTCCACCCATCCTCTTCAAGCTGAGCAAGGTGCCAGCAGGCATTTGAGAGTCAGGATTATCCAGTGATAATCTGTAAAATTGATGCTGGTTCCAGGGAGCTGTATCTGGAATACTGGTCCTACCCTTTTCTGTGCCAGTACCGGAGTGTTTCCCTCTCTTGCGCAGTTTTTCATCTTACATGACGCTCTCTTCAATGATACGTGCATTTCTAACTTCATGGACTTTGGGTAGCAAGTGCTGTTAACCAGGATATCCTCTAGCTAGGATACTTCCCCAGGTGTGAAAGATGGGGTTCCCTGACTGAATAAATACAAGTAGCTGGCATTTTCTTCCTCATGGCCTTTGTTCTAGCTGCTGTGATACCTAAGAGGTGGTTACTGCTTCTGATGCCTGCTCTCAGAAAGCTATGCAGTCTGGACCTTGTCTAGGAGGAGGAACTTAGTAGTTGAATGTACTGTCTGTGAGAAGTTGACATCTCACTGTGGGCATCCTGGGATGCATGAATTTTGTACATCGTTGCCTGACTTCCCAAATATCAGTAGCCTAAATTTGACTGCACTCAGCTATAGGTTGTTAGAGGGGCCTGTGTTCCTCTCTATTCAAAGTGTAAATACTGTGTTTAGGAAACCAGGTTATGTTCCTTGAGAAAGCACTTCAAATCCCAGCATTTTGCTGCCCATATTTTAAAAAGAACAAGAGACTTTTGTTTACTTGGGAACTAAAATGTCTGTATGTTTGTGTATGTTGTTTACATTAGAGACTGGAAAGATGAAATATCTACACTTCTGTATGTAAAGTTTTCTTGTAAATCTCAAAAAATACTGTCTATCCTAAAGAAAAAGGAAAAATCAAACAAAACATTATTTAAGAAGTGGAGAATGTGGTGTTAACAAAGTAATAGTAAATAATGACTTCAGACTTCGTGATTAGAAATTCAGTATTTGATCCCTTAGTTGATTAAATTTAGTCTTCTGTTCATAAACAGTCAAAATATTATTTTGATGCTTGTGTTAAGCAGCCCCTTGAAAAAGTCTAAAATGCTTTGGCCTTTAAGAGGTGATAATTTTATTTGAAGTATAAATGGAGTAGTTTCTATCTGCTGAGAACCTACTGTGGACCCACTTCTAGGGAGGCACATGCCTGTAGGAGGGTTTTCCATCTGTGTTCACTTGGGCTCATTCTCACAGACAAGCCAGGCATGTGTGCAAGCATAGTGCTATGTTGTTTTTGTGGAAATGTGTGTGCTCACCGGGCTTTTTAGATAAAAGAAGTAGAAGTGCCAAACATGTGGTTGGAATATGACCACCAGATGAACTCTCCGACAAGTTTATGTGCAGAACTGGTATGATAAGGTAGTGTCATCCTTTCCAGCAAGTCTCTTCAGCTCCTCTGAGATGCAGCTAGCATGTCAGAATTACTGCACCTTTGTGCCCCCCCTGCAAGGGGCTCCCAGTAAGCACAGCAAAGGAGATGCTAGGCTGGCTGGAACAGGCAGATGTGGCATAGGAGCAGCGTGGGAGTATTTCTCAAAGGTGACCCCAGCATGGAAGGAGTCAAGAAAGAAGCCAAGTGAAAAAGACGAAAATCATCTTTCACAATGGATTTTTATGCTACTCCTGCCATGTTGGGTCTTTTTCCAGGTGGCTTATGTTAGGCACGAGAGAAAAGTCTTTGGGACCTTGCATGCACATGAGCGTGTATAACCCTCTTTCCAAGGAGATATTCCTGCCTTGGTCACACTGTGGTGGAATGCTACAGCAGCTGTAGGAGCAGAAGGGGAAGAGTGAATGCGAGTATTATGCAGGGATGAAGAAACCAGGGGAAAGTGAGCTTTACAACTAGTACAAAGCACTGATACTGTGTTTCCATAGGAATGCTGTCCAGTGCTTGCCCTTAAGTAGTGTGGAAGAAATGGAGGTGATGTAGGAACAGGGCTAACTGGACTGTGGAATAGGATCATCTGTATGACCTCTGATAGGGAAATAAAGTGGACCAGAACTGGAGCAGAACTGTGATAACTGTACTGTGTCTGCAGTGAGGCAGTAGCCAAACTGACAAGTCAGCGGTGCTGTTAGGTGGGAGAGACTGGTTAACCTGTGGGAGAGCTGACTAACGTAAGAACCTGCCAGATCTCATAAATGGTGTTGCTACCCTGTACCATGGATCACTAGGCACCGTGTGAAGGCCTGATCACACCCTTCTCCTTCATAAAGTGTCTAATCTCACCCCTGAGGGATAATGTGTCAGAAACCTGGCAAGTTGAAACTCAGCATCTTCCTAGATGCCCTGTTTGAGCTTGTCTTTGCTGCGTGTCATCTTTCTTTTCCTTCCCATGATTATTTTTTTAAAAGCTTTAAGGTAAACCCTGCAAAAAATGGGACTTTAACACGCTTCCATCTCAGCCAGCAGCAGGAGCAGTATGATTTTATATGCAGCTGAGGTTGTAGGTTTGGAGGAAATTTTTGTTTATGTGAGATTTTAGAGCTGCTCATAAGCACTTTCAAGAATGCATTAAACAACTTGACTAACATCTGTCAAATATTGCTGTTTTCATCCCCTTTCCAGGAAGAGAAGGGCTTGTGCAGGGGAGTGTGTTGTTTAGGAATTTTTCAAACGATTACATGCACACATATTTACATGTTAGTGTCTGTTTATGTGAGGGAAGACAAGGTCATAGAAATGTACCTTTATATTTTTGCTGAACGTGGTTTTTTGATGGAGTCCCTTGTACTTTAGTCTTTGCTCTGGATATGATCTTGGATCAGCGCTAAAGAAAGTGCTTTCTCTTCCATTGACTAGCTGAATCTCCAGGACAGTTGGGCTGCAGGAGTGATTGTGTTTCATTGCCTTGGTCTTGAACCAAGTCTGTCTTAGAGATATGGTGGACTTGATGGTTGGTATGGAGCTTAAGTACCCTAACCTGGTGAACTCTGTAAGGTTTTAGAGGAAATAAGGCATTTTCTGGTAACTTTCCTTAGTTATGTAGTGAACAGAAAAAACAGAAGCTTCAGAGAGCACTTCAGGATTGGCTTGAGGCTCATATGATGAAGACTAGTGGGAATAATTGATGGTAAGCCAAGGTATGGAAAACTCTGATAAAGTCTGAGACCACGCTGGGTTTGTTGCTTAGAACTGAAGGATGTGAGAGGAAGCTGTGCCTCCCACAGCACGTTCTGCTGGCACCCCAGAAGCTCTTGGCATTTCCAGAAAGTGAAGAGTCTTCTTCAGCCTTTCATGAAGGTTGTTCTTTATTGTGGTTGAGACAACTTAACAGTTAGAGGAGATGACAGCTTACATATGTTGTGTGAATGCAGTGTTTTATCCTCTTAAATCACTGAATTGATTGTTGCAATCCAAGGGTATATGCTCCAAGAGCTTTGATCTCTTCTGCCCTTTTTCTTAATCAGCTAATTATATTTGTAAGGAGTAGCTAATCACTGCTCTCTATAATTGGAGACTGGGTGAAAAAAGCCATTAGTGTTTGCCAGTGCAGAAATGCTCAAAATGAAGTCATTATTCATGGTGTCGTGGTTTAACCCCAGCTGGCAGCTAAGCCCAACACAGCCGCTCATTCACTCCCCTCTGGTAGGGTGGGGGAGAGAGTCAGAAGAGTAAAAGTGAGAAAACCTGTGGGTGGAGATAAACACAGTTTAACAGGTAAAGCAAAAGCTGCACACACAAGCAGAGCAAAACAAGGAATTCATTCCCCACTTCCTGTGGGCAGACTGGGGTTCAGCCATCCCCAGGAAAGCAGAGCTCCGTCACATGTAATGGTGACCTGGGGAGGTCAAAAGCCACCGCTCCTAAGGTCCTTCCCCTTCCCCCAACTTCCCCAAGCCGTATATGCCAAGCATGATGACATAAGACATGGACTATCCCTTTGGTCAGTTGGGGTCAGCTGTCCCAGCTGTGTCCCTTCCCCGCTCCTTGTGCACCCCCCTCACTTGTGGGGTGGGGTGAGGAGCAAAACAGGCCTTGGCTCTGTGTAAGCCCTGCTCAGCAGTGATGAAAACATCTCTGTGTTACCAGCACTTGTCCAGCACAAGTCCCAAACACAGACCTATACCAGCTACTGAGAAGAAAATCAACCCTGCCCCAGCTAAAACCAGTACACATGGCATCACTTAAAAGAATAATAACCTAATTTTTAAGGAGCTGTGGAATGCAGCAGTGGGTTGAACAGGAGAATGCTCCTTCTTAGAACTTGTGAACAGTAGTCAGAAGCATTGTACTTTCTGAAAGTACAATTTCTTTGAAAATTGAAGTGATAATATAAAAAAGGTTGTTGTTTGGAAACTTCTTCCCTCCAAAATGCAAAATTTGCAGCATTTAAAACCATACAGTAATGGAAAAACTCATTTTCAGATTGGCAAGAGCAGCTGTGGTCTCTTCAAATCACCATCAAAGACTATGCTAAGTGAAATCAAATCTACTAAGCTAAGTACATTTGTTACTAATACACAGACATTTTATGAAATGTATGTCTTGCTTGAAATTGCAAATCTAATGTAATTTTACAACTTTATATGTAGTCCCAACTTGATTGTATCACTGCTGCTGCCGGAAAGGAGTACAGAATGACTCAACACTGATTCTTCATTTAAATAATTTTGGAAGGCATTTTCTTTATAAATATTGTTGACAAAATAAGTCACGGCTGCTGTGCTTATTTACATAGTAAGTTTGCAGATGTTATTTACAGGATAACATTTACATAATACCTTCTTTGACAAATTTGTCTATTCAAGTAGCAAGACTGGGGAATGGAGTAGGAGGAAGAGGGAAATTATGGAAAAATTTAACTCCTAACTGTTGACATCCTGCTGTTTTCTACTTGCTTTGTTTTGGTTTGTTGTTTTTAAGTACAGAAAACATTCTTGAACATTACTGTATTCCACAAACAAACCAAATAGGTTAGCTTCTTTAAAATGGGATAAATTATGAATCCATGTGTCTGGAAGAGGTCATCTAGTGTAGGAGAAGGTCCAAAATAGGTTGACAGAGAACTTGAGGGTTTTTCCGTTCATCTATCTTTTCCTGACCATTTGGAGCATCCAACATCTGAGGGACCTAATGGCTCAGAGCTTGCCCATCTGTTTCTGAGTAGAGTCTTTCAATCTTGGATTTGTTTCTTTAAGCATGCTGATCAAGTGCGTTAATATCTGAAGTCTTTCCAGCAGCTCATAGGAAGAAGGCATGCTATTTTAAACGGAAGGGATTTGCTGTCTTGCATGAATTAAAACATCTGGATCCCTACACTTCTCTGTTACAGCTTGATTGAGCCAGGCTAGTCTTTGGCACATGGCAAGTATGGAGCCATATGGTCTTTGTGCTGTCAGCAAGCCTTTTCAGCACATACCTTTGCCTACCCCCCATCCTTCTCTGGATGGTAGCTGCTACTGCAGCTTGAAAGATAAATGTTCCAGGAGCTTTCAGGCTGTTGTGCCCTTCTTGAATGGATTAATGGCAATTTTGAGTGGTACAGCATCCAGCAGCCTGGAGCAGAAAGCTGAATCCTCTTTTTCCCTGGCAGTGCTGAGAGCCCCGATCCAATTTGGACACCTTGCACTAGTGCCAGACATGTAGCAGCACTTTCTGACTTACACTTTGTGTCCCCTGCATCTTGTTTTTTTGATGTCTCTATGAAATCTCCAAGTGCTCAGCACAGCTGCTCTTTTAGCATGCTCTGGATGGGTGGTTAAATGGAAGACTGACCGTTTTGAGAAGTTTCTTAACAGAAATTTGCTTTCCAGTGACCAAGAAAATGGTGTTATAGTCAAAAAACACTTGCTGGCATTATCTTTTAATTTATTTTTTTTATGAGTAGTAAACAGGAACCTTTCCTTATGAGAATAAATGTGACATTTTCTAAAAAATGCAGAGATTCTTCTTTGTTTTCATTCAAAATACTTTTTTAATAAGTGTCTAATATTTTAATGATTTTTCTATATTATAAGGGACTAGGAAGAACATTTCTATTTTTTAAATATGTAAGAACCTATAAAAAATGTCCATATTATATTTTGTAAAGAACTCCTACTATTTCTAGAATTTTTCATTAAATAAATATAGACTACTATTTTCAGTCTTTTACTGAGTTACTTAAGTACTGTGCCCTTGTGTATTTTTTCCTTCCTCCCTGCTATGAGGTAATGGAAATGCAAAGAGTCAGTATTCATCACTTAATCCAGAGGTTTTATCTTTTAATTAACAGAGACCGTGGATAATATTTTAAAGATTAAAGGACACATTGACATTTCAGAAGACAACTCAGAGAGCGAATGGTTCAGAAAGTGCTGGTAATGTCTTAATTTAGCAGAGCAAATTAAGAACTAAGCTTTAATTTGATTGTTTAAACTCTTCTTTTACATTAGAGTCCTGCAGTCCATTACAGTCCTTCTGCTGGTGTCAGCAACAAGCACTTTGGGGAGTTCCAGGACACAAGTGGAGAACTGTGTGTGTACATTAGTGATTTCTTCCTATGTGTATTGCTTGTCTTTGTTCCTTTCTCTTTTGTGTGCCGGGATTTTTGAGTTCTGTAGTTCAAGGAGCTACCTCTGTGTATACTTTGAAGCTTGTATCATATAGAAAACAGTTTATACTAGCCATTACAGCTATTAATTTGAAAGCCACCATCTTACTTGTTAGCACGGCTGGTGTGGCTCCTCTGCTTTGATGCATTCAGCCATAGCTACCCGTTTTCTTTTGAATTTAAATATTTGAGGAAAACTGTTTGGTCTCAGTTCAGATGACCTCAGTTCCACCTACAGCCCTTGGGTCACTATTTCCCACTAAATGGCTTTGCAGCAGGGCTGTGGTCCTTACCAGTGATGTTGTTTCAATGGCAGCTTCCAGGTTTTCTTGCAGTAGAGATTTACAATTACTTCTGCAGTTAAAGAAACAGGAGAAAAAAAGGTTGAATTTACAATGTTAGAGATTTCAATGACATAAATGTTGAGGAAATGTAAGCCGTTAGGTTAGTTGGAGATTCCTGAGTACTTCAACTTAAATCTTTTATCAGAAGAAAAACAGTTCAACCCCTTGTTTTCTAAACATGGACAAATAGAAATGTTAAATTCCTACGCTTCACCTGGTTGCCTTATTCTCTTAATCAAGGGGACAGAGGCACACAGAGAGAGCACTTTGAGTTATTTTAGTCACTACGTACAAGATCCCTTTTCATCTGAAGTTCCCTGTCTGCTTTCATTTATATACTTGAAAATTAAAAAGAAAATATCCCCTTCTGCTTCCTTAACCAGAATTGCTGCTTAGCGTGCAGGTACCAGCATCATGCTTCTCTGTTGTCTCAAAGTACCTGTGGTCTGGCTGTGCTATCTTGGGTTATTAAAGGTCTGTTCTGGGAGAAGAGGCCTAAATGGCATAGCCAGTTGCAAAGGCTTTCCTTTGATTCAGGCACTTGGAGTTGAAAGGAGACCTTAGAGGCATATGGAGGGTATAGAGAGAAGCGTGTGTTAAAAGTTTCACAAGGTAATATAAGTTATATGCACCATCATTATTTATTTTCCTGTTTCTGATGTTGAGTGATCTAAGTTTCCCCCATGTTCATATATTGGATATTTTGTCAACAAGTGCCTGGCCAAACAGTGATGAATCCACGTTATTAAGTAGGAGGACAATAGCAAAACAAAATGTGTATAGAACAGCAAGCTCAAGCCTTGTTACATGTTCAAGATATTTGGGTTGCTAAATTTTGAACATTGTTACTCAAAATCTGGCAGGAATTAGCTTGGGAAAAGATGCAACTTGAAATGCTCCAGTAAGCCTTGCCTGTTTAGAGACTCACTTTGAAATCATTTAACATATGGTTTTGTGTCATACCCAGTCTCATAAGCTCTATATCTTTGGGATTGGAATAAAGTAAACCAAAGTGTGAGGAGGCAATCTGTGTCCCCTAAGAGCAGTGTCAGTGTACCACTGGTTTAGCTGACTCCACTGTAGTGGAAGAAATTATGTGAACAGCGGTCTCAGCTGAGAGTGCTTCCTCCAGCTCAGCCTTGACCGTTCTCTGCACCTTATTAGAAGTCTGTGAACTCTGATTTTTGGCAGTTTCTGGAGGAATCTGAGTAGCTGCTCTTGGAACCTTGGTGATGGGTTTCAGCGAGTGAAGATGCAGATGTGTGTTTGAAATGGTACAGAGTGCCAGCCATCCAAGCAGCAGAGCCGTGCTTCGGGTTTTTTGGCAGTGTTCAGAGAGATGGAGTTTGTTCAGAGAAACAGACCATACAAAGATTGAGAGACTGGTGACGTTCTCTTGGCAAGAGAACAATGCAAATTATCTCATTGCTCAAAGTAAGAAATTTTAATCTGTGCTTTTGTTGCTTTTAGGTTTAGTATTTTTTATGGAGAACTGAGGTACACGAGGGAGAAAGGCAGCATCTTTTATCAAACTGAGTTGTAAAAGATGGACAGGCTCTTGGGCAAAATGTGCTTTCATTAAATCTGGCAGAGAAGGATTTATTATGTATATGTTTAATAAATTTAAGTTTCTTTTTGAAACCAGGACTGAGAAATTAAGTGAGAGAGGGGTAGCTTCCTGTGAAATGGTCTTTTCCTGTTCTTAGTTAGCTTTATTGGTGTGTCTGTGTGAGTTGGTCTGTGGTGCTTCATGGTTGGGCATTTCCACTCAATATCAGCAAGAACATTTATGCACTGAATGACTGTATCAGGTTATAGGGTGCACACATGTGGGATACATTGATTCTGGGGATGCCTCTGTGGAGAGGCATTAAAAACTATGCCAGAAGGATATGTTGGCTGTAGAAATACTTTAAAAGGGTTTTGTTGATGTTGTTGTGTGGGTTTTTTTACATTTGTTTCTCAGTCTCCATTTGGTGTTCATTGGTCTGTGGCATGCTTATGTCTCCTTCTGAGTTTGGTGACATTTGGGAAATGGGCTTTTGTTTAGAGGCTATTAGGGGAATTTTTTCAAAGGTGTGCATGTAAATAGCTGGCTAGGGCTTAGAAAGCGGTTGTACTTTTCTTACATTGATGAGTGCTTCTGTCCAAAACCCAAAATAAACCCCAGCTAATATCCTCACTCCTGTCCAAGTATTCTCTTTCTCTCTCTCTCTCTCTTTCTCTCTCAAAAATATCTTTACAGGAAACTATAAATCTAGAATTTAAAAAAAAAGGAAAACAGTTCAGTTTTATATCCGAACTATAATGGTTCCCTGCTATGTAGGACTGTAGTGGGTCAGTTAGTCTTGTAGTCTTGCTAGTAGTGGTGAGCTGGCAGTGAGATGCTACAGTGAAAGCAAGGAACAATATTGGAGCAGACACACCGGTGTAAAGAATAATCCTTGCCTTGTGAATTAATAATCTAAATAAATGAGTCAGACTGAAGGAAAGTGACAAACATTTAATGCTTAGTGTGGTGGTTTTCAATAGTCCTTTTAAATGCTGGATTTCTTAAGATACTCTTTGGTGGAAAGTTTTCTACCATTTATTTGATACAGTGAAGATATTAATGGGCTAGGAGGTAAGGCACAAAGGGGTACTATAAAAGAAACATCTGAAGTTTTATCTATTAAGCAGATTTTTCCAGTCTTTTTATTATTATTATTTTCTACACATGGTTTTTGAACTGTGTATTCTGGATATCATTTAACTTTCCCTTGCAATATTTTTCCAACTTCAGCTATTATATGACCATAAAGCTGTGCAGTTGGGATGAGATTTAAAATTTCTTTTTATAATTTGAGTTGTGTCTTCCTGTGTTCAGAAAGCAACCACCATAGCTTCTCAAACTACTGCTATACATGTGAGGATTTGGAATTCATTAAGCTATGAAAGCTGCTGTGAGTAACAAACTAGAGTCTCTCTTCTCATGGTCTAAAACTGTAGTAACTTTTTTCAAATGCGAATTGCTTCTGTGAATACTGCAATACAGCTTTCAGTCTCCAACCAAGACACTGTGAAGTATGTTTGCAGTAAGAAAGATCATTCTTCAAGGTGAAGAAAATAAGTCATAGAGTCATAGAATCATAGAATGATCTGGGATGGAAGGGGCCCCGAGGGTCATAAAGTTCCAACCCCCCTGCTACGGGCAGGGCTGCCAACTTCTAGGCATGATCTAGACAAGGTTGCCCAGGGCCCCATCCAACCTGGCCTTGAACACCTCCAGGCATCCACCACCTCTCTGGGCAGCCTGTTCCAGCACCTCACCACTCTCTCTGTAAAGAACTTCCCCCTAATATCTAAACCTAAACCTTCCCTCCTTTAGCTTTAATCCATTCCCTCTTGTCCTGTCATTATCTACCCTTTTAAAAAGTCTATTCCCCTCCTGTTTATATGTTTCCTTCAGCTATTGGAAGGCTGTAATGAGGTCCCTCCTCAGCCTTCTCTTCTTTAGGTTGAACAAGGCCTGTTCCTTCTGCCTCTCTTCGTAGGGGAGCTGCTCCAGCCTGCTAATCATTTTTGTGGCAGCATATTAGGGTAAGCTGCCATCTGTGACTAGGTAAGTTGCAGTGTGGTTTTATGTCCATAGAGGCAAGAAAAGACTTATATGGCAGTATAATAGAAGTTGTAGAAACTTATGTGGATTTTTTTCTTCTTTGTCTGTATTTTTACTCAGGAAAAATGTGCTTGCTTAGTTGTGCTAATTCATCATCATAAGGCTCAAATGATCTCATAGATGACATAAATTAACAACTTTAATTTCAGGGAAGTGACTGAAAGCATCATAAAGACTCAAGCACAGTATGCTTCATAAGGAGTAGTTTCTTTGAAAGACAACTTTCAAAACAAATGTTTATCAGGAACTCAGTTCATTGTCTACAGTTGCACAGACAAGGGACAACTGATTATACTCACATGGGCTCTGCAGAAAGTCTTGTCAGAATCTGGGTGTTTTGGAGCAACAGCTGGCAAAGCCACTAAATCTGTGAAGTCATTGAAGTCAATAGGCTAAGGCTGGGCAGAAGTTTTTTCTTCTTACTTCATGCTTTTACCTGAAATCTTACTCTACAAAGTACATCTTCCTTGATTTGGAGGACAAAGAGAACAGTTTCAGCATTTCCCTATAAAATCCTGCTGCAAAATATTTTGAAAACTTTGCTTCCTTCTTGCATGTCTGTAATCACTTCTGGTTCCCACATCATGCTGAGATCACTGTATGCTAACGGCAGTTAGTAGAACTAAAAAAATAGTGATGCTTTATTGTATCTCCTTTTATCTCCTGGAAATTAACTCCCTTTTCTTTATTTTTTTGACACTCTTCTTGTGCATCTTTTCTCACATACAAAACGTCTTGGTACGAAAGCCTTTATCTGCAGATCAGTGGCTTCAATCATCTGAAAGCAATCATCTTCTCTGTTCTCATTACTATGTTTAATGTTGGGGGGGGTTAGGGGGTTGTTGTTGTGGGTGGTTTTTTTGCTTCTGTTTGATAATGCTGTCCAAGAGGTACTAAAATCAAGGGCCGGGTGACTGAAGCCATGAGTTGCTGTCAGTAGGAACTGAGGAAGAGAAGGTAGTCATGTTCCTGAGGGAAGAGCAGGGAAGGAGATGGTTAGCAGGGATTGAGCAGTGGAACAAGGGGAATGCTGGGTGGTTGGAGATGTGTCAGACTCTCCCCACTTTTGTTATCTGAAGCTTTTATGTAGTTAATTATTGAGTTTAATTCTTGTCATCTGCTTATCTTCTGTGAGCTTAATTGCTTGGCAAAGACTTTGGTTTACTGTGCATTAACTGCTGCCAGGGCTTTGCATTGAGAACATGACATTTATTAATGCTTTACATTATTGTTTTCTCTCAGACCTTATAAGCAAAGTCAAAGCACGAGAAGTGAAAATGACTTCGTAGCAATTCCAGGTGGAGAGAACTTGATTTTAGCTCCTGATAATGTTTGAGTCCCTCTGTTAGTATGAAGGCAGGTTGGAGTCCTGTAAGCTAATTCAGAGATGGTTCCTCTGAAAGAAACCCAACTGGCAGGGTTCTGTGCCCAGACAGTTGGATTGGAAAGGTGTTTGTTTTTTTTTTTACATGTTGACTTTGAAATAGTAAATGTCCAGCTTACCCAGGAAAGTAAATCTCAAGAATACTTATTAGCATTGCAAATACCTGTATCTTCATAATGACAATCCATAAGATCTTACTAATTGGAATCATTATTTAAAATACATGAAAAGGACCAAAGTATTATGGTTTAAACTGATTTCATGCTCTGTAAATTCCCATGCAAAACTCTGAAGATGGAATCACAGCCAGGGGCACTTAACAGTGCCTTCAGGTCATTACATCCCTTGTGATGCTAGAGTTGCTATCTCACAATTTATAAAGCTGGGAAATGCTGAAATGCGATAAGCTGGAGCTGAGATGAAAGCTATCCAACATGCAGGGGCTGGGAAATGTGAATCTGAGGTCTGCTTTTTTTTTACGTGGGACTGAACCTTGAGGCCTCTGGGATGTCAGACCCTCATGGTTGGTGTTTTCCTATGGTCTCTGTCAGCTATTAGGAGGTCTGTTAGTTTTAAATTAGGTACTGTTGTGTGCTCTGACACAAGGGGAGGAGGTTTACTACGGCGTCTAAGTTTGTCTGTTAGCCAGGAAAAACTATCGCAAGTGTTAGAGGCCAACTGTAGTCAAGCAGTTTGCACTGGCTCCCCGAGTAGGAGCCTTGCCTTACAGCAAGTCTTCCCTTGATTTTCTTACTGGCCTGCATAAATTGATAATAAATAGCACTCTGAAGCAGAGAAGAGGCACAGCTATTCCTGGCTGACAAGCTGGGTATTTTTTTAGTGATTCTATTCACAGAAGGCTAGCTGTTGAAAATAGCCACACAACCTTGTTACACCTAAACAGATGTGTGAAGAAACAGCACGTTGACAGGACGGTTGCTTAGGTGTATGTTCTGTCTCGTTTTTCCTTGGTGCTGTGTTGTATGCTCAGAAGCTACAGCTTGTATTTACACAAATGTTTGCAATGGTGGTGGGGATGATTCAAGAAAAATTGTTCTTGACTCGTTGGAGACATCTACATTTCAGCTCCTGTAGCACCCCCGTCTGGGGCAGGCTTGAGAGTATGTCTGATTCTGGGGAGTGGGACTGATTCTGCTTGAGAACTAAGAGGCTGATGTGTGATGATGTTGTTTTCCTTGCAGTTCCAATGACTGAGAAACTGCTCTGCAGTATGGAGATTATAGTAAGTCTCACAGCAGAGAGTTCTAAGAACATGATCTGGAGCTACTAGTGCATAACTTAAAGTCCAGCGCTAGGAAATAAATATAAATATGGAGATGATGCAATTTATGGAGGGTAAGAGTAGTTCTGACTAAGTTTGCAGTTTAGTGCCTTCATACTGTGACCTTGAATAGTGGGTAAGAATATTGTGTATAAACCTTTTGCGGTGGTAGAAGACTTGTGATGACAAAATTTTAAAAATAAAATTCACTGTCCTCTCCTTTTAATAAAAAAGTCACTTTCACTCTAGAGTGATTATTACCTGAAGCATTAGTTGGCTTGTGCTAAATTGCTAAATGGCCATAGCAGTAGATTTTATTCATTCTCTTTCCTTCCTCTGAATGATTAAATACTTTAATGATGAATGAGTTTGCCCTTTCAGAAGAAGGTATTTATGCAATGAATAATTTCATTGCCATCAGAAAATTCCAAAGGAAATATTTCTGCAGACACTGCTGGTAATTTTCTGGGGGTTTTCAGAGATAAAATATGAAACATAGGAGTTGTAAGTATATGTAATTTTTTTTTATTGTAGAAGCTTGGTTGAATTCATAGACTTGTTTTGAAAATGACAAATGTGGAAAAAATCCCACGTGATTACCAACTTCAGAAAAATATTGTACATAGTGATTTGAATGCATGTATTTATATACACAGGCAAACTGCATCGTGTACCTTAGTCTTGATTACCTGACTTTTATGTAGACTGGCCAGCTCAGCGGGAAGTCTGCTGAGGTTTGTGTGGTTTCTCTGCATGGTTTCACACTCAGCGCTGAGCATCACAGGGGACTGACCCCTAGGAGTTGCCTGTAGGTGTGAAATCCCATGGAGTGGTTGTGGTGGTGTGAAAAGCTTCCAGAAACAGCTGCCGCTGTGCTCAGGGACAACACTCAGTGCCATCAGCAGCACTGTCAGAGTCTTCTCAAACCAAGGGGCTGGCACATCTGGAGAGAGAAAGCCAAAGTGTGCAAACCCATGGTTTTATGTATGGAACAATGACTATAAAAGAAAGGGTGAAGAATAGCATGATGAAACTAGACTGAACGCAGATGTGAGACTGATAATAGGATGTAAAAATGGATGGAGAAACTCAATTAAACACACAATGAAATATTGTATAAATTGTAGTGACCTCATGAATGGCGTTCTCTAATTTCATGTGCTCTGCAGCAGCTGTGAGAACCAAATGATGATGGCTCTCTCCTCTGGCCTCCAGTGCCCAGGTGTGGAGTACAGCTCACCTACTCAATGTGCTCATGGAAATGCTGAAACTGCTGGGAAGGCAGTGCTGTAACTTACATTGTCCTGTGACTGTGCTACTGACTAAGTATTGCCGAACTTCGTGTCACATCAGAGGTTCCACTCCACTCTGTCCCTGAAGAATACAGGCAATTTTCAGCAGCCATGGCGGATGAATCTTATTTTATCAAGACTGTCATTTGCCCATGATGCAGAAATGCCTCCCTACCTCCTCTTTTTCGATTTAGTTTATTCAGTAATGCTAGCTGCTGGTGATATTTAATGATGTTTAATTACTATTTGTTGATCCTGTTGGGAAGTTTCCTTGGGCTGATGCAGACATTTCTAATCCAACTGTTTAATATTGGTTCATGGCTGATTAGAAATTTGAAAATATTTTCAGAGCGTGGAAAATCCAGATAATAACACTTAGTAGTATTTTTAACGCTTAATCAATCTGAGCATTTTCATTTACATATATTACCTGTAAAGCTAATGTAGGCCAGTGCTGATTGGCAATGACAAGGGTTTGGTTCAGGTCCTAGGGGTCCTTTGAACATTATGAAGCAATTAACTTCTTGGGTGTGGACATCCAAAAATCTGGGAGGGAAAACTATGCTGTTTAGTCACTCAGTGAATCAGATTTACCTGCTGATATGAAATGGGTTAATGAATGTGTTTCAACAAAAAGAACCTTTTAGAGAGCAGGGTGGGGGAACTAATGCTGGTGAGGCAAGACCAATTCGCCGTTGACCTCAGCTGCCTCCTCTACCACTCCATTGGCCTGCCATGCCCGAACTCTTCATTAGGTCTCCTGGGCAGTACCCACAGGACCTAACCTACATGGTTTGCCTGCAGTTACTCCTCATGTACAAGTTGTTGTGCAACACGGAAGAGTCCCAGTGACTGGTGGGTTGTTCTGTTGCTCCTGGAAAGGGCTGTCAGTTGTAGGGATTATACAATTTATGCCAACATTAAATAGCTGATGTTACTTTGCCCATAACCTTGACAGTGCTACAGGCAAATAGTGGTTTTGGAGTTGGGGAAATGCGGTAGCAATTCCCAAGATCCACATCAGTGCTTACCCACAAATGGAAGATGTCTTGAATGATTTTTTTTTCTTTCCCCATGTTTAAAAACAAACCAAAAGCTTCCTGGAGTCCATCTGTATTTTCACTACTGGTGCTGCAAAATGAAGCAATAGTGCTGTAGGGTGCATCCAGGTTGACTTGTTTATCCTAGTTATACAGGTGTGTCACCTCTCTGCTTAGCAGAGATATTTATGTTTATACCAACTTTAGAACTTAATAGCCTTAACAGATACGTTTCCTGTCTTTTGAGCTCATGCATGTAAAATAAACTTGTTTAGGCCTGTGTACTTGCTGATTCACCATCAGATACTGAAAAAATTACTACACCAGTCTTTAGTTCTGTAGGTAAATACACATGTATATATGCAATATATAGTGTATATATGGGGTACACATATGGTTATGTTATGTAGAATCATAGAAAAGTTTGGGTTGGAAGGGGCCTTTAAAGGTCATCTAGTCCAACCCCTCTGCCATTGGCAGGGACATCTTCAACTAGATCATGTTCCTCATATCCCCATCCAACCTGGCCTTAAATGTTTGCAGGTATAGGGCATCTACCACCTTTCTGGCCAACCTGTTGCAGTGTTTCACCACTCTCATAGAAAATTACTTCATTATATCTAACCAAAATCTACCCTCCTTTAGTTTAAAACCACTACTCCTTGTCTTATAGGTGGTACTAAAAAACCTGTCCCCATCTTTCATGTAGGCCTCTTTAAGTACTGGAAGGCTGCTATAAGGTCTCCCAAGAGTCTTAAGAGTCTCAGGACTGCACAAGTCCAACCCTCTCAGGCTGCCTTCATAGGAGAGGTGCTCCAGCCCTCTGATCATCGTCATGGCCCTCCTCTGAACTCTAAGAGTATGAGGTCTTTCTTGGGCCAGGGATCCCAGAGCTGGATGCAATACTCCAGGTGGGGTCTCATGAGAGCAGAGTAGAGGGGCAGAATCACTTCTCTTGACCAGCTGGTCATGCTGCTTTTGATCCAGTCCAGGATACAGTTGGCTTTCTGGGCTGTGAGTGTACATTGTTGGCTCATTACCAGCTTTTCATCCACCAGCACCCCAAAGTCCTTCTCCTTAGGGGTGCTCTCAATTGCTTCACCCCCCATTCTGTATTCATACTGGGGGTTGCCCGCACCCATGTGCAAGACCTTGCACTTGGCCTTGTTGAACCTCATGAGATTCACATAGACCCTCTTCTTGAGTTTGTCCAGGTCTCTCTGGATGGCATCCTGTCCCTCAGGGGTGTCAACCCCACCACTCAGCTGGATGTCATCTGCAAATTTGCTGAGGGTGCATTTGATCCTACTGTTGATGTCATTGATAAAGATATTAAACAGTACTGGTCCCAGTATGGACCCCTGAGAGTGTTAGCATGTACATATAGCATATTATAAAATGTGTGTATATATATTTACATTCACAAATCTCTCATGTCTAAACATCGTGAAAACTATGCAACATAAAACATGCCATTGTTTATTGGTTAAATACTGGCCTGTAAATTAGAACAAGAGTTTTGACACTGTAGTTGCTATGAGACGTCACTCTGTGCTTACCAGTCTGGTTTTTGCTATACTTCTAAACTTGTACATACACATGCATAGCTTTTAAAACCAGGTAAGGGTAATTACAGTATTAGGACATGAACAATCTAAGTGTTAAAATATTTCCATGATTTTTGTGGTTGTGTTTGGGGTTTTTTTTTTCCAAAATCAGGGCCCTGAGCTTTATTACATGATCTTCAATGTAGAAAGATGAAGGTTAAGAAGAAAGAAAAACATAGGGTTGGTATTTTTGTTGCTTTTACTAGAGTTATAATGAAGTAAAAACTTTCATTCACACATAAGCATTTATGTCTGTTGTTTCCATTTGGAAACATCACTATCCAGTCCTTTCTCCCATGTGTTGGAAAGCTGGAAGTGGTCTAGACTTTCCTCAATTTTCACTTGAAGTATATGTTTTTATAACCTGTACCTTCTCTTCTTGGTCAGCTTATCCAGAATTGAAAAAAGTTATTATTAAAAACTTGAGTAAAAATTTCTAGAAGTTAAAAAAAAAAATCACAGAGCAACCAAACTACCTCTTTAATAACTGAATCTGAATACATTGTATCTTATTAGTTTTCTGTAAAACTCATTGGGCGAAACAGGGCAGACAAGAGCTGGTATATTTAAGGTAAACACAGAAAAAAATAGTACATAGACAAATCTCCTTACAGATCAAAAAGAAAGAAAAATAGATGCATTTCTTTAATATGATCTTTGCAAATTTCAGTTGTGATTGTTTTCATAGCCTTCTACTTATTGTGATGAAGGCCTACCTCTCTCTATATGAAGCATTATAGTGAGATGAGCAACTTATATTAAAATACTTGAAAAACAAGTTGATATCAACCTGTTACATGTGAGTTCCATTCATCACTTTTGTTGACTTCTATAATTGCAACTTAGTTAAATGATTTACAATGTGAACAATTCAGAAAGCTATTAATGGCACTTTTGTCTTGTAAAATAAGCCAAAAATCATACGTCTGAAATGTGTTTTCTTTTTTTATAAATGTCGTGAGAATAGACAATAGCCTGGACTGAAGCAATAATACAGCATGGAGCCAGACAGACTGAATCCTGTGTTTGAGGGTAGTATGAAAGGTTATTATCCACCCTTTCCTTAATCTTCCTGTACCAGAGAGCACAGATAAGGCGTTTTCAAGCTCTCTTCAGTCTATTGAACAGTGGCAGCCATTCATCAGGATCTTGCCATTTACTTGTCACAATAATGAACTTACAACACAGTAAGGAAATTCAGAGTTTGATGCTTCTGCTTTTAGGTTAACTTTAACTGTGCCAGATTGCTGGGTCAAAAGTTTGACTGACTGGCTGCATGCTTTTTTTATAAACATTTTGAAAACCTAAGATAACACCAAAAAAGATCAGAATGGCATTATCTGAATACCTTGGTAAATTTTCTGATAATGCAACAAAGGGAATATTCTGAAATCTTTTACGTGAAGTGACATCTTGTATCTGCCTGCACATAGGAATGCGGTTTCAGTTAAGTTCTTAATTAACACAAAGAAAAATGGTGGGGACTTTTTTTCCTTCTGAAATATCTGGTTTCATCAAAAAAGGCATATGGGTTGGCTTTATCTGTTACATGAAAGTTTCCATTTTGTGACTTAGTTGTAAGGATAAGCCCTTTTAGTCAGCAAGGAAGCCTAAAATCTTTGCTCAGCTTCAAGTCAAATAAAATATTCTTTAACTGTGCATCCATTGAACCTCTGGAGTAGTTAGTGACACATTTCAGGCTAAAATAATTCCTTACAGATGTGACTGTAAGCATTCTGAAAGGAGGGTGCAGGTTACTCGTGTTTATGTCAGTGGTGGCTGAATTTGTATTTTGAAATGCAGAATTGCTCTGTGATGCACATCTTTATTTTGAGGAAAAACCTACTGTGCCTATAGTAAATAATATTACATGTTTCCCAGTAATCCTGCAGTTAAATGAAGCAGGATGGCTGGGTCTTTCTAAGGGAAGTCTGTGCAGAATTTGGATTTTCTTTTGCTGTGTATGCGGTGTCAAGGTGTTACCTGGGAAATTACAGCTGGTGTTCTCTGCACCTCAACTGCCAGATGAGAATCTCTGATTCTCTCCTTGTCTATTTCCTATTTTTCACCTACAGTGTTTCTGAAGAAAGGAAGCTGCTATGAGCACTCCTGCCTGGCCCAAGAAATCTTTGTTGTGAATAAAGTGTTTTAGAAATTTCTGTCTGAAGCTCAAATGATTTTACTCTCTGCCAGAGTCTGCTTGTGTTGGAGATGGTGGCAATGTTTCCTCTGTTCCTCTACTTTGCTTTTGATCAGTCAGGTTAGAGCAGCGTTTTTTGGGTAGCCTAGGAAGAAATTTTCTTCAAACTCAGTATTAAACTAGTGCTTTTGGGGTAGAGGAACCATAGTCTTAGAAATCACCCTTTACAGCTGAAGCCTAAATAACTGAAAAATGTAAGAATTAGTCACAGTTGGATCCAGATTCTAGATTGAACAGCACAATATTGTCCAAACCCATTTATTGTCTCCATTTTTCCTTACGGTGCCAAATTCTTTGTTGTTACCAAACACCACATTGCTATGTTGAGCCATTTAGTCTGTTCTTTGATGAAGGTTTTGAAGTTCTACACTGAACTGTAAAACTTCAACACACAAATACCAATGGTTTTGGCTAGGATATAGCCAAAATTTCATTCCAGCATTTTTTAAAACCCTCATTATAAATTACATAGCACATTTAATTCCACCTGATACAAATGCAAAGTAAATCAACAGATTAAGTAAAACTCCCTCAAAGAATATAAACTCCACTTTGAGCCTCGTCCCACTAGAAGCTGGGAGAGCATACAGGGGAACGTGTGCATGTGCTCTGCTCTGACCTTCTTCCCTTGGCTCTGCATACTCAGCAGGACCTGGAGCTTGATAGACCTTTGGCTTCAGACAGTGTTCTTGTGGAAGCATTTTGCATTTGGTGGGGTGTTGGTCCAGTCACACTGATTAGCAAAGTCCCATGGCTGCCCAGGGTATATCTGCTCAAGAGCCTGACGTGCTGCTGCAGCAGCTGCGCTTCCTGCTCCAGCTCTGCCTTGACTGTGTGAACATACTCAGACCTGAGTGTCTGTTTTGGTTTTGTAACCTTACGATAACCTTGAAACAAATGCATTTTCTGTAGGCCACTGTTTCCAGTGCCAAAGAATTAAATTTTCCTAGTTAACCTCACAGGATGTCTAGGTGGGTGGTGATGGGGATTTTTGGTTTAAGTTCAGGGAAAAAAAAAAGCCACCAACATTTTCTCTACTGAAAGTATTAAAAAATGTGTTATTTCCTTGCCTGGCATGTTTGATAAAGACTGCTTTTTAAGACTTACTGATGAAGATACCCTTTTCTGAGGGTTCCATTTTTGGGTTTGGATTTTTTTTTTCCTGGATCAGGTTCTTGTTTTGTGTGGTGCCTGTTATGTGTTATGTTTTAGTAGTGTGCAAAGCCTATTTCAGATAAACCAGGCAGAGTGACTGCCTTCAGTTTGGAAAGCTACACACAAATAATACATTCTGCTGACCTCAATGTTTCTGTACAAAATATGGCTGCAGATGCTAGTATTGAAGTAGATTGTTTGGTCAGTATGTAATAATGGGAGAATGATAAACAGTGGTGGAAAGTTTTATAGCATATAACACTTGCTGAGTTTGGAAGCAAACTTTGAAAGAACCCTAATCATTTTCATTCCATGTTTGCTGACTTCAGCACTCCCATTAAGGCTGATGTTTCGCTGATACCTTTGGCAAAAATTACAGGAGAAGGAGAAAAGCCAAAGGGGCTGCCATCATGCAAGCACTAGCTGTTGGCAGGGATGCTCTGGGAATGTTTGTTAACACCAGTGTCTGCACAAGCAATGCATTTTGCTTGTATAGCCTGCCTGCTGTTGACTTACATAGGGAGAGTGATATCAAAAGAGGGATGGCACTGATTACCAGTGGGCCTGGTGTTACTTAGTGTCTCGAGCAGGAGCATAATTTCAGAAATTATAATTAAAAAATCCTGGGAAAACATTAATAAAATATGCCCTCAGATTCATTGAATAAGTCATCTTTCCCTATTAAAAAAAAAAAACAAACAAACAAAACAACCTGATAATTATTTATTATATCTTATTCTCCCAGTTCATGGTTCAGAGTGGTGTGTATACACTCCAGTGAAATGTGAGTGTCAAGATCTGGATGGATGGCAGGATGTCTTTATTACAGAACTGAGAGCATTGTTGTCTGAGCTATAATGTCATGTCAATTACTGTATGAAAGTTGGACTGGTGGGAAAGCTCATAGTGAATAGAAACAGTAAAATATAATTAAGAAGAGATAGGCAAGTGAACAGTTTTAGGGGTGCATATCCTAGGTCACCAGACGAAGGTGAACATCGTTGGGAGAACAGTGCCTTCTGTAGGCTTTCAGAATGGCTCAGTAGCCACAGACATTATCAGATTTATGATGTTTCCTGAAGTTAGAATACAACATATTGCCATATTCTAAGCAATAAGGAATAGCAGTCTATGTAAGTTAAGGCTTCTTTGATTTTCTTTTCCTAAAATAATTTATTTCATTTTTAAAAAGCAGGAGAAAACACTGACTATACGGAACTGTCAAGAACATGGTCTGCTTCTACTTCTGCTGAAACTCAGGCTAAACTCTTCTTGCCTTCGGCTCAGAAGGGAAATGGTCTTTGTTTTGTTTTATTTTTTTAAAAGACCTCTTGAAAATCTTGTTTGGTTCATAGCTGTATTTTGCAGTTCATAGAATCTACTGAAATCAGAGATGGTTATTTAACCTTATGACAGATGGAGCCAGGATGTCTGTATCATCAAAGAGAGAAAAAATGAAATGTGAGTGAGCACAGAAGTCAGTAAATAGGAGAGTAATTGGAGTGGGCATGCTGAGAGGGTAAGGAAGGATACATAGCTGTCACACTTTTTTTCAGCCATCAGCTTTGAAGCCAGCTACTGGTCTGTGTAAGTGACCTCTCCAGCCTAAGCTGGGAGAGGTTAGAGGGTTATAAAAACGTACAGCTCTATATAAACCTTTCAGGGACACCTATCCAGAATGTTTTTCATGGTGACAGGACAGATGCACGTCTTGAAGAGGATGAACTGGATGAACTGAATTTGTCTCTACTTCTGAAGGTATTTTACAGCTTGACCTTGTTTGTGAGCTGTAGTTTTCAATATGCTTTGAGTGTTTCCTCTGTCTTCTGTTGTTATGTACAGTCAGCTGGTTAGAAAAAAGTCTTGTGAAATTGATCATTAAGTTCTGAATCTTTGGAATGCTGAATGTTATTCATTATTGGAAACATGAGGTGGTTAAGACAGCCATGGACTGGCTTCAGGCTGTCAGGTTATAATATACATGAGATGGAACTTAGAACTATCTACCTAGATTATCATACTCCCATTGCAAAGCTGTTCCAGAACCTTGCTCGTGTGGTAGTGTTAGATGGTTTCAGTTTCCAGACCAGGTGATTTTATAGCCATTACATCAACGTTATGTTGTAGCTTAAATGATTCCTGTCTTTCTAGGATTTCTTGCTGTGAAGTGTTTTTAACCCTCAGAGCTTTTGTTTTGTTCAGTACAGGCAAGTTCTTTTGGTTTTCTTGCAAAACTGAGAATTGGATCTGAGTCTGCCCTGGCAAAGAAATTGGGCTAAGATAAAGAATGGTGATGAATTGGACCAGGAACTAGAAAAAGCTGGATGTGATGTACTGTGAACTGGCTTGTGGGTAGTCAGTAAATACTCTCATATCACCTACTGTACCTGCCTTCTTTCTGGTATTTGGGATAGAGAGAAGACTGGGAGTCTTTCCATTACATGGATGTCAGTGACTCTCCATGAAACCTCATGGTAGAATGTATTTCTCTTTTCTCTCTCACTGATTATGTTGAGTTCAACCATGTCCAATTGTTGACATTACTTAATCAAATTACCAAATGTGGTATTTGACAGATTGCATCTTAAGGTTTGGTGTTAAAGGTGTGATGTAGACTATCAGCAGGTGTCAGACAGCATCCTGAAGCCATGCTATAGAGTTGGCTGCACCTTTTCCGTTTCAGCAAGTTAGCTGGCTTGCCTGCCTTTGTGTACAAGAGCTGTATGATTAGATGGGTGTGTTTGTAGAGAAGGAATAGGCAAATTGCCTCAAGAGTTCTGGTATAGGAAGGAGATTCTGGCAGCAGGTGAGTGGTTAGGCTACTTGGAAATGCTTGCAAAGGAAAATGGGTTTTCTCTTCCTATTCTGGCATGTTAAAAATATGCAGTGACTGTATGCTACCCCTGTCTATATCCTCTGTCTCTCCTTGTATAAGTATGCAGTTAGGAAAATGGCTCCCCTCTCACCCCTCTGTCTTCCTGACTTGACTGATACTTGAACATTGCTTAAAATCACAGCTTCCACTGGTTTAAGAGCAAGTTAATAAAAGAAGGTAAAAATCATCAGCTAGACATCTTGGCAGAGCTACATGGCTTTCATATAGATAGCTTTGCTCATGATCAGCTGAAAAAAATAGTTTCCCTTAAGGTAGGACTTGAGGGTTTTATTTTTCTTTTCAGCTGTCAATCTTGAACCTTTAAAGTTAGCCTGAAAGAATGCATTTATTTTTCTTGTAGAACTTGAAATCTCCTGTACTAAACAAACATACTAAACTGGAGGACATTTCACATCATGAACTTGTTGAATTATCAGCAGTATGAAAGATCTCCATTCCTGTCCTGATAACAGTGATAGATGTGAGAGACCCTACAGAAATGACCATTATCTATCTTCCTCTTTTTGTCAAGGAAACAGAGTGCCCCAGGTCAATTCTGCAAGTTAAGAACAAAGTAAAAAGCAATTAACTATTCATTACTTGTGCTTGGGAAAAAAAAAAGGGTTTTTTTTTGGCAGAAGAAGAATGTATTTGAGAACAATATTCAGAATACAGGACCAGTTGTGATATATTTACATCGTGAAGGAACTGAAGGGGAATATAATTTTTGTCTTGTTTTTTGTACATGTCTGTATGAGTATTTTGCAGAAAGATTTACTTCTGTGTAATTTTCCATGAATCATCATAGGTTTATAAAAATAAAATCAAATAAGTGAGAAGGTCTGACTACCAGAAAAACAGCGAAGTGATGACCTGACTATTGAATTAATTACCGTTTGAACTGGAAGATTTATTAAGAAATTCCTAGTGTATCTTTTAAATTGTGTGTAAAATTGTTGGGTTTATACCCACAGTGCTTGAGCTAACAAAACCATGTGTTCTTGCATGATAGCAGAAGCACTACTGAACTCTTTTTATGAGTTTTCCTCAATCCTTACCGTGCCATAAGCCACTCCTTACTTTTCAGTGTTTGCTGTAGCTGCAGAATTTATTCCCAACATCCAATTTATTTCAGTTTCAAGTAAGAGTTTTTGAACGCTGAAGAATAAGTAGGAACATCTGTTTAACTTCACTCATCAAATCATTTCCATTTCAGGCATATCTCAAAGGATCAAAATGTCAGGAAAGTGAAAATTGTATTAAGTCCAATCACATAACACATAGCTGTACTGAACTCCTTGAAAAGCTAGAAGTGCTCGTAAAGGAAATGTACCCTTGAAGAGATCTACTACTGTCTGGTATATGTTTACCTGTTGCCCCTTTCAGGATCGTTTCTTTATCTCTGTTACAAGTATTTTATCACAGCTAACCACTACAAAAATTGGAGCTTTATGAAAATGAGATATGAGATCTGGCTTTCAAGGATCAGGTGAGACCACACCTTTTGAATTTAAAGATCTAATTACTCACATAGGGATACACTGATAGAAGGCAAGCATGCAAAGACATGTTTAGATGTAAGGGTATGGATGGTATTTGAACTCCCACCCCCTGAGCTGGATACAACCTCTACTCCACCAAAATGTTGTAAATACTAAAGATGGCCCAAACTATTTCTACTTCACAGAATCACAGAATCATTCAGGTTGAAAAAGACCTTTAAGTTCACCAAGTCCAAATGTTATCGCAACACTGCCAAGTCCCACAACTAAACCATGACCCTAAACACCACATCTACACATCTTTTAAATCCCTTCAGGGATGGTGACTCCACCACCTCCCTGGGCAGTCTGTTCAAGTGCTTTCATATTTTGGTAAAGAAATCGTTCCTAATATTCAATCTAAACCTCGCCTGGTGCAACTCGAGGCCGTTTCCTCTCATCCTATCAGTTGTTACTTGGGAGAAGAGACCAGCACCCACCTGGCTACAACCCCTTTTCAGGAAGTTGTAGAGGCCAATAAGGTCTCCCCTCAGCCTCCTTTTCTCCAGATTAAACAACTCCAGTTCCCTCAGCTGCCCCTCATCAGACTTGTGCTCCAGACCCTTCACACTTCAGCCTTCCTTTTCCAATCCAGCAGGCAGGTTTTTGCATCTCAGCTGGGGACACCAGCCACTGCAGCATGGGCTTGCAGTTTCCTGACTGTCCCAGAGCAAGGGCATGAATAAACTCGGTGTAAGATGTGAGTGATTTTAGAGCCTTGTAGCTTGCTGGGGACAGTGCAGGCTCATCTTCAACTGTTACCTGGCAGGTTTTATTACCTACTGGTAATGGCAGTCTCTCACAATCATATGTTATTCTGGTCCTACAAGGCTGCGTTCGAATCATTCTTTCCAGTGCTGGAAGAGATCTTCTGTGTGAGGCTGACATGTATAAATTTTGTTGCTCTGCCCTCAAAGAGGAGAGAGGCTCTGTGTTTGCAGGGTCTGAGGGTGCTTTGCCAAACATTTGGACAGTATAGGATTGCAGTAACATGGATTTATTTCACATTTGGTAATTGTGATGGGAGAAAAAAGCATTCTGGACTTACAAAGCCTCAATAGCTTTAACAGCATGAAAAAGGGGAGTGTACATTTCTGAAACACTGCTACCTCTTCTGAAGCTCTGCCCTTGTAAGATTACTCTTTTGGGGAATCCGGGATGTTGCACTCACAGATATTTAAGTCATTTAATGCT
The DNA here is from genome assembly GCF_964237585.1 of Gallinula chloropus. Lineage (NCBI taxonomy): Eukaryota > Metazoa > Chordata > Aves > Gruiformes > Rallidae > Gallinula > Gallinula chloropus. The sequence goes on along the minus strand of NC_140085.1, from coordinate 36,317,057 downwards.
GCAGCTGTGTCTGAGGAAGTCTTTCCGAAGGTGAAATGAAGTCCTATTTTGTCTTAGGTACATCACTGAGGTCTGTCATTCTCATTTCCCAGAGACTTGCAAGAACAACTTTACTGCTTACACAAAATTTGGACTTCCAGGAGCCTTCATTTGTTAGTGGGGCAGCTGAAGCAAAAACCTTGTGCAGATATATAAAACTACTTGGTGTAGTTGCACTGGGCAGATGGTGCCCAGGATGGGAGGGCAGCTTCCCTAGGTGCAGTGTGTTGCAGAGGATACCTTTGTAGACCTTCTGCTAATCTGGGCAGTGCATGCAAACTATAATTGCAACCAACAGGTAAATCCCTTGGGTACTGTTGTGGCATGCACAGCATTACATGAATGCACCACTAATAAATTGGGTGTGGGAGAATACATTTCTGATTTCAAGGAGAAGGAGGGGGCATGGATATGGGTTGTTTGACATAGAAGCAATGTGCTAATGAGGAGCTAAAATCTCTATAGGCTCTAACCCCTCTTTCTATCAGAAAATTCATGCCTCTGGCAATAATTTGAGAGATCCCGGGATCTTAGCGTGAAAGTGAGCTGCCTTTTCCTGTTCTCTTGCTACTGACTGTATTTGTGTGCCCTTTGTCTTAAGGGAGGGGTGAGACATCCTGCTATGTCTTAGATCTTTTCAGAAATTTGCTTCATATTTGGATGTTTCCGAGCGTTTTGCGACTTTTGCAACTTTCTCATAACTCAGTGGCTAATTCCTCTTCAGCTATGCTGGTATGGGAAATAAGTTTCTTGATACACCCATAGAAAAGGCTGAGTTTCTATCTTCTGCAGTTGATCACTGGACCCTTTTTTTTTTTCCTTAGGAATAATCCAGTTCTTTAATCACTTGCCAGAGGATGTTTTAGGCACTCCTTGTGCCAATTTTTAATAACACCCTGTGTTCTTTACTTGCGACAGCAAGTATGCCTATCTTTGTTAGTCATTAAAAAGTTAGAAGCATCCTACCAATTAATTCCTCCTAATATGTATCCTGCCTCTCCACCTTACTGCAGCACTCTGAGCATCCCTATTCAACCTAAATACTGTACAAGCTGCAAAAAGACACTAAGACTAATATAGTAGCATAGCTATTACCAAACCTATCTAGAAATATGAAGCGTTTTGGTAGCATCATACACCTAAGAAAATTCATATACCAGTATTTACTTCAGCATTATTTCAGTCCTCTTCTTTACAGACTCCTCTGCTATAGTTCCTTATAATGCCTGGACATTCCTCCACAAACAGTGGAGAGGCAAACAAAAGAGTTTGTATCCAGAAGGCGAGGAGCTTGCACGTCTCTACATCCTACACGAGCAGTAATGCAACGTGGGTTGCAACATGGAGTTTATGTTGTGTATCTGTCATTATTACACAGTAACAAATCTATCAATTTATTCTCAACTCTTTAAGTAATAAGTTGAAAAATATCTTCACTATAAAAAAAAAAGATGGTGCTTTTGGGGGTTTTTTTTGTTTGGTTTGGGGTTTTTTTTGAGGTCGGGAGAAAATTTCTTGCTAATCAAAACAGGGTCAAAATCGTGGGTATGAACCGTAGCAGTCAAGTGTGGAGAGTCTCTGCATTGTGGTCAAAAGCGCTTAGAGCTCAGCTCAGCTTTTATGTACCACTGTGCAGAGGAGTAATGGTTTGAATAAAAAGAGAATTTGTAACACAAGTACAACTACAGAGCGAAAGGAATCCACATAGTCAGCAGTGACATAACACTTGTGTGTTTCTGGTACTAAACCTGTCAGGAGTGTATTTTCTTCTGTTTGCTTTGTTCCTAACTCATAAATTCCTAGTTTAGGGCTTTTTTTTTTTTACTTATTCCTTCTAGTGATGTTTACTAAATCTGTAATGCAGCCTGCTCATTTCTCAGCCTTGCTTTGATTATTTTTTCTGTGCTGTTAACACTTCCAGGTAAAGACAGCAGCATGTTGTCCCTCTCTAGCCACAGAAAGGTGCTTTCCAACATGGGACAGAAGGTGATGTCCATGACTTGTCTTTACTTTTGAAAATGAAGACATATTGGCAGGTGCTTGAACAATCTGCTGCAGGATTTTGGTTGGGGGTTTTTTTGTCATTTTTGTTGTTTAGTGGTTTCTTTGGTTTTGTTTTTCTTTTTTTTTTCCATTTTCCTAAATCTCAGAGCTTTAGCAGAGTGTCTGCCAGGACTTTGACCATGCCCTGCACCCACCCCCCACTGCTGTGGCTTCATTTAATACCTGTTACTTCACTTTCTTTTCTAAAATGCCAGCACTGTAATGTTATTTTATGTAGTTTTCTGACCTCATACTGGAAAAATCTATTAATCTCCCATTATTATTATGCCCTGCCAGCTTCTAACTCACTGCAATTTAGGATATTGCTAAACCCTGCTGCTTTACACTCCCTTTGGACTCTTTTGTCTTGTTGACCGCTTCTTCTAAAGGTGCTGGCTTCTTTCCCACTCCTCCCTATTTGAGTGGCCTGTCATCAATCCTTTTTATTCCTATTGCTAGTAGCATAGGTATATTTTGACTTTTTAGAAAAAAAACCAATTGCTACTTTTACACTGGAAAGTAACAGTTGAAAATCTGTAGAGTGTCTGTGCTCCTTGAATGCTTTTGTGTTGATTTTGTGATTTAGTTTCTGCTGTGATAAGTGGCAGCACGTCTGAGGTGGTGAGGTTTCCATGGCTCGGTACGTAAAGCAGTGTTTCTGACAGTACATCAGCAAGGAGCCTTTTCCCATCTATATTATTACAAGATCTTCCTGGCAGTTTTTCAACACCCACTAATTAAACAGCTAAACTTTTACTGACCATTGTATGGGAGTGATGAAGGATGTGGACAAAGGAAGAGGAGTTCCTGTGGGAGCAGTTTCACCATCTTGCCCTCTTTAAGGTCTGTGGTTCGACTGCCAGTGCTGGTGGATCCCAGCAAGTGATCCCAGCTGGGGTATGTCTGCTCATGATACCCTCCTTCTGGTACAAAATCATCTGGTCGTAGTTTCCTCCTGTCTTCTATTTTCAGGAGCTGTGAAGTGCCTGTCTTCCAGCCATTTGTTGGGGTGTTCTGCTTTTTGTTAGTTATTTTCTGGGGGTGCGGGCAGGTGTTAACATGCAGATGCCCAACTAATGCCAATTGCTCCCACCAACGTGCAGCATTTTTGGTGTCAGAGGGGAACACAGCAAAGGACGGACGCCCTTAGCGTACAGTATGTCACCTGTGGTAAAGACTTGTTTTACTTCCAGGCATTTTCATCTATGTCTGGCTGCGTGTGCAGGGGCAGCTTCAAGAGGCATTAATAAAACCTTTCATAAAGGTGGGTGTAGGTAGTGTGTGTGAGACCCAGTTATGGCTACAGCCCCCCTCCCTGTGAGACTGTGTTCAGACGAGGCCATCAGGCAGGTGTCACACCATGGAGGAAGGTCTCTTCTGTGACTGTGGCTAGCTGAGCTGCTGCTGGGTGAGCAGGAGAGCTGGAGCTGGCCTACTTGTGATGGAGGCACTTGGACAGTTTGAGAGCAGCAGGCAGGGCTGCAGGGGACATGCGTCCCTCGGGGAGATGCTCCCCTTTATGCTGCACATGGTATAAGCTGCTTCCATACAGCACATGATTCTAAACTGCTTTGGAAGTTACTTTTTTTGGTGTGGAATAGTTCATACGGCTGCAGGAACGTGTCATACTTTTTACTTCCCACACATGCCACTCTGGTCTGCAGCTGGTTTTGGGTGCAGGTGGCAGTGGAATGGGACACTTGCTGTCAGTGCAGGCTGCGATATGCCAGGAGTGCTCAGTCAGGGTCTGACCCCTGACCCTTTGCTGAGTGATGTTGGTACATGCACACTTTTACTTTGGGCAATTAAATACATAGAGTGGCTCTTGCTTCCTTCATGTTGTCCATAGGGATTTTCAGATGAGTTCTTTGCTCTAATACTGCTCAGATACTTTAGAAGGAAGATAGGATACTTTACAGGAGATAGGACAAGGGGAAATGGCAAGAAGCTGCAACAGGTCAGGTTCAGATTAGGAATTTTTTTTTTACTGAAAGAGTTGTCAGGGCCTGGAACAGGCTGCTCAGAGAGGTGGTTGAATCACCTTTCCTGGATGTGTTTAAAAAAAGGGTAAGATGAGGTACTTAGGGGTATGGTTTAGCATAGGACAGGAACGGTTGGACTTGATGATGTTAAAGGTCTTTTCCAACCTTGTGATTCTGTGATTCTGTGAAATCCTACATGGAAATTTCTGGGTTTTTTTATTGCTGTTGTGATCTATCAGAAGACTAGTCCCCTGTCTTCTGAGGGTTTCCTCACCCACCTCTGTAATTGTCCATCGTTGAGTACTAACCCTACTCCATACTTACCTTCCTTCTCAGGCTCTTTACAAACAGCTTACTGAATTTTAGAAAAAAGCAAGAATTTCTTAAACGCTCCGATAATTTTATCCAGTTTTCATCTCATTACTTTCTTTTTTCCTTGAAAAGCCTTTTTCAGTGACAGGTGTGATCATACAAAGAAATTCTCTTTGCTCACAACAACCTGCGTTTTGTCAGATCTTACTGAACCACTCAAATTGTTCCCCAGAACAACATAGTAATAAACCTTTAACTTCAGCACCTACTGGGTGAAAATCTCATTGTACTTGAATGCAGGAACAAAAGGTCCCTGAATGATGAGTCAATGTTTTTCTCCTGGCTGAGTCTGGAGGCAGGCAAGAGGATGCACGGGTAAAATGAAGCTGTTGGGCTGGTCATGAAAGTAAAGGCTGTCTCACAAGTCTCATTCTTTCCTGGCAGCCTTCTGAGCATTTCTGGTTCAAGCTGGGAGTGTGGAGGGGCTGCAGCTCCAGGCTGTGGTTGGGAAGCATCTCCATTGAGTTGCATGTCTCCAACCAAAACGACCTTTTTTTCTCTGTGCCTCTGAAGAGCCGCTGGTTGGCCTCCATGGGCCTTGCTGGTCAGGACAAAGGGAGTGAGACAAAATGATGTGCTGTACGGCAGAAATTCTCCTACTTTTAGGGGTCGGGCAGGCAAGAGCTTCTCTGCTCAACCTGTGTGTACTTGGAACAAATACAGGTGCGTGTTGGGCTTTGTGTAACCTGGGTCACGTCATCTGGCAAGTAAACGGCTGAGTTGAGCATTCAGGTTTTCTGCAACTCAGTCCTGTGCTTTAATCGCTGTTCATCACGGTTCCTTTCATTACTGGCCAAATTTGTAGCTTAAATCCTGTTGCAGTATTTCTAGCTCAGTTTTAATAACTTTATGTTCCCCTGTGAGTGTGAATCAATGGCTTTGTAGAGGCTTTGAGGCTCTTGCTACAGTCATCTTTAAGCTTAAACGATTATCCTTGCTGCTACAACTAGATATGTTTTTAATTGTATATTGAGCAATGTGCCTGAACCTTCCACATACGTGCTGAGGCCTATGTGTGGTAGAATGGTGCTCCCCACAGTTAACTCCAGAACAGCCCCGTACTAACTCCAGGACAGCAGTTTTCTGGGCCCTAGTGAAAGCATGTGGAAAACAGACAGTTCAGGAATACGTCTTCTCCATCTTGTCCTACCTCCCTCACCCTTGGCTTCCTATCAGGACTGTGGCTTCTGCCTGGGTATCTCTGGAAGTATTCAAAACTGGATGTTTTGTGAAGGTCTGGTTCTTTCCCTCATCACTGGGATAATTCATAAGGATAGATAAGTGAATAAGACCTGATTAAGAATTAAGTAGTGCTTGCTACTGATTTATTTAATAGAATTCTTTAAGGGTTAGGGGCTTTTTCCAGTGCAGTGAAGCTCTTGTAGCTTTGGTTGTTTTTTCTTAAGAAATAAGAGTTCCTCACTGAAAATGTAATTTCAACATGATTAACTCTCAAAGAGTTAATCTTACTGTAATTAAAATCTACTGCTGGTTGTTTGAATCCAGTCATTTTGCAATTAATAGCATTGACCTCTACCCTTGTGGAGGTTGAATGAAGAAGAATAGTGCCATAACCAGTGTAAAGAAATTGAAAATAAACACGGACCCTTTTGAGGGAGAAATGGTAACTCTTGTGCTTGCAGAAACCCACTGGGAAAGTGCTTGTTCTGCAAGTCACGGCAGAAGGTTAGAGAGCTTTGTACATTCACTCGATATTTCAGCCACATGAGGGGCTGGCACCGATCCATCTGCTGAAAGATTTTACAGATGTGAGCTAGGCAGGACTGTTGTTTTAGGCAGCCAGTGTGAAGCAGGAAATGACCTGTATGGAGCAGGCGGTTAACAAAGAAAGATGAGAGTGAGTTGCACCTCTCCGGGACGGCTGAAGCGATGTCATTCTGAAAGCTAACCTTATATCCATCAAGTTTAGAATATCTGGTGTTTGCATATGATGCAGCTGAACTCTTGCTAAAACCTTTTGAAAGCTGCAGTAGGTGTAACTTTAAGCTGGCAGAGAAAGGCTGGATGATGTCATAGAGTTTGGATGATACAGAAGTCTTTCTGCAGAGATGGAGACGCGATATATCTGCATGTATTGTGCTGTACTTGTGGTGTAGGTAAAATGGAGCTGTGATACTTCCAGTCTTTGACTAGACCTAGCACAACTTTTACAAACACTGAAAATACTCTTCCATGCATATGTGTAAACAATTCGGGGTGGAACAGGGAAAACTTGTATGTGTAGCAATTTATATGCAATGGGTTAAAACAGCCTTAAGCAAGGATAGTTGGATCTATTAAATGAATCATTACCACTTTCAACATTCTTATTTGTTATTTTATGCTGTAAAGTACCTAGAGGTGATGGAGGTAACCTGTGTTAATGAGTGCAGTGTGCACTTTTTTGATGACTGAAGTGGGCCATAGCACACTTGATAAGCAATAATTAGCTAAAGATGCTAACAGATGGAAGAAAGTCTGTATTCTGACAGAAAGGCAGAGCATAAACAAAGCAGAGACCACCGTGTTGCTGCAAGGGAGCTGTGTGTCTCTATTCAGAGTAAAAGAATTTTGGGACATTTAGTGTGAGTGATTAATATAACATAAAATGACCCTCTGCAAGGCGGTTTATATCATGTCAGAGGTAACCCTAACCTGGATTTCATACTGATGTTCACTGAGCAATGTTCAAGAAGTGTTTATGTGTCACAGTTCAAATACAAAAGATGTGTTTTACTCATGGACTTTCTGTGAGTGTTTTGAAACATTTGTTTTAAGTTCACATTGAAGTAAAAACAGCGTTTTGCTGTAGGCTTTTTCCTGTTTTGCATTTTCATCTCAGATGGTGAATCTTCCTTTGATCACTTGACACCAGGAGAAGTGATCCGCTCCAGAAGACCAGATGAGATGGTAGAATCTCCGTCACTGTCATATTTAGAATGCAACACAGGGAGATCTTTCCTTCGTTCATCAATAGTTTGCTAATAAGAAAAGCTACTAATAGTAAGAATATTAAGTCCAGAAAAACTTCTATCTCACATGGAGTCCATAAAGTAGTGTCTGACAGATTTGCTGAGTTTGCTGGCCTGAGACAATCTTCAGTGTGATCCTCTCACATTCTCTCATGTTGTAGCATTTCAGCTGAACTAGCTGTACATTTTTTGTATCAATTTTGCTTGCCTTTTTTAAATTTTCTTTTTCTTAAGGGGGAGAAGTGATCTAAATCAGGCATTAAATTCCTGTTCAAAATACATGCAGAAGTTCAGAATGCTAGTTTGCAAAATGGGAAGGCTAGCTGAATGATTTCCTGCCAGGCAGGTAGCAAGCTTTATGCCCTTTCATTCAATAATACGAAGAAAACAAGGTTTTGTGTGGCTCCACCTGCATGAATTTAGTGGATTTAGCAAATGTACCTTCAACAATGGGCCACCCTCTCTGTCCCAGCTATACAGGTGCTCCTAGACTCAAGCAAATGCTCTTCCGGTCAACCTCACGTAGTGCTTGCTCCTGCTGCAAGGCTTCATTTGGCTGAAGCATGTCTATCTGATCACCAGCTGCATGCCTTAGGTTTTTTTTGTTCCTGAATTTAATTTGTTTCCCTAGATATAGGGCACCACAAGGTCAGGATCTGCACACCATGGTGGCAGCTGCCAGAGCTTGGCTTGTTATCAGTGCTGTTACCTACGTGGTGCAGTTTGAGAATGATGGCAGTCGATTAGATGTTCGGAAAAATTTTATTACTGAAAGAGTTGTCAGGGCCTGGAACAGGCTGCCCGGGGAGGTGGTTGAGTCACCATCCCTGGGTGTGTTTAAAAAAAGGGTAGATGAGGTACTTAGGGATATGGTTTAGCATAGGACAGGAATGGTTGGACTTGATGATGTTAAAGGTCTTTTCCAACCTTGTGATTCTGTGACACGTCCTGTTAAACAGCTTGAGGAAATGCATCCTGGGTGGCTTTAACTCAGAAACCATAGTGGGAAGTTTTCTCTTTTATGAGCACTGTAGAAGTACGCTATGAAGACAGCAATAAATTAGGCCTTGTTAGTTAACAATATACTTTAGTTAGTCATTCATTTTTATTAACTTATTTTAGGCATTTACTGCAGGAAAAAAAGTTGTGGTCCAAATGCACTATGAGGAATTTATACGGTATTGTTAGTCCAGAATTGTTAAGCAGTCTGAATTCACTGAGATCTGGTTGGGATGCGGGAACTGAACTTAGCTGTCACACTCGATTTAAATGACAGACTCCTTGCATATTTTCATTTCTCTCTTGAATAATATAGAAAGTTCTTACAGTTATAAAATGGTGCAAAATCCAACATGAGCATTTTTTAAAAGTGTTATTGAGCTCAAAGGTATACTCAAATAAGGATACACAGAAATATATTTTTAATTTTTTTTTCTGATTCAAAAATCTGCCCCGTGTTGGCAGTATTATAGATCACAGACGCATTTTCTGGTTTTACTCATGTGTGTAGACCTCTCTGGACTAATGCTTTTGAGCTCAGAAACTTCTGATTAGGTCTTTTTCCTCCCCCCTCCTTTGAATTTACTTCTAACGTGTCATTCCACATATGCATAACACTACTTCTGAAATTCCTGGAGTGACTGGAGGGTTTAGCCATGGCCCACATAAACAAAACACTGGCTATAAGTCATTTTGTCAGTTGTCTTATCTGCTATCTGAACTCACTTGCTCTTTATAGCATATGCCGCCAGAACAAGGGCTGATATTCATGACCAGAAATCGAAGCTGACAGAGTCTGTGAAGGAGCAGCAACACAAACCAGGATAAGCTGCTGTAATTTGCTGTATTTGTCAATACTGCATTTGAAAGGAATATTTTGCGGCCTGGTGACATGGATGATAAATGACTGTTTGCTGCATTGTACCACATAATCTTGATGAACTGACACATCATTGGGAATCTGTATCCTCGGGGCAAGCTGCTAAGGAAAACAAAGTTGTTGAATGAAGGTGCCCTAGACAGTCAAGCCTTTTCATATGTAATTTGAAGGTGTACTAAAAGTGCTGACAAAACCAAAATGACGAAGTGACTGCCGTGTCTCAGAATTTGCATTCGATGGGTGTGTCTAGAAAGAGTTATTTCCAAGAGTGTCTGAAGGTGGGACTAATTACTGCTGTTATGCTTACTGATTTCATCATGGAAAAGCTAACGATAGGAATTCACAGCCAAGTCATTTGAAGTCATTACTGAAAACAGGAGATAACCTATATTAAGAAGTTGCAGTGAGTAATGATACAGTGCTGTTGGAACCCAGCAACAGTCCACCTGATCTTCTGGCTCCTCTTTAGCAATGAGACATACTTGATGTACAGTTGCTTTTGTTGGCACATATTAGTGGGTGCTTTTTTCTTTTTGGCTTTTTTTTTTTCCTCTTCAGTGCACCAAATTTTTTCATTAATATTTTTATTAATACTGTCAGAATTATTGTCATTCTGATACAGCCAGGAACACCATTGACTGTAAAAGTATTTCATAGAATCATAGAATTGTAGGGGTTGGAAGGGACCTCGAGAGATCATCGGGTGCAACCCCCCTGCCAAAGCAGGCTCCCTAGGACATACATTTGGGTTTATTTAATTACGTATGCTCACTGATGCTTGCCAGCTTGGAAAGAACCAGCTTAGTTTACGAAGTGAATCCCACAATGTTAAGTGGAACAGATTTGCTTGAGTTACTGCTGTAGGCTTTCAAGCTCAGAGGTCTACAGCAGCTTGGAATTTTCCTACTTGTGCTGAGAAAACGTTGGTAGATACTCTGAAGGATGTTGGGGATGTGTTCCTCAGGGTAACAGAGGGAGTTCATCTTCTGCTGTGGCCACCAGCTCTGATGTTTAACCTGAGATAGCACTTTGCTAAGTTGCTAAAGATTCACGTTTGTGTTGCCCATATGATGCTGTGTTGAGAAAAGCAATCCTTTCTCTGTTGTGAAGAATATTTTCCATACTCTTGATAACTAAATCAAAACTTTGAGAAAATGTTAATTGGGAAATAGAAAGATTTTTTTTTCTTCTTCTTCCTGTCTTTTGATTTAGAAAAGGAGTAAGAGTTTTGACGAGCGACTTTACAGGTTCTCCTCAAATCTCTGGCCAATTAGCTCTTTGAACCACAGGGTCAGAACCTGCCTGCAGTACCTTTTTGACTGCTTGTGCAGTGCCTTCAGAACATGTAGCCCACATGAAAAAAGCAACGGTCTCCTCACTCATGGTTGGTCAGGTAGGTAGTCATCAAACATGCATGGCTTTGTCTCATGAGAACACCGCGCACCTTCTCTTCTCAAAGAAGACCGACTCTAAATCTATCAAGTTGACTTTTAACTTTTACCAGAAGAAAACATTAATAGAAAGCTGATGTTTTTACTGTAGGAAATACTGGAACATACAGACCTTGAATAATGTTAGCACTGTCAGGGATAATAAATACATTAACACTTTTTCATTGTCGATGACAAAACATACCTGCTCAGGCACATCACAGGTTATGAGCGCCTTTCCTGGAGGATTAAGTATATTGAGTGTGGAGAGACTTACATTGGTACTCACTATTTTTTCCATTGAATGTGTATGTCTGCTTTCTTTTTATTCCTTCATGTTTCATGGGGATAATGAAAAAAAAAGCTACCAAAAATTTGAGATAACTTAAGGTTACTGAAGTAACCAACAACTCCTCTCTATTACAAAATGGACTTTGAAAGCTTCTTCACTCTTTGTGTGAATTAATCTACTGAAACAAGTTTTCCCACCCAAAAAATAAGGGCATGTTTGGGTTGCTTACTGAAATGTCTGAGTACTATCCAAATGCAACTTGGTTATGGTTTTTCACGATAGCGCATAATTTGGTGCAACTGAATTTGCCTCTTCTTTGGATGTTTTTCTCTGTGCAGCAGTTGCTGAACTTCAGAGTAGTCTGTACTTTTCTATAACAAGCTGTAATATTTTTGGAAACTAGGAATATTTTTTCTTAATTATTAAGGTTGTCTTGTTTTTCATTAGCTAAGGCTGAATTGCTTGGAAAAAATAGCATTACATACTATAAAACAAAGGAAAAGCTCTTGCTACTGTAATTTATTAGAACTGAAATAATAGCACTGTTGGGCTAGGTAGTGTTCAAATTAAGAGCTGAAAGATGGTTTAAGGTGTAGCTTGCAAATCAGGTATAAGTCAAATTACAGGGGAAAAAAGGTTGGAGCAGAGTGAAATAGCTCATCAACATAGGCTAGATATGTAAATTGGGGGGGGAGGGTGTAGTTCTTTGGGTTTGGGTTTTTTTTAAAGTTGCCCAGCTGTTGCAACGGAGAGATTTAAAGAGGGAGTTAAATTAAAACCCAGCTGTAGTGGAGTTGAAGAAACTCTTCTGAGGCAAAAAGGAGAAGGCACATCACCTATCCAGAAATAAAGCAATAGACAAGATCGATGCTATGGTTAGGTAGCAATGCCTTGTTTGATGCAAAACATGTATTTGCAAACAAGGTGGTTTCCAAAACCAAAGGAACAAGCTCAGAAAGTTAAGTTCAGACACATTCTAAGTGAACGTGTGCAGGGAAAGGTTGAAATTACTGCTCTGTTGTCTTTTTTACTCTTTTGGTTGTTTGTTTTTCTTTCCTGTCTCTGGATGTTGGTTTTGGCTGAAAGAGGCCAAATAGGAATGGGAATGAAAAGGCACCAGAGGGATGGAAAGGGAGAATAACGTGATAAATAAAAATTGAAGAATGTAAGTAAGAATTCATTGCAATTATTTGAGGGAAAAAAACAGGTTTTGCTGGAAAAGTAGAGAAAGGGCCAAGGCTGCAAATGGAAGGCTGGAGTAGTATATGTAAATGGAAGTCAGCAGATGAGAGAGTGAGTGCCTTGAGTTTCATATGGAAAGAGAGTGGGGCCAGAGCCCCCATGGGTTGGAGAGGAGAGTCTGGCCATGTACTTGTTGGGACTTCATTGTAAGAGCTTGTGCATTTGCAAGCTGGCTCTGATGGAACAAAACCTATTTGTTTATCCTTCTAAATATTAAAATCCTAAAGGTGTAATAAGTTTTTGAAATTTTGCAGCTTCAGAGCCAGGAGGTAAAAACCGAGATGTGCCTAGAAGAGACTTCCTTCAAAGCTACATATCGGAAATAACTTCTGCCACCTCTCCCCATCTCACAAACACTTTTTTTTTATTTTATTATTAACTGGCAACTCTTTACAGACATATAACTTCTCTTGGCTGTCTTTTCCTATCATTTACTTTTCAGCACCTGATGATGTAGCTTTGCATCTTTGACTGTCTGAGACTTGAAAGAATCTTTGCCAGAAACATGTTACTCCTTCCTGTTTGGATCCGTTTAAATGATTTCTTTTAGCTCCTTGGAATCACATCACTGGAATATAATTTGTGTTGTCTAACAGTCTCCTTTCCTGTAAAGACTCTCCAGGCTCATTGTCTGATTGAAAAATAGTCCTTTCCCTTCTCCAGTTAGAAGATGGTGGCTGTGGTGAAACCAAATCAGAGTCTTGCTCCCAACCAGAGTAAGCATTTGTGCTGAAGCACTCTCTTCTGTCGTCACCAGGTTTACATGCAGGGATGCTGAAGCAATCCATGAGGTCAGGGTGGTTGGTTGTGGGTTTTTTTTGTTTTTTTCTTGGTAGCACCATTAGATACAGATCTAGAAATGAGGTGGAAGAAGTAGAGGAAAGCATTTCTACCAGGAGAAAACTAATGCAACCTGAACAAAATCTCAGAGATGGTATCTCCCACCCACATATGGTACAATTAGTAGTCTATTTGAGCACCTAGCTACTTTGCTGAGTAATTGCTTTTTTTGATAGAGGTTGGTGAGGAGATGTGTGAATTGCTAGTCATGTGATCAAATTAACCTTCAGGGTTTTGTTGGGGCTTTTTTGCTGAGTTACAGTTTCCATCCTTAAGACATTACAGTGCTTGTGATAAAATATCCAGTCCTTTGCTGTTCTTCTTGTTAGTACTTGAGAAATCTGTACATCTTGCTTCAAACTAAATTTAACTGTAAATGTACAGGTTTGTTTGTTTTGTTTTTTTTTTTTACCAGTGTCAGCAAACACTAAACATGCAGAAACTTCAAGTAAGTTTCTGGTGTGCAACAAGATGTTTTAATTTGACTTAGTTCCTTTAAATTAGCTGGGCACGTTCAGAGCTGGATTTGTATGAGCAGGAGTATATAGATACAAGGGTCTATAAGATACATGTAGTGGTGTGGTAGGCTCTCACTGAAAGTGGCAACTGTTGTTTTAAGGGTACAGGTCATTTGAAGTACTACTTTCCAATTTCTGTGTGAATCAACAACACTTTGGGATTTTCTGGTTCTGCTGGAGTAAGTGAACCTTCCCACACATGGGACTTGGGTTATCCCAAATCTGAACCAGATTCCATAGTAATCCATAATAGTTTCACAAGTTCTTCCTTCAGGTTCAAAGAAACTTAAAGTAGCATTAGGAGAAGAGTAGCCTGCTGCTTAGGAATACAGACAAACAGAGCTATAGTCAAAAAAGCACAGGGTAAAAATACAGATCAGTTTCTTTCCAGTACTTCTTATGTCACATGTTTCACTGTTTCCCCCGGAGACAGAAAACTTCCTCTGCTGTTTGCAGAATAAACATTTCTGCTTCCTATTGATCCAGGAGAGACATAGGCAATCACATTTTTTTTTCTTTGTTTCTTTTTTCTTTTAAAGAATAACAAGAACGCTGAGAGGCAGAAGCATCATCTGAAGCCACTCTTGACACAGAATCCACTGCAGAATCCTTAATCCTTCTTATTAATCCTTTAAGACAAAGATAGCACTTATTCTGAGACTTGTGTAACAAACGAGAAACATAATCAGAGCTATATACTTTTCTAAATTTTTTGAAACTTCTCTTTTACCTTACAGTGGCTGTTTTCAGAGACCTTTCTAGCAGGTCAGCAAAACCCCTCTGCTTTGTTGTGCACCTCTGTGATGCAGCCACAGGACTGTCATGTTGCTTGGCATTGCTATGCTTCAGTCTTCCTTCTCCGCCCTGCCCCTTACCCACCCTCTGTGGAGTTTGTACCATGCAATACCTTTGTTTGATGTTGGCATCTCTCCCTTTATACTTCCAGTTGACAGTGAACAGTCTATGTTTGAAGCAGGATTTTAAAAAATTTCCTTCAAAGCTGATGGAGTGTCGTGCTGCTGTGTGCACCCTCTTTCTTACGGACTTTGCTGTTTTCGATCTCAAACATACTTTGAGGATAACTTTATAAATGCTGACTTCCAGTTCATACTTTTCTTCACAGAAATCATTCTGTGCTTGACAACATTTTCTTTTAACATTTGAATATTCCTAAATAGATACCTGGGGCCTAGTGAAGTTCTGTTGCTTTATTGAATAATTTTCAATCCTCCTCATGTTTCTTAAGGAGAAGAGTAAAAAAACCTCAATTTTCTCTATGTGTGGGGTTTTCTTTAAGCTTTTTTTTTAAAAAAAAAACAAAACATTTTTTCACCGTGATTTGTTTTATCTTAGTCAGATGGCTTATTTAGTTAAACCTTGGTAATTTAGAAACTGCCCCATTAGCATTAGTCTTAAGTTACAACTGTAAGAGAAAAACAAAAGAAGAAATGACCTTCCTGAAATGCATTTTTTTGGGAGGGTCAGCATGAAAGTGCTCAAAAGCACTTGAATACGGAAATATCTTTTGATACTTTATTTTTTGTTTCTGCCCTAACCATGCAGTCAGATGCTGGGTGGTCTGGGTGTAAAAATTGCTTCTGTTTTGGAGCGCGAGTGCCAGAAGTCGTTGCATCCAGGGTCATCAGTTCGATCCAGTATCATGGGTGAAAATATCATAGCCAGTTTAGGGGTTTTTCTCTTTCATTTTAGATTTCTTTTCATTATAATAGCATTTGTAAGCTTTAGAGAAAAAAAATCCCAAAGCGAACAGTTAGGGCTTTAGCTAGAAACCTCAGTTCGCTGCTCGGATATTATCAGAAAGGCTTATTTGTTTTGTTTGTTTGTACATATATGTGTTTTCAGACTTAATTAACTTGCACCTCATTGTAAGAACAAAAGGAGAAAATGTAATTTTCTTCGATATCATCAAAATCAAATAACTCTTGCAGCAAATGAAACATGATTACTCAAACGTCTTTAATCCGTAGTTTTTGCTATGACTTGTTTCAGCTTCGCGATGTAGATCTAAGCTGGTGTCTTGTTCTTCCACTGTTGGGTGCTGACACTTGTCTGTATTTTGCTTATACTTAATGAATTTAGCAGTCCAGAAATGCCTTTTCTCTCTCTGTCTCTCTTTTTTTTCCTAAACCCTCTTTATCCTGCTATTCCCAGGAAAAAGATCTCTGATTGTACAGTAACATTCAGCAATTCAAGTCTCCATTTTCTTCATGTGCATCAGATCTCATTCCTCATACTTTAAAGATAAATGTTTTTAATTTACAGATGTTGATTCTGGTGGTTTTAAGGATGAAGCTAGGCATCTACAGGATGATAGATGATGTGTTTAAACTTGTGCACTTTTGCCCTTTTAGTATGTTAAACATTGCATTGCATTGAAATTTATTCGGTTTGTTTATTTTTTTATTGGTGAAATACACAATGGATATTTAGCATTTTGAGAATGAAGGTGATGAAACCACTTGAGCAGCATTAAATGTCTGGCAAAAAAAAAAGAAGCAACAAAAGAAAACAAATGAATTGCCTTTTACCTGAAGGTTTATATATGAATTTTAAAGAGTAGTACGAGTTTGGAGCATCTGTGTGTCTTATCTTATTAAAGTGTATTATAGATGCTAACAGGGAGGTGCTAGCAGCGCCTGTCAAGAGAGGTCGGTGTGGTCAGCAGTGTGTGGCCTCCAAGGGCTGACTTCTGCAGGGGTGGGCCCTATCTCTAAAGTAACGCTATTTTTGGCTGGAAATTGTGAATTGTGAATTATGTTATAAGCATTAGGAATAGTTGTCTTCAAACAGCTACGTAGCATGAATCCATATGTCTTCTGTTTACTTTGGATGTCATGTTTAGATATGTTTAGATCTCTTCTACGAAGTCTTCCCCTTCAGAAAATGTAGTTGTCCCCATCTGGAAGAGATAAGCATTTTTGTTGCAGGGGAGGAAGAAGCTTCGGGCAGAAGGGCAGGCAGTCGTGCTGGCTGTGCCTTGCTGACACAGGAGGACAGTGGTAGAGCCGGCAAGTTCAGCGTGTGCTGCTGGGTAGGTAATTGAGTGCCAAAGTCGAGTTGGAGTCTCCTGATGAAATTTTCTTGAGAAATCCTTTGCTGGCTCAGCTTCTGCTTTGCTATTTTGTAAGCAGCTTTCTGACTCCAGATTTCAAATTCAATTTGCAGTCCATTTTAAAAGCTGAGCGGTAGAGCACACGTTACTTCGTTTTGCAGCTGGATACAGTAAAACGAACAGGTCGGCAATTAAACTTTTGTTAAGTTTCATTCAAACCTAAAAAAGAAATTAGAGTAAAAAGAAAACAACATTAGTTTTCCCATTTCTAGTGCAACCTTGTTTACGTCTTAAAACACTTTTAACAGGAAAATCATCATTGTGCAGTTGTGTAACTAATCCATTAGAGGGCAATCTAATATTGCTTTGTTGGGGAAGAAGCACATGAGATGAGAGAGCCAAGGATAGACAACAGGTACAAGTTTGATAAGGTGGAACTTAGTTTTCTATTTTAAATTAAGCTGGTTTAATTGCAGAATGTGTGTTAGCTCAGTAACAGAACATGGAAAAGAAAGTATTTCTTCTTGTTAGGACATTTGAGTAAATGTGATGGATGTGTGTGTTATAATAGAACCTACTTGAAGTCTGCCTAATTCAGAGAAGTGGAAAAATAATTCAGAAAAGCAAATTCTGTCTCCTCCTCCTAAAATATATTTACCATCTGGTTGCAGCCAAACTGCTCAGGGAAGAATTTTTGTAACCTTTTTGAGGAAAAACTAAGCATGTAGATTCTCTTTAAATAAGTAACAAAGCAAAAATGCTATTGAGATCAGAGCACTCAGTATCTGTTTTTAAGAACTCAAGACATTTGATACCTTTATTCTCTCAGGTTTTTGAAAGGTAGTAAATCATAAAACCTCAGAATGCTGTTTCTAGTTTCAACACTTAAACAAAATATTATCCCATTAGCATACTGGTATAGTTGTAGCATCACTGCCTGTGCTGTGGATGGAAGCAGTTTGTAACCTTCATGCCTCTTCCATCTTTCTGCAGTCTTTGATGGTGACTGGAAGCATGAGAAGGTGTGTGAGCAAAACCCCTGCTTTGCATTTTCTCTCTTTCTTAAGCACGTGCTAGTAATCAGGGCAGAAAAAAAGGCTTGGCCTTGGATCAGCTTTTGGTTAGATGTGATATGGTGCCTCTTAATGCTGAGACAGGCAAACAAAATATATTTCATATTTTATTAGGGATCTTTTTTTGGTTTTGGTTTTTTTTTCTTGACAGATAGGAAAGCGAATTACTTAAAGTAATTGGATTGAGAAGGTCCCTATGTAGGGTTCAGAAGTGCAGCTGTGAGTACCAGACTTGAAAGACAGTTCTGGAGAAGTTTTGGGCTGATAAATTTCCTAAGTGTGAATGTGAATATTTAAAGTGATTTGCAGGGCATCTATTGTGACCGAGCAGGCCATGGACAAAGTACAGCATTTGCAGTGGTGTACCAATCAATGATAATTGTATCATTTCATAGTTCAAGAAAATGTTTTATATTGTAAGTTAATAAAGGTAGCCAATTTATGCGTGATGCTTAAATGCACTGTGTTGCATTTGGAAATTCAGCAAAAATAATCTAACTATGCCTACAAATTGAAACCTTTTTTTTATTATTATTGAATTTTCCTTTGCAAATCTGAAACAAACTGGTAGCAGTGATTAATATTACTGTAAGACGAAAAGCACTATAATATGCTCATTTCTGCTGCAAGTGGTGCTTATTCCCTGTGGAGTGAGACTGCAGAGCTCCTTTATTTTTCTCTGAAGTACTGAAATGGAGCTAGGGCATCCATCCAAAACCCATGCTTGAATGATCCAGTCTTTTATTAATTGTACACAGATGAGAAACTCTGGCTTTCTTTTTTTTTTTCTTTCTTTCTTTTTTTTTTTCCCCCCAGAGCTGCACAGAGCCAGCATATATAAATAGTCCTACAGCTATTCACTTTCTCATCAGTGCTATTTTTATCAGTGGCCCCTGGTTAGTGCTGGTTCCGTTACAAAGATGATTGCATGTGTTTCCCAGAGGGTCTGCACACACCACTGCAAAGGAACACGCGGCTCTAGTGTGTTGCCTTGCAAATCTGGGTAAATATCACACCTAAAGGTTAAGGGTGCTTATTTCTTAACTTCTGCCCCCTTTGCAGCACTGCTGCACAGGAGTCTCTTCTCTGATGATTTTGTCAGCTCTGCAGTGGGCAGCAAAGTGAATTTTGCCTTACATTTTTATTTACCTAGAGACTTTACACACGGTGGGACTGTTTCATATGCACGGGATCTCATCTTAACAAGATAAATGACATTAGTAACCTGCTCAGCTTTTACAGTGGAAAATGCTGTTGTTGGTCAGCTGTCAGGGGTTTCTAGTGTGATTGATGAGGCAGGTTTAAGTAAATGAAAGTTATTAATCATCTTTGTAAAATATGTCAGTCATTTATTTTTTTGTTTAAGACCCCTTTCCGATTTCAGCAGCCCAGGTAGTACTGAGTTGTGGGGAGTATTTAAAGGCTGCTGCCCCATTGAACTTGGTGGAGCATGAGGGTGATCCCATCACTACCTGCCTTCTGTGAGGCTCCCACGCTTTCCTCCGATAGCAATCGGAGAGAAGCACAGGTAGAGCAAACAACCCAGGAACTGGAGTTCTCTTGACTGTTTCACTAATCTGGTAGTTAGCGATTGCTCCACGAGAGTGATGTTATTGTGAGATATCAAGAAGGAACTGTATATTCATTGCATATCATATTACCTGAGCCATATGTTCTGGTCTGAAATAGTTCAAAGTGGGTGGCCTTCTCTGTGTACTACTGGGGCCACCCCTGGGAATGGTTTTCTGAAAAAAGTGACTTTCCCAGATGATGAGAAACTGGGGGTGGGAAGGGGAAATCTGTGGGTGAATGACTGGCTCAGGCTCCAACTGGATTGATTGCACTGGCATAGATGGTTATCTTGTTTAATTGTTTTAGATAGCTGTGGTGGTAATTGTTGCTTACAAGTCTTGGAAAAAAAATATTATAAAATAGAAAATCAAAGCTACATAATCCGTGAGACAACCAAGTTCTCACATGAGAACACCTCCAGCTTATTATTTAAAGTAAGAAAAATTTGTAATATCTACAGCAGGTTTTTTTTTCTTTTAATTCAATTATTCCCTTTGTCCCCAACGTTCTTCCTTGAAACAGCTATAGTGGGAGAAAAAAGAAAAAAGCAATTCTTGTGAAATGCTCTCATGCTTACCAAGTTTAACAAACCTGATTTTCCACCCCCTCTCCTCCTCTGGGGATTATGGAGTGGAAAAATGTAAATCTGACAACTGAGTATTTTTGATAAAGAGTTCCTGCTTACACCATCCCTTTGGAGGTCCTCACTTATGCCAAAATCAGAAAATACATGGGGAAGGGGACAGTTGTTCGTGTTTCTGGTTTACAGTAAAGAAAATCAAGTGGGCAACAAGCGGTGATAAAGCAGGTAAAAGATTAGTTACTCACTATGACAGTCCACTGTAGAAGCAGAAGAAACTATGCTTCTCTAACTAGAGAGACACCATTTTCATTGGTGTGACTTCTTTTTCCTTTCCTTTTTTGGTTGTTGAGGGATGTTAAAGTGACTCAGGGTAATGCTTTCAGGATGCTAACTTGTTAGAGATAATCTGTTGGATAATCTGTTGTGAAACTTTACCTCCCTGGTCACATTGGTAATTTAATCTACTTAATCTAAATTTTAAAATTAGTATGACCAATTCATTAATTTGTGAAGCAGACCTGCTGCATAGTCATCACCTACAATAGTTAAGGGAGGCTGTAGCTACCAAATTTGGTTGGTGTACATGCTGCCTTCAAGCAAGACTGGTTGCAATTGCAAGATCAAGGAGTCCAAGTCTTGGAGATCTTGTGAAAATCATACAGTTTAAGCACCACAGAAGTTAATAATGTTGTCCTGGTGGTCCCTGTCTATGTTAAATAAGCTTCATCAGCATTTCCAGTTTAATTCAGGGACACACAAAAAAATGGGGTTTGCCTTTTGGGAGTGGCTTCATGGGGAGGGGAAGTGCCACTTGAAAGGTTTCTTCTTGAAGGATCCATGGCCAGAGATTCTGAGTTGGTGGCAGCTATAGCTTGGGGACAGCCCAGTCCGTGCTCCTGGACATGGTCTGTCTTCTGTTGCATGTCCTGCTAGGTGGTTGTATGGGATGTTCTGTATGCTCTCTGGGCAGCTTGGGCTGTGTAGCACACATGGTCTGTATCTTTGCCAACTGAAGGAAGGAAGAGAATGACTTGAATGTTTCTTCTTGCTGTAAAACCTACTCAGTTCAGCCTTTTTGTTCTTGCTTCTGTAGGTCTGCATTAGTCCAACCTTCCTATGTATGGTCAGGTGTGAGAAAGGAATGAACACAATTTGCCATCGTTTGGGTTGTGCGCATCTCTTTTAAAAAGGCAATTATTTGATGATGGTAATGAACTGCAGTGAACAGTAAGCAGAGAAGAGAAATAAGTGCATAAATATGTCTAAGTATCTGCCTAGATAACTGAATACCAAGATTCTGCAAGAGATTTTGACCTTTTTTCTTTGCCCCCCTCTGCACCCCTGCTATGGCTTAAAAGGTTTCCAGTTGTTTCACTCACTGAAGTTTCCTTTTTTTTGAGAAATTGCTTGTGCTTCAAGTCTGATTGCTCAGTAAGAAGTAATGACATAAAGACTTACCTAAACCTGACTTTTTACTGTTTCTCAAGTCAGTGTCATTTAGCCATTAGCTTGTCGTATGAATAATTCATTCATGTTAACATTCAGATGTTACTTCCTGTATCATTTGCATCCACGTATCCAAAGGATGGCAGATTAAAATGCAGGATTCCAAACATACATTATATTCTGTGTCAACACAAGCTATTAACTGCGTTATTAAGAGCAATGCAGCAGCACTGATGGACCTTACCTAATGTGACTCTGCCATTTCCAATGAAATTCTAGGTCGCCCTATCCTCTGGCTGCTGTGTACAATATTTAGACAGATCAAGCCAGTAGAGTATATGAAAAAACGATGGCAAGATATAACCAGTCCTTTCTCAACGGTGGTAGGAAAACTGCCAGGCTTCTAGGCAGTTTACAGCTTGTGTGTTAGTTTTCTTAGTCAAATAAATTAATAAGTGGTCAGCATTTTTCTCAGATGTACTTCTGTCATCCTGTTTGATCATGTATTTGATGTCTTAAAGAGCCAAGGAGAATGTTTGTGATATGGAAGTCTGTAGAAGTTAATAATTGCTATTAATGAATAGCATTAAAGACCTTTTTTTTTGAAATATGTTGAACGTTGTTCTCCCCTGCTTCCATGGTAACAAATAGAAACTATACTGAGTCTTTTAAGCCTTTGCTTCAGCCAGTGGTTACAATTTGATAATAATTCAATTTAAAAAATGGGAACTCTGGCTATCCTGCAGTAACATTTACTTAATTGGCTCTTGGGTACAGCCACCACTAAAAAGCTGGAGCATTGTAAATGACTTCACCGTGCTTCTAAATAATTGGTTTCTCCTCTCTAAAAAATGTAAGCTTTTCATCCTTCTTTTTTTTTTTTTTTATTTTTTTTTTTTTTTTTATTTCTGCTATGCCAATTAGAGCCCTACATCTTTGGTCCTTGGCTTCCTTTTTTTTCTCATTCTGAATCAGCATCTGTTTTTTCACATTCTCCTAGTTTGACTCCAAATGCCAATCAGATGTGTTTGATGCCATTTGCATACCACAGCCTGGAACCCAGATCTGTGCTCAACTTTTGCCTTTGCTGTTGTGCTTATTGAACATAAATTAGGGGTGACACAGTTGTGGTTGAGGATGTAGGATGGTGGTTTTTGCTGTTTCTTCTCTGGATGTAAAACATGTACTCTGAGTCAGGTTTGTGGCCAGGTACATCAGATGAGTGTGTATTTGTCAGTTTGTATTGCTAAGAAGAAATAGAATTGTGTTTGGAGGTTATTTCAGGAACTTAATCAGCTGTTTTTTCATTTTTGATGGGGACTTGGGAGGGTTAAAGGTGAAATGAGTTCTGTTCAAATATTAGTGTATATAATGGTTGGATGAAACCATGGGATATGGGATATAATCTGATTTCTTCGTAAGAAGGGCTCTGCTGGGCTTACTTTTCTTCTCGTGACTGATATTAAACATGGATTGATGGAGTACTTATGGCAACATTATTCCAGGGTTTTGTAGGCTGAAGGTTGTCTTAGGCTAAAGACTACATGTATTATGGTTTTTACAGCTGAGCTTTGGCTGTATGGCTCTTCTAGCTAAGAATTTAAGCTCATTATTTTGCAGTAAGATTGTTTGCTTCCTGACACTATAACCTGATTTACAATGAATGCTATTAGTAGGCTGCTCTTTCATAATGAATATAATCGGGCTGAAGACATATGAAACACAATTGATAAATGCTGTGTATTGATTTTAAGCCTGACCTGATTGACGTACCAAAAGAATAACCAACTTGCCAATAATAGGCTATTTGTCTAGCAAAATAAGTGTTAAATCTTGGCAAGTATTTGAAATTGCTTTAAGGGGTCACTGCTCTAAGTGCCTCTTAAAGCAGATCACTTACAAAGATCTATGCATCCCTTTATCGCTTATATGCACATCTGCAAGCGTATAAAGGAACCATTACAATACATGGAATGAGAGCAAGTATAGAAGAAAGCACATGTCTATCCCAAGAACATGAATTATCACTGAATTCTGGCAATATTTCCTCCTGGCAGTGTTTTTCCTCTTGGAAATACTTATTTTGCTTTCAACATCCAAAATTTGTTTGATACTAAAAAAGTTTCTCCCATAATTTTAAATGAGAATTTTCTATAAATTGTGTTTCTTTAATGTCTGAAATAATATTTTCGTAGGAAATTAATTTTATACATTCTATTGGCTTTTTCCCTGTTTTAAATCAGTAGCTATCATTAACTGCATCTAAATATGAAGGCATGTTGAAAAAGAGCAGTGACATTTACAGACCACAGAAGTTCTCCTGCAGCTCCTGCCTGTGATATTGGCTCTTGTAGTTGATTTGGGCTTTTCTGCAGTTGTTCCTGTGAAGATGGTCAGTGCTTTGCCCACTCAGAATCTCTGCTGTTGAGAGCCTTAATTAACTATGAGGGGTCTGCTGAATCAGCCAGGGAAAGGGGAATGTGCTGCCCAAGGGGCCATGGGCAGGGAAAGATGTTCTAGGCCAGGCTGAAATGGGATCCAGGACCATGGACAGGATGGGAAAGCCCCCAGGGTTGGGGGTCAGGGCTGGTCAGACCCCTTAGTGCCCTTGGGGCCTGGACACAAGCAGAGCTGGCGGTACCTGTGGGGAGTTAGTCTTTCCACCTGTTACCCGTGTGGATGTGTCTTGCTGTACACTGGAGGCTCACGTAGATCTGATGTATTCAAGAGTCTGTGGGAAATATGTGGTTCATGGTGGCTCTTGTTTGGATTGTTTCTGACTTGCCATGAAGTGTCCTGCTTGCAGTTCAAAGGGCAGGAAATTCAGTCGTTGGAAGTGTGATACTCTCTTTTTAGTTTCAGAAATAAACGTTACCGGTTTGTCTTGAGTGGCACAGGCCACCCAAGTGAGCGAAGCTACGATTATTTCCTGGTCTGTTTTTATACTGAACGTGTTTGCAGACTTCATTTCCTCCTCCGTTTGAGCTTTATCTGCAAAGTTGCTCTTTTTTTCTCTGTGATGTGTTTTTCTGCAGGTGCCATTTTATTTTATCTTTTACTTTTTTTTTATTTTATCTTTTACTTTTTTTTGGTAACCTGTTGTTGCCTACTTGGTGGCGGCACTTTGAAGTGTGCTTTGCATTAATGCTGACACAAATGTGGGAGCCGGGGGCTTGCACAACTTCAGCATGTTCCTTTTGAAATACGTTTAAGCTGCTGTCTTGCACTTAGCATTTTGTGTAATGTTTTAAGCAGCCTGTTTCCTTTCAGCCAGAGAGTGAGGGGGAAGTGCTCTGCGGGGTAGCCATGTCACTTCTCATGTTAAATGCAAAACTAAACAGGGGACTCTGGTGATTATTTCAGTAGCTTTCTCTGGACGAAAGGCATCATCTCCTGTGTCCTGGCCAGATTCCAGCTTGAGCAGTTGCACTTTTCTCAGCTGCTTGCTTCCACTGACTCCAATATTTGAGTCTGCTTTGCTTTTTAAACTGCAATTGTGTTACTCCCCAGTGCAGCTAAACTTGGGTTGTTTTTTTTTTTTTGCCTTTAGTTGGCAGCCTTTCTGAGTGGATGTGGAGTAATCACTGTGAATAAATCGGTTTATAGTAGATTTGTTAAGTGCTTGGGGTTCCTCGGGAGTCGGGTTATTTGTAACGTATTATGTGTATTCATGTTATTTCCTCCTGTAGGATTATGTAGGAGTGTGCATATTTACAGGCACAGCCCATAATATTTAATGGTGGGGTTTTTTGTGAATAGTCTTCAGTGTTTTAAGAAAAAAGATTGTGACATCATGCAGAAAAATTTGTGTGCCTTTTGGAGGCCTTGATTATGTTTTGGAGAACCTGTGTGTGCTTACTCAGTCAACTGAGGACTCCGGTGGTGTTGTCTTGTTCTTTAAATGACATGTTGCATTCTTCATTGATTATAAGTTGTGCTGCTGCTGCAAAGGATAAAAGTTTGTGGTGGTTTGCTTGGTTTTCTTTTTAAATCTTGAACTACTTGTAACGAGGAAAGTGCTAAGTCGATGCTTTTTTAACAGACAGGTAGTGCTTTCACAGTATTACAAGGTTGGAAAAGACCTTTAAGACCATTGAATCCAACCATTCCTGTCCTATGCTAAACCATATCCCTAAGTACCTCGTCTACCCATCTTTTACACAATCCAGGGACTGTGACTCAACCACCTCCCTGGGCAGCCTGTTCCAGGCCCTGACAGCTCTTTCAGTGAAAAGTTTCTTCCTAACATCTAATCTGAACCTGCCCTGGTGAAGCTTTGTGCCATTTCCCCTTGTCCTATGCCTGTCACCTGGCTGAAGAGACCATCACCCACCTCTCTACAACCTCCTTTCAGGTAATTGGTAGGTGGTGATAAGGTCTCCCCTCAGCCTTCTCAAGGCTAAACATCCCCAGCTCCCTCAGCCACTACTCATGATATTCCATATTGCCTTTTACCAAGAGTTTCTTAAACAAAACTGCTTACCTTCACTTTGTGCTCCTCTCTGCATCACCCAGCCAACTTTCTGATTGAAAAATGCTCCTGCACAAGTATTTTGCATATCGGCATGCTCCTTCCTCTCTAGGGGACCCACCTCCCTCCTCACCCTCAGCACCTCTCGAGACAGTGAGGCAGGCTTGCCTACACAGAGGGCGTATAACCCCACTGCAGCAACCGCAGGGCTGTTAACACCTTGGGGATATCCTGGAACTTTCTCTGTGCAGTTATCTTGGGGTGCTGTGTGTGTTACCTTGCCAGCTTGAAGTTACAGCTGTCTTCAGTGCAGCACTGAAGCATCTATTCTGAAATGATTTGCAGATATGCACTGCTGAATTAATTCTTCAGCCACCTGGGACTGCATACTGCTGGCTGGGCATCGTGTTGGGCTGTGCTGCAGTGACCCTCTTCTGTCTGCATTGGCTTCGGAGGGTCATAAGCTAGAAATTAAGCTCTTCGAGACCAGTACAGTGGTGCTGAAGGTTTTGCAACCTGGCTGGCATGGAGTTAGGTAGCTGTAGTGTTTCAAATTGACTGTTTTCAAAAACATAAAGTTCCTAGCTTTGTTTCCACCTCCCCCCTGCCTCCTTTATTTTCTGTAAAGTTTCCTCAGACTCATTTAGTTGACATCTGCTTGAAAAGAATGAAAAGGTTCAAATTCATGTGGAGTCTCCAGAATCCAGTAGCTGTGGCTTTTAACTGAAATAAAACTCACCCCCTAGCCCCTCTGAAATATCTGAACACTTTAGAATAAGGTGCTAAAAATAAAGAAACTGGCGAAAATTAAGTGACAGCTTAGCACCAAATATTTCTAGATTACTGGCATATTGAAACGTTCCATTTATTATTCAAATAATGAAAGATTCAATTAGACAAGAATTAACATGACTGATAGCATTTACGGCGTTGATATTATTGAGTAAATTATTGTGTTGTTCTGTAAAATGATGGATACACCAGGAGGAGGTCCTGGCAAAGCACCATGCCTCCAAAGTGTGTGCAGTAGCATGCGTTTCACAAATGTCCTGTGTGATGGGTGGGACAATTTGTGCATCTTTGTGTAACTTCATTTGGTGTCCGTGGTTTTTAAAAGTCCGTGATGGGGGGTGTGTATGTGTGTGTGTGTGTGTGTGTGTGTGTGTGTGTGGTGAGAGGTTCTATGAGATGCAGCCAGCCGCCTGTTCCCAGCAGATGGCAGGATATCCCAGTATATCCCATCCAGCCGCCTGTTGGGCACAGCCCAGGCTGCCTTCTGTGCATCTCTGCGTTTGGTGTGTTATCTGATCGATGCGGTATACTTCCAGCGTGGGCAGGCGCCTCTAAGGCTGCCGACTACTCCCGTGTGTTGCTCTTATGAAACTTTTATGATGATTGACCTTACTTGGGAATGTTCAGAGTCTTTGTGGCGGGGTGAGGTGAGGCATTTGGGAGCAGATGGTGCCCAGGTCCCTTTGGTGGAGGGAGGACACGCTGTACGGGTGGGTGGTAATGGGCTGTGCCATGTCCTTCTCGGCTGCGCCAAGTCACACAGGACGGCTGTGAGGTGGAAGGGATCCCGCTGCTCGAGATGCTGCTGAGGTCATGCCATGGCTCAGGCTGTGGTGGGGATGCAGCCACGCTCAGCGCTGGGCAGGCAGCGCTTGTTAAAGGAAATCCATTTCCCCTTTTAACGATCTAAGCAACTGGCTGAGCGTGAGATACGAATTCCTCTTTGCGCAGGGAGAGCGCACATGATTTTTAGAAAGATATCTAATATCCACCTTTTACTCAGTGGTTGAAGTCTGCTGCTAGGATTTTAAGGCAAATAACCTTGCATCTGCTCCAGAGCCAATTATGTTAATGGTCTCATAGATCTAAAAGCTGTGGCCGTATGTCAGGCACAGGCCTCTCCCGCAGACTGTCTGTGTGCAGATAAAAGGGCACCCGACGTACACCGTGTGTGCGCTGCAGATTAAAGTATCATGCTTTCTGCTGGGTTTGTGCTGTGATCTTTCAGTAAATATTAGTTACGTATTTTAATGAATAAAAATGAAGTAGCAGAGAACTGACTCTACATTTCGTATTGATATTAATTGTTTCAAGTTCAAAACAGAATAAAGTATTGGGAATAATAATTGCTAAACCTTCTGAAAGAGACCACAGCATATGAACTGTGGAATTTTGGGGTTTGTGAGAGCTGGTATTTTTTTTAGGTAATAAATTACACAAATTAGAGCATCTGTTCTGTGTGTTGTGGGTTTTTTTCTACCAGTATTGGTTAATACTGTAACACTCATGATACCCAAATATCTATAGAGGTATCCCTGTTAGCCATGTTCTGTGGAAGGCACCAGAAATGCTAACATCAGGTCAAGACCCATGTAAAACAATTTAATAATAGTTGAATAGTTATTAGCTAATACCTGTCTATTGGATGATGCTTTTGTGAATAATTGAACACATTTGAGGGCAGGGTGTTGTATTTTCAGTTTTAGTAATATTTTTTAGTGAGGTGGTTTTAATCAGGTCTGATGAGCAGAGGGGTCCCTCTGTGCTATGTGCTCATGTTACCTCCAGCTGAGAGAGGAAGAGATGGACCTCAGCCATCCAGAGAAGCTGAAATAACCCTAGTTTCATTTCAGCCCTACCTGAAACTGGAGTTGTGTTACTCAGCAGCACCTGTATCAGCTCCTGTAGAAATTAACCTCACCTTGATCTAGGAAATGAAATTTATCTTAGGGAGCCACTCTGTAAGCAGAACTCTACCTTTGAAGAGACAATTGTGAATACCACTTTCTACCTTTGATGGCTTTTTTTTTTTCTTTTTAAGCTTTTGTACTCTTTTATCCTTCCACGCTCCCCAATTCTGATAGCACTGACTTTTTTCCATAGCCTCCTACAAAGACCAAGCCACAAAAAATTAAGCAATGAAAGTGGAATGATACTTGTGAGTGAGGACGATCTGTGCAGCCCTTTTGTTTCGTTTCTGTTGAGGTGAACATGTCAACAGCTGTCAGCAATAACGCTTATTCCTCCTACAGCAATGTGATGGATTGATATGTATACCAAAATATGTTAAAAATTGAAATAAAATATGCATTTTTTCATAATTTATCAGCATTATGATGGCACAAAAAAGCCAGTCTTATGAATAATACAGAGCTCTGCAGTGGGCATTATGTACTGTAGGTAATAAATGCAACGTCTCTCCTAGAGTACCAGGAGAGTTGTAAAGCAGAATGCATTAGTTCTGCTTTGTGATAATAAATCATTTTAGTTTGTCAGAAAGCTCTGGCTAACTTTTACTCCTGAGGTATGAAAGAATGCAGTGCCATACGGCTCTGGATGGTTTCTGAAGTGTTTAGGCTGGCTCTGAATCTCCTGGGTAATGTTTTGAGTGAGCGATATGGTTAGATAACAAGTGGCAGTATTTCTCAGGTATCGATGTTGTGATGCCTCCTGTTGTTTTATTGCCTAGAGTGGCTGATCGCGTCCTAATTGGAACTGTAGCTCTTCTCTGATGTTTTGTGTCTCTATTGCAATATGGCTCCATGTCTCTCTGAAGAGCAGTGTGACTGTGCCGAGTGACAAACCCCTCTGCTCCTTCGGCGTCTTTTGGAAGGGGCAGAAAATTCAATTATACTTTTCTTTTCCTTTTACATGCCTAAGCGCTGGTTTAAGCAGTCATTGTAAAAATTGCCTTTCCCTGAGCTTCCCCACGTATCAGCTGATCGCTGCTGCAAACAGCCCAGATGATGGCAACAAAGAGTAGGTAGAAGCAGACCTGATCTTATTATGCAAGATTAGAGGAAAAAACTACCTGTGTAAACTTCACTAAAATATGTGAGTTATCTTGAGTTCATTAATTTCGGTTTAATTTTCAGAGCATTATGTGTTCTGGTGTTCTTAGGAAAGCTAGTAGAGTCTTTAATCCATGCTTTCCTAAATTGCACAGTTCGTTATTTAGATTTAGGAAGATGGACTCTTCCCACTTTCTAGCCATGATTTAATGGCAGAAAGTATAGTGAAATGTCATTAATAAATTTTATCATCTGTACAAAATATGCTATGATGTATATACAGCATGTTGTGAGGTAGTGTCTGAAAAAAATTAAAATACATTTTCTCAACTCCCTAATACTATGTGATGTGCTACTGCAGCCTCTCTTCTTATGTATGTTTCCTACCTGAAGAAACCCTTATGAATTACTTTTTTGTGTGTGTGTTTATAAACTTTTAATAGACTTACAATATCCCAAATGATTAGAAGACCAGTCCTATATTTCTGGTGATGCCTTGTCTGTTTTTATTGGGGTGGATGCACATGACGATCTTGAGATACACCAAATAAATTCATCTTGGATAGGAGCAGCCCACTAGCTGTTGCAGATGTTCACTTCTGCCATTGGCACACTCTGACAGCAGCCTCCTTTTCCTCTTCTTGTCTTTGGTGGGAGAAAGTGAGATCATCCTGAGCTGGAAGGGACCCAAAAGCATCATCGAGTCAACTCCTGGCTCCACACAGGACCAGCCAAGCCAGAGCGTGTGACTGAGTACACTAACCAGATTCTTCTTGAACTTGGCCAAGCTCAGTGCTGTGACCACTTCCCTGGGGAGCTTGTTCCAGTGCCTGACCACCCTCTCAGTAAAAAACCTCTGCCTAATATCCAACCTAAACCTCCTATGTCGAAGCTTCATACTGTTCTATCTCTGGTCACCAGAGAGGAGATCGGACCCTGCCCCTTCGCTCCCCCTTGTCAGGAAGCCACAGACCGCGATGAGGTCTCCCCTCAGCCTCTGCTTTGCCGGGCTGTACAAACCAAGGGACTTCAGCCTCCCTTCATAAGACTTCCCCTCCAGATCCTTCACCATCCTTGTTGCCCTCCTCTGGACACTCTCCAATATTTTTATCCCTCTTTGTGCTGTGATGCCCAAAACTGTACACAGTACTTGAGGTGAGGCTGCACCAGTGCAGAGTAGAGTGGGACAATCCCCTCCCTGAACTGAGTGGCAATGCTGCGCTTGGTGTAGCTCAGAATACAGTTCTCCCTCCACCACCTCACTGGGCAACCTGTTCCAGTGTCTCACCACCCTTGTAGTGAAGAACTTTTTCCTAATGTCTAATCTAAACCTACACTGCTCTATTTTAAAACCATTGTCCCTCATGCTGTTGCTACATGCCTTTGTGAACAGTTCTTCCCTAGCTTTCCTGTGAGTCCCTTCAGGTGTTGGAAACCGTTCTCATAATTGCTGGTACTGTGTGCCTGGGATGCTGCTGCAATGTGGGGGAGAAGGTGGATAGTAGTACCTGCATGGTGGTCAGTGGCACTTCAGAAGGACCCTGTTGTTTGGCCGTGTGTCTGGTGCCCACACGAACACTAGCACTGCTCAGTTGTCAGCAGGGGCGGTAGGGGCTGTGTGAAGCATTGTCTTTTTCTGCCGTCTGTAGAAATGCAGGAGGGGCAGAGAGCTCCCCGGGGTTTACATGGAGACTTCATTACTCTTTTTGCCTTGTCCATCACGCGCTTCCCTGATGTAGGGTGCGTGTCCTTGATGTGTTCCTCAACTGATGTGACCTGTGTGGCTGAGTACGTAGGAGTAGCTCCGGTCTGCCCTCCACGACAAACAGCATCTCCCACTTTTTCTCTGTAGTTTGGTAAAGTTGAACGCATTGCTCTGAATTCTGGCCTGTCTATTCAAATTACATCACACAGACATCACTAAAGTTTTCCACAGAAGATTTTGTGGCTTTTACGTTACGTCCCTTTAGAATAACTGTCCAGTTCTTAAGGAGCTCTGGATGGTGTAATTAGTCTCATATTTATGGTAGCTGCTCAGCAGACCTTCCAACTTCAAATAATTTAGTGATACCTTACTCTGGGATTGTTCATGGGAAGTATTGTCTACTTTAAAACTTCAATTTGCAAAAGAACCTTTTTTAAGATACTGCTGTTCTTTAATGTGATTACTCAATGGTGTGATTAACTGTCTTTCTCTTGTTTAGAAGGTAAATAGTAATAAACAGTTCCATTAGTGTATTTAACAAACAACAGGGTACTTTGTCTTACAGAAACGCAAATGGGGTGGTGGTGGTGCGGCATTTGTTTTAAAGCAGTGGTGTACTGTCATTTTTACTTTGCCTTTCACACTTCTGAGTGCTGGAAGTGTTTTCTTATTTGTGTATTTTTCTTTCAACCTGCCCCACAGTCACTGGCTGCTCACCAGAGTCCTGTATTGCAATTTCATTTGGTTTTTAGGGTCTGCGTGCCTGAACTGAAATTCTAAATGCTCAGTGTAATTGTCAGAGAACAATATGACAGAATCAAAGAGATGTTGTAGTTTGTTTTGTGTGGTAAATGGAAACAAAGCATTTTCAGAACAAGCTGGGTTAGTTCTTTTCCCTCCCTGAAAATAAAGGGAAGCTGATGTGCAGAAAAACTAAATGACATCGCAAATCTTAGTGATTATATCAATAACTGTCAATCATCATATCCATCTACTTGGCAAAATATCCATAAAGCCTCCAGACCCTCTGAACAATCCTGTCTTTTATTTTGATTTATCCTCAGTCCAAATAAATGCCAATTTCCTTGTAACTGGAAAAGGGAATTGATGAAAGCTAGCTGTATTTGGGTTGGTTAAAAAAAAACTTGGGGGGAGATGTCTCTGTCTCTTCCATGCAGTAGTTGGGTGTGCTTGGTCTGGCGTGCAGAGGTGCTTGTTGGCAGAGCCCATATGTCTGATGGCAATACTGAGGTCCTACCTGCACATGCTGGTTCACTGCACAATCGCAGTACTGCTGAGCTGGCTTTGAGGTGTTCATTCCCTTCCTTAGAAACTTTGGCCACAGTATTTTGCTTGACAGTTTCTGCCTTATTGTTTTGGGATATGTTGTAAGGCTTTCTGTATAGCTAATGTGTTTTGAAGTCTTTCGTTACGGCTGTGGGCTTTCGGTGAAACAAGAATTGATCTTTTAAATCAAACTGACTTTATCATAACACATCACAAAGTGTAAGAAATGCTTCATCCCTGCCAGAAAGAAGTTGCTGTGGAAATTGCAGGAGAATGTGACATGGACCATTTGATCTAATGGCTGAATGTGTTTTCAACAAAACGTGATGTAGGCTCTGTTCTTTCATCTCATTTGTCCTCTTAAACTTGTTTCTCAAGTGTTTCACGTCTGTCTCATTTTGTGTGTCGCACAGAATCACGCAGTGCTGCAGAAATGAAGCTAGTAACATACGTTTTAATGCTGAAAACTGAAGCCACAGCATTATCGCACATGAACAGCTTTATCACAGACAGGCTTGTTCTCGCAGGTGCTCCATAAAGCTGCTACGGAGAATAAAACACCTGGAATCTTCAGATCAGAGTTTGAAGAGTCTGGCACTTGGATGCACTTGTTTTTTCTTGACGTCTGTATGCCGTTTCAGCTTGCGTTTGTCACATAGTACACATGCTACTCATGACACGTAGTCTCCATGATAGAATGCAATGTGTTTTAATGACAATAACCATATGCAAAAAATTAAGCCAGGGTCCTTTCTGTATGTCTCACTAAGAGATCAAGTGCAGTTGCTGTCACTGATGAGGTTTCTGATTCCGGGAACTGCATTAATGCGTTAACCTGCAGAAGCTCCCTTCAAAGTGGCAGAAATAACTCCTCCTTAAATTTAAGAAGATCATAGCATCGGGGTAAGTGCTGCCTGGTGACAAGTTGAGGAGGGGCGTTCAAAGCAAGACATCCAAATTCGTGCCAAGCTTTTATAAGTATATGGTCTGATGTAAATGGAAGAAATAACTAAAATCTTACTCACTGAAGGTTTCTGTTTGTGCTTTGTGGGTGAAGGGAGAAGGAAGAGGCATCCGACAAGGGCTAGATTAGATGGTGTGAGGTGAAAGAGAGGAATAGGTTTAACTCAAAGTGAGGAAGAAAGAAGACCATGAGCAGATACTACTTAAAGGCAGTAAGGCATACTGAGAAAAGAGAGAGAACTGAGGAAGGTATGGACCACATGTGAGATGTGGGACCTGAGTCAAGCTTCATTACGCTAAGTGTTGCTGCACTCTCCCATCCTGTGTTGTTGCATAAAGGATGTTGGGACAGGCTCACATACACAGATCTTTCTTCACAGGACCCAGAGCTGATGATACACACTAGCTCTTAGCAATAAAAGTTACTTTGGGCAAAAATAGGGTCCCTGGATGAGCGTCTTCCCCTCTTGGGCAGGGTATGGAACAGGACATAGCTAAACTTCATAACTCAAATGAGAAAATTGCTATAAGCGACCCTCTGTACCCACTCACCAGAGCTGAATCTGGGTTCTACCTATGCCCTTTTTCCTCTGTGGCCTGATGCTGCATTTCCCCATACTGCAGGACAATCTGACCGATGCTGATGTTACGTTTGGATTCGAGAGGTGAAAATGCTTCCCATCTTTCTCTCTGTGATGTGATGTGATATCACTCCTTGGATCTTCCTCCCTGTCTGGGGTTCTAGAAGTTTCTTCTCCACATGATTGTCACTTAGTAAAAATTTACTGTTTAAACTTGATTTTGGAATAATTCTATGGAAATAAGTCAATAGAAAATATATAAAATGGTTTCAGTGTAATTTCAGAGCATAATAAAAATGATGAATACATAACTTTACTGGTATAAAATTAGCCTCACAACCTACCTTTCTCTTAGCTAAGATCTAAGTCTGGGCTCTGACAATGAGAAACCCCCACTTTTGACTTACTGTTGTTTATTTCCTTTTGGTCAGACCTGTTTGTTTTATGAATCCTTTTTTTTTTCTTCCTTAAAATTTTATGCTTAAGATTTCCATACAAATTACTTGATGTGACTATTTGCATGAGGAAAATTACCTAAAACTGTAAAACACAAGCACAGAAATAAGGATATGCAGCACAAGGTGTCACAGCAGTGCTCTTTCATAAACACCTTCTACTGGAGTAAACTGAGAGGAATTGTATATTATATGAGTAAAATAAATATTTCCTAATCCCTAAACACTTCTAAATCTTCAGCAGGTGCTTGGGAAAGATTCTGTATAGCAACATATAATTATGAGTCAAACTTTTTAGATAGGAAGTCTGTGGACTATTTCCCAAATTACACATAGGGTTGCAAGACTGCATTTGGTGCTATTCTTTCAATGGTATTTGCAAATATCTATTTAAAGGTTTAACCTCTTTTATGTATACTTAAACACTTAGCCTCCTTCCCTTGCTAGCTAATTGATAGCTTATAGCGCCTAACGAGTCTGTTCCAAGTGGCGATGGTGGTACAGAGAAATGGCTCTACCAGCTCCAAGATGGTTCTTGAAATTCTTGTTACAATTTCTTGCGATGATATTTTGGGTCCAAACTCTGAATATCAACAACAGACTTGATTAGGCTTTAAAAATGTTGTATACCCTCTACTGTTGGTTTACCGCGTCCTCCTTTTCTCACTGTTGTATCCAGCATATTTATGAAGGCCAGTGAAGGAAATCACTACACAACCGAAATACATATTTGGATTTCACTCTGAAGTGACTTGCCACATCTGATGGCTTCTGGCTGATGGGTTAAAGAAAGCCTACCTGCAGGAAAAAACATTAAAGTCAATTTTGGCTCTGCGTTTTCTAGAGTCACATATAGAAGAAGCTTTTTTGAAAAGAAACAGTATCTATATGCTCTCTACTAGAATTCATTCTTCACATGTTGCTTAACAGTTCTTGTAAAGAGTCGTTAATTGCCCCCAGTCCTCTTTTCAAATATACCAGTTAAAAACCTCTTTTCTTCCATTTCCATTCATAAAAACACTTTTACAGCCTTCAGAATTATTTCAAGATGTGTAAATGCATTGTATCACAAAAAGAGCTTACCCTGTAGCTCTGTAATTAATTTCTGCAGCCAGTTGTTCTGTTCCTTTTGTTTTTCCTTTTTCCTTCCAGTTCTGATTTCTCTGTATTTACTTGCTCTGAATTCTCCAAACAACTACATCGTGGCCTTTGTGAAAACACGATGACCCAACAGAGTCTCAGCTACTATTGTGTGTAAGCAGGGGGTAACAGGAATCTGTTAAAGTTTTTTTTATAATGTGATACCCTTAGAGATGGAGCATTATTGTTTAAGTGTATTTTGTGTTTTGATAATAGAACTTTTTCGGACTAAAAAACCAAAAGTATTTTGACCTAAATTTCTGTGCAGGTATGTTTAAACAACGCTGTGCCCAAGGGATTGATTCTTTGTAGTTTACAGTGTGGGGATTCAGAAATGAAGAATGGCATTGTTAGAAAATAGACATTGTTAGAAAGCATTGTTACAAACAGGACAATTTTCCTCTTAAGACATGTGACATGTATGGACTGAACTTGTTTTGATGGGAGCAGGAAATGAAAACAGGTTCTGTCACCTAACAGTTGTTTACATTAGAGAAATGCACTCTTCTATAAAGTGCCTTTTCGCTTAGACTTCAATACATTTTATATTTTCATATGAAAATAAGACTTTATATCATGATGCTTACTATAAATGTAAGAAGCGTTCATTCTACATTATTGTCCCTAACTGGTTGTTGCTCCAGTGTGGATGTGGGCTTTTGAAAGGCTTCAACTGGTTCTTCCGTTTCGATTTCCCTACTGTCCTATTATCCAACATTCTCCACTGAGGAGCTCATTTGTGTCCTCATGATGTTCCAGTGTCTTCCAGACCTTCAGCTGCTGAAGAAGGACTCATAATGGTAGGATAATTAATTCTCTAACAAATAACAGTTACAGAATAACAGTGTTCAGCATGGACTGGAACCAGTCATTCAGTGCATCTATTAATAATGCTCACATGACCGCTGTTGGACGTTTCTGCTCAGCGTGGCCCAGCACAGCCAGTTCAGTTCAAATGGTTCAGTTCTGCAAGTTCAGAGCTTTAACTGCTCACCTCCTCCATGCAGAGATGGGAGCACACTCTTTGTCTTGAAAGATCTTGGGAGGAGAAGCTCTAAACACCCAAGTTTTAGCTCTAAAACAGATAAGCACATAGTTTAAAAGAACCCCCAAACAACCAGAGATCATGACCTTCAAACTTATGCATTCTTTTATTTTTTACATTCCCAGAAATAATCTATGTCCTTTAGTAGTATTTATCTGGTTATTTGTTGTTCTGTTGGATTTGCAACTCAGCCGTGCATAAGGTCAGCAGTTTTTATTGTTAAAGACCATTTAGGAGCTCTTATTTATTGATATCTTGCATAATTTATATTTTCCATCTCTAGATAGTAATAACACGGTGTAATAGATAATACTGGTTTCTAATGATGTACCAAATGGGGAAGCTGTGCAGAACAATGGGTTGATACTATGTTAGTAAGTGTAATGGCTGGTTGCGTATCTTCCTTTAATCGTTGAGCTGTTTGTTGTGACCCACTGCTGACCTCTTTAAGAACATTTTCCTTGTCAGATACGTACCGTTAGCTGGTCTAATACCTTTCCTAGGTAATTATGCCTCATGTAGGCAGTGTCCATGCCACGCAGATCAATGAATTGTGACTTGACCTGTTTCACTAGTTTCCAAAAACCAGAAATCAATTTCTAGTGATGTTTTACAATTGCAGTGGTTCTGTAACTGGAGTAGGAGCTCTAGAAAAACCTCTCATTAAAATAAAAATCTATTCTACACACCTCATTATGTGAAGCATTTGCCTTGGGGAAAACACCAATAAGTTTCCAGTTTTCACAGTGATCATTACGCTTTCTTTGTGAATGACCCCATAGAAAGATTCTTTTAGCCAGGTGCCATGTTAATATAGGAGGGGGAACTGTTAAAAAAAAAGAAATAATCTGGAACTTGTGCCCATGATATACCTTAATTTCAGAAGATATTTTCCAAAATATCTGTAAATTCCTGGGTAGCGGTCATTAAAAAGCTTGTATTGAACAAGCTGTGTGTCATACTTCTCAAATTCTCACCATCCACGTTAACGGTCTTTCTGTCTTGATTTTTTTCCAAGCTGATGCCATTTTGAATAGTTGTTTCTTGCTACTCTTCTACAATAATTCATAAAAGAATGGTTATGAAAGCATTCAGATGAATGGAAATACCTTCTCCACCTAAACCATTAAAAATCATGAGAGATGAGTTCTTCAAGTGGGCTGGGTTGACCCTGGCTGGAGGGCAGGTGCCCCCCAAAGCTTCTCTCTGACCTGTCCAGCTGAGAAGGGGAGTAATGTCTCGACTGTTTCCAATCAGTGATCCCGCTTCTCAGCTAGCTCCCCCAGTTATATATGGAATGCGATGCCATATGGGAGGGAACATTCCCTTTGCCAGTCTGGGCCAGCTGTCCTGGTTGTGCTCTCTCAGCTTCTTGTGCACCTCGCAGGGTAGGGAAAGCTGAAAATGCCTTGAGCTGATGTAGGCACTACAACTACCCAGCAATAACTAAAAACATCAGCGTGTTATCAATGTTCTCATACTTAATCGAAAACACAGCACTATACCAGCTACCAAAAAGGAAATTAACTTTATCTCAGACAAAAGCAGGATAGTATGTTACCAGACACAGCCTGCTTTTGTTTGTACTGGGAAGGTAAGGTTTGGTGAAAGCTAATTTTTTATACATTGAAGTGCTTGAAGGGCGGCGGTTTATTTGGACTGTTTTGTGCCTGCTTTTAAGTGTTGGCTTTCTGCTCACCCATGAAGTAGATCAATCTTGAAAACATGTTTCTTCCCTTCCTATTTCTGATGAAGAAAAACTAATTCAGAAGGAAACGACTGTTGTGACATTTCCTGTTCTGAAACCTCCTGTCAAAGCTGGGAGAGCAAAGCGCTCCCATCTGCATTAACATCCCACTTGAAGGAAGATGTGTCTCGCGCATTCATGTCCCGCTGCTTCAGTATTGGTATTTCTGTAGATCAGAGTCATGACAAAGCCACACACATGCAAAGAAACCCCCATAGTGCCGCAGCTATGGTTGTTTCTATTCATATTTCATTGGGATTAGGTGGGGGGGAGGGGGGTTCATGGCCATTGCAGCATCTGACTAGGCTCCTGCATGCTGGAATACATTCAAAATTTTGGCATGTTTGTAATGTATCCTTTCCCTGTTTTTTGTCAGCCTTCTGTTCATTTTTACCATGTTAAGTGTATGGTCACAACTTGTGACAAGGTGTAAGGAATGCCATTTTTTCCTGTCGGATTTTCTATGGGGAGCTGGCTGTGTTTGGATTTTGTGTTTGCATGGTTCTTAGCCATACCTGCCCAGCCAAGATGTGGCGGGCAGAATGGGGAAAAGTGTCCAGCAACTGGCTGTCAAAACTACTGACTTTCCTTTTCCACAAGATCCAAAAGGCAGTCCATCATATTCACAATGAGAAGTAAAGCACAGTATGCTGAAAATGGATTTAGAGTGGTTTAACCGAACGTGTTTATTTAAGCAGGTAAAAATCTCTGGGTAGGTGAAGAGTGCCTCAAGTGGTGTATTTTACTTCATATTTGGAGGAATTTGCCTTTTTGTCCGCTCCTATTTTGAAAACTGATCCCTGGGTGCATTGTGGAATCATGACATGATTATGTGCCTTCAGTTTATACTTTTCAGTTTCACTGACATTAAACAGATAAAACTGGCACTCTCCTTTCTCCCTTTATGTGCTGTCCATTGGCTAGATGGACGTTTTCACTTTCGTGTACTATTCAAACTTTTGCACCAAGAAATTCACAACTAACTTAAGAGAGGTTGCTGGCAGCTGTGAGGATATATTTACTGTCACAAAATGAAAGCTTCAGTCCTTCACTCTTCTGTTCTCTGCTTTGTTATTTCAATTTATTTCTGCGCTTACAGGAGTTCCTCATTAGTATTAAAACTGTCTTAGTAGTAAAACTGCTGTCGTATATAAAATACTATACATTAGCCTGATGTAAACTAAAACCTGAACAGTTTTAAAACTCCACGATCAGTTAAGTCATACCTTTTGATTAAATTGGCCTAGCATTACATACAGAAGAATGTTAATACCCTCTTACAATTTCTTCATTAAACATTAAAGCAATCTGGGTGTTAAGTTTGAAGAGAATGCAGAAGAAAAGTGCAATTATCCTCTGCCATGAATTTTTTCCCAAAGTAAATCTGACCTTGTGGATTGACCCATGTCTTTACTCTGCAAATTCTGTCTGATAACTTAGAACAAAGGCAGCAAGGGAGTATTGGGCGTGTGAAGCAAATTGTGTCAGGATCACAGCAGCCTTCTGAAGATCTTCACCTTGTTTTACATTGTTTTGTGTGTCACTTCATTTTTATATACTGTCTGCATTTCTTCAGTTGTATTCACTGTTTAATCTGAAATTGAGAAGTTTCTCCTGTCCATGGAAATGTTGGCCAATTTTGCTGGAATGCGGCTGTGGATTACTATACATTTAGATTGGTGGCTTAGTAGATTTACTCTCTTTTAAGGCTGGGATTAATTTTTAAGGGTTTGACTCTGTACATCTGTCTGTATTGGTGTACATGCAGGCTTTTCAAGTATTATAAAGCCATGGTGCATGGCAGAGAATGATCAATTATTACTTTTGTTTCTTACAGTTAATGAATTATCTGCATCATGGTTGTCAGTAGGCTTACTGGAAAATATTCACTTCTTAATCAGAGTTTTTCTGTATCATTAATGTTGTTTGTCCCTCTTTTACTGTCTTTAATATTCTCTACTAAGACAGCAGACAGCTGATTGTTGATTTTGTCAGGTCTCCACTCCTGCTTTTCTTTTATTATTGCCTTGAATGAAAGCTTTCAAACTCTGTATTGATTAAAGCTTGAATTGAGTCCAACTTTTGCTAATATCCTGCCAAGTACTTAACCAAGTCAATCTAGAGATTGCTTGATAAATCAAATTGTGTTCTTGAGAACCTATGGGTCCAAAAGGCCATTTCTTGTTGACTGTAACTATATGCAAAGCAAAATCATGAATCGTTACTCAGTCTAGATTATCTTTTGGGGGTAGTATCAAGTATGCTATGATGTTGGATCAGGCCAAGTCATATACAAAGTTTAACGAAAAATTAAAGTGAAGACAGCATTACATTATACATGCACATGCTTCAGGGTATGTGTGAATATTGCAGAGGACTCAGCTATTTTTTAAGTGCATGAACTGTTTTGTCTGCTGACCTGTATTCTCCTTTTTAAGCTACATTTGACTCTTCATGAAGATAATGTTACTTGATATTGACCTTGAAATGTAATTTTGAAATACTATGGGATACATTGCAAATGTAAATCTAAAATTTGCCTATCTGCTTATATCATTGAACGAGGTGATGGGACAGCAGAACTGCGTAGGGTCATCACTTCAAAGAGTCACGTTTAAAATGTGTTCCAGCAGCTGGCCCATGAAATTTTATGGCAAGCCCACTTAAAACATTGAAAGTGCACTTTTAAAACACTTTATTTATTTTAATTTTTACTTCTGTAGAAAGGAGTCTGGGGGGGTTGCTGTGACCGCAGTTTCAGAATACAAAGTGTCTAGCATGTGGGTGCTGACATGTGCTCATAAAAAGCATGTTGAAGGCAGGACCTAACTAAGCTGCATGTATGAACAGCATTGCTTTCTGTACTATAGTCTCTCCAGTGAAAGCCAGTATGCCTTCAAGTGTGAAAATAGTGCCACAAAATAATGTTGATATGACTGATAACAGAAGCAGCTGAAGAGAAAGACAAAGGCAGGTTGTTTGGATGAAAACTTTCCCAATTTTACGCACAGATTTGAAACATTTTTCATGGGGAAAAAGAAAATAAACCTCAAATGTGTGTCATAAAACCTCCAGGGAATTACCCCTAAAAATCACCTTTTAAATTATGTTTCATCATATTTCACTGAAGGTAACAATCAGCTAGAGGTTTATTGATTTATTGTCCAATTTCAACTAAGTCAGAAAATAGTGGGATATTGTGGGAGCTGTCATAAAAGCATGAAGTCCTTTCCCTCAGTTCCTTGTTCTTGAGTATGTATCAATATTCTATGCAAAAACTACCCTGATGGGGAAAAGCCCTCTCCCCCCTTCCCTGTAAAGCAGAAAGTTCCTCTGGCAGGTGAGCTGCTGCTCTTCATGTGTGGCTAGCACAAGGTCAGTCTTCTGAGCTGTTTATTCAGAGTATGTTTTTAACCAGCATGTTTATCACAGAACGAATAAACACCCTAATGCTTTATTGTCAACATATTTATTATCTGAATGTGGGAATGCAACATAGATATTTTCATCTGAAAAAAATAGATGGTGTGATGCATGAACATTTTGCCATAAGCTCTCACATAAATTTTATGGAAGAGTTACTTCTAGAAGCTCGAACCTGATACCCATAAAATTAAATCCTTTTGTTTAAGTGTAAGGTGAAAAGAGAAATGCTGCAAGCTTGATTTGGTTTCCTTGCTGACTTTATACTTACGCGCTGTTGAAGGATTTTTGTGTATTTTCTTTGATCTTGCAGTCAAGTCTATTCATTAATTCTTAATGCAGACCAAACCCACAACTCACTTTATCTTCCAGCTAGATTTAACAAGTTGCCACTGTGCTTTCTGGTATGCTCTTGTGCCTAGGCATTGACCCTCTGCAGCTAAAATGGAATATTGAATTAGTGATAATTTGAAGATGCACATACAAATGTTGCTTCTATTATCTTGCTTGTTTTCCACTGGCTTGCGGGGGTTGGGAAAGACTGACATTAAGATGATGAAGATGACACATATCCAGAGTAAATGAAAGCCCAGTCTAAGAAAAACCACAGATTCATGACACAGTTCTTAATTTTTTTGAGATTTTAAGATATGAAAACCCAAAAGAGACCTCAAGAATTCATCTCATTGAGGTCTCTGTTCCAGGGCAGGATGAGACACATGACCATCGTTGACAGATACTAGCCAGTCCTCCTGTGATGAGATTTTCTCAATCTCACTAGACCAAAACATTGGAAGGAATTGCTATAGATATGGATTTGGGTTCCCCCCCCTCCCCAGTCCCCTCTCACAGATTTCAGATTAAGATGATTGCAACTTCTATGACCAGTGAACATAGAAAACAATTAATGGTCACCTGCCTGTAACAATTTCTTGGACTGGAAGGCTATTATTGTCTCTCTTCTTTTTCTGTTAAAATGCTATCACCCCAGACTTTCTGCAGCGTGTATGGTGGACTTTCT
The DNA here is from genome assembly GCF_964237585.1 of Gallinula chloropus. Taxonomy (NCBI): domain Eukaryota; kingdom Metazoa; phylum Chordata; class Aves; order Gruiformes; family Rallidae; genus Gallinula; species Gallinula chloropus. The sequence continues at coordinate 36,274,060 of NC_140085.1, read as the reverse complement.
GTCCAGTTCATCAAAGCAGTTCCAGTTTGGAAAGGTGTTCTTAAAATTGCGTATTTGTCAATTCAGTAACATTTTCTGGTTTTATACATATAAAAACTATTCTGTCATCCAAGCCATTCTGAAATGGTTGATTTTCCAGGACCTGAGAAAAATCCTTGCAGATCTCATTGGTATCTTTTCTCAGCTTGGTAGAGAACAACTGATAACTATCCCTTAAATTGTCTGCAATTCAGTCTCAACCATATTTCTCTCTTCTGCTTCTGGGAATGTCACGTGTGACAGCATCAACAGCTTTAGCGAAGTCAGGCTAGATCACATCTATGGTCTCTCCCTTATCCTCTAGACCAGTTGGTCTGCCAGAGAAGGAAATGAGATTGACCTGACTGATTTCTTCTCGGAAAATCCATGTTGTCTGTTCCTTATCACATTATTATCCTTAAGGTCTTTAAAAATTGATTGTTTAATAATTTGTTTCAGTATCTTTCCAGTTATTGAAAGCAGAGTGAGTGCTTTTCACTCCTGACTGCTTTTTTCTCGTTTCTAAGGACAGGTGCTGTGTTTGCCATCCTGGCTCAAAGTTCTTCATTCTCTGTAAATTCTCAAAGAAATTCAGTCAGTTCATTATATGCTGTATAGTAGCTACCACCGGGCCCGACCAACCTGAGAATATCTAGCTTGCTAATATATTATTTGGCTTCTTTTTGGGTGGTTTCTTTTTTTTCTTCTTTTTTCCTCTATGGCAATACAAAATCTGTACAGTTATGTTGCTTTTTTCTTCTATTGTACTAGTGATCTACTTCCTGTTTTGAAGCAGGGGAATGGGGGTGTTTTAAAAAAAAATAACTGTATTATGTTCTGTTCAAACTGTTACATGGAAGATGCTTTACTCAGATTCAGTGTGAATTGCTACTGAGATAAAAGTAAAACTGACTCTAAATCAAGATTTCAAACAAATTTAAGTTCTGTTGAGCCATGGTTCCTTTTTCACGACTTCATAAGCTGAACTGAGGCATTATTGTTTTGAAATGTGTTTAAACTAGGCTCCCTGTAAAGTCTCTGAGGCAACAGCCATCTCTGCCAGAGCACTGTAGTTGAAGTAAACACAAAATAGTCTTCAGAGATGCCTGTCTCTCTCTACAGACTAGCTGTGAAGTCAGGATGAGTAAGTTGCTTATCTAGGCACCTAAATGATAAAGGTTAGACTGGAGGAATGAAGGTATGTTGGGTAGGCGTTGAATGACACTTTCGTACTGAGAGATGCAGATAGGTGCATCTGGGATGCCTGTTCATTTCTTTGTGTGTCAAAGGACTTTAAAGCTCTGTCTGTTAGATTTCTGGGAGCCCCACTATGACTGTGCTAGTGAAGTTGAGTAGAGCTGTGGCCTGAGCACTGTGTACACTATGTATTTGTTGCTGCTGCACTGCTACATGGTACAGCATTGGCTTATGCCAACTAGCATTCTTGTAGACCGTCTCGCTCATGAAAGAGGGCTTGTGCCAAGTAGGCAGGGTGAATGAAGCCTCTACTTTGGGGGTGAAAAAAGTGCAGCTGGTTGGATCTGAGCTGAGCCACCCGTGCCCCTTGCAATAAGGAGGAGAAGTGGGTCTGGTTGTGGGCTAGTGGTTGGGTTTGGGTTTTGGGTTTTTTTGTGCTTCTGTTTTGGGGTGAGGTTTGTGGAGTGTTTCAGATATAGTCGGTGAAGTTGGGTCTTAGATCTGGCTGCTGCTCATGCATTTCTGTAAATGCTACCCTTTGTCACAATGTTGTACAGCTAAATAAGTATCTTTCTGACATAAATTATATCCTCATGATATAGGCTGGCTGATCTGCTGTGTGAAATACCTCTGTATAAAAATCCTGTCCCGTATAACATGCTAATAGCATGGCACACGGTTATTTACTAATTACGAGCCATATCGGTACTGCCAAATAATATAAAAAATGAAAGTAGATGAAAGATGTTTATTACTTTGCATTTCTCCACAGAAAATCAGTTTAAAAGTTATTGTTAAATGAGAAGGAGGAAAATGGAAAAAAAAATGTGGTGTCATCAACATTTAATGTAGCACAAAAGATTAGTGGTCAGTGAAACCTCTTTGTAACTTGCTCCTTTTAAAGGTGTTATGTATTCAGTTTTACCAGGCCTTCCAGCCTTGCAGAGAAGCATTGGGCTGGAAGGGAGTGTTGCTCCATTTGAAGCAGCTATCTACAGAGTGTAAGTACATTATAACTGCATTGATAGTTCCATTATCACAGCGTGACTCTATCAGACTCAGTGAGGTTGCTAAGTAATCAGTCAATTGCTGGTCTTTCTTAAGAAGTGGGGTTCTGAGAAATAAAAGGAGTGCTGTATGGAAAAGTATTGCTTTTGGTGTTTATTTCCAGTGGGGAACTTATTTTAGTAAAATACCAGCATATTTTATTCAGAGATGGAACCTTGTAACAAATCCACACTGGATGTTTCAGCACGAAGCCCTGCCACACTGAATAGCACTAATGTACAAGGTCACTTAGAAATGCAAAAGAAAAATTGATAAGAAGAAAATAGAGATGCAAATCTGATGGGCATGATAAAATGGTATCTATCACATTTAAAACAGGTCATCTGTAGCAATAAACTGCTAGTTTCAAAACTGATACTCTTACAGATATAATGATGGTTCAGAAAATAGCTGCCATATCGGATAGGAGTCAGGTGGTCTATTACAGCAACAGCCAGATCACCTTTAGAATTGCCTGTTGCAAGGTGTCATTAAAAAGATTAGTTGAATCGTTGGGCAATCTGAACACTGATGCCAACATGTGAAAAATCCAGTGTAGAATCATTTTATTTCCCCTGAAATATTTCTGGTGTTAATATTGCCAGGCATTTGCTGTTTGGCCACTTGGCTTTCAAATCTCTCCCATAAATCTCGATTTCAGAAGTTTTTAATAGAAATTTTAAAGTATTAATTTGTGAATAACTTGATCGTTTAATCCTAAGGCAACAGAAAAATCTGGTAAATCTATTGCTGCCTTAATTCCAGCTACACAAATACAGTGTAGACTGAAAGAGCTAGCAAAATGTGAGGAAAAAGAGTCAGAAAATAAAATAGTTGACAAAAATCTTAGAGGGTTATTATTTAGATAATTGGCTATTCCAGCTGAATGAACATCTTTAAAACAAGGTTAACTTTTTTTTGTTGTTATATACATTCTTCTGGGAGAGCCTAAGCAACACTTGCTAGCAGGCAGTTCTTACAGAACAAGGGGATGGAGAGGATGAAGCTTTCTGTGGCCTTGTTCAGCTAAGATATTTTGAGATATCTCATTCCATGGTGTGGTGGTTTGACCCTGCCTGGAGGCCAGATGCCCACCAAAGCCACTCTTTCACTCCCCTTTTCAGCTGGGCAGGGGAGAAAATATATATTGAGAGGCTTAGGAGTCGAGATAAGGACAGGGAGAGATCATTCTGCAATCAGTGTCACGGGCAAAACAGACTCAATATGAAATAAAAAAAGAAAAGCATCTAATTTATTACACTACACTACAGTTCTCCACAATCTTCTCCTTTCCCATGGGGCTTCAGCTCTTCACTAGCTGCCCCAGCATGTGTCACTTCTATGGGGTGCAGTCATAGAATCATAGAATTTCTGTCTCAGTTTCTTGGGCCCTGACTGCTCCAGCCTGGTTCCCCACAGAGTTAAATATCCCCCCAGCAAACCTGCTCTGGTGTGGATCTCTCTCAATAGGCTGTAGGTCCTGCCAGGAGCCTACTCTAAAGCAGGTCACAGTGTCTTCCATGTCTCCACCCGCTCTAGAGTGGGATCTCTCCACAGGCTGTAGGTGGGATCGCTGCTCACCATCACCTTCCACGGGCTGCAGGAGGACAACCTGCTCCACCATGGTCTTCTCCACAGGCTGCCGGGGAATCTCTCTCTCCAGCACCTGGAGTGCCTTCTCCCCCCATTCTTTGCTGAACTTGGTGTCTCCAAAGTTTCTTACATATTCTCACTCCCTTCTCTAGTGGAAAAAAGCATCTGCATGCATTTTTTTTCCTCTTAGATATGATTCACAGAGGTGCCTATGACCATTGCTGATTGGCTTGGCCTTGGTGCCTCACCACCCTCACAGGGAAGAATTTTTTTTCTAATATCTCATCTAAATCCTCCCTCTTTCTCTGTAAATCCATTATCTGTTTGGGTCTGAGTGAAAAGGAAGCTGTATATGCCATTTCAGAAGTTACAGTTCTTCCTAGAGTGAGTTACAAGAACAGCTTCTTTGGTTATGGACCTGTTTTTACTAGGGTTCCGTAGCATTTGAGCATGGACTTCTGGAGCACCACTGTGATTCAGTTTTTGGATTCAGAACTCCAATACTGAAGCCACTCAGTGAGAACCCAGTTTTGAGGAGTCTTGGTGCATCTTCACCATGACAGAGGGTTGTAAGAACAGCTCTGCCTTTCCTTCTCTGACTACACATAACCTTCTTGTAACCCCACTCCTGTATCCTTGTGGGGAAGAAAGGGACAAGGCATAGAGCTGCAGCACACTGAGGAGTTGAGGGTATGGAGTCGCACTACATACATGCTTTGTGCAAAGAAATTCATGGAGAATCCAAGGCACTTCTGAGTCTTGAGCTCCTGCCCATAGTCCAAGTGTGGACTTGTAAAGAAACGAGTGTGTGTGCTACATGTGCTTTTTGGTGTGAATGTCATCTATATCTCTGCATTTGGATCTGATGCCATATTCAGGAACTTGAGTGAAGAACACTGAATTAATACAAGCCAGTTGTGTGATCCCTCCGAGTATTCCTGCAAGGATATTTAAGGGCCTCATATTCTTAGACAAGCACCAAATTAATCACAGTACTAAACTAGAAGTGAAGGCCTATAAAATTCACTATACTTTTTTCATCATTTGTAGAATGTTGACAAAACATCAGTGTACAGTATTGATAGTGGTAGCTATTGTTTGCACGTGTGGTCTAAGTTAATAGTGTATATCTATTTTTAACGCGGCTCTACAGTTGTGTTTACTGCTTTAAAAAGAAAGGGAAGAGACATGAAATTAAAAATCGGTGTGGGAATCCATAAAGATAAATGCTGCAATATGGTACAATTTTCAGGGGAGGGGAGTATAAGGATCAACCTTTAAATCCATTTAAGAGTTGTGGAGAAATACGCCTATCAGACAACATTGTTATTGCTACATAAAATCTGGCAGAGATCCGGATGCATGTTTCTTGTCTAAAACCAGTTGACTGCCATGCAGTTCGGATCATTTGGCTGTTGTGTGTGAAATGCTTATAAAATAAGGAAGGGTTCAGATTGTTTGCCTCCTCTATATTTTATTTGTGTGTTTGGTTAGAATCAAGTTGTGAATGTGTGAAAAGAAGGGTTTGAGGGTGGCGGTGTCACTTTTAAATTCATTAATAAATAATGATGAATTGATATTTTATGAATAATCCTTCTCAGAAAATTTTCAGTACAGTATAGGGGAACCACATACTCAAGTGTATTATTTTTAGGGAGGAGGTTTAGCATCCTCTACTTGGCTTAAAGATTTGTTGTTCTAAGATTTTTTTTGGTAGCAGATGCTGCAAGTTCTAATAGTTTCCAGCCATATGGTAAAGAAGTGAACAAAATGTACTGCAACTTTCTCTTCGTGTTCAGCAGCTGTCTCGTAGTGTTTTAATATCAAATAGCCTCAAACCTAGAAGAGGTGTTTTTCCTCATTATTGCTTGTGGTAAAAATGGCCTAATAATGTCAGTCTTCACTCTTACAGACTCAAAAACTTTGGATGCAAATATCCATATTATTTCCTTCTAGTGTGTCATTTTGAACTCTTCTCACAGGTTTCTTTTATCACAATGAGAGAATCCTTATGGAAATTATTTTTCTACTTCTGTAGTGAAATAACCAAACTGACATTCGCATTTCTCATTTGCTGCGTTATAAAGTTTTGGTGCACTCCACAGTCACCTGTTCTTTGGGTTGACCTAAAGACATTGCAAGAATCTGTTATAAAAAAACAGGCTTGCAAGACTCCTGCAGTGAAACATAGAGGTTTCAGTGCCCTGTGTGGAAGACAGGGAATTTCACAATCATTGTCAGTTTTTCGGATTGCATTAATAATGCAGTGTCACTCAATAGTAACATGGTGGAACATGAAAATGTGCTGTTTATAACAAGGTGGAATCCTAAAAAATACAAATTCACCTTCACCCACAAAAGTCGCCATGGCTGCATTACCAGTACTGGGTGGGGGTTCTGAGGAATTCTGCATGAGTTAAAACCCAGGCAGATGAAAAAAATAATGAATGAGTTGGAGGAAATAGGCCAGGAAATTTTGTTTTTCCGTGCAGTGTTTATTTTACCACTGGAACCTGTTTCTTAGGAAATAATTAGAATAGAGTTTAACAAAATTACAAATCTCATTTGTTATTTAACTCACAATCCAAAATAACCAGTTATGACCATATACATTTGTGGGAGGTATATTTAAACTATGTGCTGTGTTCTTTACTTCAACTTATAACTTATATTGGGATAAGACCATATGGGGCAATGACTTCTCAGCCCTACTCTGATGCTCCTAGATAAAACATGTAGTGCTGACCCCTGGTAGAGACCAGGAGCAAATTTAGGCAGATGATGAGGCTGGTCTACATGACAGTCCTTGCATTTCATTTATGGGTGAATGGGCAACTGTAAACCTGCATAACGCAATGAGAGTGTTACTTCAAATCCATTCAGAAATCACTTTTTGATATTAATATCAACAAGTCATTAGATTGTTTGTGAAGTAGGACTTAGAAATTAATTTGCTAAAGATTATCAGCTACACGTGATATACAGTTGAGTATGAAAACCTTCCTACATGGAGAGTTTGCAAATTCTCTGAACCACGAAGTTTCCTATAAATAGTTGTAAAAATACAAGGAACTGTGTTTGTCATGTAATCTTACATATACTTAAGAAGAAAATACAATAACATAAAATACACTAATTTCAGAGTGTGTGTATATAATTCATCATGGATAGAGAGGTTTTTTCCACAGGCTTATTAATTTAGCACACAGGCGGGTGGAGGTGGAGTGTGAAATTCAGTGAGAGTTCCAATTCTTAAAAATACTTCCTTACTGCCTCTGTAGCAAAAGAGCAACGTAGTTCTATTTTTAGATTTATGCATAGTAAAGATAGAAGTTCTACTCTGTATGTAACCTTTTAGTGAATTGTTACCATGAGTGTGTTCTTCTAAACACATGTAAAAAGCGTGTAAAAAGAGATTAAAGGTGTGGTCAGAAATTTTAGCTGGAAGGCATTTTTAACACTGCATGGGTTCATTTCCTTTACTGTTGCTATCTTGCAGGTATTTAGCATTTATAGACATCATACCCTTGTAATTGAACTTGCATGAATCATTTATTTACGAGGCTGCACTTACGGGTAATATATGTCAAGGGAATTCATTTTTTATTACAGCTGATGTAGCCATTATGATGTCATAATATATACAGGGATAAAGACACAGCTTGAACACAACTTCTGCCTCTTAAATCTGTGAAGCCCAGTGTTGTCCACATTTCTATTTTGGAAGCAGACGTGCAAGACTTGGTGGTGTAGCATTCTGACAATCCTTGACAACAACTTTCTGGTCAGAATAAAGAAGTGTTTTACCCTAGGTATGTCAGTGATAATGTCTGCATATAATTTGGTAGGAAAAAAAAAAGAAAAAAAAATCAAACCAACAAAATGTGGAAATTTGCCAAGAGTGACATAACACTGTTTTCTTGTAGGAGTTTAAATAAGAGCATATAGCATTTAAGGTTCAACTATAAGAGCTGACTAAGGAAAAATATAAAGACATATGCATTATGTTTGTTAGGGTAACTGAGCTGAATTGCCTGGTTTCAAGTCTAGTCTTCTGTTTTCACCTCATTTCTGTGCCTGCTTCCAAGCTGATTGCTCTGCCAAATCTGAATAGAGTACAGAATTCCTACTGAAGGCTTCCACCACCAAGAGATTACTAATTTTTGGAGTCTTCATGTCCTGGAAAGCCCAGTATCCCAATGAAACTCGTCTCCTGGTCTCTTCTCTCAAGTAACAAGTGACAGGATGAGAGGAAACTGCCCCAAGGTGAGTTTAGATTGGACACTAGGAAAAATTTCTTCACTGAAAGGGTTGTCAGTCATTGGAACTGGCTTCCCAAGGAAGTGGTTGAGTCATGATCACTGGAGGTATTTAATAGACTTGTCAATGTGGTACTTAGGGCCGTGGCTTAGTGGTAGACTTGGCAGTGTTAGGTTAATGGTTCACCTCAATGACCTATGATTCTTTGATGATGCTTCTATACACCATGCTGTCTTTGGGAGGTTACAAGTGAAACAGAGACATCCCTTTGTTCACCTGGAAATGTCACTGTCTCTGGAATAGGTGAGCTGCAACTGTTTAGCAGCCTGTCATATCACAGCTGTAGTGGAATAATTTATATTGGTCTATGTTATGCAACACAAGAACAACATACCACAGGCCTCCAAGCCCCTTCACAGCATGGGTGGAAGGAAGGGGATGAGCAAGTTCCTCTGCACTGTCATATGAATGGACTGTCGTTTGCTATAGACAAAAAGCAGCTTGTTAGTCAAGTTTAATGAAATGGAAAATGTTCAGTAGATCACCTCTATGCTTCCATCTCCTATGCTACTGTCAAGCAACACTATGATATGTAATTAGGAGATGGAGAATGGACACTTGGGAAGATAAAGAGCTTTGTCAAGCTGTACGTATAGCTGGAATTTTTCAGATACATTTTTGTGGATATAGCAGACATGGTTATTTATTTAAAAGCAAAACACTGAAGTAGAAGCAACATTTTCTTAGGAAACATGCAGTGGGTTTTTAGAGATAAAAGCTGGCTTTTGAATACAAAGTGTCTTCTCATGCTTTTTACAGTCCAAGAGGGATGGGCTTACGCAGGACGAGTTAAAGGTTTGGCACGTATGTGTAATATATTAATGTTATACAAATCTCCAAAGAAGCATTTCCTTAAATAGAGCACATGAATCGTGAAGAATGTCTGCTTTCAAGAAGCTTATTCGTTAGTTTAATATTTCTGGTCAGAATGCCTTTTTTCCCAGTGCTAGTTTAATTGTTTAGTCAGGTGTGTCATTTCAGCACTTAGACTGAGCTGCCAGATAAAAACCTCTCTGATTTCCATTAGCCTTTGTATCATGGAAAATTGGATTTCCTAGGTTAGGGGTTGCTGACTCAAATTTTAAAACATTTTTCTAGATAACAAACAAGAAAATGTGAATAAGAACCATCATAAATAAAATAATTTGAATAATCCCAGCTTAGAGCTCCATCTCTTTTTAGGAATAAGCTTGCTGTTCTGTTTACAGAATCACAGAACATTAGGAGTTGGAAGGGACCTCGAAAGGTCATCTAGTCCAACCTCCCTGCCAGAGCAAGGTCACTTAGACTAAATCACACGCGACTGCTTAGTTGATTATGTGGTATTGTATATTTCAGTAAAATTTAAGAGCTCATTAAGAACAACGCTTCCGTTTAAGATGGTGAGAGAAGATCCATACCCATGTCTTAAGAACCTATGATGTCTAGCTTGTGTGTTGCTACACAGGCGTAACATCTAGTTCACTGTGCATGTAGTAGAAGCATCTTAATGTTTATTTTAAGCCTATAGTTGTCTAATATCTACTTATAAAAAAATTTACATGCTTGCTACCGAATCACAGCAGAAGTATTGTAAGCATTATGTATAGGCTTAACGGAGAGCTGTGGAAAACTGTTCAGTGTCCTGAACACTGCTTGAATGGGTTATGTTACATTCCAGAAGTGCATCTTCTTAGCAAAAATAGTAGGTTTTGAACCAGCAACTGAGCCAGGGAACCCATTTGGAAAGTATTGATGAAAACAATGGTTCAAGAAAATTCTAAGTATCTGGAGACAAAGTCTAGTAAGAAAAAGTAACAGAAAACCTTAGATTTGGAAGAAACTCATGGGCCTCTGATGTATTATAGATATTGCCAGAGCTTAACCTCAGTAATTATTTTGAAATAAAAGAAAGATTTGCAGCCTGTTTTAAAAGTGAAAACATCTGAAGAATCTTTCAGCTGTGCTTTTTCTCTGTAATACTTTAGTTAACCTCCTAGGTGCAATAATAACTTATGAGAAAGGGATTAATATGTAATATGAGAAGCTGAGATCAAGTACGTACTTATTTGATTTCTGTAGCAATCAAATCAGGTATGTAAGATATTTTATAACTATTATTTAGTTCCCAGTTCGGATTTCATGATTTTTCACTTCCATTTACATCAGTTAATTATGCTAAAGAGGAGTTCATTGTGTCTCAATAAAAAAAAAAAAAATAGGCAAAAAAGAGAGCAGATTTTCTCCAGAGGAACACTAAAACCATCTGAAATTGAAAACAGATCAATTAGGTGGTTCATTAATAAATATATACCATCATCCTCATTGCTATATGTGACCTGAGGCTTAGGAAAGCATGAGCTCACACTGAGGTAGACAGACCAATCACGGTTGAGTTATATTCTCTTTTTAAAAGCAAAGATTGTATTCTAATTTATTGAGGCAAGAGATAACTAATTCTCAAATTCAATACAGGGAGCCCAAGAATTGTGTTTCATGCTGCCATCCCAAAGTAAGGCTTAAGCCTACAAGCTGAGCAAGCAAGAAGGTGTGTAACAAAACTGAATTCTGAGAATCATCAGACTTATTCGCAAAAGTTCATGGACAAATCTGTCTGCAGATGGTCTCTAACTCTCGTGTTATCAAAAAATAAAAATAGGAAAAAGAAAAAAAAATCTCGTTCCAATTTTGTTCTACCCTCTAGGGTAAAAGCAGGAGCATCATTTTTCTTTTCCTTCCTTCCTTTCAGACTTCTTACAGGGAAGTGCAATCTTTTAGGTGATAATGCTGCCAAACTGTGTTTCCACATAGCTGAGGATCTTGATTGCAGAACAGTGCAGCTCTTACAACTGTGAACCTCACATTTCTCTTTTCATCTGTCTTATCTTTTTAAGTGCATCAGTGCCATCACATACCAGGTTTCTGTGATGGTATGTTTTATCTGCTTAATAGGATAGATTGCAGTGCAGGCCCTCTAAATCTCTAGCCTAAAGGTAATTCTCTTCTTCCTGCTTTCCCTCCTTTTCTGTAAGGTAAGTATATACAGAGGTTGTTTATTATGTGCCAAAACTAAGACGCAGGGAGTCAATTTGCAGAGCTATGCTAAACATCCAGTTCTTGGTTCACTTTCAGAAGCTCTAAAAAAAGCACACTATTACACTTCTCTTTTGGAGGCTTTTCTTGCAAAAGAAGCCCTTCCTGATGGTAGATTTGCTTTACCCAACACTGGTTGCATGTTTTCTCTGTTACCCATATGCCATTTTGAAGGAATAACTGGATGAGGAACAAAACAGCACTCAGGCTGAACTGGATGAGAAAAGCAAGGTCAGTAATTCAGCAGTCAGTTGCACCACTGCTAAAAAACCCTACAGCAGCAAATTATCTTCTATATTAGTTATGCTTTATTTTGCGAAGACCAGGCCTCATTCTTGCCTCCTCTTTGGTCCTCCTTCTTGTTCATGTAAAGTGTGGGAATAGCATTGGGCCCACAAATTTCTCTCTTCAAATGGGTAACTGCCTGGTTGGCAAGTATGAATAGGTAATCTGAAAAACCTTAGGCAAAACCTCATAATTTCACTTGAATTTGAAAGCTGTCCTCAAAACACATAGCCTGAGTAGTCTTAACATGATTCTGAATTGAGTTTCCTGTGTAGGAACTTAAGTTTCATCAGACTAGTGCATGTTAAGTGCATGTAGATTCTCCTGCCTCTCCCTCATTTTTAATTAAACATCCAATCTTGTTTTCAGCAGTCAATTCTCTCTGTACTTCATGGTAGTAAATTATATCGGTAGTCATTGTTTTGTTGTGCAATAAGCTATTGCTAATTGGCATTTCCTCTTTAATAGACTCTGTTAAGAATTATGTTAAAATAATTGCTGCCAGAAAGCACAGTACAGAACTCTTAATTACTGGCTAACAGTTCTGTCCTTCAGATCCTTCCTCCAAGCTATGCTTTCATAGAGCATGTGCTTTTAATTTGAATTCAGCTCCGTAAAACTCAGGAGAATCTATTGTCTATCAAAGCCAAACTCATAATAACAAAAGATTTGTCACAGCAGATCAGACCTCAGGTCCCTACAGTCTGGTGCCATGCCTCTGGCAGTGGCTATTTCTTGATATTTTAAAAGAAGCTAAATCTCTTCCCAAATTGCTAATGCATCTTACCCATTTGTGTGACACTGCACATTTCTTTCTAAACCTTGCAGTTCATTGTCTTACACCCTGAAGCATGAGATTTGATTACCCTTATTATCTTAGCTTGCATAGCTACAAATGTTATTAACAGTCATAAAATTATTCAATTCTTTTAAAAAAAATGTAGCTATGGTTTTTATCTCAATGACCTGATCTGGCAGCCGGTTGCATTGATTATGTAAAAGAAATGTTTCTCAATATTGTTTCTGCATTTACTGTTCCTTCATTTAAAATTGCTTTTATTTTATGTGATAGAGAAAAGAGAGGAACCTGATCAGATTTTAATATATCCTATCTAATTATGAATGCTTGCATGAAATTCCCTTTAAGCTGCATATCATTTGGGTGCTATGAAGTTCTGAACTTTGTTATTTCTTTTATGCCCTTGTATTTATTGGTTTGGTCTTAGAACCAATTATTTTTCTGTGATTTTTTTTTTCCTCCCTTCTTTAATTTTTTTAAACTGGACAAACTAATGAACATTCAAATTTACCTGTTGTATGATCTGAGGCCTATATCTTTGTGTATAAAACTATATAGTTTTATATCCCTCTCCTGGTTTGCGTAGCCAAAATTCTTTGGTCATTTTTCCTCATGGTGCAAAGAAAATAAGTAAGAGGAGTAAGTAGTCTGTCTACTGAAGATTTTTATTTCTAATTTAATGACTGTACAATAATTCCAAATTTAAAACAACTGAAATTGAAAAAAGTCTTTCAGTCTTTTCAGGAGATCTTGTGTGTCTGGTAATCAGTATGAGATACACAGTGGGAATTACATGGACTGTTCATGAACTTTTTATCTAATTCACATCACCTTGTGTCTGTTTAAATTTGGCCATTGTGACAGATATTTTCTCTTGCATACTTGCTAGAAAATAAAAATGTTGATATATTTGATACATACAGAGGTAAATGGAGTGACTGCTTTTATGTACGTATTTGCAAAAAACTTGCCTGGTTTTCAGTTTGAAAAAAACAATTTCCCAGTCCCATAATGTACACTGACATCTATTTCCTCATACTAAGCCACATTTTTCCTTACAGACTTTCACTACTTACAATGCGATTGTAGTTCTTTGCCTATTTGAAGGTGGTCACTGCAAAACCTTCCAGTAGTTACCTAAAAACCCCCAATAAAGTTGCACTGCCACAGTTCCTGGCTTGCTGTGCTGTTCCATTTCCACGTCATTAATAAATAGCACTCGTCTCAATAGCAGTCCCAGGAGCATCTGCTGTTACATTTTCTTCATTTTGAGGGGCAGCCGCTTGCCATTGCTCATTGTTTCCTATCACTTAACATTTTTGAATCAATTCCAGGACTCTGTACCTTGCCCCATCGTTATTTATTTTCCTTAATAGTGTGCGATAGAGGGAACTTAAGGAGAGATCATTGCAAACTCAGGGAAATTAGGCTCGATGGGTCATTTAATAAGCTGCTATTTCAGCAACATAACTTCTTTTGAGTTTTATTGAAGATGCTCTGAAAGTAATTCCAGTTATACTGTGTGTGCCACAGATCTTCATCGCACGCATCGTCTGGTAGGTCTTGTTGGGTGGGTGGCCATGCCCAAGCCCCCGGCGTGTCCCCAACCTGATGCTGTCCGTGGTACTGAACAGACGTGCTCCACCCCTGCTCAGCAAGGATTGCGGCCACCCGCATGTCCCTTTAGTTTGCGTGTGGGTTGTGGTCACACCTAGCCTCCTGCAGTCCTGCTCAACGTTTCCAGCAGCCTTCCTGGAGAGAAGGATGCACACTTAGCATTCAGGCTGGCAGAAAGTTGGGCTAATGGAGCGCTACTTGAAGTTCAGCAAACGTGCCCAATACCAGCAGTGAATTTATGAACAAGATGAGACTGAGTTGAAGGCAGTTACCAGGCCGTTACTCATGGGAATAGTCACCCATGGGGATGCACATACTGAATATAGAAAAATTCTGCCTTGGATCAGATTCTGACTCTTAAGAAATTCTGTATATTTGTTATTCATTTTAAAAACATGCACTGGGTCTTATTAAGATAAAAATCAACTTGATGAATGTCTTTCTAAATGCAGATGAACTGATTATTTGCTGATTATTTTTCTATGTAAAACTCTAGCATCGTTTCTGTGTTATCTTTGAATCAGTCTTACTGCCAAAACTGATGGCTGGAACAATACAGATTGCTCTGGAGCAGGAACTTCTCTCAGAATGCATGTCTTATCGCAGCTTTAACTGGCAAAGGCTGCCATTCATACTGTCACTCACCGATGCTACATAATGGATGGTGTCTGCCTTGCACACCATAGATAACTCACCAGATTGGGAGTTGGATTTAATTCCACATACTCAGCTGACCCCCCAACCACCCAACCTCCCCAAACAAAACAAATATCCAACAACAACAGAAGATAAATCATTGATGATTTAGGATGTCTGCATGTGTGACTTCCTTCTTCACATTGATTGGGATTGGGAATGTTAGCATACACAATGCTGCCATTGTTTATGAATGTTTCCCAATATAAGTGATGACAGTGTAATCTTATCTATAACGTTCCCACAAGCAAGCAGCATACAAAGACACAATCTATGTGCACTTGTGGTGATTATTTTCTATTAACATGAAATAATTATTCTGGATTTTATTTGGTTTGTACATGTGAAACATGCCATAAATTAACGAAATACATATATGTATTCACTGCCAATAGTGAATGGTATTTAATGGTTTGTGATTTTTCATGACTAGGCCTGTAGGAATAGTCTGAATGTGGTGTCAACAGTATGACATGCTTTATAGGATACTGACAAGGAAAATTATACTGACAATAATAGCTGCCATTTGATCACCATCATAATTTTTTGAATTGTTGTCACTTAACTGATGAAAGATACACTTAAAGTGAATAACAGGCACTTTTTCTTGTTTATACCTCTAAATAAATACTAAATCATATTCCCTTTGATTTTTTTTCTATAAAAGGATTGAAACTAATGTAGGGCATATAAGGAGAGGAAGTCCTTCAATATGTGATTCAGCGCTTCCTTTCTGAATCATTTGTTGGTTTTTGTTGTTGATTTTTTTCATCAGGAACCAAATTTCAAAAGAGCTCCAGGGATACCATTTTGTAAGACCAGGAAGACAGAATCTTCCCAGTCCTTTTTCTTGTCCTGGGAATTGATGTGTAGGCTGGGGGAGGCTGCATGTAGCTCTCCTTCCAGCTGGGCAGAAGAAGAGCTGTTGTGATATGCAGCCTTTATTCCTTGCACCTGCCTCAAACTACCAGCTACTGAAGAAAAGGAAATATACTGTAGTGTCTATTTAGTTGCAGTAAATTACTTCCTTCCTCCATCACAGTAATGGAAAGAATTCTGTATTTGAATCACAGCTCCTTCATGGGACTTATCCTGGTCTGATACTATGCATTGAATATTGTATATCTTGACTAAAAGAGGCTTATGTTTTTCAGTAATTCAGACTAGAGCTATATATGTTTTTCAGTAATTCAGACTAGACTTACTTCCTCCAGTAATAATAGTAGTGTATATGTACATTATCTAACTAAAAGCTTAATACTTCATCTGTATAAAAATGATCAGAAGTGTTTTTTTATGTGACATGCAAACAGTGAAGGGCATTTCAGGTACCATGTTTAATAGTTGCCCATTGATCTTGTCAAGTAAGTAATTGCTCCACAGCTAAGTAATACTTTCCGGTTGTCTGTCCCTGCAGCCCCACCCCACCTCCCCCCATGTTCAATTTAACCATATTTAATGTAACCACTACCGCAGCGCCCTGCATGGTCAGAATGCTGTGTGGCTATTCCTACATACCCATACATATTTTTCTGTCCTGATCAATGCACACTGTATGTACAGGAGTTTAAATGAAATTGTATTTGCAATGATTTCCAGTGTCTCTGGCCCAGAAGAGCACAAACCTCAGCCTTTCCCAGAGGTTACACTGAAGCCTGCTGAGGGAGGATGGCTGCAGATCATCCTTTCTTTGCTACAAAACAGGGGTGTTTTCTTTGTACATAGTTTGGGCAGCCATGGATCTCTCTGACCTCATCTGTTGCTTTGACAAAGGGAGACGGAATTCTGTTTTCTGTTTCAGGATGCTCTAGGTACTGTATTCCAGTGTTATATTCTAGTTTTTTGGGTTTTTTTTCCAAAACGCCTCATTATAATTCCACAAAACTGTCCTCATCAGAAATAGTTGGCTACGGTTCGCTCTCTCCTGTTGTTTCCCTGGGATCATGGTGTTTTAGAGACAGATTTGTGGCAGGACAGAGCTTGTCTGTCAAAGGGGATAGTATGGTCTTAAACTTGCTTTGAACTCACAGGTTTTTAACTTTTTTTGGGTGTTATTTGAAACCTGTGACTAACAATGTATGCAGTACACAATGGGTGAAATACCGAGCCATTTAGAGTGGATGGCAGTGTACCCTTCACCCTTGAAAGCCTACGGTTTGATCTAGGAGGCATTCTAGATGTCTCTTAAGGCTTTCATAACCTGCTGAAGGCGGCAACATATTTAACAGAGTAATAACATAAATTGGCAGAGCTGGAGGGGTGACAAGAGTGCTTTGGTAATGACCTGCAACAACTTCTCATTCTTTGGCATGTCTGACTTTAGATGGGCTGCTTTCCTCTGTGTTATCAATAGTAGATAAAATATCCTCATTGCTGCACCGCAGCAGTCTCAGGTTGAGAATGCTGAAGATGAAGTAGGCTGGGCATGCTGCATTGGAGCACACAATCAGTATGCAAAGTTCCATGAACCATTTAATTGCGAATGGCATATTCATATTCACCTTCACAATAAAGGTCTGTCTTCTATTTTTCCTTAATTCTTTGTTATTTTGAGAGTGTGTGAGGTGTGCTTCTTTGGGATTCTCTGGCACTCCTTAACTCTCACTGGTAAATCCTTTTATACAGAAAATTCATTCTTTCTGGTGGTGGCTGTGCAGCGAGTTGCCCAGTGCACCCATTAATTGCTCCAGGTGGCCCTAAGTGAGACACATTTTTGATTTGTGGTGGGTTTTAGATATTTTTTTTATGTCAAAAACTGTATTCGCTTTTTTTTCTGCTTTGAAAACAACAGGAGGTTGTTACTATGCAAATAGTAAATGTAGTTGTTAAAGAAACGTGAGTGGATGTGGTTTTCAAATTGTGACTACATTTAATGTAAAAGTATTCAAATATATGTTTCCGTATCTGCCCTTAATGCGCTCAGCAAATGAGGGGGAGGAAAAAGCCCCACCTATTCTAGATATTAAACCACTTTCAAGCATTCTTTATTCATACAGAATAAAACTGTAATAAAATGAGCTAAGTACATCACTAAAAACATCTACTGGAGAGCAGGTGAAACAACTCAGAGGGAGCTAAAAGAAACAGGCTATTCAAACAAGAACCTTGCAATGAACTTAACATAAGTTCCAGGCATTACATTTCGAAAGAAATGCTTTCATTCTATGCTTTTTGTGAAAGGTTGTTATGCTTGTGTGTATATACAGATACATACTATATATGTATACACACACACATACACATACACCCCCCCAAGGATAGTTTCCCTAGGTTCTTTCTTGCTTTGAAGATAGGAGTTGCATTAAAATAAAAATTCCATTCAGGTTATTATCTCCCCAGCTGTCTGTGCAGACCATGGGGTTGTCCTGAGAATATTCTCATTACATGTGCTGAAGCAGTTAGTCAGTGATTGATGCTATATTAATTCACAGCACAGACGTTTTGCCTTTGTTACTGAACATTAGACAAATTAGTTCTTACAAATTCACATCCCACCCCCACTGCATCCAGGCTCACCACTCTGGCTGCTTAGTATTGCTAATAACCCTCGTTCAGAGCAAACTGAAGCATTAGGAAGGAGGAGTTTGCTATAGGAAAGGGCAGAAAATGGGCAGCAGCCACTGGAGCCTAACAATATATTGCCGGCCTCTCGTCGTTTGCCAGCACAGCTCAGCACAGTAATGACAAATGATCTTTTCATTGTCAGATCCCCCCCAAATTAATTTTCCCTCCCACTTTTTGTGAGGCCACATTCATCACGTAGATTGCGTTAAACATACTTTTGACAGGACAGAGAACGATGAGTAGTAAAATAATTTGATTCTAGTAGCCTCTTATCTGGAGAAGTGAACTAAGGGGATGATACCTGTAAAGGTAAATATTTCCATAAATGTTCCTGAGATAATCTGTGTGAAGATTTTTCACAATATCTGGACATAGGCTCAAGCACAAATGAATGAGTGAGAAAGTAGTGGAAGGAGAGTGGAGGAACATCTTTGGCTGTTCCTACTGACCTGGCAGTTAAGCCCGGCTTTCTACAGAGGGCATAGCAACTGAAATAGTGTATACAATTTATGATTGTAATATGTGGAGAATAAAATTGCTACTTTTTTATTATCTGCTTTGAAGTTAATTAGTCAGAGATGTTTTTCAAGTGTGCTTTTATAACTTCTCATTAACTTTTTGCTGTACATTGTCTCTTTTTGGCTGTTTAGAAAGATGTAGAAAATTATGTTGTGTGGAGAATAGCCAAGAGATTTGCCAAGGTCAAGAGAACCACTAGAGCACAAGGAGGCAGGGAAATCCCAGCACAATCTAGTTGTCTAAAATATTCTGCTTATGGCCAGATCAAGTCACATTAGTTGAGCACAAAAGCAGAGCATGTAGTGCTTGGGAGTGTGATTTGAGTCAAGGTAAGGATTCTTGGGCAGAAAGTGTGATTACTGCAAACTTGTCTCTGATATTTTCAGTGCATGATTCCCTCTATATTTTGCGTGTCTGTGTTTAAAATAGCTTTAAGGAACTGAACTGGAAAATGCAGCTGTCAGGTCAGAGATCACATTTAGCGCAAGATGCCTTACTGTCCACCTAGGAGCTCTACAGATCTAAGATTGACTGCTTGGCCTCTCTTCATTCCCACAAGCACTGGCCTTTGTTGAAGATATCTAAAACATCTTCCGTATTACACTGGCCCTTCTTGATCCACGTGCTCCATACATTTGCAAAAATTTTCTCCTTTTTCATTTAGCTTCCTGATGATCTATTGCTGACATCCCTTGTAGTGGAGCAGCTTGTTATTCTCCTGCACTCCTGCTGCTCATTTTCCCTCTGGTCGGATGTTGATTGTATGTGAACCACGCAGAGCTTCAGGTGTGGTGCAAATGCGAATTAAATAGGCAGATGTACTTTTCTTCAGGGGCATATTCTTCACAGGTTGCACTCTTTCACTCATCTCTCACCACTTCCTCCTCTGTGCCCAAGTATATCACTTTGGAATTCTTTGCTGGTTAGTATGTGTTGCAGATACAGTTCTTTAGTAATTTTTCTTTTATAATAATTTGTACTTTAGCAGTTAATTCTATTTACTGACACTTGTAGCCAGCTTTTCTGTCTCTTGTAAATCTTTTGTGCTTCTTTTTCAGTAGGGGCAGTTGTTTTGTAAGGGAGGTGGGAAAAGATGAAGTAGAAAACTTCCCATGTTCTGTACACATTGTCTGTTTAGAAACTTTTGATGTTATAGTTTTTAATTTTTGTTGAGGTACATTTCGAAAAATTGTATTTGTTATGAAGACCATTGTATTTAAGACATCCTAAAATAGTACATATTACAATATATAGTTACCATAGAGATCAAACCAATATTTGTTCTGTACAGTATTTGCTAGGGAGCCTGCTTTGGCAGGGGGGTTGGACCCGATGATCTCTCGAGGTCCCTGCCAACCCCTACAATTCTGTGATTCTGTGATTCTCTTTTCCTTAAAAAGTATAGAAAAAATTGTTAACGTTGTCATAGACAAACAAGTATTTCAGCATTATTTCTGTATTCCATTTTTCTTTCATTGGTGGCAACTAGGTAATAGCACATTAGTCAGTGCAAAATATATGTTTACCTGTAAGCCAAAGAAATGAAAACAGCTTCCAGGCAAAATTCATAAAAGCAGAAGTAGAGCAAGTTGCTCACTTGCTGTAAAGGTCATTGGCCATTTCTTGCCAGAAGATACAGGGCCAAAGCAATCACTGCAAAACTTGTCTGTTTTACTAGGGGAGTGTGTGTGTGTGTGTGTGTGTGTGTGTGTCGGGAGGAACAATGATACGACTTTTACTGGGTGGGGGACATTGAGGTGGGAGAAAGAATTCTGATGTCTGTCTTGGAGTTCTTCTGTTTACCTTTTTATGTAATTAGGCAGACCAGATTGGTATTTAGTCTTGTTCTGACAACAGTAAATTAGGCTTAACTCTTTAATTACAATGAGAAGGAAATCACCTTTCTGATATCCTTCAATTAGCTCAAACAGCTGCTAAGTTATAATTAAAATTTCACATGGATCATTTGAGTTTTTGGAATGTTTCCATTTAATATAAAGAAACATTTGCATATATGCATTTGCTTTTCAGCAACCTTTTCTAATCTGTTAGTGCTATACCAGGAATGCTGGTACTATATTAAGCAGTATCTGTCTGGCTTTATGAATAGACAGCTGGTTCTAGGAAAATGAAAAATGGAAATAGAAGGTGAACAGAAAATATCAAAGCTCCAAGGTGCACTGGAGCTAGCTCAAAAATAAACTTCCTTTTTTCCCCCATCTTCCTTCTCTTTTCTCATGAGATTCTGATATGCTCATTAAAACAGGGAGCAGTACTGTTTGGAGATGAGCTATAACCTAAACACATCTACCCATTCTTTTACAACCTCTTCCACCTTTTAAAGAACCAGACCTGTAGATATTTTGCTTTAAGCAACTACAAAGAAATATTTCACATCCTAAAGAGAATTTTGCTCTTATCTTAAACAACAAAACCCCATAAAATACCACATTCTACTCAATGGATAAAAGTTTTCTTTTGTAGCAGCTCTTGCTGCTGTCTGCTCAGCCGGTGGTGAGGACCTCAGTAGTGTGCAGAAATGGATCCTGTCAGCAGTGGCAAGCACTGTTAAAACCTTGTAGCAAAACATTTTGGATGTTTGAAAGTGAGTTAACCAGAAACTGAGTTGGGACCACTCAGCATGCTAAGCAGCGGTCTCTGTACAATTTGTTGCTTCTGAAACACTTAGTGCAGTAAGTTCGTAGGACATCAGAGCTGAAGAGATTTGACAAGTACAAGAAAAATAGAAAGAATATCGTATGTGATAGATAGCTTTTTGTGATTCTCCTTTTTAGTCATTTCCAGTCTCAGTGCTCTGCTAGTGCACTAGTTTATAGTGACTTGAAGGTATTTTACCACATTCTGAGTTTGGGCTCTACAAGGTCCTCTTAGAGTCAGTAATCTGTGTCTCATTTCCAAAGAATAGGGTTTTGTTAATACTTCACATCTGATACTGGTTTGTCTGTGCATCTTTATATTTTTTTCACTCAATTTTCTGCTATTTTCATCAAATGTTTAAGAAATTAAATCCAGATTTTGTTCTTTTGCATGTGTGTATGTTGGGGATCAAAGGGTTTAACAGAGTTATCTTTGTCCTTTTTTTGGTTTTTTGACAGAAACAAACCTTTTTATGTGGCTTTTTCTAAGCTTGATTATTTGAAAGAGTGGAAGTTCAGGGGTCTGGCAGGATGTGTGATAGCTTGGAGAATTCACTTTTGTTACATTGAGAAGGTAAAAGCATACACAAATCTTAAAAGGATTGAATTACCATAACATTTATTCCTGCAGTCAGTCGCATCTCGTTTTTTCTTAATTTCTTTCTGTCTCTTCCTAATGCTGAGATTTGTTCTAATTTTCTTTGAAGCATTATTGTACCACTGGGTGCTATTAATGGCTTAGGCCAAGTCATGCCCCATCAAGAGTTTCCACTTTGCCACAGACGAATTTTTGAAATCTTGCTTCTAGAAATTGTGCAGTGTGATTTCAAATTAATATTTTATCAATATTATGAACTGGTTGAGCCATTGAATCAATGGTTCTTTAACTGATCTTCAGATTCTTAATAGGGGAGGACAGTCTGTTTTTCTGTCTCTCTCATGCACTTCTATTTGCATTATTACTTCGGTGTCTTCTCTAAAGAGCCACCTTTAGCCGGCAGGATTTTCTGCTACTCTTAGAAAGCTCCCAGATTTAGATTTCTAAACCTGTTATTTCTGTTACTTTTAGAGTGTTCCTTAAAATACAATATCCAAATACTTATTTTTCAAGATTGTATATCAGGTTCTTCAGTGGTTTGACTTACTTATTTCAGAGCTATTGAAAGTTGCACAGAAAAATCACAATTTGCCATTTGGAGTGGCTGCTTTTATGAGCTTTTGCAGTTCATTTTCAAACTTGGATGTAGGCTTCTATGTGTTTACTTACTCAGGTAAAAAAGAGAACCAGAACTTGGATATAATTGCAGGTGTCTGATCTTCAAAGGTAGAGGTTTTTTGGTTGTGAAGAGCCCTTACCTGAATTACAAATGGGTACACTGTTATGTGGTTACCAGCTGTTGTTATTTGGGGAGATAAAAACCCCACAAAACAACCAAGAATGAAAACTGAGAAGAGCGAACAGTAATTCAGTGAAACATGAAGCCCTGGCACACAGATTTTGTTTTCATTTACCTGTTTAGCTATGAAAAGACATAGCAAGCGCAGCAAAAATCTTTCTTATATTTTCTTCTTCCTTATTTTTACCCTGGGAGCAATGACGTTTCACATGGACTGCAAGGATTGCATGGCTATGTTTAGAGTCATCTGCTTTCTGAAGTATTCCTTAGAAACCATCGGTTGATTTATTTCTTCAAAATTTAAGTTTTGTAATTTTTCCTGTATTGAACAGTCAGTTTTGGTGTCAGCTCCATGTTCCTCCAAAGCTTGTACCATGTAAGCTCTTATGGAAGAGGATGTTGCTGTCATTTCCTCTAAATCAACTTAATAGAGCAGTGTTGTTACAGATGTACAGGCTGGCGTGTAGGCAAAGCCTTCTATTATCACGACTGCTTAACAGAAAGCAACAAGGTGCTCATTTTCATATGGAGGGAGGCTCAGCGCTATGTTCCCACATTTAGGAATTTTGCTGTTGGTTCCTAACATAATGCTTTTAATATTTGCATATCATTGGCTTTGTCATAGTGTGACACCATTATGACACACGGCATGAAGCTGGACTAACCCAGTGGAAAGTCAAGTGCTCTGTGTTTTGCCTTATTTAGTACAAAACATGAGCGTTTAAAAAAAACATTTATCAGTGTAATTAAGGGGCATGCACTGGGACTTCGACTTGAGTCCTAACCAGGAGGAGGTAGTTGAATATTATCTGCATGTATATTGTGTGATTAAAGATTTTTAAATGGACCTTGATTACATCTCAAACCCAGTAAAGACCACGAGTGTGTGTAAACCTGCATATCTTCATTTTCCAGTGCCTACATTGCATTGATTAGCAATACCATTTGCAAGGTTCCACACAAACTGATGCAGTTAAATTGACAGAAAGGAGAAAACAGCATCAGCTAGTGTCTTGCCATGTTCTGCCAGACAAGCTTTTACATTTCTGACGTCCAAAGGCTTAAAATATTTTAATAGAACCCTAGCTTGTAATAAAATTTGAGAGCCAGGCATAAGTAATTATGTCTTATATTTACGTTTAAGTCACTGAAAATGCTAATAAAACATATTTGTGGGTTTTCCCTTTAATGAATATAACAATAAAACAAAATCATTGCACAAATCCCCCACTAGCTTTAAAACCCTAAAAGAGGAGCTTCATCAGTGCCTTGATATCAAGCTTGTTTGTTGTGAATTATGGCCATTTTGGTAGTAAAATTTGGTTTGGTGGAAGAAATGGATGTGTGAGCCTGGTTTTATTAGTGTGACTAAATATTGTGGAACTAAAACAAGGAAATTCTTGCATACTGTCACAATTTGGGGCCATATGGATCATAAACTCCTCTACGCATATTTCACTCGCAGACTTCAAATGGCATTATCTCATCGCAGAGAGGGGAGCAAGGAATACACTTAACTTAAATTTAGAAATTGTTCTCGTTACTGAATGTCAGATAAAGGTGAAGCTTTTAAATAGGAGTCTCCCTGATTTACTACCTTTAATGTGCACAGGAAGGGATGTGCAAAGCACATCATTAGTGTGACAGGGTGAAAGGGGCAGCATGTTTCTTCTGTTACAATGGAAAGAGGATGAATCTGGCACAGCTCTGATGTCAGAACCTCCATCACCTTTCTCACAGATGATGTAGATTTTAATTGTACTCTAGGCTGATTCTCATCGCACCAGCTCCTACGTGACATTGAGATAGATGAAGCCATTTGTTGGCATTATCAGAGCCAGCTGTGTGCTTGGCTGCAGCTACAGTAGTCATTATATCTCATGCATAATCCTCTCATTGAGAGAGGATCACAAGCATCTGAACCATATGGCAAATAATTTTATTATGATCAAAAAAAGGACTCTTGAAGCTAGTTAAACAGAAGAGTCCTTGAAATTCAATCAGAAGAGGTTTTTATTTTCATGTAGCATTATCATCTTAAATTAATTTTTAGCTCTGCCATCATCTGTAAAATGCAGGAATTTTATTTTTCCCAAAAAGTAAGAAATTAATGTTGTAATTACAAGAAACAGCGAGCAGAATTGCATAGCTTGATTTTTTTTGATGTCTGAAGAGTGCCTTGTAGGTGTTAATGTCTTTTTTCACTAATTACACACTCGTATCACTCAGAAGCCCAAATAGGAAGTAGGAAGTGCCTGAAATTAAAAAAGCTGGGGAAGGGGAGAGAATTGCACACATTAAGCCATGGGAGTGCTGTGTTGATGTCTTAATGGCTTGCTTCCTGAGGGCTGTTACCATTCCTAGAGATGAAAACATACAGCCTGGGTAAGAGCTCATAAGCCATTGTTCTTTACACTGGGAAAAAAAAAAAAAAAACCCCGAAAAAAAACCAACAAAAAAAACCACCATGTTTTAATTAAATCAATGCAAATGAGTGATGAGGAAAAAAGAGAGAGGCTTCAGGTCTGCGCACTTACTGCTGGGCAGCCAGCAGGGAATGTCGGCATCAGAGACAACAGCATCCAACCTTCCAAGCCCTAGGAATAAGTGAGAGTGACTCTCAGCAGGGTGATGGTGTTGCTCAGAGGCCTGGTATGCTTTCCTTTTGAGCATATAAGCAAAAACCTTACTGGTATCTCTGGCCACCCCTGGATACACCAGCCATCATACTAAGAGGCAGTTGGAGCACGGATCTGCTCAGGATGGAGAGCATCATCCATGGTCCTTGGCTGCTGGGTGGAGGTTGCTTTGGTTTTGGGGAGGCACTGTGTGCTGTTCCAGAGCTACAAAGTCTCTGGATGATAACATGAGTTGTGTGGTGTGTGAATAGACTGCTTGCCTCCCAGAAAAGATACATGCTAGTGAGGACTTGGCCCTGGGGACGCAAGCAGTTTCCATGGGGCATCTGGCAATAATGCACATGGACTATCAGCAACTTTAATGCTGCAAACTTATGGAACATAAATAAAGGCTCGCTAGAGCCAAATGGCAACAGCTGCCTTATCTGGAGGGTACCTTTTTTATTTGGTACTTTACTGACAAATAATAAAGCCTTTAATTGGGCTGTGGGAGGAATATAGGCATGTAATTTACAGGATCTTTAATTTTCTAGTACTGTATGCCCAAAGCAGATTGGGGTTGTTACCACAGCCTTGTGAGTGAAGCAGAGGTCCTTCCTGGGTTGAACCGCTGAAGTACCATGAAATGAGTATCTTTATTCTTGTGTTGAAAAGGTGTTTGTGTGTGTCTTGGGGAAAGAAGCAGGATAAGGGGACGAATCCCTGTTTCTTCTGCAATAATGTGGTGATTAAGAATTTGCGACTTCGGTTACTAAAATAAGAGTCAGCGAAAAATCTCCAGCCCAGCTATTGCTCCAGAGGTTTCCCCTGCAAACTGCCCATCACTCTCAGCAGGATGCGAAGCAGAGCTGTGCTTGCTGAGCGGGCTAACAGGGAAGGATTGCCTTTTGCTGCAGCAGCTGCTGAACTGAGACTTTCTGGATCATGAATGTATGTAAATATATCCAACTGTTTGCCCTTCACACATCTTTGGCAAGTTTGGAGTAAAAAATATTGCACTGCTCCATTAGTTTGCTTGCCTATTACCACAGCAGATGCCATTAAGAGCACTGAGATGTTTCTGCACAAGCTTTCCTGTCTGAAACAGGTACAGAAATTAAAGCTAGAAGGGCCCCAAATAGCACCCTAAAGTGGATATAAAGCAAGCTTTGGCAGCAAGGCATCCCACAGTGTCCACTGCAAAGACATGGGGGTGGGTATCTCTCCAGTCCATTAAGCAAAGCAGAAAATGGTTGTGGCTTCTGCATGTTCGTTCCTTTTTTTGAACTCTCCCTCCTACAGAATAACAGCTATTTCGGAGAGTTTGTACAGGTTTGATTCCTGACTGTATCTGCTGAGTGGGTAAAACAGCTACATTTGGATGCCAAGCTGTACTTCATAGGGATTTCACTGGCAATGAAGGTTGTGTATAAATAATGGATGAAGAAGGGTGACAGGACCTGAACACTTGGGGCTTGACAGATTATCTTGTGATGTATTACAATTAGATATGCTTCAGTGTCACTTCATTTATTCAACTAGTAAGGGTGTGTAACTCTTAGATCCATTTGGAGGTGGATTTATTAAGAGCCTTAGTCATGTCCTCTCGAAGTTTGGAATTGATTTTTGAACATCCTTAGCAGCTTTCTAAATCACTGTGCTTTTAACATCTGTACGCACATATAATAGATGAGTTTGTTTAATTTTTAAAATCTGTGGTTTGCTTATTTTGCCCAAAGTAGGTAGTTGCTAGATGAGAGACCAGTTTGTCTGTTAGCTGGTCAGCAGATCAAACTGGCCTCTGGGAAGGAGTTGTCTGGGTTGTTTGTACAAGGATCGGGTAGCCCCAGCCACCTTAAGCTAAATGGTATTACCTAGGATCGAGTCATCTGTGGAATAGGAAATAAGATTAGCAAGTGTGTTCTATGCCTTTTTGGTTTTTAAATGGTTGCAATGAAAAAGCCTGGCATGGAAGGATGCAGACTGAAATGCTGCAGGAAACACAAGGGCTTAGATCTGACTTTGCTGCAAATGGAGCATCTCAGGCAGCTGGGTTAAAAGCCACAAAGTGGTTAGTGCTATGATCGCTCTCACTTTCTAACCTACCTGAACACTTTAACCCTGGGTTTTCTCCACATGTGTTTCTCTCCATCATAAATGCCGATGCAGAACATTTTGCCTTCAGATACCTGATGCTTAGGTGTGCCCAGCATTTGCAGGTTGCTGTAGGCAGGACCAGTTTTCCTTTGAAGTCTTCATTTACAAAACAAACTATATTTGTCTGCTTTGAGTGTTTCTTGGCACAGGGAACGGGTGTAGGACAGCAGGTGGCCGCAGAACCCAGCAGAAGCTACAATCCTCCAGATAATCAACAACATCCCCCCCCCTTCCCCCCCCCACCCCCACTGCCTCCCGCCCCAGCACGTGCCAAACAACAAACGCATTACTCCATAGCAACCTCCTCATTCTTCCGACAGGAACTTAACACGGTTTGGGGATAAGCTACGCTCACAGCAAAGCTGATCCAAGTCAACAAGGTTTCGAAGCATTTGCTCATTCTTGTAAAAGCTGACGATAATTGATGGACGACTGGCTTGCAGGACCCTGACAGTCTGGTTGCCTGCCCTTTGCACTCTGCCAGTTCAAGCCTTGCAAGTGTGAAATAGCCAATTACTGGAATACCTATTGAAAGTAATAGGCCAATGAGCAAATTGCTACTGTGGGACGTGGTGGCGGTGTAGGTGGAAGAACGCCAAGATAAAGTTCTGCTCTGAGCAGCTGCTCCCACCGCAGCTTGGTAATGCTATTGGATGGCCAAGTGATGAGAGTAAGGTATTTCCCCATTCGAACCGCAAGTGTTCTGCCTTGTATTGACTTAAAGTTTATGATGCATGATACCGTCTTGTTACCCAGGTCCTAATTTGGAGAAATAAATCCTCCTTTTAAAAGGTAGTTAAATAGGTAATAGGGATAGTCACGGCCATAGATTTTGTGCAAAAGCATTAAATACAATTTTTGCTTGGAATGAAAAGTCATATAGTGTGCAGAGTGTTAATACTTGCCAGCCATTTGCTATTGACAGAACAATTTATCTTGATAAAAGACAGTGAAAAATTCCAATCTATTCACTGACATCACATTATCAGCAGTAATATATGACTGCATCTAAATATAAGGTTCAGATCTGATACAGCTGAGGGGTTTCTGGTAATTTTCCTGTAAATATATTGTGTACTGGACAATGAAAAAATGTCGCTTTTACCATGTAATTGGATGACCTATTTTTATGTGAGATTTAAAGTTTTACTGTGTTTAATGGGATAGACCATAATGTTTCCTTTTTGGGTAACCTGTTTCTTCTTATAAGACTTTAGCAATAAAATGGGCATTAGTAGATTTGACAGAGCAGAAATAGCAGACAAAGAAAGACCAAAAGTTAAATATTAGTCTGGTGAAAGAAAGATTCAGTGACCACAGAAACCTGCCACAGGGGAAGAAAAAAAAATCTGTCTGAAAATACTGTTATGAAAATGTCTGCTGTCAGTAGTTAGCTTTATGTAGATAGCATGTCTTCTTTTTGCCAGAATAGAAAGGCTTGTTGGAAACTTTTAAGCAGGTTCTTCTTGGCTTTCTTAGCGAAAAGATACGATTCATAATTCTACAATCATATTAAAAACCTGGCTTATTTTGTTCAAAATATATTAGAAAGGAAGGTGCAAGTGGCTTTGGCGGAAGAATTTCAGAAGTGATTGGCAAATGATTTGATGCAGTCCATGATTCTGTAATCAGAAAGCGACCATTGTGTAGAGGCCAGAAGTGTAAATGAAGCTGGTGCCAGCGCTCTGTATAATCCATTTTTTTTTCAGTTGCCAGTCACTTGTTTGGTGCTGAAAGGAGAAATGACAAATGACATCTTGCTGCTTGCTTTGAATCTCCTATTAACAATTACCAAGTCCATTTTAGATGGAAAGAATAGAAGATTGATTCTTTTGATATTAAACAGGGATCAGACTCAAAAATATGATTATCATTTCAATCAGGGCAAAGTATTAAAAAAACGTACATGCTAAAGACATAGGCATTTTGATCATGATTGCTTTATTACCTTTAAGTACATGGCATTTTTTCAGTCTGTACTTAAAACTCTTGAGGGGAAAACTGTTATCCATTTGTATTTTTCACACTGCATTTTCTCCTGTGAGTATCTGATTGTAAAACTCCCTTTGTGTGGCACTCTGCATGAGGAAGAGAACCTCTCTGCTTATCTCCTGAAAAGACGGTAGATACAACTCACCTTGTGAAGATTTCCACCAGAGGCATTTGTATTGTCCTGAGACTTGAAAAAAACGCAACCACTAGGCATGTGCTAGGCAGAGAAATGAAGTTTCTAATGACTGGAGCAGCAAAAAAGCTTGCTGAGGAAGACCAAATCTGAGCAGTTTGTTTCCATTTCAAGAAATAAGAAAAGTACAGGTATTTCAATGACGCTTTCAGTTGTGGACTCCTCTGCATAGCTAAGTGTTGTGTATACTTCAGCAGACTTGTGAGAGTACCAACGGCTCCTGGGAAAGAGGGAAATGATAGTATTTTCTCCTCCCTCTCTTTCTTCAACCCTAGATGGTCTCATATTTTGCTTTCCAAATACTTCTGTGCTCTGTGAGAGGCAGCAGTCTGATACAATACCCCAAATAATGTCTCCTTCCCCAGTAACTGTGCCTGCTGAGCGCTGTTTTATCGAGCAGCGCAGATATCCCCAAATTAGAGCAATTCTTCTGCTGTTCCCTGGCTTGTTAACTCCTCTCTGTTGCTTCTCTGAGAAGTTATGAGGAGGAGCGGGGGTGTCACGCTTGCCTAGCCGCAGATCCAGCGGTGAATAGAGGCTCACATTGGAAAGGTTGTCTACCCAGCCATGAGAGTAGGGCTTGCTGTCACTGAAGGTATCAGTTCCTCAGGAATTGATGGCCCGGTTCTCAGCAGCAAGAGCTTCCTATTCTTATCTGGCAAATGTGTAGTTTGTTCAAGTACCCTGGGGGTTTACGGACTTTTGCTATATATTCTCCTGCTTCTCTGTTAAAACCGTGTGCCGTGCAGTGTCACTGGCATGACATTCAAGGAAGGAACTAAAGGCTGATCCATGTTAGTAGTTCTCCTTTTGTGTTAAGGGCAGAGAACGAGAATCTCAAGAATTTTTCCAACTGCTTGAGATCTTTTTTGTTGAGGACCGTATAATTAGTTTTCTTTTTTTTTTTATCTGCTTGACAGAGGCAAGAAAAGTGGGCTCTGTACCCTTCAAATGAATGTCCAGGAATGACAAAGCAGGGGCAGTTACTTTTTACATGTAAAACTCTGTGGGTTTTTTACTTTTTTTTTTTACTTTTATGTCTGTCAGGGATCAAGTTCTGATATAAATCTATTTGAGGAGATCATGAAGAAGAGCCAAAACACTGCAGGTAAAAAGGTGAGGAATCTCCTGCGTGTTTTGGACCCAAGGAAGGTGATGGAAACCGGAACTATTAGTCATGGATAAATGTGGAATACCCTCAGTTGTGCATTTATGTGCCTTTAATGATTTAATCCTGAAGTAGTACTGGTAGTTTCTCAGGCCATGTTACTGTATTTTCTTTCTTCCCTTTCCTGGGTTTTTATACATTTCATCCAACTTCGACTTGCCTTGTGTCAGACAATTTTATGTAAAAGATGAAAATATCACAAAAGGTGGAGGCAGATGTATCATCATTGTGTCCTTTTTTTCTTCGTCTTTCTCCACAACTGTCCATTTAATTTTGTAACCTGTGAGACTGTGGCATTGGAGTTTAGGCAGTGTGGTCTAGGAGAACTTCCCAGTAGGTCTTATTGGCACAATGCTGGAGTTGCAAAGTGGTGAATCACATTTCTCATTTTCAGCACACAAACTGACCACACAAACATCACCCTTATTTTATAGGTTATCCATCTTGAGTAACACGTATCTCATGCATGTTGTATGTGGACTGTCAGCTTCTCCCCTGCCCTCTGTTAGCATAGCACTGCAGTGGTACATTCATGAGAAGCAACCAGTTATATGTGAAGAAGTAGCATGCTGATGGTATATAGAATCATAGGATAACCTGGATCGGAAGAGACCCTTTAGATCATCGAGTCCAACCACAGCCTAACCCGGACTAGTCCACCTCTAGATCATGTCTTTAAAGACTTCATCTACACACCTTTTAAATACCTCCAGGGATGGTGACACCACTACTTCCCTGATCAGCCTGTTCCAATGCCTGACAACCCAGTAAAGAAATTCTTCCTGATATTAAACTGTCCTGTTATTAACAACTGTACTTTAAGATGCAGTAAAATGTGCCACAGATGCCTAGTGTGTCATGTTTTACAAGAATGTGTGTGCGGGACACATTATTTTTTCTGCTGTTGGCAGGCACTTCAGTGCAAGGAAGACAGGGCTCTCCCAGTGTCTCCCCAAGTCAGGCTTGTTCACAGGCTCTGAGCATGGTGGTGGCTATGGGGAAGCTACCCGCTGCAGTGCCAGCGTTCACTCATGGTCTTGCTGGAAGCATCTCTTGATATCAAGCATCCAGTTGTAATGCTGTTGAACAGCCTGTTGGTCAACAGCATTTCAGCAAGGAAATGGAGGGAGCAGAAGTGTTGAGTGCAAGACGCCTTGCTTGGCTTGCACCGGAGATCAGTCAGTCACTGGGGCACGTGGCTGCCTCTGCCACTGAGGGGGGGAACTGTACTGCCAGGCTCTCTTGCATCTATTCTGGCTGCAGCATGAAGAGTCTTTGTGTCTCAGGGAGAAAACAAGTTGCTTTGCATCAGGGAATTAGATTTAAATTGGGATGCTTACAACACTGATTTGGACTGCTCTTCTCTTCCAGTGATTCACCTAATAAGCTCACTAATGAAGGATGTTGCTCATGATTTTTGGCATTGTTGTCATATTCTATTCAAACCTGCTTCAGCTGTCTGGTAGGCTGCTTAAAAACACCAAAAAAAGCAAAACCCAACATTTTTAATTGGCTTATGGTAATTGATGATACTATGCTGAAATAAAATATTATTTCTCATTTCCCCATTTAGCAGCGTGTTTCTTGTGCAGAGATAATTGTCAGCTACTGTGTATAGGTTGATGGAGTTAGTTGAATAGAAACAGGACAAATAATTTGGGATGATCAGCTATTGCTAAACTGCTGCCTGCCTTATTTTTTTTAAGCTGCCAAAAGCTTAAGAAGCACTGTGAAATATAAATAATATTTTTTTAAAGTAACCTGAAAAGACTAATAATGCTTGTGTATTTTACAGTCACATTGAGACATGATATAATGTAGTTGAGCACAAGTAACAAAGTAGTGGAGATCCTGAGTGGAGGACATGAGGATTTAGTCCCAAACAAAAATTTACTTTAATTGCTTTAAATTGGTCTAGATTGAGTCAAAACATACAAGCTATATTTGTATCATAGAATGGTCTGGGTTGGAAGGGACCCCAAGGATCATAAAGTTCCAACCCCCCTGCCACAGGCAGGGCCACCAACCTGCAGGCCTGGATCTACACAAGGTTTCCCAGGGCCCCATCCAACCTGGCCTTGATACCTCCAGGGATGGGGCATCCACCACCTCTCTGAGCAGCCTGTTCCAGCACCTTACCACACTCTCTGTAAAGAACTTCCCCCTAATATCTCATCTAAACCTTTCCTCCTTGAGCTTTAATCCATTTCCCCTTGTCCTGCCATTGTCTACCCTTTTACGAAGTTGATTCCCCTACTGTTTGTATGCACTCTTCAGGTACTGAAAGGCTGCAATGAGGTCCCCCTGCACCCTTCTCTTCTCTAGGCTGAACAAGCCCAGCTCCCTCAGCCTCTCTTGTGTCTTCTTGTCTTTCACCCTGACGGCTTGCAGACTGCCTTTCAGACTGTGAGGATGAACTGTGCGCTCCCAAACGCCTGCACTATAGTTTTTCTAGGGGGTTTGGTTTAATATTTTGGGAGGAGGAAGGAAGCTCATCTTCTCCTTTCAAAAACCAGAGGAAAATTTTCAGGGAAATCAAACAATATTATTTTATTAAAAAGAAGTGAATGTTGCTGTGATATAAATGCTCACCCATCTTTCATTGATAGTGGCCAACGTGGGCATTCTCACTCCTGCATAACAAGCACGCCCTGCAAGCTGCTCTCACAAAGTATCACTTCATTTGTGAGATTCGTTCTGTGTCAGAAACATCTCAGACACTTCAGCTCATTTGGCTTTTTCTGTCATCCACAATTAATGTGACCATAGCCGGATATACTCTCATTATGTATTTTTCATTACACACAGACCCCTTGAATATTTGTGGCTTAGTGGTTTGGGGTTTTTTCCCCCTTTGTGGCTTTTGTGACTTTCTCCAGCGTAGTACTGTCCACTTCAGACATTAACAAGGAAGTTTCATTCTCTTTCCCAATACAAAGACTTCACTTTTTTAAAAAAGTGGATAAAGTAACTCAAGTTTCTTTTATTGCTTGCTTTGGTTTGGTTTTATGTCTTCATCCAGTTTTTCATTTCATGGTGTTCAGGCAAATTTCAAAACATTTTCCAGAGTTTTTCACACCAGTGTCAGAAGCAGAGAAGGGCGGGGGGGGGTGTCCAGCCCTTCCCGGCCCATCACAAACAGGTCAGACAGGTGATTTCCTCCTCTTCCTTCCAGCCTTTATGTTGGCACATCCTTGGATCCTACGATGAGGCTCCCCCCTAGATGAGCAAGAATGACAAAACGATTAGGGTTTATGCTGTATATAGAATTAGAGCAGGTGTTCATCAGCTGTGCCATGGCTGACAGACTGCTGTATCTTTGAATAGAAAGTCTGTCTCCACTTATAAAATATTTGTTAATTTTTAATTAAATTAATTGCAAACAGTCACTTGATACAGGATGATATGATTTCGTATTTGTTTATGTATGCATTCAGCTATGTGTTACTCCTTAACATCGGTATTTGGCAACTGCCGTCTTTTCAGGAGACAACTGCTCTTCAGTGAGGTTTTTCGAAGAAAAATTAGACCTGAAAGAAAGGCTTCCTTTTGCATGCAATGACATAACCATTCCAGTTAGGTAAAGCACTATTTTCATAAAAAGGCTATCTAACTGTGGCAGTTAACTTGGGAAATCTTCACACACACACACACACACACACACACACACACACACACACACACACACATTTAAATTTGCTAAGCATTTTCTGGATGAAATAAAGCTGAAGTTTGCATTCAGTAGCCTGAACCTAAAAGTGGCCTTTTGGAAAAGATAATGCCAACAGGAGCTGACTGTGTCGTTAATGGGTTGGTTTGACTGCCTTGAGGACTGAAGTGACCTTTTTGGAAACTTTCAAGCAAGCATGTGAGAGCCGACTCTAACTCCAGCGGTGTGTGGAGGAACATTACACTTATATTTGCCTTAAAACTTGCTGGAAACTGGCCATCCTGCACACCTTGCCTAAGTGACAGGAGGTGGTTCAAGAGCTAACACACAGTATGAGAGGTTTGGTTCCTTCCGTGCTCAAAGGGAGGAGAGAGGCCTGCGGTAACAGTTGCACAAGGAGCAAAATTAATCAGTTGAGTGGTTAAGGAGGCCTTTTCTTGAAACAGAGCCCTTTATCTGGAAGAGCTGGCCATGATAAATCGTTAAAGTCCAACAGGAGGTACCGAGTCATAAAGAATTAAAAAAGATTAAAGAAATCCAGTAATTCAGCAGTTTGCACATTAGTTACAAAAAAAGGGGCAGTAAATGTTGAATGGATGAGTGACATTAAAAGCCCTCTTTATGGTCCAGAGTTAATTTGAATAACATTAATTTACAGTTGACAAATTGTGTCTTTTTAGCATTGGTAATCCAACCATTTATTAAACTGTAAAAGCAATGGTAATTAAGTATTACTGCCCAGGAATGCAACTATGGCTGGTTACAGCAGGAACGGGTGTGGAATAACTTGTTTTACAATGGTAAAGAGAATACAAATGTTTGCTCTCCTAGGGAGGAAGCCAAGAGAGGCATGGTGCTGCCCTGCAGTCCTTGCCAGCTGCAGCATCTTCTTCATTTTCTGTTACCTACTGAATCCTTTTACAGTAAGTGAGAGATGGGTGTGAGGGGGACACACGGTGGGTGTTCTGTCTTTTGCCTGCTGCGGAATGGAGAGTGACAAAACTGCCAACACTGCTGACTCCCATCATCTCTCTGCTGCCAAAGGGTAAAGGAAGCAGAGAGACCTCTCCGGTCATCCTGCTTGGTGTCTTCATTCAGCCAGCACTGAAAGGAGGTAGGAAACAAACCCCAAGGGATGCTCACTAACCTTTGCACCATGCTAACATGCCAAATTGTGTCAGCTGCTGACATGCAGCATCCCCTACTATGGAGGTATGGTCTTACCCAGGAACAGAATCACAGACTGATTTGGGTTGGAAGGGAGCACAAAGACCACCTAGTTACAAACCCCCCCTTCCATGGGCAGGGACACCCTCCACTAGATCAGGTTGCCCAAAGCCCCATCCAGCCTGGCCTTGAACACTGCCAGGAACTGGGCAGCTACAGCTTCTCCGGGCAACCTGTTCCAGTGCCTCACCACCCACATGGTAGAGAATTTCTTTCTAATATCTAATCTACCATCTTTTAGTTTAAACCCTTTATTTCTTGTACTAACAATACAAGCCCTTGTAAACAGTCCCTCTCCATCTTTCCTGCAGGCCTTTTCAGGTACGGTAAGGCTGCAGTAAGGTCTCTAGAGTCTTCTCTTCTCCAGGCTGAACAAGCCCAACTCTGTCAGCCTGTCTCCACAGGAGAGGTGCTCCAGGGCTCCGATGATCTCCATGGTCCTCCTCTGGTCTTGCTCCAACAGCTCCACAGATTTCTTGTACTGGAGACCCCAGAGCTGGACACAACACTCCACGTGGGGTTTACCAAGCACAGAGTAGAGGTTCCAGAATCACCTCCCTTGACCTGCTGGTCACACTTATCCCACACTTTTTCTTACACAAGTAGTAATGTGACCTCTGACCCACACTGCCTCCTACCAGCATGTCACCCTGCCTTACTGTAAATTCTGTCTCCCCTATGAAAACCAAGTATTTGGAGCACAGCTGCAGAGTGGAACCTCCTGGGCCTGGAGGAAGGGGGAGGTGAAAAGAAGGATTTGTAGACACATGTTAGCCTGTTCAAAAGAGCCACTGTGACAGGATTCTGGTGGCCACATGGCAAATATACGTTTTCTGAGCTGGCAGCACTACTAATGGGTCTTCTCACCCAAATACTTGGGTTTAGCACAGTGTTCCTTGACATAGCACTGAACCTGAGCCACAGAGCTCAAATTTTTTCTGAAAGGTTGTCAAAAGTGTGGTATGTTTGTGATGAGCAGTAAGCATCTTTCTAGGTGTCAGCTTTCCAGAGGAGTTAGGGCTTACCTGAACACACAGGGAGTCCTGTGCCCAAGGGTCCTCCTGTATCCCCTGCAGCATGCAGCCTCTTCTCTGTCTGGGGGGAACAAACATTTGTTTTGCTATCAACAAGCGTACCAGCAGGACCCACCATCCTCCTGCTTATTTACGAAGACTCTCGTTAAGTGAGCTGCTTTGTTTGACCCCAAGCATGATTCCTTAAATAGAAATAAAAATTCCAATGTCAGCCTGAGCGGTGAAGAAAGTTTTGTAACCGGCATTTATGTCTTCTCCTAACAATTACCCATGGGCTTCATGTGCACTTTAAAGTGTCAGGGATCAGCATTGTAATTTCCATCCCTTTTATGCTAGCTCGGAAGTCCCTGTCTTGCATTAAAATTCTCTGCTTGTCTGCTGCATATTTCCTACACCTCCACCTGTTATGTCACCCAGACTTCTGATAGAAACTTACTTGGATAATGTCTGCAAGCAAAGAATTTTCCCCGAAAAGGTTGAAGATGGCGACACTCTGTCAGGACCTGACAGGTGTAAATTTCTTAATGTATGAGGAGTATATGAAAATACAAATCATCACTGAGAGCCAGCCCGAAGCAGACTGAAAAGCTGTCATAAGCAATTTTCAAAAAGTATGAGTTATTTGGTTCTCTTCCAGGAGGAACAACTCCACAGGCATAAATCCGTGAATGGTACTTGACAATCTTAACAAGTCCTCCTCTCCCAGCGCTGCGCGTGTGACAGAGATGCGATAGGGACTGTGCGCTCTCCTCGCTTCTCCAGCTGCGGAGGAGCTGATGTGGTAATCAGGGGATGGATGAATCCTGCCTTCCTGAACTTGAGGCATTCCTCCACAGAAGTAAATTTCAAGGAACTGATTAATCTGACAGAGTTAGGCTGTGTTGGAGCTGATTATTTGCTAACAGACATTTTATAGATCCTCTTCGTTTCCATTTACCGAGAGCAATGATAGGAAAGAAAACAGCAGATGCTTTGTGACAGGCACCTTAGCTATTTTGTATGCTCCTCGGTTTTGTATGTTCTTACTTTGGGCATGTGGAAAGATCATTGCTAACTGGATGGGCCTATTCACTGGTGTATGGAAATGGACTTTAAGAAGGGTTGTGCATGATTGGCAAATCAGTTCTAATTGAATAAATGTCAAGGTCAAAACAAACAAGTGATGAAGATGAGAAAGCCCTGGAGTGGTATCTGCTTCAAATCATATTAAAGGCTGTTCAGTAGCAAAGTGCTTCAGGGGGACTATGCGAAATTAAAGAGCAATGAAGTTGCTGCGCAGTTTTGAACCAGAAATATCTGTTTCCTCAACTGAGATTGAAAGCTGGTGCTTAGGAAATGGCCTTACTGAGGTGGCAAAAATAATTTCTCTCTCGTGTGTGAGTGGACTAGAGCAGATGGGGTGGCAGGTTTCTGACAGGTGGTAGGGCATGTGGCACTCCTCTGCTTAGCACTCTGCTCTGGGGGACACTGGAGTGCCGCAGTGGCCTTGTGCCCCTTGGTCCCGTCTCAGTGAACATGAGGAACATCTTATTGTGGTGGTTGTGGATGTATATCTAATAACAAAAGCTTGTCACAACATTCTATGTAATTACAGTTCCCAGCCCTGAAAGAATCCTATGTAAGGATCTAGGCTTACTTATTTTTTAAGTCATCACAAAAGTTGCATGTAAATAGGCTGCAGGAGACATCCCAAGTTATTTCTGATTCTCTTACCTCCTCATTACCAAGGCTTGTTGTAAACTAGAAATCTAGGTGAATATGAGAATGTATGATGCAGAGCCCAACAAACTCAATATGACTTGCTTTAAATTAGTGGTCATGTGCCACAGTATGTCAATAAGTGCAGACTGTGCATTTCAATGTCAAGTCTAAACATTATGAAATATCAATACAGCAGCCTCTCTAAATCATTGTAGAGTGGGGACAAGAGCAAACACTGATTTGTTTAAGGTAGAATATAAATTGTCAATTTAAAGAAGCATTGGAATGTTGCTTATTGAGTTACCATTGCATTTTTTAGCAACTAGCTAATTCTTGTGGTTTGATTTCAGTGTCATTTAGGCTCTTGGAGATATTTAAAGTTCAGGAAAAACTGTTCCATTACTTATGAAACTTAAATTATATTCCTGAAAGTCTTAACTGCCTAAACTTCTGGCAAAGATTGGCTTTCTAGTATCCAAAGGGAGATTATTTTTCCATGTCTCCATTCTCCAGGACACCAAGACTGACTTATTTAAGTGTGAAGAATATCAGCCAAGAGTTGTCTCATTAGTGGTTGATGCTAACAATAAACCATGCTGCTCTCTTTGGGGCTTTTTCAGCCAAAGATGTACTTTATACAATTTTGTTTCAATGGTGGCAAGTATGTGAAAAGACATATGTGAGTGAAATCATCATAAATCTGATTTCTCGAGGTAGTGAGATGACTGGTTCAATCTTGACTTAATTGGTTTTAGTTTATTTTTGTGAAGCCAATTAATCATTTGGGTACCTGTGCCCATATGAGAAAATGAGAGGAGTTTTTCAGGCATCCAACCATCTGGC
The DNA here is from genome assembly GCF_964237585.1 of Gallinula chloropus. Classification (NCBI taxonomy): domain Eukaryota; kingdom Metazoa; phylum Chordata; class Aves; order Gruiformes; family Rallidae; genus Gallinula; species Gallinula chloropus. The sequence goes on along the minus strand of NC_140085.1, from coordinate 36,234,676 downwards.
TTTAGGATTCTGTTTGATATTAATTTTTATCTTTACCCCAAACGCTGAAAATGAAATGTCATCACTCAGATTTCCGTATGGCTGTCAAAGCCAGGTGAGGTGCTGCAGAAGTAGAACATACTCATTGTTATTGAACACTTAAAAATGATTGCTGAGAAATGCAAATGCCTACACAACTGTGTAGTCATCCAGGATGTAAGAAATAAACCAGATGTAACTGACCTATTTTAAGGTATTTTTGCTGTCTGCACTCGCATGTCCTGGCACACTGAATGCAGACTGCCCTAGGGTGCCTTCTGAACCAGCTGAGCAGCTCCTTACCCTCTTGTGAAGGACTAGCAGGGTTTGTTATTCGCGTGCAGCTTTTGCTGTTGCACATGGCAATGAGCTTAGTTTAAAAGCATGTACCTGGTGACAGGTATAAACTTGATATTGAAAATATTCTTGTCTTCACCTTTGTTAGAGTCTACTTGTTGCAAGCGTGATGTGGAGAAAAGATTGCCACGTCTTAAGAGTTTAGATAATACTATTATTCAATGTAGTTTATATTTTCCAAGCTAGCTGTAAGTTGTTTCACCTATCTTGTTCCTGGTTTTGGATATTTTCATGCCTAAATTGGTCACAAAGGAAAGCTCTGTTTGTTTATCAAATGTGTGAAAATGACTGCTGATCCTACTGTATCTTTTCAAGGTAATTTCTACCACTGTAACAAGCCAGAATCAAAATGACTAATCAGTTATAAGCCAGTCCTCATTAACTTGCACTAAATTATTTTCATTTGGCAGATAAAATAGCCACTTTTCCGCCCTTAATTAGAATTTGGTCTTAATAGGATTGACAAGTCAAGCTGGGGGTGGGGGGGGATGCCCTTCTTAATTGCTTTTAGAATGGAGTAATTTTTTTAACAGCAGATTGAATTTGCTCTTTGTGCTACAGGAAAAATCTGTCTGGTGAGCAAATGTATTCTTTTTCATTCTAAAGCTCTCTGGGATTGCCCATAGCAAAATAAACGTAACTAGTGTTATCTTTAAACAAGTGTGTTTGTATGGTATTGCACTGTACTAAGACAGTAATCGGGATTTTAAAATGAAGGGTTTTGAGGGAAGTAGCCTTTCATTCTTTTCATTCACTGTTCTGTGTCATCATCAAATGAGATCACTTTAAGCGGCTGTCAGTGAAGGCAAAAGGGACATTTCTTAGCACCCATTTTCCCAACATAGCAGCGTAAATTTTTTCCCACTGAGTCTCTCTTTTGAAAGCGGCTCTCTATGCGTTTTTTTTCCTCTTCTAACTTGGCTGAGCATAGTCAAATTACTGTTTATTTCACACCCTTGAAAATCTTGCTCCTAAAAACTTTTTCAAGTGGGGATAGTTGGTGTGTATCCAGATAACTCCAGTAAGATCCGTCATGCTTCCTGTGGCCTGTGAATGGCTGGATGCAGAAGTACTCATCAAGATGGAAGAAGCATGCTCCCTGCTACATGAACCCAAAGGGCAAATGTCACAGAGTCTGTAAATATCTGGAAGCGTTTCCCATCAGGACACCCTTGTGAGCAGCTTGCCACAGTTATGTTTAACTCTAGCTAAAAATACTGGAGCTGATCCCCTGCTTTCTGGGACACTCTGAGGTGCCAGCACTGACAGCAGTAAAAGCTAATAGTTAATTCATTGCACTAAATTTTCTTTCAGCACTGTACTCTGTTAGACAATTTTTGTATCATAAATCAATAAAGCAGTGACTGTTTCCCCAGAGATTCCACAAATAAGAAATATGCTTATAGCAAGGCTTCACAGTTTTTGCTCTTTTCCGAATCTTTTTTCCTTTAACCTTTTGGCAGACAGTGTATAAGAACAGTATGAAAACAAATAAAATGCCTTCCTCACCAAAATATTGGTCTTTTCAACTCTTTATAGGGTCTTGCTTCCAGCTTGAAGTCTTTCAGGTACTTTTCTCATGGTTCGACAATTCATATGAAATAAGAAATTCTTAAGAGGAATTGAAATCTTTAAGAAATAGTTGGCTGAAATGCTTATGGTAAGGTAAAGAACTCCTGTTTTATATCTAGAACAAGTTCAGTGAAGTGAGTGATAGCTTGTGTTACTCACCACAATGCATCAATCCCGAAGTAGCCAAAGCTGTTTTGATTCTTGCCTAGAAGAGCGTGCCCCCATCCCCATGTCTGCTCTGCCCTTGGCCTCTTTGCTGACACTGCCAACAAGGTTATTGAATGAAGTGGTGTGATTCTAATGATGCAAACGCCTGCCCAGTAGGAACTGGACTGAAACTACCAGCTTGTTTCAGATAGACCATTGAACAGCTGTCTCATCATAATAACGTTCAGTCACTACCAACCGGGGTTGAATTCAAACCTGTGACCTGTAGGTGAAGGGCTTTGTAGCCATTACCTGTGCCTTGAACCATCCAACCATTTAAATCTTCAGAAGGGACACATTTAGAAAATCTGGTTGGGAAGAGAGAAGGGGAGAGGATTTGGAAAAAAACCCAACAAAACCAACTTGTCACCTTTTCTTCCAATTAAAAAATCCATACATTTGGTACTGGTTTTGTATTCGCATGAGAAATTTGAGAAAAAACAGGTGATATTGATTATGTCTGTGGGCCAGGCAGGTCCTCACAGTTACACCGTGGTGGTGCTCAGAGGTGGTGTGGTATTATGCCATTAGATGCATCCTTTTCAGCTTGGTCTTCACATATTTGGATGTCTCTTCACTTAAAAATAAGAGTGTGTTGACATAGTGTCTTTGTTTCATATAGATCCTGAATCTGCAGTTTTGTAGCAGCTTTCCAGTCCCTATTGTGCATTTAACTTAGATTTGACAGAAACCACAGAATGGTTTTGTAATGGATATTATCTGTGCTCCCGGTCCCTGAAATGCCTTTTGGATGGGCTAATATCAGCAAAATTTTAGTGGGTAGTCAGGGAATTATATAGAAAACATGTAATTGGACTTCATGAGAAATTGTTGACTAATACCCTTCTGATGGTACCTTGGTATCATCTATGGCTGAGTAATCTGTGTAAAGCGATTTGCATCGCAGCCGAGTTAGCGTCAAGGGTATACTTTGGGCAGAAGGCACACTTCAGAAATTAGGATCTCCTTTTTTTTTTTTTCCATATGAAAATATACTACATATGCTCCCTGTTTTTCTCAGGGACTATCACACAGTCCTAAAACATTTACAGCTTTGCTTATGCTAGAAGGAGGGGATGAGAGGAGAGGAAATATGACAGTGGGGGCTGGTGGCAGCGTGAAGCTGCAGCTCTCCATGTGCTTTCAGTGCCTTGTTTATTGCTTCATGCAGCACAGCCTAGATGAGGCTCATCAAGAGCCAACTGTAATTGAGGCTGTCCTATAAAACTGCTGTTACGAGCAGATGTGGCTGTACCAGGAATTATTTTTTTTTTTTATGAACTTAAAAATATTTTGAGACCTAAAATATTTCTGGCCAGAAACAGGATACTTGGCACAGATGGAGCATTTAAGCTTCATCGCAGAAACTTATCTCAGTTTTCTCACTCCATTCTTAGTCCTCAATTTCTCCTGGGCATCTGGTCATTACTTGCCCCCATTAATGCTGTGTGCTTTAAAAGGTTTTCCATCTTAACATAAAACACAAAACCGCACCTTTTGGGATAGATTTTTATTGGAGATTAGAGGAAGAAAGGCTCTCATATGGTAAAGATATCAGGGAATATCATGGGCACATTTGTAACTTATATTTTCACAATGGGTCCTTCTTCCAGCTCTCCCAGGTGTGCTTTCCCAACCTTCAGCTGTGCTATTTTGATGCCCGCTGAAATCACATTCACATTCCATAACCTTTTCCCAGCCACATATCACAGCTCAAACGATGGCAGCCGAGATGCTGCTCATCTCCACTTGGCATGGGAACAACATATGGATTGTTCGGTTGTACTTAGCTCTGGTGAGGCCGCACCTCAAGTACTGTGTTCAGTTTTGGGCCCATCACTACAGGAAGGATGTTTTGATGCTGGAGCATGTCCAGAGGGGGACAACAAAGATGGTGAAGGGTCTGCAGCACAAGTCCTATGAGTGGCTGAGGGAACTGGGATTTTTTAGTCTTGAGAAAGGAGGCTGACCTTATTGCTCTCTACAACTACCTGAAAGGCATTTGCAGATTTGTGGGGGTTGGTCTCTTCTCTTGGGTGACAAGTGAGGGAATGGCTTCAAATTGCATGAAGGGAGATTTAGGTTAGACATCAGGAAGAATTTCTTTACTGAAAGGGTTGTCAGGCATTGGAACAGACTTCCCAGGGAGGTGGTGGAGTCACCATCCCTGGAGGTATTTAAAAGGCATGTAGATGAAGTATTAAAGGACATGGTCCAGAGGTGGACTAGACAGGGTTAGGTTGTGCTTGGACTCAATGATCTTATGGGTCTCTTCCAACCCATGTGATTCTATGATTCTATCATTCTATGATACAGAAAAATTCATTGTGGCCTGTGCAGGGTGAAGAAAGGTGGTAACTGTGGATGGTGAAGAGCAGTTACTAACCTGGGCAGCAAAACTTGAGCACATGCACCTTCCTGGCTGCAGTTTTGTGGTACCTTGCTGCAAGCAGCTAGAGCTTCGTGGGCTATCCTTCAGTAATTCCCTCTTCTATCATCTTTCCGGAAAACTGACCAGTGAATTAAAATGGGAGTGAATCAGTGTAAGTGAAATGACCTACTATTGCCCAGAATTCTGGATTCATATATAATTTTTTTGATTGAAACAGCTTCCTTTGGGAGTCAGAAGCTCAAAAGAGAGGTGTTTTCTAGAATGATCAGAAAAGTTGAGCAAATGTGATGGCAGTTGGAGAAGGTGGGTAGCTGAGTTTTATTTTACCCTATTCGGGCTATGTCCTAGTACTAGAAAAAGGACTTACAAAAAAACAAGAGTCATGACTTGAAGGTAAAGAAGGACTGTAATTGAAAGAAAGGCTTAAGCAGGTATTCCAGAGGTGTAACTCTTTTCCGTGCTTTGCTTTTTGTTTGATCTAAGCCTTTGCAACATCCCTGCTGTGTTGTTTTGATGTGGAGTTGCGGTTCTGTGCTCCTTTGAGAGCACTGCTTGTGAATTCCCCCCTGGCGAAGAGGATGCTGTGATGAAGGGGAAAGGGGGAGTGATCAGAACTTTGCTTTGGACTGTGAAGATACCCATGAGTGAAGAAACCATTCTGAACCAAACCCTAATTTATTACAATTAAAAAAAAAAAAAAAAAACAACAAAAAGACAGGAAAGAGAAGTTCACTGTGGCAACAGAAGTGATATGTTGGCGAGAAATTATTTAACCTTTAGCTGTGCAAAGCAGGGCCTGATTTGCAAGCACGGTTCCTCCTATGCTTTCAGTTGCGTGTCCCGATGCAGAACTTGCAATCCCCATGGATTCAGCACCGTCCAACCTATTACTTGATCTTATGAGGATCATCATTATCTTGGGCAAAAGTGTCATGCCCTGCCAGAGGCAGAGTGCTCTCCTGGAGGGCTGACGGCTGGTGGCGGTGCTGTACCCCAGATGGCATTGGAGCAGCCAGCTGGAGGCACAGGTCAGGGAGGCGTTGAGATGCTGGATAGGGAGGATAAGGTAGGAAGCAAGGAGCTATTTTGTAGCTGAATTCTGAGCAAAGACTTCTTTGTCATAAGCGCTGTCAAACAGCCTCGTTGCTACGGCAACGCTGGCTAGATAACCCATTGGGGAAAATACTTGTAGGACCTAACACTCTATCATCTGTCATTCAATAATTTCATGTTCATAATAACTAGGAAATCAATGGCCATCCTCCGAGACGGTTTGCTGAAAGGGTAAGTGTGCCGCTGCCAGCGGTCAGCCCAGGCTTGTCACGGCTCGCTCGGAGACGCAACGCTGGCTGCAGAGCACGGGTCACCGCGCGCTCGCGTGGACCCACTCAGAAATTAAAGACAGGTTGAGGTTCATGATCTAATTAAACTTTGCTGCTGACACCTGTAAAAGAGGGAAGCAAATGGCGTACAAAGCAGTTGTTATGGTGTGAGGAAACAAAGGTTTAGGTATAATTAGCATTTCATATTTTAAAATACCGAGGGAAACTATATGGTGAAGTTATCACATGGTCAGCAGGAACAAATTCAGTAACTTAAAGGCATTTTTCACTTATCTTGCCTTTCTAATTAAACTGCTTATCATCATAAAGGCTGTGTTACCTGCATGTTACGTGTTGAATATAAAGCAATCACAGAACAGTAATTAAAATTCTTAAACATGCACTCATTGACTTTACATACAATTAGTTTACTGCAGTGTGTCATTTATTAATAGCACAAGTTTTCAGGACTGAGCCCCTGGTTGACTATGCAGGGAGAGATGTGTTTGGTAATTACTTTGGCAATGTTTATCTGTTTTGAAAAAATGTGCTAATATATATCTCTGGAAAGTAATACTGTAAATAAAAAACATGTTAAATTGAGACTTGGGGAGAGGAGTTCCTGGCTGACTGGGGTATTACAGACAGGAAGAAAAGGTAATTCTTATCACTCTATTAGCAGTATTTGAAAGATGCTCATTGTCGTCATTCACAACAGGAGTTTCTTTTCCCTTTTAAGAATTCTTTTGGAGCGCTAAGATAAGGTGGCTCATTTCCAACTGACTCTTTCAGTGTGTTTTAGGTCCAATTAGCAGACAGTGCAGTGTAGACGCACGCAGGGCCACAGGCAGAACCTTTGGAAACAGATTTCTTGTTTGTGCTGGGGAATGTGGTGAATAGTCAGGTCAGGTTTTACGGTGTTCTGCAAAGAGGACATGCCTTTCGAAGGGAAATTTCATGGTTCATTCTGCAGATATAGTTAGTCAGTAGTTGTGTGAAGTGGTACCTTAGGTATCAGCATGGGAAATGAGAAGGCATCACGGTCCTCCTTGATTTGTACCCAGAGGTCAAACTGAGAGCTTCTAGGGTGGTGACTTCAAGATCTTCGTTATTTGATGCCCTGCTGTGGTTTCTTGAGGTAAGCATTTGCTTCTGCAGAATTTGAAACCTGGTTTGATTACAGCACATCCAATTACAGGCTCAGTGTGTGCTTTCTGTGTAAAATGTTTTCACTTGTTCAAATCAGCAGAAATACATGTAGGTCCTAATGCCTGGTTCTGAATTGCGTTAGGCCTCAGAAGCAGGGTGTATTTCATTTGCCCACTTGTAGTTTAAGTTGAGAGTGGCCTCTATTCCCGTATTATTTCAAGTTTGGGAAAGCAATATCCTGGAATAGATCTTTTTTAAAGTGGGAGAAAAAACCCTGTTCTTCTGATGTTCTCCCACATAGGGGGTTCAGAGAAGAGAAGTTCAGGAGGGTGCCAGAGTTGAAGATGCCCAGCTGTGGAGAAATCCAGAACTCAGTTCCCGCAGAGGAGGAGTTGAGATTTCATTGTGAGATGAACAAGGACTCCCTGAAGGAGAAAGATTTAAGGAGATGTATGAACGAGATCCCAGAAGAAGTTTGAACAGAAGAAATAGAGTAGTTATCCCTGGATTACAGAGCTGCATAAATAGCAGCAGAGAGGTACAAATGAATGAAGTTGGACGTGTTAAGAAAGGGCTGTGGGAGCAGGGGCAATAGTAGGAGGGAGTGACAGATGAGCTTTTAATGTCTGAGTCTCTGGTGGCGAAGGTGTGCACCTTGAATGGGAAGTGATTAAAAATACGTTATCTCAGCAAAATGGAAATACTCAACAGCAGGCAGGATTGACAATAGTCAAGCTGTGATGTGGCTCAACTTTTCAGGGGAAATTTTGGTTCTGTATGGAAGAACAATCTGGACAATTTGGAGGAAGCACCAAAGGGATTAGCAGTAGATCCATCATTGAAGAGAAGTGAGAAACTGTCCTCCAGAAAACTAGGACTAAGATAAAAATCTAAGAAGGAATAAGAGCAGATTGCTGGAGAGGAAACAAATAGGTGCTTGAAGTGGCACAAGTAACTTTTCACATGGTGTCCACGCAGCACGCCTCGTAGCTGTCAGTTTCTGTATAAAAGTGATCTCACCTAGGTGACAAAATGACTAAGCTTAATTTTATCATGTGCACGGCTGCTCAGTGCCTCCCATGTGCACACTGCAGGGGCAATGCTCCCGTGGACTCTCCGGTTGCCTCCCTCCACATCGGGACGTTTGGCAAGGGAAAGGCTGTCTTGTGTGGGCGAATGCACATGTTCTGCTCTGTTACTAGTTGGCAGCTTTGATTCGGGTTAGTAAAGAAACGCGGGGATACAGTAGGAAACTTCATTTATTTGCCTTTATGAATGGAATTGGCAGTTTCCATGACTTCCTATGAGGATTCTCATGTTTACTTTGTGTGGACTCGAAGGAAGGAGTTCTAGAGATATGGATGCATTTATTATTTATTGGTTAGGTCTTGTGCTCTCCCCCAGCATTTGTCAGTAACTGCTATTTTCTGTCACCCACTGGAAGATGGAAAGGATGAGAACTTGCAGGAGTGCCGAGGGAGCACGAACTGTGACTGCCTCTTCCATGCTTAATGCGAGTGGGTAAATACACAACATCAGTTTTCGGTGCCAGGGCTCCCTTCAGCCCTGTGAGTCCTCCTTCCCTGTCCGCCTTCCCCGCCCCTCCTAATAGAAGAGGAAAGGCGGGAGGAAGTTGTAATGTGACATTCCCTGTGTGTTGTAGGGGATAAATATTGCCTCCCTCGGTGCTGCTTTACAAATCTATTTTTAGTCAGGGGTTACACCAGTAAAGCTTGCACTGGAAAGTGTGAAATCGCGTTGATCAGACTGATTTCTGAAACAGGGTGAAAGGCCAAAAACCAAATAAAAATCAATTAAACCCCATGAGGCAGGGATCCTGGTTTATTTTGCTGTGCGTGGGAAAGCGGGTGTGCAGCTGTTCCTTGCTTTACAAGCCGAGCTGGAATCGTCCTGGGGAGTTGCTGAGCTGAGCCCAGCCTGCTTTGGGGGCTTTGGCAGGCTCTCCTGCCTGGAAGCCTTGGGGCGCCCTCTAAGGAGCACTCCTCCACGGCCTTCTGGCCAGCAAGAAAGGTTGCTTTGGAGTTCACATCCTGGGAGGATGCGCAGGAGGGGGAACACTGGGGAAATTTTGAAGGCAAAGGTGAAGGGAAATAAGGGAGAGAAGAGCTGGGAGACACCAGGACATGATGGACAGAAGTGGGGCACAGCAGCACCGGCCTGTTTGGAGGCTTGAATGGGGAAATTAATGCAGAGTTGGAGCAGGGCACAAAATTTAAGCTGGAAACAGAAATACAGAGCAGGGTATGCAAAAAGTAAAATCTCACCATACAGTAAAGGAAGGAGAGGACAAAATGAGATAAAACTACAGAGGTTTGTGTTGGCAACTGGAAGCTAATGCCAGGGATGTTAGGTCTGTTCTCTGCAGTTTGTTCCAAGAGCCACTTTCAAAGAGTGTTTTGTTTAAAATTAGGTTTAATGTCATACCATTTTTGTTTCTTTGCAAGGTATACAAAGATCCCCAATTTTTATCCCAAACAACCACCTAAATTTATTAGATGCCATCCTTCAGTGTGTCACTGCTCTGCCGTCACCTGCTTGGCACTGGGTAGCTCCCTCACCACAGAGCTTCGTGGTGCTTTCCATGCTGGTATTGAATTTTGAAAGCTCTTTGTCATATTTCAGTATTACATGTTGCTAAATTTCTGTTACACATTTGAAAAATGGTGATGAGGTTACCTGAATTCACGAGGTACTTTGATATCTGCCTATGAAAATTTCTGCATGAAACTCGACTTCCGTTATGTAAGTAGTTTACTGACATCTAGATTTTATTATTTTTCGTACAAGTTAAATTTAATGATTTTAAAATAATCTGTTTTACTTGCTCAGAATTGCTTGCTCCTCTGCCTGAAGGAATAAGAAGTATTTTCAAATAGAAAATAGGCCTTTATATAAACTGGTCTCCACCAATAGTACAGAGAGGGTTTAGACAAACTAGCTGAGGATGACAGTTTTTCAAGATCTTTGCTTCTCATCCTCATTTCATCACTTAACTTGCCATCAGGGTAGCATGTGTTCAGGAAAGCACCTAAATGATTCATTTTATCAGTTGAATTGTGACCTCTTGTGAAATGTTTATATGATGAGCTACAGCAGGAAGTAGAAAGATGGCACAGGCACATTCCACAGTTCTTCCTAGACATATGGAAACCTGAACATTTCACATGATGATTTTGATGTGAGCATAGCTGTGTCTGCACCCTGTTGCCTGGTGATCAATACACATATAACTTAAAGGAAAGGAGTTCTCTAATCAGATAAATTAAAGTTTGTGGTCAGCTAGTGCCCTTTTTGAGGTCAAGGAGAACATATCTATGTTTATGAGTTTTGCTATGAAACTCAGGGAATGCTAATTTAATGTGAATTTCTGACAGGCTTCCAGGAGAGACTAATAGATGAAGTTGTCAGGATTGGATTGCTATATAACACTCATGTATTTTTTGCAGCAGGTATGAGCCCATCCTGATTTAGGTTCTGACATTCCTTACATCAGGAATGTGCCCACACCTTTTACCCTCTTTAGTGTTTGGTCTTTGTGCAGGAGAGCTCTTGGGTATATGCTTACATCTTGTTGACAGAAATAGTTGTAAAGGATGCTTTACTACATTCTCACTGGGGTTTACTCCATTTATTTAAACATATCTGTCTTAAGAGTTCTGAACACTATTCTGGATAAGTATGCTGAAATCATGGGGGTTTTCCCACAATTTTTATTCCAAGCAAAAGTGGGAATGCTCCTTAAAAAAACCTCTCTTCTTACACGGTAATCCAGCTCTGAGGGATGCATAGCATACAAACTTTTTGCTAGCTAAAATACCTGAATTTTTAGTTCACATTTTTAGCTTGAGACAGGATTCTCTCTTGTTTTCCCTCAGCTGACAGTGTCGTCCCTCACAGCATGATAAACTATGTTTCCTAATGTATTTGACCACCACTGTTTGGATCCCTGAAGCATTACAGTAAATCCCTAATGTGTCTGCTGAAGGGGAAGAGAACAACCTTACAGCTTCTGGCTACTCACTCCAGTGACATGGCAAGGTCACTTCTGAAGGCAGTAACTTGTGAAGAAGACCACAGTGGGACAAAGAAATATGTCTGTTACATTCACATAGGCTTTAACCAGAGAAAATTTGTTGTCTTTTGCTAGAAGTCAATGACTCTTTCATAAAACTTGTGATTCAAGAGCTGGGGTGGGCTGAGGAAAGGCATCGTTTGCCATAGCAACCTTAACATCCCATTACAGTATGTCTGTCAGTTGTGTGAGGGCTAATTTATCATGTAAAGTGTATGCTACGTATGTCACATTTTACTGTCTGTTCATTTGTTTTGATAATCAAGATCTTGGCAGATTTGTCCCACATGGTAGGATTTATGGTAAGGATTTTCTTATCACTGAATTAAGTTGATACATATAATCCCAGTGTCCTGCACAAGAACTGAATAGAAATGAAAGAGATTCAGACTAGATGTGAAAGTCTTGCAGAATAAATGCTGTGCCACCACCCCCAATCCGTTATTCTCCTTGATTTTTTTTTTAATTTTTTTTTTTTTACTTTTTCAATTTTTAGCCTGTGATTTGTTTCATATCTCTCCAGGAGCAATCACAGAGAAGAGAATAAGCTCTGACTTTGAGAAGGTTAAATATTTCCCGTTCTATTAAAAGGTCTTTCTGTTTTATAGGGTGAGAAGTGTAATTCTGCAGAAATGAAACAAAAGTGAGCTTTGGAAATGTGCTGTGTTTCCCTCCAGTGTACACACTCGCATACATACCGCCTGCAGTTTGAAGCCTGATAAGTAAATTCATTTTTCACGGATGTCACTTCCTCCCCTGTGGTAAATGAGAGCATCTTTCTTTCCTCTTGGAAGAGGAGTTAAAAATGTGGGGGCTGACTTCTTACGGACAGGGGGAAATATGGACCGATTGAGCCACAGGAGAGGCCTACCTGGCCTGAAGCCCCTTGTTTTCCTTTTGAGGTTAAATGATTCAGCAGTACTGAAATTGTCTCTGGAGTATATGAGATGAGGTTTATCCATTTTTGTATTACAGTGGAGTGCTTTGGTCTGAGAGGGCAAGTGGATGGGTAGGCGCGGGGGCACAGGGAAGATACGTGTTTGTCTGTGAGCATTGACTCTTACAATTGTACATGATGTGGCATATTGGAGGAACAACAAAGGGTTGTACAAGTAGCCTTGAACTTTTTGAGACAGAGGACTCCAAACAATATCTCCTAAAAATATATATCCTGCCAGGGTATATTTTTTTAAATTATTTTTAAGAAATGGCATTGTGTGCTTTTGGCAAAGAGTACCAAGGCCACTCACTGCACTGTTGAACAAAGCAAGGTGGATTTTTCCTGATAAGTAAATACATTCAGATAAATCAGAGAGTCACAGAGTGTTTGGGGTTTGAAGAGGCCTTTTAAGATCATCCTGTTTTCAGCCTGGACACTCCCTAGGACTGGAGAGAACATCGGGAGAGCATCACAAAGCAGAGATTCCTTGAGCAGGAGATTTCTGTTTTGTTTCTCATCCCATTTCTCTGTTCTAGACTCTGCTTTATTTATGACTGATACATGTGACCGATATTGACAACCAAAATACACTAGGGAGCTCAGACGTGTATTTCATGAGAAACAATATTTTGAAATCCAAAATGCAAAACTTTACGGGGATAGTATGTTCAGTTGTGTGAAAGTTTAATTGGGAAGGATTTCCAATCCAGATGAATTGCACTGGTGTTGCTACTATATAATCTATTAATATTTACCAGTGAAGATGGGTGCTAAGGGGTTTGTCTTCAAAACACACTGGGGGTATTTAACTGCTTCAGTGTTGGTAAAGTAAATGAGACCCATGCCTCTACATTTACTGCTTCCCAACTGAAGGTTTCTTTTAAATTATTTTGGTGTTTGTAGGGCTTCAGATGTTTTTTTGTGACAAATGCTAGTTAAGCACTTCACCTTAATTTGCACCATTCTTTAACTGCAAAATGACTGAATGCTTTTCCTCTACTGTATGTTGTCCTTTGGCTACTTTTAGGAAGCTATAGTAAAAAACCCATGGGTTTAGTGCCCCTATCCAGAGGGCTCAGATGAACCAGAAGTCCTGGCATGCTGTAGTAACGCCGAAGGGGAGCATGAGGGAGGCAGGAGCTGAGCAGAGGCTGTGCAGTAGAGGAGTCTCTGCAGTCAGGCAGCAACGGCCGGGTGGGCACCCACCCCCTGAAACCACTGGCGTGCGACAAATCTCCCCTCTGAAGCTGACAAGTTCTGCAGTTGGATTTTTTTGTTCAAGGAGGAAAGAGCAGATTTCAGACTAAGGATCTGAAATTACGTTCTGAGATAAAGCAGGATTTGCTATGCTAATTTCTCTTCCACAGGACATCAAAATAGAAGAAAAAGAGTCATTGCTAATCGGATTTCGTCTCCATCCGTGTGGCTCTGCAGGAGTTCTTTCACCTTTTCTATCATTTGTCTTCCTAACTCCTCATACACCAGTTCAGACCTGGTGTTGATGCTTAATAGTGGCCTGTGTGAGCATTGTAGGGAGCTGGGGTTTTGGGGGTGGTGTGCCAGCAAGGCTGAGGTCTGGTGGGCCGAGGGGCTCAGGGTGCCCTGATGCTGGTGGAGCAGCTGGCATGAGATCCCAGCGGTGCCGGTGCAGGGTCTGGGCATGGGCTCTGCCCAGACAGCCAGCCGTGTCAGCGTCCAGCAGACCCCTGCACCTCCCAGACAGCTGGCACGGTAACCAAACACCAGCAATTTTCAGAGAAAGACACATCTAATAACATTAATTTTCTTCTAGAGCAGACGGTAAGGTAACTAAAGCCAGGTTGATTGGGCTTCATTGGGATTTTTACCTAATGATCTTCTAGAAAGCAGGTGCACTGGCAGTGTTTTTAAGCTTTAGAAAGCCCAGTGTACAAAGTAAACCTCTGACGCTGTGGGATTCTATAGGAGGGGGAGCTGCATTAGTTTTAGATCATTACAAAGCATTTGCTGACTACAACAGAATTAATGGTGCTTTTATGGTAGTCAGTTAATGACTGCAAACAAACAGAGTTGATTTCAGTTCAAATTGTAATTTTAAATCAAACTAGCCAGCTGTCAGACACTGGAGCAGTGTAGATGGTTCCTCCTGCAGCATTGCATGGTGCTGCTCCAGCATCCATCATTCTATCAGGTGTGTGTTGAGAGCCAGATATGAGATTCAATCATGTATACCACTGAATACTAATTTTAGCTTGATGAAGTCATGTTTAGTTACAAAAAACCCGACCAACTCCTCTCTGTCTCACTACTCCTTTAAAGACTTAGGTCATTTCTATGTTGAAAAAATTATTTTTCACTCTAATAGCATGAACTTCTGACAACATATTTATGTTTTGGCAGAGGAGCAAAGTGGTTACCTTTATGGCCTGTTTTGCTACAAGTCTTTTGAGCTTCAATGCTATGAAAATCCATTCAAAACATGGCAGGCCATGAAAGGCCATGAAAACTTCCCTAATCCTAGGGTGTTTTTTCTAGGGCACAGTATGCCATTTATAGGGGGCAAGACAGAATAATCTATTATATTGCATGTATGCCTGGACTGTTCTTCCAGATTGTCAATTGTATGAACTCTGAAAGAGAACAATGAAGTTACTGTATCAGTATGTCTCTATAATGGTAGGGCATTATTCATGGCAGGCTACTCTTCTCAGCATCTTTACCTCACTTTTTAAATACTCGGATGTGCCAAAACTACTCTCGTAGATGTATCCAATTAGCAGTACTTAAACTGGAAGACAACTGAGAAGGGTATAGTTCAATCTACCTCTAGCTAGTATATTCTAACCACTCTGGGATAAAGACACGTTCAGCCATCACCCTGACTGAGGATGTATCTCTAGTTTGGTTTTTCAGATCCCTCAAATGGCTATGATTGGCTTTTTTAGCAAGGGACTTTCTGAAGTCATGAGTAATTTTTTTCTTTTGTACTTTTTTACTGATTAGCACCCCATGAGTACCACTTAAAACTTTTAATTAAGAAACCACACAAGACATTTTAATTACATTTGAGTGCTGGAGACTGTGAGGGTGGCCTCAGCAGAAGAACTTGGGTGGGTGTAACAGCCCTCCACAATACATCCTTTGAAAAGCTCTGAGAAATCTTAAAAGCTTTATTGAATTAATGCTTTTGCAAGACAGGTGTTACTTATCTTACAGGAATGTAAAAAGGAAGAGCTTTTCTAATGATTCAGATATCAAGGAGTCCTCACTGGTGCTGTCATCTTCTGAACCAGTTCCTGCTGCTTCAGCATTGTAATTAGTTTTGTACTGTAGGCTCAGTTTCTCATTGAGGTATTTCTTTGATATTTTCCTTTATTTGGCCTGGGCCTGAACTTGTCATGTAATATCTCTGTTCTAGACGGTCTTTCTTTCCCACAGAGATGTAAAAAGAAGCTCAGATTTATTCTTCAGGTGTGGCAAAAAAAATCTGGATTTTTTATTATTGTTATTATAATTAATTTTATTTTTAACAAGACTAGCTTGAAAAGCCTTGGAATCAGTGAGGACAATAACTGACACCCAAAGTCATTAAGTGATCATTAATAAAGCCTTGTCTAACAGTTAGACTGGATGATACATTGCCAGATAACATTAGCTAAGGAACTTTCTGTTTAGTACAAATTCTGGATTTTTGTGCAAGGAACGGTGAATTTGGAGCTTAGAATTGAATTACGAAGTGATCATATTTCCAGGATTAGATTTCTGAAGAGGCCAACAATAAACACAGACAAGCAATCAGCAGGTGGATGCTTGGAGACATCTCGCTGCTGCTCTCCGCCTCATAGCTCCCAGGAGTCGGTGAATTATGGGCTTCCTGAGCAGGCAGGTGACTACTGACAGTTATCTGTCGTAAAGTTGACTAATAACTTTTTGAACCCTTTTCTGCTTTTTGCTTCCAGTGAGTTTTGATAATGAGTTCCAAAGTCAAATTACTTGGAAAAAAAACCCCAGACTTCCTTTTGTTGCTTTAAATGTATTGTCTGATTATTTCATTGTGTAATGTGAGAAGGAATGGCTTCCGTAGGAGGGAAGAAATTATAGATTAAGATGAAAGATGCAGGGAAAGTGAACTATTACACATCTGTGTTTCTTATCTAGTCTTCATAGCTCTTCCATTTCTACTAAGTGATTTAGGAGTGGAAAGACCAGGACTCTAGCTGTATTCAGATGTGGGTATTGCTGGGGTTTGTGCAGTTTCTAGTTATAGTTTCTGCTCCACTTTTCTTTAAATTCCTCATATTCTGCTTGACTCCTTACCATGGCTAAGCATTGAACCTGTAGTTCAAGGAAACTGTCCACCATTCCAGATCTGTTTTCTGAGTAGGAATAACTAGTATAGAGACCACGACTCTGAATATTTTAGCATTGTTCCCTAAGTGCATTATTTAATGTTTATTGACATGGGACTTTATATCCCAATTTACTGATAATCAGAGGGTTTTTTCCACAGCTCCGTTCAGACTGTTTAGCTTTGGCTATTCTGAATAAAATCCTGTCATTTCCTTTACTTATGAGTAATTCTACTCTGTACACTCTGTAGCATTGAAACTATCCAGTTCTGTAAAAAGCTTTCTGTTTTCACAGGATCACATGCTTAAAAAAGGTAAAGGTGTGTCAGATAGTTTTCTTATAATTAAGTGATGAGGTAGAGAAAGTCTGGTTTCTTTTAGCATCTGTTAAAAAAGTCTTTAGAGAAGACTCTTAGGGCCAGCACTGTCTTTCTCGGTGTAGCTGACACCATCCACTTGATATCTTCATGTATTCCTAAGGCCTTAAAGCATAAGCATAGTGTTCCGCCACACTTCTGTAACTGATTATGGCAGCAGTGTAAGAAATGATAAGGAAGCCACTCAGAATTAAAACCTCAGAAAATAATATCCTTGATGAAACCTTGAAAAAGAAAAGAGAAAAAAAAAGTGTCTGAGCAGCCTGAAGTTTGGCCAGTAGACCTAGTAAAGGAATGGTATTTTCCCCAAAGAAAGCTAGCCAGTCCGTTCACATGGGAGTGGTAGATAAACAGGGCTTAATTTGATTTTTGTGTATTTTCTCCTGTGTAGAAAAAAAAGGACAAGTAGCTCTCGTGTTGTAAGCAGTTGTAGCAGAGAAGGTTCCTCATGTGCTTGCTTTTTATTCCTCTCTAGACTTGTATTTACATTTTGGACCAGGAATTCCATAGATCACAGATGGATGGGGAAAACAATAATCAATAGACTGGACTTGTGTCATGTCAAATTGTCCAGATCCCAAACTTCCAGGAGGCATCTTAGCTTTATGGAAGATTCCACTTGTAGACCCCATTTGATTTACAGTCATGTAGACCGTGATAGTTCAGGTAAATTGCAATTCTTCTAGGAAATACAAAACATGGGAATTCCACATTGTTCTTTTTCTCCTACCACCCTTTTTCTTGCTGTGACTTTTGAGCACTGCATGAAGTCTTGGTGGCTGTGCAGAAGGATACAGCATTAAAGAAGTGTCTTACCTGTGGACATACATAATGCGTTTGTACCTTGAGTTAGATTTTCATGTATCTTTGGTAACGAGTGTAATTAAATTTTCCAACTTTTTATATTTGCGGAAATCCATTTTATTGGAGCCTAAGCCTATTTCAATGACTCTATGCTTCCATAATTTACATCTTCATTTAGCCTACTGGGTAATATACATTATGTTATTTTAGAGTTCAAGCTGGTTAGCCTGTATGCAAATCCTGAGTCTTTGGGTAACATTTACTGAAGGTTTTTAAGTTTTCTTCTGAAATCATAGGGCTAGAAAAATCCTTAGTTTGTAATATGTGAACTGATGGATGCATACAATCACCTGATTCTAACAGCTGAGGCTTTATGAAAAACACTGTCACGAGGAACTAAATGATCTGGCCAGATAGAGGTCAAGCCTTATGGGTTAGAACCTTAGCTTAGAGTTAGACAGATTAGGGTAAGTGACTGGTTTCTCCAATTCCCCTTTTCTTAAAGTATTTTTGTTTTACAGGTATGCAGCCCTAAGACTAGAAGTTGTGTTGCCATCTATTCTGTGAGCTGAATTTCTGGGAATTCTTTAAAATTTATTTAGTAAATGCAATGGGGTTGGTAAATTCAGTGTCATGCATCAGAAACTTGGGTTTTGACACTGAGTTTGGACCAACACCTTCACTGTCCTCACTTAAAATGAATGTAACATTTTATTGTGTATTTTAGGTGTGAGATAGAGAAGATCTAAAGGACCGAGTGGCCTTTCATTTGCAGTGCTAAACTTTCAAGTATGGGTATTTATAATTAGCTCTGTAACTCAATGAGGAAATTTTATACCAAATATGCAAGTAGTCTCCTAGATGCTTAAAATTAATTAGGGAACCTAAACAAGGGCACCTTGTTTGAAAATCTTAGCAGAAATTTTGCTGTAACTCTCTTGAAATTAAGCTCCATCCCTTTGCATTATTGCATTCCTTGTTTGACTGTAAATTATGATTTTAGCCTTTCTGGTAACATTAAACTGTAGGTGATGAGCATGGAGAACTCCAGAACCAAGAAAAGCATTGAATTATTCAAATATCTTTGAATTACATGTAGAATAAAAATTGCTTGATTATGTTTTAGTACCTTTTTGGTCCCTTTAGCCACAAATTTGATGTTGGATAGGCATTAAGAGAAGGGAGAGAAGGAGAGAAAGAAAGAGATAGTTTTCTCCCCAGCATCAAATTCAACTTGAACAAAGCACTTCATATATTTCATTTTAGTCATTAGCTCACTCAAGATTTGCCTTGAACGCCATTCTGTGCTGAACAAAGTTTGGTATTTTGACCACAGGTAAAATCAAAGCAGCATATTTAGATGGAGCTCAAGAACCTGGAAGTACACCTTTCCTTCTCAAATAAATCTATTCAGCCCTGCAGACTGTGCCCATTAGTGGCCACAGAAGCAGAAGACAGAACCCTTTTACTCTTTGTATGGGCAGAGGACAGGCACTTGATAGATGAATGAGGAAGCCTATGTCGGCTTCAGAGAAGGAAACAAAAGAACCAGAGGAAAAGCAGTGAAAAAAGAGACTTTCAGGGGAAATGGCTTAAATATTAACTGTAGTTTTCCATTGCTTATTTATCTATTGGGGTTGTTTGGTTGTTTGGGGCTTTTTTATTGTTTGTTTGTTTATTGTCCAATTGTTCTATTGCATAGAACAGGATTCCTGTTATAATATATCCTCCCACACCCCCCCATTTTTTTAAATAACTAATTTTAAGGGACTAATGGAAATATACCAGGGTAAATCAGGGCTCCTTTTATGAATGTAGTTTAGCTTTCAGTCTGTGTGTCAGAGGAAGAAGTTGTGTCAGTGGAAGGAGTGAACACTTTCATCGAAAGATGGCATGGTTGTCCTTGCATGACTGTTGTGTAGTTCATTGATCTGACTGTCTTAAGTTCGAAATTTACACATCTGAGAATGCTTCTGCACCTCACAATATAGAAACCTTCAAAGATTGAGTTGATGTTTGCTTCATGGGCTTAAACCTCTCAGCATGAACAGCATTTCATGGGAATGTGGAGGAGTACAACAGAGAATGATTCTTTCTAACAATGATGAACCCATTTCTGTGGTTTGGCTTTGAAATCCTTGGACTTCAGGAAACTTCAGAACCAAACCTGCCTGCTCGTGTTCTCCCACCAAATAAAAATTAATCTTGATGTTATGTTTCAGAACAGTGCTGGAAGCTGATAGGAGAAGAGCTTGCTCTGTTAATGGTCGTTATTTGATTCCTCCTGACTCTGCTCATTTATTAAAAGAAATTAAATTTAATTAAGATTTAGTCTCAACCTATCTGTAATTTACATCGAGGTTCTAGCAAACTTTACTAATAGGCAGAGTTTGCAGTAATTGTCCAGTTTTTTCCTGTAGGTTTCTCTGCTTGGCTTTCATCCCGGCTGTTAGGTAAAATTAAGGCCCAGAAAATCGGATTATTACATCCCAAGGGGCAGGACTGATAAGCAGCACATGATTGTTGATCTGCTTGCTACCCAGTGTTGGTGGTGTTTGAGGTGCTGCTAGATGCAAAGCCAATTTGTTAACAATTAGTGCTCATTAGAATCATTTCCTGGTATCGATTTTAAATGTTTGACAAAGCACTTTTAGGGAACTGCACCCAAAAAGAAAAAAAAAAAAAAAGTAGCTGTACATCATTGCTTAGTAATTACAACTCTTTAGGGCCCAGTGTCAATCTTAACTAACTGGTTTCATTGGTTTCCAAGTAATTATTTCTGCTTTGGATCCCACCTGCTATCCCCTCCAGATTAAAGATGCTTTGAAACGAGGACATAGTTCTTGATTAGCGGAGTTGCTGAGGAAGGAGTGATAAAACAAAAGCAACTTTTTTTATTTTCTATCTTGGTTTGTCATGGCTTGGGCTTTTTATCTTGCATAGCTACCAATGGATTACATGATATAAAATACAGGGATTAATGTTAGCTTGGAATTAAGTGTGATTTCAACTGGCCTTAACATTTAACATGTGGGTTTAATTTTAAATGCATCCTTGCCTTTAGACACACATCGAGAATTGCGGAGCCATTAAAATCCAATTTACAAATGGTAAAATTAGATATAATGGCACGTTATAATAAAAGCTTTGATATCTGGGAGTCCAAGAGGGTATATCTGTTGAGTTTCTTGGAAACTGGGGCTATAATTACTATTAATCTGTTTTACATGCTGGAAGAGGCTTGAATGCAAGATTATTTAATAAAGGGTACAATGTGTGTATATATGTAAGGAGCACCAGATCAGGCACGCCTTCTTTTCCACAGGCACTGGGTATCTAAGACAAGTTGTTACAGACTCACGATTTTTAGGAGTACACTGGAATTTTATGGCTAAATTTGGCAGTGTCAAAGGTGAAGCTAGCAGTATAGCCACCTCCCTTAAATTTCACTCTTTCTTTGCTTTGGATTTTCAGCAACATCAGGTCAGGTTTCACTAGCACTCTCTTAAAATGCTTACAAATATTTTAAATGTATTCCCTGATTCCCTGTTGCACAAGGTGGAGACCTAACATAAGCCTTGACTTGTGCCTTTCCCACCCCCATTCATGAATTAGTCTCACAATTACTGTAAAAATTAAGGCAGGCATGGGTAAAATACGTGAGGCTTAGTCCCTCTAACCTTAATAAACAGAGATGGTATTGACACAAGTGAATTTTGTTTAACCACAGTACATTTGCTTCTTAATTAGTGAATATTCATCTGTCATCAGCAGCAGCTATGACACCCCTCCCCGCTAACACGTTCTGTCATAAATAATCAATGAGAGGCTATTAATATTCATGAGTGAGAATCTGTGTAGTCATGTGCACTGATGCAGAGACAGGGGGAGTGTTGCCATGAACTGAGTCGAAACTCTGTGTGTGTGTATACGTGAGTGTAAGATAGTTAGGGAAAGGGAAGAAGAGCATGCTGCTACACACTGCCCTGCCTTGTGCTTCCAGCTAACAGTGGTGTGCCTGTGTTTCGGGGCTGGAGTGACTGATGAAAAACAGTAGTCAAGTCTGGAGGGTGATTCCCTGTCAGTGCATTTGCCTTTCAGTGCTGGGAAAATTAGAGGCTTTGCTCTTGTGTTGCGTATTAGGATGGGCTGCAATCTGTGCACTTTTCAGAAGAGAGAGGAGCACTACAAACTGCTCTATGAAGTTTCACAGGTGAGTGCAGAGGATATTACTGGCATCTCCAGAGTAAAAATGTGTGTTCTTTACAGAGAGTAAGTAGAGATGCTTTTGTTTTGCCTTGCCTTATTTTCTTTTCTTTGCAAAATTGCTAGCTAAGTTGTTGGGGGTGGGGGGGCTAGTGGTGGTAATTATTAGTATTTTGGGTGCCTGTTGTTTTCTGCTCGTTTGCCACTCCCCCTTCAGATGACTTCCTGTGGGATTCTTTTAACATTTTTGTGCATCTTCTGCCAAGATGTCAGTCATATAGCAACAGTCTCACTGAACCGTATCAGTGATGTTTTAAGGGAGCTCTTGGCTTTGGTAATAAGACTGATTTCAGATAAGTTGCAGTGCTGCCTCTGAAAGGGTTTGGTCTGTGATCTGTCGGGTATTTCTAAGTTAAGGAACAAAGTTTTTATGGCATGTCTGTGCTGGCCAAGAAGTATGTTAAATTTTCAGATTAATTAATTAGAACTGAAATGATTCTGAAACCTGCTTGTCACCTTTAAACAGGTGCTGAGTACAACAGGGTTTCCACAGATGAGGTGTGCTGCTTGCTCATTCATTGTGTGAGGGTGTTATTGCCGTTTACTACTAGACAAAGATCTTAATCCCATCTAGGTATTTTGGTGTCTCTTTCAGCATCATAGCAGTGTGAGCAGCAGCGGAGCTGCGTGCCCCTAATGTGTTCTCAGATCCTTCAGAATAAGATGAGAAAAGACGAAACAAGCACTTACCATAATAGCCCATAATTTTTGCTCAGGTCCTATTGAATCAGTATTTGATTTGCAGCTTTTTGTTGGGTTGTTTTTTTTTCCCCCTCTTGGCACAGCACACCCTTGCATACTAAAGTTTAGTGCCTTTCAGCATCTGTTCTCTCCCTCTCTATAATTTGTCCTGGCTTTGACACATTGCCGTTGACGGAGGCTGAACGCTTGCAGTTTTGGACTGTGCTGCTGCTGACAGGCAGCGTGGAGGAGAAAAAAACAGCTTACGGTGCTGGTGGTCTATTGGCACAGCAGCAGCTAAGTGCCCATTGCCGACTGGTTCCCTCCGAGTTCCTCCTGACGTGATTCATTTCACAGTGGGCTAATTACAAAGTGGATTCTCCACACATGAAGCAGCCTCCTCAGTTGTGGTGTTAATGCACATTTTCATGGTAATGTGATCAGAGCCTCATTAGCCAGTTTCCAAAATGATCCTCCGCATTAATTAAATATAAAAATGACTCTTTTTATCACCATAGAGAGGAAGAAGAAGATTAACATTATTAATTACTACTAGGGGCAATACCTCTGCATCATTTTTACCACAGAACCAGCAGGCATATTCAGCCCTACCAGAGGGTCCGTTCGCAGGTAACCTGCCCGTTGCCTTGACTGGTGAAGTCGGTCTCTAGGTGGAACACTTCCCTTTAGTTCAGTAGTTACTCGTAATCCCGTCATCATGTTTTCTTACAGCAACAGCACAGGGAAAAGCGTAGCAGCACGTTTCCCTCCCCTCCCTTTCCCCCCTCCCCGGCTCTGGATTGCCAAACTGATCTGAAAGTGTAAAATGGAGAGAGCGGAGTGGGTCGGTGCCTGCTTTTCTGTGCCAGGGAATAAGAAATGCAGGTTGTGCTGTGAAGGGGATTAGGCGTTTCCTAAAAGGCTGCATTTGTGTAAGGAAAAAAGAGGCTGTGCCTCGTTTAGAGCAAATGCATTTTCAAAAGACGCCTTGCAGTAGCGTTGCATAGTAATAATGCAAATGATCAGCAAACCGAAAGGCGGGGTTTTTGAAGAGGTTGTGGAGAAATTCTTCCCTTTATCTGTTATCTTCTCTGCTGTTGAACTGGAGTGTCTGTGGATGTGAATAACCAAGGTGCAAAACGAACTAATGCTTTCCTTTTTTACTCTGGTGCTTGCCAGATAAAGTGTAATCCCTGGGAGGATCTGAGCAAGTTTCCTTGGGGACCTGAAATGCAGCGAGCCTGGTGCTGCATCTTGTGCTGTTAGGGAAATGTCACTGATAAGGTGCAGAAGGAGAGCAGAGAGATGACAGTGTGCTCGCTGCCAGATCCTGTGTTCATCTGTAAACTCTTCCCTATCTTTGTTTAAGCATATACAGGTCAGAGCCCAAAGGATACTGAGCATATTTCTAACCAGGTACTACACTCAAGATCAGGTAGTATCTTGCACCATAACTGCTTCTATGCACAGTACTGCTTTGCTGCTATGACTGGAAGCAGCAGTACATGGTAAATTAAATTAAGCCAAGGTAAGCATTACCACTTGATTTTTAAAATCCCTTTTAAACTCTCCAGTCCTGTAATTCCTACACCACAGCCTCAGCTCTTTCATCTGTGTGCTTTCTGGAGAGCTTGGGACAAGTTAGCCTGCCAGGGACATGAACTGACTGAGGATGAGCTGTGGCTCACTAGCATATGTGGATCAGATAGATTAATTTATATTCATATAAGGAAGCAATCCTAGCCTCATCTCTCACCTTTCCAGTGCTGGGCTACCTGATATTGTGGGTGGTCTATGCACCCCCACACTTAAGAATACAGTAAACAAAGGAAAGCGTGTTTGCAGAGGAAAGCCATGCAAGCACTTACAGTGAGGCATGTTTTCTGCTACTGTTTGTACTGAGGTCAGATTCAGCACCAGAGAGCTTTTTGTTGTAGAGCTGCTGGGAAATGAAGACATCGTTAGAATATGCATAATTCCTTGCTCTCCTCCCCCTCTACCCCCTTCCTCCAGGATCGTTTGCCTTTCCCTGAGATAGCAGCTCAAAGACCACAGAGCCCCTCTCTGAAAACAGCATTTGCTTATGGGAGGGAGACTTCTGTTTTGATAGCTGTGTCTTGCACATGCAGACTGGGATTAAAATAAAAAGTCAAATAGTCATGTTTTAAGAATGAGATATCTCTTTTGAGATACCATTACACGTTGGTGAAGCACCTTTGTGCTTCTGAGTGCCTCTTCACCTGTCCTCAGGACGTGAGGATGTCTTTGCTTTGCTTCTTGACTTCACCATGAGAAGGCATCAGGCATAGCATCCCCCCAAGTCCTCTTCTCCATACACCTACCAGAGGGAGAAATGGAAGTTGTCTTGCTTTAAAATTTATGGCCCTACATGCTACTTTGTGAGGCACTTTATTTTTTTTTTCCTATGTGCTGTATAAGCAGGATTGAGCTAATGAAATGTGCAGCCAGGAAGTCTACATCAAGTCTCTCACAGAAGTTAGGACCTGGTGTTCACTCATGTCCATTAGGAGCAGACCTCTGCCATTCTCAGATGATTTTTCTCTTGCACTGCTGGGTTGAAACAAGTGAGTTTAAATCATTTGTTAGCTGTGTGATGAGAACTCCTCCCCTTTAGCAGAAAGGATAAGACAAATATGCCAAAAGTTAGAGAGAACAAGACTGGAGCACCATCTGATCAATTGTCAGCTGTGATCTTCAATAGCCTTTTCTGAGACTCAAGAAATGCAGATTTTTCACAGAATTCTGTGGATATCAGGTCAAAATAATTTCTGCTTGCTGGGATTTTTATACTTCGTTTTTAAAATGTGCAGTTAACCTAGAGAAAAAGAGGGGAGGGGGAGAAAGAACACGGTAGGTTTTAGAGGACAACCAAAGACTAGCGTAAACTTTTTTTGAGTTACATGTTAAGAACCAGTCGTGGCTCAGGTGAGCTTAGAATTGAAAGGGAGAAAGGAGAAAAGCTGGAAGAGAAAACAAAGGCAATCTGGGATGGCTCAAAAAGTCAGTGTTAGAGCTGGGATTAAAACTAGAAAGTTGGACAATTATGTTTTCCATTCAACCTGAGATAATACTAGAGCCTGCTTGCAATGTTTTTAAATCCCCTGAAGACTGATTATGCAGTTTACCTCTCATGTTGGTTTCCATAATCAGCATAAAGCTCAAATTTTCACCAGTTTAGAGTTCTGGTTTTATGTTCACATTTATATCCCATGGGCTACTTGAAGAACTGAGTTTTAGTGGTGCATCTCTTCAAATTAAACGTGTTCACAAGAGAGACATCAAGCCTGCCCAAAGAGCAAAGGCACTTCTGTATTTTTCAGGAGATGATGCTTTCAGCTGGAATTGGAATGTGCAAATAAGACTGGGTACCAAGTGTTGTTCTTTGTCTCTGGGACCTGCCTTCTCTGGTCCTGATGAAGTTTGCATTTCTTCAGAGAATTAGATAGACTAGATGACATGCTCCTTATTTTCTTTCTGAACCAACCTCTAATTACTAATATTCATCTTTGGTACTTATTTTACATGACAGCTTTTCAATGTGATTGCCATTAACCCTCATTCTTTCTGGAGGTATCTGCTGGCAGCTTTTGCATCACCTTTGTTTGCTGTGTCTCAGTGCCAACTCCAAATGCTCCTTATGAATTTCAGCAGCAACAGGAAATGACTCTCTTGTGCTGCATCAGCACAAACACACTTTTGAGTCCATTTGGGTCTCAGTTCTCTTTTTAATAGAAATTCTGTGGCAGGGCAATTTTACCTCTGGAGAATATGAAAGGAGAAAATTCTGAATGTAATTATCTGAAAATTAGGTGAATTATCTTGAGTTGAATTAAATCAGTAGTGAAAGTAGATCTGCATTTCCTAGCTCCTGTCTTAATTTTTAAGCAAAGCAATTGAGAACCTCCTGATTCGTACTTTTTCTAAGCAGCTCTTCTGAATACTGATTTGTCTGTTTGAAAAGTTCAAAAATAAATTTTGAGATGCTGAAGGGGTGAACAGACTTGCAGGAATACTGTTTCCTCTCAGTTTAACTGAACAGTTTTAGAGTTCTGCTCTATGTAATTTCCCTCGAAGCTGCTCTGTCTCGTATTAGTAGAACAATGTAGTTATGGTAAAATATGATGAAGTAAAGCTTGTCATACATTTCTAGCCACATCCTGGAAGCTCACTTGGAATTTCCTTAACAAACTT
Source organism: Gallinula chloropus (assembly GCF_964237585.1). Taxonomy (NCBI): domain Eukaryota; kingdom Metazoa; phylum Chordata; class Aves; order Gruiformes; family Rallidae; genus Gallinula; species Gallinula chloropus. The sequence goes on along the minus strand of NC_140085.1, from coordinate 36,207,958 downwards.
TCGCTGAATGGAAAAGACTTTAAAAGCAGAGTACATAGAAGTTGAGTTTTCCTACAGACAAGGGGATGGTCTTTGTGACAGCAGGCACAGCTTGCTTGGTTCTTCTATTTCCTTGCTTATTTTCTTTACATCAGTAATTGAGCTAGTATTCATAGAAGTAGCTCATCCCATTGTTATTTCATTTCTGCGAGCTGTGCTCAAATAGAGATGCCAGTGTTGTGGCATAGCTAACAACTGAGCTCTTGCTGCTGGTGGAGGAGCTCATCATCCCACACTGGGTGCTGGTCCCTGGCCTGGGGGAATGTTGGGTGCCATCCCCAGAGCTCCAGCCATCCATGCCTCAGCTCTGCGCATGAGTCACTGTTTACTAGTTGCTTAAAAGTGAAGTTAGGTCTGAAAGGCCACCTCTTGCCTGGATTTAGGCTCTCACCACAGCTGTGTTTAGGTGTGAAGGCTCCCTGAGGAGTCCTGGAGGATCTGTGTCTGGGGACACACAGGCTGCTTAAAATAACCAGCTCTGGCCACCCAGATGGATGGGGCTGTAGAGAAAACACCCATGCGTATAGCCAGGCATGTAAGGGAGTCGTCATCTGATTTCCTAAAAACCTAATCCCATTAGAAGGATTTTGGGGATCATTCTTTTGAACATGACACCTGACTTATACGCTAAGTACCTAAGTGTTATTTTTGATCTCGTGCCAACTGCCTTTGGTAAAATGCTTATTTATTATTTTTTTTCTGATAAAATCCAGGAAACTGAAGTGTTGCTACAGACTTCACTGGGGCCAGGATTTCATTCTCTCTCCTTGTTTACTGTCTTGTAAAAGGTATAGTTCCTGCACATACCTCAAGAGGAAGGATGAAGAAAGACTCGTGAGATAAGAAAGCAGAGAATAGTATGTGAGATAAGAATTCAGGGGATGGGTACAACAGAGGCAGCTATATAAAGCTGTACCAAGATTGTATCACTAATCTGCAGGAATATGCAGTGCCATGAAAAATTAAAAAAAAAAAGTGGCTGTGGTACTGAATAGCATGATTTTTTTTCTCCATCATTTTTCTCTTCCTTGGATCTTGAATTTAGCAATGGGGATTAAGAATTTTAATGATCAGGTTTTTATACATTTTTTAAAGAGCTATCCTTTCTTGAGGCTTGCTTCCCAATGTGATTTGGTATGGATATAATCTTCAAGCCTAAGGCAAGACACATCTTTATGTGAGTCTCACACACCAGTGGTGTGATGAAGCCAGCCTTGCTACCTGGAGCATTCACAGGCTGGTAACTGGTGAAAAGCGTATTTTAGGGGGTTGGTATTTTCGTTTTGTGGTTCACTGAAGGGGAGGGGCATTAAAATGCCAGCCAAACACTCTGCCAAGTCTGTGTTAAGAGTTAATTGACAGTGGTTTGTTTCACCAGTTTTCTTGCAAGAGCTAAGAGCTTAATGGAGATATGTACAGCAGGGCTCGGTAGCGGTTCTTCTGCCCCTGGGGGTTTGGAGAGGTCTCATAAAAATAATAAAATAAGAAGCTTAAAAATGCTTGGATCTTTGCCTCTAAGGCTGTTTAACTTCAGAGTGTATTTGACCTGTTATTTTAAAGGACATGAGCTTTTACAATAGCACCTGACTTTTTTTTTCTACCCCATAACTTTGAACCCACTGAATAATTTCAACCATGAAGGCTTTTACAATCTCCTAGGTTCATGCAAATTAGTTTGATGATAATGTTAGGTAGATTTTTTTTTTTAATTTCCTAGCTTGTAACTATTACCTAAAAAATCATGACATGAAAGAATTTAAAAATTTAGATGCAGATTATTCTTTATACGCTTACTTTGTGGTTCCAGTGATGATAGTTACTTGCCATTTTGTGTGTAATAGCTTTGTCATTTGTTTTACTTTATTCAAAAATTATAAAAAATTCAGTCTGTTCAGGAGGGATATTAGATCAGTAACTGTTAACGGATTACTGAGAATTTTTTTATAATAAGCAGTGGTTCAGAAAGAAAATTTTACAAGTATCTCTATGCCATGGACTAAACCTTGGAATGGGATTACAGTGTTTTTGTGTAATGCACCACAGAGTGTTTCTTATAGTTGTTTGCATTTTGTATTTAAGTTTAAAGTGGACAGGCAGAGGACAGCGTGGCTGTTTGACCGTTTCTACATAGTAGGATGATGTAAACTTGCACAGCCCTCACTGTTGTAGTTTTTTATTGTTTCCCTCTGAGGAAGTTAGGAAATTCTACATATCCTTCTTCTCTCAGGTGGAAAAAATAATTCACTCCTTTTCCTCTGGGAGAAAGGTTGCTTTTTGGGGTTTTTTTAAACCAACAGAAGCAAACCCTGATAATCAGCAAAGTGAAGCAAAGCAAACATTCATTTTCCTTTGGTTTTGCGGGCTGATTGTGTACAGTAGCAGTTTGTTCCCTAGAGGTTTTGGGCATGAAGTTCGACTTCTGAAGCAACATAAGCACGGTAGAACAAGTGATCTTACAAACTACCAAGTCATATGTAAAGCTTCTGTTCTTCGTGTGTATTAATGTCAAGGTTGAACCTGAGAGGGCTCAATCTGGAAACGTCTACAAGTGTCTTTAATGTGTCTAGATACAACTTTTGTGGTTTTCACCCAGCTGGATATTTTCTTCTGTTTAGTTTCACATCTCTTAGCATTTGGTGGGGTGGTTGTTTGGTGTTTTTCCTTAGCTGCTGGAGTGATACCGTTTCGAAAAACACTTTTCATGAATAGTAAGTAGCCTCACGCATTCATGATCAGTGGGAAAAGTTTTCAAATAGCAATCAGGTTTAATTTACATCTTAGGAAATTTGAAAGGAATTGGGATGAATTTGAAGATGCATTTAGAAACAGTCCATGTTCTTGAGGGTTTGGTACTTCTGCATTACTAGGGTAGGCGTCATTGTTTTAACACGAGGCTGAGACCCACCCGTGTGGGTAAAGAGCTATGCATGGCCCTAAGGGTGAAGAAGATGGACTTTCAGGGCTTGTACACAGACATCCATGTCAACAGTAGCCAGCTGTGCCTGTGTCAGCATGTCACAACACACTTGAGACTGCAGCCGGTTTGTAGCTAAGATCCCAGGCTCTGCCCCTGCACCTGCAGACAGGCTTTCAGGGACCATCTTGCTTGCAAATGTCAGTGCAGCTTCTGTGTCCGTGTGCAGCAGACTGGTGAGGCTCCTGGGAAAGATCCACAAACTTATTAGGTGTTCAGTTGCTCTCTAATGTCAGAGAGATAATTAGCTGCAGTGCCAGGACCAAGAGGAGCACAGGATGGGTGAACTTCACTAAATGCTTATGAGGACTGAACAATTGGAATAATTGGAGAAAAAAATTATCTTCAGTTACCTGTGGTATAGCAGAACAATTGACTGAACTGTTTTATATGTTTCATTGTATTTGTAATGTGCTTTTTGCATATTATAGTGATGGATTTGCAGGGAAAGCTGCTCAGGGAATAATCATTATTCAGGCCTTCAACTTCCTCTTGGCTAGAATGTGAAGTATTCAGACTCCTCGTGATATACATGGGCATTCGAACTGCCAGCTCAAAGCACATTTTAATGGCAAGAAAATGGAAGAAAGGGTCAATTAGTAGTTAAAAATTTCAGCATTTGGAGTGGTTTTTTGGAAGTTTGGTTTACCAAAAGTGGGGGTGGTGTCTCTCATTGCAGTATGGTTTTATGCTTTAGGTTTTGGGGGTTTTTTATTTTATGTTTGTTATAGTCTACTATTAGAGTTAGGGAGGGCATAGACCCATAATTTTATAAATGGGGAATTCTAGAAAGTGTGTGTGTTGTATTCATTGGGTTTTGTTCAGGAATATAATTCTATCAGTATCAAAATGCTTCGAGAAAACGTAAGTAATTCTCCAAAATGTGGTCTTCCAGGAAATGTACATCAAAGAAATTTCCAGAAATGTCTGAATATTATTTATATATCATCACAATGAAATATTTAGGTTGATTAACTTTTGAAGCATCTTACATTCAGTAGTTTTAAAAAGGGTGGGTTACTTCATATAATGTGAAATTTAGAAGCCCAAAGTGAGTCAAGTGTTCTTTTTTCTCAAAAGGTTTTGCTCTTTTCAGAGTTGTGTTACTGTTGCAAAATCTCAAAACTGCTTCAGGCATGGAATTTCCATCCTCTCTGGATTTCCCTTTCTGAGATACGTAACTTACTCTGGGTAAACTCCTCCCTGTATATAATCATTTTTACCAGCATACACTTCTTAGAAAAAGAGTGCACCATCACCTTCACAGTCTGTATTGTGACGCCAGAGAAGGATGTCACCCTGTTTAAGGGAGTGCCAAAATCTGGCTTTTTGCCTTCTGGCTATGGCACATCGCTGCATGGGTGATTGTGGTGTATCTAGGCATAGGGTCAATTTAGTGTGGCAGTGGCACTTGGACGTCTGGCCAAAATCCTGCCCTATATTTGAAGAGGTCCTGGTTTCTCTTTTCCCTTTCTGGGATAAAGTTCTGTATTACTTAAAGCTTTAAAGATTAACTGTAGAAATCTCGACTAACGGCTAATGAAGAAACTGGAATACTATTGTCTAATCATGTTGATGATGATCGCAGTAAGCATTGTAAAATGCTAGATCGATCCCCTTAGCAATTATTGGTTAAGTTATAAGACAGGTGGGTAGTTGCAGTAGTCTGTAGGTCTGCCTGGATTTCCCAGCAGCTCTGGAATCTCACACTTCCTCCAAGTCCAGAAAGGGTTTAGTTTGGTTTCTAGGAAGACTTACTCCCTTCACTGTACTCTAAAGGTCAGTTTTGGTAGGAATTTTCTTTAGTTTCCTGAGAACCTCTTCTCAGGTAACTAATTTGACAAGTTGCTTTTAGTTAATTCATTTTATTAATTTAGTTTCATTTCACAAATTGAAGTCTGTTTAATATGCAGCAATTTATAAATATTCATTTATTGATGTTTTTTCATTCAGGTACTCATAAAAATAGTACAGTTTGCTACATGTTCATCGGTAGTGGAGTACTGTTGCTATCAATAGGTTCAGCATAAAGTCTTCTTACTCCTACGTGCATAATATATTTCAAATCTCACGTGTGAATCTTACTAAAGTGTTTAAAATCTTCCCAGTGAAGTAGTTTTAAGTTCCTAATACAGGAGGTTGTTCCAATTTATCTCCAAATGACCTATTTGTCCCCAGATTTACGTATTTCCTAGAATTAAAAATGTCATTTGGTCATGTTCAGCAGGGGAATGTCTTTGAAAGTCTGACCTGTGGGAACATGATGAATAGTGACAGGGGAAGGATTTTGCCCAGTGAGAATACCAAATCATGTAGCACTGTAGTTTCACTTACTAAATATTGTCCAGGCTTTATTGTTGAACCCTATGCTGCCAGTGTCACTTTGTCAGGATGTTTTCTGTCCTGTGACTAGTAGCTTCAAATGTAGTCATCCATCTTCTTGTCCCATTACATTTCATGTGACTGATGTTCTGCACCCATTAAAATTGATGGGAAAGAACAAAGAGAAGAAAAATGTGCCCTTCAACTGATTATTCCTTTGAAAGAGCAAATGAGACTCTACTGCTATCCAGAGTAAATTGAACAGTTCTGTTTTTAACTATATTTCTTAACTTTTATTAATCTTCATTAGCAGTAGATACCTTTATTTTTTTTCTCTAATTTCGATATTATAGTGAGAGAAGTAAGTTTATGTCAATATTTTCTCCTTTAATTTTGTGGCAATAAGTGAACATACAGGCTCTTTTAGATGTGTCAGCTGCCTCTGATAATCTTACACATGAGATATTGCTGGCATGCCTGAGTAGCCTCTCAGGGAAGGATGGAGGTATGTTTTACAAGCCCAGGCCTTTTCTCTGAGGAAGATCACATGGGACCTTGCTCAGCCACAGCTCCTTGTCCCTGGAGAAACACTTGTGTGGGATGTCACGAGGTTCTGCTTGGTGATAAGTGCTTATTCACCTTACGGTAAGATCTTCAGGGCAATTAATGGGAGACTAGAAATACACGAGCCTTTGTAGTATTGGCTTTATCTTTATTTCATGGATACAGACAGCTTCCCAAAGTGCTGGTCCAGTGTTTCAGAGTTAGATGAGGGCCATTAGCCAGCTGAATGGAGAGGATAGATGTCATATTTACTGACAACCAAAGATAAAAGACAGAGGGAAAGCTAAAGCATAGGCTCACTAGTGATCAGTATGTCTATTTATAGCTTATATGACAGCCTTCTCAATACAGCAGCCAACCATTATTTCACAGTTGTGCATGATAATGAGGCTGACTTTTTTTTTTTCCTCCTCTTCAAATTTAGTCTTTGATCATGGACAATGCATGCCCAAAAAACACAACGTAGTGGGCCCCTTTAGGCTCCCTGATAGTCCTGTAGAGGCTTCAGCAAGTGCTGAATGCTGCTGTTCACTTCCCTAGCAGTACTCCTATGCATTAAAGTCTATTTCCAGGCAAAGTTCAAATCTGGTTTGAGTTTGTAAAAAAACTGTGGCAGGAATTTGTGCTTCTAGACTCTGCCTTGAACTTAATATTTTAAAATTTAGGCTTAAATTATGTGTTCTACCTGAAGTTCATGTTTGGAGTAGGGGCTGTGAAATGTCTGCAGAGAGCTCTGAGTCTTGAGAGATTGTTTCCTACAACACTATCTGTAATTATTTCAGACTGCTTATAGGTTTAAATGCCTGTTGCTTTGTCCAGCGTTTTTCTCAGGCTGGAGATGGTGTATTATGAAGTGGATAATATTCTCATGTTGGCAGTGGGTTCACTTGGGTTATTTTTCTGTATTTTAAAGACAATTGTTCACATCTATAATTTGTGAAGAGGAGCTTGTTTAAGATTAAAATAGGCAAATAGGACTTTAAGAACCTTAATTTAGTAATTTCCCTGTGAACTCCCTTGCTCTCTTTAGCTGCTTCCTTGACCTCCAGCTAAGAGTGGATTCATTATTTTAAAGGAATGCTTATAGATAATTAACTCCTGAAATGAGGGGAAGTTAGGCAAAAATGCAATGAATCTTATGCAGGACATCGTTGGATTATTCAAGCACATCATCACCCTTAAGATTAGAGGCACTTGAATAAGTAACCCCAGGGTAAATGGGGGCTTTATGTGCGGGGTGGGGGGGTGGGTGTTGCCACTCTTTTACTGCTAAAATGAGTTGGGGAAAGGGGACTGGTGGCAGAATGCACCCTTTCTTTTCTTTAGGATAAAAATGTGCAGCAGAGAGATGATGCTTTGAAATTTGCATCCCTATCATGGTAATTCTTTTCCATGCATATGTCTTCAGTGGGATATGGAAAAGGTGGGAGATGGGATAGAAATCTCGTTCTTACCCTTCTGGACTGCAATGACTGCATCAGCTGCTGGGAATAGGTCCCAATGAATAAATTCTGTTGCAAATAAAAACTAGTTCCTTGCACGCTGCAGGAAGGTCATCATTCAAATAATAGTGCTGTTATTTTCCAATGTGACTTGAGAAGGGATAGGTCTCAGGCTCCCACCTCCCCATATTTGAGGATACCTTAGTTGGAAGCTACTCTTAACCTTGGGTTGCAGATTTTCAGAAAAGCTGTTGTTCCCATGTTTTTGATTTGGAAAGCACTTGAGAATTGCTTAGTTTTTTGTTTTAGTGGGGAAAATCTTAATGCAAGAGGAAGGACGAGAAAATTGGGTTTCCTTATATTGCAGAGGAACACTGTACAACACTGACAGAATATTTACTCCTGTCTCTTTCTTCTAATTTGATTCTCTGACTATCATATCAATCTTTGTTCATTGGTGAAACAAAATTATAAAAATAGCATAGGTGTTGCTGCCTGTACCTCAGCAACAACTAACAGATGAGAATGAAGGATTTGAGCCATTCTAGGAGATTTATTTGCAAATTCATCCACGTTGAAATGTGCCAGGTGAACAAAATGTTGTGACATGGCTTCTCAAGTCATTTCAATCAAAAGGTTCCTTTTTCACTTTCTCTGCTGGGAGGGTTCGTGCTCACGGTGCGGATGTGTTCAGTACTAGTAGAGATTGAATTCTGATTGACTGGCAGTCTTCCCACTCCACAGCACAAGTATCGTCATTTGACTAGTACAAATTACACCAGCATTACTAATGCATACAGCAGCGTGGAGTAAAACTTGACCGCCCACAGTTAAAATACAGTGCACATTGTGCCTGTGGTAGGCTGTTTTGTTTCTTGTGGTCGGGTATGTCCTTTACCTTGCTGTTAAAGCAGCACATACAGCATCGTACCAGGGAGCTTCACCTTGCCTCCCCATACTGGCATATGGTTTGTTCAGCCCATGCAGAAGGAAGAAGCATCACCTTGTCCTCTCCCAAGCCGAACATGCCACTGGTTGCAGCAACAACATGTCTCTCAGTTTTTCTCCTGGGATCTGAGGGTAATCCATAAATGAGCTAATCTCATTGTTGTATGTGTAGAACAGGGATGTATTGGTTGCTTTCCATGTAGGTAACTATAAGGAGAGTGAAGTTAAAGAAACATGGCCAAAGTTTCAGGTGCTGTAGGACATTTTCCCCTTTGTTATTTAAGGCATCTGTAGAAAGGTGCTTATGGAAAACAATGGGCAGAATTAAATCTTTCCATGAGGACACTTTTATGCTGGAAGTGCAGTGAAGATTTGTATTTACAGCAGGAAAAGGTCATGCTTCCTATAGATTGGCTTTATGCTGGGCTCACTTGGAGAACAGAGGCAGAATCCATCTCCAGAGACTATTTTCCTAGCATGCTGGTGGGAGTACAAGGTACTATTTGTTCCCTATTCTTAGAAACAGGCCTGTAGTTTTTAATCAATTTAGCATTCACCTGACACACTAAGATCTTTGTTAAGTGCATTATAGGCTGTGTAAATAAATTAGGAAGAAAATAATGTATGAGGGATAATCCACTGACTAAAATTATAGGGCAGCATTTTTTCTAGGACTTCCTGAAAGTAAATTCATGGGAACTTCTCTCTGAGAAACGCGCTAATTTATATTTCATTCACAAACAGCTTCTGGAAAATACTACGTGACGCAGATAAATAAAGTTGTCAGAATAAGATGATGCAGAAAATTCATAAATATGTTTACACTTGCAAGTGGCAAATGTTACAGCTTTCAGAGCTGAGAGTATATTCAGGAATATTGTCCATATGCCTCTATTGGCTGACAAAGTAATGCAGCTTGCGTCGCTCTAAATGAACATTCAGAGATTGGAAACTTGCCGTTGTTTGAGAATTTAGACCTTACTTGCACCTGTCTACAGAGTATAAACTTCTGATTATCCTTTACAAATGTTTTAGCTTTCAGAAGCATTTTCTTAAATTGCAGATATTTAGCTTGTTTCCACATTTGCAGCTTAAGCAGTTGCAATAACTTGAATAGTATGGAAATAACAAGGTTAGATTTTCTTCATTTTTATGAACTGTTATGAAAAAACACCCCAGAATTTAGAGTTGTGGCTGTTTATCCCAGAGTATAAATCATTTTACAAGGCAGAAAACTTCAATTAAATATTACTTTTTACGCCCTGCTATATGAAAAATGATTGATACCGGGGAACTGAGAAAGCAAAGTCCTTCATCACCTATATCCAAGATTGTGGAGAGAATGCTCATTAAATTAACATTAGCTTAAGAAAAATGAAACTTCCAAGCCAATTATAGTTTACTGTTTAGACTGAGACCAAAAAAAAAAAAAAAAGAAACCTTTTTTACAGAATATGTGACTTGAACAGGCAGTTTCATGTAAAATTGAGAAGTTGCAAATGTCCTGCACTTGAGTGATGGTGTGCGTGTGATCTTAGTTCTGCTTCATTAGCCCCTAGTGAATGAGTGGTAAATTTTTCCTATTTATACATCTTCTGTCAGGGTATCATAAACACAGCCTGACTAGTGCCTGTTTTCACTGCAGCAATTTCTTCTTTTTTTTTCCCCCAGCTTTGATGAATAGTTTATATCCCACTTGAATAAATTTTTCTTCTTTTCAAATATTCAGATAGGTATTAGCAGTGGTTAATTATGCACTCAGTACCTTTTGTAATAGAACTATCTGTCATTATGGCAAGCTTTTATGTTGTATTTGAGGGATTCAGTCTTCTCAGTAAAATATTGCTTTTGCAGTGTGCATGGGAACGATCAATTTTATTTTCTGCTGATTTGATAATTTTCTACAAAAATTTAATCTTCTGTGCTATGGAGTTCGTGGCCAATTGAAAGATCTTTTTCCCTCTGCTAATAGAATATCTAATGCTTCAGCTTTTTAGTTCCCATTTCTGTAAGGACGCCTTCAGATTTTTCTGCACCATGATACATTTGCATCTCCTTTTAAGGATAAGAAATGTGTAGCTAGGTTATGTTCCCTGTGTCATTCACTAATTCAGTGTACCAGGGATACAAATGACATTTCCTTTCCCCGGGATGTTTCACCAGCGGTGAATTTTTGTGAGGAATGTGCTGTTAGGTAAGCCACCGGGCATACCACAGACATGATGGGTATTGTGTAGTAGATGAGCGGTTTGGTTCGCTCAATCTTTGTTACATAGACGCAGATCACGTTGTTGGTCTTGGGTAGAGTAGGTTCTGTGTGGGCCTTCACCTCTGTCTTGTTGATTTTCCTGATTTCAGGTTTTTTTGCCCAGGATTTTCAAAGACCCAATCAAGAGTTAAGTATTTGTCACAACTGATTTTCAAGCAGTTTCAGCAATTTTCTTAGTGCTCCATGAGAGTCTTAAGACCTGCAGCATGTAGTCAGACAAGTCTAAGTGGAAAGTGGTATCTTTAAGATACACCAGAACATGCTTTCCCAAAACGCTCAGCCAGTCCTATCACAGCGTGACCACCTGTAGGGATGAAGCATGTTACATCTCCAGCTCCTGGCAGCTGACTGAAGGTGCCAGCAGGCATTTGGCATTTTTGTCTGATAACTGTCTGTCAGTCACAGAATCACAGGATGTTAGGGGTTGGAAGGGACCTCGAAAGATCATCTTGTCCAACCCCCCTGCCAGGGCAGGATCACCTAGAATAGGTCACACAGTGCTAGAAGTGCACGAAAAATTGTCTGAGTTTTGGATGGCCTCATACTTGGTGGTGAATTTTGCATGACTGGAATGAGGTGGGGAGAGGAAAGAAACTCTGGAAATGGCAGTTGCTAAAATTGCATAGCGGAGCTGACACAGGCATGACTTAAGGGTTATCTTCTTTTATTATTATTACTATTGTAAACACCTGCATTCTCTGCTACATTAGGACTGCTCTCCTAATCAAAATAGGATCGAAAATGGGAAGAAACTTGATAACAATGACAGATATTATCAAAGTATAGGAGCAGCTTTTGAAAACTGATTACTGATTCTTTACTATTGACTGTTCAACCCTGTGAAGAATGAGAGAGATTAAAAGCTGCATCTGAATTTTTCTTTTGATGTAGCAGAATTCTTCATTATCTTGACCATACAAGTCTCCTGGCTTGCTCATCAGTCGGACAGCTTTCCCAGGACTGGATGAGCAGTGAGGTTTAAAGAAATAAATGATGGAGTCAGTTGGAAGTTCTTGTACACAAGAAAATTCTTCTGACTTTTTATCATTTCAAAGCCTCTTTTTAGGGGTACCTAACAAACCCCACAATCTAGATCATTATTTCTGACCTACCGTATTTCCAAAATCTTTGCCTGAAATACAGAAAATTCACAGATAAGTTTAACAGAAGTCAGTATAAACCATCAATAAGTTAATAATTTTAATTACCCATTGATGAGAACTTGCTCCACCACTGCAAAACAAATTGAAGATTCAGGAAGGTGAGGAGGCTCATGGAAATCTGAGAGAACAGATGACCAGAAGTATGAGATTTTCCAATGAAAACTGTCTGTCTCATGGTGTTAAATAAGTGCTATTTTCTTTGTCACACTGATGAATCCCTGGTGTTCTGTTCCTCTTTTAGCCTTTGACTTCTACAAATCTTTACGTACTCTGTTCCAAAACAGATTTAAAGAACCTTACATTTAGTTCATGAAGTATCTGTAGGTACATTGTACAGGGCATGTAATAGTATGGTACTACTCTAGGTCTATTACCCTAGATGTGATATCATAGCATCTATCAGTCTAATGGAGTGATACTGATCTGAGGCTAGGAAGTAAAGGAAAACAAGGTACACCAAAAAAAAAGTTTTGCTCAAGGTCACAGAGAGTGCCAAGATCTGGAAATTAGGACTTCCACCCTAGTAAACCACTTTTCCTTTCTTTCTTTCTTTCCTACCCTTTAAAAAAACAAGAAAACAAATAAACAAACAAACAAGCCCCCACAACTCTACTGAAGATAAACAAAAAAAATGCAATTGAGGTTGTTTGGGGATTATACCTCACGATGTTACAGCAGTTTTTTAGGTTGAGGGAATGTCTCTTGCTTATGTTTTCATGGAAGGGTAGGTACATGCGTAAAAATAATTGTGCTTGGATCAGCATATTTGCAGGTTAACAATCAACTGCTGATTATCTGCTGATTCTTGCAAAACAGAAAATCTGTTCTTATACAAACATTAATTATGGAATATCTGACAGAATCATTCCAAACTGGTTTAATTATACACAGTTTTTATACCCTGTTTAATTGCATTTTACAGTGAAGAAAGATCCAGTCCTGTCTTCTTAGTAAAGCTTTTCTTAGATCTTTACATTTGCTTTAGAGGTTAAATTGAGTGGATTGTCCTGAATGCTTTGCTGTCATGGTAGACAATCTTTTGAGCAGGTCCCAAACCCCTATTAATTACCATATCAGGATGAGCCTCCTGTATCACATCAAATGGATTACATCAAATAAAATTGGTGTGTGGCGGTTATTGATGGGGCCTCAACCGTCCCAGTTTTATTAAGACCATTTTTACACCTAGGTTACAAGCTAACAGTGCCATTATCTCTCCCCAAAATCCCTTGGCAGTTAGTACCGCCAGCAGCAGTAGAAATTACAGAGGGATTAATCTCTGGCTCCAGCCCCCAAAAGCTTTTCTCCGGAGGTACAGAGTGATATGTTGAACTGTGTTAAGCACTGAAAGATTTAATGAAAAAAAAAGCCCTGAGTGCCTGCCTGCATCAGAGTAGGCGTCCGTCCCTTTCGAAACTTGTCAATACCGCTTTCTGTCCGTGCAGGCCTGCTGGGCTGCCGAGATATGCGCGGTGGCTTGGGCTGTTTTGTGGTGGCAGTTGTTTTTAAAAGCCAGTCCCTGCAGATGGTTGGTCGGAGCAGTCAATTTCAGAGGAAAATGAGGAGATGGGGTAGAAGAAGGAGGGAATTACAGATCTCTCGAGGGTCCCTTTCATTGCATGTCATTCTTCCAGCTGTGGGAGAGGGCCTGGCGTGGTGAGCAGAGCAGTGGGGGACGGATCCCGCGGATGAGGACAAAGAGCGGCGCTGGGCACAAAAGGGTGAGGGAGAGGAGAGGGGACGCGGTGACTTGGCAGGTCACTGCCGCAGCCCCCTGCTCTGCCTGATAAGGGTGGGTTTTACAGTGGGGATGCTGCCGCCGACACACCTCCATGCGCACTGCAGACGCACCGGGGTTTGGGAAAGGGAACGATAAGGAACACAATGAATAACTAACAAAGCTCATTTGATGAATGCAGTCATTTGCATTACAGTGCCAAATAGCTTTGCTTCTGTAAGCCGAGTGTCATACCCGGCTACAAATATTATTAGTATCGTTTCAATGACATCTAAGGGTGACAGTAGACTGTAAGGGGAGAAAGACTGTTAGGAAGTTTCAAATGTTGCAGAAGAACAGGATGCCTGGCAGATAGCGAGCAGAGCATCCCTCCCTTTTGTCTGGCTACGGCAGGATTGCTAAAATAGTCTACTTTGAGTTTTGGAAAGCATATACAAGGGAAGGAAAAACAAAAGAACCAGTGTTGTGGTGTATGTCATGGCTTCTTGCTTGCATTTTATGACAACTTTTTTCAAATACCAAAGAAAATGCATGGCAATCGGTGATAGCTTCTGTGCATAGGTAATGCCTGTGGGTGCAGCACCTACACTTTGGCAGAGCAATCCTTATGACATCTGGAAGGTGCAATATAAAACGTTAACACCAATCACAGAAGATTTCTTTGTGGCTGGTTTTTTGTTCAGTTTTCACTTTCGTTCCGGTGAAATATAAATGGATGCATTTTGTGCTGTCTTTTGTTCTTCATGCCTCGTTCCCCAGGAAAATAATCCATTACTTTTAATGACAGAGGGAGATCATACAGCTAAAGCATTTTTCAATCTTTAGCCTAGCATAAGCAAATAATATAAAAATCCATGACCCAGAGACAACTGCAGGCTTCAGCTTCAACTCAAGTTATGACCTACTACCACCAGATCCCTGACCTGTATCATCTGCCTTTACAGTGCCAAAACCCACAGGACATACAGAATCTGTACATTATATCTGAATACTAATTGCAGAATTAGTATCCATTTACAGTGCATGGTCTTGATCCTCAGACATCAAAACCAAGAACAGCCCCAATTTAATAAATAACCTTTGCCTGCCTTTCTCCTTTCTAGTGTTTATTTCCCTGGTCACTTCTCCTTGGCCATTAAGTGGCCTAACTCATGCGTATTGCACTTTTTATGTGTCTGTGGTTCATATATGTTTATATGCTCTGTATTTCCACTAGCCAATAATAGCTGGTGGCAATATAGAAAATGTATGTCCTAAGTGTCAGAAGGTGGAAAGGTCCTAAATATTAGCAAAGCACCTCTATAACTCTTGTAAGAGAGCTTTAACCTCTTCGGTTTTGGGTACTTCCTTGCTAGAGTATTTCTGAGAAATTACTATAGAAATTGAGACACGAGAACATCAGACTTAAAGAGAGCTAAAAAAGCAGTAAGAGCCTCAGACCTAATTAATTCGGGGGGTTCATAATTCCTAAGAAAGCCAGCAATTGTGGACAGCTCCCAGCAGCGTGTAAGACAGGAACATGTTTGCACAGACTGACAAAACGGCCAAGGTTTGCCATGGCAAGGGCCCCCTCAGGCTGCGAGTAACCTACAGCAGTGGGCAATCCCTCACCAACTTGGGCATCAACGTAATCTTAGCACTTTCTCCTTCAAGTTTTACTGTTATATGACCACGTTTTGTTACTTCTGCTATAAATGTTATATATGCTATAAATAATTTTCTCTACTTCTCTTGAAGTTGTGGAATAAAGATACAGAACAGGATGGTGGTGGTTGGTTTTTTTGAAGTTGTGGTGTGGTTTTGGTCAGTGAACCTGTAGATCATGTTTTGGATGTTCAGGTAATGTGTATAAGATAGGATTCAAATCCAAGCCAGATCAGTTTTGAAGTTTGGTAGGAATTTTATATCAGGAAATGGGAAGTTTCTGTAAGAAAGTAGAATACACATTAAGCCAGTGTTTTGTTATACTGTTATACCTTCAGATTTTTTGCAAGTGCGTCTTGCATACACTTTCATTCCACCAAGTGTCCTAATGCCACCTAGGAGCACAGTAAGAAAATAGTAACAAAGCAACCAGAAAAATCTGAGCTATTCCAATCCCTTAAGGAACCATTTGGCATTGACATAGCTCAGCAAAAAGTTCGTTCATTAGTAGGAAGCATTTTTGTTGAAAACATGACTTCACAATTTCTGTTTCCAGAAGAAATAAAAGGAAGTTCTTAATTGACAAAACATTTTCCCCACTGAGATACTGGCTTTGCAATCCATCGTGGTGTCAGAGGGTTATTGGCTGGAGTCTGAGGAGCCTGACCTCCGGTTGCCATTATTTGCGTGAGCTGTGACATGGGGTATGCTTTCTGCTTTCCAAAGCCTGGAGTGCAAGTAGATTTATTTCCAATTAAATAAATACAATTACACATGATGTCTGAAAGCGTGCTCAGAGGTAGAAAGTTTGCCCTCCAAGAGGAAAGTGTGTTTATTTAAAGCATTAATGGCTAGATAGGATCAGCTCATTTATCTGAAGAGGCTTAACCTGCTGGTAAGCTAGCTGGGGAGGAAATTCCAGTTGTGCAGTGGTTGGGTGGGATGGGGCTCTGGTTCCTGACAGAGCTTCTTCCTGTCGCCAAAATACAAATGCAACGTAACAAAGCTGTGAGATTATATCTGAACAGCACGTCATCTCTTTCTTTCTGTTTCTGTAACTTAACTGCTGGCTTTAGTGGGACCCTCTAGAGCTTAAAACATTAAATGCATAGAGGCAGTTTTTCATTTTGGAGATTTGTTGAGCGATAATTGGCTTACAGTATTTTTGCGAGTCAAAGACTGTTCTTACAGTTTTCCAAGGTCCTCTGCTACTGGAGGATAATCCATTGTCACTACCTTCAGTTTTCATTCTCACCTCTGTGTGAATGTCCTTTTGTAGTTTAGGCTGTTGCCAGTGTCAAACCAAAACTGAGGCATTCCTGCTTATTAATATATTATGAATACACTACACCGCCAACAGAGCTTAATCTCTCACGTTGACTCCAAGTTGTCTTTCAGAAGTGCACAGAAAGCGAAAATGGGCCACTTGAAACATTTTAACCTGATTGGGAAAAATCTCTTTTCTCCTTATCATTGCAGTTCCCTGGTTAGAATTGCGTAGACTGCTGAGCTGAATATGGAAGCACAAAGTGCTGTTCAGATGACCACCCATCACTTTGCACTTATTGATAAGCTCTGAATGAGAACACTGTGTGACTGACAGATGCGAAGCAGCACATGCTCTGCTTTAAATTTGGTGTAGTCAAAATAGTAAAGTACTCTTGGAACAAGCCTGTTATTGCTAAGGATATGCAGCATGGCTCAGCGTGTAAAGCTTCATGTGAGGTGGGGGAAAATGGGGGAGGGAGAAAGAGAGAATAAATATGCAGGTAACCAAGAATTACATGACTGATGTCATACCTAAGGGTTGACATGAAAAGTTCTGTTTTTAAAAGTAGGTATAGGAGTATCTCTTCTCTATGTCTGTGAAGGGTGAGGCAATAAATAAGTGCTTAAGCTGCAGCAATGTAGGTTTGGGTTTATAGCGTAGGTTTGGCAATATAGTCCAAGAAAAACCTCACAAGAGCAAGAAGGATGGCTTGGAGCTGCTAGTAGGTGTCCGTTAGTAGTAGGTTTTGAGAACAGATTAAATAAACTCCTCTCAGGTAAATTCTTGAGATGGGAGTAGGTAGTAGGTGATCATCTGAGGTCTGTCTAGGCCTATTTTTCAACGATTTTACACCATGTGTGGGTGTGCTGCACACATATGCTTGTGTGAGGAAAGAGAAAAAGAAAAGAGGAGATGACGGTTTTTACCTCATAAAGAACTTGAAAAACGTCTCTCCCTTCTCTGATCCCTTTCTGCATATATTATAGGAGCAAAGGAAAAAATGGACAGTTTTTTAAATTTTAGTGATAGCTGTATCCTCATTTCTAATCCTGTAAAGGAGCGTAGAAGCGCGACGAGAAGTGTGGTATAGTATCACTTGGAGGTAGAAAGGGAATTGCAAAATAGTAAATATGTGATTTAATTTATATGATTATGCTTATATAGCCTGAGCAGCAAATTTTTCTGATAGTGCAGAACTTGAGGGCTCTGGCTTTTATCTGACCAGATTGCTCATGGCCTAGGGTCAGTGATAGGCTGGGGGATGTCTGAGCCCCAGACAATCCTGTCCCATGACATTGTGATCTCCTGTCCAGATGCAGCCAGACATGGCAGCAAGCTCCTCGGGCAGGGACCACTACCCTGCCTGGGGTGTGCAGGTGCGGTGTGCTTCCGGTGCCCTCCTCACTGCTCCCCCGGGAGCATCTGTCCTCTGTCTGGGGCAGGGAATAAATACATTAGTATCTATGTGACCTTACAGAAGACGGTTCCACGCATTTCCCATTTGAAACTTGGTTGAGGGCATCTGGTCCTAGGTTTTCTGTGTCAGGGTGGTCCTGCTCATTGAACCAATGAGCAGCAGATTGTTACAAAGTTGGTTTGTCAGAAGAGAGGGATCTTGGTTTATCATTTTACAGTGTTGTAATGTTCTATATTACCTTACTGATAGAATCCATTAAAAAGGTCACACATCTAAGTAGGACTATTCTCCCTGCCAGTGGGCCATACCTATGAAGCTTCTGTGATCACTGTGCAGCTGTAAAATACTGTTTTTATGCAGCGGCTGTATCCTTTGAACAAATTATGGAGTAGGCCTTGGGCCAGTCCAGGCACAAGCAGATATAGAAAATGTGCTCTACCCCACAGCTGAGGAGAATGGCCCTACCTGGAGTCTCTAGCAGAAAGCACCAGGGGAGGCTCAAGGTTTTGGAGTTGGGCATACAGAGGATCTGAAGCTACTGCAATCTAACTGAAAAGGAGACATCGGCAGCATATGAAGGGGTTCAAGCCACTTCAGAAGAGATTAGAACTGAAGCCCAGCTCCTCCTAGCACCCTCACAGCCAGAGCTGGGCTGATGTTCAACAGGGGCTGGGGGGGGTTCATTCTACACATCATCCAACTGATGCTACATGGAGTAAGTGGGTTGCAGTGATCACACAGTGGGCTCAGATAGGAAACCCTAATCTCCAACAATTCTAGAAGTGATCATGGACTGGCCAAAAGGCAAAAACTTTGGAATATTACCAGATGAGGTGATGCACACTGAAGAGGCCCCGCCGTATAATAAACTCGAGAAAATGAGAAGCAATATGCCCTGTTCACTGATGGGTCCTGTCGTATTGTTGGAAGGCATTGGAGGTGGAAGGCTGCTGTATGGAGTCCTACACTATGAGTCACAGAGACTGCTGAAGGAGAAAGTGAGTCAAGCCAGTTTGAGCAATTGAAATCCATCCAGCTGCCTTTAGACACTGAGAATGTCTAGACATTTAGAATGAGAAAAATACCCAGTACTCTACCACTGTACTGACTGATGGATGGCAGCCAGTGCCCTGTGGGGATGGTCACTGCCATGGGAGCAGAGCAACTGGCAGTCCAGAGGCAAACCTGTCTGGGCTGCCCCACTGTGACAAGACAATTCTGCCCAGCTAGAGACACTAATTGTAAAAGTAGATCACATCGATGCCCATGTATCCAAGAGTCTGGCCACTAAGCAACAACCAGCAGGTGGATCAGCCTGCTGAGGTTGAAGTGGCTCAGGGAGAGCTGCATTGACAACATATGGGCAAATTGTTTATGGGCTCAATGGGCCCATGACAACTCAGTCCATCAAGGAAGAGATGAAATATGTAGATAGGCTCATGAACGAAGCGTGGACACTATTGCATGGGTTACCCATAAATCTGAGAGATGCGCTGCAGTCAAATGAGCCAGGCGGGTAAAGCCTCTCTGGTATGGAAGATGATGGCTGAAATCTAAATATGGGGAGGCCTGGCAGCTCAGTTATATCACACTCCCACAAATGCACCAAGGCAAATGCTGTGTACTTAGAGTGGTTCCAGATGGCTGGAAACTTACCTCATGACCGATGCCACCTCCCAGGACACTATGCTAAGCCCTGAAAATCAGGTCTTTTAACAACGTGGCACTCAGGAAAGAATTGAGTCAGACAATGGGGCTCATTTCCAGAACACCCTCATAGACTCCTGGGCCAAAGAACATGGCATTGAGTGGGTGCATCATGTCCCCTGTCATACACCAGCGTTGTAGTTTTATGCGGCTGGCTTCTGGTGCAGGAGGGGTGCTGCAGGAGTGGCTTCTGCAAGAAGCGGCTAGAAGCTTTCTGTAGGCCTGAAAGAGCCTGCTAAGAAGGGAGGGGAGTGGGGAGGTGTTTTAAGATCTGGTTGCACTTCTCATTATCCAATTCTGGTGTCACTGGGTGTGCAGTGTAGTGTAATACATCAGAGAGTTTTCTTTTCCTTTATTCTGTGTTGAGTCTGTTTTGCCTATGACATTAATAGCGGAATGATATCTCCCTAGCCTTATCTCAACTCTTAAGCCTTTCTTTCTCTCTCTCTCTCTATATATCTTTTCTTCCCTGTCCAGCTGAAAAGGGGAGTGATAAAGCAGCTTTGGTGAGCGTCTGACCTCCAGCCAGGGGCAAAACACCACAACCAGCCACAATCCAAGGTTACAGTGGGCTGCTAAAGACTATACTGAAAGCAATGGGTGATGGAATCCTCAAATAGCAGGGGAGAGAAGAGTGAACAAGTGGGCATGTGGCGCTTAGCTCTGGCTGTGGCTAAACCTCAATAAACTGGGAATTCTTTTGCAACTTTTTTAAACAAATGGGTTTTCTTTTAGCAAAATATTTTAGGTATGGTGTTTTTTCCCATATGCTGAGTATCATTTATTCCTCTGCAGAAGTGAGTATGTTAATGCTGTGGTTTGAAGGGAAGACAACAGTCTAATTGCTTGTCTTATTAGCCTACTAGAAATAATGGAAGACTATAGCATTGAATTGCCATTTAGCTACCATAGCCCTGGGTGTACGTAGAGCATGGCATGACAGAGTTAAATCATTTATTAACTCCTTAACAACATATATTTAATCAGTTTTCTGGTGCTTCAGACCTTGCAATCAATAAATGCCTTTTACTTCCTTGCCCTTAATTAGTGTATGTTTGTCAAGATTGGCTGATTTGTAAGCCACAAATGGTACATGGTAGTGAATTCTTCACATCATTAAATGGGACAGTTGAGAATTTTTGTGAAGACACCTCTGTAAGAGAAAACAAAATTAATGTCACTGCTTGACATGAATCCAGTGACTTTTGATTTTTTTCCACTAAACCAGTGAGTGAATTGTTAAGACTAAAACTTGCAAGGGAGGAATGGCTTGTAATAAGGTAGGGGCCATGGGTATCACCACAGTTTTGTTTCTGTGTTTGTAATTGAAAACCCAGTGTATTTGTGCAGTCATCTATTCATACAGAAGGCTCTGCACAGGTGTAGAGTTTCTTAAGGTAGTGCCAGTGTTTGCATCAGGAATGATGTCCACTGGTGTCAGAGAGCTGGTACCTTATTTGGATCAGGCAAGAGCATTTGATGAAACCACACGTGAGCAGACGGATCTCTTACCAAGATCTAATTATGCAATTTTACTCAAATCCGAAACAGATGCCCTTCTGCTTACCTATTGTTGAAGCCATTTGGTACCACTCTAATATTACACTGACGCCAGGCAGGAAGGCCCTTCATATTCCCCACTGAATCAGATGCCTTGGGTGCTAATTTAATAACTTCACGGTCCCGGGGACCAAAGGCGGGTTTTCCACACACATGTGTGCGCCTCTCCCTGCGAGGTGAGCTGGCTGCCATGAGGAAGAAGATGCATTTGTTTGTGTCAGTGGTATATGAGAGGGGAATTGACAAGCAGGAGCACCTTAATGGCTTCAAACTACCTGTTAATGATCGTGGCGCTGGTGCCTGCCTGGCAGCCTCAGTCTCCAATTAAGCATCTGCTGGAGCTGGAAGCAGGGCTCTTAATTGGAAAGAAACAGATTCAAAGCAGGTTACATTTTCTGCCAAGACAGATTTATCAGTGAAGCCATGCCTTAATCCATTGTATCTCCTTTCCCACCCCCACCTGGCTTTTCTCTCCACGTTCCCCACTGCTGCAGGCACAGCCCTGGAGCAGGGCAGGTAGCGAATGGATGCTGGGCACCTCAGGGAGGTTTGGTTCTCCCCTAACCTTTGGCTGACCTGGGGCCCAGTGATGGATGCTGTCCTAATTGCTGACTTTTCTTCCCCAGCCCCTCCATGGCATGCATACGCCCATTAAGATATATTGTCTCGTACACATTCAGGAGATCTGTTTGCAGCTATCTTTTACATAGAACTGATTGTTTAATTGCAGATTAAAGATTAATGCAAGTATAATGATTCCACGAGGACACTTCAGACAAAAGCATCCTGCATCAGGCAGCCTGCATCCATTTTTCAATTTGGCCATAAATTTGGCTGGGAATTAAATAGTAAGTAGCCGTGATTGCAACACTGGTCTCTGAAGGCACTCACGGGAATGAAAATAAATGAACAGGCTCTCACACAAAGCATGTTTCATTATGGTCATTAGTGGACAGATCCTCAGCAGGGACTGAAGGTGAAATTGTCTACAAGAAATGTTGGCACATGTCTGATGAAATTGAAATAGTAAGGAAGGGAGTATAAAAATGTTCAGGGCACAGAGCTTACAGATGACAAACTTATTTTCTCTGAGCCGTGGGCATAAGGCACAGGAGGTGCAGACAAGGAGACACCCCTGGTATGCATTCCAGCGTAACCATATCTTACCTTTTACAGAGTGTGAGCGTGTTGGGGGAAATGTTTACAATGTCATGAATGTGTAATTGTGTACATTACTTATGTACCAGGAGCTACCCTGGTCATTTGGAATTGTTAAAGTTTTGCTTTCTGTTATGTTTTTCAGGTAAGGGCCCTTTTATTTTCCTTAAAATGCCCAGCTGGCTGGTAAGTTGTTTGTTTATCTTCATTTCTCTTCCCTCATGTGGCATGCTGTGAATGCAATCATAGATGATTTAGGTTGGAGGGAATGGCTGGAGGCCACTGGGTCCAGCACCCTCCCAGAGAAGAACCAGTATGTGCAGGTTGCTCAGGGTCTTCTCCAAGGATTGAGCCTGCACAGCCATGCAGAGGAACCTGTCCCTGTGTCTCACCACCCTTGTGACAAAGCATTTTTCCATATGTCTGACCAGGTTTTCCCTTGTTTTGACTTGTGCCCATTGGCCCTCTTCCTGCTGCTGTTCATGGCTGGGAAGAGCCTGGCTCTGTCCTCTCTATGCCTCCCCAAAGCTCTCGTGGCATCAGTAAGGTCTCACAGTGCTAGAACCTGTCTTCTGAGATGGGTTTGAGCTTCAGGCTTCTGGGCACAGAGCAAATCACTGAAGTTACATGTTATTTCAGCTCAGTTGGGTTAACACAGCTTTCTGGGGACTGCCCAGTGTCCTGCTTGGCTTTTGGAAATCCCAGCAGCAGCCACTAATTTTGAGTGATCCAACCTCCTATTTCTTCTGTGTAAATAGAATTTTCAGTATATCGTATGCTATTTTGAGACTCACTAGCAATCCTAAAGTTAAAATTGTTCATTTTCTGATAAAGCAGTGTGTTGTGATGAAGTATTTCCCTTTTTTTCAAGTAACTGAAGGAATCCACTTGGGGTTTACTGAAATGTAACTAAAGGAATCCAGTTGGGGATTGCTGAACTGCGTTTGACTCAGCTTGCCAGACTTTCAGTATAATTAGAATAAAAGTGCTGGGATCTTTAAAGAACCTCAATATTTTGGGGTTTGTTTATTTTCCATTAGTTGAAGAGTCAGGACCATTTGTTTAAAAATAAGACCCAGTTTCCTCCAGTGTTCAGTAGCTTTTTTGCCTTTGGTTGCATCATTGAAGTTGTACTTATTTCTATGACTCGTTAAAGAGGCAGTACTGAAGTCTCAAAAACAGAGATTTAAAATCATTGGTAAATTACAGAATGAGATGATGACATAATATGCTGATGAAGCAAATTTCACGGTCTTCATTGTCAATCTGTGTTCCTCCTTTTGGCTTATTTATTCCTGTTTGGGAGTTTTGGGGGAGGTTGGGGGTTCTGGGGAGTCTTACTGACATGTAAACTCTTAGAGGGACAGACTGTTGGTTATGTATTTATATGAAGACAGCACAGCAGTTTCCCAAAAGATCCACCACATTTTATAGCTGTTAGCATGATAATATAATTGTTAACATGATAATGTAATTAATAATACTATATCATTCTTTCTGAACATGTGAGTGGCAATCTACCTGCACATGCACATGTTCCTGTGTGTATGAGAAAGCAGATACTTTTGAGCAATAGTGTCTGAGTGGCAATGCAAGCACTTAGTTCTTTTTTCTGCATTCCCTGAGAAAAGCCCAAGATGATTGTAGCCACCCACTGTTAGTTACCCTACGATCTGTAGCATCAAGAGAGAAGTATGCCTCATTCCACCTTTAACCCATTTCACAGTTTTTGGTAGGGTTCTCCTTACCTGCCCAGCCACATGCCTTGCTGAGAAACTTCCCACTCATCCTGCTCTTAGTAGACTGGTCTGCTACTGCCTGCAGGATGACCAACTGTACAAATTATTCCATTTCAAGATCTAAAAAGGCCTTTTAGCACAAGGGGCATCTACTTAACCGACCCATACAAACCAACTTGAATACAGAAGTGATGATCATGACTAGAATAAGGCAAGATAAATTAGTACTACCCAGTGCTTCCTCAAAACCCTTCAAAGATGAGGCAAGGAAGGCTTTATCATAGAATCATAGAATGGTATGGGTTGGAAAGGACCTCAAGGATCATAGAATTCCAGCACCTCACCACTCTCTCTGTAAAAAACCTCCCCCTAATATCTAATTTAAACCTTCCTTCTTTAGCTTTAATCCATTCCCCTTTGTCTTGGCATTGTCTACCCTTTTAAAAAGTTGATTCCCCTCCTGTTTGTATGCTCCCTTCGTGTACTGGAAGGCTGCAATCAGGTCCCCCCACAGCCTTCTCTTCTCTAGGCTGAACAAGCCCAGCTCCTTCAGCCTCTCTTTGTAAGGGAGCCGCTCCAGCCCGTTAATCATCTTCATGGCCCTCCTCTGGACCCACATCAGGTCCTTACTCTAGGCTCAGGAAAGAGACAGAGTTGTCTACCAGCACCCCAAGAAGTGGACCCTCAGAAGAGAAGATGTTTGCCTCAGTTCTGGGGGAGGCTTCTGTTATGATTTTACTTGTTCTGGTGAAGGCTTTGTTTCCAGTCTTGTATTTTGGTATTCCCAGTAGCCTTGGTGTGATATTTTCTTGGCACTGGCAGTCACAGTATTGGCAGCTTCAGCTGTGAGAGAAGTGCATCTGGCTCTTGCACATGTGCTCCCAGAACAAGTAGTGAAATGGTCACACTTGCCTAAATCTTTGCTGGGACTACAGCATATGTATTTATTCTGAGCTTAAAATTGCTTTAAAGTCCTGGAGGGGTTATGTTACTTCTGTAATGACAAACACATGGAGCATCTAGGAAGATCACAAAATGAGAGCAATTTCTGTGTCAGGGGTGTGTAGATATTGCTGTTCTCCTGTAAACCATAGACGCCCCCATAGCAATGCATGTGATAATAAGGACCCTATCTCTGTAATGGGACTTATTTGTAGACTCAGAGGCAATGACGATTCAAGAAAAGGATGTCTTGCATTGGAGAGACTGATCTGTGAGCTGAACATGAAGCATGCTGAGCCTGGGCTACGCTCCGCAGAAGATCAAGAGTAAAATGCAAATGGAAATACTGTGATGACTTCCTAAGCAACCAACATCCTGCCCCAGAGAAACAAGAGATTTGTGACTTCTGCTGTATCTGGTTAATGCTGGTCTTCACAGACTGAAACTTGATGTGGTTTGGGAGGGAATAAGAATGACTGGTCCTAGTGAGTTCATGTCAACATTTGTATTCACCAACTCACTCCCAGTCAACAAGGTTAGAGACTTGTCTTTATAACTGGAAATTAGAAGGCCATCTACTTCATCTGGAGTATAAGCCTTTTTCTTCAATGTCCTACACATTCCCTTTTCTTTGTATAGATGACAGTTGTAGTAAATCTTCAGGGATCTGCCCAAAAATTTGGTGGCTTACTTGGTGGTTAAACATTAGCTTACTTTTTAGTACAGCAAAATAAAGCAGCAGGCAAAGAAACTTTTCTTCTAACACATGGAGAAATAATGTCCTATGGCATGAGGAATAGGACCTAGATCCAGCAAACTATTTAGGATTTACTTAAAGAATTGGGAGCCTTTGAACCAGAATCAAAGTATTTTTTCTTCTGCTTCTGGGGAAGGGATAAGGAGTCTGTTTACTAAATAAGCTACAGTGAAATATAGGATTTAAGTCTTCGTGAAATCAGAAGCCAATTAATGTTGAAATATAGCTCAGAAAAGCTATAGTTTCTCAGGTACTGTGTGATCTACCTTACCTGATCAATGAAATTTATTTCTTTTTATTATTCACTTGTCTTCACTGAATTAGGGCACTGTGATGTGTATTACTAGATAAAATCACTGCATTTTTCAAGGATTCCATGTTTATCTAAGTTGTTGGAGTAAAGCGCTCTAAAAAGAACAAAAAGGCAATCTGTTACCATACTTGCCAATTTTTTATGATTAACTTCTTCAGAGAAGTAAGTATTTTGCAGGATAAACTTAATTAGTAGTCTCTATTTTGGCAGCTGAGATAGTAATTCATGGGGAGGTGCTCTTTCTACTTCAAAAGATCACCAGTTCTTGAATATATTGCACTTTTGTTTTTTCAGAAGGTAGCCTCACTATAAATAAGTTAGTGCCATGGTTCTGGCCATGAATTCAGAAAGAGGAAAAATAAAGAGAAGATTATTCACCCTAGGCATGTTTTATTTGTCTACATGATTTATTATAAGGTTTTAACGATTCATAGTTGTTAGTAATCTGTTTGTAATTGATCAATAATTCAAGTAGCATAGGGCACGGGCTGTTCCAGTAAGTGTCCATGCCTTTACAACAATCAACTTGTATAGATGTGCAAATACAACTCTGATAAGGGCTGTTTGCATGGAAGCAGTAGTACGTCACGTACAGTGATGCTGCACTTAGCGATAAGTCCGGTGATGCATACACAGGGCGAGTTGTTAGCACTGTGAGCAGGAAGAGGAAGGCATCGATCTTGTTTCTTGCAGAGCACAAGATGCACTGAATTAGTTTCAGGAATATCAGTACCAAAGAAGCTGGTTTGAATATCCAGGGTGAGCTTTCTAATATTAGTAGGGTATTTCTTTTGTACTGAGCCAACAGCGAGACTTTATGAAAAGAGCCATCAATCATAGTCCAGCATTGCTTCAAGATAATTTACTTAGGATGGATTATTAAAGAAAGATTAAGGATGTGTTAAAATAGTTTATTTTGTATTAATAGCTCACCTGAAAGATGTATGGTCACTCCAAGGTGCTCCCATAGGCTATTTATATGAAACAAATTAACTCTGCATAGCACATCCGTTACAGTCGAACATCTGGAGATGCAGAGGTCATGGTGGGAGTTCCTTAGGCAGGACACTGTGTTAGCTGGGGAGAAGGAGATGGAGTTAAGACACAAAGGTGCATAAAAAAAAATGCAAAAAAGGTGTGAAATGGAAACAGCTGCAGTTATCCTGAGTCTTGGAATCAGTAAGTGGAAGGAGAAAACCTGATTAAGAGAACTGAGGAGAGAAATTGTATTTTTGCAACAGAAGATGCAACATTAGCAATCCTGTTCTGGGTGGACTGTTCTGGGTGGGAAAGAGCAAGATCAGCGTAGCCCAAGAATTTGCTCATTCTAGCTGTAGATCAAATCTTTCCAAGAATGCTTTTTTCTCAGCAGCAGCCTTCATGGTCCTCAGGAACCAAAGGAAATACTTGCTTGTCTGTTGTTGGCATTAAGAATATGTTGATGAACGGGGAGCCATAGAATGGGTAAGAGTAGCTAAAAGATTAGCTGTCCTAGGAGACCCTGCCAGGGTATCAATGTGTAGACATTTAAATGGGATGGGTTTTACTATCTAGAAAGTGCTTTAGCAATGGTTTTCTCTCAGATATGTGTCTCTCTTACTGCTCTAAATCAATTCCTCAAGATGCAAGAAGCAGGACATGATTCCAGTCTGGAATTGATGCTGCCCAGGGGTTGCTGAGAGCAAACTCCCTCTTCTCACACAAGTTTCCCATGACCTGTCAGTCCAGTAAATTCCCATTGTGGTGCATGTGATCTCAGAGAGGGACCAGGAAAGCGGGTTACCTGCTCCACCGGCGCCTTTGTGAAACTTCCGGCAGATTTTAATTTGTCATGTGCTGCATGTAATCAAAACAGAAATTGCTCAGATGCTGAAAGATTGGTACCTGATGAAATTGTGACAGGAAATACTTTTAGCTCTGATCTGGTGTTTGGAATGTGTGAGGGAGAGAAATCTGTTCTTGTGGGGTCTTTTATTCACTCTGCTTTCAAGAGCTGGAACAATCTGTCTCTGTGCTTATTTAATTAATGTGATGTCAACAGTGATAATGTGTTAAATAATATAGAATGAGTTGTAAACAAAGCAGGATTTGAATCTTTCAAACATACCACAACCAAAATTAATTGGCCAACCTCAGGGGAAATTGTAGTGCTGAACCTTTTTCCTGGGCTTTGTTTCCTTTTTATGAACAGTGAATTAGTTTCTGTTTTGAAGCTCCCTGAAATATTAACAGTTTTGCTGTCACATTTTAAGAAATATCTCTCTCTCAAAAAAGAAAAGAGGGAAAAAAAAAAGAAACAAAACAAATCAAGAAACCCTTTGGCTGTTAGAGGCACAAAGCCAGATCCTGAGCTCAGTATCAGTCAGAAGCAAGATTGGAAGTGGTCCTTCGTGAACAGTGACAGTATTCAAATTAAGCCATTAAAACACTGGAAGGTGATTTTAATTAGCAATCGTCTGCATCTAGTTAGCAAAATATAAGTGAAAGTAAAACTACCTGAATGAAAACTCCTGGTGGCTTGTTAGCGAAGCTATTTTTACTTTATTATGCTCTTGCTGGATATTTTTCTCTCCATGGGGGCTGATGCCCAGTTACCCACTAGATGAAATACTAGCTCACTGCAGTCAGTACCGGTCTGTCAATAAAAGAACGAGGGATTCATCTGCCCTATTTCAGCCATGTGCCTGGAAAAAAACAGGGTGAGAAACAGGGACCATCAGAGGGCAGCTGACCTCTTCAGCAGAGATAAAACAGATCAGATGCTTTGGCTTGAAGCTGCTGTCTTCCCCACTTCGACTTCAAAGGAAGCCTACAGCCACTAGATACCTTGCTTTGGATATCTAAAAGGCGGGTGAGGTGTATTCTTCCTCATGTTTTTATCATAGTATGAGCCTGTGGTACAATAAACCTGCCAGTCTTCCCAGGCAGGATGGAAACAGTGGCCTGAGGGAACCTCCTTCCTTTCCTTGTCTCTTCTGTACATTTGACTTAAACCCTGCTATTGCCTTAATTATGAGCACTGAGACCTGACCTCATGTTGAAATGTTCATCTGCTCTTCTGCCTGCATGGACACATTTCACCTCTGTTAATTCTGCCGTGTTTCTGTTTTGCTGCTCTGAAGTAACTGCAGAGAAGAAAGAAGGGACCGTGGGGAAGTTTCTCCTAATTTCTTTCATTAATCTGGTGGTTTATCCATCCTGAGTGTCATTGGAGAGAAAAAAAAAAAAATCTTACCTCCTAGAACTCAAGGCCAAGTTGCATGGGGCTTTGGGGAACCTGCCCATGGGTGTCCCTGCCCATGGCAGAGGGTTGGAACTAGATGACATTTGAGGTCCCTTCCAACCCAAACCATTCTGTGATTCTATCAAAACCTGAAATCTTTAAAGGAAGAAGGAAGGGACCCATTGTTTTTGATTGTCTTCCTTTTATTGTAAGTGAACAGTGACTTGTACTGTTGAAGAGTATGCAGACCACGAGATTAGTCCAAAGGTGAGCCAGATCTCAAGCAAAGGAGGTATGAAAGCCTGCTGTGGGTTGGCTTTTTGTGGGTTTTGTTTGGTTGTTAGGTTTTTTTTTTCAAACTCCTGCTTTGCTTCAGGCTTGCAAAAGAGTGCAGAAACCCTAACACCTTTCTGAGGTAACAGTGGAGGCAACAAAAAGCTGGGGTTTTTTTTTCCTTTTGAGAGTTTAGGTGCAATACATAGAACTGATGTATGACATGCTGTTCCTTTGTAAAAGTACGGAGAATATTAAAATACTCCCATTATCAGTGCTTAGCCTCAAGCTTCCTTTAATGATCCTACCACGTCTTGTACGAACTAGAACTAAATTGAGTATGTGACTTCAGAAGGTGGCTACACAGTGACAATTAATGGTTCTTGTCAAAGTCCTGTGCAATCAGTATCCATGAATTATGACATCTAGCTACTAGCCCTTTTAATCTCCACTAAAGGTTTTTGGGTTCCTTATTAAAGCATCAATCTGTGGCTCTGATGTGTCCCCTCAAAAGAAAAAATAAACAACTAATCAAGTAGACAGTGTTCTTTGTGGTTTAGTTCAAAGGCTGCTGTTGTACATATATTGCATTTATATGCTAATATCAATTCATCAGACATTTAGACGTGTATTCTTTTCATCTATATTTTGTGTCCTCGTTATTATGTCAGTCTGCTGTTGAACTTTCCCCTGTTCTCCATTCAGAGAAAGTGGCTAATACAGTCAGCTAAGCAGATGAAAGAGTTATGGAGATAGGAGTTGGATCCTGCTGTTCTTGTTTTATTCACCAATAAAAGTCATGCAACTTTAAAAAAAAAAAAAATTAAAATAACTCAACAATGATGTGAGCTGCAAAAAGAGCTTATAAGTGGTCCGTAACAAAAATGAACAAGCTTTGCCTTTCTCTACAGGGTTTCTTTTTTAATGTACTGTGTCTGATCCTGATGTCGTATCTAATTTAGAGAATAACTATAGATGTGCTTGAAACTTGTGAGAGTTAAGAGCTGAGACACATTTATTCCTGGATTTTGTTTGAAGAAGCAAGGCTAGCTGTTCATTTCCCCATGCTCTCCATCACTCTTCCTCATGATTAGCTTGCCATTTTTCTGTGATGTATATTTTTCATCCATTTTAGCCTGTGGTCCTGCCATCTTCCACCTAAACGCTACCTTCTAGACCAGTTCACACCAGCCAACCTTCTGGCTTACAACACGGAGCTGTGGGATACTATGAGATTCCATAAAATATACCAGCCACGTCATTGACACCAGGATGGGCAGTGGCAGGGGCTGAAAGTAGATCTTGCTTTAATTTGTGGTGTGGCCTGCATTTTGAATATTGCTTTGTCTTGACCAAAGCTCTGTCATGGCAAGTTTGAAGTTTGGAATATTTAGCATGGCTTTCCCAGGTGTGACTCATTCTAAAAAAAGATGCAGCAAATCCCCATTTCCTTGACTAAAAACAGGCTCACTGTGGCCCTGATTTGCAGCAGGTAAAATTTAACTGAAACTTCTTTCCTCAGTGCACAATATCATGAAGTTGCAGCAGATACTCTGGTTGTTTTAGTCTCCTTCCTTTCTGTTTTTTATTGTTTTCTCCTCACCCTCATCCTTCTCCATCAATATGATGGGACTTCTAGTCTCAACTCACTCACATTACTGCTCACTCACATATACTGGATCTACTGGTGATTAATTCTGGAGTCTTTCGAGGCCTAGGTTTTGGTGGTTTTTTTGGGATTTTTTTAAGAGCATCAAAAGATTAATTAGGCCCAATAGTCTCAATAGTGAGCTTCTGTCTTTTCCAGAGGATGTGAGGGGGGCAGGAGAAGCTTCCACATGCAAGACTTCTGCATAATAGCTGTTGTTTCAAAAGCTAACACTTCCTGATTAGAAAATCTGTAAAGGGTTTGACCTTCAAACATATCCTAAGAAACTCTAAATTCCTTGTGAGTTGAGGAGGCTTAGTTCAGTGATAATTCCAGAAGATCTAAGGCACCTTTGTGACGTGTCTGCTTGTCCAATTTATCTGAGTGGGTAAATTCCTAATGTAAACTGGGAAATTTCTCAGAAATGGGCTTTCACATATGGCTTACAATCTTAGACATGCAATAATGGAAAAAAAAATGCATTGATACACCAGAATGGAAAAGATGAATTATTTCTTACAAAGTGAAAGATGGAAACTCTTGCATAGATAAGTGCAGATGAAAGCATTTCACCCTTCAATTCCTGAACTAATTTTAACACCCTAATTAGAGGATTAATTATCTCCGTACACTTCATTCAAGTCTTGCAGTTATTTTCCCTATTCTTAATTGGCGATGTGGTTTGACATTGCCTTGTGCCAATGTAGTCAATAATATTTTAGAATTACTTAAATCCAGCTTTAATTGGTATTGTTCTGTAATGGCAACAGATTGATCTTGATTCCCTCCTCCACCCCCATTTCTTTTTCAAAGAAACTCCACTTTTGGAGTCTTAGAGGAGCAGTATCTAATTTTGGTCCATTTTAATGATAGATCCCATCTCCATCAATCAATAAGAAACATTTACTGTGATAACTTATTCTGCAAAGGAAGTAAAACCTGTTGTATAACTGGACCTGCAAAAAAAAGGAAGCTCTGCCCTCAGAGGCATGCAAACATCACTCATACCCAAAATCATGAACTAGATAGAGATGTACTGGTATATTATTTGCCCATGATCTACACATGACTAAGATGACCCTTCACTGTTCCAACCTGCTTATTCCTTGTTCTTCTCTCTTTCTGGATTCTTAAACCTTGCTTACACCAGCTCTTGCAGTGCACACACTGACTACCCTTTATTAGTCTACGTATAATTAATACAGCTCTGTTAATTCAGAGGGACTGCTGCAGACCTCATTCATTTAAAGTTCCTGTGTCTATTCTGGATGAGAGGGAAGGCTTGCCTGGCTAAATTCCATGTGTATTCCCCAGCTCTCTTGGGCTGTCGTTCAGTGATGCAGTAAATGCAGCTCTACGGTTCATAAATACAAGAGAGCCAGTTTCTGTGGCTGGGTTGCACTTACCATTGATTGGGTTAAATTTTATCTTCCAGTTTTGTTGAAAAAAAGATGTTGATTTGCTGATTTCCTACCCAGCAGGCTTATGCTTAATACCAAATCAGATATCATCTGTCTGCACCATTCTAACTTTATGCTGGTTCAACAGTTGTCTGTTCTCCAACAGTGTCATGTAATCGGCATCATACCGTAGACTTACTATCATGCACGCTGGCAATACCTCAGAAATGTGATTATAATGCAGGGTGATACAACTATACATACACTTAGGATCAGAAAACTGTGGAACTGCTGCATGACCTTTTCTTGTATGAGATACATTATCATGTTCTGTGTACTTTACTTTGATGTCTTTAGATAATAGTAGCAATAACACCATGACTAACTCTGCGTTGTGTGTCACTGAAACAGATAAATGCTCTGTTATTGGATCATTTACTAAAAACAGTGGAGATGAGATCAAGTCCAACTCCATCTCTTACAGTGGAAATGAGACATATTGCATGTTCTGATGTTTTCAAAGCCACCTGTTCAGATTATTTTTATTTTTTTTTCCAAAGTACAGTTACTTTGATACCTTCTTAAAGCACATCCTGAAGATATGCATCAGCACTGGGACATATGAAACAGCTTTTTGATCATTTTTGCTCATCAATCAGAGCACCATTTTTACTGTTTTGATGCACTATTATTTTCACTTAGCTTGAGGTATAGAATATACTCAGAGCAGAACAGACAAATGGTTTCTGGTGTGATAATGGCTATGAAAACAAGAGCAATCCAAACTTCTTAATGGTTTCATTTATTAAGCACACCTCCTTCCCGTCTCCTTCCCCATGAAATATGCAGTGGGAAGCAATTGTGTAAAAGAGAAGAAAGCAAAGCTTGAGGACCTACATTATTAAATGCTATTGATATGAAGATTTCTACCATTTCAGGATGCAGAATATGAAATGTTATTAATACCACATGTAGGTAGATGAACCCAGTACCTTATCTATTCCTCTTGCTCATAAATGCACAGTTGTTGATCAACACAGCTGGCTTTGACTATTTTAAACTATCACTTTCATCTTCTGGTCAGTGCTGCTTAAGGTGTTACACCTTGGCAGCAAGTCACTTGCTGTAGAAGATTCACAGGTGGAAATGAAGGGTTTTATAGCTCAGATTCCATGGTTACGGTTTGACTGATTGTCCTCCCAACATATGTCTTTACTACAAAGGAGTTTATTCTCTTTACTGTTTGTAGAACAAACTGCCTGAGTAAGGCTAACACATACATAAGCTGACATCTTCTAAAAAGAGTGCTGTGAGGACAGTACTAGGAAAGCCTGACATTAAGATGGAGCCCAAAGACAAATTGTTGACTTCTGCATTTTTCTGTATATTCCTGGTGCACATAGCCAACAAATGTATCTATGTCTTTATTCCAAAAGTATCCAGTATCGTATCATTTGAGGATGTCTTGAAAAATAGTGATGATATGTTGGGCAATGGACAGTGTGCAACTGCCAACAGTGAGATCCAATGGAATGAAGGAGAATGTGGCTGAATGTGAAGAATGGTTTGCTGTTAGGGAGTGCTAGTTACAGAGTAAATATGCAGAGTAAGCCCCTTTGCTGTTTCACTTGTAATTAGAGTATTTTGCAGCATCCTGTTGTGGATTTTTAATGGGTAAGAAGATGACTGATAGAATAGCTGAGTATGATTAGGACCTGTCAGCTATGGAGAAAGGCACAAATATACCTTTAGAAGGCAATGAGAAAGTTTTATAGTTAAATGTAATTCCAAATTTTCCCAAAACTAGAAAATCCTTTAAATGCTATACCTTTGCCAGACAGGGTACAGCTGAGATGGAAAGATGACTGCAGAGCCATGTTTCAACTCTTTGACTACAACACTTATGTTTTTTGGTGTTCCTTTGAAAGAGCAGGCCATGAAAATTAGGTCCTTGGGAAAAGCTTCCAGAAATCTGTCTGCTGCCAACTTATATCTTTAAATCTGTGCAACATGACAAAGAAGATAACATTTGTGTGAGTACCAGGAAGAGGGGGTCTTGATTCCTTGATATAAAATGAAGACAGTATATCTATAACAGAGGCACAGAAAGTAAAACAGATGACAGCGAAAAAGAACTGAAGCATGAGGTTTTCCTACAGGAAAAGTGCTTACAAACAGTCTCCCATGTAATCCAATGGAATCTGTGCAGATCAGCTCTAGTTGTGTGTCTTTAAAGAAAAGCAATTTACTGTAGTCTAGTCCTCATGACCAGAGGTTGCAGTATGTGTGTATACATATAATATGTATTATAAATGAAGTATCCATTTCCATTTCAATGGCATTCCCAATAAGCTGGTATTCATCAATACATGTTTGCTAGCAGGTCAATAGCTAATCTGTTTGCCAATTTAATTGTATCAGAATGGTGCATCAGCCTGATAATCTTCTAGTCAGTCTGTTGTGTTAACCGAACAAAAAGGTAAGAAAGTATTTTTACTGTTACAAATGAATATTTCAATGCTGATAAAAAGCTTTGCATTTTGATCTAAGCAAGCAGCAAATAAAAGCTGTTATTTATATTAGAACATCAGATATTTTAGGAGCAGGAGATGCATCGTGTTAGACTAATGTGGCTATTTCATTGAAATTTGCATCTGCCCAGTAAAGGATTGGAGATAATTCAGTGCAGGACCACATGAAAAACATGTTACAGCAGCACAACTGGGAATTTGTGTCATATAAATGAAAGGGAGTCTCTAGTAGAAAAGATGCTGTAGCAGCTCTTGGCTTTCACTGTGCGAGTAGATGGATGAGTGTTTCTGTGACTCCCAAAGCTGGAAGGTTTATGCTGCATTAATGGGAGCGTTTTCATCTGGTTGCATGGATCAAATCCAGCACTTGGCCAGGGTGGCTAGCACTGGAAAACTGCCAATTATTATGTTCTGCTGTTTAGAAACAAAGTGAGAAAGGGGATTTTTTGGTTGCCTTTTTTTTTTTTTTCCCAGGTTTTCTGTGCAACTGAGATTTTAAAAAGATGATCTGTAAAATTCTCAGAGCTCCTGGGAGGGTATGTGGAAATGGATTGCCAAAAGTAGCTGCCTCACATGCTCACTCTTAATAGCATTTCCCATTGCCGTTGCTGGAAGCGGGATGCCTAGGTGGAGGTGGTTGGTCTGAGCCAGTGGGACATTTCTTGCATTTTCTCTAAGGTTCACTGGAAAAGTCAGGCTCATTCAAACCTGCTGTCTCTTTAAATTATTTTTTTCTCTTTTGGAGGAATCCAATGCACTTTGGGGCATCTTTCTCAGAAACTGTTGTTATGACCTGACATTTAAACTGATTTCAAAATAGTCTTACATATTTAAAAGGAAAACAACCTGCTCTCTGAAGGTTGGGATTGCAGCGCTCTCTTTTCAGCATGGATCTTCTGTACATATGGCATTCTGCAAATTATGTATTCTGTTTCACAGAATTACTATATTTTTTACCAGAGGAAAATAGATTATTAATTACAGCCAAAGGCTGCTTTGATTAAATATACAATTAATTAGCTATGCTAAGCCCATCCCAAAGCTCCCAATATTTTCAGCTGGATGGTTTTTCTAGTACTTTTAATTAAAATTGTTCTAAAAAGCCACAAGTTAGCTGCATGTGCACTTAAAGTGAAGTTAGCTCTACAGTGTTTTGCTGGTTTCTCTATGCCATCTAATTAATCTGTAGTGATTAAATGTACATAAAATAATCTGTGCAGATATGGAACAGTGGAGAGCTTTTACTAGTCCTTGGCATGATTGTTTTATCTTTGGAAAATAATTTTGAAAGGCCGCAAACAATAATTGTTTTGATGAAGCAAATGTGGAAAACACGGTAAAAAATAAAAGCAGCTGCAGAGATTTGCTTACAGAGATGGAGGTGTTTTCTGTCAAGTGTGCAGCTTGTTTCTTTGTTTCTGGAGGTACACGCTCCTTGTCTGCTGTCCTCAAAGTTTGGGAATCTCTCATAAATTCCTCTATGCTGTCTGGCGGTTTGCATCCCACTCCTGTTTTGATGAACTGACTGTTGTGTGGCCAGGAGGTGGCTTAGAGCTATGTTTTCCTTCATGATTTATGAATAAAGTTAGGTCTGAGTTTTCCAGTGGGACTGAGAAAGTGAAGAGCTCATACAAAAATCCACAGGTTTTTGGTTTTCTGCATGTCATCAGTACCCTTTCTCATTATTGTGGAAATATTTTCAGTGGAGATGTCTGAAAAATTAATTTGCAGATAATGCAACTGTCTTTAAAGGGGGCAGGGTGCCTGGATTTTTGACTGCTCCATAGCTCTGTGTGTGTGGACATGCATGGGGGTAGCAGACCCTTTATGGGTGAAAAATTGAAGAAAAAAAGACTGGGGTTGTGTCAGAAGTGTTGGCACTGGCTGGAGCACACACCATTCCAGGGACTGGAAAAGCAACCCTGTCATGGGGACGAGCAAGTGAGAGATTAGAGTGGGCATGTCCAAATGTACTTTGCCCAAGGAAGTACTTTGTCTTCTGCCCCTCACCAGCCACTTCTGCATTTGTCCTTCTCCTTCAGCAGCAGCAGAGCTACCCAGTGCACATGCTCACAGCCCCATGGTTGGAGCAAAGTCCTATGAAGGTTTGAGTCCTCCAGGCTGTAGAGGGCCTTGAATTCAGGTCATCTGTTTTCTGGTGGACAGACCAGAGCCATGAGCCTCAAGTGGTGTGGTCACTTGCTGCAAGGTCTGTGATCACATGTTAACATTCAGTTGTTTTCTTGTGGTTTTGGTTCTTTTTAAATTCTGATTTGTTGTCTTTATTGTCTATATGGTTCCCCATGAACAAGAGGGGCCAAAGTTGCAAGTGATTTTTAATGATAAAATTGTTTATTAACAAAGAGGTCAGGGAGACAGAACAGGGGAGGGAGGTAGAGGCAGTATGGAAGGAAATTTTATTTTGTAGCTGGAAGTGGAGACAAGCAGTGTAAAGATAATCTCCAGTGTCCACTGGTGGAACTTGAGTTTACAATTACACCATTCTGGTATATAATCTGCTTTTCCATCTTTTTCCCTCTTGTCCCTTCTCCTACTGAAGGTAGCAAAGTTCTTGTGGACAGCTTCAATGAAGTTGCTTCAGGGAGAGAAAGATAAGAACCAACACAAGGAAGAGTTATGCATCATAACATAGCGATGTATACTGTCTCTATAAATGGTGCCTTACCTTTTATGAGGTGTCCTACCTTTTTTCATACCTTTCATACCTGTTTTACCTGTTAATGTCTGCCAAAAAGAAAGCATACCTTTGTTTGGATTAATATTCATAAAGCTCATGCTAAATATGCCACAGGAGAAGTAGCATGCTAAAGTGAGTTCCTAGCTGGATGCTGGATCACCCCTATCATGTCTCTGCATAGATAGTTTGTCATAGCACAGTCCGTGTCCTAATCTCATGTTTTTAATGTATATGAGCCACCAGCTTTTAATGGTACATTAGCTTAATTTATACTTGGAAAAAATGATGTTCCACTTTTGCACATCTTGGTCTATAAATATCTTTCTATTTCAGGCAACAGTATTCTGGCCTCCCATCAAATGCGCCTCTAACTTTTTTCACAAGACTTTTATTTTTTAATTAAGATTAATTTTACATGTCACAAACCTTGTTTTGCACACATGTTCCAGGGTGCTAGTTAGTGTACATAAAAGCATGTATTCTAGCTTTTTCTGGCTTTCCATAGGACTTCTCCATTCCATTTTTTTGACACATGAGGGAATTTCCAAACATGTCAAATGTCTTGCGAATGGCCATTTAAAAGCCTCAGTTGTGCAGGGTGACAAAGAACACACTCCAAAACAAACAGGCATATGCTACAAGTCACCAGTTAAAAGCAATCCAGAGTAAGTAGTGTCCTGACCCAGGGCTATCCAGGTGTTACAGCATGGAAGTTGAGTATGTAGAGACCCTAGATTTGTGGTTACCTCTGCCTGCATCCACTGTGCTACTGAATCTGAGAGTCCGAAACCTGAGGGCAGAGCTGTGTCTGATGCATGTGTGCATCAGAGCTGAACAGAGCCATGCAAAATGCTCCCAGCTAGGGTATGTTCTTTGCAGACATCATATTTTCTAGGAGCTGTACCTGCAAGCCGTTTACATCTGTATCTGCCAACGGGTGTCCAGACTTTAAACCTTAAGGTGTCAGATAGATCAGATAGTCTGGTGCAAGAACTGTCTTATTTCTACCAACACTGCTCTGCGATTCCCTTCTTGGTGATGCATCCAATACCAGTCCTTAAACATCGGTGACATTTGGAGATACATGAATGAAAGTCAAATGTCAGTCATAACTTTCGCCTGTTATTGCTTTGTGCTGTTGCTGCAGCTTTTATCAAACTCCAACATCTGTCCTTATTACAGTTTGCTTTGCGACTGTGCTCTTTTCTGAGATTCACAAGTGCTTTGCAAACATGAATCCAGCTGGGCGGTGTCTCTGAGGTGTAGCTCAACAAGTGTGCATCCTGCTTGGAGATGGTGTTCTGCGTGTATGGCCAAAAAAAGTCCTACATTCTGTACATTACACAAAACCCCACCCAATAGTTTATTGTTTAAAACAGAGGGGAATTCTACTGTTTTACCTTCAGTGTAACAACAGGCAGGGAAGAAGTCGAAGCACAGTGAAGGTAAAGTGACTGTGCAGAGTTGACGGGGCCAAGCCAGTGATAAAGGCAGACCTTGGGCACTCTCAGTCCTGCACTGTCCGATTCACAACTCTGCTTCCCTTTCTCGTAACTTTTAAATGAAAAAAACACTTGCTGAGTGCAAGAGCAGTCACAATATATATCTCCATCATAGCTGTTCTGAGCTTCAAGATAAATACCTCACACCTTTCTGGCCTCTTTTAAACCCAGCTCATTATGATCTTTTGTGTAAATTCTTCTAAATTCACAGATAATTGAAAAGACAGCTCTGAGGGGGCTTCCAGCCAACTGTGTTAGTGAAGCTGCTTTAGGAAGTCCAAACACTGAGAAGCCTAATATATTATGGGAGAAAAATAAATGACTGTCAATGCACAGCCACAGCTATACTAAATGAAATACCTCAGTTGTTTTCTATTTTATTTTTGCACGAAATACCCAAAGGCAATAATCCACTTTCTGGATTAACAGCCTGTAAAATATTACTCAAAAAAAAAAAAAATCTTTGAGCTAACTTATGGCAACACAGAAGGTATCAAGCAGCAGTGGAGTCTCCGCTGTGTTGTACTTGTGTAACTTGAAACCATGCTGAGTGAACGATTTTTGCTGCTTTTATAAGACACAGGAAGAATAATTTCTGTCCAAGACTATAAATCACACCTCATCCTGGGAAATATGTTTACAACACCCTTGAATACTGCTGTCTATTAATAGAGATATTCACCCTGAATTACCAAAAGTTGCAATAAAATATAATTTTTCAGCATTTAAAAAATCTATTCTCTCCCCATATTCACCCATTTTATATTAGTGCCTGATTTTTGTCTCTTAATTCTCCAAAACTGAGACCATGCCATTTGATTAATTGAAAAGCTTTTCACACATCATGTGAGATGCTGAAATGTGTAACCAACTAGTTTCTCTAGACTCCCTGTTGTCATTGGAGAGAGGTGGCCA
Organism: Gallinula chloropus; assembly: GCF_964237585.1. NCBI lineage: Eukaryota > Metazoa > Chordata > Aves > Gruiformes > Rallidae > Gallinula > Gallinula chloropus. Next base: position 36,167,802 of record NC_140085.1, on the reverse strand, counting down.
TTTCCAGAGGATGATTCAGCTTACTCACAGCTAGCTTGTGTCTCTGACTAGCACTCTCCTTCCGTCTCTTGTCTCTGACAATAAGAGAACTATCAGTTAAATTGCCACATTTGGTGGTCTGAGGATCTTCTCCCATAAAATATAGTTCAAATTTAAGCTAACAGAACTCTTCCTGCATAAATTGTATGAGTAATTGTACTTGTGCAGTAGCTCAAGACCTGTGTGTTTTGGGTTGGATAAGTATCTGCAGCTATGCACCTAGATAATGCAACCTACTCTCTGCGAATGAAAAATCCTTTTATCTGCATCTTTCAGGTTGGGTTTTTTTCCCCCCTGTATCTTCCCAGTTTTTATGTCTTCTAGAATTTATGAAGAGGCAGATGTACCACAGCTGCCCTTTTCTTCCAGGCACCTGTTTTGGACTTATGTGTGAGTGGATGTGATTGGTGGCCCGGACAGAAAGTCAGTACAGTCAGCATTTGGCTTGGGTGAGCAGTCTGTCTGGTTCCTCTGTAATTTGGTCTAGGTGATACCCCCCAAGTTACCTGAAGGCTGGTCTTCCCTAAAGGTTACAATACCTGTTGTTAGGTTGGTGGAACCGGTAACTTTCACCCATTGGCCAGTAGCTGGTCCACGTTGGCTAGGTTAGGGTTAATTTTGTTTCTCAATGTCTATCTTCAGATTTATTGGTCAGAATTAAATGTTCAGAATAAGTAGATGTAGGTTTTGTATGAAACTTAAATGATACAAGGGGAATAAAGTTTTTTCTTCAGCTTGAGTCAGAGTTGATTGTAGAATCTGGTGAGCTGCTGATGGACGTTACTGGCAGGTGACTGGCAGTGTTATAGATGAAACAGAAGTGAATGTTGGAGATTTGCTTTCTATTCTCCTACTGCCACTACTTTGTGATACCAAAGGATGTCCAAAATGTAGACCTCATTGATTTTGTTATGGTGAAGCAAAAGTCTCTATTTTTAAGGCTGAACCTGGTTACATGGGAAGCCCTTAAGGACTCTGAAATTGTTTGAATTTTCCTCTTAGAAGCTGTGCCTCACAGAAGATCTGTGGAGGGTTAGTGTCCCAAAGTGTTCAGTAACCAGAGCTCAGTTTTGATTGTATTGCATATGCATTGAAATGCAACCTGAAGTGAGCAGTGAATTTATTACAGTCTGCCCCTTTTGAAGATTTTCTTCCTTTTAGAGAGATACAATCTGTGTCAAGTAGAAAAGTTTAAAAACCTTTCTGAAGGTTTTGCACAGGTATGTGTTTTGAGTGGAAGGGAAAAGCGTCTGAAGAGGGAAGGGATAGGAGAACTGTGTGGAACATGGGCAAACTGGACGGAGGAGAGAATTACCTGTAGGGTAAATAATCCTAACATGTTAATAAAGTTGATTTCTGAAATTAGGTTTTTCAGTGATCCCATTTTTAGCACAGCCCCCAGAAGTAGTTATACTGGCATAACTGTGAGGCAAGGGACACCAGTGTTGAGAGAAACAGCAGCCAGGGTGAATAGGGAGATTTGTTAAATTTATTTAGCATGCAGGAGATGGTGGGATAAAATTAAATGGTGTACCTAGGCTTAGGATCATTGTGGGATTTGCTAGTCAAGTTCAGCATACGCTGTGTGGAAAGTGTTAAAGTACAAATTGAAGAAAAGGATGATTACATATAGGGGAAGCAAAGGGTAAGTGGGATATAATGAATCTCAGACTAAGCAGGGGTAGATGGTTACAAAGCCAGGCTAACCTGATGGACTTTTTGATAACCAAATGCCTTATCTTGACAGAGTGTGTGGTAGGTCCTCTTTATCTGGGCTTCAGATAAACAAAAATATCTGTTGTGGTATTATAAGGGAAAATACTAGCTAAAGTGGAACAGAAATGCTTAGATAAGCGGTCGCAAGGTGGATATGGAGTTGACTCTGGAGGAATATCTATCTACATGTAGTGTTAAAAAGGAAAGTGAAAGGCTGGAGAGAGGTTACTGCTGGAGCTCCAGAAGGGTTTGTCTTTGCAGTCATCTTGTTTAATACTTTCATAAGTGACCTTTGCAGAAATATCAGCAAATTTCACCTGCCAATTCCTAATGACATGTCTAATGTCTTCTAAAACACCAGTGGCTTTGCAGGACTGGGAAGTCTACCTGGAAATCCAGGGGAGTAATGAGGAGGGCGAGAGAGGAGGAGGCTAAATCTTGAGGGAAGAAAGCTCAAGTTAAAAAAAGAAGCACTATAATGAGTCATGGTTCAGGGAAGTACATTAATCAGAACATAGTAAGGAGAAGAGCCATAGCTTGAGACTAGACCTGTAATTTCTCTCATTTGCTCCACTACCAAGAGATTTCTGAACACAGCTGTTATTTGACTGGGATGGAGGGAGCATTTCAGAAGAGTGGCCTTCATCTACCCACACTGACTCCTTAATTCCAACGCTACTTAATAGCTGGTTAAATGATATTTAATTACTTCAAAGTATAGTTTCAGGAAGTGGAGTATAATTTCTTCTGTAGCAAAATGTCCAGTAACCTGATGGAAAGCCTCCCTTGTATAGTGAAAAACATGATTTCATCTTCACTTTTGCTGAATTCAGCTTTGAAAGTTTCTAAGCTTACTCATTAGGCTACTGTGTCAGTATGCAGCTGCTACAGCCCCCACCCCGACTGTTCTCATTTTTTAAGGGAAAGTCTTGTGATCTGTTGGTTTCCTTACTTTTAAAGAAGTCTGGCTGACTTGGCCTAAAGTAAAGGGAAGACCTGAAGGAGGCGGGAAGAAATGTTTCCTTAACTGCCAGGCATTGATGGTAGCTCCAGAAGTGCCTTCTGAGTTTGCTTGCAGCCTGTTGTGCATGATGCCTCTTTGCTTGCCCCATAGACCCTGTATGTCTCCTGCCTGACAGTCTCAGAGGGACTCTGTGCCTCCTCCTACCCAAACAACAGAGGGTCAAATAAGGATACTGAATCCCTTTTGGTACTCGTGCACCACATCTGCTGATCATGCATGAGGATGTTCTCAGTTGGGACAGCACTGCGATCGGTCTCTGAGACACAGCATCACAGGCTGCACCAAGTAATCCCTCTCTCGCTCGGTAGAACTGTGTGACGTGCTGGATGTCATGGCTTGCCTGCAGCTCACCTCCTCTGACTGCAGCAGCCATCAGGGGAAGCTGAAGGTTAAGACTTAAGGTTAACATCACCTGAGGCTGCGTCTTGGTGGGTGAGGTGGCGAGGGGGGCAAGCATGTTCTTGGTGTGTTGGATAAAACCGGCTACCTTAACTGGGTTTTAGTGAGACTTCTGCACTGAAAACTGAACGTGATGGCATTTCCATTTGCTGTTAATAAAAGCACTTGAGGCCAGTATGCAAATTCTTTCCCACAAAAATCTTTTTCTCTGAGAATCTCCATCAAGAGCAGATTTGTCTCCTACGTATGTAAATATTGAATTTTCACAGAATTCAAATCCTACTCTCCCTTTTCTCAGACGATTTGCTTGTTGTCTAACAGAATATCAATAATTAACTGCAAAGCAGTCACGGTGAGAAACAAAACTGTGAATATTAAGTTGGCAGGTTTATTTTTAAATTGTCTGCTGGAAAATCTACCTGTGCAATTCCTGCCTCCAATCCTACCCAGTATTTCCCATCTCTTGTGCGAATAGTAGTCAAAGAATTCTCTTTATCCTGAGATCTTGAAGGCAGACCTGAAACAGAGCAGACAAAATGGTTTATGTTTGGAACAAAGAACAGTGCTACAAGGGTTGGAGACCTGCGGTCGAGTGGTTCACTCTCAGATGTGGAAGCTGGCCAAATTTCCCCAGTGGCCTGGCCTTTCTGCCACGGTTCCATGTCAGCAACCGAGCCCAACAAGTGTCAGGACTAATTCAAATAGCAGAATTGATTGCTGGGAATGATTTATGCCTGTCTGCCTCTCCTCGGGTGGGGAAGGTTTGTTTAAATTTTGCCCTGCCATTTTGAACTGGCTTCAGACATTTCTCAATTTATTGGAAGTCTCTGCTTTTCAGCTGCACTTCTTTTCACCAATAACTTTATGCTATGACATTTTACTTGACTGGCTTGTAAAGCCAGCTTACCATGAAAGTTTAAAGGAACCTGGTTTTCTTAAAGAATGTATCAGCAATAACATAAAAGCTAATCTTAAATCCTACGTGTGGGTTTTGAAACAGGATACTATTTGATTTTAAATTTAAGGAGAAAAATACTTTTTCCTCCAATGGAGCCTTTGTAAAACATAACCTTTTCAACAGTGAGAGCCAGGAAGAAACCCTTGAATCCAGGTACATCTGAACTGTGAGAGTGTCCGGAATTAGTACTTGGTTGAAATTTGCACTTGGCTACCATATATTGACCCAGACTCAGGTCTACACAGCTCCTCTCCGACCAAGTCTTACTCTTGAAAGTACAAATAAAGATTCTACAAGCTGTGACGTTGAAACATCGTATTTTGGTTTCTGCAAGTAGAAAGTTTGTTTAGCCACAGTTTCTTACCACATGCTGCAGAAGGTTGCAGAAGTTAGTGTAAATGAAGGCTAAATGGCAGAAATCATGGTCAGATGGCAAGTTCGATATCTTAAAATCTGTTGTGAGGTTTAATCAAGAAGTTCAGTAGAGGAGTGTTACCTTTCAGTGTTGTTGATGTTGGTGAAAGTACTTCATTTGTTCAGGAACTTTGCTTTTACAAACACTATGCTGTTTTTAAAGCTTATTAAAAGCATTTCTAGGTAGTCAGTTGTTACTCAATGATTCTTCTATAATCACGTATAAAACTTACACCTCTCTTTATGAATAACCCTGTATATATAATTTGTGTATTCCCAGCAGGAATTTCTGTGCACCTAGCACTTCTCTTTTGATAGGTAATGTGAAAAATAAATTCCCCTATTTTTTCTTTCACTACTATCTACTTTTTTATTTTATGAAATGTCATATAAATTTTTAAAAAACCCTCACCTTTTTAAAAGGACTCTTTTCCTGAGACATTGCCCTTTTCTAGTTATCCCACAGTGTGCCATAGTAAAAGTGTTTTCATTGCCTAGGCCATAAACTTTATTTTCAAGCGTGTCTATTTTAATTCATGTCCACTTACAATTCGTTGTTTAAATTCCCAGCACAGATGTATAATCACTATTTTTACTGCAGCAATATCTAGAAGGCCCTACTTGCTTTGGGGCCCTGGATTTGCATGATGCTATATAACCAAAAAGACACAGGCCTAGTGCCTAGGAATTTTTTTTTTCTAAATAGATAAGTATAAGAGGTATAAAGTGTGGATTGCAGTGGTTTTTCAGTGTTTTAATTAAATTGCTCATGCTGCTTTTACATAAGAATCAAAAGGCTGGTAGGTAATCTCATTACATATTAAAGGATAACTCTGGTGCTCAAAACAGAAAGAATTACACTGTTCGTCATGCTAGAAAGTCTTTTCTGCCCTGTATGCTAAACTGCATCTCATGTCACTGCACAGCAAATGAAAGCAGCAAGATCTGCCCACATGTATCCAAAGGATGGGTTTTCTCTGAACAGTTCACGTAGAGATTGCTTAAAATCTGCTTGGATTCCAGTGATATTTGTAGTATTGCAAGGCGACGGTATGAATCTGATTCATGCAGCGTATTTAGTGGCCAGTCAACTGCACAGCCTTTGCTACAAGCCAGATGTAACTCCCTGCCATATTTTTCCACCATTTGGTCCTTAGCAGCCTTGCTGTGCCTTGGAGAGCTGGAACAGCAGCTCTGACACCGTCTTGCCAGACACCCAGAGCTGCCTGAAAAAGGAAAATTGATTGAGCATTGTGTGAACTTCCTCAATTAATTGCCCTTTGCTGATGTTTGGAAAGCTCATTGCAGAAATGAACCAGCTACTTCATTCTCTCCTGAAGCTGGTATGAGGAGGCTTCACAAGTAGATTTCATGCGGGGGAAGGTTCCCTTTGCAGGTGTTAAGTATTAAATTTGCACAGGAGTGGCTGCTGCTGCTGCTTACACTGCAGTGACCAAACCCAAGAAGAAAAAGGAAGCAAAGGGAAATGAGAAAGATGAGGGAGGGAAGCCAAAGAGGTAAATAGAGTAAAACCGAGGAAAGAAGTGAGGAGGGAAGGCAGAGATATGGAGAAAGGAAAGAGAGAGACAGTCCAGAAGGAAGAACAGACAGAAAAACTGGGACAGAAATAGCTACTGTAATTGATTTTCAGCTGGGAAGGAGCTGCAGCTCTTACTACTGAAGATGTGCACACAGCTGTGTCACTGTATAAATAAGGTAGTATTAGACTGGTCCTAATATTCACATACCTTACCATTTTTACTGATAAGGAATGTGGAAATTAAGCCTGCTAAGAGCTACCAGGAACTTTCTGGTACAAAAGCATCTCATGGACTTTTGAATGGAAGGAGAGGCCCCATCACTTACTTCATTTTATCAAATGAGTGGTTCCTCCAGATTCATATTTTCTTCTTTGAAAATGAGATCAAGGAGTGTTCCAGAGGCAGGCTGAAGTTAGACTTTACTGCAATGTTTTGCTGTGTCAGCCCCCATGGCTGAGCCACTGTAAATATGTATGGGGTCATGAAAAGTATTTTTAAAACGTTTAGTCCTGTAAAAGGTTGGAAGGGATGTTTGCAAGTACTACTGTGAAGAAAAAAAAAAAAGCTGCCAATATGCATCTTCTGGAATAAAGCCATGAAAATCAATAGAGAACAACAGTGTCAGATTAGTGCCAAGGCAGTGTGAGGAAGAAAGGAAAAATAGTGAAAGAAAACCATCAAGTTTTGTTTCAAGAGGGGAGGAGACTTTTCTCTTGGTGCAAGATGAGGTTTAATACAGATACTCAGTAAGAAATGCGTGCTAAAGTAGATCAAGTGTGTTGTACGGTCATTGAAGAGCAGCAAGCGCAGATGCTTTTAGGGAGCACTCTAACCTTAGCATGTTGTTGGCAGCCCAGCAGGACATCGGGTTGGGTTAGATGCACGGCAGAACCTGGGTCTGGTCAGGGTTTCAGTCAGCGATGGGACCAGGCTCAGTGCTCTCACGTTAGGTTTAACAACACTGCTGTTCTGAAATGTAAAACACTAGCACATGGAGGACCCTCAGACTCTCCTTACTAGAGGGGCTGGAGGCAACAAGCTGTTGGCTGCTCTTCTCTACAGCTTTTAAGAGCCAGCCCAGTGTGCTGGTACTGGTAGATGTACTGGCAGAAATGTGCTCCCTTGCTGCGGTGATGGGTGTTGTGGATGGGGGGAGCAGACACATAGCACTGGCCCTGCAGTCGGGAGCAGGGTGGTGAGACCCAGCCGGCTGCCGCTGCTTCCATGGCCATCTGTCCTGCTCCTGCACAGCTGGAGCAGGCGGGAGTTAGTCCTCTGCCCTGGGAGGGCTTGAGCTCTTGCTGTGCTACCTTAAATTGAATTTAAAAATAAAAAAATAGAATCTGCCTTGTGCTTAGCTGCATGCCTTAAATGGGGAATTTTAATAACGTGCCAACAGCAGCAGTTTGGAGTATCTTACTGAGGAAAAGGTCACCGTGCCCATAAGTTATCCTAGCGTTTGATCAGTGGACTCTTTTCTAAAGACTTTAAGTCTCATTATTCACTGCTTATAAAGTCACTTGAGATATAAAAAGTCTTTTTATAGTAATGAAAGAACTCCCACAATTAGCCAGAAGGCAGCCATCTATCTTTTTAAACTACTCAGTTTGGAGGAGACAAGGAGTTTCAGGCGTCTGTACGTGGATGAATTGTTATGACAGTGATAAGTGTAACATTCATGCGGTGATGCCAGCCAAGGCTGAGTTCATGGAGGGCTGGAGGTTTTTTTAGAGGTGAAAGAGACTTTTTTTGTTAGTGAAATGTAGGATATGATTCCCTGAAAAGGAGAAAAGTGGTTACACATTATTTACAGAGTCCTGAAAACTGCCATTGAGCCTTCCCATTATTCTTTGGGAATTACAGATGATCGAAGAATGTAATGAATTTGATCTCCTAAAACTACCTTTTGAAGTGACTGTTCCTTGAGAAAAATGCATTCCCTGTAAGAGAAATTGGAGAGTGAGGTTGCGGTAGAGCAGAGACAGCATGAAGTTCACAGGAGAAAACAGCATTCAGTGCAGGGACTTAGAGATAAAAATTACTTGTTCTGAGTATGCATACTGGCCTTTGATGGTATTTTTCCCCACCAACAAGAGATCACTGTATGTAGTAGATCTCATGAGAGATATAATGTCCTATCCAGAGACAGAAAAAGTTTGCAAGGATTAATGTAATAAATGATGACCTAATTATATCAAGAAGTAGCTCAACTTATTTTATGCGTGCCACAGCTAGTTTAGTTTCTATTGCCCTCAGGCAGAATTGTAATATCATCAGAAAAACTGTTTGTCAATATTAAAAGCAATTTACATAGTAACTGCACTCCAGCCTCATTACATCACCATGTAGGTTAGTTGAGCATTTGTGTTGGTACCAGGAGGTGCTGGCGAAAGGCAGATGTCACGAGCTGTCCAGCTGTCACCATGGGAGGATAAGTGCCAGTGTTCCCAGCCCAGGTTTGATGAGAGGGCAGCAGGAAGTCTTCCTGGAGATGGGTTGGGGAAAGGAAAGATGGAGGGAGCTGAAATCAAGAGGCATGAGAGAAAGATCCCTGTGGGCAAAGAAGGATCTACAATAAAAGAAAAAGGCAGAGTGAGAAGAGCAATAAGAAGGAGGGAAGAAGAGACCAGAGGTAGGAAAGCAAGGAAGAGGAGAATGAGACTTGGAATACCAGCTGGAACAGGATCTAAGAAAGATGGCCACAGCCACTAGGAAGATGCTTGCTGAGCAAATTCAGGAAGTCAGAAAAGAGAGAATAGTGGCAGCTCACAAATGCATATCTACCAGTATTTGCCTCCGGGCAGCTCACCATGAAACTAATGCAGTGATGCTTTAATTTGGTGTTTTCATTTCACTCTCCAAAAAACAAAAAAAAAGAGAATTACAGATAACACAAACTAAGAGAACTGCAGATAATAGTATGTTCTCTCTTTCAAAACTCAAGTGAACCTTTTCTGAACTATTGCTGTTCTTTCTGAGCTGAGTTTCTGGGCTGTTCTGATGGTGAACATCAGCACTAAAGGACTAGAAAGGATCTTTGAAAGATGTGCATTGTTGCAACACACGGTGAGGAGGTGAAGGAGGTATTCTGCAGTTACACAGACTGCAAAGCCTCATGTTATGAAGTGCAAGGATTCAGGTGGCATTTTGGCCACAAAGCTGGTAGCTCACTAGTGTTTTTAAACTTGTCAGAGTGGCCGTAATTATCTTGGAGGTGTGACTTGTAGCATCCAAGTAGATTTTTTTAAAGTATGTCTCAAGGTCAGGGCCCAGATATGCAAAGAGACTTTAGATAAAGCAATGTCAGGTGTCTTCCATGGTGGACTGTTCCATACACTGTTAGAGAAGATTTAAATGCTCAAAGGCATTTGTGCCGAATGATGGCTGTACCTAACCCAGCCAGTTTGAAGCAGGCTATAGTAACACATGCAAAACACTATCCTTTTCCTATTCCAAATAAATTAAATGCAATTAGGCAATTAATACATTTGTGATTAAAACCTACAAACCACCTTCTAAAGGTGACGGGGAGGTGGATTTGCTTACAGTGACTTTTCTTCCAAAACATGGAGTACGGTTCTACACACAAAGTTTTGGGAGACACTTCTTTTAGTAGCAGTTTTGTTTTAGTTAAAGAGATGACTGTGTAGAAGGCAGAATCATGGAGAAAAAGATATTAAACTAGAATTTGTATTTGTTGGAGAACCAGAGTTTCACTAGCACTTCTGTATGTTACTTTGCTCACTTGTTTGCTGCTGTGATGAGAACTATTTCTCCATTCCTTGTACATCAAGTTGTGTAGGACTGCTGCTCTACTTGCAGGTAGGAAGGCTCTACAGAGGGATCTGGAGAGGCTGGATCAATATGCTCAGACCAACCAAGGCTGAGTGCTGGGTCCTGCACTTAGGCCTCAATAATCCCAGGCCACAATAAAGGCTTGGGGGAGAGTGGCTGGAAAGCTGCACAGCAGAAAAGGACCTGTAAGTATTGGTTGATAGCCAGCTGAATATGAACTAGCAGTGTGCCCAGGTGGCCAAGAAGGCCAACAACATCGTGGCTTGTATGAGAAATGAGAGCAGCCAACAATATTAGGGAAGTTAATGTGCATCTGTCCTCAGCGCTGGTGAGACCACACCTCAAGTAATGTGTTCACTTTTGGACCCCTCATTACAAGAAAGACATTGCAATGCAGGAGCATGTCCAAAGAAAAGCAATAAAGCTGGTGAAGGGTCTAGGACACAAGTCTTTTGAGGGGCAGCTGAAGAAACTGTGGTTGTTTAGTCTGGAGGAAAGGAGACTGGGGGGAGACTCCCCATGACTACCTGAGGGTGTAGCCAGGTAGGTGGACAAGAGGAATCAGCTTCAGGTTGTAGCAGCAGAAGTTTAGATTTGATATTAGGAAAAAATTTCTTCACCAAAAGGGTTGTCAATCATTGGAACGGGCTGCCCAGGGAAGTGGCTTAGTCACCATCCCTGGAGGTATTTAAAACACAGGTAGGTGTGGTGCTTAGGGACATGGTTGGCAGTGCTCGGTTAATGGTTGGACTTGGGTGGACTTTATAATATTAAAGGTCTTTTCCAACCAAAACAATTCTGTGATTCTCTGAATCTGTGGTCTACCTGCGGCATTTTTTCCAATTCAGTTTAAAAACATTTTTGAATTCCTTAGGGTAGCTCATTAGACAGTACTTTCAGGCAGTGTCCAGCTCTTCACAGGGGTCTTTCAGGGATGTGATATGTCCTGCATAGAGAGCAGTTGGAACTGTCAGACCTGCCCACAGATGCAATGATTGTGGTGGACAACTCTGACAAAATGAAGCACTGTCTTGAGGTCAGTTGAGAGACAGGCACTTTTTTCTGACAGCTGCTGTTTATATAATCAAAGTTTCTGGGAATCAGAGTTCTTTCCCTCTGGAAGAAAGCTTTACAGAGTGCAAATATTTCTCTGTTTCCTCACCTTTTGTAGCATTGTTTTTTCTTGCTTATCTTAAGGCTGAACCATAGGCTTTTCAGCAACAGTAGATTTCAGCTAAGTACTGGAAATGGAAGCTGCACTGGTTGCACAAAGGAAAATGCACAGAAAGCTGCAGTCCTGGGCCTTGGCTGGGTCTGTTCAGGATTGTCAAACCAACCAGATGAACCATCAAACAGGGCAAGCCTGAGTTCTACAGGTAGTGGAGATATAATTCTTGTTACAAGCCCGTGGTTCAGTCTGCGGGAAGCAACCAGAGCCTGTGTGTTCAGCAGCTTGTGTAGCTTTTAGGAGTGATGACAAGATTCGGCGGTTAGGGCAACAAAGGATCAAATGGGAACGAGCATCACTTAACTCCTCTGGCTAAAGAGGAGGAAATGTCATTAACCAGCATAATAAAAGTTGTCCCTTTACTGAACCCGCCTGAACCCTGGCTGAGATCGTGGGTAATGGCTGAATTTGCTATCTTCCAGATTAATTTGTTCAAGAAACACAGCTTAGTACTGAACTGTAACCTGAAAGGCCAGCATGTCAAGTGCCATTTCTGTAGATGAGCTATCACATTTGTGTTAGCAGAAGAGTGGCAGTGTCGTCTCCAGCACACGCGTCACTGGTAGATCACATGCCCTGTGCTCGTCCGGCCTGCCTGGAGATCCTTAAAGCTGTTGGCCCTCGGTTGAAGAAGTTTTCTGGAGTCTGTATGTGCCACCAGCTGTAAGTCTGGGAGGAAGATGGTGTGGTTTTGTTCTTTTTCTGTGACTTGAAGTTATTGAGGACTCAAATTCCTGTCCTGAAGAAGGTCTGGTAAAGCTAATGGGCAGTGTTGAATCCTTCGTGCCAGTTTGCCATCCAAGGATGCACCCAGGTGTGGTAGCCTGGATATATTTAGGGCGAGGGATTGGAGGTGAAGAGATCGCTGTGATGAGAGCAGATTTAGCACCTGTCAGGTCAGAGACATCTTCTCCATGGGCATTGAAATCTCCTAGGACAGTGAGCCTTGTGTGAACTCCATCATCATGTCAGACAGCATCTCTATCACTTCTCTGGGAAGCCCTATGTCTGGACATCTCTGCTGTAGCAGAACTCTCGGGTTATTCTTCCCTTTGCCCTTACTGATTAAACCAGCGTCTCCAAGGGTTTTACTTGGAGCAGAGGTGATCTTAACTTGCATATGCCAGGTGTTTTCTGAGGATAGGAGGTTATCTCACGAGCTGCTGATGTGACGCCTTTTGGGATGGTTGCATTCACATGACTATACATTATTTTTCCTTTTTTTTTCCTTTTTTCCTTCTTAATTTTGTTTTGCTTTTATTCCTTTTTCTATAGGAAATACATCAACATTTCTGGGCCTCTTGGTTCAAAAATTCTGGCCAGTGGTAGAAGAAATTATCAATAGCAGAAAAGTGACAGAAGACAAGGCTATTTTATTTCTGTCACAGGCACTTAATTCCTGGCAGCAGTCTTCATTGAAGACTGATTTTTTTATTTACTTTTTTAATAGAACTCACAGCAATAGCATAACCTACCAACCATTTGCCTACATTTCTTTATAGTCACTGTTTTGTTATGTAGTCCTGTCTCTCCTTCCTTCTCTGCTGTCCACCTTTGTGTGAGTGGGAGTAAGCCTCTGTACAGTGCTGCTGGCATTAGAAGTGGCAGTTGTCCAACGTCAGTTGATTTGCGCATGAAAGACAAAGCCTGTTTGCTTGTTTATTTTCTGAGGCTGATGAAGTTTTCCATGTGGCTGGATTTAGAGCAAGAATCCAAAGGAGATGGCCAGGATCCAGGCAGCGGCCAGTAGTCACTCTGGGGGAGACGTTGACAAGTGGCCTGGACTTTGCAGTGTGTCCAAAAACGGGGGGAGAGTGTTCATTAAACAGGAGCTTAATCAAACAGGGCAGGAGGATGGTTTACATGAGAAAAGATATATTCTTTACTTAACATTCATAACTTGCTTGTGGATTAATTAGCCCATCTGCTACAACAAATGTATTCCCATGTCTTTGTGTTGACTGTTAGAAGTGACTGATTTCTCTATCCACTTAAAATAGTACCCTGGATTCCACTGAAAGTAACCTTTCCAAGGCAAGGAATTTATTTAATCATCCACTAAGAACCTGTAAGTGGCTTGCTGTAAATAAGTGCTCGGCTGTCTACGGCTCCCTGGGTAACTGTATGTGAGTGTTAAGTTGGGGGATAATGCAGGAAGCAGAAAACCCTTAAAGAAGCTTCGTGAAAAGAGCTTCCAACCCCATCTGTAGTACTAGCTTTAGGTTTTAAAATAAATTCTCTCTTCCCAGCCCCAAGTGGACAGGACAGCTGCCAGAATAGAGTAATTCAGCTATAGATTTTCTTCTGAGAAAGGCGGCATTCATAAATTAGGTGACCTTTATGCAGATCGACAAAGTGTGTTGATGAACTTCAAGTGACAATTTAAAGAAGTCTTGGGTGTTCAAAGTGCTTGTATTTGCTAAGAAACCAACATAAAGGATGGAATGTTTTTAAAGTCTTTAGATTAAATAGGCATTTAAGTGAAATAGAGGTCAGCTATAGATTCCCAGGGTAAATGAAAATGTGTATCTTTTGTGATTTTTCACATGCTATTTTAAAATATTATTATTCTTTGGAAGTAAAATTTACATGTAAATGTCATTGTTGTGAATTTATGTCTGTTTCCTCAGACTAAGTGGTAAGTATTGACTGATGTGAATAAACAGAGTTCCTGTTTTTTAAAAAAATTCTTCACACCCTTTCCCTGCTCCACCGTGGGGTTCCACCCACAGGAGACAGTTCTCCACAAACTTCTCCAACGTGAGTCCTTTCCCATGGGGCTTCAGCTCTTCACCAGCTGCCCCAGTGTGGGTCACTGATATGGGGTGCAGTCATAAAATCATAGACTGCTCCAGCCTGGTCCCCCATGGATTTACAAGACTCCCCCCCAGCAAACCTGCTCCAGTGTGGATCTCTCTCTCACTCACAGAGACACTCTGTCTCTGTCTCTCTCCGCGGGCTGCAAGTGCTGGCAGAGGCTTGCTCCAACGTGGATCACAGCATCTTCTGTATGTCTCCACCTGTTCTGTATGCCTCTCCACTGTCTGCAGGTGGGTTCTCAGCCTTTTCCATGGGCTGCGTAGGGACACCTGCTCCACCATGGGTTTCTCCAAGGGCTTCAGGGGCATCTTTTTCACTGGCACCTGCAGCACCTACCCTACCCTACCTTCCCCTCTCCTCCCCTCCCTTTCCCTTCCAATCTTCACTGACCTTGGTGTCTGCATGGTTTCTTACATCTTCTCACTCCCTTCTCTGGTGGCAAAAAGCAGCTGCTTGTGTTTTTTTCCTCCTAAAAGTGATTCCCAGAGGTGCTGTGACCATTGCTGATGGGCTCAGCCTTGGTCAGCAATGACTCCAGCCTTGAGCCAGCTGGTGTTTGCTCTGTGGGGCCTGCAGAGAGCTTCTGGCTTCTTCTTGCAGAAGTCACCCCTGCAGCCCCTTCCTCCACCAGAGCCCTGCCACACAAAACTACAACAACCTATAAGACACTCTTGCTAGAAAAACTGCAGAAACTGTGAAAAGTTGTGTCCTTGATAGGATCTGAGTTAGAAGCAAGAATGAAGCAGAGGTTGGGACTTACGAGGGACTAAAAGAACCAGGCTTGAAGTTTTATCTCTACTTGCCTCTGTTAGATGCGTCTGAACCTGAACGCCTTTGCAGTGTAACTTGTGCTGTCAGGGAGGGTTTGCAGAAGCTTACTCCCTCAGGAAATTTATTTTCTTATATCTTAACTTGTTCTTTGCCTGTTCTGGCTCTTCCTCTTACATACCACTGGTATTTTTACATGCAAGTTAGATTAATATAGCCCAAGGTTAAAATTTGATGGATGATAATTCAAATGATAAAATCTTAACATAAAATCTTAACGTTTTTGGCTTCAGTCATTAGAGAAACTGTAGATATGCATTAAACTTTGGTGACTAAGCTAGCTGCCATTCATATCACTTGGTCACAACCTAGGCTACAGTGGTATGGTACTCCTGGGGACCCCAGGCATTCAGCACAGGAAGTTTTGAGCTTTTAGTGTACAGATACCTGTACATGTAATTTCTTCCTATCACCACATACAGCATCAGGACTATTTAGAAAGAGCAACCAGGCTTTGCGTTGGTGGCTACACTACAGTGTGGTGATTTTGTATGTCTCTGACTAACATGACCACAAAAGCACTGCTTCTTTGGAAAGCTGGTCCTACCTTTCACTCCAGCAGATGCTCTGGAAATGCACTGAGTTGATATATACATGTAATTGATGGTGAGCTCTATTATAACCATCCACATGAATAGACAGGACCACGGTCACTCGTGTTGCCTCAAACATTATATTTTTAATTGTAAATGCTTCTGCCAGAAGACTTTAGAATGTTACTGAAGGCTGCTGAACAGGTGTTTAGAGTTTGCTGGCACTGTTCTTATTTGCATGTTTTTCCTTTTTCAACAAATTCCAAGAACTTATTGAATAAGAGAGTGATGTGGCAAAGCAAGTTTGATTTCAATCAGTATTTGCAGGCGTTGAGGAAAAGTCAGTTGCAAGGTCTGTGACATTTCTAGGGGGGATTCAGACGGTTCATTAAGGAGTTGTTTCATGACTTCCCTGTCCATACAGAAAAGTTAATTTGGGTGTGAACTTGCAGTAGAAGCTTATTTCTGATTTCCTCCCCATATAGAGATTTTCCCATGGATACAAATTTTAATCAGGCTTTGGTACCCTTAGATATTCACATTTGTTATTAGAAAACCCCACCTGTCTATGCTGGCACAGGATTGTCTTATCTCCACGGCAGCTCACAACAGTTAGGTTCTGTGCAGGAGTCAACAGCAGACCCGCTGCTCTGGAATAAAGGGATTTTCTGGGTAAGGATGTTGTGCAGCCCCTGTGTTCATTGAGAAATGAACTTTCACATTTTGTGGTGGGCTGATACTTGCAAGTTTGCCCTAAGCACCTGAATTCATATGAATTTAGCATCACACAGCCTTGAAGTTCCCTTTTTTTAATACCAGAAGGCCTCATCTAGACAGGGAGGAGCTTGCTGCTCTGCCTGTAGCAGAGAGAAACCTTGCCCACAGTCTTTTAGTTTTGCCAAGCCATGCTGCATTTCCAGCATAATTTTCTCTGGTTTGTTATTCATCTGTTTGTAGCAAATTATTTCTTCAGTTTGTTTGATTTAGATTTCTCTTTCCTTAAAAGAGCAGCAGCTGACTGTTAGTCAGATCTTCCTATCTTTGGTCTTAATGATTGTATAATGGCCACAGCAGATAAGTGACAAAACATTGAAAATTGGCCTTGTTTCTTTTTAGACATCAGAGACATGTTTATTGACATCTGCATTAATAACAATGCTGTGCCAGAAATCCTGTAAAACAGTTGCATGCCACAGAAAATGCTGAAATTGAAAATTAAAGGCACCCTTCCTTTTTTATTTGTATTTTATGAGGAGAATAAAATAGCATGAGAGAAATTATTTTAAATGTCCTTTTTAAGTGCTCTAGTTTCTTTGCTATGTTCAGATTCCATTGGGACAGTTATGGAAGAATTTCTAATTTTTAACAAAGATTAAATAATTTATTTCTCTTCTCAGACTTATCTTTCCTTGTGTATAGGTGTCAAAATAAGGTCCTCTTAATGTCAGCACATGGCTTGATGCACTGCACAAATAATTCACCACCCCCCTATATTTTACACATGTATTTTTATGCTCTCTTTCCTCTTATGAATAATATTTGGTATATTTTTCGGTTTCTCTCTAGGTCAATGGAAAGGACCTTTCTAAGGCCACTCATGAAGAGGCAGTGGAAGCTTTTCGCAATGCCAAGGAGCCAATTGTTGTTCAGGTTCTACGACGAGCCCCAATTAGCAAACCTCAGGGTAGCTCTCAGGATGTTCGTCTTGTGGATGCGAGCACTCAGACCGACATCACTTTCGAGCACATTATGGCTCTGGCCAAACTAAGGCCTTCCACACCACCAGTTCCTGATATCTGCCCTTTTCTACTTTCAGACAGGTATGGCTTTATCTCCTACTGCTGTTTACCTGTGGGACTGAAGCATTGCAGTGAAAGATTTGTAACCTTCTCTTGAAAAAAGTCTCAGGAACACTTTAAATAAATTACAAATGTAATTCATAACCACTGTCCCACTTAGGCTTCAGTAGTGTTTTTCCTAAGCTCTGCTACAAGAAGGAATCTTGGCCATGTTTACTTTGGATTCACATGTTTGTTAATCCAAAACAGCCCTAGTCAAGAAGATTAAAAAAAATTCTGGTTTCCAAAGTACCAAAATTGCTCCTTCAAGCCTAGAAAGAGCTGTCATGTTGGTTCCAAATTTCTTACCAAAAAATCAAGGAAACAAATTATTTAATGTAAAGGTCTCCTCATCAAAAGTAAAACAATACCAAAACCACAGAGTTCGGAAGTACCATTTCACCTGTCACACAGCAAAAGATTTAAATTCTCCCTCAGCTGAATTCTTTGAAACTAAGTTGAATGCAAATATCAGCAGGTGGTGCTTATTCAAAAATAGGATGTAGACTCTTTCCTCGTTGGACTCCACCTCATGAGTAACATTATCTAGTGGTTGACCCTTGCTGTCTGCTGTAGCCAGCAAAACTGTGATAGCCATAGTGCTTTCCCACTGACTCCCTGGTGTGCTCTGCATCTCTGCAGAACTGATTCTAGTGGAGAACAAACCACTTTTGACTTCGATGTGGCTCCATTTTTAGAAGTTCTAGGTAAGCTGGGCAGATAATTGTCTTAAAGGGAACTTGCCAGACAAATGCTGAATTAAGCCTACCATTTACTGTGGCACAACTAGGAGCATCATATGTGTGTATTTTTCAGATGTTACTGGATATTACTAAGTTGTGTGCTACTGTGATTGAAGTTCCCCCAACATGGGGAAAAATGACCTTCGCCTGCTAAGACAGGTGCACACTGGGTGCTGCGTGGTTGGGATCCAGCCTTGGGTCTGAGTCTGTACCTAAGTGCACATTATAAGACCTCATTCTTTGTCCTCCAAGCCCATTTAACAATGCACTTTACTGACATTTTAAAGTGTGCAGTTACTCAAATGCGCTTCACCACCTTGTTATCACTTTAACAGAAGAGGATAATGCAAGTTGTTTTATAAAAATTCTTGAAAAATCTGTGAGCCTGGTGTGGGTTGTAGATTGTCGACATTCAAGATATTATAATCACATAATTAGTGAGTTGTCCCCAGCCTTGACATAGCATGTGAATCTGGGCTTAGGTACATTTACGAGCATAGTCTCAAATTGTCACAACTAAATAGTTTGGACCAAAACAGACCCTTTTAAGAAATCACTCTGTGTAAATCTGACCAAAGATGTTCTAGGCAAAATGAACTCAGCTGGAGTAGGAGCTTTTGTAAAGGAAACAGCCCTTCCTACTTCTTGGTACAGCTCCTTTCAGGCTTTCAGGCCATTCAGGGTAGCATTCCAGACATGAGAAAACTACAGAGAAGTGAGATTTTTTTATCACTTTTTAATTTAAAAAAAACCTACCGTCTCATCTACTGTTGTTGTACTGCTTTGTTCCACATAGCTGCCATTCTCTTCACCCGGTGGAGCATGAATTTTATGAAGGTAATGAGTATCTTTCCAGCCTGCCTGCTGATGCTGATAGAGCAGAGGACTTTGAGTATGAGGTAAGATCACTGGCACACTGCAGCCTCTCTTTTATTGCAGATGTGGTGTTTACACAGCTGATAGTAGGCTCCTCTCAGAAAAATAAAGAGTGAAAATACTTCTTTAAAAAATTGGCACCAAAGACTATTTTATTTTATACCTGTATATTATCACAGGCTTTACTGGGGTTAGGCTACACATGTGAAATGTGAAAGCAGAATTCTGCAGGAGGTGGCTACATACAGGTCCAGGAGGCTTATTAAGCATGTTCTCTCTTTGTACAGTGAAGACTGTAGCTCAGATGCTTTGCTTTAGCAGTTTTAACACTTTAAAACAAGCCTTTCCAAAATTCATATTAACCAGAAGCTTAATTGATTTTTTTTCCTTCCTAATTTTAAGAATTAATTGGCCTTGTATCTCTTGCCTTAGGGATCAGTCTTCCAGATACTTGGGTGTGTGCTTGAGTGTTTGGAAGATCAGACTACAACTTTGAAAACTAATATAATTTCTATTACTTGCTCTTTGATATTTGACATTTTAAGTATTGCAATTAAAGAAATTGTTCTCTGTACCACAAATCTCCTTTTGCTGTTAATGCGCTCTACTCTCTGGTCACAAGGGTGAATGTGTTTCTGAGTCACTGGAAAATCATTATGTGAGGCTTCTGAAAATGGTAACATGTGATTGGTGATGTTGCTCCCTGATATAAAAAAGATAAGGATGTCCTGGAAAGACTCCAGAGGACGGCTATGAAGATGATTAAGGACCTGGAGCATCTCCCCTATGAGGAAAGGCTGAGTGAGCTGGGACTGTTCAGCCTTGAGAAAAGATGACTAAGGGGGGGACCTTATTAATGTTTATAAATATCTTAAGTATGGGATGCAGGGGGAAATGGCCAGCCCCTTTTCAGTGGTCTGTGGAGACAGGACAAGGGGCAATGGCTGCAAGTTGGAGCACAGGAAGTTCGCACCAACATGCGGAAAAACTTTTTCACAGTGAGGGTGCCAGAGCCCTGGCACAGGCTGCCCAGGGAGGTGGTCGAGTCTCCTTCTCTGGAGATACTCAAGACCTGTCTGGACGCCTATCTCTGCAATATGAGCTAGGGAGCTGCTTTGGCAGGGGGGTTGGACCCGATGATCTCTTGAGGTCCCTTCCAACCCCTATGATTCTGTGAGTCTGTGATTCTGTGATTAGATTTTTCATTTCAATATCTAAATAGTGGTTTATGACAGCCAGTCATTAGCTTTTTATGTTTTCCAATATCATCTGGTAACAAAACATTTGTAGGGACAGGCATAAGAAGCAGATGGTTCTTTTTATTATTAAAACAGTTCTGAGTCTTTGCCTAAGTTCAAGTTACTGTATTTTAAATAGGCGTGATTATAAATAATTAAATATCTTTAATACAAGATTAAAAATATCCTATCCTCCTGTTTGCTCTACCTTAAGAAACCTTTATAAAGGTTTCATATAACTGGTTGACATTTGGAAATGAAATGAATGGCAAAAGCTTTGGCAAATAATGCAGTGTGTTCACTTCTATCGTGTCTTTAGCAGCTCAGATGCTGTATGGCAAGTTCAGCCCGTTGTTCTTTTCTTCAAGCAGCCTGGGGAATCTGAAGTTCTTTCCCCAGGAAGCACAAAAATCAAATAACATCTACTTAGTGAATCTCAATCAGAACAAGCAAACTTTTATTTGAACTCCTCAAAAAATCATTGCTAGGGATTAGTGAAATCATTATTTCTACCCACTTGGGTTTTGGTGTGATATCTCACAGCACAAGAGTCTCAGAGCTTAAGTTCTGTTTTGACTTCCCATGTGTAATATAATATTAAATTTCTCTCTCAAGTATGTTTGTTTATGGTACTTCTTCCTTAAATGTGATAGAAAATAGTTTTCTATTATTATCTTCTAGTATTATTAATTCTAGTATTATTTACTACCATACAAAATGGTTAGATAAAAATAATTTTCCCCATTTAATGAGAATATCAAGACATATTAAAATACTAACAGATTTCAAATTTTTAAAGAGTAAACCTGGTGGAATCAAGTCCTCATTACGACCATTATTAATCCCTAATAATAGGTTGCATAAGTATTGTGACAACGACAAATGCTTGGGCAGATTCTTAGCTGCCTGTAATCTCTACTAATCATAGCATCATAGTCATTAATTTGCTGTCAGCTGTGATTCAGCTGCCCAAGGCAAATTCACTGAGTGACTGAAATAGGGTGTTTCCTGTGAAATTTAAGTAGGGAAGAAACTGTCGAGCTTCTGTGGAGAAGAATGCTTTCTACTAAATGTGAAAGCTTTGAGTGAGAAACAGGAGCATCTTGGAGCCTTTACCTAGCAGAGTTCTAAGCATGAAAGACAGTCCCAAAATTTAACCCCTTGTGGTAATACTATGATTTAGGTTACTCTCATGATTTAGGTTACTCAGTGGTGGTATTACCTGTTATTTCAGATCCTTGTGAGATGTTATTAACCTCCCTCACCATAACAAGGTAACTGAAAAAATTAAAAGCATGGACGTATAGCTCTTAATCCCCAAAAAATTTCTCCTAAAAGACAGAGTCAAAAGGGATTTACTATTTGTTGCTGTCTATCTAGGAGAGAAGCAGCAGGACAATGATTGTAGCAGAGGCTATGGTCCAATGCTGTCAAGGTCTCTTCAACAGTATTGGCTTAGGCATACCCTGCTGTGGCTGCTCAATCCCACCCTTGCCCTGATGTTTTCTGACCCCTCAGTTATGCCAACATTATTTTTTATGACAGATGTGAGAAGTAATCCAATATTTTTTAAAAATAGATTTTCAGAAGGGTTGTTTTTAACTTAGCCCAGCTGTCTGATCTAATTTCCAGCATAGCACCACAAAATGCTGTGTTGTGGCAGCAGCATCAAAGAAGGAAAAAATGCTCAAGCACTTAGGAAGACAAAAGCTTATAATATCAGCATTGTCCATCTACCATCTAAGGGCGAAAGCAGCAAGAAAAGAGTGTGCAGAAGCTCTGTTCATGCCATCCTTTGTGGTGCAGGCTGGGTGAAGGAAGCACAGAGCCTTCTCTATACCCCACTGTTCAATTTCTCCTGTGTTTAGGGGAAAGGGGTTTACTGTTATTACTCTTCTTTCTGTAGGAGTACTGTATTGGTGCTCCCTGATCTTATCATTGGTTTTTACATCATAACAGCTTTCTGATGTGAACTTAATTAATCACACACAGCAAAAATCTTACTTGTGTCAGGTGTATGTTCCATTTTCCAAGCTGCACATTAGTGTTCCCATTGTATTAAAAGGATAAGCAGCTCACAGGTCTCCATGGCAAACTTAGTAATTTTTAAATTAATTCGAAGCCAAACCTGGAGTTTTCAGAAAGGGATTGAAAAAGAACTAGAGCAGCACCTCATTAATTCCTAGAAATGTTTGTAAATGAGGAGTGCATCAATTCTGAGACACAGATGCAAAATGCTGGGATAGTGGTTGGACTTGATAATTTAAATGTCTTCTCCAACCAAAATAATTCTATGATTCCATGAATACTCCGCCAAATTAGGAAGTAAGGATAAAAGATGACTAGCATGTGAAGTGCTGTAAACAAGAATGTTTCCCAGGAAAGGGAATGTCCTGGAAAGCTTTGCTCAGCTTGGAACCTACTTAACAGATGTATGCTGGGATTTAAGTACCTGGGTTTCCACCATAAGAAACAAACAAAAGGATCACATATGATAGCCAGCACTGGGGATATGGAGTTACTCTTGCCAGTGGATTTGGTAGGATTAGATACGTACAAGACTCTTTTACTCCATTTGTAAGCTAGAAAAACCCAGTAGGTTGTGCTCAGATTCTCACAGTGCAATAAACTCAAGTATGAGCCAGTTGTCTTGGAAGGATGAACTCCCTGGGAGGCTCATTAGGCTCCATACAGTACCATACTTTAAATAAATGGCTGGGACGATGATGAAGCTGGGGGTTTGCTGATAGCCAACTTGAACATCCTTACATTGCTGCTGCAAAAGAAATCCAAATTGCTGATAGATATTGAGAAAGGGGTCAGAGCCAGCATCAGTCAGTGTTGGCAGAAAGAGATCAAAAGATTTGCAATTCTGGCATAGCCAGATACCCATGAGGACTTTTAAGATAAAGCATGAATTGACCAATTTGTAAATGCTCAATAGGACTTCCAGTCAATATTACTGAAAGAGAGCCAGAGTTACTCAGGACAAACCCACCCAATCTGGCTATGAGTAGTTGCTGTGCTACTGGAATTACATCGAGTGATGTTAGAGTATACATCACACTTTTTGGTACCAGTGAGGTGAAAGGACTAAAAGCATCACAGCCCCAAGTAAATCTGTGTTAAACATGGCTCTAAAATTAGTCCATCTAAGAAGAACAGAGGATACAGGTACTAGAGAGGAGTAAAACTAATGGACATACACTTCTTTTGTAACATAGATGCATCTGCTACTCAGGAGAGAGAAACATCATGTACTTAGTTTGGAACTTGGCAGTAATACAGAAATTAAGAGGACAAAGTCACTTAAATAGTGGAACAGTAAAAAAATAGGTAAAAAAGCCTGCAATTGATGTTGCAAAGATAAAGCTGGACAAAAGAAAGTATCACTGATGTCTGGCCCTACGTATTCAGTCTGGGGAGACTGCCTTTCAATAAGACGGGCACAAGAATATAAGATCTTACAAGCAGACATAAGCAGGTAGTGTTGTTTAGTCAACAGGTCCTTATCCAAGAGCCTTTGTACCATGTATGTACTGAAGTAGCTTTTGAATGAAATCAAAAGGGAATGTTGGTTTCTGCTGTGAAACCTATATCCCTGGTGAATTACGGCTTTTAAGAGTTCATACATCTGCGATAGGAAAGGATTCTTACTTCTAGCTGAATGCTTCTTACAAACTGGAAGAGTAAACATCCTTGAGAAGGAATAGCCGTGGGTCAAGGTAACTTCTTGTCGCATGTATGAGGAAGAGTAGGATGAAGTTTGCTCTCAGAATTGAGAGGAATTTTTTTGGAGGGAGGTTAGGTGTTTGTTCATGTGGATGTGCAAAGGACACCAGCATAACTGAGTAAAATAATTGCATAAAATAATTTTTCAGCTCTGACTTAGGCAACAGCACAAGTGATTGCTTCAGTACAATGGGCTTTCAGGAGTCTGGCAAACCATACCAGGATTAGCATTTTCAGAGTGAAAAAATTGGAATGGCAGCCACTGAGTTAGCCTGCCTGTGTCTGATGGCTCCAGCTTTAATGAGTACAGATGCTAGTATTGACAGATTGGGGCACTATTAAGACCAGTACTTGGGAGAAGTTGCTAAGGGTTGAGCTGACCCTACATGAAATTATAAGGTATTCTGATGCTCTTCACTTAAGGTCTTAGAAACCACTGCACTTCTTTATTTTACTCTTTTTGCTCAGGAAGTTAGTGCACGTCACTAAATAAACAGACAACCACAGCAAGCATGTGCAGGTGAAATCTTCCTGGTTTTGTGAGGCCTTTTGTGTCCAGACAATGAAAGGATCAGAGGTCCTCTGGGAGAGAGCAGCCACAGAAGAGCATAGTATCTTGAGCAAAAGCCATGTGAGATTTTTCCCACCTGATGACTCTGTGAAAACTGGAGCTTAAGCTAGAAAATACACACTTTCCATTTTCATTCCTCCTGTGCTCTGGAAAGTAGGTCTTCTGGAAATTAGAAGGTTCATATGAAAGTTGCTTGGCTCCCTTATCAGTATCTCCTCCTAATCAGAGCAACCCATAGCACTCAGGGGGTTGGTTAATAGCTCAGGGCAAAAGTGAATACCCTTAAGTTCATGTTCTGCTTTGCAGACCTCAGGGACAGATTTTCAGTCAGAATAAGGAAATAAATGTGTGTTGAATATAAGTGCTAATTTATGGTTATGCACAGCCATTCATTTAAATGTTTTCATAAGTATTTGCACTCATAAATCTGTTAACTGTAAATGTAGATTAGTCCTTTAAGTTTACGACTGGCTGATTCAAAACCTGTGAAATCACTTAAGATTTCCTACAGACCTGAGCGTTTCTGGATCAGATGCTGTCGGCTGTTTTCATAAATGACTAAAAATGGGACTTGAAGAGAGAAAAGCTGTAGAACTTTTAGCCATCCATGAGTAGGGTTTCTTGCAGACCTTGCTCAGTGAGCAGTTAAAACTCCCAAGGGTAAAAATTTTCTCCTCTGTTTCTCTCACCACACCTGAGCACTGCAGCAGATGCGGTGCCACGGTAATGCATCACTTTACTCTTCCAGTAACATCCAACCCATTGTGATGAGGGAAGGTTTGGTTTGCAGATGCAAATTCGAATTTCCCATTCCTGTGACACAGTACTTTGGAAGTGATCAATTTTTTCTTTTTGTTCTGTTTCAGAACAAAAGGAGGAGTAATTTTGTTCAGATTAGCAATTGGAGTGAGGCCCTTGTGGGCCACCAAAGCACAGTCTCCGAAGGCTTTCTGAAAGGCCCACTGTTGCTGTAATAGGCCAAGAGAGACCTGCCCACCCTGTGAATTCATACTTAAGGCCTTTTCAACACATGGATTATTTAACCAGTAAACCAAACAGATCTGTCTATCTTGTAAATACATATTTAGGGCCCTTTTAACATGAGGATTACTGAGCTGATAGCCTGTAACAGCTCCCTTCAGAGCTGTGATAGCCTGCAAACACCCCTGTGCGAGCATTACAGGCACTTGCGGCAGCGCAGTTGGAGCTCCTGCTTCAATTGCTAACACCTGAATAAACAGTTTTTATGGGAACAGCTTCTGTGCACACACTGCCAGCGCTTCTGAGTGCTGCAGTCAGGCTCTTTTGTTTTGTTACCTGATGAGTGTTTCTGTGCAATGAAGCTAACCCAGAAGATGGATGTGTAGCCATCAAAATGGAACACATTTCTGAGATAAGAGTTTTCCAGAAATTCCTTACATGTAGCATGGAATTTCTCTGTATTAAGTCCATGTCTCTCTATTAAGTCATGTTTTTTTTTGGTTTTTGGGGTTTTTTCTTTTTAATTTACTAATATAAAGGGTTGTGAGAAGCGAGAGAGAGAAATTTTGGCAGGGATCACTCCAGCCAAGTTGCAGCCCTGTTTGGGTAGAATGACAGTGATGTGTAGGGGCACTGTAGTACCTCTGTGACTTGCTATCAGGTTGTGCTGGTTTCTTCTGTATTTCCTACTGGCGATTGTTTCCCCTGAGCTTTGTAACACAGGATGGCTCAAAAAAGAGCCTTTAGTGAATCAAAGGCAGTTTTTTAATTCAACAACCACCCACTGTAATTTAAAAGAGAAGGTTTGAAGAAATAAGGATCCTAATAGAGACATGGGTGTGGCAGTGTAGAAGAGCTAAAATAGTGAACAAGATTGGTCTTTCCATTGTCACCAGACCTGGCTGGTGTGGTAAGGAGAATGTGAAAAAAATCTTACTGGCAAATATGGTATAGACTTCCAATGGAAAAACAGATACTTCTCACCCCATGCCTACCTTATGCAGCTGCAGTGGTGGTGGAGGGACTGATCTGACAGCTCAGGGTGGGCTTAGGTAAACTGGGATTTAATGTATTATAGTTATTTTCTGACCACTGGTTTGTCACTGCCTAGTGGTTATGGCTGAATTGTCGGTGCCCCATGATAGAGAGACATTTTACTGACACAATTATTCTGATCTTTTTTTTGGTGGAAATTTTTAATAGTATATAGAATCTGCTACTAAGAGGTAACATGAAACAGCCAACATGTGTTGGTTGCTTAGGAAATTCTTTCTGGTTTGGGGGATTTTGGGGTGTTGCTTTTTTTTCCATTCCTACCTGTACTATCATAGAAATCCAGAGAAAAAGATGGACTGTAATTTAAAGCTATTAATTGAAAAGCTTATGAGGAAGTTTCTTAGACAAGTAAATAGATTATTTGAGTTGTTTCAGTTGGACCTAAGGAAACACTACAGTGATGGGGGCTTCTAAACCCCTTCCTCAAGTTTTTTTCCTCTTAACTCAAAAGGAATCCTGAACTGCTAACACCTGGCCTGTGATCCAGATCACTGTCACTGCAGACTAAAAATAGAAAAAGTCACAGTTAAAATGGAAAAGTAATTTCCCACTTACTGTGGCCAGTTGTACACTGTAAATAAGCAAAGGGGGCGGGGGTTAAAAGGAGCCGTCCTTACCATTTTACTTTTTCATCTCTCCTTTAAGAATTGAAATAACTTTTCAAATGTAAATGAATTAAACTTAACACCATTCCACTGATGTTACTATCTTCTGTATTGCTACAGTAAGCCGGTGAACTAAGGACAGTCATGTTGAGAAACTTGCCAAGTCAGTGACAGAACTGGCAGTAAAACCCAGGAGCCTTTACTTGTAATGCATCTCTTTTTTGGCCATTAAATCAGACTTCTTCCTTGCTAGTCATTGGATCATTTAGATAGAAGAGGATGTCAGGGTGGTTTCTGCCACAGTTGTCTGTTAATTTTCATTGTGTTACTGTGTGTCATCACAAAATTCTGACATTCAAAGCAGATGAAGTTGCTGTCATATCTGCTCTCCCATGTAATGAATATCCCAATTTAGGGATTTGAATTGTGTCCGCAGCTACAAAAGATTGTGAGAGAGTGGGGAGAAAAAGACACAAAACTGACATGGGGAAATTCATCAAAGTTATTACCATTTATTGTGTTTTAAAACAAGAGATAAATATATCAAGTCAGTGATACTCGTTTTATTTCATGATTTCATAAAACAAACATAGGGTTACTCTTCACTTCACCTGAAAGCTAATAAAAGGTCGTCCTTGTTGTCAGAGCTTATGTTTTTGGAGGAAAATGAAGAAAAGTGAGCTTAGTGCAGCAGCACTTTATTGTTGGGCAACATTACAACATGCGGTATGTGTTTTTCACTCAGCAAAGGAAAAGAAAGGTGCCAGCAATATTTTCATCTTTATGGAAATCTGTGGATTATAAATCTTCTGTTTTGGAGAACTGTGTTGTTTAGACGGTTTTTACGATTATCCCACATACCTCCACATATGCTTTACAGGGAAAATGTTTCCGAGGGTTTTATTAACGCTATTTTTCATATGCCTTCTGCTTGAAAGTTTGTGTAGTCTTTCTTGGAGACATGGGATCTAGCTATGCACACAGAAGATAGAGAAAATAGTTTATTTTACATATTCTTTTAAAAATAACCTAAGTCACGTTAAACAGCTTATTATAATGTCACTGTTTTAAACCTTGCTACAGTAGGAAATTCAAGAGAGCAGGATGCAAGGGCCGAATCCTTCTAGCAAGAGGGAAGCTTTTACAAGAAAATGGACTTTAAACAAGGTTTCAGTATTATGCATGCTGGGCCTTCAGAGGAGAAATCAAAAAAGCAGGAGAGGTCTTTTCTCTGGAAGTTTGCTTTTTTATTTAATGAGGCAGCTCTTCAAAGAGAATGTGATAGTTGTTCCTGGAGGGCATGGTTTGGTGAGCAGGCATACAGGTGAAACTGTATTGTGCATCAAAAAAGCAGATGAGTTTGCTTTGTATTTCATCTCATGATTTCATCAGTCTATACAAGTATGTGTTTGGGGGTGGAGGACATTTCCATGTGCAACAGAAGTTTGAACAGCTGAAACTCAGCATGGATATGGTGCCCAAGGCCTCATTTTGGTGCCAGGAAACTAAAAATGTGTTTTAAAAGTCGTTGCCTATCACTTCATGTGCTTGATTTATAGGCGCATGTATATGAATAAAATGTGCGTAATTTAACCTTACCTATTTTTTTTTAGTATATATGTATCTCAAATTGAGCAAGAGCATGTATGGGGTGGAATTTTACCTTAGCAATTTCTAAGAATTTCTGATTCTGTAAGCCCAACTTTAAATTTAGCTTTTTCATAGTATTTTGCCTTTGCTGTGACTGAAAGTCATAAGCTGAATTACGGGAAGGTATATTTTTCACAGCTGTCTAAAGCTGAAAAATTATGTTCTCAACTTGATTTTAATTCATATTCTAAAATAGCCTTCACGCAGTTGTAGATCAAGGCTGTCCAACCATGTGAATTGTAACTGGATAGGAGTTTGTATCTACAGCTACATGTTCTGCTGTCCAGATAAATGCTCGCTGCAGCAGATGTTGGCACATCTGTTATTCCTCCCCATTTCGATTGGCTGCCTGGGTGTTTAGAAAGTGCTGATGAGGCAGATAAATCTTCTGACACGTTTCAGACCCAAAGCAGGCAGGCAGCAGTAATAATGATGTTTACAGAACCAAGTGCTGGGCAGAAACATTTCTAAATGCAATAAAAATAAAGTATTATTTTACCTGCAATAGGTGAAATTTATTGTCAAAAGCAAAAGCTAATTATGCCAAGTGATGCTCAGCTGATTTGAACTGCAGTTGTAACAACACATAAACCTCTGCACTTTGTCTATCTAAGGTGTGTTGGCTAGACAAAGGCACCTGCTATATTTTAGAGAGAGGTTTGAGCTGTGAAAGTACTCTTTTATAAACTTAGGAGAGTTGGGAATCAGGTTTAGAAACAGCTGAGGCATAAGTGTTTTTTGGAAGGGGAAGAGCTATCTACAAGAGGCTTGAAGTTCCTAATCTTACCATGATTCTTACTTTCAACAGTTTTTTCTCTCCCCTTTGAAACATAATCAGATTTGATTGTTTTCATAACGTTAAGAATCAGAAGAAACTCTAAACATTGGGGTCTTCTCCTGAGAAGGTTCATAATGTGTCAAATAGAGGTATCTGTCTGTCTCAAAGAGAGAGATATCTCTTCTCGGAGGAGGATATATCCGACAGTCTCAAGTAGAGAGACTGGTTTTCAAGTACACAGAGCTTTTGCAGGTGTCAGATCCCATCTCCAACACAGTGAATGGCAAACAGAAATGTGGAAGTCACTGAAAAGATTTAATCACTGATGTCATGTGCTAATATTGTCTCATTGCCTTCAGTAGACATCACCACTAAATTTTCCAAGTTGCTTTCAAGCGTTAGTATTTGCAGAAAGTCCAGAAATTGCAGGGCGCCTGCAAGTAGGGGCAAAGAAATGGATGCTGATTTTATATCTGATATAGTTGTAGCTGATAATATAGTTTATACTATACAGTCTACAACATCTCTGGACAACTCTTCCAGTGTTTGACTACCCTCATGGTAAGATATACTTTCTTAATATCTAATTGAAATTTTCTGAGTAGCAGCTTGAGTCTGTTGCATTATGTGTCACTGTGTACCAGCAAGGATGACCTGCTGGAGAAGAGCTCTGTGGAGAAGGACCTGGGGGTCCTGGTTGATGACAGGTTGGCCATGAGCCAGCAGTGTGCCCTGGTGGCTAAGAGAGCCAATGGGTTCCTGGGGTGCCACAGGAGGAGTGTGGCCAGCAGGTCGAAGGAGGTGATCGCCCCCCTCTACTCTGCCCTGGTCAGGCCTCACCTGGAGTATTGTGTCCAGTTCTGGGCACCCTGATATAAAAAAGCCAGGGATCTCCTGGAGAGAGTCCAGAGAAGGGCTATGAAGATGATTAAGGGCCTGGAGCATCTCCCCTATGAGGAAAGGCTGAGTGAGCTGGGACTGTTCAGCCTGGAGAAAAGAAGGCTAAGGGGTGACCTTATTAATATTTAAATATCTTAAGTATGGGATGCAGGCGGAAATGGCTGGCCCCTTTTCAGTGGTCTGTGGAGACAGGACAAGGGGCAATGGCTGCAAGTTGGAACATAGGAAGTTCCACACCAACATGCAGAAGAACTTTTTCCCAGTGAGGGTGACAGAGCCCTGGGACAGGCTGCCCAGCGAGGTGGTGGAGTCTCCATCTCTGGAGATATTCAAGACCCGTCTGGACACCTATCTGAGTGATATGTCCTAGGGAGCTGCTTTGGCAGGGGAGTTGGACCCGATGATCTCTCGAGGTTCCTTCCAACCCCTATGATTCTATGATTCTCCAATCTTTGCATTTGTTACTTAAATGAAGCAGTAAGATCTCCTTATTAAGAAATTACTTCTCTTCAAAAGGCTAACTGAACACAGTTCTCCCAGCCTCCCCTCATAAAAGATATGCTTCAGCCCCCTAATTGGTTAATGGTCTTCTAGCCAGACCCAGAGTGCTGCATTCCAACCTGATAACCAAAAGAAGGTCTGTTCTAACATTTTCTCTCAAATTCATTTGCATCAGAAAACAGTTTGGGGAGCAAATTCTAAAAACCCCAAGACCAAAATATACCAACTGGTAAAGCTCAAAGGCTCACTCATCATAAATTTACCTGATGTGATTCTTACCTGGTCTATAGTTGGGAAGATACATTCTTGTCCATGCCGTAGATTGCCCTTTGCATAGGAAGTGTCTGGAGAGACAAGTCTAATTAGCACTTCCAACCCTTTCAAGAGTGAATCTGTGCCAGCACCATACAAGTAGAAATGTAACTATGATTTTAGTCATGTCAAATTGGAATCATTTCAGTTTCAGAATACAGATCCTTAACCTTTCTGTACTCTGACATGGAAATAAAGACTTCAGTGGCTCCGGTGAATGATTCTGTAGCTCTTATTTTTCAATGTTGAAACCCAAAGTTTCAATATGGGGGTCAGGTTAGAAGCTTTACTGAAAAGTCAGATTTTTTTTTCTTTAAATACAAGTAATAATAAATCACTCTCTTTTATTTTTGTCAAAATTGTCCAAAAACCAAGGACTCTCTTTGAATACAAAGGCTGTGAGCCAATGTGACAGTTCAGTATATTCACACACACTGCACAATGGAATAGTTTCTACTCTGGTCTGCTTATCTCATTTTACCATAAGGTTCAGTTTCTGTCTTGTCTGTGCTCTTCCCACCTACTTTGTTCAATGAGAAGAAAGTGATAATGCAGAATATAAGAAAAGGAAACCCTTAGCTGCATAGCATCAGCTAGTTAATTATACTTTAAAGTCTTCTCATATTCTTGCAACTTCACACTTACATTGAGTGAAAGACCGAGAGTGAAGACCAAAGCTGAATGCTGAGAAATACTATATATAAGCAGTTCATCCTGGATCTTTCTCCTCAGAAAACAAGAATTCATGGTTTTCTCAAGTGCAGAACGTACCAGAAGGGGTGTTGGGTCTCAAGCAGCTGAAAACACATATGCTTATGTAACATAGGAAAATGTATGTGTGCAGTTAAGTGCTTCTAATAAATTAGCATTTATACTGCACCAGGGGGAAAGAACAGAAATAAAGAGAATGAATAGGGAGGTGGAAGAATTAGTGAGAAAAGTAAGACCATGTCTTGTTTAAAATATCAAAGTATGCTGAGGACATTGTACTTTCCAGTGTGAGCATGCAGACAATAGGGGGGAAAAAAATGGTTTCTAATAGGGTTTAGGGTACTTTATGTTTAATACAGGTTGATTTTTGGATTTATCTTTTTGATGAGGATCTGAAGATTTGCTATTATGCATGCTAGCTAAAGGGGAAAACTCGAATTCAAGTGGATGGTTGTAACTTCCTAGAGGATATACTGTCAGCTGTTGAGCATTTTGCAGTCAGGAAGCCTGTGATCTGTAAAGGATTGGTATTTTCCCTCTATCACTTCCATATGAGATACACTCACTGTAAAGTCCACCATGTGTCATTAAGCCCAAGGCTTAAAATATCCTTTAAAAGCAAGTCAGTAAGGCCACACCAAGACTGTGAGGCCCGTAGAATTAAAAGTTGTGCTTCTCTCATCCCCATATGCTTAGAGCCTTCCTCCCACTTCAACACTAAATTTGTTCATAACACAGTGATCAAAGGTTTCTCACATTAGTAGTCCAGCTCCATCCTTCATCCAGCCCAACCCATTCCCCCATCTGCTCTGTGAGTTCTATCTGCTTCTCAACCTCACCCGTCGGGAGTCTCAGCTGATACTTGGGTGTCTTCTTCCACTCACAGCCATCAGACTGTTTCTGATCATCACACATCAGACTGCTGAATATCCACTCTGAGGCTTACCATGCCTTTACTTACTCCGTTGTTTGATTTCCTACATTGAAGTGTAATGCACACCAAAGATTTTTCTCTCCAGCACTGTAGGGATAGACTGAATTCCCATATCCAGTGGAGCTTCTTTATTTTCAAAGGATTCAGCGGTTAAAGGGCCAAATTCAGCTCCCACAGTTGCATGTATTTTATTAATAGGTGCCTATATGTCAGCATATTAATTCTAGGGGGTTTTGTGCTACTATTTTTTTCTTCTTTTCTATTTCTTTTTTTCGTCTTTTTTTAACACTGGTATCATTGTCTACAGCATCCTGCTGTCCCAGAGCATCCTTTGTCTGGACACAAAGCAGAATGTGGCTCAAAGTGTAGCTTTAAAGCAGGGATCAACAGAAAAGTGGTTTTGTTTTTAAATAGTTTTCATTCTATGCACTTCACTCTATGCTTTCGGATTATGCATTTGAGAAATGCTTGCTGGTATTTTTCCTTTCTGCTTTGATGTAAACAAATCTTGTGTCAGAGATCCTTAAATCTAAACCAGACTTTAAAAAAACCAGAGATTAAATGAGACTTTATTCTATAAGGTAGAGCCCCCACCCCTTGGACAGAGCATTGTTTTTCCCCACCATGTGAAATGGAGATAACCCTCTGTTTCTTTGTGGTAAGCCACCAACCAAATCCATTCTGGCAAATCTGACACCTAACGTGATTTGTCCTTTTCGATGCTGTTTATGAGAAGTCAGGACAGTCTTCTGTCAAAATTGATAAGTGAGAAGACAGTGGGGAATGCAGTTTTATTTGTAACAGCACAGCTGCCAGCAGTTCCAGCTTGTTTACATCGACTCGGGCTCTGTCTTGCTCCACAGCTTTTCTATTTCCATCCAAATAGCCCCCGAGTACATTGTAGATGTGCCTGTCTGTAAAATCTGCATAACAACGTTTTAGTTGGGGGGGGAAGGAATTTACTTCTTTAGGTTATTTTCACAACTCAAGCATACCAGTAGCTTTAAAGATAAACCTTGAACTCTACCGGATCTCCATGGGCACTTACATAAGGGGTTCTAAAACTGAACTATAACCAGCTAAAACCCTGTGATACCTGTTACCTTCCATGGTGACAGTGCCAGAGGAGTTAAGATTTTTGCTTTTCTGATGGAAGCATTCTTTTTCTGGTGGAAGAGGCTAGCATTTGTAAATTAAATCCACGACAAACATTTAAATACCAGTTTATTCACTGTGAGAAGAATGCAGCAGGACCCGGCAGTGACCTGTGAAGGGGAGGGCAGGTTTCATTACACTCTGTTTCACACTGAATATTTCTGCTATGTAGCCTACAATTAGCCTGTGTGACGCAGACAACAACATATTTCCTGGAAAATCCTTTTGACAAGAGAGCATAACTCCTGATGGTGTTACTGTAGTTCTCTGGCCTTGGAAGCCTTTATTTCCCTGTGGTATTACTTGCATTCCATCTGACAGTCCCAAAACCCCAGACAGTTTTGATCTTTTCTTACTGGTACACTTAAGAAAGCTGCAATGATAGGCGTTTCCCCTGTATAATCTCTCATGTAAGTTGTTCCTTTACAGTAGCCCACCCTGAACACCTGGTTGTCATGGAGGTAAAGTAAGAGAAGGGCTTTATGTTTGACTGATCTAGCTTGTGACAAATGAGCTTTTCTAGCAAGCTGAAAATTCTTGTTTCTTTTTGCCATTTCTCTTTTTGTAATTGCTAATAAATAATTAGGCTTCTACATGGCTTGTCATTAGAAGGTGAAGTTCAGAGAGGGGTGCAGATGTCACTGCTCTGGTTCTGTGAATGGTGGGGTCATCTGACACTTTCCCTTTCTCATTATGAGTGCGTTTTCAAGAGTTCAATCGTGCTCTTAAATGAATTGTTTGGTGATTGCCATGGCAGAGTCTCTGCAGCATGACAGACCTGCCTGGCACACACACACTCATATATACACATTGTATGTACATAGACTTACACATACATACTAACTCCCCTCCACACATACAGACACATGTGCACACAAGCAAACAATATTTGACACCCACCCCAAGCCTGAAAACAAAACTTCTTTAAAATGAAATGACTGTTAAATGTACATTGGAGGAACCACAGACTCTTCGTCTAAAGAGAGATGTGGATTGTAGGGAAAAACAAAACCCCAAATCGTCATATTTCAAATAGATTTTTGTGATGATTTCTTCTGATTTCTTTTTCCTAAATTCCCTCAAATTACTTCTGGTCATTGTTAAAGACATCACTGCCATACAGAGCTTAGCTAAGAGAGTTGGAAATGGGATTCGAGGAGGGTGAAATGTGATAGTTGTCCTGAACACCAAGCCTCTGTTTTAAGGGTGTAGTCTTACCCACTGTACATGCTCTGATCATTTGTACATGACAGTCACAACTTCTACTGCATGGTACAAATAAATGGTTTTATAAAAGGAAGTCTAACGAACACCCTTTATTCTGCTGATGATGCTTTTTTATTGCAAACCAAGCCTGTTGTTTCTTCTGTTTTACACCCACGCTCATTTGCAACATATGCTTTTATGTAACCTGTAATACTACTCTCATCACTTCTGAATTTGAGATGAATTTTTCTTTTTAGTAGCTCCACTGTTAGCTCTTTACCCTCCTAGGACTTCATTAGATTTAGCTGTTCCTGTAAGAAGAGCAAAAGATAGCTGGGGTTCTCTCTGCATTATTTATTTTTATTTCATGATCAGAATTACTTGCCAGTGAGGGCAAGTGTGCAGCATTATGAAGATTAAATATTATAGAAGGTAACAATATAAACAACCGGTAATTTGGCAGCCTGGAAAAGGTATATCCTTTCAGTCATGTGGATGAGACCAAGAAAGTGAATGTGATTTAGTGAGATGCTGCCAGGGTGCTTGACTGTTCAAGAGCTCTGCCTGATAACAGTTCAGGTGCTTACATCATGCCCAGTGATGAGATAAGAACTGCAGAGTTGGGATTACTAAACACAATTACAAGGTCTAAAGCGAGCTTTGCTTGGTTTCCATAGTTTACAGAAACCACTAGCAGGAAGCTGATGAAATTGATCTGACTTTGCAGGACAACTTTTACAGTAACTCTGACAGACAGTGTGAAGAACAGCCAAAATTCAGCTATGCATACAGACCAGAGGTTGATCTCACCCTTACGGATGCAGACACAGGACGATAACAAAGAAGAAATCTTAATTTTCGGGTGTGCGTAGTCCCTGTAGTCCCTGTGCACTTCTCTATCATGCTTCAGAAGAGTGACACTATCTCAGATGGATGAGATCTTCTTCTTCAATATAACCAGCTTATTAAAATAAGTCAGACCTTAATGTACTTTCTCAGTTAATTCTTCACTGAGCTATTCAGTAAGTACACTGTTCTTGGCCTTTTGTACTTCATTAATTCAGTTAATCATTCTGTCAATTATACCATTAGCAAGATGAACATTAAAACAGCTTTTCAGTTATTACTACAGGTAAAAAGGAAAAGCAAAGATAAAAGTAGCTACTATTTTCTTATTTTTCTTTCTTATTTTTCTTTTTGTTTTCTTTTTTTTCCTCATATTGTATGGTAAATACCACGCTTATCCTTAGCTTGGGTCCACTCACATATAAGCCTTGATTTCTTCTTAAAGTGCAGTCAAGGCTACAAAACAGTAACTAGCCTGGCACAAAGACATTGCTTTACAGTGGCTTGGGAAAGAAACTGAAGAAAACAGTGACATAATCATAAAACCTGTCAGCAACAACCTTGGTGTATTTTAGCATTTTAAAACTCTTAGGTCATCCCAGCTATGAGGTAAATCATGCAAAACGTTTGGAGCTCTGCCTGGTAGTGGTCTGTAAAGGGGTAGAATATAAATGTGTCTCAGCTCACACCTGCAACTGTTTTACAGTATATACACAGCCACTTATTTATTGATAGCTATTGTTCTGGGTGGCTATGAAGATAATACTTTATTTTTGGTCTTTCTTCCCCCTTGATGTTGCAATAATAGCAACTAGTAACAATTCATGATCTGGTTTTGATTCAAGATATACTAATAATAACATTCACACATTTTAGGATGAAGATAAAGCATATCTTTATCCTATCATGTGGTCTGTTTCCCCACACAAGGACTTTTTCAGACTGACTTTTTAGCTTTCTTCTGGTGAATGAAGTAGGAGTTCATCTCCAGTACAGTGTGGTGATTTCCTTTTCTAAAAGCTGTATTTGAACTGTTGAGTTGGCTACTAATTTAAAACCTGGAGATTTCATACTTGTAAGTAGCAAGAATTCCCTTGTCCTTTCTGTCTTTTATTTTCCCTCCATTCAAGAGAGTTCTTCAAAGAGGAGAGGGATGAAATATAGTTGTTTTGGTTTTATACGCTGGACTATACTGATATATAAGCATCATGAAAAGCTGACATTCTTTTGCTATAAAGATGATGGAGTTAAATGAGACAAGGTAGATGCTAAGAAATGAGAGAGTTGGCTGTATCATAAACAGAACATGTTTAGGATCCTCTGCCTTACCACATCATAAAAATACAAACTCTGAACTCTGAATCACAGGTTTTCAAACCACATCTTTCTGGAGAGTAACACTGATTAAAATTAATTTGGTATTTGACTATGTCTCTATGGTGAGATTATTTTCTCATTGTAATGAGGACTTAAATGTTAACTGAAATGATCACACACTCTCCATTTAGGAAAAATACTGTTGTGTTTTGATTCCATGCTGTCCCTTCTAATGGTGTTACCAGAGTTCATGGGACCCATTACTCTGATATACTGTACAGGTGAAGGGAACTCAATAGCTATTACAATTTTGATAGTCTCCCTTGGCCGTTCCTTTTAGTGGTGTGCAACAATTGCTATAACGTCAGACAGGGAATATTGGAAGGATGTAGAGTATTTATAATATCTCTACAGTTTCTTTCAAGCACTCTGTAATAATTTTTTTTATGTCCTTCTACTCTTACAGTGTTTGCGTTGTTTTCTGCATATTATAGATAAGGAGAACAAGTCACCAAAAGTTACATGAGGTGACTGCACCAAAGCAGTAAAAATTGAACAAGGAATAGGGACTTAAGAGCAGAAAACTTTTGGAAACTTGCTAAAAAAACTGTCTTATGAGGCAACTTCTTACTATTTATTTTGGTTTTCAAAAGTATGATGAATTTGAGAAGGTAGGGAAACTTCCTTAGTATAGAGCATTATCTAGGGAAGAACCTCAAACATGTGACCAGTAATTTCAAAATACACAGAGAGATTATTCAAAAATTTGCATTTCTTGATCTTGCAGCCAGTTACTTTTATCAATGAGTTCATCAATGAGTTCATGGCATTCAGCTGTGCCAGGACAGGTTCAGATTAGATGTTAGGAAAAAAATTTCACTGCAAGAGCTGTCAGGGCCTGGAACAGGCTGCCCAGGGAGGTGGTTGAGTCACCATCCCCAGGTGTGTTTAAAAAAAGGGTAGATCAGGTAATTAGAGATATGGTTTAGCATAGGACAGGAACAGTTGGACTCGATGATCCTAAAGGTCTTTTCCAACCTAGTGGTTCTGTGATCCTCTGTTATTTGCAATGGTAGTCTTTTTTAAGGTTTCCTTATTCAGGGTTTCCATTCTGGAAATTAGTCAGTGTGTATCTCTACACAAATAAACCGCAAAAGGGGATCGGCACGTCAGACAAATGGGATCAGCACATTTTCTTGCCATCGTAGTCTCAGGAGACTTCCAGTCCTAGGACATCATGTTTGAACATGAGGTACCCAAGTGTAAAGTTTACCTTTGTCGTACTATAGAATAACATTGAATAATTGATTAACTTTTGTTAGTTACAGTGGTCTACAGTAAACTAGTCTTACCCGTTTCCTGGTCAGTAAGTCATGAGAGGACAGAAATTAAAAAAATGGACATTGAATAAGAAGAGGTGAGATGAGTCAATATTATCTAACGCCTTTGCAGATGGGGTAGAACACTGTTATTCTCCTTAAATGTCCATTGCACCAGAGCATCCCAAGAGTTACAGTTCTGTGGAAGGAATTCAATCAGTGTCTTTGCTCATTCTGTGAATATAGTAGGTCAATTTCAACAAAAATAATATTATCACAGAGACCATCTGGAATTTCCTGAACCCACTTATTCCTTGCCGGATCCTGGGCAAGGGACACATCAAATCTCAAGTTTATTCAGAGCCACCCAATTGTCTCAAATCATTGGAGGTCCGTGTACAGGCTTTGGGAGTCTCCTACCTTAGAAAGAGGATAGCTTGCTGTTCATCACAACTAATTTGTATTGAGCTCTAATTTCTTGTTTGCCTTATTTCCCATCTGTACAAGAATATCATCACATCACCGAGAAGTGCTAGAATACAAGAGGAACATAGGGTCAGAGAGAGAGAGAGAGGAAGGAGAACAAAGTGGCAATGATAACAGGCTATTTCAGTAATGCCTGGCTGATTCATACACAGCAAAGCAGGCACTTCAGTAGGTAGGACTTTCTGCTTACCAGGACGTAATTTCTTTACACATTTGTATAGCTGACATAATAGAATGAATTACAAGGTGGCAGTAAGAGGAAAGTGATGCAGGGGCTGTGTGGATGTGGGCACTTGCAGAGAGTGGAAGTATCTGGGGGGAAGATGGCATACAAGGGTGAGTGAGGCCATCTGTCAATGACAGGTGAGTGGTCGCTTTGGGAAAGAGTAAACTGAGAAGGGCTTTGAAGATGAAGGCAGAAGGATTGAGTTTGTGCAGAGGCATTCCGGGATGAGATGGTTCAAATGAGAGGGTGACAGGTAGTGTTGAGGCAGGAGCAGAGTTCAGCTGCAGTATAAATGGGTTGAACACTGTTGAATGGGGAGTATCTAATCGTGATAAAAAGTGGGGGAAGGATTCATAGGTGTGTATGCCTTAGTAGAGGCCACTATCAGAGTGGTCAACAAGTAAGAATGAGCCTGAGTAAGCTTACCATGTGTGCAGTTATTCCAGCACAGGGTCATCAAATCAATAATTCTTGTCAACATCTTCTCGGTGTGATGGGAAGAAACTTTGCAAACTTCCGGTTTAGTCTGTAATCTGTTTCCCAGTATGTGGAGGGAAAGTATGAAGAGTTCAGAACTTTTTTTGTTCTCAAAAGTCTGTTTAAGGATGAGCACTTTTTTTCTGTCAGACTGTCAGCTTTACTCTTTGGAAAGTAGAAAGATGCACTAAAACTGCAACAGGATGCAAACTTTTACAAGATCTCCTTTAATAGCTCTTAACCTCTGTTCAGCAAATCTAGAAAGCAAACAGCCCCACTTGTGACATTTATAATCTACTTCTCTACTGCTTGAGAGAAATGACAGTATTAACCTAGCCTTCCTTCCCCAAAGAAGTGACACCACCTTGTTTGGTCTTATGTCTCTTGAGACTGACAGCCTGTGAACTGGTTTTCCATCACTGAAGCAAATGATGGCCTTTATCTGGGAGCCAGAGGCTACAGCCACCACTCCATCACTTTAGAGAATGACCAATATAACCAGTTTTCAGTCCTCCATCAGCGTGCCCTGTACTTCTTTGCTTTCTTTTCTATGTATGAATAAATTAGCTACCTTGCAAATTACCATCCCAGTCTTTCAAGGCAGGATAGTTCTTATTCTAATTTCCATGTTTATCTTTTAACCAAATAACTTATAGCAAAAAAAATTCAAAGCGTTCTCTTCATTGTGGCAAGGCACTGAATCATTGTTCTTCCTGCACAGAGAAAGGAAGCAGCAAGTCAAAGATTGAGCAATTTGGCATTGATTTCTGTCACTTGGCAGCAGAATGCTCTTCGTGTTGAGAGGCGGCTGCCCCCAGAGTGCCCAAAAGAAGGCAAGGCTGTCATCTCCTGAGCTCTCTCCTCAGTCCCTCTCCTTTCACCATCTGTCTATCAGCACACTACATGAATCCCCAAATATTGTTTCTCACAGATTTTAAAATACTGTCAGTTCAGTCCCTACATGTACATACACAAAACCCAAAGAGAAAGTGCATGCATGCACATGTGTGTGTGTATGTCTGTCTGTGCCTCTCCGTGTGTCTGTGTGTATCTAAATGTATTTTCAGAGCAGGAAATTACATTCTTGCACATACATTAATACTGCCAAACTTACTGTTTCTTCTGCTAAAGTTTTTTTGGAAAAAAAAAACCAAACAAACCCAAAAATCATTAAAAAGTCTCTGTTACAAAATGCAGTGTCAAATGCTTTTGACCACGATCATCTAGGTTCTCTCACGTCTCAGTTGCTGCCCTCCTGTTGAAGTTTTTTTCACTGTGCTTGTTTATATAAAGATCAAACTTGAGGACTTTCGCTCTGAGAGATGATTTATATTTTACGCAAAGTGGTTTTAAATTTTACAAAGATGTTTTGTCAACCTGGGTTTGTTTAAATGTGATCAGAATGTGTTGTTTGCTGTAAAAAGATGCCACGAGGTTAGTAGGGCAGATGTTCAGTGGGAAAAGGGCAGCTATCTGGAATGTCTTCCAATGCAAAGCAAGAGACCTCATCCAACTTCTCCCCACACTGAAGGAGATTTTACTTGAGTATGGGCTTGACTCAAGACTGACAAACATGACATGTTTATTGGGCCTTTAACACTAAGTACCAGTATCTCAGTTGTAGGTATCTATAGCTTCTAAGTGGCCACAGTCGTCATCAGACTACACACAGTATAGTAGATTAAGAAAGAGATAGTCCCAACAGTGCCAAGTACAGATCTCAGCTCCGTTATGGGGAGGAGAAAGGAAAGCTGTGGCAACTCAAGCACTATGCACAGCCAGGGCTGCTGCAGCCCAGTCAGAGGACATTAGTTACTGACATTTTTCATCAGCAGGTTCCTAGAGACAGTGTTAGCAAACCTCTTGGACTCCCAAGATGGAGATTCTAGGGTCATCCTCGCTTTCCCCTGCCTTTTCATGCCCTAAATGGTTAAATTATTCTGCTTATTGAGCCAGCGCACACTGAAAGGATTCGGTGTGTTTGCAGCCCGAAACATTCATACAGCTTTATAGTAACAAACACTTTTGAGACACATCATCCACAAGAATTTCAAGGTCATTCCCAATCGAAGAAATTATGTTCAGAGCAGTCCTTGGGGCCTCTGTCCAGCCTTAGCACAGAGAGATGGGAGGTTGTGCAAGCAGGACAATGAAAGTCAATGGATTTCAGCTTGCGCACAGCTCCTCATTTGCCTTGATTTAAAGGTCCCAGTCTCAGTCCTTTATGGTGTATTTAGGCTTCCTTATAGGCCTCCAAGGGACTGCAAGCTTCTCTATTCCTTAAAAGTATACCTTGTTGCTGTAATTGAAGCCGTTTTGTTACTGTAATTTCTCCCTAATATTACAGTTCTAGTCAAGTGTTCTTTCCCTCTGGAGGCATCAATTATTATGGGCTTTGAATAGGCCTCCCTTCAGTACACATACTTTCACTCCCAATGCCAAAATCAGGTCACGGCAATTCTCTTCCCTAATAAAACACATGGTCCCATGTTTCTTCTTTCAAACCCAATGTATAACATGTGCTGCCGACTAATTCTACTTCTTACCACCCGATTTAAAACACCCAATGCATTTAAGGAAAATGAAAAATACTAGCAGTTTCATGTGTTTTCTACATGTTCTTAGTTTATGTTAAAGCCTCGGGTATCCAATGTCCAGGGTGAAGTTTGTGGGGGTTATGCAGGTGCTGGATGCATGTAGATGTGTACGTTGGTGAGGGAGCCAGGGAGTGAGCCACAGTAGTGCATATTAGTGAAAGATGTTCAGCAGAAATGAAGATGGCACAGGGTTCATCTGCTAACCCATGCGTGTGAACTGCAGGTTTTTCTCTAAGTTGTGGTATTTCGACACCTGGTCCCCACAACTGGATCAGACTCAGCAGTGAGTCCTCACTGCTGTGCGTCCTGCGCCTGCTTATGGATTAATCTGCGTGTCCTCTCTGGGGATGGGAGGAACAAGCTCTGTATCACAGACTGAGAACTAAAGCATGGGTTTGTTGCTCTTTTTTTTGTTTTCTGGCACAGCCGTGAGAAGCAGAAGCTGTTAAGCTCCAAATGTCACCTGCAGACTCCCTTTAAATACGTACATCAACTAAAATTTCCCATTTGCAACCAAGTTAATACTCTGTGTTATTTGGTTCATTGTGCTTTATTACAATTATTTGTTTCTCAGTGTTCAGATCAAGTGCAGCTTTGCATTTTTGTGAATGATTCCCCTGTGAAACCCTAAAAAACACTTAACTCAGATGGGTGTATGTAGTAGTTATCACTGCGCCATCTGCCCTAAAACTTGCACTTTTCATGAGATGCCGCTGCTGGGACATCTGGCACTAAAAATATGTTTTCTGCATCATCTCACATTTGAGGAGGATGCCACGGCTGTTCAGCTCCACATGAGATTCCTTGAAGCATACTTCTGTTATCTAACAGCTTCTGCAATGAACCTACAGCACTAAACTGGCCAGGGCAGGAATTATACTATTAATGGATGACTGTGGTTTTGCTTTATGGCTTGGGTTGCTGTTAGAAGGGAGTGGCACTTGTGTGATGGATTGATTGATGTATAACCAGTCTGTCTTACATCCTATAAATCAATAATTGGTTTGATAGGAGTAAAATGACCATATAATATACTGTAAGCCAGCTTCTATTATCCAAAAGCAAAAAAACCCTGTAAAATCGATGTACAGCTGTATTTCTCAAAGTTTGACATGGCTTAATGAACTGTTTCCATATAGCCTGAACCTGCAATACATTGGGATTTCCTTTTTAATCCACAGAATATTTTCCCCCTTAAAGATGCACACAAGCTACTGTGCTTCAAGACTTGACAGTATTAGTAGATCATACAGTATGAACATGTCCTACAATATGAGTATGTCAGTGGCTTGATGCTCCTTTGTGCTACAGAGTTTTTTCCACCTTTGGCAAAACCACCATGCAAGCCTGTGTGTTTCCTTGTAGGAGGTGGAGCTGTGCCGCATTAGCAGCCAGGAGAAGCTGGGACTGACAGTCTGTTACAGAACTGATGACGAGGAGGACACGGGTATCTATGTCAGCGAGGTAAGGACGTGGCAGTGGGGAGGAGCATGGGAGACCCTTGTGGTGGAGAGCTAAACATGCCAAGGAATGTAACAGCAAGTGCTCTGGGGCCAGGCTGAAGAAGTGTCAGCCACCAGCCAGTACATGTCACTTTCATTTAGATTACCAGTTTAAATTATATGGCCCAACTAGTGTAATTATTACCAATGAGCTTCTTTAATCTGAATGCTTTTAACTACAGCATCATAGTTAAGGAAGTACAAAGCAGTCTGAGCATGGTCTGAATTTTGAAAGAAGTCTGCCCTTATGATGGAAATCAGGTAAAGTTCTTGAGGAGAAAAGTATCTTCTCCACACCCTGCTTGCATTCTCTCCCTACCTCAGTCTTGATAATCATAAAATTGGTTAATCATTATTTTATTATTTGTGGGTTTGTTACAGTTGTGGTATTCACAGACATACCACAGGTGGGTGGAGAGAGTAGCCTAGCAGAAGAATATGTCAGAAAAACTAGTACTTTTTTTCCAAACAAAAATTGGA
Organism: Gallinula chloropus; assembly: GCF_964237585.1. Classification (NCBI taxonomy): domain Eukaryota; kingdom Metazoa; phylum Chordata; class Aves; order Gruiformes; family Rallidae; genus Gallinula; species Gallinula chloropus. Next base: position 36,123,470 of record NC_140085.1, on the reverse strand, counting down.
ATGGTGGATATTGAGATGAGATGAACTCAGGTTTTTCATTGGCTTCACCAGGAAAACATGGCATCCAGCACATGTCACACTGTGTTAAGTGGTCAGTCCGTGAGACTTGAGGAACACAAACTCCCTTTGAGTCTCCAGCCATTTCAAAGAGAGTTGTTGGATAAAGCAGAATTCTTGTGAGTTCAAGCTTACCTGTGTGTCCAAGGTCTGGTGATTCTCCTGTGTGAACTGTGTTCCCAATTTAACGTTTCTGTGACATGTTGAACCAAATTTGAACATTAGGAAAAGGTTCTTCACTGGGACGGTGGTTGGTGTCTGGAAGAGGCTCCCCAGGGAAATGTCACAGCACCAATCCTGTCAGAGTTGAAGGAGTGTCTGGATGACACTGCTAGTCGTATGGTTTAGTGAAGGTCAGGGAGTTGGACTCTGATTCTTATGGGTCCCTTTCAAGATATTCTGTGATTTTGTGATTTTAAATTCTGAGTGAAGCTCATGGACAGAGAGGATCAGTGGAGAGAATTATCCTATGTATTAGTGAACAGGGATGAAGGCAAGATTGCTTCTTCTCAGGCCATCAGCAACGTCAAAGAAACTGAAAAGCACAGCCTTGGAACAGGAATGAGGAATTAAGAATAAGTCTTCTACCAGTTGTATGAGCACTGATGTTAAAGTGTGTTTGACCTTGTGAGCACAAAGAAAATGCAAGAATCTCTTAATATGCTCCAGGATGGTATCTGAAATGTGCTAGTTTTCCTACATGGTAGAAATTTCTCAGACCTTTTGAAGTTATTTATCTTTCATACTTGCTTAAGCACTTCAGAACATTTTTTTACTGTGACAATGCACAAGAAGAAAATAATATCTAACAACTGAAGAGGATGTAACCTGCAAACCAAATGTTCAACTCAAATGTTTGGTTTGAAAAAACAGCTTATGGCATGACGAGGCAAAATAAATGATTTAAGATAACCATCAAGTGAAAGGTGATAGATTGAATTGCCCTGCAATGAACAGTAGGTCATTGCTCATGGATGAGCTATAGTGACTTTGATAAACTGTTAATGGAGCCCTAAACATCTATTTAGGTTAAACTAACTTAAAATTAACTGACTCAGACCAGGAACAATATACAGTACCTGTGAGTGATCTATACAATATAGATCCTTTGGGGTTTTTTGCTGTTTCCTCATGAGCTGGAGAACTCTAGAGGAAATAACAGATTGATAACTGAGGCAATCATTTAATAGTAAATGTTTCCATGAAAGAAAAATAAACCTGCTCTTTTCCCAAAGACATGCCTGTTTGTATAGAGGTATCAACTACTGCAGAAGCACCTCAGTCCATCGTGAACTTCCAGACTAGAGGGACTCTGCCATTAATTCTTAGTGCAGTGACAGCTGAAGGTTAATGCCAGATGGTGGTTTAGGAAAGTATTAATCTGAAAAGCATATGCCCCCTGATGCTTTTCTGTCTTTAGGCTTTTACCTGAAACAAGGATTTAAAGAACTTTGTAAGTTGCCTCTGTACAGAGTAAAACGGTACCTTTTTTAATTGTGCAGTTGTGCAGCTGTTATAATTTCCAGTAAAAATCTTTCCATGTTCAGTTACTGGCTGTTATCCTGTGCAGGTTGATCCAAACAGCATCGCTGCCAGAGATGGCCGGATCCGTGAAGGAGACCGCATTTTGCAAGTATGTGACAATAGACTCTTCCTTAAATTCTTTCTTCAGACAAATGCTCCGTACCGTCTTCTCTGTGGACTGTTAATGAGGGAAGGTGGTTTTCTTTGTTACTGTGATCGATGAGAAAATCCATGTCTGTCTGTTTTTTAACACAATAGCCGGGAGCTAAAGTGTGTGTATTGAAAAATGAGGATGACAAACTCGTTCTGGCTCATGCCCTTATGTCCCATGTCTTTTTTTCTGCCATATTTATTAGCAAATCTCATTTCCCCTATGTTCATCTCAGTGTCACATTCTAAACAGGGATAGTGCAGACATAAATATGGGTGTCAGAGACTTGCTGATCATTCAGCGATCGCATAAATTTGGGTAAAACTCACTCATGTTGGACCTAGATCCTAAGAGTTTTCATACAAAAGATCTGCTGTTAGCGAAGGATGATACTGAGCGTACTTGGGGAGGGGGTGTTACTAGGTTTTTGTTAATTTTTTTTTTCCTCTACCAATAAATATCACTTTTCTGAGCTCTTTTCTAATCCCACTGCCTTGGCTTTTTTTTTATTTCATTTTTGTTTCTATTGATCTGTTCATTTAAGGAGTTGCCCCAGAGATAAGTTTATGCGGTACAGCATAGCCCTTCTAGGGGAGGGTGGCCAGCTGCTGGCTCTGGAGGGCACTTGTACAGAGAGGGAGGTTGCTAGGATGGCATTTTCGGCTGGCAGGGACAGTGTTTTACACTAGTGGCAGAATCACAAAACTCCCAAAAATCAGTAGATTGGAAACTCTTTGCTGTATTGTAGCAATTTAGTTTAGGTTCCAAATTGTATTTTGACCTGTTTTCATTGAAGCCCCAGAAGTAACTACTAGTGATGACAGGTTGCTTTTCTGTAACCAGTTCCATAATTGCCCTCATCAATTTAGGCACCTGACCTTTCAGGTTGTCGCAAGATCAGTGTGTTCCTTCATTCCAGTCTTTTAATTTCTGCAGGAACCTGTACCTGTATCTCTTACCCTGGTATCAGCTTTGGGAGTCTAGCTAACACAAGGGGGTCTACAAGTAGGCTTACCAAAGTGTCACATTTTTCGAGAGGAAATAAGTTACATTTGAATGTCAGGGCGTGCTGGTTTATTCTCTTTGTGGGTGGGAATGTGAAAACATTCACAGGGTGGATGGTGCTCCCTCTCAGAAAACACAGATGCAGCAGTGCAAGGGCAGTGACTCCATGGTGATACTTGGAGTGATGGGGCCACATCATGGGATGTAGCTAGGAGTGGTAAAGTCATATAAAATACCTGCTGAAGAAAGCAAATAGGATGTAATGAAATTTTTAATTTTCAAAAATCAGAAAAACTGATTTATTCAACTGAGTAGAAACAACTTTCATTTCTACTCTGTGTGTTTCCAAATAAGGAAGTAGAGGGTAGGTCCATTTTCTGGTCCTTTCCTTGCTTTCTAAAATTTCTGAGTGAAGTGGAGAGCCAACAGCGGCTCAGGTAAATATTCTTCAGTTCCTAATGAAATTCATTTCTATTGTGAGCAAAGACTCTGGGGGCAAGAGAAAAGCATAGGTAATTCTGCTGTCCTTTTGTAGACTGGAGCATTACTTTAATGTCAGTGCTGATATATAGCTATGAGTTTGATCATTAAAGTTAACACCCAGAGAGTTATGTGGGGTTTACTTTCATATCTGAAAACACATTGACCCTCTATCTACCCTTATTGATGAGATAACTCAGAGAAATAGAAGGTGACAGTGCCATTACGGGAGGATTACACTGAGACCGGGAGAGAGACGGATCCTTGAGCGTGGGGGCATTTTCTGTGGGTGGTGGATGGCATTGGTTAAGGCTAGGAGGGATGTTCTCTTTTGTGGATTTCTCACAAAATTACAGCAGATTTCCTCACGTTTTTGAGGATGAAACTTTCCCCTTCTCTTTCTCATAAACCTCACACCTCTCCTGCCACCTTCACAGCCTTCCTAAGTATCACAAGTATCTGAGAACACCCTGAGTATTTTACATCAAATTTTACAACACAAGGGAAAGGTTTTATAAGACAGTCCTAGTGAGACTTATGCCTAAGCTGCTTCTGTTTTCAGCTGTGAACCTCCAGACTGACACGGTCAGTCCATAGGAGTGAGATGACATGTGCCAGGCTGAAGTCCTGCTTGATCCCCTTAACAGTGCAGCCGGTGTGGGGTGGGCACCTCCAGGCTGTGCGGGACCAGCAGGGCCACCGCCTCCAGGGTCCACCTCAGCTGCAGGGTGTTTTGCAAAAGCCAGAGATCTGCTTCTAGGCCTCTGTGGCTGCATCTCTGCTTTAGCAAGTAGTTGTCTGGTCTCCACAGACCAGAGCTATCCCTTCATGTAAGCTCTGAATGGTCTGAGACATTTTACTCATTGCTGGTTAGATAATCAGAGCACACTGAGGTTTTCTTTAATCTGAATTAAAGCTGTGTTTTTGAGTCAAGGCTTTCAGGCCAAACCTACGTGCAGAAATGCAACTTTCTTTACTTTTTGACCAGGCAGCTGCTGCTACTTTAATATCAAACCCTTACAAGATTTTATTTCTTCCAAATATTCAGATCCTTCAGTCTTCCAGTTTTGTTTTCATGCATTTTCAAATAGACCAAAGGTTTTTGTTGTTGTTGTGGCAATAAGAATAACACACCTCTTGTGCTGTGAATTGAACAAAACCAAACATGCACGGAAAATAAGATTTCTATTTGATTTCCCTCAGTAAAGTGGTTTGGACAAAACAAAATGTGTTTGTTACCACATACTCATGAATGTGGCTATTTTAATGAGGTAACAGAGTAGGAGAAAGGTAGCAGGAAACACACGTCCTCATTGGAGAACCACTTCTGTTTTGATTATCCCCTTGTAAGGGGGATACATATGTTTTGTGTGGTTCTGGATACTAAGCTGTCCACACAAATATAAAATGATTAAATGGAGCAGCAATAAGCAGTGGCCTGTAAGTATTGCCTGGTGAGAGATAATACTGTAGCTCTCTAATTGGCTCTCTACCAGCATACAGTGTGACTGATTTCAGCTGTAGCATTACCAGTCCTGCTTCCACCAGCACTATTATCTCAGAGTGACACTTCCATTACTCTGAACGGAGAAAGATGAACGTCACCTGTCAGGGGCTGGTTAATTGTGTTGCTAGATGTATGTTACCAGGGCGCAGGTTGGACATTTATGAACATAACTGCTTCCTCTGATGTCCACCATCCTTCAACGATCGATACAGCTCTTACAGTAAGCGCATAATTGAGTGAAGGCACTTACCACTGAGGGGCTGAAGATGAGCCCGTTGCGCGAGTTTCATTGTCCATACATTCAGCACAAATGAGCTGATATCTGCCCTTTATTGTGTGTTGCTTTGTGGAAATAGAAACTAATGTGCCACTTTCATTTGTTTTCTAGATAAATGGCCAAGATGTCCAGAATCGGGAAGAGGCAGTGGCATTGCTCTCCAGCGAAGAATGCAAGAAAATTGTGTTGCTGGTTGCAAGACCGGAGATGCAGGTTAGAGTAAATAGATGCACTGAGCCAGAACCTGGGTTATACTGTACAGTCACTGTCACTGTAAGTAATGAACTGCTGAGAAATAGGAATGCCCAAGTTCCCGACAAAAGGATGAAACAGATAATTGTAGAGCTTGGCCCCGTTTTAGCCAACAAAGAAAATAGCATGATATTACTATGGCATGTTGTCCCCAGACTAAGCAACTCCTAAGCAGGTGTACAAATAAAGATAACAGCCCCAATAGGATATTAGTAAAATAGGAAGTAGAACTTTAAAACTATGTAATACTTGTTAGATGATTCTTAATTCTTCTGGGGATAAATTTCCTATACTTAATCTCTGTCACTTATATGAATTTACAAAAAACTGTAGGTTGTCATTGATGAGGTCTCTTTCTATTTTACATGCTTATAAGCTGGCATTTCAATTGTTCATTTATGTACCAGTTATGGGACTTTCACTGTAACCCCATTAAGCAAACCTGGATCTAATGGTTTTCAAAGGACCCTGGTCACAAAACCCTGCGTGTATCTTGGGAGGTACATTTTCAAAAACTTCTAGAAACACTTCTGTGCTTTTAAAAATAAAATTGTGCCAATGCTACGAATCTTGGCATGCCAGTAATTTTTTGCCATCACAGGGGGCAGATGTTAGGTTGATCATCAGACTAAAGGAGAGGTAGAGTGGAAGAAGAGTACTGTTTGTACTTCACTTTATATTCTGTTTATAGGCCATTGCAAAGCAAAAAGACATTACATTATCACTGCTCTCTCCATCTGCCAACAATTCAGAGTCGGTTATGTTGCCATTTCTCTCTCGTGGTATTGATCTGATATTTCTCAGTCTCGCTAGCTGCATACTCTGTATAAATTAAATTGAGTAAGTGTAATTCAGTGCCACTTGTAATCTCTATTTGAATATGGTAGTTATAATAGTCACAGTTTCAGCATTCATTTCCTTTATGTTTTTCAGGAATCTAAACAATTCCCATAAAACTGGTGGAATAGTAGAGAAAAAAAAGTTATGCATAATTTTATTATTGCAAAACTGTAACACTCTCTGGAAGCTGCAGAAAAATTGAAAGACTTGTTTCAGTATTATTCTTAGTTTTCACGAAGATTTTGTTTTTCAGTAGGGAGCTGAAACCCACCCACTTAGAAAACACAGACCATAGGAAAGTAGGAAAGTTCATTCTCTGTGTTTACTTACACTGGCTAACATGAAAAAGTCAATATGAGATAAGGAATTGCTTAGCTGTACACATGTAGCTTCCCATACAGATGCTCCTTTCAAATGATAAGTGGTTTTGGGTTTGGTTTGTTTTTTTTTATTGGGGAGTGAGGTGGCTAATTTATGTTTAAGCACATATTAATGGAAAACTGAAGGAAAAAAGCCATAACATATCAGAAATTGGGCTGTCCACAAACTGATTTTTGCTAATTGTGTTGTTCTGACTCTGGTAGAAGAGCATGATTAAGCAGGTTTTTATTTTTTAGATAATAGATGGTAATGGCAATCTTGAAGGGTAGCTGCTGACCACATTCATTTGGTAACAGGGAAGAGAACCTCCTCTGACCATTTATTTGCTTAGTGAATACCAATGAATAATGAAGTTTTGAAGCAGAGAACCAGAGGAATGCATAACCTATTTCATGTGTAAACAAACAGCACAGGCATGTGCTTTCCCATGTCTGTATGTAGAACACACATATGCTAAGCAATATATTATTCTTATTCTAAAAGCTGTAACATAAGATAAAAGCATTCCCATTAGTTAGGTACTGGATCTGACACAATCAGAGCAGTAGATTTCCCCAAGTGAGATTAACCTCTCACTGAATGGTAGGGGTTTGAAAGGACCTCTGAAGATCATCTAGTCCAACCCTCCTGCTAAAACAGGCTGGCTTAGAGCAGGTTTCACAGGTTTGCATTCAGACAGGTTTTGAGTATCTCCAGAGAAGGAGATTCCACAACCTCTCTGGGCAGCCTGTCCCAGTGCTCTGTCACCTTTAGAGTAAAGTATTTTTTCCTCATATTGAGATGGAGCTTCCTATTCCAGTTCATGCCTATTGCCCCTTGTCCTCTTACTGGGCATCACTGCAAAGAGTCTGGCCCCATTCTTTCAACCTCTAGCCTTTAGATATTTGTAAGTGTTAATGAAATTCCTTCTCAGTCTTCTCCAGGCTAAACAGACCCAGCTCAGCCTTTCCTCGTATGAGAGGTGCAGCAATTCCCTCTTCACCCTTGTAGCCTTCTACTGCACTCTGTCTAGAAGTTCTTTGTCATTCTTGAACTGAGAAGCCCAGAACTGGACACACTAATCCAGATGAGGCCTCACCAGGGAAGAGCAGGTGGGGAGGATAACTTTCCTTGACCTGTTGGCTACACTCTTCTTGAATGCACCTCAGGATACCATTGGCCCTCCTGGCTACATTGCTGGTTCATGGACAACTTCTCCATCAGGACTCCCAAGCTCTTCTCTGCAGAGCTGCTTCCCAACTGGTCAGCCCTAACCTGTACTGGTGCCTGGGGTTATTCCTCACCAGGTGCAGGATCGTACATTTGCCCTTGTAGAATTTCATTAAGTTCCTCTACACCCAACTCTCCAGCCTGTCCAGGTCTGGACAGCCTTCTGGTGTGTCAACCACTCCTCCCAGTTTTGTATCATCAGAAAACTTGCTGAGGGTACCCCCTGTCCCCTCGTCCAGGTCATATGAATATGTTGAACAAGATAAGACCTGGTACTGACCCCTGGCACACACCACTAGTTACAGACCTCCAACTGTGCAGTGCACAGCTTATCACATCCCTCTGAGCTCTGCCGTTCAGCCAGTTCTCCATCTGCCTCTTTTTCCACTCATCTGACCCATAGTTCCTAAGCTTGCCTATGAAGATGTTGTGAAAGAGAGATTTCATCCTCTGTATTTTTAATCTTTTAAATTTCCTCAAATGAGGGAAATTCAGATGCATCCTTTCTTTATGGTAGAGGAAGGCTGTGTTCATGCTTGGGAAAAAAGCAAGCAAGATATGTAAGCGATACTAGTGGCCAGTAGCAGATATTTCAGAGGATGCTTTCAAAGTGCCATTAAGGATAAACTTTAAAATAACATGGCCTCGAGAAAAAAAGTCTCCCTCTAATCCCAAGCTGTTAGAGGCTGGCTTTGCCAAGGAAAACATAGAAAGGCTAATGTTCTTCAGAAGAGGAAGAGTTCATTACCACAAACAAGTACACACATCACACTTCGTGAAGAAAACAATGGCTTCCTGCTAGTATTCAGCTAGAAGCACCACACAGCACCAGTCACTCCTTGTGTAGCTTTGAACTACTTCTTGCTGTTTGGGTTTAACTTTTCTGACTGGCATCTGTAGCCAGAGCTCTCCTGGCTTTGAGGTAATCATGCTGCTTCTAGGTATTGGCCTGTGTGACTTCAGTCTTGCTGTCTTGAGACATGAATAGTTGGTACTGACACGTCTACTTTCTAGCAACATTTTGTCACCTTCTTCCTCTGGTTCCTTTAACAGTGACTCAACAATGTTTCTTTCTGCTATGATCCTGTTGTGATAGCCAGGAGTGCTGCTGACCAATATAGTGCTTTTCAATGCAGTGTGCCAACCTTGTGTAGATCCAAGACTGGAGGTTGGTGGCCCTGCCTGTGGCAGGGGGGTTGGAACTCTATGTATGATCCTTGGGGTCCCTTCCAACCCAGACCATTCTATGATTTTATGATCTGGCAAGGGATTACAGATACAAATGGATGTGAGCCACGTGCACAATGAGCAGAACTGGAGGATGAGCATTTCAGGCATGGGGTGCCTGTTTTATCAGTTTAGAAATATGTGAAGGGTGTAAAGTGGGTGCAAAGAGAGGGTATACCCACTTCGACTTTCCCCCCTGTCCTTTAGCAATGCTGCTTTCACCAAAGGTCAAAGTATTATTTTACACTTGGGTAAAAAAAACCCACCAAATGGATAAGCCTTGCTCCCAGGCACGTAGAGAGAACAAAAATAACCTCCCTTCAAGTCACCGCATCTTTCTGTCACCCTCCTCTGTTTGTTTGTTTACCTGGACGATCAATGGGAAAACGGTGACAGAAACGCAGCGTCAGGTTTCTATCGAGGTGGCAGCAGCCGGGCACAGCGCTGGGACAGAGGTTGTCAGAGGAAAGAGCCAGTTGCCTCCTGTCCCTATTAGTAACACCGCCGCTCTCAGCAGTAATGAACGTGACAGCTTCAAGATGATGCGCTGCGCCTTTCATACCTTTTGAAAGGAAATAATGTCTGTGCTGCACGGTCTCCTTCATTACGAGAGAAAATCAGTCACACTGTTTCAAGAAAGGATAAAAGGCCTAAGAGTCGCTCTTTTCTTTTTTATCTCCTTCTTTTTCTTCTTCTGCTTTTGAGATGTGAACTCCTACCGCCCGGCTTTCTGAAGAGAATCATTAAGAGAGAAAGAGCTAGTCAAGCATTGCCAGTTGGGTTTACCCTGTTTTAGCGTGTGTCCTTGCTAACATAATATAATGCACTGATGTATTCTTTGCAGCTGGAGGAAGGGTGGCTGGATGATGAAAGGAATGAATTCTTAGAGGAGTTAAACTTGGAAATGTTGGAAGAACAGCACAATGAAGCCATGCAGTACACAGCCAACGAGGTGGAGCAGGTAGGACTGCTACTAAATGCATCATTTGAAATTTTGCTAGGTGTACTTTTTTATTAATAGAGAACGAAATGGTATGCTGTAAAACAGAGTCAAAGGCTTTGATAAAATTTGGTCTTTAAAATGCTCTGAACTCCAGCATGATGTCGGTAAGGAAAAGGAGAACAATAGATGCTTAGGCCCAGTACTACAAGTTAGCAAACAATTTAGGAGGCTGTGATAAGTGCAGAATTCTCACTTTCTCTGAACTCTCAGAAAAACATTGCTTCCCCTTTTTAATTCTGAAGTGTTTGGGGGAATATGTTGTTATATTTTATGTCAGGTAGGTTTTTTTTTTTAATGAATTGTATCAGCATAGCACCTAGGCCTCCAAGTTGAGATAGATGTCCTCTTGTTAATATGTTTGTGAGGTGTGAGCCAGCCCTTGGCACCACAGAGCTTGCAGAACAAGATGGAAGAGGAGTTTAAAATAAACAACAGGTGTTTTGGTAATACAAGTGTATTTTTCTTATACCAACAGTGCACAGCTCAGCATTTGTTTTCTTAATGGAGATAAATAAGTGTATCGTTAGCATAGTCTCAGCTTGCTGCTATGCCAACTTTTACCCGCCTATATGTGCTGTAAGTAGTGTGACTGTGGCAAAGATGCATGTGCCCCCCCAGCCATGTAGTGGATGGGTCTTCTCAGTCATACTTTACTGCAGAAGGCATAAGTGACCTTATCCACACCTGAGTCAGATGATCTGTCAGCATGCATACCTGCATGGAGCCAAGGAAATAAAATCCAACTTCATTTCCTGGCTTTTGTGTATGTGCACCTGGGGAGAAGCTTTCCCACCAACAGAAATCTGTGACTTAGGATTTTTTTCCCCATTCTGAATTGCTCAAAAACAAAGCCTGAGGCATTTTTCTTTTAAGTAAGTGAAGAGAGGGAGAAAGACTGCGAGAGATCCTTCCTTCTCCTGAAAACCAGGGAGCTTATTTCCCTAACAGCAGACCTGGCTTCAGATACCTCACCACCTGGTCCACGCTGAGGGTCTGAACATTCATCTAGCCTGTTTCCTCCTCACCATCTCTCCAGCCTTGACACTGGGCTATTGACTAGGTGATAGCTCCTATTAAAGCTATTCACTGTACATAAATTAAATATTCATTGAGACAAAGACACTGGCAAAACAATTAAATCAGTTATCTGGAGTATGATAGATCAGATTACAAATTGTTTATTTTACAAGCATTTAGTTATTTACACAAAGTGAAATAACTCCAGGACAGAGATGAAGGGAATCTGGCAACAGGATTTATAGTAGCCTTTTAGTTATGACTCTTTTCCTGACAGTGATCCAAGCCTCAGTTTCCCAGGTAAAGGCTTCCACTGCAAGCTACTCTGACTGGTCTGTAATATTTGAAATCTTATTTATTTTTTTAACCACAAATGTTGTCTCGGATAGCAAAAGATTTCACAGAATTAGAAGGTTGGAAAAGACCTTTAAGAACATCAAGTCCAACCATTCCTGTCCTATGGTAAACCATATCCCTAAGTACCTGACCTACCCTTTTTTTAAACACACCCAGGGAGGGTGACTCAACCACCTCCCTGGGCAGCCTGTTCCAGGCCCTGACAACTCTCTCAGTGAAAAAAGAGTTGTCAGTACAAACACTTGTTCTTCACAAAGCACTTTCCTTTGCACAGTGACATTTTCACATAAACCCCAACTCGGAAGGAAATTCTTGAGCAGGTCTATCTACAAACCTCTACTGCTTCCTCACGTAAGATGTTTAGACCTGAGAAATCACTTCACTGTTGTGATATTCCACTCCTAAGTTGTTGTCGAGCTTTGGCTTTTTCACTGAATTTGGGTGTGGATAGTTAGTGTTAATTATTAAAAGATTGTGTTCTGGGAAGTGGTTTCAGAGAAGCCACTGAAATTGTTTATTCCTCTTTGGGACCTTATACTAAGGATAGGTTTGGGTTTTTTGCCCTAATGAGATTTTATATTGCTGTAGAAGACAGCTACACTTGAAAAAGTTATGGTCACTTGTGCTCTGTCAGTGTCTGACGTTGGGCAGCTTGAAGTAATTCTAAAACAGCCAGATATTTCTTTGCCCTTCTGATGAGTAATCGAATCAACCAAATGCAGCTTGGTGTGTAATGGACCATCAGTAATTTGTGACAGCTGCTGTCTCTCTCGACTCAATGTAGTGACTCGGCAAGTTGGAAAACTGCTTCGTTACTCCTTGTTAGGCTGGGAAACCTAGTAGTTCCTGAGGTGAATCACGTAATCCATCAGAGCAATGAAACTGCTCTTGTTGCAACTGCAGGTGGCCAAGCTGAGTATCTTCAAGATACCTACTTGGCCATGGAGATCTCACTCTAATGCCAGCCTTGATTTTTGTGAACCAGAACACAGTCCTCTGGCTTCATAATCATCTGTATCATGAGTCATGTGAGCTGCAGGAAGACAGCAGTATAGCGGAATGTCCTTCCAAATACAAATCTGATTTACAGAATGCCATTTTAACATTTAGTATGAGCTGCCACAGAAAAATCTGGTACAGTTTGTAATAGAAAAATTAAGTAGATAGTCTTGTCTTTTCTCTATGTTTTTGAGCCAGTCTGTAGAATTTAATCAAGAATTGTATCTCCTCTGTATAGAACAGTCCAATAAAACTCAAGGAAAGATGTAATTCTCCATTTTTATGACTCATTGTATTCCTTCGCCTTTACAACATCGTAGTTCATTGTGCAGCAGAGATAACTTTCAGAAGAATACCATGCGCTTGCCATGCAGAAATTCTTACCGGTATCATGAAATATATCAAAACCTATTAAGAAGAGAAAGAATTGCATTTAAAAAAATCATTTGAGTTCATTCAAAGCTGAAATGCAGTGAAAATATCTGGGGGATATTCTTTTTTTGTGAGAGGCCTCTTCTAGAAGAATGGCATTGTTTGCAGAAGAGCCTCTTGCCTTTTAGTGCACCACTGAAATCAATCTCCGTCTCCCCTTGTGGCTGGAGAAACTCGTGGTTAGCCTGCCAACCTGCCACTGGATATTGTCTCACTGCAGTTGGTCTCCTTCTCACTGTCAGAGGCTGACCAGAGAGCCCAGCAGCTATGCTTATTAAAACCTTTGACTGGATCTCACTGCCTTCAAACTTTAGGAGCAGCCTGGGTTTTGAGTCCCAATATACATCGTAAGTTGCGAAATGAGAATAGAGAAGTGCCTGAATTCCTGCAAGATTAGCCATTTTATAGGCATGAATGCTTGTTGGAGCTGAAACGCAGAATCTTTTGAGGTTCATTTATTGCTTGATTGTACGCACTGCCAGGTTCGCCTTCTCATTATCTGAGTTCTCACTGCAAAGATGAGGCCTAAGGAGCCCTTTGGTATTTCAAACAGAAGTAATTGTAGAAGAGATTGACAACATACCATACGTTTGAAAACAAACACTTTGTTTGGAATAGATAATAGATAACACTGACAAAAGCAATGCACTGACAATTGGAGACTCTCTCTTGTTTTTCAGAAGGGATTTAACCTGGAATTAGGCTTGCTACCTTTCAAAATGAAAATAATCTCATGTTGTAAAAGACTGCTCAGTCTGCACATGTTTAGGGGATCTGGCAAGCATGACAAGTCCAGGACAGAAATGCCAGGGGCTACGTTACCTGAGTCACAGAAGATGTTTTTCAAAATATATCTCAAAAACATACAACACAGTAAATATCTCTATTATTTTCAATTTTCTTCATTAAACTAGCTGCAGGTGTCCGTGTACTAGGGAAAGAGTTAATGTGATATGGATGTCTGCTTTACGTTAAGAATCTGATTGTACACGCACTTGTTCCTTCCTGACAGGGAGGGGAACCCAAAGTGACTACCTGACATTCAGGTGCCTGTACTATAGACATTTACATCTGGAGAAATCAATCCCACCCATCTGATTTCTGTTAGACTGGAAAGATGGGGTTTTACTTTGTTGACATCTTTTGTCTGTGTCTGTGGATAGTGTAGGTTATGGGTACTGTAACTTGAGTAGATGGCAGCACGTTATATTCAGACAGCTTAAATCAAGTGGAAGTTGAAGGAGCAAAGTTTAAATTCTTGATAAAAGTGGTGTGGAAAGCAGGAGCCACGAATTCAGAAAATGTTGATTGTGCACATCCAAACTGTTTCAGAACCTATACATATAGGTACATTAAGGGATTATTTTTCAGACATGCTCAAATATATGCTTTGATGGTGTGGAGCCATGCTGGAGACATCAGGGGAAGCATCAGAGAGCTCTGCTCCTGTAAACTGTATAACTGTGCTAACACAGTGTGGATAAACTACCCTGTGTAGGGAGTAAGATGGGTTTAGTCATATGGATGCAAGTTGTACTCTGTCACTCACCCTTGGTGTCAGGGAGCAAACCCTGGCCCTCCTCATTTTCTAATGTGAGCAGATCCCGCAGTTCGGGCAGGCACCCAAATTCCTGGCTGTTCTGCAGCATGGCCCTCCCAGTGTCTGGTGGAGCTGTTCCCACTCTTGTCACTGGCTAAATATTTTCCAGAGCATGTTTCCAGAGAAACGTGAGCTACACATTGCAGCGGCTGGGGTGCAAGTGTAGCTGACCCCAACTGAAGTCGCTTCTCTGCTAAAAAGTTCGAGGGCAGAGGAGGTCAACACAAGCTGGAGCATCTCCAAAGCAGGTGAGAGAAGGGACCAGAATAGTTTTGTGTAGTGGTACTCACATGGCGGAGATAAGCTAGAAAAATAAAAAATTAAACCTAAATCCCCAGCATTCTTGATGAAAGCCCTGGGCACTCAGCTGGTTGGAATGCTCTTCTTTCTCGTTACTCATGGTTTTCATGAAGAATTCTCTAAACAGTTTTTTCCTCTGTGTACAAAAGGACATTTTAGACCTCTTAAAAAACAGGTGATGTGGGAAGACATTGCATTCCCACCACATCTCCAGCTACTCCTGAAAATGGAACTAAGGTATTGCAGCCACTTTGGAAAATCACAAGAAGAGCCTTAATAAAAAAATCTTCAAGTGTACTTTTATACACCTTCAGGGCAATGCACAAGCTGAAGAAACAAAGGATAGATAAGTGATAATTATAGATTGATAGACAGATAGATAGATAGATAGATAGATAGATAGATAGATAGATAGATAGATAGATAGATAGATAGATATAGAAACATTCCACAATATTTATTTAGAGTGGTACTACTCTTGATATTGCTTCTTCCTGTGACAAGCAGGTACCCTTGTTTTTTAAGCAGACAAGTAGAAAGATCTGAGAGGATCTCATATGGGGAAAAAATGTACCACTGAATGCTTAAAACTGTCAGAATTTTTATGAAACTCTGCCATTGTCCCTTGAAGTTTCAAAACCTTGTTCCTAGAAAATTGTGACCCTGCAACATCAAGAAACACTGTAACTTTGAATCCCTTGAATAACATTGAATATATTCTGTCCCATGACATTGAAATTCAGGGATAGAGTTTCTCCCCATTTGGGCAGAGTGAGAGGTAGCAATTGGCACCATGTTGCCAGTGTGGCTGCCGAAGAAACATGAGAATGACACGTTTGTTGTGCGTTTTGTTATCAGCTGCACATTGTGTGTGCGAATTGATGGCTACAAAATGTAGGCTACAGTTTTAAAGATAAGTTTTTCTTTGCAGATCTTGTCTGAAAACAAATTGCTAAAATATGTTTTCAGAAAAATTTAACTGGTCCGTCGCACACTGGTGGTGTGTCTCCTTCAATATTTATTTCATTCCACTGTCACATTGCACTTGGAAGGTGGAGGTTATTTTTGTTTTTCTGAGACCAGGCCATTATTTTTTTCCTAACAATTGAAGACAGAAAACCAGTTGAAGGGCGTGTGATCATGAGATGCCCAAGAAAAGAGGAGAAAGGATGAAATAGGAGACACATTTTCATCCTGTTTTACTGTCTGTCAAAGTAGAGATAAAGGGAATTGTGACAGTGGCCTCTTTGAGTTTGTTTCCTTTCACTGGGTGCTCTGTACCTTTTTTTCTCCCTTGATTATTGCTACCATTATACGTAATTATGCAATTACACCTCCTAAAAGAGAAACAGCATTGGGTTGGCACTGTGTACACTTTGATATTTGGTGAACAGGCCATATAAATTGCACTCGGCATGATTGCTTGGTAAGCAGAATAGGGGGGAATTCTTTGCTTTTACCAGTTTGAAAAGTAAAAAGTGTCTGTCTCTTCAGAGAGGTATTATCGCACATCCTTTGAGAATATAAATAGGTTGATAATATGAATAGGTTAGGTACAATGAGTGGAGTGTGAATTAAAAAACAACAGCCTTAAAGCTTAACATTATGCCCATGGCGAGCACTCAGTGTTGTTCTACGCTTAATGGTAAAAGATTGTTTCTGTTTCTGAGGAACATAAACTCTAACTAGTGAACAAAAATTATCTCCAGGGATGTAATGGAGAGGAATCCTCTTGAGCTAAATTTAGAACTGTTGGGGTTTAACCTGCCAGGCAGCTAGCACAACCACACAGCCTTTTGCTCGCTCCCCTCCATTGTCCAGTGGGATTGGGGTGAGGGTTGGGGAAAAAAAAGGTAAAACTCATGGGTTGAGACAAAGGTGGTTTAATATGACAAAAAATGAAAAATAATCATAATCATAGAATTTATGAAACAAGTGATGCACAGCACAGTTGCTTACCTCCCACAGACCACCAATGCCCAGGTAGTTCCTGAGCCACTGTTGCACCTCTAGTCAGCTTCCCCCAAGTTATATATGGAACATGACATCATATGGTATGCAATATCCTGTTGGCCAGTTTGGGTCCACTGTCCTGGCCATGTCCCCTCCCATCTTCTTTAACGCCCTCAGCCTCCTCACTGGCTGGGCAGTATGAGAAGTTGAGAAGTCCTTGACTTGGTCTAAACATTGCCTAGCAACAACTAAATACCAGCATGTTATCATCATTATTCTCATCCCAAATGCAAAACACAGCACTATAACAGCTCCTAGGAAGAAAATTAACTCTGTCCTAGCTGAAACCAGGACGAACATAAGCAGTCTTTCAGAAAAAGGCTTCTGAAAGCAAGAAGTGTGAGAGAGGGCTGTAGAGGGTAGAGTGGAACAAGCTACCCACCTGCAGGCTTCAACACCACCTGTCTCCATGGAGAAAAAAAGAAGTTCCCTAGTTAAAAAAGCCCCACTGATGAAAGTAGTCTTTTTGCACCCTCTTAGATTGTACTAGTCATTGTTTGATTGGCTGCTTGCTCTGTCTTTTTGAAGTAATACCATTAGTGAAGCTTTTTCCAAAGTTTGAGAAGATTTCAGCTCCACCAGTCTCTGGCCATACTCCAGAATCAAAAACAGTGCACCATCTGGCAATCATTATCTTTAAGCACTGCAAAGAGATGGCTTAGCTAGAAAGGGAAATATTTCCTTCAGGACTTTAGAAGATATGTCACTAGTGCTGTAATTCATCTACTTCACTCAGTATGGCCACCACAGCAGGACTCTCAGAAACATTTAAAAGCTGTGAGCAGTAGGACTATTGTTTAGTGATCTGTTTTAATTTGGCTTAAATCAGATCCCAGCTGTTTAAGCAAAACGGAGCTGGAAAATATTCTTATGTAATATGGTCTACATTTGATAATCATTTTGGTTTGCTCATTTTTTAGCCAAAGAAACATGAAGAGGAGGATGGCACCACAGACACTGCAACCTCATCATCCAACAATCATGAGAAGGACAGTGGGGTGGGACCTACAGATGAAAGTCTGCGTAATGACGAGAGCTCGGAGCAAGAAAACGCACCTGAGGAGCAGAACAGCGCTACGCTGCAGAGCAAACGGGATCTGGGCCACAGCCAAGATACCTTGGGAAGCGTTGAGCTCCAGTGCAATGAAAGCTTTGTGTCTGGGGAGTACATTGAATCTGATTTCATAGGAAACCCGGAGGAGGAATGTGAAAGGTTTCGGCAGCTGCTGGAACTGAAGTGCAAGATTCGAAACCATGGGGAGTACGACCTGTATTACTCAAGCAGCACAATAGAGTGCAACAGAAGAGAGCAAGATGGAGTGGAGCATGAGCTGCAGCTACTCAATGAGGAACTGAGGAACATTGAACTCGAATGTCAGAATATTATGCAAGCTCACCGGCTCCAAAAGGTGAGGGATCAGTATGGAGACATTTGGGCTTTACATGATGAAGGGTTCAGGAATTACAACACCAGCATAGATGTACAAAGAGGCAAACTGGATGACATCATGGAACACCCTGAGAAGTCCGACAAGGACAGCTCCAGTGCCTACAACACAGCTGAAAGTTGCAGGAGCACTCCACTGACGGTAGAGCGATCCCCTGATAACTCTCTCCAGAGGATGATCAGCATCACCAACAGGAAAAACCTGAGGAGCACAATTGTGGCTAATCAGTCGTCCTCAGGACAAAGCAGCAGAGAGACAACCTCAGCCAAAGCCAAACCTACTGAGCAAAACAGTGGTGCTGAGGATGCAGCGCTGGCATCAGAAAGCAGCAAATTCACAGACCAGGAAAAGCAGAGCAGCGAGCACATTCCCTACCTGTCTCCATATCACAGCTCTTCTTACAGGTATGGGAATATACCTGCTCATGCAAAGCATTATCAGAGCTATATGCAACTGATCCAGCAGAAGTCCGCTGTGGAGTATGCCCAAAGCCAGCTCAGCCTGGTGAGCATGTGCAAAGACTCGCAGAAGTGTGCAGAACCCAAGATGGAGTGGAAAGTGAAAATAAGGAGCGATGGGACGAGATATATCACAAAGAGACCAGTTCGAGACAGAATCCTGAAGGAACGTGCCTTAAAAATTAAAGAGGAGCGCAGTGGGATGACAACGGATGATGATACGATGAGTGAGATGAAGATGGGTCGCTACTGGAGCAAAGAAGAGCGAAAGCAGCATTTGGTGCGAGCTAAGGAGCAGAGGAGGCGGCGGGAGTTCATGATGAGGAGCAGGCTGGAGTGTCTTAAGGAGAGTCCGCAGAGTGGCAGCGAGGGCAAAAAGGAAATTAACATTATTGAACTGAGTCACAAAAAGATGATGAAAAAGAGAAACAAGAAAATCTTGGACAACTGGATGACAATCCAAGAACTGATGACACATGGTGCTAAATCTCCAGACGGCACAAGAGTGCACAATGCCTTTTTATCAGTTACTACTGTATGAATGCAACTTCTTTCAGAGAGTGTACTACCAGTTTAGGTAGAGTACGATTGCCTCGTTCAATGTGGCATTTTTATATATTTTGTGACTGTTTATAGTTTGACCTTTTTTGTAAGCAAAATTACCTGGTAATTTTTCATTTGTTTTTCATATAACGGTACCTTCTTTATCTGGCAGTCTTTCTTTATCCTGCAATATATTCATATTACTCATTTGTAGAAAAAAAAAAAGGAAAAGCAAAACAAAAAAAGGTGGAGAAGCCAATTAATTTCTTAACCTAATACGTATCGTGTAACTTAAGATCTGGATTTATTTCTCTAGTTTTCTTTTTTCTACTTTAGTAACAATACAATACCAAAACAAAATGCTTTATACTGTATCCTTGGCTTAACAAGTTTTAAAGTTTTGCATCTTAGTAGAGTGCATCTGTTTATAAATCATATGCCACATCCCATCGTATAGATAAGAGTGACATTTTCCCAACACCACATTGTACAGTCCATTTAATCTGTAAATTGCAATTGTATTTGTCCAAGTGAAGTGTAGGTGGGCAATTCTCCTGTGTTATGTAGTGGCATTGGTCATGTAGCTGGGCGGTATGTGATAATTGTGAAAATGAAAGAGAAATAAATTATTGCTTATCTTTAAGAAAAAAAAAAGTCAAGAGTTCTTTGATTTAAATTGAGCATTTGCTTTTGCATGGTTTTTACAGCATATAGAGATTTCATAAATATGGGACACAATTCCAAAGATTAGTTTTTGTGAATTAGCTTTTCATTTTGGAGAACACATAGGGGTGAGTGGGTCTTCCTGGCTTTTTTTGTACCTGCTATTATTGATTGAATGATTCATCAATGTGTTACCATGTTTTATGCAGTCAGGTAACTACTTTCCCCAGCTGAGCTTGCTATTTGTTCTATACACAAAAAACATAAACAGAGCACATGCTTAACTTTGAGCTAAATCTCAAGAAAAACTATCAGTGGTTCCCCCTGGTATTTTCATAGAAGATGAGCTAAGGAAAAAATGAAAAATGAAAGGCATTTAAATCAGTTAAAACCTTAACTTTACTGTTGAGGAGCATCCAAGGCTCTAGAATTCCAGTGGGAGCTGGCTGGGGCTTAGGAGCAAGGGCAACTTGCTGTCTAGGTGCCTGATGGAGTAGGGCATCGTCTCTCCGCTGCAGCAGAGGCATCTCGGCTGCCAGTGGGACATCTGAGCTGCTGCTGCTGGCAGCCCAGTGAGTTACAGCAAGATGAAATAGCTAGTCCTGGACAGCCATGAAGGTTGAAGGCTTTGCCTAACAGGCCTGTTTTCATTGTTCCTGATCAGTTCTTAAGGGATTGGAGTGCTTTTGATAGCAGGATTAGGTGCTGAAGTCGCTTGGCATTAGGTTTTAAAAGATATGCTTAAAGATGCAGAAAGGCACATGGCAGCGTTTCCAAATTATCCAGTTCTGGAAATCAGTCATTTGTTTTCTAACCACTTTTGGCACTAGTAGGTATTGGCAGCCCTCTCTGCATCTCCAGGCATGTAAATACCGTAAGAACAGGGCTCCCTGAGTGCTTAGGAAAATTACGCCACTGACAGTTCACAGTTTGATGATCAGAAAATTCTCCCCACCAGACTCCAGTAGCATCATGCTAAATCCTCAATAAACATACAGCTGTTCATGTGCAGTGGAGAATACTTCCCGTGTTCCTGTTAAACTGGAAAAAGTGTGGAATCCATGGCCAGAAAGGATCACACAGTGATACAATACTGCTTCAAGGGGCCACTACCAGATTATCCCTCCAGGTGAGCCAGGGACTTGTCTTTGACTAGCCCAAGTATCCTGGAAATGTATGCATCCTTCTTCTGGAAACATCATAGCACAGAGATTTGCCTGTTTCCCTCGTTGCGTTCCAGCAATCATGCCTGTAAAAACAGGTCTCATTCCTAATCAGAGTTCAGCTGCCACCAGCTCCAGATAACGGTTACTGTTGTGCCTTTCCCTTAGGCACAGCACTTACTGTTTTCTTCCCATTATTAGATAGTGACTCGGAGCTCCTCTCTAACTGTTAAGATATAAAAATTCAGAAAACAATCTCAGTCTTCAGAAAATGTAACGTCATGGTTTCATCACTCAGGAATAAAATCAGGGAAACACTTGTCTAATTAGAGAAAATGCCTAACTGGATTGGACGTGTGTTTCTTGAGTAATAGGGAATTGAATTATTAGAGAAACAGTACTTTTAGGCCTGATATATTAGTAGGCTGTAAATGGAAATGCACCCAAATCTGAGGAGCTCTGTCAGAACCTAGTGAGAGACAAAGAGAAGACTCAGAGGTGATAGAGCAGTACTGCTGGTGACACACAATGACAAGGTTTCTAGCTGAACACATGCCTCCCAGCACTCAGCCACCTTCCCCCTACTTCTGGACTTTCTGGAACAGTCAGGTCCCTGGCCAGTCCTCGGACTGGGGTTCTCCCATCAGCCCATGGTTTCCTCTCCTTAATAACTGGTTATTAAGTGATATTTCCTTTCTTCCCTAAGCAGTCTAGGGGTGAAGAAGTGTTGTGTTTTGCTCTGATGGAATGCCTTGATCGTTTTTGCAAGTGTGGAAAGTAAACACACAACCCCAGAGCGGGATGCAGAGGGGCTGACTCACAGGCGAGTGGTTTGCTGCTGACTGCTCTCAACTGGTTTCTCTTCGGAACGGGACTCAGTGTTGCGCTCCCTCATCCCAGGAGCTCTTTATCAGTGAAATCCAAGGCTGACATCCCACATGCTGTTTATTCCTGCATACACTTTTTTCCAAATGTCATAATTTTTAATGAGGAAAATAACATTTTAGCAACAAGGCAAATGAAAAGAGAAGAAACAAAATCCATTTCATGTTGTCGTAAATCTTAAAAAAAAAACCCACACCAAAAAACATTTCTCTGTTGTGAGAACTTTTTTTTTTTTTTTCATATGGAGGAACATAAAAATAAAAACGGTTTCCAACTGGAACAAGACCAGATCTTGTTTAACATTGTTGCTTGCAGCTCTAGGATAAAGAGTGTAAGGCAGGGGAGAAGAGCTGCATAGGTCTGTTACCACACCCACATCACAGCTGGGAAGGAGTTCATGTCCCATTCATCCTTCCCTGGCCCTGGTACCCAGCTGAGACCACTGCGAGGTAATTTTTTCTAAGAAGCCAGCAAGGTGGCCTTGGAAAGGGAGTTGATTCGTGTCACTTGACAATTGCCTTGCCAGCTGATTTAGGAGCATTGCTCACCACAGTTAAGGTTAAAATCTCTCGGATCCTTGAATTGTCCTCTCCAATGTACGTATCCTTAAAGGGAAAATGATGTATTTAGCATGATTGTGACGATAAACTAAACCAGGTTACTATGTTTTTCATAAGAAAGAAACTGATAACAATGAATTGAACAAGAGGAATCAGAGACAGAATCTAATCTGTCCTTGCCCTGTAAGAGGGTTGTAAGGATCTCAGAAGAGATGATACAGCAACTTCAGCATTTTCTTTCTGAACTTGTGAATTATTCATTAATATCATGATGCCTGACTTTTTCCTTTTTTTCTCTTTAACTGATGTTCATTTCCAAACCCCATTTCTTGGTACAAATTACAGAACAGCACCCTTGGCACGTGACATGACTTCTGTGCTACGGTACTTCCTGACTCAAGGCTGGAATCACTCCAGGTTTTGTTTTACTTGGGTTCTTAACCTTCAAGCTGCTAATCACAAACATGTATGTGCTGAGTGCTCTATTAATATCTATCTTGTGGCCCTACTGCTTTTTCAGAGCATTAAATGCTCTTGAGGAACCCACATAAAATGAATGTGATGACGAGTTTGGCTAAAGCGAAACAGAGGATCTGTCATAAACCCAGTGGTGTTACTCTCTGGGAGATGCTGGTTGGCTAATGCTTGCTGGAGGAAAAAAGGATATTGCAGAAGAATCACAAGCAGGTTGTGATTAAATGCATTTGCTCTGAAGCATATTACTTTGTTTAAAGAAGAGCTCTCCCCTTAGGTGGCTATTGCTGCATTTGGGAGCACTTCACTTTTTAGTTACAGATAGCTACATCCTGCATAGATTCTGCCTGGATTTTCAGGCATCGTTAATGTCACCCTAAAGTTAGCTCCTAGATGGACTTTGGGTAGCACCTGTGAGGCAAGGCACAACCTGGAGATTTGGTATGCCCATGGCAAGGGATCCAGTCTAAGTGGGATCCCCGAGCCCTTCTTGGGAGCAAGTGGGTTCCTATCCTCATAGGGAAAGGGTCCAGCTCTTGCTGGAGAAGAACCTTGAGCTCTGTGCAGCTTTTCTTGCTCCTGACAACTAAGGATCTTGACTTCCCTGGCACAACTCATCTGTTTCTGAGCCAAGGAAAAGTGGCACACATGTAGCAGTTTGGTGGGACAGACTGCAAACTCAGCGAATTTGCAGATAACACCACGCTGTGTGGTGCAGTCAACACACTGGAAGGAAGGGATGCTATCCAGAAAGACCTTGACCAGCTTGAGAGGTGGGCCTTTGTGGACTTCATTAACTTCAACAAAGCCAAGTGCAAAGTTGTGCACACAGGTCAGCACAATCCCAAACACAACTACAGACTGGGCAGAGAATGGATTGAGAGCAGCCCTGAGGAGAAGGACTTGGAAGTATTGCTTGATGAAGAGTCAAACATGAGCCGAAAGCTTGCAGCCCAGAAGGCCAATTGTGTCCTGGGCTGCATCAAAAGGCATGACTTGCAGGTCAAGGAAGGTCACTTTCCCCCTCTACTCCACTCTCCTGAGATCCCACCTGGAGTACTGCATCCAGCTCTGGGGCACCAGTACAAGAAAGACTGAGCTGTTGGAGTGAGTCCATTTACATTGGTACATTTCCTATGCAACTTGAAGCTAATTCTACTGAAGTACTACAAATGTCTCTGGTGATGTCTGTGTACAGAGTGCATTTTTAAGCCTTGCAGAAAAGAGAAACCTTTAAAAACATATGTTCTCCTGTTTGTGAGACACAGTGTAACATACAAAATGCATATTAACCCAAAGACTTTTATAATGAGAAGACTTACTAAAAACAGTAAGTTGTGTTACTATATGGATATACGCACAAAGGAACATTTCACTTTCTGTTGAATTTTAAGGACCTTTATTGCCCAAACCTCAATTTGAGAAGACAGTGATTCTGCTCTTTTATATATTTTAAACAATTCAGTCCCTATTTTTAATGCTCTTAGACTGATATTGAAGTGGATTAGGAAAGCCTGTTTTGGCCTGGAACAAAATGACAAACTTTAAATATTGCAACAAAGTCTTATGTAGGTCCTTATTTGAGATCAGGCTTCGGCCATCAAACCTCCTAGCTTTAATTCTTTGTCTTATTTCACTTAAAAACATCTGCACTGCCATAAGAATTGGACATACTATGGTATTTGTTCTTCCAATAAGTTCCTGAAAATGTTTAACTTATTGCTAAGTGCTAGGAGCAAATGAAAGCTGACGTCTGGCTCCAGTGACAAAAAATCAGGAGCACAGAGAATTTTAAGTGTGAATTGAATATAGAAAACTCTCATCTTGACAGTGGATAAGAAGCCAAAAGAAGAAAATTAAAATTGCATGATGAAAGATGAAAAGGTTGAAGTCACTGTTTTGACTACTGGACCTTGCAGGAAAGATATTTGAAAAAAAAGAATGAAATAGAAAGTTAAGCAGGCAAATATCACATAAAATTTACCACAGATCAAAATATTACTCTTTTTTTGCACTTCAAAGGCAACCCTCTTATTTTCATAGGTTATTTAACCCCACTGGCAATCTCTGCAATGCATAAATATTTTTGATGGCAGGCAAAGTGTCTTCTTAATGGTGTATAGACACTCTATGATTCTATGATTCTATATAGTGAACAGGTTGAACAGTATAAATATTCATGTCAGCAAAGATGCTGTCAAATTCCCAACTTGACATGATATAAAAAATTAAAAGGATATTCTGTTTTCTCACCTCCTTTTTCTCCCCAAGTTTGGCACCTGGCTGTATGGTCAGGGTAAAGAAATGCTTTTGGAAGATTGTATTTTGGTTCGGGTACAGGGAATTCAAATGAAAGCTCCTCAAACTCGACAGTTTAATTTACTTCTCTTAAGCTCTTTAATACCAAACTTATCAGTTCTCTCTGTTAGGCATTAACTTGTTAAATGAGTCTTAATTATACATAAGCAGATGGAGATTTGAATTAAAATTACCTTACACTCGAGTGGCTTTAGTTCATTATAACATATCTTCCTCTTAATCATTTAGGCAGTCTCATCATCTTTCATATAGAAAGTTATTAAAGTATTCCAATTTCCATATTTCTTCAGATACATCCAATATTAAATGGCACATACTACACATTAGTTAGTGACTTATACCATGCAATAGTTAGTGAATTATTCATGTCAGTAACAATTTTTACACTTTTATGTCATCTATATGATTTTATTTTAAAGGGTTTATATTTACAGAGTATCTCATATTTTACCTCATTTCGATTTTCAGTGCAAGGCTGAATGCCTTGCCAATTTTTCTGTCTGAAAAGGAATAATGTCCACTCCAGTTTTCGCACTCCCATTAACTGAGGAATACAAGTGGATCTGAAGTGGCTCCCACTCCCAAACAAGTGGATGTTTCCTGGGAGCCTTGGAAAGACTTGAGAAGGAGATAAAATTTCAAAAGGAAATCACAGTAATTCTTTTCTTTTCTTTTGATTACGTACTGACATAATTTCTGAATTCTCCAACACCAAGAAGATGCTCCTTGGGATTTGCCTGTCCTCCCAAATTAAAAGAAGGTTTTGCCTAAAGGAAGAAAATTACTGAAAGCTTTTGCAGGCTTCAGTGAACGTCACCTCACCTAAATTTATGACCTCAAATCGGGGCTGCTGGTTAAATTAGTCATCTAGATTAAGGCTTTAAATTAACTCCAGGAATAAGGAGGAGACACCTTCAAAAAACAGCTGATTTCCCTCTTTAGGAAAGGGGTCCTGTGGAGGGCATTTGTCCACCTAATTTAGACTGGGCCCCTAACTTTTACATAGCTTTAGGAGAGTGAAAAATGTCTGTCTTAAAGTATGTTAATGCCTTTCAGAAAAGGGATGGACAACTGGTGACTGGGTATGAAAAACTCTTTCTTCCCCTTGTTTTTAAAGACTCCTGAATACAAATGCTGAGAGAGCTGTGTGTCGCTTTTAGACAGAGAGCACACCAAGCAATTTAATCAACCTCTGCTATGTACCTCTTGGGTAAAATCAAGGAGGAGTTGGACAAAAAGCGACATTTTAGTTCCAGTAAGCAATTTACAGCCATCCACAAAGGAACAACCAGTGGGACTTTTCAAAGACAAAAGCATCCAGCATTCCCTGCTAAAGGCAGCAGACTATTCTCATCATCCCTTTAGCTAATGTATTAACTAGATACCTTCAGTGTCAAATGGGTCTACAAGACAGAAAGAACCGATATTTGGATGATGGAGAATGACAGCTCAGCCAAAAGGCTGAGTCTGAACTCACAAGTGCTGCAAAGGGACAGGTCTAGGAGAAACTTTTGCAGAAGTAGGGTACTGCCATTTGCTTGAGCATCTTTAGAAGTAAAAGGGACTCACTGCATCCTGCCAGCCTCAGCAAGACTCTTGGACCATGTGGCCATTTCACTCCCTAGCTCCTCCAGAAGCCTTGGTGCACTTTAGGATGTGAATTAAACACGACTAGTCTCAATGAATTCCAGTGTTGCATCCTTGAGAAAGAGAGTGTGCTACTGCTTGACTTGCAGAGGGGTTATGAGAAAAAACACCAAAGCTTGTAAGGCTCTGAGGAGCTGGGGATCTCTTCTAAGGGCAATCTGTGAATTCGGAGTGAAGAGTTTTCTGCACTTGTAATTAAAAACTGCAAAGCCTAGCTTGACTATACATCTTATTTGAACTTTCTGGGTTTTTTATTCCCATCCCCACAAGAACTCTCAGGATTAGTAGCATAAAGGTGAGCAGAAAAGCTCAAATGGGTTGTGAAATTAAATGTTTTTCCACTGAGATGTAAGTGTTCTAAATAAGCTGAAAGTGACCTGTAGTCCTCATTACTAAATCATTTGGTAGGAGCCTGTCATCTCCTCTTGAGGCCTTTCAGAAAATTTTATGAAAAAAGGAACTGGAAAATTGAACAGGGGCTGGGTTTCCTCTCTTGAAAAGCAGTGTGTATGTGTGAACATGTGTTTATGTGTGTTTGGGGTTGGGATGTGATCTCAGAAAGGCATTACTGAGGTCAAATGAAGCAGTTTCTACCTTTTTTCACTAATCTACCAAAGATCAGGGCAAGAATACACTGAATTTCAGAGTACAATGTCCTGTACATGTGCTTTTTCCAGTAAAAAGCACACAGACCCCTCTATGAAGTCTGCCTGGGTGTCTGGTTGCTGACACTCACCACATGTCACTAAAGAGTTCATGCATTGTACAGGTTGGCTACCCATCTGGAGGTCTGGCAAAAGCTGTGTTTCAGCAAGCGTAGGTCTTTAAAATCACTGATGCCTCCGGTGGCTGGTGCTGCAGGGCCCTGTTTTCTTGAAGACTCCTTCTGTGTGAACGCAGAATACTGTGTTCAAATACCATGTCAGACAAGCAAGGGGAGTAATCTCTCATGCCCTTCTACTCTGCTCTCATGAGACCCCACCTGAAGTACCATGTCCAGCTCTGCACAAGAAAGAGATGGACCTGTTGGGGTGAGTCCAGAGGAGGGCCATGAAGATGATCAGAGGCCTTGAGCACCTCTCCTATAAAGACAGGCTGAAAGGCTTGGTCTTATTCAGCCTGGAGAAGAGAAGGCTTTGAGGAGACCTTATAGCAGCTTTCCAGTACCTGAAGGGGGCCTGCAGGAAAGCTGGAGAGGGACTATTTACAAGGGCAGGTAGTGATAGGACAAGGCGCAATGGGCTTAAACTAAAAGAGGGCAGATTAAATTATTAGGAAGAAATTCTTCCCTATGAGAGCAGTGCAACAGATTGCCCAGTGAAGTTGTGGCTTCCCCCTCCCTGACAGTGTTCAAGGCCAGGTTGGATAGGGCTTTGGGCAACCTGGTGTAGTGGAGAGTGTCCCAGCCCATGACAGGGGGTTGGAACTAGGTATTTTTGAAGTCTCTTGAACTCAAACCATTCTGAGTCTGTGATGCCATAGCACGGGGTGGTTCAGTTATGAGTATGACAGTGAAACAGAATTGAAGCACATAACTCCTTATGAACACAGCCAAAGAGTTTTTGATGTGTAACAGCCATGAACAGAGAAAGGGAAAGGCCTCTATGAACTCTCAAGTCAGGTCATAAAGGGTAAGAAGGAGATTCGTGGATGTGGAGGAGCAGTGGATGTTGTGGTGGCCTCTCTCCCTCATAGTGATGCTGAAGAATAAACATGGTGCAGTGTCTTGCAACTGGAGGATGGAAGCAGTAATTCTAGCACTTACACAAGAAGGTGATTTCTTGTATCTTCTGCCAATAAGTTGGCCTGCATGATTTGGTGTAAATATGCCAGGTTACAGGAGGTTGTACCTGAGCAGAAGCAGCACCGCTGTCACTATGAGGCTAAGCCCGTCATAGATGGACAACCACCTTGGCTCCTCACCATGCCATAGTGGGACCTATGAGGTCACCCCTTAGCCTCCTTTTCTGAAGAATAAAAAGCCCCAGCTCCCTCAGCTGTTCCTCATAGGACTTGTGCTCCAGACCCTTCACCAGCTTCATGATAGTGATATACAGTGATAGAAGCTGTAGAATTTCCTTAGATATCTTTTTCCCCTTTTTCCCTATCCCCTGTTTAACTGCTTCGTTCGTTACCTGGCCAACATGACAGAGTGCACCCGTGACAAGTTTGAAATGGTACAAGTCTGGGAGGAGTGGTCAACACACCAGTTGCTTGTGCTGCCATTCAAAGGGACCGGGCCAGTCTGGAAAAGTGTGTCACCAGGCATTTCCTGAAGGTCTACAAAGAGAAATACCAAGTCCTGCACCTGGGAAGGAATAAGCCCGTGCACCAGTATATGCTGGAGGCAAACTGTCTGGAAGACAGCTTTGCTGGGAAGCGTCTGTGTGTCCTGGTGGACATCATAAGCTAGCAATGTGCCCTGACCACATCAGTGGAGAGTGTTGTGTTCAGTCCTGGGCTTCTCCACACATGACAGACATGGACATGCTGGGACTAGTGAAGGACCCAAACATGACTAATGGACTGGAGCACCTGTCATAAGAGGAGATGCTGAGACAGCTGTGGCAATTCATCCTGGAAAGAGAAAAGTTAGGGTGATCTAATCAATGAGTGATGCAGAGTAGGAAAGAAGATAGATCCAGACCCCTCTCCATGGTGCTCAGCAACAGCACAAGGGGCAGTGGTCACAAAGTGAAATATAGGAAAACCTGTTTAAACAGAAGAAAAAGCTTTTAATGATGTGGATGGTCAAACATTGGCACACGTTGCCTGGAGAGGATGTGGAGTCTTCAACCTTGGAGATACTCAAAACCTGACTGAGCACATCCCTAAGCAACCTGCTCTAGATAGCCCTGCTTTGAGCAGGGTGTTGAACTAGGTGATCTCCAGAGCTGCCTTTCATCCTCAGCAATTCTGTGATTCCGTGAGCAATGATAAATTACAAGCCCAAAGCTTGCGAGCGCAGCAGAAGCCAATGAGAGCAGATCAGTCTGATGGGCCATCAAGTGTTTTGGCTCCTCCTGACTGCAGCTCACAGACATAGAGTTCTTGGCCCATTTTTAAGTATAAAATCCAGCCCATTCCTTTCAAATGATGAAATTCAGTGGTATCATTACCAGCAGCACCTTTCCAGAGCATATGACCTCACCCACAAGCAAAGCCCATCTTCCACCAGACCACACCTCCATGAGGTGGCTGGATTAAGCGTCCAAAACCCCAGCCTTGGGATTTCGGTAACAAAACAATTTTTAGTTGTTTTTTGGTTTTGTTTGTGGAGTATTTTTCCCCCACAGGCAACCCGCAGCCAGCACGTGAATGTAATGTTAACTTCTAATTGCATCGTATTAGCAGTTTGGCATTGCATCTTACTAATACTTGTTTCTCCAGGATATAGTGTAGAAATATAATCATATTAACACTCTGAAAGCAAACACAGAGGTGGTATAAATTGTTAATGCAGTCTTCTTTTAAGCAGCTTGTTTGAACAGTGCATTGGTGTGTGAGAAAATGCCAGCCTTTCAGTCTTTCCAAATACTGCAGTGCTTGCAGTCCACTGCAGAATAAACGTGTGCGCTGTGCTTAAGGTAACAGATGTTCTTTTGCTGTATGTTCCCATGAGCACCCAATCTTTTCCCTGCATTCTGCTACCATTTGTCTGAGACCCACCTGTGAGCCAGCACAGCAGTTTCTTAGACACGAGGTTGCCTCACTGACATGTCATGTACAGAAGCGGTGTATTTCGTTGACGTATATTCCTGTAAGTCTTCCCCTGTTTTCCCTTCCCATGAGTGGGGCCATTAATTCTTCTGACTTGCATCATCAGACTGAAAATGGCAGCCTGTGTGCAGAAATGCTGCAAAGCTGTTTGGATTCTTCAGACTCTGAAGATCAGCCTTTAAACTAACTAATTAAGTTTTCTGCTTGCTGCCATTGAAAGCCTCAGTCAGATATAATTAAAACTGAGCAGCAGATGACAGCAGTGGCATTTGTCAGAATCATCCAGTGGTTCAAATACCAGTTCTGACAGAAATGTCAGACTGATAACACTCCCATCTTCCCCACACATGCCAGGGAAAGAAGGAAGAACTTTTATTATAAATGCCTGTCTGATAACCTTTATGAATCCCAGAACACCAAACACTACACGCAAAATTTCATTATCCTAAGAGAGGATACTCATTTCCCATAAAGTAAACCCTGCATCTCCCAAGGCTTCCCTGTAGTGCCTTTTGGGACACCCTTTCAGAAATTCAAAGGGGAGAAAAAGCCCTGATCCTGAAGTATGGGTGCTTCCAGCCTTGCAGACAGCTAAGCTGGAAGAGATTCCTTAGAGAGTTAATGAGCTGAAACCAAATCAACATATTCCTCATCGAGAAAGGGCAAAGCCATAACACAGCTCTGTAAGCTATCCTTGAGCTGTACAGAAACGTGAGAAGACAGAGTCCTTTATATACAGAGTTTAAATTGAACTGTTATTGCTAAAGGATCACAGGAATGCAGAGTAAACAACAGAGACAGCCAAGAAAAAATGAATAGTGAAAAATTACTTTTGGAAACATTTTGAGATTCTATTTGCTGCAGCTTCACACACAGGTTTTGCCCTGTTTTGTCTCATCAGTTTGGCCAGCGCATGCATGCTATGTTCTTCCTGTCACTCTTGGGTTTTTGCTTGAGAGTTAGGGTGCTTTCTTCCTTTTGCTTTGGTTTGACTGTTTGTTTGTTTGTTTGTTTGTTTGGACTCAATGGAGAGTAAAAAGGAAAACATGTTGGAAAGGGAATTGGTGGCACTTTGAAGCAGCAGTGGTGTCGATGTCATCTCAAAGTCTCTCAGCTCTGCTCTTGCCTGTAGCAATTACGTGTTGTCTGCATGTTGGCCAGATAGCAGACCGCATGACAGCACACTGGAGGGGAATGGATGTGTCTGTTCCTTCCTCAGGCAAAGGAAGACCTATGCAGTGGGTGGCTTGGTGGCTCAGCCTCAGGGCACTGAGCTAGGGCAGATGGGGTGATCAGGTTGGAGGTTGCAGCGTTATTGCTTACAAGTCAGCTGGACTGAGGCACGTCCTCACAGCTTGAGCTGGCTGCAGTGGAAGAGTAGCTTCAGAGCAGAAATGCATGCAGCAAATATGCAATATGAATGTGCTACTCAGGACTTTGACTTGCCATAACTGCAGAGCTGTCTCTGAAGAATAGCCATGAGCAGGTTGAAAGCTTAATGGTAAGAAATAGACACTGAAGCAACAAAGGCAACCTTATGGTTGGTGTCTACTACAGTCTGCCTTCATCAGTCCCCTTGATTGATGAAGCCTTCTTACTCCAGCTACAGGAGGCTCTCATCCTGCTGGCAGACTTCAGCCACACCAACATCTGCTGCAAAAGTAGCGTGGAGAGCTTTAGGCTATCCAGGAGACTCTTGGAATGCATTGAGGATAACTTCTTAAGTCAGCAGTGCCAGAAGGAATGTTATACTGGATCTGTTGGTCTCCAAAGTCAAGATTGGAGTTAGCCTGGGCTGCAACAATCATGCACTGGTGGAGTTTGCAGCCCTGAGGGATATGGGTCTGGCAAAGGGTAAGGTAAGAACCTTGAGTTTTAGGAAAGCAAAATTCCAACTGTTCAAATAGTTTATAGGACCCCCTAGGAAACTGCCCTGAGGGACACGGGAGCAGAACAGAACTGGCAGATCTTTAAGGATGCTTTCCATAGAGCACAAGAGCTCTTGATCCCCAGGAGGAAAGGACAGCAAGACACTAGCATGGCTGAGTCAGGACCTGCTGATCATAAAGGGCAAGAAGGAAATGCACAGGAAGTTGAAGCAGGGACAGGTATCCTGGGAAGAGTATAGAGACGCTGCCCAGTTCTGTAGGGTTGGCCACAGCTGGAGCTGAATCTGCGAAGGGATGCAAAGAATAATAAGAAGCCAGGAAAAGAATGCCAAAGAAAGCCCACCTCCTCAATGAGCAGGACTGGCAAACTGGTAACAACAGATAGAAGGTGGCTGAGGTACTCAACAATTTTTTTGTGTCAGTCTTCACTGGAAATCGCTCTTCCCATGACTCTTGAGTGAATGGACTTCAAGACAGGAATTGGGGGAGCAAAGTCACTCCCACTGTAAGGGAAGATCATCTTTGTGACCACCCAGGGAACCTGAACATGCATAAGTCTCAGTGACCTGATGAGATGCACCTCAGAGTCCTGAGGGAATTGGTTGGTGTCGCTTCCAAACCACTCTCCATGATATTTGAAAAGTCATGGCAGTCAGGCAAAGTCTCTGGTGACTGGAATAAGGTAAACATTGCACACATTTTTTTAAAAAACTATAAAGGAGGACCCTGGGAACTACTGACCTGGCAGCGTCACCTCTGTTCCTGGAAAAATCATAGAACAGATCTTCCTAGAAGCTGTGGTGAGGCACATGGTGGACAGGGAGGTGATTCAAGCCAGGTAGTATGGTTTCACCAAGGGCAAAACCCAAGCTATTGTATGATTCTATGATAAGTGAGCTGCAAAGATGTGACAAACCATTAAAAATAAGGTTGGCTGCGGCTATTGAGCAATTATTGTATCATGGTCACAAAAGAAAGCAGCAGCCCTTTTATAAAAGTTGTATTTGGAGAGGTGAACCTGATCATTTACTCTTCCACTTCACTACTCTGTCTTATCATCAATAAAATAATATCTCCTGGCCATAGTCAGACCTGAGGCCATGTTTTACCCTAACTATCCTGACAGGTTTTCCTGCTATGAATGTGAAAATATTTCTTCTATTATATTGCCTTTTTGTATGGCTGGTGAGCAGGTTTCTATCCCATCTACCTGCAGGGGTACTTGTATTACGTTATTACCTTAGCTCTGTAGTAGTTTAGGTTTGCAGATGATGGTCTCTGATCTGTTCAAGATCAGTGTTTCTCTTTTGCTGTCAATCTCAGCGGACCACATCACACTGTAACGTGCACTGAATGCAATGGCTCTGCCTTCTCTCTGAGCTCCTTCCTTTGTAGTAAGTAATCAAAGAACATTTACACTTTCCTTCTTTTGACCTTTATTAGATAAGTAGGCACCTTAATCGGGATGTTTTGAGTTGAGAGTGAAGTCTGGAAGGATTCGATTCTGGGATGTAAAGGTCTCAGAGATCACCCTTAGTATTTGTGGCAGAACTGCATCGAAATTAACATATTACAACAGATTGTGTCAGGCTGGATTGCAAACTTTTTCTGAAGCAGGGTGAGCAGAAAGGTCACATTCCTCATCAGCTCATGTATCAGGCTGCATCAGAGTATCTGAAGAGGTTAAATTCTTCTTCCAGGAAATAAAAGTGGAGTTTCCCATTTTCGGGTCCCAGCTGTGCCTCTGAATTTTCATTTACTGCGAGCAAGGCGGCTAGCTTCATTACATAGGCACATTATTTTGGTTTCAGAAAGTATCCGTGTTTAAATTATGACATGCCATTAGCAAAGGTCCTTCTGTGGTGTCTGCAGTTAATGCAGAGTTCTTTCCGTCTTGCTCACCTACATCCAAGTGCATATTGTGCTCTTTGTAATCTGTCACCAGGAGGACCTGTAGAATGATCTTCTGCCCACAAAAGGTGATTTAAAACCTTTTTTGCTATTATGCAAATAAAATGGGGGAAAACAGTTTCCTGATTTCTTTCAACGGGCGGAAGCTGGCGGGTCAGGACTGCTTACTCAGATCCCGGCATACAATGGGAAATGCCTACACATCGCTGTCTGGCAAGCTGCACAATAGAAGAGCAGCCGAGCGCCGTGGCACCCATCCCTGTTCAGAGCCAGGATAATGGCACTGCAGCTCGAGTGGAAGGATGAGCTTGCTCCGGCTTCATGCTTCAGTGTGCTGTCGAAGCGACAGGCTATTTTCCATTGGTGGTGTGAAAGTCTTTTTATTTTATTAATCCTCTTGTCAAGGAACAAAACTGGAGTTTTCTCTTCTGGTAAACACCACTGCAGAATCACACAGCTCCCGGTGTCATTGTTTGGGACCACGCTGCCTTTGGGCAAGCCAGGTAAATACACAAGCTCCACTTCCCCTGCATCTGGGACAATGAGCACTGTCAGCAAGCTGAAAATGTCAGGCTACTGTTTTGGAGACGCAGCCTGCTCTTGTTGAGAGAGAAGCGGCCAGCTTGACTCGTGCGAGGGAGAGGACACACACAAACACCTGCCATGCTTCACGGCGTGGTGAACAATGCAAGGTTATCACCAAAAAAGCCAATGAGTTATTTTCAGAAGATATGTTCTCCCTAGGACATGTCCCATAAAACTACATCCCAGTCCTAGATAAAACACTGCATTTTAATTTTTTTTCATTTTCATTTCATTTTGTTTCCAACCCTTTTTTATTTTTCCTTTTTTTTTCTTTTTCTCTTTTTTTTTTTTTACAAAAGCATGCTGTCTTTCAATTAACATAGTAATGACCTATTGTCACCTGTTACCATGCTAATCCTGAGCTGGTGTGAAATTACTTTATAATAAACACTATGGAGTTCTGACTTTCAATTAATTTTTCACATGCTGTGCTAAATCAGATTAACTGTACCCCACCCTTTTGACCACAGACATAATTCCTTCCTTATAATGAAATAGAGGATTAATTTATATGAAGCATATCTATACACATTTGCAAATAAATGTAAAGATAGACTTTGTACCGTATTCGCACTGCTCGCTGTGTCAGCCTTTCTGAGTTTATTAATTTTTGTGTTCACTGTTGTGGTAATGGATATTGCTGGGGCTTTTTTTATTATTATTATTATTTTTACTAAATGTCTACATTTAGTAAAAATTTAGTAACCAAGAGATTGGTACCTTCCACAGGGGTCACGCTGTACAGCATTATGATGAACTGAAAAAAATGTAAACACCAAAAGATTAAACCCAATCACCATTAATTTACTAAATTGCCTGTCGTCTTTCTTCGATGTACATATTTGCAACCTGACCAAATATAATAAATGCAGCTGTTTTGTCTTTTATATAGTCATTAGCATTATGAAGATGGCTGATAGCTGAGCAAAGTCTTTCAAACCTTGTAGACCAGTATGGGGAAATGTATAAGGCAAGCTTTTTAAAACATCTTCATCATCATTGCAGAAAAAGCTCCCAGAAACACATTCTGTTTTGGTAATTTCCAAGGTGCAGTAGACTACTACCTCCTATGCCATTTCATAATCAAAATTAATACAAATCCAAAGGCAGCCCTTGCTGTTTCTCCACATACACTCTTTCTCTCCATAGCTTAATTTTGAAGCCCAAAGGTGCAGAATAATTTCAAATATTATTTTTCTTCACTGGAAAAGTAACAAAGTAAAAAAAAGGTATTTCTGAAAGCTCATGTGTGCCTATGTCTAACTGGGCTAGATGCTCTTTTGACTCAATTCAACTACTCACCTGGTCCAAAATCTGAAGGTTTTGACCTTGATGCAATTTAACTTGCTGCACGAAACTAGACAGTTCAGAGCTAGGCTGGAGCACTCCACACCCCGCTGAATGTCTCTGTACAGATCCACTGGCTCCTCACATCCAACCTGAAGCGCCAGAGCAGCACCAGGGCTATGCCAGAGGTTCAGGTTTACCTTCCACCCACAAGTCTTCTTTCTGGAGCAGTCTGTAGATCACTTTTTGCTGATCCGGCAGTTAATTCAAGGGAAAAGTCAGGTGCACCCTATACATTGGTGTGGGTGGATTTAAGGGTCAGTGGTGTACCTTTGAGACAGCGAGTGATTGACTTCAGGCAGACAAGACCATTTCATAGCATCTTTCCAAGAAAGGCCTCAATGTCACCATCCACAGAAGCAAGAGGGTTTTATTTATTGCCCAAACTGTGTTTGAATACGTTCTTCTGCAGGCAGATTTGGCAGCTACAGTTCCTACCCACAAATTGTGGCTCGTAGGCTATTTCAGATCATTCAGGCCCTAGGAAATGTAGCAAAACCATGCCCAAATCTTCTTTGGAATAGAAACTGATTTAACTGTGTGCAATGGTTGGAGGTTTTTTATTAAGTTTTAGCTTTAGAAGACTAGGACTAGCTGAAATTAAAGATACTTTTTACTATTGCTTCTTTGACATAACAGCACTGCTGCACCCAAGGAAAACACTGTCACATATTCAGTGCTTATGGGCTTAATACTGAAATTTCCATGCACTCTTTTTTTATTGCTTTTCTCATAGTATTTGTGAAGTCCAAGTGTACAATAATAAACCAGAAAACAACAGGCCTACCTAGAAGGATAGAAATGGAAAAATGACCCACAGGATTAGAGAGCTGGGTATTCTTGTCACCATGTTGCAGGTCGTATCAATAAAGTGAATGTACTGGCATTAGCATTTGCGTTAATACATTCCAGGAACAACAAAGTGAGCTAAACCTAGCTAAACCTAGGTCAAACAAGCACCATTTCCACAAAAGGATTAAGGTGATGAGTAGAGACATCAAATTATTTTTTCATTTTTCCTTAGGACTTTCTATTGCACATCTGTAATGAAAGGTCTTATCTCTGCCTTTTATTATGTAGCTTTTTAACTGTATGTGTGATCTGACTTGGCCCGATTCCAGCTTTGTTATTGAAAATCTGCTTTCAAATGCAAAAATAAAAACACTGAGGTAGTAGCCTCAGAATACTTTGTGTACAGTGACACCACTAAATGAATGAGTCAGTAATACCTGTTTTCATTTTATGATTTCAAAACATTTTACCAAATGTGCATAAAAAACCATCGCCATTGCCACCACTTCCACCCAACTGCAGCTAGCATCTCACTGCATATATAAACTGATTACAAGCCTTAGCCACATTACTGTAATCTGTCACACACATGTATTTCTTTCAACCATCTTCTTTGCTTTGAAGGAAGCAAAGAGAGGAGAGATCACACAAAATGCTCCTGTCATTATTGCCTGGAGAGGAGAAATGCCTTCAGCTACCCAATTACGGTATTCCAGTCAGGAAAGCTCAATCCAGTTTCCCCATCAGATGTTAAAGTATTGACAGCTCCTGTCTACTCATGCACTGCAAATCAACACATCCAAAAAGTAAATCAGGATATAACGGTAGTCCCCTCACTGCATAAAAAGAGATCACCAGCTCTCTTCTCTCACTCTATCGCCCTTCTGCTTTAGTAGAAAAGGGACATAACAAAGCAAAGGGGTGGGAAGTAAAGACTGCATTTTGGTTTGAAAGGCTTGGTGAGCTCTGATAATGTTCCTTCCTACACCCGCCTGCTTTCTACGTATTTGATCGTGTGATACGATGTGAGGGAGAGCGGTGATCTAGGGGCTGCAGTGCTCAACACTTCATTGATGAGCAACGAGATCTGCGTTCCATCATGCCACGTTAATCTACCTTAAGGGGGAGAGTTGCCACATATATGGGCCCTTTGACCAACTAGGAATGTCATCAAGTCACCTTCTCCACCAGTCTACTGCAAATTTATATTTGCCATGGTCCCTGTGCCTGCCTGGCTCTAGGATCTGCCCTGTCCCTTTTGGAAACAAACTCCATGCAGAGGGATGAGGGCACACAACAGGGGACCTGTCTTCTAGCCATCCAGCACCAAGAAGTTAAAAAAGGTCAGCTGCTGTGGACTAAAAAGAGAGGGTAGCAGGGACAAACCTTGAGGCTGAGGAAAAGGGGTTAAAAATACACAGATATGTGTAATTTAGCTAGAGTGTTGGGGGGAAAAAAAAAAAGAATTATACTTTCAGAGAAGATGGGGTCATGAGTTTTGCTGATGATGGGTAAAGACAAGTTTCTGAGTTTCAAATGTCATGCAGTGCTGCTTTGGGCAATAGGGTAATGTGAAGCATCACTACAGCTCACATGAAAATGTCCAAAGTAACCTGAAAATAACCTTCAGACAGTAGGAGAGAGGAAGCATCTTCTTAAGCAGTCTTCAACTGCAGTTTGTAAAATCCATGAAAAAGGAAAAAGATATCATTGAACAGTCTCCTAGTGGGTGTTGTATTGTTGGAACAAATCAAATTTTCACTGGGAATACACAAGTGAAGCATGAACTGGCTGAACACGGGATCCTTTCCCAGATATCCACAGATAAGTAAGTTTGTCATTAATGACATGCCAATTAATATAAAACCATCCTCCCGAATGAGGAATTGCTGCCAGATGATGTGCCTCAACAACTGGAGAATCAGTTCATTACAAACTGTAGAAAATAAGTGTGTTTTCTCCTCTCCAGCTCAACACCCAAGACAGACATCATTCAACTGGCAATTTTTGTGCTTAGGATCTTTGAATATAAAAGCAGCTATTCCACTGACACCACTGCTGAAGAAGAGCGAAGGGGAACAGGTATCTTAAATGAGTTCAAGAAGTAGGTCATTAACAAGAAAGTAACGATGATAGAATTGGTTTCTGCAACAACAGATGGAAGCACAGGTATTACTGGATCCAAAGCTTCATTGCTCATAATCATCAACGAGCACTCTGTGGAAACATGAATGACTTTAAACATTATGGGAGCAGTGGTAAAAAAAAAAAACAAGCAAAAACCACTTTCCACCTTCCTTAACTCCATTTGAGTCAGAGGCCTTTGTGTTTCAAAGGCTGCTTGATTAAGCTGCTGCAGCTTGTAATGATCTAATTTTGCACACTGAGATGAATGAGATGTACGAGCAAAGGTATGGTTTTGCTGGGGCTTTTCCTCTGCTTAAGATCAGAAGTCTTCAAATCAGGAAATTAAAACTCTTATAATCCTTCTAAAAAGATGAGTTTACTCTTCATTTCTTGTTTCTGAGTGACTTAGCTACAAGGCAAATTAACGTAAAAATTGCCAGAAAATGAGTGTGTGTGGTGGGTTCATTCAAAGCTGACTGCTGAATAACTTGAAAAGAAAATATTACAGTGTTGCATGGCCACATGAGGAATCTTGGATAACTGTGAAGGCAAAAGCAATCGAAAATGCCAAGAGGAATCATGACTGTTTCACAGAGACTGGTAGAATGGTTCTGTTCCTGGCTCCCCTTGAGGTTGGTCGTGGTGTGGGTGGCAGTACAAGAGCAGAAGAGCTGGAGAAGCAGCAAGCAAGCAGGAACCTTGTCCTAGAGACAATGGCTTGCACATCATATTGCCAGAACTGCACTGTTTCGTGGCAGAGCTCGGGTAGCAGGAGATGGCTCTGTCTCAGATATCTAAATCAGGCCTACAAGACAGCATCAGTGTTTCAGGGAGGCAGGATTTGCAGAAAGGCTGCCTCTTCAGTGTTTTCCAGTGATATACTGAGTGTCCCCCAGTATTGTGGCCATCCTGAACTATGTAACAATCCAACTCACCTCATTCAATGGAGAAGAATCCTATATGCCTGGCCCATCCCTGTAGCCATGCCTTGACTCTTATGCTCTGCACACCTTAGTGTTGAGATACTTGAGACACTCCCCAGGTTATCCTGGCCTGGGGTCAAGCAGCCTCACTGCACCTTCCTAAGGCCCCATAGTGCTCCAGACATCCTGATGCACGGTGTTTTGTCAAGGTCTGTGATCTCAGCTGGTGTCTCTGAGTAATTGTAATAATTAATTGCACCTCCAAGAAGAAGAGAAGCTTTATCAGGACCAGGTTAGAAAGAGGATATTCCTCTTGTGCTTCAGAAGCCAAAGAAGTTTAGCTAAATCAACTCAGGTGGTTCATGGTGGTGCAATGTTATCACCTCACATATTAGTAGATGTTGAGGTTCTACCTTGTAGAAAGTTAAGTTAAAATTCTCTGATTTAGATTCAATAGGGGAGCTGGGGTGGGAGGTTAGGAAGTGTGTCTTAGGTGTTATGGGGCAGAGAGTAGACTTCTATAACTCAGTGGTGTTTCGTGTTTTGTTTTCCTGTCCTCTCCCAGTGACACCAGCAGAGGCCAAAAAGGTGCTGGAAGGTCAGTTTGCCTGAGGTGCAGCTTTGCTACAAACAAATCTCCTGCCTTTATGGTGAGATAATCTACTACAGATGGAGGCAGAGCAACAGACTTCCTTCTCCAGCAGTACCTGATGTATTGATTTCCGTACTCTTGCTTTGCTTTCCTGCACTGGAGACCTGGCTTTCTGAAGCAATGTTTTTCCCCAGGAAAACCTTTTGAAGATTAACTCAGCATTTTTCAACCAAGTTGAGTTTACCCATTTTACATTTCTGTCTTTCTCCTGTAAACACATTTTTAACTGCTCTGCTTTTCATTTTCTTACTTCCAGAAAATGGGGAATGCTTAAAATATGGATGCTCCATATAGATGTAATATTTGAAGCAGATTGCACTATACATCTAAAATGAATTAGAAATGTAGATGCTCAAGTATTTTCTCTGGGAAATATGCGTGTGATTTAAAACAACCTTTCCTTTCTCTGCTGCTTTTGTGTGCTGTATCGCATGAAATGGTCTGGTATTTCCTGACAGAAAAGCTACGTTTGTCCACTTCTAGTACCCACAGGTAGAGAATTAAAGTTGAATCAGTTCTTCTCTGTGTGCTGTTGAAAAAAGGAAAGCTCCACAATTACTGTAACAGAAAATAATCTAACAAGCAAACTAACCATTTTTAATTTGATGGAAGCCATTTACATCTGCTAATGTGCCATTTAATGTGCTGTGTAACACAATTCTGCATTCCTAATTGAAGCAAACTTTACTTGTGCTATATCAAATGTCTCATTGGTTACATTTCAAGTGTCTCCCCAAGACTTTAATTATATTCCTGTGCCAGGGAAAAAAAAAAAAGGAAAAAAAAAGAAAAATGAAAATAAATTAGAATGAATTCCTGTTAAGTTGTCTAAAGTTAAACAACCACAACTATAGGCATGATCTGAAGTCCCCAGAACTTAAAAGAAAAACTCCTGCTGAGTTCAGTGGGCATTGGCTGGCTGTTGTGTAAGCACTATTGCAGCCATAGCTGCACTTCCCAAGCATTGCAAAAACAGGTGGAGGGAGTCCAATGCATTTTAGAATGCACTGGCCTGGGGGCAATATTACAAATGCCATAAACATCTAATATTCCCTTCATAGATGTCTCTGGCCTTGTGACAAGCGAACTCAGCCTTTGAGCAAGCAGGGAGAAGAAACATAGACAGCATGCTTACAAAATATATTAAGGCTGTTTAGATGAAATACTCCAGTAACTGAGCTGTTCATAGCTGTGAGCAAGATGATTAGATACTGTCAGTTTTAGCAAGGAATTTTTCTTACATTTTTTCCTAGCATAATGCATCCTCGGTGAAATGGCTCTCAAGCAATAGGATTTTCAAAAGGCTTACGCTCAATACGGTGTGATGTGTTTTGACTTTGAAGCAGGTTGTATTAGTTTACACAGATTTGCCTTCGGTGCCCTGAGATATCCCAGTTGTCAGTAAAAAGTGAGTAGGAATCCTTTGTCCGTTCCCTTGCAGTGCATTGCCTCACTGCTAGTGCCTCACAAGCCTCTCTCTTACTTGGCATCAAAACAGGTGCTTAAGATGGTGTGAATATTATTAAAACATTGTTCAGATTACTTGTGAAGCATCCAAACAGGTTGCCAAAGCTTATGGACTTATTTATTTCTTCAAAAAGGGAGGTGCGTGCCCAAATTTGCCTTAATTCTGTACTTTCTGTTACCTTGCAAAAATTCTAACTTGCAATGAGGAATTCTTGTCCTAGAGGACAGTTTCTCTACTGAAACAGATCCTGCACAGTGTGTCCTGCAATCTGCAAGTCCTTCTCTTCCTTCATCCTTCAGTGGCAGGAAGCTCTTCAGCTCTAGGAGAAACTCTACCTCATATCTTTCATGATTTTAAAGCAGATGTTCTTTCTAAATCCCAACTTCCATATATTTGTTGTGAAAACAAATACATTGGGGCAGCAGAAATATGGACTCTTTTGCAGGTGGCTTTGATACTTTCTTGAGTAGAACCACAGAATCAGAGACCAGTAG
Source organism: Gallinula chloropus (assembly GCF_964237585.1). NCBI lineage: Eukaryota > Metazoa > Chordata > Aves > Gruiformes > Rallidae > Gallinula > Gallinula chloropus. The sequence continues at coordinate 36,080,771 of NC_140085.1, read as the reverse complement.
GGGTTGGAAGGGACCTCTGGAGATTATCTAGTCCAACCCCTCTGCTAAAGCAGGGTCACTTAGAGCAGGTAGCAAAGATTGTGTACAGGTGGGCTTTAAATATCTCCAAAGAAGGAGACTCCACAGTCTCTCTGGGCAGCCTGTCTCAGTGCCTTGTCACTCTCACAGCAAAGACTTTTTTTCTTCATATTGAGATGGAACTTCCTGTGTTCCAGATTGTGTTCATTGGCCCTTGTCCTGTCACTAGGCACCATATCCACCCTTTATATATTTGTAAGTATTGATTAGATCCCCTCTCATCCTTCTTTTCTTCAGGTTAAACAGACCCAGCTCTCTCAGCCTTTCCTCATATGAGAGGTGCTGCAGTGCCCTCTTCATCCTCATAGGTGGACGATCTCCAGTAGTTCTTTGTCATTCTTGACCTGAGAAGCCCAGACCTGCACACAATATTCCAGATGAGTCCTTACCAGTGCAGAGTAGAGGGAGAGGATAACCTCCCTCAACCTGGTGGCTACACTCTTCATGAATGTACCTCAGGATACCATTGGTCCTCCTGACCACAAGGGCACACTGCTGGCTCATGGACAATTTATCCACCAGGACTGACATGTTCTTCTCTGCACAGTGGCTTCCCAACTGGTCAACCCCTAACCTGTGCTGGTACCTGGGGTTATTTCTCACCAGGTGCAGGACCCTACACTTGCCCTTGTTGAATTTCATTAAGTTCCTCTCTGTCCAACTATCCAGCCTGTCCAGGTCTCACTGAATGTCTTGGCAGCCTTCTGGTGTGCTGCCCACTCCTTCCAGTTTTGTATCATGCTGAGGGTACCCCCTGTCCCCTTGTCCAGGTCATCAATGAATATGTTGAACAAGACCAGGGCCAGTACTGACTCCTGGGGCACACTGCTAGTTACAGGTCTCCAACTAGACTCTTATCACAACTCTAGAAAGGGCAGAAAAGGGGCTCCCCAGTCTTCTGCTAAAGAACGAGTGTGACTGTCTATGAAGCAGAAGGCATTCCAATGAAGGGATGAAAATTAATGGTGGTTAAACTCTGAGAAGGAAGCTGTAACCTTCACAGAGGCTTTCTTTCCAGCTGTGTTCAAAGGCACTGTAATGACTTCAGAGAACTGCAGTGACTCATTTTAGATGATGACTACATAACTATTCATTTACACTTAATGAATTTATTCCACCAGGTATAGGACAAATTCTAAACAAATAACGCCACTGAATCATACACATCAATAAATTTGAGCACTAAACTGATTCTGGGTAACAAAGGCAATGATAAAGAGAGAGGAAGAAAAGCTGCCTCCAATTAATGAAAATGCCCTTTGTATTTTCTAATAGCTCAAACATTAATTTGAAAATGGCTTTCTCTGCAATAATTTACAGACAAGCACTTCATAATGGGGAAACAATTCAAATTTATGTGCACTTGAACGGTGATGATCTGATTAACTTATTAAATTCTTGTTGATTCTACAGTCCAGATGAAGTGTACCATTCTTCATGGGTTTTCTACCTTGCAGTTTTAAGTTCTCACAATATCAGACTTCAGGCTTCAGTTGCTACTGAAGGTCTTTTCTCTGGAACATTCTCTGATGCAGAGTGGACAGAACCAAGATCCCAAGGATTAATTTCATTTGTCTCTTTCCATTATTTCCAAAAATATGTTGTCTTCCACCTTGGAGGAGCACTTGATTAAATTTAGCACTAGAATTCACATGGTCCTCAGCTGCTGCAAAGTGTAATTGAAATAGTGTGAAATATTAGAGACACAATTCAAGTTAAAGCTGATTCAGTCAGGGGATAGCCATGCTGGATTTAAGTTCAAGAAGCTTAGCTTGAACCCTGTCAAGCTTACTGTCCTTCAAAGGAAGCCAGTTAGCTTTTGAAGCAAGAGGCGATAAAAATTATCCATGGGGAAAGACAAAAGAACAGAGTCAAATCAGTCTGCCAAACCCAGTGTCCAGTGGCTTGAAACAATGGGCAGCAATACAAATTTAGCTGTAACGTGTTTGTCAGTGAGGACCCCAGCTTTAATCGCCATCCCCTTGTAATTTTTGTGCACCCTAGATAATTCCATGGACAGTAAAAAATTGTTCAGGCCTTCAGATGTTATGTAGAAAAGACTGCTGAGATGCCACACACTAGCATAAATTACTGTAAATATAAATACAGTTATGTCCAGCATTCCTTCCACAATAAAAGAAAGGCTCCCTGTGGTTATGCAGTGTGTCACATTCAATAGTGCAACCTGGTACAACTGGTATTGAGTAAACATGAGCACTAAACCAATTAGCCCTTCATTTACCACTCTGCTGCATGGCTAACTTTACCAGTTATTCCCTGCCCTGTTTTGACCTTCATCTTCTCCAGCCTTTCAGGGTGGTATCAGCCGAGTCCACTCTTACTTAGTCAGGACATGGGCCTGAAGTGTTACCTATGCTTTTTCAGGCATGATTTAGGTCTTGTGGCTCTCTCCTGAACACCCTCTTCAAGCAGTAATTGCTGATTAATACTATGCTTGCCCATGTTCAAAAAGACAAAATTATTTAAAAATATTTCAGACTGCCACGGTCAAAACTTAAGCTTCTTCCTCCAAAACAGCCTTAAACCTTTTTCAATATCAGCAAATTCCGGCTAAACCTAGTTTGTTACTGAAGGGGAACACAAACCTTTCTCTTTCAATGAACACTTAGCTTGCTTCTTTAAAATTCAACATTCTAGCTTTTTCTTTTGACTTTATTTACCAGGTAGTGTTATCAAACACATTATTTAGATCTTTAATTTCATTTCCTACTTTAATCATTCTTATAGTTACTGACCCAGAGACTCCAGGACTCCTGCACCCTCAAAAAAACCCAACAACCCCCCAAAAAACCCCACAGTGCACCCAAACACAACCACCACCACCCCTCAAACTAACAAAAAAACCCCCAAACCCCAAGCGTCTCATTCTGGAGAACAGGATCTGAAATCTGGATCAGTCTTTTGCTTAAATACAGTGGAAACTTGGCTTAGGTAGAAAGCTTGAGCCTTTATCCAAGTATAGTTTAAATAAAATGAAGTGTCATTTTGTGACAGAGGCATCTGCAGAGATCCAGTTTAATTTATAAAAGAAGAGTCAGTATCTCTGTTCACTAGGGCTTGTCTGCACAAGGACACCCACAGAAAGTTAGATGCATGAATTAAATTCATAAAGTCAGCATTCAACCATAGTGTATCTTCTAGGATTAAGCCACAGCCAGTTAACAATGTTTTGTTTCTGAGTGAAAGCAGCCACATGGTGGTTTAATGGGCTGTAGCTTACTCATGTTGTCTTCACACCTTTCATTTCAACCTTCCTGACCTCCTCTTGTCAGTTTGCCCATATGTACCTTAAAAAATAGGGCCTTTGTGGCTGAGGCAAAAGAGGATCCTGGCTTTCTTCATTAAAAATTAAAATTCTTGCCATATAAAAAGTGAAATTCCTGCCTGAGCCATATAAAGATTTACTCTGTTTCAGACAGGAAGATTCTTTTAAGTGCACCCTATGAAGCACAGCTAGAAACTGTCTGCACCAAATGAATACAGTAAAGCCAAGTCAGATGCCATGAACACAGACCACTCCTCTGATGTCTCACAAAACCTATGTATAGGGAAAAGTGTGATCCCACCTGTCTAAATACTTCATCACTATTCATGTTCTTCTTGTCAGCCTTGGACCTGGTTAATGATGGCTCTGCTTTTCAGTCTAGGGCTCAGTGGCAGTACACTGTCAGCATGATGCTGAGTTTTGTCTCTATTTTCCTGGCACCAAAGGAAGGCAGGCACCTTTCCTCAATGACTGCACGCACGCCTCTGTGCATGCCCCCCTGCACTGCTAGGAACTCTTGCACAGGAATAGGCCAGCAAAATTTTATCCCTGTCTGTAAGATGTATTGTTGCTTTGCACATGTAAAACATTAAAAAAAAAAACCCAAAACCTAACCCAAAACACATCCCTGCATTTGGAATGGGAAAGCTTTATTTCATCAAATGAGGCTGTTTCTTGGCTTAAATCTTGTAATACAGCTTGCAGCCCAAAGCACTTTTTTATGACCACATTACAGTGTTAAAAAAAACCCCATGGCCTCTGGAAAATACAGTAGCTATGACAGAAGTGCTGTCACAGTCTTAACTGAAGCAGTATAAATGCATAAATGGAAGGGACAAGGTGGAGGCCTTCAGGGCATTCCCCTAAAATAGTCTAAAATAGTTTTGCCCAAGCTGGCAGCCAAGCACCACACAGCCACTTGCTCACTTACTATCCCTGGCAGGATAGGAAAAAGAATCAGAAGAATAAAAGTGATAAAACTCATGGGTTGGGATAAAGACAGTTCACTGGGTAGAGCAAAAGCTGTGCACACAAGCAAAGCAAAACAAGGAATTCATTCCCTGCTTCCCATGGGCAGGCAGAGGTTCATCCATCCCCAGGAAAGCAGGGCTCTGTCATGTGTAATGGTGACTTGGGAAAGCAAACATCATTACTCCAAACATTCCCACATTCCTCCTTCTTGCCCAAGCTGTATATGCTGAGCATGACATCATATGGCATGGGCTATCCCTTTGGTCAGTTGGGGTCAGCTGTCCTGGCCGTGTCCCCTCCCAACTCCTTGTGCACCCCCAGACCCCTCGCTGGTGGGGTGGGGTGAGGAGCAGAACAGGCCTTGGCTCTGTGTAAGCCCTGCTCAGCAGTGATGAAAACATCCCTGTGTTACCAGCACTGTTTCAGCACAATTGCAAACACAGCCCCATAGGAGCTACTATGAAGAACATTAACCCTACCCCAGCCAAAGCCAGCACAAACAGTAACAGCTCTCTACCTATATATTTAAAGTGAATTTCCCCTATTGAGAAACTGCACAGCCAAAATTAGTTCTCATTCCAGCCAAGTGACAGAAGGGCAGCATCCCCTCACCACCTGATTGAAATTATCACACAGAATAGAAGCCAATTTTTGGTTTTCAATCTGTGTTGCAAGCATATATCTCTGTTGTCCCAGAAAACTTTCCATAAAAGCCCCCTGTTCACTTCTTTCCTTGACAGTCCTTGGTGGGTTTTATTTCTGACAGTCAGTGCAGGGCACACACTGTGCTTTCACTGAACACAACACAGCAGCCATGGGGCTGGTGGTGAGCCTGGGACAGGCATCAGTGGTCAATAAATCCATATAACACTTTTGCATAGCTGAATACAGGCCACCAATCTTGCCCTAGTGACTGTAAGCGGTAATTGGTAAAAGAGTAGCTGTACGTATGATTTAAAAACCTGGACAATACTACAGGCCCCTAATTATCATTAAAACACTCCACTATCCCATTAATTTTAATGCTGTGATCAGATTTTGATTAGGCAGATTGCTAAGCCTCCATTATCTAGTAGTGCCGAGGTCTGAGGAACCACCTCTCACACAGCAGAGGGTGTCACCTGCACACAGCCTGGGCGTCATCAGGAGCTAAGGTTGTGTCTGTGGGGTATAAATTAACTGTTGCAGCAGCCTGAATCACTTATTTAGTATTTCAGGAGCCATATGTCAATGTATATCAAAATAGCAATACATCAACAACTGTCGGAGGTGAAGGACATGAGACGAAAATGGGGTAATTTTTCTTAAAAAACAAAATAAAAAATCAGAATTTGGAAACTATCGAGTTACTGATGGGTGGCTTACAGAAGCCGTTGTTTGTAAGCCAGCATTTGTTAAAACCAGTTTTGGTCACCCTGTGGTCTAAGGGAGGGAGAAGGAGACCTGGGTGCAGCACCGAGACCCCTCAGCTCCAGCAGCTTGAGCTGGCCCTCGGTTTGGCCTTGTGCCATGTCATTGAGAGTTAATTAGTTCAGGGTCATTTAAAAAGCGCTCATATGACCAAATGCAGCACATACCTCATCAAAATGAGGGGGATTTACATCAGCCTTACTGTTTGTATGGAGGTTCGCTCTAGCTGTAATGGCAGCTCTGTATTTATAGCCACCCCCAGAAAGGTTTGCTCTGCCATGTACTGCCTGATAAACAACAGAATGAGATTTTGATACCACACGAAACAAAGAAAGAGGGAAAAGAGATGAGGAATGTCACTTGATGGACACTGATAGGTATTTATTCACCATGACCTAATTCACTGGTCGTTTCTGGAGCCCAGGGCAATGAATAACATATTAAGTGATATTAATGTGAAATATGGTTTCTGCTCCAACAGCAATCTTAGGAAATAAACTGCCATTATATGTAAAAACCACACACAACCCTTCCTTTTTTTTTTTCCATACCTCTTCTCACAATTGCAGACTACAGCAATACAGTTAGTTACATTAATTCTAGTATTATTACCAACCTCAAAGCCCAGGACTTTTCTAGTTATCCTGCCAAGCAACCCTGCCCCTCTAATTCCACTTCCTTCTCTTCCTGAGTACCCTTCAGCCCCTTTTTAATGTCTGAATGAAGTAGGAATGCAGCTCACATTTTTATGTCCATCAGCACTTTTAAAGATATTAACCAAAGCTGTTTATCCCCTCTCTGTAGCAAAGCAGAAGCTTGGAAACATCTCGTTATTTCCTAAAATCTAGGAAACAGGAGTGCATGTTCACAGGTGTATTTGATGTAATATTTTATATCAACATGCTCATTTCTTTCATGAGGAAAGCAGTCAGCAGATGAAACTGGTAACCACTAGTAAGAATAAGCAAAAAAATATTCATGAAATACGATACAAAATTGCAGTAATAGTATTTATGGGTTTTTACACACATTCCCATGAAGTATAAATCAGGGTAAGACTGAGATTATACTCCTGCCCCTCTTTAGTGGAGCAAGAAATGCAAATATTCTATACATTAAAATTCATTTCTGGGCACTCTTGGAAACATATGCATCATACAGAGGATTTTTTTTAATTATATGACTGACTGAAAGTAAAAGCATCCATACTAAAGCAAGGGGAAACATGTGCATTAACAGAGGGGAACCTCCCAATCTGCACCAATAAACAAATAAATCCTAACAGTTTAATGCCTGGCAAACAAGAAGGCAACGCTTGCTGCAGTTTTGAGGAGCACAAGCTATGTTCCCAAGGTGTAAAAAAGTTGCAAAACATTGACATTTTAAGTAAAATCTCACTCTGTTTCTTAATTAAGGTATCTTCTTTTTTTTTTTTTTTTTAGCAGTGTTTTTTAATCTGGCAGGCTAAATTAAATCTCTTTGTATCAGCCTTTTAGTGTGGCTGATACAGAAGGGTATCAGCAGGGTGAGCAGTACTCAGCTGGCTTCAGGTAAAGATTGTCTGAATTCATCCCACCTAACTCTGTTTTTCGTATAGGAGCTGCCTGCCCAGAGGTCCCTGTATCCTCAGTGGAGGGAGACAAGCCCCTTCCAACAATGAGGGTGGGTGGTCCTCTCCATCCACTGCATGGTCTCTGCTGGGATCCTGGTCCTTCATGGCACAGCTGGGATAGATCCCCACAGGCAGCTAAGAAGAGACCTGGATGAAGAGTATGGTGTCGTTCTAGGTCCTGACTGGGACCACAGCTAGCTACACCACACTCCCAGAGAGCTTGTGTGAATTGTGGGGTGTGCCACAGGTCCCACCTGTACAGCTATGGGGATCCAGACTGAAATTATGGGATGCAGTTTGTTTAAATTAGAGTAAGGGTACCTAAGACCTGTTTTAACACCAGATCTGTGCCTCACCCATCTACGTGCTCCTTTTGCAAAGCATGTCCCAGCTCATTACCACAAAGTCCTCCGGACATGGAACTATGAGCACCTCACATTGACAGCTCTCAGGAGACAGGTCCCATCACTGTTCAGGCAAAATGCAGTGGTGGTGGCATTTGTCCTTTGCACAGTGGCTTAGTGAGTAGAAAGACAATCTTGAACCTTACCCAAGGCATAAAGGCACTGGATACAACCTTGCAACCAAGACAAGCTACCAAACTAGAAGACATAGGGAAGGTAGATGAAGTGCTAAATACCACATAAGAATAAGGAAACATGAAAAGATTTACTTTTGAGGTTTGAAAAATAACCAAACTAAAAGCAAATCAGTTTAGAACAGTGATTTTTACAGAGACAGAAAATACAAAGAACCTTTGCAAATAATTAAACACTGTAATTGTAGATTACTTATACTTAATAAAGAGAAAGGTTAGGCACCTTGAGAGCTTTACAAGACTGTTCTGTCACTATGTCACAATTGATCGGAATTTAATTGTTCCACTTGAGGATTATTTGCCTCTTCTCCACATGATTATATCCTTTTGGCTCACAAATCAAAAGTAGCTATTAGAAAAAGTTACTAATTTCTTTTAAAAAAAGAGCTTTCTTTTGAATTGTGCCGAGACACTGGTCTTGATTAAATTTATCCTATAATTTATAGAAGATGGCTGTTTTAAGTCTCAGATTTGTTCAATTTATGTATTTCTTACTAAAGGCTAAGAGTTTAATCCATTTCAGAGGCACAAAATGCCTCTTAAATTTTAAAATTAAAAATCTCTTCCTTTCTCAGGTAGGGTAACTTGGTTCTTAGCATACAAGAGGTACCTGTTTAGCTGAAAAGCTGAAAGATGGAAGTGAGATGGATGTCCCTACATAGCTCTACAAATCTTGAACTTGATGTTCAGATTTGGAATCAGCTGCAATCCACATGCCACCTTAGCCTCAGGCACTGACATTCATCATTCGTATTCCAATGGTCACAAAGGGAGCAGGACATCAGCTGTATTGGGTCCTGATCCAAATTCTCCTGACATGCATTATGAATTTTTTGAGGGGTGTGAGTTGCATTGGATAGTTACTCAGTAAAGTAGCAATAAAGTAGTAAGTGAGTAGAAGTAAGCAAAAGACAGTAAAGATAGCAAAGGATGGTGATATAGATTGGTACAGTGAAGGAGGAGATGTGGCAATAGCTTTAATTTTTATATCTTCCCAGTTTAATGCATTTTTCTAAGATTACATTTTCTGCTTTTTGACAATAACAGCATGCATCCTCTAGCTATAGGAGCACATAAACTTGTAATTAGCAGATTCACTTTAGTTTCTGTGCATGTCATGACTGAAAGTGTCCACAAGCATCTTCAAGGGAGATTCAGAAACAAGCCATGACAATAATGAAAGTCTGTCTTCCCTTCAAAGACAGCAGGAGAACTGGAGGGCTTCCTGCTGCATTGTACCAAGAGCAATAGGAATTACTGTACTACTGCTGAGGTTGGACTTAGGAGGATAAAGTACCAAGGTACCAGCCAAATGAATCATAGAATGCGTTAGGTCGGAAGGGACCTTTAACGGTCATCTAGTCCACCCTGCCCTGTGGTAAGCAGGGACATCTTCACTAGATAAGGTTGCTCAGAGCCCCATTGAGCCTGACCTTAAATGTCTTCATTTGGAGATGTAATATTGTGGACTGACCCTACTGGTGCTCTGAGTTTCTTCGGTTTCCAGCTCAGGTTTGGGACCTATTTTGATAGGTGAGCATTGGACTGCATTTGAAACAACCTTGGGATGGAGATAGTCTTACCTGTGGAGTTGTTTTCATCTGGCCATGCAGCGGTACCCTCGCAAAATGTGTGTTCAGCCTTGCAGAAAATTCAAGCTAAATAAATAAATAAATAAAGTTGAAACTTCTCAAAGGCAGTTAGATGTCTGTCTCCTAAATCAAACAAAGGTAGCTTTGATAATAGCTTCAAAATGCTAAAGCAGCAAAGGACGTAACTTCGGAATGCAGCTTTCCAGGTGTCACGATTCCAAGACACTTAAATATCAACAGCTTCTCCTGCATTACAGCACTTTGACTAAAAGTCTGCGTAGGTATATATGTGTGTGCATGTAGTATGTGTATGTTTATTTACATTGCCTTTTATACAAGCATCATTGCATGCCAGGCTTACTGTGGCAAATCCAAGATTCGTATGATCACACAGGAACCTACGACCTCTGCGCTGGCTTGAGAATAGGGCTAGCTTTGTTGCTCTCCACTTCCCCCTGCATTGCTATCACACTTTTTAGCATAATACAAACAGAAATGCTCTTGTGCTTGCCAACTGGTGGCCAGCCATGAGAGCCGATTTAAGCAGTTAGCAAAATCCCCCATCTGGTATCTGGACTTCCAATGTATGTCCCACACATTAGCACAGCTGAGGCTCCAGCTGAGACCCTCACGGCATTTCCACCAGGTGAGCCAAAACACTAAGCCAGGAGGAGCTTTGCTAAACTTGTCTCAGCTGGAAGCTGGTGTCTGCAATATTTTTCAGTGTTATTAAATTAGTTAATTCCATTCATAGATTCAGATGCTATTTTAGAACAGTTTTACTCTTGTCCCCAGGCAACGTGTTTTTTATTATGAGCTATTTTTATATGAATCTTTTTCTGCAAATTCCCTGGAAGGTGGAAAAAAATGGTCTCTGAGCTAAAGGGGTGCTCAGCACCATTCACTGATTTATCAGGTGAATTTGGTATTGCACCTCTTTTCTCTTCCTCAAATCTCATGTTGCTCCCTGAAAGCTTCATGAAAAAGATCAGTGCCTAGGGATCTTAGCACCTGTATTCTTTATCAAATACATTGTGGTGTTAAAGATTTTTGAAGTATCCCCTTTTTTTCAGAAATAATCTTGCTATTGGCTCTGAAGTGATCTTCCTGGATGAAAAGAAATGATGAACACCTGGAATGTGTCCTTGGGTTACCAGACCATCTTCAACCTCATATCTTTATTTGCAATACAGTCTGTAGCCAGGTACTTGTGTTACTTGTAGGCCTATTTCCCCCCATCTGATTTTAAAACAAAAGTAGTGTCAGAGTCTAATTTAAAAGCATTGTCAATAGGAAGGCATAAACACCCTCATTTAGATATAGATATATAGAAAAAACTCTATACTGTGAGGGTAGTGAAACACTGGAACAGGTTTCCTAGAGAAGCTGTGGATAGATGCCCCCTCCCTGGCAGTGTTCAAGGCCAGGTTGGATGGGGCTTTGGGCAACTTTGTCTAATGGACGGTGTCCTTGCCCATGGCAGAGGGGTTGGAACTCGGTGATCTTTAAAGTCCCTTCCAACCCAAACAAGCTTTTGAACCCACTGTGAGGTTTGAGCCTTGTCAAAGGACATGCCAGAGAGATTTGAACTGATGGTTGTGTAGCGTACAGGACCTTGTTAAGCTAATCACTGAGTGAAGACAAAGTTCAGCCCTCATCTTTGTATTTGGTCTGCCTAGCAGTCAAAAGGCTGCCAGCTGTCCATGTACATGGCCAGTCACACCTTGGAGCAAGGTGCAGTGTTTTCCAGCCTCTTGCCTTCCAGCAAGCAAAGCACATTTGGTAGAAGTCATGGGAGACGTCAGCCTCTACGTGCAGATGCAAGGCATGTAGATTTGAAGTAAAGGGTACGCTGAGCAGGTGAAGGTGGTATGACAGATTGGGGTCACAGAACAAAGATAGGTATTGTATAATTATGTACACATTAAAATATACTATGAGGGTGGTCAAACAATGTCACAGGTTGCCCAGAGAGGCTGTGAATTCTCCATCCCTGGAGGCATTCAAAACCCAAGTGGACATGGTCCTGACCAACCTGTTCTACTTGACCCTGCTTGAGCAGAACTAGAGATATCAGGAGAACCCTGAGGTTCTGTGACCCTGTGAAACATAGGATACATGGAAGTCAGCATGACTTATTCAAGTGGGGATGCCAGGAATGTGGCATATGCTGGAGGGTGTGAGGGGGACGGAAGGTAGCTGGGGAAATGTGGGAAGTTATTATCAAGGAGTTGTTAGGGTACTGAGGGGCTCTAAGTAAAATTGAAGGACAGTAAGAGTACCATAGGGACTGCAGTGTTGTCGGGACTTGAAATACTGCAGAGGGGCCATAAAAAGTGTTGGTAGGATTCATAAGACCTTGGGTTTATTACTGGAGAAGGTCAGGATACGGGATCGGCAGAAACATGGCTTGATTAGTTCCACAGCTCCTGAAAGGCTTGCTGTGCTTCACCGTGATTTCAGTTCTTTTCTGCACAATCCCGGCTCCTGGTTTGGGAAGGGGGGGAGGGAGGTTATGTTGTTTGTTGGTCACAGCTTTTTTCTCCTTAATTTTTGCTTTAATGTCCTGCATCTCAGTGAGACCATTTTTCACTTTTTTGAGTTAATTGTAGGCAAGAGGTGGAACCTGCTTACCATGTGTTACTTTATTATGTATTCTTTCTTTCTGTACACTACTCTTTGATACAAATTACTTTGTTGGGCTCTTTTATTGTGGTTACAGGGTGCTAATGTACTTCTAGCATGCCAGAGGAGTCATTCATATCAGAAGAGCTTAGCTTTGATCATGCTTTTCCTGTTATCCTTGTTGATTACCACTATTTGCATATTACTTGATTCCCCAGGTTTGTGATCTGTCGTTTGGTCTGGTTCCATCCTCTCACGTCTCTCCAAGTTCCTTGTTTGCTTTGCTCTGCTTTGGTGCAAGAGATGTTTTGAAAGTAGTTCATTTCAAAGGCAAAGGTTTGTTTTACACATTTGCTTTTTTAACTTTTGGCAGCTCTAATTTATTTCATTATAAACAAGACTTTGATATTCACCAGAGAAACCATGGTGAACTGTTTACTGTTTAATGACAGGTTGAAATAAGAAATATAATCATATGCCAGTGCTTCAGAGAATCATTCCTGAGAAAATCAGGAAAGCAGTTACTTCAGCATCAAGGTCTGGGCAGGTCCAGCTGTGTTCCCACATGAATTGTCTGGACAGATGTAATACTTCTGTCTGGATAGAAGTTTTTTGTCATCTTTCTAAGCTTGTACAGTGATAGCCAATTTTTTAATGGTATTTGGGAGAGTAAAGGTCATTTCATCTACTTGCTTGTGTCTCCTCTGTAAAGACATCCACTATTCTGTTTTGTAATTTCCATGATGCTCCTCCTTTTAACTGCCTATGAACCTCCACATTGTGTAAATGAAGTGCTGCTGCGTGCGAAGTAACAAATATCCAAATATGAGTAAGTAATGGTGCAAGTTCTTTCTCTAAGGTGGCCATCTTCCTTCTAGTCTACTCTTTATTGCTGAGTGGATTCATCCCTTTGACTGTATTAACATTTCTCAAATCTGCTTGCTCTCAGGCGTCCTTCTCTTTGATATTTCACCTTGGGTTGGCTGCGATCATAAACCATGTAAAACTCAGTATCTCCAGAACTGAATGTTCAAGGCTGCCCCTGAAACTATCTCAGCTCCTCTCCAGCACAGTCAGTGACAAGACTTTTTCTCTCTCTTCTCTGTGAGATGACTTATTAGCCTCTCCAATGTCCATTCGTTAATATCAGCCAAAATATCATTGTCATGGCTTCCCATTGCCTCAACTCTGGACCTCTTCTTTCTGCAGTCCCCAAAGTATATCAAATTCCAAATGTTTTATTTCAAGCCCCTATAAAAAGCTTCCAGAAAGTCATAGGCTGTGTGTGCCGTTATAGATTTGTATATAACCTGTGCAAGTGTCAAGCAAATGAGAGTCATGATACAGCTCCCTCTCCTTATTTTCCTCCACATTTTTTCTATGATTTTTGCAAAACTGGCTTCTTACTCCTATGCTTTCTTCCTACTCAGGTGGTTCCCAAAAGTTTACATCAGTAAATACTGAAAGTATGTATTCTGTGTTAATTGAAGATACATTTAAGCTTTTGCACTACCAATTGGCTTAAACTTAACCAGTCTGTAATGTGGGTTATTCCTCTCCCTTCATGGGCATCTTCCTGTGTTCTGAGAGTCCCGCAGATCTACAATGTCTTCCCAGACTGTCAGCACAATTTCTCTGTGAGATTTTACACGATGGTCCCATGTTATTAAACATTTTGAATCAGTGCCAGGCCACAAATCCTACTGCCTTCTACATATCATTGGTGGAGATAATGAGGGCACTGAATCAGTTTTAATTTGCCAGACATGCTTTGTGCATGGACACACTGTCCCCTTTTTTGGGGCTGATTACCATTTTAAACATGACGTTTGCTTTACAAGAAAAGGAGGAAATACTCAGTGCATTCCACAAAACTAGGAGTGGAAAGAATTTAAATATTTATGGAGATATATATATATATGCATATAGTAGATATGTATATTGTTTATATGTGTGTAAATACACATGAACATACACACACACAGAGACCAAGAATATATGCAGGAATCTTTAAATAATCCTATTTATGGATGCAAAGTGACCCTTTGAAGCAGAAAATGCCAGCTTACTTGTTTATACTTATAGGGCACTCACATGAAATAGAACGTGGAGCCATAAATCCTATTATTAGAGAGTTTCACTCTGCTTTTGTTATTTCTGCAATTTTGGAGGCTTTCTCCTGAGCCAGCGGGGTATCATTTCATAATGATACAATAATATCTTTCCTCGAGCATGAAGTACCCCGTGTTCATTTTTGCAGCTTGCTTTCTGCTGGAATCAGGTAGAATAAAGAACCTGGTGCCTTTGTCTTTAGAAAATGCTCACAGTGCACGCAGTGAAGCTCAGCGTTTTCCGAAGCTACGCAGGCCTTATCTTTCCTGGTGTGGCAGTTTAACATTTTGTTGTGAGAAACAAAGTCTTTCCCTGGAGCCAGAGACTAGGCCTGAGAGTGTAATCTCAGTACCAAGCTAAGCTGAACAAGTGATTTAACACCTTTTGACTCACTTATATTACTAACACCTGAATAAAACATGCTTAATTGTTTCTGAAATGGAATGCCTTGCTGCCCGTTTTTCTCAATTTGGATGACTCCTGCACATCATCAAATGCTTGGGGAAAAAAAAGAGAAAAACTAGGATTTTCTTATATTGTAAATGGTTTATGTAAGTAGTTTCTTATTATAACTGAGATGCGGTCATAACATTGAGACAAATTTATCAAAATAATTTACTGGTTTGGAAGAAGTGTTTACTAGTCATATGAGATGATAGTTTTCCAGGAACAATATGACTCCTTTTCAGAGCAGTTTTGCAATATGAATTTTGAAGTTACAAATATCAAACATGCTAACGTGATCCTGCATCTCTTCAATCAGAATAAAAAATACAGATTTCTTTGAGAAGCTGGGGTCTCTATCATCTCTTTTGGAGAACAAGTAAGTCTCTGGAGCTGGGGGAGAAATCATGAGAAAAAAATAAAAGGGGTGGGGAATATAGAAAAGGAAATTGGAGTCGGGCATGGGGCAGATTAAGGAGAGTCTGTTGACTAGGAGCTTCAATTTGCAATGCAAAGTCTGTATTTCCAGAGAAAACTTATTAGACTTATACCCATATACAAACAGATTGAAAAATTGTAATTGTGTTTTCTGGTCCTGAGTGTCTCCCATAACGTGGTATTGTGCAACTGAAACTGCCGCCGTCTTCATGCTTATCATCCCAGTTTGTTTGTGAAAACTGCAGCATCAGCACTTTGCAAGATTAGGTCATGAGATGTGAAAATTGTTGCTTCATTTCAACAATTTTACTACTTTTTTTTTATATATAATCTAATAGTGTGTTATAGCATTCCCTGTTGAGTAAGCACAAAAGTTTGCCGTTCCCCTGCTTTCTGTATTTTTCTGTACCTGGTATGCAAGCAAAATCCGTGAATTTTACTAGTTCTTAATAAATACTCAGCAGTGATACGAAGCAGCAGGGGAGATGCAAAAGGAATAATAATTCTATTAAATGAAAAAGAGTAGGATTAAGCCAGTTCATTTATGTTCAGGAAGGAGAAGGAATATGCTTACACATGATAAAAATAAACTGATGAAATTTCTAATATTTATAGAATATTTCTCCAAAGTCATTTCAATGTGAATAGCAAATTGCCTTTAATCTTCCCATCTGAGCCAGGCTTACCTTCAAGTCTGCACTCTCACCCCATTTCTTTTGTGGGACCTCCTCCCAGTTTCTGCAGGGAAGAGACGGCAGGGAATTAAGGGGCTCTCCCACCCTTGTGTCTGGAAAGATGCCAATACAAATGACTTACTCCCTAGCCAAGTTCATTATGTTTCTGGAGCTACAGTAGGGAAGCATTTCTCAGAAAAATACTGCTTTAAGGGAGAGCTGCATGCTGCAGGCATGACCCTGAACAGGCCTGTGGGCCAAACAGCAAACACCGCTCTTCGGAGATCGCTCACCAGAGGATCCCTGCATGGCTGCGCTGGGGAACCACTGGATGCAGTGTAAAGATTCGCCTTCCATCCACAGCTTAACAGTAAAGAATAATGTCTCACTCCCTGTCAAGCAGAAACAGTTGCCAGTTGTCTGAATACCAGTGTTGCTGCTGTCGGTTTATTTTCGGGGAGCTAGTTCACTGCAAAGGGATTCAGTCCACAGTTATTGATAGGATTAGCAGAGTGCTGCAGCAAGCCCCTAAGAAGAGGCTAGATATTTGGGATCCAGAGCTCCCATTGTAGCCATTGCCCTCTCTTCTGCCATTACGTCAGATGCTGATGGTTGGATGATTTGATGATCAGAGTTGCTATTTCCTCACCAATGCATAAACTGAGCTGTGATAGGATGGAAACAAACCTGTGTAGGGGAGTAGGTTTTACCACAGGGAATTAAAAAAACCCATAAAAGAAAGAGTTGGAGACAGGAATAGGGGAGGAGGAAGATAAATTGCAGTTGAGCTTGGTGCATCTTACAAAGGACCATAGGGTGTTGCAGCCACTCCTCACATTGTGCAACAGGTCTACAGTTGATGAAAAGACATCTCTTCCCTCAGGCAAATTTGGTCCATGGAGTTAAATGGAGGTCACCTTCCAGATTCCACCTTTGGAGAAATTCCTCAGTGACAGAAAGGAAATCTGGCATGCAGCAGGGGACAGTGTTTTGTGGGATTATATCATCGTTTATAGAACAAAAATGTTGTTTGGCTCACAGAAAGTCATACAGATGCCTCTGGTGTGGCATCTGATTCTAAACGTGGGAACATCCTCTGCAGCTGGCTACCCATGCAAAACTGCACTCTCCTCACATGCCTGAATGAGGCACATGGAATCAGAGTCCACTGCAAACTAAGGTAATAAATTAAACTGGTCTTTTAGCATCAGACTAATACACTCCTGAGCAGTGAGGTCACTGTGGTCTGTCAGTTGCTGCACACTCAGATCTCCTTTCTGTGCCTTAGTGCCTCACTTTAGCTTCCTTAGTGCTACATCACTGTTGGTCTCTTCAAGGAACAAAAGGATAAGATTCACTCTTTTTGGCTGTTAATCCCCCTAAATGTAGCAAAAGAAATAACTGTGCTGAAACATGAGAACTGTCCACCCATATACAGTTATGGGAGCTGTCACTGGTTATGCTTACATCATAGTTTGCATCTCTCCTCTATTTTAACTTCTATAATTGCTTCAGCCTCTGTCATCAGTCTCTCATGGCTCATTTCTGTGTGGCATTCCTTTGCTCTGCAAATAGCTTGCTAAATGGAGGGGTATGGGTCCAGCACCCTGTTGGGCTCTTCCAATGCCGACACCTGAAGTTGCCAAGGCTGAGCTCCTGGGAGGTTGTGAAGACATCCACCCGCTATGCCTTTTAAGTGGGCAGGAGTTACATCAAACAGGCAGGCGATCCCGCTGGACTGTGCTTGCCAGCTGTCCAGAGCTCCTTCTAGTTGGGCTGCGCTGCTAACTTACAGAGCTGAACAAGGTGTGGGAATAGATGGGGATGACCTGTGGCAAGGGCAATTCACTCTTTCAGTCAGGGATAGGGAAGACAAAACACAGAACACAGCATGCTGCGTATTTACGCTCCTAGAATACATAATTTGTCAAAATCATGTTCTTTTTAATACCTGATTAAGCTTCCTTGCCAGCCTAAGGCAACGGTAGTTTTTGTGGTTAATTGGGACCTCTTGTGCCAGGGTAACTCCTCCTGTCCAGCAGCTCCACTCTCCCACATAAATGGGGAGTGGAAAAAGCAGCCTGATTTTAAGGCAGTTATTTTTATGGGATATCCCTGCTCTCTTCTGGAAGAAAAGTGTGAAATATCCAGTGTGCTGTGACTTTAGAGATTATTTAGGCATCCTATGGAGATGACTTATGGAAAAACATGCGTCAGTAACTAACGTATAGGGAGCAGACCCAAATTTGAGTTGGAGTGCAAGGAAAGAGGAGTTGAAAAAGAAGGTGAAACAATGCAAACCCACTCTGGTTCAATCTTCTGCGTTCAAACAAAAGCACAATTTTTAGATCTGCGTTTCGTAGTTTAAATCTGATGACCTTTAATTCTCACTTTCAATCTATAAAGCAATGTGAAATCCATATTTCAGGTAAATACGTGACTTTGTGCCAGAGTCAACTTGGGAAGCTAGAGACCAAGGATGTGGCAAGGGATAGTCTGTTAAACAACATTGTTGTATGAAGGACATTCCCTTTAATACAAATATTTCACCTCTTGATATTTACTGTGAAGGCTGTGGTTGTGAATTCCTTCTCTTTGTGCATGGGCTTTTTTTGCTGTTCACATTTTCATTTTCCTATTAAAATTCACATCACACCGGAGTTCGGTTCTATTTAAAAAAAAATGAAAAAAAAGAGAAATCCCACAATATTCTTTATCTGATACATTTTTGTGCACAGTTCTGGTAGGACTTATCTCACCTCCATTGATATTGTTAAAGTTTTACACCAAGCCTTCACACTGTTCTGCTTTTGTGTAATCTTTAGAGTAATAGGGCTAATTCAATAATATTCACGCTGCCAAGTGAAGAAGCCCATAAGGTAAAACTCAATTACCTTTTCTATTCCTTTTCTCAGTTGCTCTTCTGCTGTGCTCAGTCTTTTATCTTTTTCACTGTAAACAGGTAGCTTATTTAAATTTAATAGACACCACTGCCTTCCTCATTTCTTTTTTTCCCCTTGAACCTTCTAGTCACTCTCATGAGATGCTTATTCACCTTTGTGTAATACCATAGTAATAGTAATACAGGAACAAAATGTAATGATTGCATGCAAGCTACAGTGAAGGCCTAATGAACACTGTGTTTATGAAGAATGTCACTTGGATTCCTAACTGCACTTCGGTAAATTATACAAATTAAATATTCATTACTTTGTACTTCATTAGTTCACATTTGGAACACTTTTTCTTCATTATAATAGCCTGGGGTAAAGGTTTTTTTAATATGGTTTGTTCTGTTATTTTTCAGAAACTGTTTAGTTACAATGTTAGAGGAAAGTTGTATTTATTCCACAACAGCCCAGAACATCCATGTATTCCAGAGATCGAGTATTTTCTCCTGCAAGAATATTATGTAGGTTTACTAATTGTTCAGAGTTCTTATTTCAATAACCAAACTAAATATTTAAACTGATTTTCACAGTAAGTTTGCTTACTGATTGTATCCCAGCTCAGAACGAGTTGCAGTTTCATTAGCACCAGCAATACCTGACGAATGGTGAAGCATAAAGCATCTGTTCTGCACGGTCGCCTTGCACTGCTCGCTGCTGGTGCTGGTTGCAATAGCTTTGAGTGGGTTTGTTCAGTGCAGGAGGCAGATGCTGCTCAGCAACCTTGAGAAAGTGGAAGAGGTTACAAGGCAGGTGGTGGGTGGGGGTCCAGTGGCCCTAGTCCTCCCTTTGGGAAGGTGGCCATGGGATTGTCTCTGCCCTGCAAGACCCTGGCCAGCACACAGTTCTTCTTGTTGCTATTTGAAACATTGGAAGGATGTTAACGGAATGACATCCTTTGAAAGGTTTAGTGCCTCTAATTTGCTTTCCTCAAGTGGACCTCCAACCTCAGACACAGTATCTGAGGATGCAGTCCATCTCCAGACAGATACTGAGTATCCTCAGAAGCTGTGCAACACTTTAAGGCAGAAAAGCATTTTCTGATGGTGTGTGGGCAAAAAGCCGTGTCAAACCTTGTTATTTAGACTTGAAACTAGGGGAGATGGCAATTTTGGCTAAATTTTAGTCACTTTACAGGGTGGGGGCTCATTAAAATATAATCTAGAGTGAGTTTGGTTTTAGCTTGTTGGTTTTCGGAAAGCACGCGGTGGATAGATATAGAGATCCCATATCTGGTGATTAGTAACTGCACAAAGAGAAATCATTTTCTCTGTAAGTCAGCTGTCATATTGCTCTTTTCCAGAAGAAATAGTCTTTTAATTCTCTTTTTAAGTAGTCCTCACAGCAGGATGTGCTTGTGCAGGTGACAAATTGGTGGGGATGTGCTTGTGCTGGCCTGCCCCTACCCAATCAATAAGGCTGTGGAGTGCTGAGCGGCACAGGTTGGATGCTTAAGACCCCATGTAGTCAAACAGGTGTTAAGCAGAGCTGATGGTGGACTGGGGAGGTCTTTGTGAATCCAGGGTTGAAAACCATGGTCCATGTGACTCTTCTGAAGTTCCCCAGGGAAACCATGGAAGAACCAGGAAGAATTAGTGTCTTATGATTTCTTTTCCTCTCCATCAACACAACTTTTTCTCCACTCATCTGCCAAAACACTATGTTGAAATAACGTAGGATGCAGTAATATACCTGTGTTTAAATGAGGCTGTGGCGGCTTTAGGTCCTCATCCTTCCCCAGCCAGTGGGTATCACGTAGATTTTGGCAAGCCAGCTATTCTTGTTGTGCCTCTGGCAATGCAATTGAAAAACTGGGGAGAGAATAGGACTTTGCAGAAAAGAAACAGGTGCATCTGTACTGGGTTAATAAATCAGAAACAGGGAAACATTAAATCTGAACAGTGTCCAGCTCTCTGTGTGCCTGCATTTTGCTGCATACTAATTCTCTCTTTTGTGAGAACCACATGAAACACAGATCAAGTTCTACCTCAGACTCTGCATGAAAATCAAATCGCTTGTGGACGTTGTTCTATACACCGAGAGCAGACATCTCTGGACCATGTTTAGAGCTTGTGGCATGTCATGGAAGAAATACAAGTCAAGGTAAGAAACCTTATTACAAGTCACTGTCTCTTATAAAGGTTTATTAAAAGCACAAATAAATAAGCACCGCTTGAAAAGCTTAAGACAATACCCAAATACGGATCAGAAGAGATGCATGCTTAGCCCTTGCATGCTTTATTAAGCAGCTGTGTTGACCACCACATAGTTGTTTCCATTTTAGCTGCCCAGATTGTTTTGTTAGGACTGATCCCACTAGTAGCTTCTTAAGCTTCTTGCAAAATGTTTATTTTGAAAGACATGTTAGTCTATTGTTGGTATCCTTTCCAATTCTACACACAGATGCAGGCCTGCAGCCTAGGCAGAGAGAGCTCCCTCACCAGTCAGGAAATTCATTTCGTCATGCTCTGTGTCCTATGCCTTAATGGACTGTAGCACTGTCTTGTTCCTGATTTCCTCCTCCTAGAATTTTCACCCTCAGGACTAATGCATATTATGTCATTCACTGAATAACTTCAATGCAACTCTCTCCAAAATATGTCTATATTGGTCCCCAGTTAAGTGCTGTGCATCGGTTCGCAGTCATGCACATCTGTGTGTGCTTACAGGGGTGAGGACTCTGGCACACATTTTCCTCTGAATTGTGTCCACATTTACCCCCCAACAGCCCTACGTAGTTTGTTCTGATTTGGAGACCGTAGGCTGATTTCCAGGAATATCGTTAAGGGGTTCTTGTCTCTCTGGTGGAGTGAACAAGGATGACCATATAGACATGCTCCAGGTTCACTGTTCTTTACTTGAGGAAGATATGGCAAGAACAACATGTGCACAGATTTTTCATGGGTTTCCAAAATGTACTTCTCAACTCAGCTCTTCTCACAGTACTGAAGAGCAGTACTTCTCTCTTGCTTCAGCCTAAGGGCTCCCTTTCACTCAATGTCTCTCATCTGTTGTGTCCTCCAGTGTCCTGACCATGTTCCCTTGAGGCTCTTTGGGAAGTACATTCACTTGAAGTGAGAAGATGGCTTGCTTTACGTCCACTGGTGCCACAGGACTCGTCTATGTCATAGTATGTTGAACACAGATTTCCCAAAAAAGCAGTGGCTAGTTCTGAACTCTGAATAAATGTGACCAAACACCACTTATGAAGATGGCTTCACTAATGAAAGTAAAAAGATTGTATGTTTAATGCAAGAAACACATAGAAACTATGCTTCTAAGCATAGTGTGCAAATTAGCAGGGTCCCAATGTGTAAATAAGAACATCTGATGACACAGACATTAACATACAAAATTAATATCTTCTGCAAGGCATTTACACAGCTTGAGGCAAAACTCAGGATGGTTAACGAACCCCCTTGTGTGTATTATCCAACAAGAAGACCTGTGTCATCAAATATTTTTATTATTAGCTGAGATTGCCTGTGCTCTAGAATGGAGCTGTAATTGAGAGCTCCAGTTGTGATTCCTATAGCAGGCTCTCCAAATAAAACAAAAGCCTAAAACAAAGGAGCATTTTTGATAGAGTAAATCATAAACCTGACAGATCTAATACTATAGTTATAGCTCATCCCAGCCATGCACGGCAATATCAATTCTGTGCTTATTTCACTACGCTTTTAACATGTTTGAAAATGATGGGGCCTAGGATAGACCTTGTACTTTGTCATGAGCATTCAAGGGAGATGGGAATAATTTGTGAGTAGCAGACACAATGCTGCAAAATGGCACGGCACTGTGAGCTGGAAGGGTTTCACTGTATTTTTTATTGAATGTCCTTGCATTCCTAATCATCAAATAAATAAATAAATATCATCAATAGTGCAGACCCATTTCAGGATGCAGCAGCATAAAAAATAGTGCAATGGTTTATAGCCATCTCATTGGTGACAGCTCATTTTACTGAAAAAGGGCAGAGCATCCTAGCTTCCTGCATATGGCTTGTCCTTGAAGAATGGTAATAGTTTCATCTTCAGTTTCGGGTAGTTTTGAGACCCCAGTAACAGGCAGCTTTGTCACTCTTTGCAGTAAATGGGAAGGAGATAGGAGAGAAGAAATTCACCTACCCAAACACCCAAGGCTGATGTTGTTCAGGAAGGTCTCAATGTTGGGGAGGAGAAAGTTATTTAAAAAAAAAGGCAACACATGATTAAATAGTCTGAAAATGACCTGTGATATTTGGTGTTGGGAGGTGCAGGAAGATTTAAAAGAATGAAGACAGAAGGGTACAACCCCAAAAGGACTTAGGAGAGGCAGCATGCCAAGTGCCACCTCCAGGGTATGTACTCAGGTGCTGATGACAGGTCTCACCTCCTCACAGGTGACCAGCAACATGCAACTGAGTCTTGCTGGCATTCATGACATCTAAAACACTGCATGGGACTTGCCTAACTTAGCAAATAGATGCACAAAAGACAAGGTGCCTCTTAACCCTGACCTCTGAGGTGCCGGTGCTTTGGAGTGGAGAGGGTGGTCAGGCACTGGAACAGGCTCCCCAGGGAAGTGGTCACAGCACAGAGCTTGGCTCAGTTCAAGAAGTGTCTGGACGATGCTCTCAGTCCCATGCTCTGACTTGGCTGGCCCTGTGTGGAGCTAGCAGTTGGCCTCAATGATCCTTATGGGTCCCTTCCAACTCAGGAGATTCTATGATCAGAGAAATGCCTTTGGTCTCTGCTGAGCCTTCTCCTTGAACATGCACCTGTGCCACCCTTGTCCTACAAACTCCAGGTGGTGGAAGTGGTTGCCTTTCCTCATGCAATAGCTCAGGTCTTGCACCCACCCGGAGGAAAAGCGTGAGACCAAACTGCAATCTTTCTGCTGCTGAAATTTTCCCATCACCCAAACCGTATGCTAATCACTTGCAATGGGAGATATAGACATGGTAGCTCACCTCAGAGAGAAAGAGACCTAAGCTCCAGGCCAGTGCTTGCAGGGCACTGGAAGACATTGTATCCCCTGGCTGATGAGCAGCCCTCAGGAGGTAGGTAATCCGACTGTCCTTCTGCCTCTGCCACCAGCACACGGCTGAGTGTGCCACGCTGAAAGCGCAGCCCTGAAACCAACAGTGGGCATTTCCCCATTGACCAAGAAAAACTCACAACATTAGTAGCAAAGCTGTGAGAGGTTCTACATGTACAAATTGCATGAATAATTTATGAAGAAAAAGTTTAGGGAACTGAATGCAGGGTTACTGCTGTCTCGCTGTATTATATGGCTCTCTAACAAATGCAAAATGGAAATGCAGATATGGATCTACAAAGTTGTAAATACTGTGCTGCAGTCTTTCTGCACTCATAGACATCATGGAAAGATCTCAGTGCTTTTAGGCTGAATTTTATTTTGTTTCCTGAGCCTACGACAACTACTTATAATACCGAGTAAAATAACACTGCAGTTATACTATTCCACACACGGAACAAATAAAACATAGTATTTATTCTTCTGTTTTTGCAAGCCCTTCTGACTCAGATTCTTGTAAAGTAATGATGGATCTCCCCATTTTTTTTAATTTCTCTTCACTCCTGAAAAGATATTTCAAAGCCATAAATTAGATGAGGCCAGGGACAGATTTGTAATATCTCATCTTTTCCTGGAAACAATAAGAAATCAGATAAGTCCTTCAAGCAGAGTGCATTAAAGGTGACAGAACAGAGATCCGGCAGAGACCTCATCAAACACAGACAATATTCAGCATTAATTCAGTGTCCATTTTGATTCGCTGCAGTCAGATAGGAAATGAGGCGTGAGTGACAACTTTATTTAGTAAGTCATAGGCTGCTGAAAATTTTATGAAATGATGCAACATACATGCAAAACAGCCGGGCTTTTTTATTAGCAATGCTTGATAAGATACAGTGAGAATGTGAGTAATTCTCATTAGCTATTTGTCAATAAAAGGCATGGAAAATAAATTAGATTAAAACCCTGCTCTGCATAATACTGCCTTTGTGTTTGCAGAAGAAACCTTATCACAATACCTTTTAATAATGCGGAGCATCTATTGCAGCGTTTGTTGTTTTACCCCATTATGCCAGGAATACTAATTGTTCACTTCATTTTGTCTTCAGCCAAAGTTCCCATTTGTGATTTAGAGCGTTATCCTTTCCAATGTTCTTACATCAGTGGTGCTTATGAAACATCTGGCGGTTTTATTGCCGTGGACAGTATTTAAACCAAAGGTG
Source organism: Gallinula chloropus (assembly GCF_964237585.1). NCBI lineage: Eukaryota > Metazoa > Chordata > Aves > Gruiformes > Rallidae > Gallinula > Gallinula chloropus. Next base: position 36,055,740 of record NC_140085.1, on the reverse strand, counting down.
CGTTTCCAGATACAGACTCCCAACTTCTTTCAGAAAAGCTGGCGCGTGTGCAACGGCTTGTATCCTGCGCAAGGACAATCCTATTGTACCCACCCCTGAATTAAAACCAGCAGAGAGCCAGAGATAAAAAAGAGGTGAGGAGAGTGCACAGCCCTAGGGCACTATAATGAATATCATTCTTACAGAAGGTGTCATTACTGCTGGCATTTGAGATTGAAAATAGAAAAAGTTATATTAAACCTCTCTCATAATAATAGTAATAGCAATCCTGTAGAATAATTTTAAAATTAACCTTATTAGTAAACTCATCTAGGTTTAGCCCTTTCCATGACTCCCAGCAGAGGAATTCTTCAGAGGGCTAATGCCAGCTATGTGTTTCCTCGCCTTCTGACAGCTTTCCTTGAACTCTACATGGAAATCAGTTTACCTCCTCATTCTTTGTACAAGCGGCAGCTTTTACATGGAAATATTCCTTTATGCAGAAGCCAATTAAAGGGCTGGCAAACTCTTTCCAGATATTAAAGCTGCTTATTCCAAAGCACCGAACACTGGGGCCAACTACAGAGGGAAAAAGCCCCACCAATTTTCTATTCCCAATTTAGAAGCAAACCCATCCTCATGCAAGATACTTGTAAGCAGCAAAAGGAAGACACCATAGTTAAATATAGAAGAATAATAATTTTCTTTGGCTTTCTGTAGTAGCACGCAAATATCTGTGAGTAATGCCCCAATGCTACCAGTGAGCAGGGCACTTAATAAAACCCAAACAACTGTCACATGTAGGTTATAAGGTCATTTCTCACATATAAGATAAACTGGAAATCCATCCAAAGGATGGAATGTGAGAAAGCGTTATGAAGTTTACTGGAAAATAAAAAATGAGTTTCACATGTTATTTTATTTCTCAAGGGCATTTTGATAAGCATATGCATACACTGCCAATTCACAGTTTATCCAGAAAAAAAGGGAAGAAATCTGGATTTTAAAAAGCGAGTGTCTTTTAACAGCATGTTATATTGTTGTTGATTATACATAAACAATTTTAAAAAATGTACAGTTATGTAATGATGCCATTGCGGTGCATTTCAGAGCTTTTTTCCTGATTATATTTGAAATACTATCGCTATGTGCTGGTACTGTCTCACGGAAGGTAAAAATGAAACACAGAGCTCAAGGTCAAAGGCCATAACAATTTGACTCTGGTTCCCTAAATGAAGCATCGAAGCCCAAGCCCAGTGCAATAACTAGGTAGCTGTGTACTGAGGGTAACGTTGTCCTGCAGCTCTGCATGTGGCTGCCGCTCTTTGAGAGCCAGTGGAACCTGCAGCAGTTCAGCATCTCTGAAAATCAAAATTTCCTCATTCACCCTTTAGGCAATCAGATTCAAGCTTCTTGTTTTAAATTAGACTCTTAGCATTTACTGGGGGGTGGGGGGTGGCTGCACGAGGCAAGAGCAGCAAGCCCACTGCTTTAACCGTGACTGGAGGGCGCGCAGACCAGCCTCCATGCTGAGGCTCCCTCTGTACGCATCTTCCCAGGGGCTGCCTTTGACTTCTGATGACCTAGATTGTAATGGCACTGCCCTGCTGGTAGCTGCCACCACCCAGCTGCACAGATGAAGCAAATTTTTCACCAAACATGTTGGCTTCCTAATCACTCTTGCCCACCATGGGAAGTGTTGCCCCTGTTCATGATAAAGGCAAATATAGCTTGAGGCCTGGCTGCCTCAGATCCCACCTTCCACCTCATGATCTTCCATGGCAACTGGGGTCATGTGGAGTGCTGGCGCTAGAAATCCTCATATTTCAGTGACTCTTCTGCAGCAAGAGGCCCCCTTGTGTTTAGAGACAATGTGAATTCAGGCGCCTTTCCAGCAAGTGGGATGTGGGATGTTTCCTTTCTCCAAGACAAGGAGGGGATGTTGGCAGGGATCTCCATTCCAATCGTCTTTCCATTTTTTGCCTTTGAAAAGAGACCGATCTGTGCGGATTAAATTGCACCAAGATCAGTCAATAGGGCACCTTTTGTGAATCTAAAAATAAATAAAACTAAAATTGCTTTTGAGAAGGCTATCAGAGCTCCAGACATGCATAGATCCAGTTCTAAATAACATGCGGCATGAAGTTCTGCACCACTGGTTTGAATCTTCTCAGAGGAGAGAGAGGAAGACCATTTTAACACGGTGCACTTGTTCTGCAGCCTGGTGTAACCAAGCTGTCCCTGATACACGTCTGCTGGGCTCTTCTCCACACACTTCCAACTGAGGGCCGCTGAAAACCCTGCTGCTGTATACCACCTCGCTGTGGGAGGCCGTGTAGTGCAGAATTCAACAAAGCAAAAGGTTTTTCTGGAGAAAGACTGATGCAGCAGCCCTAAAATTTGGCTCTGCTTGAGGTATGCCATTGGAGAGGGAGGAGCCCTCACACTTCACTGCCCTTGAGTTCCTGTTCACCCAGCTGCGCAAGGAAGGCAGATGTCCATGGGAAAGCCAACTTCCTTGTAGGCTGAGAAAGTACAATGTGACAAAACTTCCCAAGCATAACTTCAGCATGTAATATCTTCAGGGGTGCAAGGAACAGAGAGAGAAAAAAAAGGGGATATACAAGCGTGAAGAGGCAGAGACCCATTCCTGCAAACCCTTGGCCCCACACCTTTCTACAGTGGCTCCGTGCCCTACACTGTTAATACCTGTAAAGACCTGGAGTGGGAAGAAAAAAGGAATAATCAGGACATTTCAGCACCAAACCATTTCAGACACCCACATAAAATGCACATTGTGAATCATTGCTTGGATGAGTAAAGAGATCTCGCCGTGGTCTCCAAGACCAACAGGGCAGAACAAGAACTTCCTGCACCCTTGGGAGCTCCCGTTTTGATTAAACATCTAAGCAATTTCCCAAAAGACTATTACGCTCAATCAATATGACATCGCTTCAGCTAACGAAATTCTTTTAACATCCAACATCCTTTGAATCACGGATTAGAGAGGGCAGGTTAGTTCAGATTCTGAACTACATTTTAAATTACATAATTATCTAGTAACATCACTGTATATATTAAAGCATCTCTTTTCAATGGAAACACCCAATGTTCTTGAATTTCTATGTTAAAAACTGTAAGTCAGTAAAAACCTGAGTATTTTAATATTTTGAACTATTTTGAAAGCTTGAAGGAGCTTTCAGTCTTGTTAATGTCATTCAAAGTCAACTGCATATTCTTTAACATAGGAAAATAAATGAATATACCGTATAATTATTGCTGACATCTAAAGATCTTGAAGTTAAGACAGCCAAAAGCATAAGTACTTACATATCTGTATGTATTGCTGGATTGTGGATGTTTCATTGCAGTAAAATATTTTTCTATCATACAGAACATATATTTCATTATTTAGGACATATTTCTGAAGGAAAATTGATGATGGCAAATTAATAAATGTCCCAGCCTTGATTTTCCATGTCTATATTTAAAAAAAAAAAAAAAAAAGCTTAGATGTTGGGTTTTTTAACCATACTAAGTGCTCACATATTTAATATTTTTATTCCTTGTGTGACAGTTAAAGTGTTGTCACATGCTGGAATGTGTTAGATATTATACTGTTAGAATATTGTCAAAATTCCACAAAAAGTCTCATGCAAAACTCTGATATGTGAAATACTTTTAGGATTGTATCCTACCACAGTTATATTTACAAATGCATTTAGTCCAAGTCTCCCACAGCTAATCTTAGCATTGAAACCAGGAGGATTGACTGAGGTGCTATTTTTCTATAAAACTGAAATATTTGGGACTAGCATTTTTGGAATAAAAGCTTTAAAAGCCTCAGGGAATTGGTTTTTGCTTGTTTTGTTGGCTTTTTTTTAGGGGGATGATGTTCTTAAAAAGGGAAAACAAACAGAGAAGACAATGAAGTTGAGTTCTGCAAGCGCAGTGGGTATAGGCATCAGAAGACCATTTCCCATCACAGTGTTTATATTGTGTCACTGTTCCTCACGACCCCTTTTCCATCCATCACAGCCACCTGCCTTGTGTTCACTGACACCTGCTAATTATTCACTGCTTCTTTCAAGCATGCATCAGAATTCCTGTTTCTTACAAAAACATATTCACTGAGCCTTCGTGAATGCAATCAAAATCCTTACACTGTCAAATGAAACATACAATGATGTTACTAAGTATCTAACCCTTCTTGTACATTCATACAACATATGTTGTTGCACATTGTATGCACTATGCTGGCAGCTAATGAACTGCCATGAGGGAGGGAAATAAAAGGACCTTTATCTCAAAATCATGATGTCTGTGTTCTTTATCTCAAAACTGTGATGTCTGCATTTAAATTTCAGGAACTTTTCAGATGAGGTTGAGGACCAGGAATATTTGTCCCTATGCCTTACTTTTCAGCTGTGTGTACTCAGTAAAATAAGCTTTATTCAGCTTTTTTTGTAAAATGTATATTTTAGAATGTTATAAAAAAAGAAAATATTCTCCACACCTGTGTTACACAGTGTAAGCCATGGTCTTCCAGCATTTTGTATTACAGTTTCAGCCTCTAAACATGTTCTGAGATGAAATATAGGACATAAATCAGATTGGGATCCAGGTCTACTTTACATATTTGGAAGAACTGTAGAGAAAATGTTAGGAATTGAAGGGCTGATCTGACAACTCTTTTGGGGAAGGTCCCTGAAGAGGTGGAGGAAAAGGAAGAGGAAAACTCTTAGATGTCTAAATCAAAGGGATTTTGCTGCCTGAAAAAAAGTAAGCATGAGCATACAGATTTTTTTTTAATGAATTAAAATGACTAGAATATCCACTGCAAGAAGAACTGACTTGATCATGATATCATTGAATTTAAATATTTTGGCCCTTACATCAAATGAACCACAAAGCAGCAGCAACCCTTTTTCCCTAATTATAGTTACATCACAGTTTGATCACTTTTTTTTTTGTAGGACAGTGTCAGTTATAACTTAGCACAAAAGGAAAGGTATCCTCTAAAAAAATAATGCAAGTCTGTATCAGGGAATTGTACAGATCACAACTTGGCTGTCAGCCTAGACAGAATCTATAGATACATCCAATGCTTCTCATGGGAACATATTTTATGTCATGTCAAATTTTGGCTGCCCTTCTACAAGGATGGAAGTACAATAGAGGAAACACTGTACTTCAAATCTCATTTCTTTCACTGAGCCAGGGCAAAGAAAAGGCTCCAAATAAGCCTCACTACCCAGCTGGCTTGGGCCCTATTATAGGTTTTGTTTTGCACCAGACTTTCTGTTAGAGCAATGTTTCTCCAAGTACTTGAAAACTGCAGTAAGTATCAACCATGAATGCTCATTTTAACAAGGAAAAAACCCACTCGCTTCATTTTTTCATACCATGGAAACCAGGGGTAGGGGAGCTAGAGGAAGAAAGAGCAAAAGAGTCAATCAGAACAATCAGGTGGTGAAGACATAATAAATTAGGTAAAAACTTGTAAATAAGAAACAGGCAGATTTTCACCTTAAACTTTTTCAGCAAAACTCTGGATTTTGCTAGCATTATGAAAGGCACCGGCAAGATGGGCACTGCAGATAGATACATACTCATGTACATGCACACCTCCTACTTCCCTTCACCCAAACTGCCAGTGCCCAAGACCAAAGCACCTTCTCTAGACCACAACTGAGGGGTGTTTGAGAAGTGTGGAGACTGGAGTGGACACGGCAAAAACACGAAGTCTCATAGGTCTCAGAACTTTTGCACCTCTTTCTTTTAAAAGACGAAATTGCCTCACTTCTGCTCATTTCCCTTTCTTAAACATATTCCACTTCAAATTCTTCTGATCAATGCCTTTCCCTCCAACAGTGGATGCAGTAACACTGAGGACTGGGAAGAGTACCTGGATACCAACCATGACCAAGGACATCTATTTCTCAGCATTGATGGTCATAAGCATGAAGGAAACCACACAAGAATTTGAGGTATAAATGTGCTGCTTTCCTCCATACCTGAGCAAACAGTATTCTGATTTTTAAAAATTTCTTCTTATAGCATTATAAAGCAAATTCCCCAGTGACTCAGTTTCCCCAGATGTCCTATCAAGTCTTTCAGTTTGTGTGGGAAACGTGGCTAGTAAATACACCTGAGGAAAAAAGCATCCCTGGAGCACCAACAGGTCACTGTTACGCTTAATTCTCACTTGTTCTTTCTCCTCAAAATTTCATTTCAAAAGTTTCTATCAGCTGACAAGATTTCTTTTTTTTTTTAAATATAATCACTTAATTTATTTAATGTTTATAGTAATTAAGACTTTTAGTGGAATCATTTTAAAATATGCTTTCCGGGTCACTTCAGCTCTATTAAGCTTTTTAAATAGATTAAATCCAGAGTCTCTGCTTTCTGAATACAAAAGCAGATCTTGCCTGCGAAGCCAAAAACAATTTAAAACATATGAAATGCAGTAGAATTAATCTGTCCAGAACCAAAAGGAAGACTGTATTTATAGCAGCTGATTTATTTGTTTGATATACAGTATGTGCTCTGGTTTATAATTTTTAAGGTGTGTGAAAAGGGTCATATTATATATTACAAAAATAGCAAGGCAATGATTTACAAGACTTCACATTGTGCCTATTGACCTTCTCAATAAGAAAGGTTGGTGGTTGTAACAGCACTGAAAAATTAAACCCATGGGAGTCAATTTAATGTAGTATAAACTCTTTAACAACCAGCAAAATAGCCATATCAGCTGTTCCATCTGCAGATTAAGTTTCAGTTGTAAAATGCAGTTTTTAATAAAAAGTGCACAAGCTTTCTTTATTCTACAAAGCATGTGCTTCCTCCTCTGTGGAAGCAGCTGCTCCCTACCTTTCGTGCTGCAAGAATGGAAGTATTGTGTTGTAACTGGTGGCCTCAGTGGGAGAAGAAATAAAAGGAAGAAAGAAACTGTTTAACAGCAGTACAAGTCATTTTGTCCAGTTTCCTTCTGAAAATTAATCTCCAAGCCCTGAAGAAAAGATGTACATCTGTTTGTCCTGTGTTGTGGACAAATACATTAGTCTGTCCACAAGGAAAACAATATTAGCCCATGTACAGCTTGAAATAATCAATACCTGGACTTAACAATTGGGTAATGCTTCATGTTAACACACTCTCTGTGAAAATGAGAGGTTAAGGGCAAGATATCTCTTTTAATTATCAGAGCTGTGTGTCAGGGACATTCCAGAAATAATGGTATCTGAACACATCTAAAGCATTGTCAAGTAAATGAAAGACAAAAAATGTTCAAACTGTGATCTTCCTTATGATTTTACCTCATTTTTTGCAGGACTGTCTGGCTGCCCTGGCACCTTACACAGATGGAAGCTAGCAAATAAGACAGAGTCTTTTCATATCTCTGTCTTATCATCTCTAGATACTTACATCATCCAGTTTTTGCAAGGAATCGGACAAAAAGCAGCTGAGAGGTACATAAAGATTAATAATGCTGTGTATTAATAGCCACCATCCTCTAAAACAAAGCAAAACTTATCAACAAAACAATGCAGCTAGCACATTGGGTATTCTGATTTTGGCTTATACCTTACGGTAGTCTTCCAGAGGAAAGTTAATGGCAGACACACAATATCAGAGCTGTAACTAGCACCTTTGGGCTGTTGGAAGAGTGCTGTGCTGTATTTTGGTTTTCTTGACAAAAGAGGATTTTTTCTTTTTTAATAGCTGCACCTGTAATGATTTGGTAAGATGTGGAAGTTTGTTTTGCCCTAGAATTTCCTGACTGAGGAAGCAAATGGCAAGACTATCGAGGGCAAGAAGACTGGTGTTTGTGCAGAAACATATGAGAGACATGAATAAGGAGATATGCATAATGCACGTTAGTGGGAGTTCTTTTTCAATTTAGTTCATCTATGTGGGAAGTTCATTATAATATTTCCTTTATAAATTATGTCTCTTCCAGGTTAGCAGAATAAAACAATTGAGGGTGCAGTGGTAGATAACTTTTTTTACACCTTCCTGATCACTAAACACTCTAATTCTCATTCCAGTTACATATTATCCATGAAAAGAACGGGTCTCTTCAGAGTGTGCTTTCAGTCATTGTTTGGTGTGCTGCGTACTGTAGCAAGCTCCACATATACCTTTAAGTCCTACTTGATCTGTTGATTATAATCCCCTGGAGAAACAAAATGGGTTAATATTTCAACACTGTGCTTATTAATGGTTAACAATTTCATTGGAACGTGATATTCCCTTATTGATAGTAGATGAGCTGAAGGAATGGGGTTGATTATATTAGCATGTGAAAAAAAAGTTATAAAAATGGTTACTGAAGCTTTGATAATGGTTAGAATTAAGGAAGTGCCATAAAATTATAGATGTCTCTCACGCTTTTTCCAGATTCTAAAATATTTGTCGGATCTGAGAAGCACCCAGAAATGACAAGTGAAATCATCCATTATAGCCAGTCACTGTTAGCACCAGGAGAGCAGGTGGTCTTGCTGGGATGTGAGGAAAGCAAATCTAGATGAAAAAATTTCTCAGTTACTTAGGCTGTTTTTCAGAAACACACATATACTAGTCCTCCAAGGCTTCTGATGTGCTTTATTATTGAAACCCAAGAGAAGCAAACCTAAGTTAAATCACTAACAAGGTGGACGGTGGGTTCAGCACGAGCTTTGCAGAGACATAAAAATGGAAGCAGAGAGGATTGTTCTTCACCACTCTGTCAAATATAGTATTTTAAGACATGGTTATCAAAAAAGCATTTTCCTTCCCTCTTCCCTGTTGTTTGTTCAGAATTTTCAGTGTTCAAGAGGTATCTGAATCTTTATAAAGCAGAATCAGCCAGTAAATCATCAACATTGTCTGGAGTGAAGTGGACAATGAAAGAGATCCTATTTCTCATTTGATTTGAAAGGAGTGTCTGAATGTACCAAGTATCTCCACAGGTAGATTTATAACCTTTTGTACCCAAGTTCCCTGCTTGCAAGCACTTAAGTATAACCCCAAAATCTCTGAGAAGACATCCCAAGCATTCAGCTTGAGCTGCTTAGGTCAAAGATTCAAGAGAATAAAACAGGGCAAAAGCAGCTCCAGAAAGGAATTGTATTAAGGGTCCTCATATTGCCTACCATATGGCTTGTGGAGATAGAGAATTTCTAATCATTTACTGTCCTGTCACCACAGGAAGCTCATGCTGGACCTTCTGAAGTATCACAAACCACCGCCAACTAATAATCTTGTGGAAGGTCGCATAGGAAAAGTTCAATAATAAAGCAGCTGGGACAGTACCTTGACATTTGTGATAATAAATATTATCAACAACATTGGCTTGAGTTCAGAGAAACAGCTGAATTTCACATGTCAAAATTGCCAGTGAGAAGTATTGGAAAACCTTTTAGACTGACATTTTCCTGGGAGAGGCGATCAGCTCCAGGAATCCTTGTGCCTCAGGCGTAATTCAATATCATCTATATCCTCCGTCTCCTTGATCACAGAATTAGAGCTGGAGAAGACTCCCAAGTCACCCAGCTGCTATACATTTTCAAGCCTTTCCCAGTGCTCATTTAATGAAAGTCCATGCAATGACACTTGTGTTGTTTCTTTTGGGAGACCGTTTCTCATCTTTAAGGGGGAGTGAAAAACCCCTTCTTGCAGGATTTTTCAATAGCTCCTACCAGCAGTGCCTGGTAATGCAAAGTGCTCCTGTACTGGGAGCACAAAGCAAATTATATCTGCTTTACGATTTCCACTGGTGTAACTTCAGTGACATAGAATCTGGCCCCTAGGATTTCATTTAAGAAAAGTGCTGTAGCAGTTAAATGTCTCCATTTTTTACTTTCTCTTTTTACTTCTGTTATAGATGCTGTCTATCTCTGAAGCCTAAAGGCCTTGAAGGAACTGTAGTCATGTGCCACATCAACCACTGTGTAAAGGGAGAAAGGACTTGAGCCTAGATAGATGAAAATATTTCCAAGAGCATAGAGCTGGTTTATTCAAGGACTTTGCAAACCAATAAACAAAAGCTATAAACATTGAGAAGTGGAAAATCAAATAGAAAAAGCATTTAAATCTACTAATAGCCATCTCCAACCTAGAGCAGCAAATCTCCTACGACGTCCAAGATAAAGAGCTCAAAAAAAGGAGGAAAAAAAAAAAAAAGCTGATGCTTGACATTCTAGCTCACTGAGTGGATTGAGATCAATAAATGATATCATGTTTGTGTTCTCCAGCCTCTGCTATATTGCCCGTGTACCTGAATCTATGCACAATTCAGCTCATGGGCGTGGAAATCCAATTCAAACTTACCAAAGGCTTCAATTCTCCTAATTTCAAATAAATTTATTTCTTATATTTTTTGACACAAGCTGAACCAAATACCAGATATGGGCAGATGATCACAAGCAATTGAGTTTCTACAGATGGTTTCTCCAGGTCGCTGTTCGTCACTGAGCTGTGGTGGCTGGCTGTATGTGTGTATGTCACCTAGTACATTGGTGGAACAAAAAAGCATTAGCTTGAGTCATTGCAAAGGTCACATTTGCCATTTTGTGTAAGTAGCACTGAGATGAGGCTCAGTAAAATAAAATATGTATTTCTATACAAACCACCTTCATAATTTCAGCTAACACATTTTACTTCTCATAACAGACAAGGAGCATTCATGCAATTAGGTAGCATAGCTTATCTGCCAGCTGATAACTCCTTATGCCTCAGTGATTTGGTTGCTAGCAAATGTCCTTCTGTGTCCATAGTTTGGAAGGGGCAGGAGGCAGCCTTCCTGCAGACTGAATGCTATGAAACCTTTCCAAAAAAAGAGAACATGGAGCATTTCTTATTCCTCTTTACTCTGACACATCTTCCAATCACACACCAAGCAAGAGGGGTCAGCCAATACCTACAAGGTTTGTTTTCACCAAGAACACTATGTGTGGTTTATTTACTTTTATACCTGTGAAGGTAAGTCCGGTAAAGCAGCTGGAGCCAAATCCAATCCACCGGTTTTACAAATTGGGATGACTGGCTGAAGCTTTCTCATGTCACCTCTAAACACAGAAGCAGGTCCCAGGATAGCTTTAGTGATGATTACCAAGCTACAACACAAGCTGTCAAATCCGTTATAATCAGGGGTTAAAATAATGCACGCTCCATATTGAATAATTGCTATAAATGCCCTGAGGCGTAAAAATATTGTCTGAGAAGTTGTAAATAATGTGGCTGGATTTATCTGCAATTTGATATGTCTGTTCTGGGTTTTTTTCCACGTAGCCTGGCCCCAAGTGTCTTTTCAGGTCTGCTCTTCAGTCGATGCTAGCCACAAAAGTAACAGTACCTCCGTGTACAGTATACAAACATCTGGGTCAATCTGAGGTCAAAGCTCAACTGGAGGAGGCGGCATGCAATAAATATAAATGAAGTATATTACTATGATAAATAAAAGCGGTCTACATTAATGCGAACAAGCCTGACTGATAGCGAGTACATTTCCAAGACACAGGGTCAATCTTGGTGCATCAGCGAGGCTGAGGGGCTGAATAAGATGCGTTGCTGCAAGCAACTCTGAGAGAAAAATCCTCAAATAGGATATGATCTCATAGAGCAAACTTATCATTTACGGTAATAAAGTGACCCAGACAGTAGACTTTTTGTCACCATTTTCGAATCTTTACTGTCATCATCAAAGGAAGTGCTATTTCTTTCATGTTGGAACTTTTCTTCCACGGGAGTCTAGAATTAATATTTGTTTGATTTCATCACTGTGGTTGCTCTCCCATTTTATTCTTTCCCCTCTGCAATTTTTACTGTCAAGTAAATGTACTTTAAAAGAATATGTGAGTTTCTTTATCTGTAGTATACTGATATTTGACGTTTTTGTTGAGAAGATGTATCCTCTGGAAAAATACAGCAGGAGGCATTCCTGATGGAAAAATGACTTTATTTTAAGTTTTGTATGTACTTCATATGGAGTGATGGGCTGAGCTCTGGGAAGGACAAACTCCATATAATGTAACTGTCTGCAGACAATGAGCAATTTATCCACAATCCTGCCTGCTAGGTAGGTTGTCAGTGAGAGTGCTCGGAGTACTGTGAAAACAGAGCCACTGAGCAAACTCATAGAATAATGGAATGGTTTGGGATGGAAGGGACCTCAAAGATCATCTTGTTTTGACCCCCCTCCATGGGCAGGGACACCACCCACTACATCAGGCTGCCTAGAGCCCCATCCAATTTGGCTTTGAACACTGTCAGGGAGGGGACAGAAACAGCTTCTCTAGGCAAGTTGTACCAGTGCCTCACAACCCTCACAGTAAATAATTTCTTCCTTATACCAAATCTAAATCTGCCCTCTTTTAGTTTAAACTCATCCTATCACTACACTCCCTGATAGAGTCCCTCTCCAGCCTTCCTGTAGGTCCCCTTCAGGTACTGGAAGGCCACTATAAGGTGTCCCCGGAGCCTTCTCTTCTCCAGGCTGAACAAGCCCAAATCTCTCAGTCTATTCTCATAGGAGAAGTGCTCCAACCCTCTCTGATCATTCTCCAGCAGTACTCCAGGTGGGGCGTCTCATGAGAGTAGAACAGAGGAGGAGAATCCTCTCCTTTGGCCTGCTGGTCACAGGATACAGTTGGATTTCTGGGATGTAAGCGTGCATTGCTGGCTCATGTTGAGCTTCACATCAACCATTACCTCCAAGTCCTTCTCCTCAGGGTTGCTGAGGCATAGTTTGTGCTTTAGTACTCAGGATCTTGCTGCAGGACTCAGCAGTAAGCTGAATGGTCAAAGTTGCTCTCTGGAGGATTACAGTGCACTTTGTACACAGTGTATAGTGTACAAAGAATATAAAAATAAAATTTAGAAAACAGGAACCACAAACTACCACAGAGGCATTCAAAACATTCTGGATCAAGTGCTAGAGAAAGGAGTAGGAGGCACAACTTGTACCATATTTAATTTCCTTTCCATCATTTAATAGAGGTCTGTAGAATGAGGAAAGTGTGATGAAATGTTAAACAGCAACACACAAGTCTTCTGCATTTGGAGTACAAATGACTAGTGACACAGGACGTTCCATTAAATGATGTCCATGAAAAGCAAGCACATAGTGAATCATCCATCCACACAGGCTTGCAATAAGAATGTTGCAGAACTCATCTCTGGGCTGATATTGCTGCTATTTAATGTAGTTTCTAGCAAGCCATTTATCATATTTATGGCTACATCTAACCCTTTTTACTATGTTCTTTTTTCTCGAGTTCTCCTAGAGAAAGGCTATTCCACGGCTTTATGAAGCTATGAACTGGAGAATAATGCATGACCTAAAGCAAATGGAGGTGAATGATGCCCACATTATACTGGTTATCCAGACCTGTCAAAGAACTGCCAATACATCAAGTACTGTTGACCAACCTTGCCATGCCTCTAGTTCCCAGAATAGGTAACAAGATGGAATGAAAGGTTTCCTTCAAAAGCTCCCATTATACTATCCTGCATCAAGATTTGAGCAAATCTAAATACTTTCATCACTTTTTGAAAGGAAGTGTTCATCTGTACACTACAAATTCATGGCTTTTCAGCAACAGAATAGGAGCACTGCCTAACCCTTCTGAAGAACCGTTTCCTCTGAGACCACACTTTAAAAAAAAAAAATGCAGAGCTTATTAAAAATGTAGCTGGCTTTCAAACTACTTAGTGTCTTCCAATAATTTGGATTGTTGAAAAAACACAAACACTAAGTAGCAGCTGCTGGACCACACACCACATGAAAGAAAAAAAGCTGTCTTTCTGTTGAGACATTTTTCAGGAGCTTCATACCATGCAAATCCTTCTGCTTCAGCTAAATCCCTGGAGTATGTAATCCTGATATAGTTAAACTGTTCTTGGATCATTTATTTCCCAAGAAGCTTACTTTGCTGCATGCTTGGTGTGCAATTATTTATAAAGAATGCCCTGTCCCTTTGCAAAGCAAAAAACAGCTCGTGGCGGTTCAGTTGACACTTGATCTGCATCTTTTCTTCTTTTTTTTTTCCAGAAATAAAACATTGAAATATCACATAGATTCTATGAGGAGGTACAGAAGACAATTTAAGAATTCTTATATTGGATCAGACCAAATGTTCAGATTCCCTAAAATCCTGGATAACCGTGGAGGAAATATAAGAGCCAGGAAGGAATACAGTGATGCTTCCTAATGTTCTTAAATTTCCTGAGCCTGAACCACATCTCTGTGGTAATTAATAGTCTCTCTTTCACTAATGTTTTCAGTTGCTTTTAGAACCCATTGATATTCTGGCATCTGCTACATTTTATGGCAATTAATTTTAGCAAAGAAATGAGCATCTTCAATTCCCTTTAATGACTGCAAACTTAGAGAAAACTCGAACTTTTCTGGATTGGATCATTAGGCTTCCTGTGACTTTGTTTTCTTGTTCTTCAAAATTTGGATACTGATACTTACTCATCTGACTCATTGGCATGAGTCATTCTCCCAGTTATTTTACTAACATTTGTTAGTGAGACCTGTTGATTCATTAACATGTGTTAATCTGCACTGAAGACATTTAGGCAAGGTGTTACTCATTTCTTGCTTTTTCTTTTTAATTAAAGCTTGTTCATGACAGCTATAGTTGGGCAAACTTCTAATACATTTAACTGCATGCAAAACATTTCTTTGTGCTGGCCAGTTTCCAAACTTTAATTCAATTAATGAGTTCTATATATTAGTGGAGAGAGAGAGAAAGTGGAGAATGGATTTCTCTAAAAGTTCTTATATAAACTCTATTCTGTTATTAGAAGTTCAGCTTGTTGAAACCCTTTTCTACCACCTATACTTTTCTGATTTTCCGATATCTTTGTTCAACATACTTTTCATCTTAGAGACTTGGAAAAGTGTTGCATTCATTACACCTCTCATCTCATTTTTAAGGATGCATGTTACATACAACTTAGCCAAAGATCCTACTGGGATCAAAGATACAGTCATAAAAAAAGGGTTCTGAATTGTAGTCTGACATATAATGAAAGGAAATAAGGGGATTACAATAACACAGAGAAAGATAAAATTATAGTTCATTTTCCCCCAAGAAACTGCTGATAACAGAACTAAAAGAGGGAGACTACTTCCTACTTCTTCATCTCTCCCTGTGAGTATGAACGATCTGAAGATTAGATTGGATTGTGCTAACTGTGGAGCTGCTTCTTTGAATTTAGCAGAAGATACAAGGTAAAGTTTTTCAACCTACATAACAACATCCCCTGACTCAGGTGGTACGGAGTGGAGTCAGAGTTAAGTAGAGACGAGTTACTTTTGTCCACAAAGCTGCCTAGAGCCAGGCAGTAGGAAAATTCTGAAAGCAATGCAGGACAGTATTTGACTTCTGCTACTAGGTAGTGTCTTAGGCAAAAAAATATAGCTTAAATGGTGAATGTGAACAGGCAACACGTGCTTGTGTGTGAGTGAACACCCCAAACTGAACTTCTGAACTCTGAAGCAGAAGCCTGCTACTTACTAGCTGCAGCTAGTAAAGGCTAGCTGTACACCTGGACTAAACAAACATGATAGGTCTTGAACACACTATTCACAAAGATGCATAAGACAGGATCACCAGCTAGGTGATCAGTTAGCTCCTGCACATGGACCGTATTAATTCTGGGGAAGAAGCAGCCCCAGAATGGGGATGATGACCTTGGTTGGAGGAAAGATCCTTGAAGTGGGTGAATATCCTGGAGATCAGGATGGAAATGAATGGCAGGGACACTAACAGACCTTGGTGGGTGAGATCCAAGGCTGGCAGTCATGAGCAGTGGCATTACAGGAACTGGCCTAACTTTCTGCCCAACCTTCCTGATTGGCCTGTGGGAAAGTGGAGACCAAGAGAGCTTAACCCTGGGAGGAATGAGTAAAGGGAAGACAGTCAGGTAGGGCAAAAGCTTGACTCTTGATGGTTCTTAAATAAACCCCACTGTTTAGATCCACCATCAGTTGCTGTTTACTGCATCTTGCCTGTGACACGTCAGCAGAGCACACATTGCACCACCCAGCATACACTCCTGGAGGTAGCTGTCATGGCTGGAAAGACAACACATCCCTCGACTGCACCTTCCCTTTCCCATGGTGACCAGCCACTCAGCATGACCCAAACTGTGAGAGATTGGGTTGAACTCCTTCCTCAGGAAACACCTACATTCACAGGTGATTATTTGTGTCAACTTTCACGTATCTGACTGTTAGCCCAACCATAATCCTTTTAACGCGTACTTCACTCTGTGAAGTTGTGTGGTGGCATCAATTATGCCTGGAAGTAATAAGGCAAGTGCCGTACAGAAGCCTATTTCACCAGAATAGATGTAACAACAAAGTTGATAATTCTCACATATGTAATTTACATTATTACAGAATAATAATGACAACATTAATTGAACCTCGTCTTGATTTCATAGAATCATAGAATCATAGAATTGTAGGGGTTGGAAGGGACCTCAAGGGATCATCGGGTCCAACCTCCCTGCCAAAGCAGCTCCCTAGGACATATCACTCAGATAGGCATCCAGACGGGTCTTGAATATCTCCAGTACTGTTTTGTCTGGGACAGATTGCCTATCTATGCTAGAGACACCTGGAAAACCTCACAACTCTTCTAAGATCAGCTTGCTTACAGCTTCCCAGGATTCTGCTGGTGCTCTGGGCAGAGATCTCTTCAAGTAATTCTTTGAGATTTTTAGATATAAGCTATGCAGGCCTTCTGATTGGAAATTATTTATCCCCTGCACAAGACTTGGGGTTTTTTAATATCTTTCTCAGCTCTTAACTGAGTACTTCATCATCTAGTGAAAGAAGCACTTCCTCTAGTTTCATTTTGAAAACAGAACAGGGATTTATTTACTGTACACTCCTGCGTTTCCTGTCTCATTATTAATGGCATTACCATCTCTAGTAATGTGCTTGCATTTAATTTGTTCCTGAGATAGTGAGCTGGCATTGGCTAGGCTAGAGTTAATGTTCTTTATAGTAGCTTGTATGGGGTTGTGGTTTGGATGTGTGCTGGAAACAGTGCTGGTAACACAGGGATGTTTTCATGACTGCTGAGCAGGGCTTACACAGAGCCAAGGCCTGTTCTGCTCCTCACCCCATCCCAGCAGTGAGGGTCTGGGGGTACACAAGGAGTTGGGAGGGGACACGGCCAGGACAGCTGACCCCAGTTGACCAAAGGGATAGCTCATGCCATATGATGTCATGCTCAGCATATATACCTGGAGGAAGAAGGAGGAAGGGGAGGACCTTTGGAGTGATGCCATTTGTCTCTCCAAATCACCATTGCACATGGCAGAGCCCTGTTTTCCTGGGGACGGCTGAACCCCTGCCTGCCCATGGGAAGTGGGGAATGAATTCCTTGTTTTGCTTTGCTTGTGTGTGCAGCATTTGCTTTACCTATTGAGCTGTCTTTATCCCAACCCACGAGTTTTCTCACTCTTACCTTTCCGATTCTCTCCCCCATCCCACCAAAGGGAAAGTGAGCAAGGGGCTGTGTGGTGCTTGGTTGCTGGTTGAGGTTAAGACATGATACATACTTTTAAAAAGCTCCTTATTTTACATTGTTCAGAGACAAATCCATTATGTTAACAGTCTCTTTTTATCAATTATGTTTGCTTTACAAATCACATTGCTTATTATCTGTTTCTTTTGTTTTCTTACATTTTGTTGGATTTCCCCCATTTATTATACTTTCTTTCACCTCAGTCCTGCAGTAGAAGGATCTAGGGCTATAGTCACTTTTGATTGTGGACTCATAGCTTTCTTGCCATGTAACACACCTTCTTGAAGAAACTTTTTTCTAGGTAGTTCTACTCTCTTTGACTCCTTTAAAAATACTGATGTGTATGTTCCAGATTGGATCTGCTGTACATTTTGGCCACAATAAACATAATCATCACAATTTTGATCTTTATATAAGCACAGTCTTCCAGTCCAATGATCAATTCACCTTCAGCTTTGTAACAAAACTGAAAATAAATTCGCTTTTTAATGGCTTCTCAATTAGAATTTTTTTTAATTTTGATTTTTTTTTAGTAACTTTACTGATCTTGTGCTACTGGTTGCAGGAAACCCTTAGGGCACACATCCATGCACTGAGTCTCTACCACACATTCTGCCTTAGTTTAATGCTCTGCACCATCTAGTCTTTATGCAAAAAGATTGCTTCCTCTATAGCCATGAGATTCAGATTATTAGATTCATCCTGAACAGTGATAGTAAACCTGTGATGTGGATGGAGGAACGAGCAATGCCACCATAACAGTGATGCAGTGCTGTTTCCTCTGCCCGCTTTCCCTACCGAGCCCTGCTCCTGAGAGGGGAGTGGGGCGTGGAAACCCCTCTGAGGGATGTCAGGGAAGGGAGAGGAGGGCTTCCTTATTTCCCATGAGCTCATGTGCACACAAAATTATGATCTCTGTAAATATCAAGCACTCCTAATTAGCAAATAATGCAATTAGCATAAAAGCATTTAAAAATTAAAAGGCCTTATCTATTGTGAGACCCTTGAACTCAATTATCTATGTTTGGTCCACCTTCGGCTGAGGTGACTTTGTGTAGCGTCACGAGAAAGCTTTAGAAGTCTTTCTAATATCAAGATAATATGAAGTTTCCTTTTAAACAGGTGAGGGTTTATTTGCTGCATGCAATCAGAAAATAAATGCCAGACTGGCATATGTATTTGCTTTATACCAGACCTTTTGAGCAAAAGCTATTAGTGATTTGGAACCAAATGTTCTTTATCTTACGCCTAAAGCTGAGGAACACGATGATCTTGAAGTCCAAAACTGTATTACTATCATCTAGATCAGAATTTGGATTATGGTAAGTAAACAAATTATAACACGCAAGTTAAAATCAGCATGTGACAGTATTGGCAGTGGCTTGGGAACATAGACTGTCTATTTTTCTATATAGCCCCAATGCTTAAAAAGATATTCCACACTGAGGTTCGGCTGGCTATAATACTGGATTTAATACTGTCCTGATTTTTTAAGTGCTCCTTGTTTTTAGAATTAGCTTCATTTGGAAGTGTAGAGATCGGTGTGCCGTCCCTGTAGGAAAAGGAAAACAAAAAAACATTCAGCCTTTGTTGTTTTAGCAGCTGCTTATGGATGCTGGACCCTGATTACAAGCAGAAAGCAGGCTTGGGGTTTTTAATGCCTTGAACTAGCTGCCAATCCAAATACTACAATATTAATGAAAATATTTCTGTAAATCTCAGCAGCTTTAGGTCAATCATATGGTCAAACTGCTTGAGTCAAACCTTTCATCCCTTTTCTACCTGTGGCAAAATGTCAGAAGATTATTGTCTTAAAGTGAGCAATAGTCTATAATTGTTACCCCAGCTAAATCTATCTCACATGATGATATTATACCAAAGCAAATAAAAGATGGTATTTTGTGGTAGCCGTGAGCAAAGAACAGAGTGATCCAGGTCTCTAATGCTGATTCTTGCAGGATTTTTTTCTTCTCTCTCTTCACATTGTAACCTCAAAAGTTCTCTCATCTCTATCACCTTTGTAATCTTTAGGTATTGCATTAATTACCACGTTGCGTTAATTATAACTTTAGCCTGAGCCTTCTCCTATATCCGTGTGTGGATAAAATGTAATTGTCTGCTGGCTTCTGGAAATAGCCAGCACGGAATAAAACTGATCCATTAACTTATCATAATTTCAGTCTCCCAAACAGGTTTGTGGGAAGCAGATTAGTTCACAAGATATCCACTAATGCTGAGAGATGCATGTACAATTAAGTGTCTTCTTTATCAAATGGCAGTCTTCTTTTGTGTGGAATATAGCCCATTATCATTTATATGGGTATTTTATGTAGCTACTGAGTTATATATCCCCGTTCTTGCCCAGACTACCAGTGACATCCCTTGTTTAAAGTATTTTTGAATGCTAATTAGGTTTTCACTGCCCCTGCCTTTAGTGTCTGCTAGAAGGCAGCTCCTATCCAGTAAGCACCTTGAAGTTACCATAGATCTTGCCAACTATCTGTTTCCCCATAATTCCAATGGATAAGACCCTGTGCAGTCTGTGACAAATGGGGCCTAAATTATGCAGTAAGTGCCCCTGGATTCTCTGACTTTCTAACACTGCAAACTGGAAATACTGCAGCTTCAGGTAAATTAAAAAAAAAAAAAAAAGAGGGGGGTGAGGGGGATCGTTGCATTCAATACAAAACAAATAATCCATGAAAGAAATTCCTTGTTATTTGTCACAGTAGATTAAACTTGTTTTACCCTATACCTGCATTTCTTCTCTGCTTCCAAAGCATAGATGAAATGAAAAACTGAAGGGCAAAAAACTATCAGGGGTAAATGACAGCGGTTACACTGGCTACAAGATAATTTAGGATTTGGGGTGGTAAGGAAGCCTTGGGAAATTGCCTGAAACTCAGGATTCTGAACTGAGCCTGAATGTTGAGTTTCTGCTTAAAACACAAGCTTTTAAAAAGCCTAGCTGGTTAATGTGTTACATAAAAAAGACATAGAGCTACTGGAGCAAGCCCTGGAGGGCCACAAAGTTGATCATGGGGCCAGAGAACCTCTCCTACAAAGACAGGCTGAGAGACTTGGGCTTGTTCAGCCTGGACAAGCTCCAGTGACCTATCAGTACCTAAAGGGGTCTACAGGAAAAATGGAGAGGGGCTGTTTATCAGGGGGTGTAGTGATAGTGCAAGGAGGAATAGCTCTAAGACGAAAGATGGTAGACTTAGGTTAGATATTAGTAAGAAATTCTTCACTGTGAGGGTGGTGAGGTCCTAGCACAGGTTGCCCAGAGAAGCTGTGGCTGCCCCCTCACTGGCAGTGTTCAAGGCCAGGCTGGATGGGGCTTTGGGCAACCTGGTGTAGTGGATGGTGTCCCTACCCAGGACACCACTGGATGGTGGTTGGTCTTTGAGGTCCCTTCCAATCCAAACCAGTCTGTGATTCTGTGATTCTATGATACATAGCACAAGAGTAGTGAAATTTCAGTCTGCACATGGGAAAACAGTGCTGAGATGCTTGTAGCTCTGCTAACAAATATTTGCAGCATATCGCTATCCAGAAAACAATGGTTTTGTGGCTAGATCTGTTACAAGTACCTTAAAGGTTACACTGCCTAAATTTTAGGATGGAAGGGTGTGTCTGAAGTAGTCAAAATAAAAAAAAAATGAAGTGAGTCTATGTCTTAAAGCTGACCCTTAGAGCGGCATGAGAACAGACAAGCCACAACAATTCCTTATTCCTGGACTCAGCAGATGTGCCTTCCTGGGGAACTGTGGTTCCTACCACGGCTCCTCTGCCTCTGACACGAGGCTGGCAGCAACTTCAGGGCAAGCAGGAAGAAGAAATACCGTGCCTTGCATGGCATAGCAGCACTTAGTGGGAAAAAGGCCACTCCCAACTCCTGTCATGATTCGGGGAGATCCTCTGTTTTGAACCCATACCAAATAATTCTGTAGCACTCTTGTGCTTCATCTCTCCTCTTTCCACCGTGAATACTCAATTCATTTAGGTGAGGACAAAGGACGGCCACGGCACACATGCAGCCCATAAGCCCCTGCAGCACAGAAGGCTGCGTACCCTGGTGACTAAAATGTTTCTGGAGACTGGGAGGGCTGTGGCTCCAGGCTCTATTTGAAAATAAGAATGGTGATACCCAGGGAACCCATCAACTACAGAGCTCCTAATGCAAGGCAACGCAGCTTCATTTTCTGCCGGTTTTTGAGGGTCCCATCTAATCGGTGAACCCTCTGGGTCAGACTGCAGGTGAGACATGCTGTCCTCCACACACACTTATTTTGTAAATCCAAATGGGCAAAGGGAGGTGAGAAGAGTCCCTTACTGTTGAGCACCCTCCAGGCAGTCCGCTGCTTTATCCAGGAAAACTTACACTAGGTGGCACATCACCTGAGATTTTTTGAAGACTGAAACTTTAAAAGCCTTCAGGACATCCCTTTGGGCGTCCATCTCTTAGGCCTTGACTGTAATCCTAACCTGTGCCTGTACGAAGCCTGCACGGAGTAATTGCCAAGATTTTTTGAATCCAGTTTTAACTGGGGGAGGGGAGGGCATTTATTTATTTCTTGAATGAAAACAAATTCAGCCGTTGCAGTGTGATTCTGCAGAGCAGATTGCCGGGAGTACAGGCATTAAACTATTGATTTATTATGTGAACTGCAAGTTCTTCTGTAAAAGATGGTTTACGTTTTTTATATGAAAGCTGCAGCTTTGATATTACCTGTGCGATTCACTGGTGTCTGCAGGGTGAGCTGTTCCTGACCATTTCTCTCATCTGCCATTTACTCCAGGGACTCTGGGTGGAACTGGGATGTGCAGGACAGACTTCGTTGCTTTTTTCATGCTACTATGAAGATCCAGAGCAATGACAAGGTTTTAGCTTGAAAATGGAAGCTTTATAAACCTGTCACTACAATTGTCTGTCAGGTACCCGTCAAAGGATGTCAGACATATCATCCATGGGTGAGAAGAGCATTTCAGAACTCCCAGACATGAGCATCTCTAAACACATGTGTTTCTTTGCTATTTAAAGGAGGTTAGACATTTTCACATTGATTTCCCCCCCCCCTGTGTTGGGAGGATATCAAGGCCCCTGAATTTCATCCAAACTGCTGTTTGGGTGAAACACTAAGTTTCTCAGCTATCATCTGAAAAAACAGACCTTTAGAAGACTCCAGAGGCATTTTCATGTACTTGCCTCTCATCAAGTGTTTTGGCAGGCTGCTCTGAAAATGAGTGTCAGACCCTCCAGGTCTCTAGAGCTTTCCAGGGAGGCTGGTGGACCCCCATATTCCTAGGACATTGTGTTCCTCAGCAAAAAGTCTAGAGGGAAACATGAATCCCTGGGAAACACCATGGCTAATGTCTCATGATAGGTCACCCCTGACTGGCTGTCACCCCCATTTTGCAGACAGATGGCTCCTTGCTGGCCCCCATCCTGGCAGCAAGCTGGCTGCATGGACAGCTTGGATCTGTGTCTGGCTGCCTGGCAGATTGCAGAAGAGCATGTTGATAATGGCATCTTGGCTTGTATCAGAAACAGTGTGGCCAGAAGGTCCACGGAGGTGACTGTGCCACTGTACTCAGCATTGGTGAGGCCACACATCGAATAGTGTGTTCAGTTTTGGGCCCCTCACTGCAAAAAAGACATTGAGGTCCTGGAGTGTCTAGAGAAGGGCAACCAGGCTGGTGAAACCTCTGGAACACAAATCTTATGGGCTGGGGGAACTGGGGTTGTTTAGCCTAGAGAAGAGGAGGCTGAGGGGAGACCTTATCACTGCCTACAAATACCTGAAAGGAGGCTGTAGAGAGGTGGGTGTTGGTCTTTGCCCAAGTGACAGGTGATAGGACAAGGGGGAATGGCCTTAAGCTGAGCCAGGGCAGGTTCAGATTACACATTTCTTCACTGAAAGGGTTATCAGGCACTGGAACAGGCTGCCCAGGGAGGCAGTTGAGTCACTATCCCTGGATGTATTTAAAAGACAGGTAGACAAAGTGCTTGGGGATATGGCTGGACAGGTATGGTTGGACTCAATGATCCCAAAGGTCTTTTCCAACCTAGTGATTCTGTGAGTCTGTTCCTGCTACTAAAGGTTTTATGTTTCCACTAAAAATATTAATTATTTGGCAGGTTTGGTTTTTTTTTGGGGGGGGGGGGGGGGGGGAGGGGGGGGGGAGGAGGAATGCGTTGATTGCATGCAAAATATTCCAAACATTTACATTTAATTTTTTGACCTGCCCTCCAGGACCCACTGGGGAAATGTTTAGAGCCCAGATACATTTATAGCTTAATTACACTCTACTGACCTCAACTAAATAGAAAAAATAAAAAATAAATACAGAAGTGTTTTGTTTGTTTGTTTCAGGCTGTCTTCTAGCCCTCTCATGCTGTTGGAATACTAGCTGATACAAGAACAGATATATAAATCACCTGGGCTGTGTAGCCAGGTACTGGGGCTTTTCCAAAGGGAGACGTTATGATCTGGCTGCGCTCACTGTCAGTTGGTGGGGATTAAAAATCTTTTTGTGCTTCTCCTCAGCTCTGCCCTACATTAAATATTTGAATTGAGGATGACTTAGTCCTCTGCTTAAATGATACATAAAATGGAGGACTACAGCTCCTCTCCAAGTGAATGAGGAGAGACAGTGGAAGTGTCTGAAGTGATACTCGCAGTGAGAAGATTCACTTTTGCCATTCTAGCAGGTCACAGCATTATTCACTTGTTCCTTTGTATTAAATCTTTCCCCATTTTTTTTTCTGCTACAGAAATGTAATTTGCATCATGTCTTTCTCCCAGGAGGGAAATGCTAGAAACTCTTCAGGAGCTGATTAAGATTTTTCTCACTGAGTTCACATTTGTCTTGTGATGATTTGTGAGTAGCCTGACTTGTTTGAAATACTAATGCCAGAAGTTTGGTTTAATTGACTAAGCCCTGGATCTTCTACGAACTTCACAAAATCTTTCCTAATTTCTTTCATTACAATGGCCCATGCAAGAAGTGGATCAGCAACCATCATTAAAATGTAACTTTTAGTCTATATGACTTTGTTCTCCAAATCTCTTATATTTTATATCCACAAGATGGAATTTTTGTGATAATTCCTGCAAAAGTGACAGGACCATTGCAAAAAGGAAGTATACTTTGCAGATATAAAGAACTGTGATTAACTTTGACTCCAGCCAAGGGCGGTTTATAACAGAAGCGTACCTATTGATCTAATACTTGTGATATTTTCCCCATTATCCACACAATCCAGGAGTCCTCACTAAATCACTTAATTCAGTTCCTTTTAAGACTTGCTGTGCATCACAGGACAATGGCATATCTTTCATACACTTACATGTCTTCATATATTATCTGTTAATTAACGCCCTTGAAAACAGTTTCTCTGGTCTTCACTAATTAAGCAGGCAGCAGAGAGTCCAACCTATTAGCCAGCACATTGGTGAGTATCTCAACATCAATACAGAACAAGCGGACATGCCTATGAGATACAAAATCAAATTTGTCTTTGTTAGGTTTCAAGTCAATTAAAGATGGGCTGCTATTGATTTCAAAACTTGCTGGGATTCCAGGAAACCAACTTAACAGGTTTCTGAGCCAAACCCTTACTCTCTTTAATGCCTCAACAAGGCTTTTCTTCCTGATCTGTTTAGTCTTCTACCATTCCCTCACATATTCCTTCTCACGTATTTCTGTTAAGCTTTCCTAGCTGTTTTTCACCCAGGATCAGGATTACTGCAATGTCAGCTGTTAATCTTCATGTGTAGTCTGGGCTTTTAAGACTGCTTTATCCATCTCATCAGTTTTGCCTAAATGAAACATACCTTATCACTGCACCCACTCAATACACCTCAAAATATTCCCCTAAATATAGGAAATGGTGATATCTTGTGTTTGGCTGAAGACAAATGGTGGTAATGGAAATGTTAGGGTCAAGATAGGATTTTAAGCTCCTAAAATCTACATTCTTCTAGATTTAGGAAGAACTTACTCAAAACAGTGCAAAGCTGTAATTCTAAGAGTCTGAATAAGTATTCTTTGGGGTAACTAAATTATTTCTGGTCTTATTTACATTACTGTTTGGCTTCTTCCTTCTTTACAAGACTGACTAGCTGGTATAGAAGCCAAGTGTCCACTCCCTGATCCTTTGGAGGCATGACTTGGTAGATTTTCTCAGACCATGCCTATCACACACTGACAGATCTCAGTGTTTCACAAAATATGTATTGACCTAATGGCTGGCATATTCTCACTGGGAAAGGGAAACCCATGGAAGTTGATGGGGAGCAGAGACCCTGCTCTGGAGCAGGTGGAGACATATGGAAGATGCTGTGACCCACATTGGAGCAAACCCCTGGCAGAATCTGCAGCTTGTAGGGGGAGAGAGAGAGAAATAAAGGCCCACGCTGGAGCAGGTTTGCCCACGTGACTTGTGACTTTGTGGGGGACCAGGCTGGAGCAGTCTGGGCCTGAGAGACTGAGAGACTTTCTATGATTGCACCCCACAGAAGTGACCCACACTGGAGCAGTTGATGAACAGATGAAGCCCCGTGGGAAAGGACTCATGCTGGAGACATTCGTGGAGGACTGTCTTCTGTGGGTGGGACCCCATGCTAGAGCAAGGGAGAGTGTGAGGAATGTCCGTCCAGCTGAAAAGGAAAACAGCTGCAAGGAACTGACCAAAACCCCCATTCCTCCATTCTCTTCCCCTCCCCATGCCACAGTGTGGGGGAGGAAGGGAGCGAAATCATGACTAAAGTTAAGTCTGGGAAGAAGGGAGGGGTGGGGGAAGGTGCTTTAAGATCTGGTCACACTTCTCATTATCTGACTCTGGTTTCACTGGGTGAGTGTAGTGTAGTGTAGTGTAGTGTAGTGTAGTGTAGTGTAGTGTAGTGTAGTGTAGTGTAATAAATGAGAGTTTTCTGTCCTTTATTCTGTGTTGAGTCTGTTTTGCCTGTGATGCTAATTGCAGAATGATTTCTCCCTGTCTTTATCCTGACCCCTGTCCAACTGAAAAGGGGGGCAATCGAGGGACTTTGGTGGCCTCCAGCCAGGGTCAAACCACCAAAATGCTCATTTTCTTTTCCCAGATACAGAGTGGTGCACAGCATAGTGCAAAAGCCAGGGGTGTTAGTGTGAATGATCACAGCTGGCTGCAATGTGTATGAGGTGCCCCACCTGCCTCCACCCAGGAATTTCTCTTGAGACTTCC
The DNA here is from genome assembly GCF_964237585.1 of Gallinula chloropus. Lineage (NCBI taxonomy): Eukaryota > Metazoa > Chordata > Aves > Gruiformes > Rallidae > Gallinula > Gallinula chloropus. The sequence goes on along the minus strand of NC_140085.1, from coordinate 36,028,992 downwards.
TTTTGCAAGAATTTAACATACTTTTTAACATTTTTTTAAGATTTCCTCCTTCTTTATGTTTGTCTGGTCTGGGATTTCTTTCAATCCAGTGTTATTTCTTCTCTCTCAATTCTCCAAATTATCTATTTTTCAGGTCCTTGCTTTCAAGCTCCTGAAGTCTCTAATCTGTATCAGTAACTGTATCTGAACGCTTGTTTAAGCCTGCCTCAACTTCAGTCATTCTACCTTTTATTGTAATTCCCTGAAAGAGGCTTGCATCAAAGCTTCCATTGATGTTAGCTCAGACAGTAATTCTCTAATGTCTGCCAATCTTCCTCTGTTGTACTTTGTTTGCAGAACAACGTCAGGCCCCTGGGAGCTCCTGGGCTCCCAGTGCTTCTCTCTGGCCGCTTGCAAAGGCATTGTAATATCAGAAGCGCACCTCTGTACAACTGTGCTGGCATGAGGAATCACCTAACATTCTTTTCGGTGGGGCTTTGGGATGTTCTGCAATCTCTAAAAGTCATTGAATATGGCATACTGATGGCTGATTTGAGTAACTACTACAGCCTTCAAGACATAACCATTGCTCTGAACAGCCCCTCCTATCCTTTCTTCCGTTTATATTTCTGAACTTTTCAGGCTTTAATAGGGTGAGTTCAGCTTTTCTGGTCCAGTTTCATGACTCATGGCTGTGCCTTCATAGCACTTCTACATGCAGGTTGTATAGAATTACTGAGGAAGACCCATTACCAGTCCCAACTCCACTTATCATGTAAAGGTAGTCACCCAGCCTCAGGTCTACAGGCTCGCACTTCTCCTTTTGCCAAGAAGCAAATTCCCATGATTAAGCTTATTTCTCATTTATGCCTCTCCTGCCATATGAATATGGAAAAATGCCTAGCCATGTATTCTGCATTTCTTTGAAGGTGGTCTGTGCCTCCATCCTTCCTCCTGCTTCTCATGGTTCTAATACAGAGTAGAAGAAATGCCTTCTTTTTCCTCCCCTGCCCTTTCTTCACTGCCTTCTAACTACCACTGCAGAAGTTATTTGTCCTTCAATAAGTTGTACTATGTCTGTATTTTTTCTTTCCTCAGTTTTGTTTCTAGCCAGTACTGGCCCAGATTGAAAGCAAAAGCCCCGTGCAGTGATGAGGCTGCCCGATGTGCTTTCCCTTGCACAAAGTGAAAAACTGTATGCAAAGTTATCCAGTGTTACAGTTTACATGATGTAAAATGTGTAATTAGGAAATTCTTAGGAGACAGGTGAATCCCAAATCCCATCTTCCTCTGTGGTTTGCAAGTCTCTTTGTGAACCACACAGAGAGAACTACTACATTTCTATCATCTGGAGATAGATACCCACAGTATCCCAGAGCCCATCACAGAGCCTGGTGTTAAAACTGTGCCAAAAACCATCATGATGTCCTTGTGATGGCTCTGAAATGCCCTTTGCTGACCATTACCCCTTGCACTGAAGCAACACAGATACTAAGGGCGGAAAGCCCAGAACGACTCCCATGCAGGGCAGAAATGTAACACAAGGAGTGTCCCAAACCATGGCTTGAGTGAGAGCCCAAACTCACACCCAGGTCTCAGCTCACATCGCCTTTTGAATGGTTTGGTAGCACTTCAGAAACATGGAAAAGCACACTGTGGAAGGTGCAAGCACCTCTTTAAGTAGTGCCTGCTGTAGCAGCCTGTTCTGACCAGGTAGAAATATCACGTCTCATGCTACCCCTGATATTTATTGCTGCAAAGGCCCTTGCTTTCCCCTGAGCTTCGGTTTGTAACAGTTCTGCCATGAATCCTACAGCTCCCACGCTCCATGTCACGGAGTCGGCCTAAAAGAGAGAACTCTGTGCAGCTGATACTATTTCTCTGTAAATTAAAATGTGGAAACCTCTGTCACTTTCTCTGGAGATGAAGAAATCAATCAGCAATCCTTCCCCTCCAAGAACAGAAATGTATGAAAGTGTTTCCTTTGCTTTAATCTGCAGAGATATCTGTACATTCTGCTCCTGCTTTTTTTTTTGTTCGGCTCTCTCCTCGCACAAGATCTCATAACCCTGATTTAGGCACTAATATGCTGCAGCGAGTTCCCATCCCCAGGCAGCTTCATCATCTCCAAGCTGTGCAGGCTTAAACTCTTAACCTGTCATAATACCGTGATTAAGACCCATCATACATTTGAACGATCAAAAAGCCCATCTCCGCTTCACCACCGGACGCTCTCTCTCTCTCAGCAAAAGGCAAAATCAATTGCCCCCCACATGAAACTGAAGGAAGCCAAGTGGGCAGTTTCCATGGCATTTTACAGTGTTGTAGCCCAGCTCCCTGGCTGTGTTTATTCTGTGTTTCTCATTCTGCTGTTCGCAGCCTCACTGGCCTTTGTGGATGAAACAGAGTAATTCCCTTTTTCTCCTTCATGCTGCCCATAATTTGAAGTGCCTTTCAATGGCCATAAGCTTCCATTGTAGTATTGCATGGATCCTTATGACTTTCAGACCATAACACAGCACTTTGCATTACTTCCATTAAAATGGCTAACTCACAGGTCTTCCCGATACCTTATTTGTCATTTGGGCATTCCTAAGATAGCCCCATTTCTAACAGCAATGATAAGGACCACATAAATGCATAGTGTCTAATTTAAGGTAAACGATGGTGAGTCATGAGGTCATGAAAGCTCACTAGGAATGTTACAGGCAGCACAGGACCTGCTCGTGGGAAGGATTCCATGCTTTGTGCCGGGCAGTCTCAGAGGGTGTATGCACATGTGTGTTAGTTATCTCCTGTACAGCAGAATAAAAGCAGCTGAGCAGTAGTAAGCCTGGATGCTCGCTGCCAGACAAAAGCTTAAATCAAAACAAAAGAGGAAAGCTGTGGTTCTGTACTAAGCATAGACTAAATCAGAGTATTTACAGGGAGCAAACAAAAATAACTGCATATGTAAAAAACCCTCCATTTTTTTGCAGTTCATATCTGTCCGATTTCTATCTTGCCTTCAGTGATAGGGAAGAAAAGAGCTCCTATTGTTTAGTGACATTTCCGACTATTTATAGTTCTCCAGTAGTAACCTTTTGTTTGGTAGATAGTGGAGTTTGCACAGCATGCTGAGTATGTCATTAAACATTTGCCTGAAGATCTGAGTGTTAGCATCAATGACAGAGTTTCCTAAACATGTCACATTTTCTTTGGCTGTCATGAAAAATTATAGCTACTGTGACTCACACTTTAATAGCAGCTATTTGTGATATTTTAACCTAATGTACAGCCCCAGAGGAGAAACAACAGACACAATAAAGCATCTGCCAGTGACTTGCTCGAACGAAGGGACTCCAAGCATTATTAGGATGCCAAATTAAAGAGAAAAGGCTCTTGTGTCAAATGCCAAAGGGTCTTGGTGTTTGTTAACTTCACTGTAATTTATGTCTTATCTCTGAAAGCGTATAAAGAGAAAGAAAAGAAATATTCCTTTCCGCTCTATTGTCTCTTTCTCTGTGCTTAGTGCTTTGTCTGCATAGTTCTTGTGATAGGAAGGGTTAAGTACTTTAAAAAAAACACATGATGAATCATTACATTTTTTTAACAATTAAAAATACTATCTTCTAGAGTATCTTCATAATTTTTTTCAATGTGAATTTTAAAATGTAACATATAAGTGTAATGATAGGGGTATTTTGGATGTCATATGGAAAAAAGGTATTTGTGTTACATTTCTCTTAATCATCTTTCTCTTCCCTGTAAAAGAAAACCAAGAAATGAATATTTGTATCAGGAAAACTGTTATTATAAACGGTTCATTTGGATTCTTTCCCTGTCTTAGCCAAAGCTTTTTGTGCCATCATGAAATAACATCACAAAAATTATCCATGCCCTGATTTGCCCATCTGCAAAATGAGAAAAGAAATACTTGCCTCCCTCCTAGTTAAACTCAACCTTGTTTGGAAGTGTTTTAAGATCTTGGAGGGAAGATGATATTGTTGTACAGTGATACTGTTTTCAATTACACAAATTCAGATATTTATCCCATATGACAAAGCCAAAAGCTGGGCTCCAAAGGAAACACAAATAACTGCCACTGATAGCAGCCAGTTAACAGATTGTCCTGGGATGGAGCTCTTGAAACCTATTTTAAAAGCATAGATGAATACATCATTCTGGAGCAATATCATCATCCACCAAGACCTCTTTGCCTTGGAGTAAAGGAGCCACTGTAGGATTTATAACAAAGGTCCAAACTCTGCAGTCCCATGTGTGGCTTCACTATATATCATTTTCTTTAAAGTATTTGTTTCCCCACAGGAAAAAAAAAATCCATGAAATGTGATGTTGTTTTTGCTTGTCCTCGTGGACATTCAGTAAATCAGGCCACATTACAGCAGCTATGTTCACATTTCAACATAAAACTGTGATATCACCTAAACAGCCCTGTGAAATATGTTCTCAATAAAAAGGACTGAAAAGTAAAGCTGCTATCTGAATTAAAGCACAAAACAATCTTAAGGAAACATTTACTCTCTTTTTCAGAACTTATTGTCCAATATATTGTATCAGTTAGGCTGACACCTGCAAATTAAAAAGATTTCATCGAAAATTTGTTGGTTGCACTATTAAAGCAAGACACTTTAGCAAGATTTGCATGAAAGAAAGTCTAACTGAAATTATGTTCCTAATTATCCACAGATTGCATTTTATATTTTCATTGGCTGCCTTCACCACTCTGAAACATGTCTTATGTTTCTAACAAACAGATGTGTTAGCACAAGTACAGCCATCACTACGTACTTCACCTTTGTATTGTAATGCAACTCTTGCTCCTTCCTCTCAGCAACACCTCCAAGCATTTCTGCCTGATAATGGCATATCTGGATGAGCACTGTCATAGGCTAGTTTTCTTAAGAAGCATAGAAAGACAGAACTGAAGTTTTTTATTATAGTTTGATCACAAGGAACATGTGTGAATGCTGCACTTCTCAAGATTTAAATGGAATCAGTTGCTAGAAGTGAAGGATAGCAGCTGTTGCACACTGTAACAAGATTGTTCAGAGACTTAGGATCCTACTAAGATTGCCCTTTCAAACCAAGATTGCAAAAAAGGAAAGAGTAGTGTCAGTCACAGGTCTCTTCAAAACAAGTGCTTCTACACGTCGTAAAAAGATGAATAGGAATTTGGCATCTAAATCCAATGGACACAAAAATAAACACACAGCCAAGGAAAGCAGAAGTTGTCCTCGCATATGGCTCAATTGTTTTGTCTCAGTCCCACAGGTCATATCAGCAGTTAGTTACATCAGCAGTGAGATCTCTCATGACTTATGGCTTGGACTGGGATGATGTCCACGTCAAGGACTGCAAATGTTCCTTAGAAGACACCATCAGCATGGTCTTGCACTCACGTAGCACTAGAGAGTCAGTGGGATTCGGGCAGTTTTGAAACAAAGTTCAGCTAGCTCCGACTAGTCCTCAGCTCAGCAGCAAAGTATCAATTCAGTGTGATTTGTTATTGGTCCAAAACTTCATGCAAGTTGGACATTCTGCTGTGAAAAAAAAAAAGAATGGAAAGAGGTAACACAACTTACAGCCCATCCTATAAATGGTGCTTTTAGTTTTATGACACATTCAGATATTCTGAGAAGGTCTATGTGGACGTAAGCTGAGTTGCTAGTGAAGGGCAGAGGAAGGGGGAGAAAGAGGGAGGTTACAGAAGGAAAAGCAATCTACAACAAGGTGGAAAAAAACATAAAGCATCCTGATTTATACTTTTTCTCCACCCTTTCTGTTGATTGCTTTTCCTTCTAGGGACACATCTTTCCTCTTGTTCTACAAGGTGTGATGTGAACTGATTTACACTCCCTTTCTGACAGATAGTTAACCTACCCTCCCATTGAAAAAAAAATAAACATTAAAAAATTAATAAACTTTACCTTGTTCCACTGGCTTTGTCTTCACTGCCTGAATTTTTATTTCACCCCAATCAACTAAGTTGGCAATATATAAAACACTATTGAATTTGTTGTCACAACTAGCAGTAATAATAAGTATGCTCACATTGGCTTAAGTGAACCGCACAGCAGTAGGTGCTTGGAAAATGTCAGGCAAACGAGCCTTGGATTGTTCTGTGCTTAGCAGGATTGTACAGGGCTGTGTATCAGCCATGTGATTGGTAGAGCTATATAAAGCTCAATATTTTTTTCCCTCTTTAACAGCTCTGATGATACAAATTCCTATTCCTTTTTACAGGACCTGCTTAATGAGTAGAGGAGCAGTAAAAGAGTTTCACAAAGCTGTCCCAGCCTTGTGGTCCCCCCTCCCATACCTCCATAGGGCATTAGAAAAAGAGTACAAAGGGGGTTGTGTGGGAAAAACCATGTCTTTGCAGGTAACAGCCTGGAGTTCCCTCCCAAAAGAACTGAACCTAGCACTGTGATCCACCATTCAGCCAGTTGGGCAGCAGAAGTGCCCAGGTGGCCATGGCCTGGGTCTACAATGAGCTGAACACTCATTTTTGCCAAGCATGAGATTCACTTCACTTGCATGTTTGAAAGCCCATTTTTCTTTGTAAGAGACAGCTTACATAACACTGCATACCAATGCCTCAAAGATATAAAGAGTAGTGACTGCTTGTGACATATGTGAGAAGGAAATTTCCAAACTCAAAAGACAAAACACTGCGTTTGTTAGCAAATAAATCCACAAGGATCACATCTGGAAAATTCTACAAAATAGGACAAAAAAGCATTCCTAGGTTTTCAGCCAAACTTTCCTAAGCAGTTCTGCACTCATATAGTAACTTTTAATGTGGTGTAAACGTTTGAGAAGCCCATACGTTATGAAATGCAAACCACAGTAAGTTACTGTTTCCAGTAGTGAATTCCAATCAGGATTAGTTTCTATCAGAAAATGATACCCCTTATGGGTGCTTGTCATGCTAACAATGCAATGGGTTTCTTATTTCCTTTCACATCACCTTCCCTCCTGTCTCCCATTCTCTTAGCAGCCCCTCTGAGGTTTCAGATCTGACAGTAAAGGGGAAGCATCAGACAGAAACCTGCAGCTGCCGGTTTCAGAGCAATGGAAACAGTGGTTTTCCATTCATGATGACGTGGCTGCCAGGAGGAGGTTCCTTTTAGCAGGAACCTGCCACCCTACTGCTCTGGACAGAAATACAATACGGTGGCTTTCCTGACTGCTGTCTGTGTCCATACAGACGGCTGCCTTCAGCTTTGCTGAGTGTTTGCAGACCATCTGCACCAGGCCTTGCCACTTTTTTACCTTCTGAGGCCTCATGTGTTTATATCGGAACCTCTGCCTAATGCAGATGGTGGAAGAAAGGATCTGTATGGCTCTTGTTCTGGTCCCAGTAAGCACAGCAGCATTTTTCCACGTCACCTCCTGTGTCCTGTTGGCCTTTTAATGTGAGGTCCTCTTGGGCAGTAACTCTCTGTTACAGAGATTTAATAGAGTACCCAGTTAACAGAGCTGCACTGTCTGCTGGGGTCTCCGGGAATACTAAGAGCTTAAGAGAGGGAATAGGATTTTGTTTCTGATGCTTGCATGGAAACAAAGACAGCTTTTCAAAGGTCTCTCTCTAAAGCCTGCACCAAAGTGACCTGTCAGGGTTTCATCTTGACTTGACATTTTGGCAGTGCTCTTCGGGTAAGAACTGAGAAGGTTGGATTTTGTCAGAACTTGACTTGAAAGGATTTTCAAGAGTTCTGCTTCTTTTCCCTTCTGGCAAGAAAAAAAGAAAAGGTTTACATGTGGGAATCTCATGAAGCAGAAAATCCAGCTCTTACACTGCATTCCCTCTTGGCGACAAAGGGCATAAGAGTGGCTCAGTCCATATAATGGCCTCAACACCATTCGCATTTAGAAGATGGGCTGCTCACTGTCCCTGGAAGAACGCTGTGTCATTTCTCACACTGCCACTAACTAGATGCTATACTAAAAAAATTTCTCAGCTGTGAATCTGCCTAAAAAACCTACCCACACACACACACCTTTTAGCACAAACAGCATGCTTTTAATACAAAATAGACCCCTCATCTTTCGCCTTTGGTAAATGATAGAGTAGGAAGCAAATAGGTACTGTACAATTGCTTTTGTATTCTATATTACAGAATAAGGTATGGGAAACAATGGCTCTGGCACAACAGTACTGACACCTTTGAAAATGATTTTGTGCTGGCTCACCCACCATATTTTCCTTCCATGGAAGAAAAATACCGTGAAGCCACTTAGGAGGAAATGAGTTCTGGAGGAAGTTAATCATTTGTGCAAGTGCAAGGTGTGGGACGGGAGATAGGATTCACAGGCAGCAAACAGCAGCACGACACTGAGAGAATGTGTGCTCCGAGTGCCATTAATTTGCATTGAGTACACAGGGGCTAGGAGAAGTGGTCTAGTTAATTAAACTATCTCACCGAAATGGATTCAAAATAGGTTTAGTTTAGCATTAAATTCAGCTTTAGCCTACATTCCACATGGGTTACATTCAGATAATTTATTCTATATCTGAAGAAGTTACTTGTGTAAACGTTCTTCAAAATCTGTATGCCATTCCTCTCATTTCACTCATTTGAAAATGTCAGCACAGGCAACAAATAAAAGGACGACATTCATGGCACACTGATTATTGCAAGAGACAAAGGTGAAGTGACCTGCTGGAAGTCTGCAGTGGCTTTTCACCTCCAAATATCTGCAACAAAAAATATTGGAGCTTGATAACATCCGTTTATTCCTTTGTGTTCGCCTAATAAATCATAATGCAAGTCAGTAGGGTTAACTCACACTTACAATATTAGGACTGATGTATGTCTACACTGAAAATGCTGATGAGCCAGGTAGAGGAAGTCAGACTAAAATAACATCTGTTTGATCAACACCTGTCTCTATTCACTTTTATTATGTTCATCACATTCCCCACACAATAAAATGGGTGTTATTTGCGTAGATAATACATAAGGGAGAGGAGTCCACTATGTACACAGATGGTAGGCCTTCATCTCAAATTAAAATTATCATCTTTTGGTAGCCCAAAATTTGTTTAAATGAAAGCAATAAAGCCCACAGGAGTGCAAAGAACAACCTTATTGTTGTATGGCTACCCTGTTTTCTTAGACAATGAAAAATTATTTTTAATTTAAATATTTTTTTAATTTTAATTTCATTTGAGGTTTTACCATCTGTGTGTGCGCTGAACTCTTCCCTGTGCTCTTACCAAAGCTCTTAGTCTCTCAACTTGGGATCTAGAAATAGGACAGGCTGGAGAGATAGTCAACAGAACTTAACAAAATTTACTTTAAAACAAAATTTTAATACCTGAAGAATTAAATACCCTTTCAAAAGTGAAGTTGTATACACTCAGATTATGCATTTTCTGAAATATTCCACTAAAGAAGAATGAATACCAGAAATACACAAGAATATTTTATCAATAATTCCATGAGGTGCTACAGTTTCTCAAGAAGAATATTCCTCACTGAAAACATTACTGAGTACCTAAAAGCTTGAGCTCGCAGTCTAATCTATGGTCAAGGGAATGGTCATCTTTACAGCATCCAGAACAGTTGTGCTACTGTGACATGGGAGCAGCTGGGTGAATAAGATACATTTTGTAAGGGTTTGTAGGACTGGCTCCTGACAAACTGTAGTCACAGAAGAACTGAAGATGTCCAAACCACATGAACACAGTTAGTTGTGTACCCATGGAAAGTCCCTGTATGAAAGTGTTTTCTCACTTCTGCTATTCAGTGTATGAGGCAGTACGGGGACAAGCAGGAATTAGGCTGCTGATGTTAAAAGTGCCTGTTACAAAGGATTTGCATTATATCCTATTCCTGAACATAACAGCTGCAAGCACAGGGAAGAGCAGACGCCTGTCAACTCATAGGAAATCAAAGTCTGAGACTTTTTGTAAGTATGTAAAATTTTTATCACTCCCACTGCACATTGTAGTCATCCTGCCATCTAGCATTTCAGCTTACTTCATTTTCAAGAGTTGTATTCCTGCAACATACCCTTTGTAATCAACGTGATGTGTAAATTGCAAACTAGCACCATCATGGTATCAACACATCCAACAAGGTTCCTAAACAGGACGTGACAAATCAATGTGTGAAAGCGCTATATTGTGAAAGAAATTGTCATTCAGATCAAAGAGATCAAAATGAGGTGATCTATAAAACCATGATTTAAAACACATATTTTAAAATTTCATCTACCAATCTCTCCTGAAAGGGTGCATTTCTTTTCAATACGCAGTTTCAACATGCAATTCCAATGCACATAAAATTCCTAATGAGAAGCCATATACTAATAGAAGATGCATAAATTCAGATGCAAGTTAGCTGACAAGTCACAAAATGCAAAACAAGTAGAAAACAAGCATCTATTTTGTCTCTCTCTGTGATGTTTCCTTCACGCGTAGTAACCACTTTTAGTATTCTGAAACATACAGTAAAATGGATGCCTACAAAACCGACTTCAGATAGGTGAAATGTCATTAATTAAGCAATAATACCCTTTGAAATCAGTCATTACCAGCAGGTTTTGGTTATGGGCCATTAATATTTTAACTAGCAAGTCATTAATAGTGGTAATAACCAATTCTAAGGGTATTATTGCTTGAATAAACTATTTTAATGATTGTAAACCTTCTGAAAAGCTTGGTTTCTTTTAACTTTAAATCTTCTTCCCTTGGAATACTTCTGCATGAAGAATTGTTTCTATTCACACAGAAATAAAAGCATTGCTGCAAGTACACAACACAATCTTGCATGGGATTTCTTCACAAGGCATATGGCAAAAGGTCTCCCCTACCTGTATAACTATATCTGTGATGTTGATTCTCAGTCATAGCTTCTCTCATCTGCCTTCTTTCTTTTTTGATGACTGCTCTGTAGCTTGCCTTGATCAGGGAGACCTTAGATGCTTCAGTCATAGCCTCTAATCCCATCTCTTGCATCAAGCTGTGGCTCTCTTTTGATTTAGCTAGGTAAGTACAATTACTCTCAGATGAGCTTCTGAGGGACAAAGAGATATAGTTTAGCCCAGGCAATATTATTTTTGTGCCCGTACACAGAGTAAGCCTAATATTTAGACTCCGTCCTTCTATATCTATTAAAATACTGGAATTTATTTTACAGATATCTCCCCAACAAGGTTAAATCATGCAACTCAGGAGAAATAAGTTGACACAAAAATGCATATTTCATGAGAACAGTCCCAGGTCTATATCATCTCCACATGAATATAGCTAGAGATAGGAAAGACAGATAAGAAAGATAAGACATAAAGAGTCTCTTACCCCCCTGGAAAGCAGAGATCACTTTCCCTCAGGAGACACAGTATTTCCTAACTTTGATCCTATCAGGCTAGCCAGGAAGGAAATGGTATCTGTTTTATGACACTCCAGAATTCACATTTCTAAGCCCCTACTAGAAATCAAACTTTTTAAGCAGTCAACCTCTTCATTGACTCAAGAAAGCACATCAGAAGGACAACAGACAAAACCCTGGCCTCAGTACCAGGATTCTGCACTATCCAGAACCTGTAGTAGGGAGATAGCATCACGGCAAGGCATGTCAGATTTTTCTCATACTCTCATATTTTCATTTTCTCACACTCATTAAATTATATTCTGTCTTATAAAAGAATACATTGGCCATTTCCCCCAATACATTTAAAGGAAATAAGTCTCAGTAAGAGTCATTCTGTTTCTAGAGACATCCAACATTGACACTTTTCAGATTTGACAATTATTTTGAATTGTCATGAACAATAAACCTTCTGGTGGGCAGGTTTTCTATCAAGACTCTATTCCATGGTATTTTCATACTAGATGTCTCTTTGTGTTGGGCCTGACAACTTCTGAGGGTGGAATTGCTGCCAAACAAAATTCAAGAGCACCATGGGTGGGACTTTGCTGAGGAGTCAGTCAAGTAATCTCAGTCACTTCAGCATCTCATAGGGGATAATTTCACAGAAAATGTGAGAACGCATGTGGTCCCTTCCTCAGATACTGAATATACAGTAAATTGGCACCATCTGCCTCCCAAAGCAATGCTTGTGTGCATTATGAATGAACTTTCCAAGGAAAAAAGCACCCAACACATGAATTAACTGATATATTGGATCTTTTGAAATAAAATTGACATTGAACACAAGCAAGGTAAATTTGTCTACTGACCCTTTTTATGCTTCCTCAAAAGACCACAACTTTACTTATCGTGTCCAGTCTTTGATGCTTCACTTCTTCTTAAAGAAACAGAAGTCCTCAGACCTTACAAGACAAGGCTGTTCCCAGCTCCTCCCCATGTGCTCTTTATTCCCAGTGATCATAGAGTGCCTTTCTCTCATTCCTTCACTAGCTGTCCTTTTTAAGCAAATATTTTGCAGATAGTAGCAATATTTTCATAGAGAAACAAATCATCATATTCATAGACATCAGATGATGTATGGGAGGTTTATAAATTAACAGATAGCCATCAATATAACTATCCAGTAATTATTGCAATGGGAAAAAAGATTAAGAGCTGGGTGGTAAGGCAAGGAATCTCACTTGGAGACCATTAGTTCCAATTCTGCCAAGTAAACAGCGATTGAAGGACCATTACCTTGTCCTCTATGGCCAAACTGTTTGGTGTATTGTGCTAAAGTTTTGACAAAAGAGTCAGTGATAAACTTACAGATTTAGAGCTTGAAAAAAACCCACAGTAAGTTCTTCGCTCCATGTTTTTCTGCTAGGAAATACCAAAACTCATCCCATTCCTGTACATCCATTTTTCTGCTTTATAAAATGGACTATTTTATGGAAAGGAAAAAAAAAAAAGCCTTTATTTTCAAGACTAGAAACTTAATCACTGAGAAGAAGCTATGAACTCTTGATCAGTAAGTACAAGTGTGTTCTTAGCATTACCCATAGGGCTGGCCATGGTTTCATTTCATGGTCCTGTGCGTGTCTCATTGACTTGCTAATCCAAGACCATCATCATCAAAGGTAAATACAGGTGTCAATGCAGCAAACATAACAAAATACAGAATAGGGTAACTTCATTGCTGAAGTTCATTGCCTCAGGTTATGAAGGAGCTCAGAACATGTAAGGGAAAATGTGTGAGTGTCCAAAAGCTATTGTACTAAACCTCAACCTGTTGCAGTCGGGGGACAGAAATCAGCAAAGGGAGAGCAGGGTAACAGTGATGTTAGACTTTGCTCCACTCCCTGTTTTTGCTGGGGAGGAGAGGGTCTTAGTGCCCACAGCTGCCAAGAGCTGGTGATGCAACTAACTAAAAATAACTCTCACTGCTTAGAAAGATACAGATCTTATAGACAGGGCAAAATCTGAGTCATTCCTACTATTATTTACCCCTTTTCTGACTCTTCCTCCAAAAATACTCCCAAAACCGAAGTGGGACTTTAAGACAGCATATATTTTCATGGTGATTTACACTTGAGCACCATCAGACACACACTCAGATTTGCTGCTTCCCATGCACATATCCCTGGAAACAGGACATAACTCTATGATGGATATTTGCAACCCACTCTGAAGTCTAGCCTCAGGAAGTCTTTTTCACCTCACCATATACATCAAGTTTAGTCAGAAAAAGCATTACACTTTTGATGGGAAAGGATCAGGATTTACCTCAAGAATAAAAAGGGTGATAAGTAGGGATAAATAAGAAATAAGATTTTAAATTCATATGTGATACAGTAGCACCAATGAATCTTCTCCTATATCAATCTGCTCAAGGCCACCTTTGCACAGCAACACAACAACAATGCTAAACATTAACTATCCCTGCAAGATATGTTGAGATCTGCAGAGAAAAGACATGTCTGTTGGTGCAGCATATTCTCATTATGAGTTTCTCTGTTAGACTGCACAGGTGGGGCATTCGGTGCATAGTGGTGAAGTAAACAGAATTTCCAATTTTCTTTTTAGTTCACCTTTGCAATGATGCTGTCAACTGGAAATGAAAAAGGGAGGAGGCAATGAAGCAAGAATATTCAACCATGGCTGAGAAGGGGAAAAGTAAGGGTAAATGCCAGCTGCAGGTACAGAGAAAAAGAGAAGCTCACTTATATTGGTGAGGAAAAAAAAATTAGGAAAGAAAACAAGCAAGAAAAAAGATGTTTTAAAAATAACCAGGCACAAAAATACCTGAGAGACTGGGATAGACTGTTGGCTTTTAATCTATTTTTCACAACAGAATAACGGAGAGGAAAGCTGAAGAGCTACACAGGCATAAGACTGTGCAGACTTGCTATACTTTCCACCAGACATGGTATTTGGTTGATGTAGAAGTCTGCACCACAGCCAGACGGTGACTGTGGGACTGAATATTTTGGAGATAGTACCTAGAAACCTACTTGTTTGTACAGGATTTGAATGTAATCTCTAAGTAAATTGCCTTTGTGAAAACTTCACTTACTAAAAAGGGGAAGAGATTACTTACCAAAAACTTGAGCCATGTTTACTTTGCAAGAGCTAGCAGGTAGCTTCTAGTTAAAATTACTTCCTGTCTATCCTACTATCTACAGGTTTCAAATTTTATGACATAGGCCCATTTTATAAAGAGATTATGTAATTTGCTGAGGGCATGTGAAGAGGCTGGGCTTAACAGAAAACTGGGTGCATTTTGCTGAAAATGTAAACTAATGATCCATCTACCAGATCACCTGGCTATTTTGGGGTTTGGTGGGTTTTTTTGCTTCCATCTCACTTTCCTCTTTCTTTTGCGATTTCCACAGCTTTAAAATTGTCTCATCCTAATGCCTGTAGCACAAGCACCTCTCACTGATGCCTGGTACTTATATTATTTTATACTTATTACTTATTCTCTCTTTTCCTACTATCAATTACTGGTCTACATATGTGGTGGTACATTTGCTGCTAAGTACCTATTAACCTTGCATTAAGCTTCCTTGTGCAAGAAAAGAGGTATGTGTGGGGAGGGGAACCCACACACTCTTTTGCCAACCTATATGAAGTCTCTGAAAACAGTATCTGTAAAAGAGCTGTTCCTTCTTCCAGTAAAGATCCATGTGTGCTTGTTTCCTGTGCTGCTTAGTGAGGTGACTTCTCAGCCACACGTTTCCATGCTAGTAAAACTTGTAAATGTGAGCAAAGTCACACACAAACAAGGAATTTCTACCAGCCTGTTCACCTCCTGCTGTGGAGCAATATCAAGGCGCTTATTTTGGAAGAATAAGTGTACAGAGGGTGTAACGTACCCACAACGTGGTCTTACTGAATCCACATGAAAGGGGAAAAAAGAATCCCATGCTTAACAAAAGCAATGAGGAGACAAAACATGTTAAACTGTCACTGATTTCAGTACCAGAACTGCAGTACTGTGATCTAATGCAAGAATTATCTGTGAGTTGGGTAACAGACTACGAGACTTAACTCATCACTGTGATATTTCCTAAACTTCTGGGATGTTTGAGGTACAGTCTGTATCACAAATGTGGAATTTTGGTAAGATGATAGCATAGTAAGTTAGCATGCAAATTAGATTTGCGTAGAAGCGCACAAAGGATGGAACTGGAGCCACTGAAAGGAGCCAGAGAGTGCAATGCAGAGAGCTTGGGGTATAGCAGGGCAATGGGGTTTGGGTGTGAAGGGGGATGTGCAGAGCCACACAGCCCTGTTGTAGGACCAATATTTACTTACTTCACCTTTATTAATAACCGTGAAGATGGTAGAATAAAACCACATTCATTAAATTTGCAGATGATGCTAAATTGGGAGGCATTATACAAGTCAGGATCAAGAAACATAACATAGAGCAGCTCAGAGAAATACAGTCTGAGAATAGCAAAATGAGATTCAGCTTGTAAAAATGCAAGCTAATGCATGCCACAGGGGAAGAATAACTTGGGCTGGGGGAAGCCACAAATTCAATAGAAGGCAAAAACCTCAAGGCGACAGTGGGCAACAAATTACAGAGGAGCATTCCCTACAGGATGGGTGCAAAAGGGTAACACAATTGTGGGCTGTGTATGCAGAAGCACTGGCTCATGGATAGAGAGATTCAAGCCTTTGGGTTTTATTCAGGATACCAATTTAGCTTCAAGACAAATATACGTGACATCCCCTTAACTCAGATGTATTTGTGAGGGGAAATTTCTACAGATAGCTTCTAGTGTGCAAATTGGTCTGTGGTGTTTGGGATAAAGAATCTGAAGGCTGGCAAGGTGGAGTGAGCTCAGAGAACAACAGTGATGCGAAGATGGTAGAAAATGACAAACAAAGGACACTTGTACGAGCTAACCGAGTATGACACGGTGAAGGAAAGTCCTACAAATAGCTGGAAAAGGAGCAATCACATTCTGCAAAAGGAATCACAGGTACTCCTGTTGTCATCTTGATTAAGATGCAAGAAGCAAAAAAATTGTTATGTATTGCAGTAGAGTCATTGTAGCCTCTGAAATAGTGGAAGATCTTACTTGTAGGATGCTTTTTGATAGCTCAGAAAATCACTCAGGAGAAGCAGTCTTGCACTGACAGGAAGGTGATGATGGAAAAAGCCTTTTCCTTCTCTGATATCTGTTATACTGAGTTAAAGATCTATGATACATCTGTGTATTCTATTTACTTCTGAGAAACAAATGGGGATTAAGGGAAATAAAAAGAAGTAAAAGAAGAAATTTCTAAAGGATCAATATCCAAGCATGGGATCAATGTCTGAAAAAAGCCCCAACCCAAACAACTAATAGAGCCAGTGTTGTTAACTAAAACTGAAGTGAACTGATCACAACAATGAAAATAAAGATGTTGAATTGCTTCAGAGTTTATTTTGGAGAAAAATCAGAAAGCTGTGGGGAAGAATACACAGGGGAATGCGATCAAAGATGGATTAATATTTTACATGCCCAAAGGTTACGTATGCCATCTCACAATAGATATGGCAAGAGTGAAAATGACCACCAGGGATGAAAGGAAAATTACCAAAACAGAAGGGCATTTGGAAGTGTAATTTACTCTGTATGAAGAACTACATGACTAAATCTAAAGGATACTTAATAAATGTTCAGGTCAATAACATGGATAAATACAGAATGCTGAATACAAAACCAGACAATAATGTTTATGAGAAACTTTGGTTTCTGACCAAGTTAATCAGGTACATGACAACAAGATAGCTACATATTTTTTCCTGGACTTTCACATTTACTCAGATCAAAGGTTTCAGTGAAGCTGGACAAATAGTGTGTAAAAAATTATACCCACAAGTGAGTATGTTCTTGATTTGTCTGACACTATTCAAGCCTTGCCTATCTATTTCTGCATTCAGAAGTGCCTGGAAACATTTCCCATGTTATGGAAAAATATCCCCAAGCAAATCACAGCTGGAAAAATGTATCATAAGCATTTCTTCTCAAGTATTCTTGGGTAGTAGATTTGAAATTTTAATTTGAAAACCCGACCCACAAGCATTTACTTGGTGAAGTAAATACAGGAATCTCGAGGTTGACACTCTCTATATTTATGTGCTTGACTTTATGCCCAGCAAGTGGTACCATTGCCTTCAGGTCCAAAGGCAACTCACTGGAGCTCCTGGCAGCATGTGAAACTGAGCTGGGGAATGCATCTCCCTGGGATCAGCTTAGGTCCCAGCCTGGCAGTGAGACTGCACCGGCTCTCTCCATCCTTGGGCAGATTTCAATGTAGGGTAGGGCCCTTCCAAATACAGTTCACAATCAAAAGCCAACATGTCAAAAGCCAAACATATCAAGCTTTTATGTGCTTTTCAGATAGTCAGAAGCAATTGATGCCTGTTAAACAACTGAAAGATTTTCTGTAGAGTTCATCAAATACAAATACAATGTATGACAATGAAGATATAACTGGTTTCTAGAGCATACTTTTTTTCCCTACTGCTGTCTCTGTACAGCAAAGGTCCTGATAGCTTTTGGATGTCCTCAGTGAAATATTCATTAAGGTCAGCCAACTTTAACTGTAGAAAACCACTGACATGAAGGGGGCTACCTGGGTGTCAATGAGAGTACAATTTGAAGCCAGTGTGTTACACAGTCATCTCAAGGGGGCTAATTTGGCCTGCAGGTCTTTATTGCTGCTGATGAGAAGTGAAACAAAGGGAAGTAAGGCTGGCCGTAAAAGCCCTCAGTGAGTTTACAGGAATGGTAGATTCCTCTCTTTTATTTGTAATTAGGCCTGATTGATACAAAGACAATAAATATGGAGCTATTTTTGCAAAGTTTTTTTCTCTTGTTTTGTTGCGGGTTTTTTTTCCCAGGACAGAGCTGAATTTAACTGTGCCTCATACAAAAATCCTGCCATAATCTCACAGTTTTCAGCTCCTTCTGAAGCCAGGTTGTAACTTTCATACTTTCAGCTACAGCCAAGAGTCAGGATCAGTTATTACTGCATGAGCTTTAGAAAGCTCACTGCTCTTGCACTGGGATATCTTTTTAAACTGTTTATGAAGAAAAGATAACTAGGAGTTCTGATTAAGTAGATTCATTAGAAGGGCATCCAAAGCTTTAGCATAGAGGTGATTGTGGTTTAGACCCAGCCAGCAGCTGAGCGCCATGCAGCCATTCACTCAATTTTTACCCCATGACAGTGGGGGGCAAAAAGGGTGGAGAAGAATAGAGAAAAAAAAGGGAAGACAAAGGACAACCTTGTTGGCTGGGATAAGGATAGTTTACTGAGGCAGCAAAGGGAGGGAGAAATAACAATAATAAAATACGCAAAACTGGTGATACACAATGGAGTTTCTCAGTGAACCACACAATTCAGGCCGTACAGCTCAGAGCCACCCCAAAGCCAGTGCATCCTTGAGCTGTGTGTTCTGGAGCCATGTGCTCCTCCCCCACCAGTCCCCCTTTACGCTGAGCATGACGTCATAGTAGGAAAAAACCCCTTTGATTAGTTTGTGTCATCTGTCCTGGATGTGTCCCCTCCCAGCTTCCTGGATTTCCTGCGGTTCACGTGGGCCCATCTCTCAACCCTGTCAAAGAGGCTCTGGATGGCATCCCTTCCCTCCATCATGCTGACCACACCACAGAGCTTGGTGTCACTAGTAAACCTTCTGAGGGTACACTCAATACCACTTGCCATGACTCTAATGAAGATGTTAAACATTACCACTCCCAATACCCACCTGTGAGGAGCGCCACTCATCACTGGTCTCCACTTAGACATTGAATGTGACTATTTGAGTGTGACTGTCCAGCCAGTTCCTTATCCATGATGTGGTCCATCCACCAAATACATGTACCTCCAATTTAAAGATGAGGGTGTCATGCAGAACTGTATCAAATGTTTTGCACAAGTCCAGGTAGATTACGTCAATTGCTCTTCCTTTATCCACCAATGCTGTAACCTCTTAGTTGATCCTAGGCATTTCAGCAGAGTAGCTGTAGAGACCTTTCTGGGGGTATTTCAGCTGAAAAGTCATAAAGTTTGAAATCTGACTTTGGTATTCTCAGAATATTTATGTAAAAATACTAAGTACTAGTCCAAAGCTAGAAGGTGATGATTTCCCTGATCTTTCTGGGGCACTCCCTATGAAAAGTGGAGGACTTCAAAGTTACATACTTGGTAGGCTGCTTGTCTAACACTTTCCTCTTTTCTGTAGTAAGGAATGGGACAGGCACGGGTAAGCACAATTCAGCATCTTCCACAGCATAAAGACGGGTTCCCATTAGCTTCAAGAGGATCAAGTGCTGTGTGACAGTCTGAGATTACCAAGAGTTCTCTTTATCATTCTAATCTTATGGGTAAATCTATGCACAGTGCCGCAATTCAAGTGCAATTATTGATGTTGTGTAAATATGACCTTTATACATTAATATAATTCAGTGAGGGACAAGTCCTAAGGAAGAAGGATGTGATGCTGAGCTTTCAATTATTACAATTGCTGTTACTTTTGTTTTCTTTGTTTTGATTCCAATGATGAATACTATTTTTTATAGTTATATTCCTTATTGAATGTATTTAGAAACAGGAAAAAATGATTGCCATGCTCTTCACGTAAAACTGCCAGAGGACCAGTTGGGAAAAAATGATGAAAAAGTCTTTTTATTTCTTGGGTGGTTTTTTTTCCCTATGGCAACACTAGCTGGCACTTGGACCTATAAAAGTAGCTTATGGCTTATGCAATAAGATAATCCATTAAAACAGAGACAGCAGGAGGGAGAGGGTGAGAGAGAAAATCCTGTTCATTCAAATTTGAAAGTTACTTCTTTCTTTTTATGATATGACACACCAGAATGAATATCAATCACAGACTTTCTTCCTGGGCAGTTTTCCACCTTAATGAAGCGGTTTCATCATGACTTGCTATGACAATACCTCATTTTTACCCAGTGTTCCACTGCTTTTTTGACTCCTTTGATTAAAAGGATCATGCTGCAGTGTCCCACGTGAGAACTATATTAGTTGGAGTAAGTAACTGATCTATTACCTCAGTATAATATAGTTTGAAGGCATTTTAATAGGGGCAGGCAGATTTCAATATTATTTGAGGGTCATAGAGTGTCTGACATTTCAATTTGTTATCAGGCCACTCATATCACTAGGGCAATCATTAAACATAGACTCTAATAAGGTTTCTGCTATGTAGGGTCATTCATTATTGACAAGGAGGAGAGAAATAAATACCTTCCCAGGGGCAGCCTCAGCATGTAATATAGTAAAAATCATACAGAGTCTGGAACCATATTTTCTAGATTTGCTGGCAAATCAAGCATTACATTTTTAAATTAAACCAAAGGAAAGACTACAGATAAAAACAGCAATACTTGCATTCAGGCTTTGCATACTGTCAGAACACCCATTGTAATCACATATATTAAAAAAAAAAAAAAGATAATTAGATCACAAGTTGGCTTATTTTACCACTATGATGGGAGCTAATAACCCACTTGTGTCATCTTTGACTTTATGAGGTCTGTACGCCTGGGACTGACTTTGCATATTACAATTAATCATCATATATCATCTAGTTCCAATGGCTATTTAACAGATGAGCCATCTTCACCTTTCAGCAAGGTAGACCTGTGATTGAGCTAGGGAAAAAAGGACAAAATTCTTCATGAATGTTTATTAATGTTTTTCCCCCTAGATTAATATATTGTTTTATTCAGTATATGCTTTAAAGTTCCTTTTCTAATTTCCAGTTTTCCTTGAATAAACTTAAGCTCATATGTTTATCACACATTTTTTAAAAATTACCTGTGTTGTGATTTAAAACCAAATTGAGATACGGAAAAAGGAAGAAATAGTTTGGAAGAAGACAAAATATATTGTTAAAACCACCACTAAAAGATTTTGACAGAGCTATTTACTTCTGGAAATTTGGTTTGGGGAAAATAATTTTTTATTAAACCTTTTCTCAGTTTCTTGGGAATAAAAATAAATTGCACAAAAAATAAGGGATTAGGATGTACTTCAGCATTTGCTGAAAGAACAGCTGTGTTGCACTGACGGGTGCAAACCAGAAAGGGCCTAATCCCGTGACTCCATATTGTCTAAAGTAGTCACAGAAGACTGACCCAGATCTCATTCAGAACAGCAGAACTTTCACCCTGATTTCTGTATCAGATTAATTCGGCCAAAAAGAGCAGTTTAAAAAACATCAATCCGAAGAAAAAAATGAGTTGTTTTCATTTACTGTTAAAGCTGATGAAGTGATGCATCCATGGTGATTGTGAATTAGCTTACAAAATTTCTTCCAGGTTTAATAATATGAGGTGTTATTAATAACTCAGGTAAAACAACACGTCTCCCACAATTCAGTAAGGCGATCCTGTCTTTTTAATTCATGAGAAGAGCTTTAATTGGATCAGAGGAGCAACCAGCAGACAAATAAATTGACAATATAATTTAATTCAGTAAGTGCAGTGAGAAGGAGTCTTTACTGACAGTTATTTATTCAACCTTACTTCATTCCAGGGTACCAGTATAGTCAACTCCAACACAACAGTTTCTCTCCGGCTCATCTTTGGGAGTCCCCCCCAAATAATCATTCAAATCTTAATGCTGCAGTGACTTGGCTCAGTGGAGCAAGTTGTTCTCATCAGGTTTCGGAGCTCCCTTAGCAGGGACAGTAACCTTCAGTAAGTCAGAGAATCACAGAGCACAGTCAAACAGGGAGAAGCTGAAAGACTTATCACCAATTTCTGAGATGTCCAACTTGAGAGCTTAGTTATCCTAACAACAGTCAGATGTGTGGAGATACTTCACTTAAAATGGGACAATACTGGTAAATATACCATTGTCTTCTACAGCCAGCCTATCACAAGCATTCCTAATATTCAGCTCACATTTCTGTATAACATTCTGAATTCTATCAGAGACTCAAGCAATACTAGAAAATGTTTTCTTGTATTGATCATGATGTAAGTTTGGTATTTGGTACCACAAATCATATGTTTGTTTAGTCACCGTTTTATTCAAAAAAACTTCACTGTATGTCAAAAGACTGGGTTGTCTGGAGAAAAAAAATCTCGTCTTTTGATTAACGTTGGCAACTTAGACCTGTCAGATCTGGACAGCACAAAATTTCATACAACAGGAAATGCCTCTTCATGTGAAATACACTGAAGTTAGATGCAAAGATTTTCAACATTACAGAATCACAGAATAGTTAAGGTTGGAAGGGATCTCTGCAGATCATCTAGTCTAACTCTTCCTATATATCTCCAAAGTATCTCCATGCTCACTGGAAAAAAAAAAAGCTTCTTCTCACATTGACATGTAATTTCTTGTATTTCCATTTGTGCCCATAGTCCCTTGTCCATCAGCTGGACATCAGTGACTCCACTTCCATCATGCAAATTATTCACCAAATAAGATCTCACACTGACCATTATCTTCTCCAGGCTGCACAGTCCCATCTCTCTCCTCATATAAGAAAACATCTCTTTCCTCATATAAGAGATGTTTTCCAGCCCCTTAATTATCTTCATGGGCCTTTGCTTGACTGTCTCCAGAATGTTCATGTCTCTCCTGGAGTGTGGAGCCCAGAACTTGACCCAGGTGTAGCCTCACCAGTGCTGAATAGAGGGGAAGGATCACTGCCCTCAACCTGTTGGCTATAGTCCTAATGCAGCCCAGGATATCATTAGCCTTCCTTGCTGCAAGAGCATGTTGTAGCTTATATTCAACTTAGAGTCCATCAGACCCCCTGGGTGCTTTTTGGCCAAGCTGCTTTCCAGCCAGTCTGACCCCAGCTTATACTGTTGACAGGAGTTGTTCCTCCCCAGGTGCAGGGCTTTTCATTTTTCTTTTCTAAACTTCAGGAGATCCCTGTTAGACCAATGGTCTCTCCAGCATTTCTATATCTCTTTGAATGACAGCACAACCATCTGGTCTGTCAATGATTCCTCCCAGCTTTGTATCATCTGCAAACATACTGAACATTTTCTATACTCTACCACATCACCTAGGTCATTAATGATGTTAAACAGTACTCATCCTAATACCAGACCTATGGGTTCACAACTAGTGACTGGCCTCCAATTGCACTTGAGCAGCTGATCACAACTGTTTGAACATGCAATTCAGCCAGTTTTCAACCCATCTCACTGTCCACTTATCCTGTCTGTATTTCATCAGCTTGTCCATGAGGATGTTATGGCAGACAGTGCTGAAAGCTTTACTAAAGTCAAGAAAAACAACATCCACTGCTTTACCTGCACTCACAAACCCAGCCATCTCCTCTCAGAAAGCTATCAGGATGGTATGATTTCCCCTTCATAAATTCATGCTGATTATTCTGAATCAACTTCTTGTCCTTCACACATTCAGAAATAGTTTCCAGGATTATCTGCGTCATCATTTTAGTACATGAAACTGTAAAAGACAAAACATGCACACTGACTTGACGATTACTTGGAAAATGTTGTGTTTACAGAGTATGGTCTGGCTTTGATACCATACAGTGATTCCATACAAAGAATGGTACCATTACTTTTCTTGTCCTTGCCCCGTTAGTGGTCGAAAGTCTCGTAAGCAAGCTTAGGAGGGAAGCCTGAAAACTATTTTTGGATGCTCTCTGACAGGACTCAGTCTGAAGGGAACTGTTTTAGACACAGGAGGTTTGAAAGTCTGGTAACATCTCTTTCCAGTCAGAAGAGGTAACATAACTATAGTCAAGTGAGTTCCCACATTTCAGTGTGGTTCAGATGAGACAAAGACTGGGACTTTGAGTAATTAACATTCAATATCAAGATCCCTCCATTGATTTTACTGGAGGCAGGATCAGGCCCATGACATTTAGTCTTCTAGTGTCCATACAAGGGAACATTGTATGAAAAGTGCAACCGTTTTTGCAGTCATTAGATTGTCTCCCATTTCCTATTAGTTTAGCTGAGAAATGATGATAACACAGAACATTTTCTGTCGCAGTGTGAATGCAGTTTCTATTAACATGGACAATCTAATGGCAGCACCCCACACTCATTGGAGAGAATGTATTTGTCTCCATGAAACATTAATCCAAAGGCACCGTGCACAGGGTAGCTGTCAGGTCTCAGCAATAGCAGCTAGTAAACCCTCCGCGTTTTAGAAAGAGGAAAGAATTCCGCAGAAATATTACTATAAATCTGTGTGTTTAATTTAATTTACATAAATCAGAAGGAGAAGGAAGAAGTGTCTTAACATCTTGGCGTTAGCTGTCATCTGCAGTGCAATTATTGTTACAAAGCATAAAAAGGATTGGAGTTTTTACATTAGTGACTACTAATTTAGCAGTAAAAGCAACTTGCTTCAGAGCTGTTAGTTTCAGCTGAAAATACACCATCTCTTAATGCTTGTTGGAGTTGGATTTATTTTGTTTAGATATTTCAGAAAGGGAAATCAGTATTTTTATTCATAGTTATATAGCATTTCCATATTAACAGCTGTTCTAAGCCTTCAGAATCCCAAACAGTACCTGAATTTACAGACACCAATACTATCACAGTATAGTTTCACGTCACGTCATATGTGATTTTCTATATCCTAACTCATCTCACTCCACTTCTCTTGGCCTTGCTTCACCTGTGTCTTTGCCTCTATTCTACACCAGAACATCTTCAAATAACAGGGGTGGGGATACCTGTATGCTTCTGCACTTGATCGCTGGGAAAAGGGAGTCACTGAAAGTGGATTGTGCTTAAAATCCTGGGGTTATTTCCTTCAGCCAGGGGAGCTCTTCTTCCTTTCCAAGAACGTGAAGGAAAAGAGCAGCACTACCACCCAGATACAACTTGTGTGATCTATGAGTCTAGGAAAAATGGATGAGAGAAGACATTACTAGGACGAGTGGTGATCCCAGGAGGGGTCATCTGAATGTCCTGGTGTAGGATCCTCCACCATGAGATGGGATTTCACACAGCCTACATTGCCAAAGGACTAGTGTTTTCAAAGGGATAGAAATACCACACAACAGTCCAAAACAGCTTAACAGAGTCAAGATATTTGAGGGTTTCACGATCCATTTTCTGTCTTGTGAAATATACAGCCACCCTAATGGACACACAACAAATATTTTCTCTATTTTTTTAAGATTAAAATATGGCTATAGATGTTTAGACTTAAATGAATAAAAAATATGCAGATGATTCTGGCAGAATTTGAGAAAATGGAAAATGAAGCAAAACACCATCTGAAAGAGAATAACGTAGTCATAGCAGTTCAACAGTTAATCTTTTCTGATGTAAACAGGCAATCATTAGAGACATTTTCAGGTAAAATCCCAGTAAAATTGTCAAATGTAAGAATGGCCCAAGATGATCTAAGGGTTGTTCAGCTTAGGACAGATATTTAAATGTGGTCTGAGAGGTCTGCACTGGGTCAGTGTGGCAGGAATTCATCAGGATCTGGGCACTTAACCAATGCAAGTCAGTTCTCCACTTCATTGCCAAAACAAATCACTGAATTGAATTAGGGACTTTTTAATGTTGAAGAAGAATGTCTATAAAGGGGATCAATGTAGTTTAACAAATCCATTTTAACCAATACAATTAGTTAATTCAGATGTTCTTTTCTAGCTCTTCCCACCCAGTGGAGCTCTTAGGAAGCCCTTTATCATGAAAACGTGGTTTAGACATGATGCTTACGGTGGGGTGGTTAAGTACGAAACTTCCAGATAACTTGTGCACATTAAGGGCTGCTGCTCTGCTGTTACACATCTGTAACACACACATCTGTAACACGCATTTCATCAGCTCTCTGAACCAGTCCTTTTGTATTTGGAAGGAGTAAATTGCTGCAGGATGTTACTATGCAGTAAAAAGCTGCTGTCACATTCACTGCAGTACACCACAACTAGTGGTGGTTGCTGGAGCTAGGATGAAAAACAGGCGGTTTCTGGTTGTGCACAGTCCTTCACATCTGAGAGGATGTCCAATTTGCTGCTGTAGTAGTACAATAGCTGTTGACAAGGACATGAAACTGTCTTATGATCTATGCGTCTCATCCGCTTTCAAAGCTTTGCTTTCTGAGTCACTCAGTTGCTGGTTCTTGGCCAAAAATGTGGAGAGGAAGAATTCAGAAGTGTGAGAGAACTTGGGAAGATTGTGTACTGAGCTCTAACATTAAAAACAAAAAAAGAAAAGCACACAGACAATGTCATGCAGATAGAAGCCAGTAGATATTTCTTATTCACAAATGAGAGAGTAATTCCAGAGATACCAATGCCAGAATAACATGGAGTTGGTGTAGTGTCCTCTGCCTGAATGGCATCGACACTTCTTGATTCTCCACATTACCTCAGAAGTTCACTGTCTCAAGGAAATACGATCAAATGAAGAATCTTGCAGCAACTTTCTGTGGAGTGTGGAGGTCAAGTGGGACATTTGTATTCTGTTGGGGATGCATTGGGAGAAAGGTATTGAGTGACATGCGGAAACTGCTCTGACAACAGAAAAGACCTTTCAGTGAACCTTGAGCATTCGATACGCTCTAATAAAAAGGCACCTCCCTTTCAATGGGACATTCACCTGTGCATCCCACCCGCCCGGAGCTCTAACGCACCCACCTATTTATCAGCCTTCTGCTGCTCAAAACAAATGTGTTTTTTTACTCATTTAAATCACCAACCACCTTCCCATAACTAACTTTACTTATGAGCATGCTAACTAGGGCTGATCAGAGCTGTAAGTAGGAAATGTAATTTTGTTCTCCAATTGCCCTATTCATTATCCTCCTCAACATTTACATTCTCCAGAACATTAGGATGCTGCATATAATGCGATCGTTTACTATGTGGCTGTGACTGCCAAACGCAATGAATAAAATAGAGTCTTCTGAGAGAGTTATTCTACATACAGAAAAAACACAGCTTGTTTTAATGGGGTTTAAAAGTGATCAAGTGCAGTGTGATGTTTGCATAATACACAGCCTTTGCTATCAGTCTTCTTTTACATATAGAATAAAGTTGCTTAATGTTATCCTAAGTCAAATGATTCATGAAGCAATATACCACTTCTCAGACCAGTGTGGGTCAGGATGTAATATTGTTCTAAAGTGCTTCGTTAATAGATCACAGATAGGAGGAAGGAAAAGAAGGGTGGGTTTTCTCCCCTATTCAGCTATTTTTAGACATACAAGTATCACTGGGCTCTAGGAACTGGGGACAAAAATCTTCAGTGTTTTTTCCCGAAAAACAGATGCTTTGATCCAGTCTAGGCCGAACAGTGAAGGAAGTGCTTGTCTGAATGAGAAAACGAGATTTCAGAGGAGCTCTGACTTTCCAGAACATTCTTTCTGCCTTTCCAGAACATTCCTTCTGCCTTTCCTTTCCCTCCTTCTCTTTTCTTCCCTCCATGCTTCCCTCCTTGCACGGATTGGTGTCAAGCTGTAGAAACAGTAAAACCCAGGACTGATTGATGTCATATGTTTTTGCCAAAATGTGGAGTTTTTTTAAGAGATCCTTTCATGTGTTGAGAGTATGGGCAATGAGACACAGACAGACATGGGACCATAGAGGTAAAATTCATGTCAAAAACAGTTTTTGCAAAAGAGTCTGCAATAGTCCCCCAAACAACTATACTTTTTTCTGCAGTGATCACCTTTGTAAGTGAAAGTATACAGAGGAATGAATTATTTTCAGTGGGTGGGTGGGGGGCAAGGAGGGAAATGCGGAATTAAGTTGCTTTTTATGTAAGTGGTTTTCCTTCTAAAAATTAGATATGAAATTACCAATGTCATATAAAAGGTCTAAGACTCATAAAAATATAGTTTTCACAACCAAGTCAGAAGTACTCCATCTTGTACATCATGTACGCCTGAATTATTTATCCATTACCTGGCCTTTCATCAGATGGGTTTTATGCTTTGGAAGCAGCTGCTGTACAGATTGCTTGTACAGTTCCTGTACATGTAGGAGAGGTCACACCCAGGGCCTGCAGTTCAAAAGCCAGCAGAGGATGCTTTGACACATGCCTTCTTGCAAAGGCATGTAGTGATAGGACTAGGGGCAATGGTTTTAAACTAGAGCAGGGTAGGTTTAGATTAGACATTAGGAAGAAGTTCTTTACTACAGGGGTGGCGAGGCTGAGACACTGGCACAGGTTGCCCAGAGAAGGGATGGAGGCCCCATCCCTAGAGATATTCAGAGTCCGGCTTGATGAAGCTCTGAGCAACCTGATCCAGTTAAAGGTGTCCCTGCTGACTGCAGGGAGGTTGGACTAGATGACCTTTAAAGGTCCCTCCCAACCTGATACATTCTACGATTCTATGACTGTTGCATCGCCTGTGCTGTCACTGCGTTGTCACTGCATTAGCGATATTACCATTTTGAAGCACTTCGGATTATCATGGGTATGAAATCTGCTTTTTGGTAAGTATGATTTGCAAATCCTATCCTCTTTCAGAACAATGCAACTGCACTGTTGCAGACCAAGTGCAAAACAGGTCAGAGTTTAGTCAATGCTACTCGATACGAAATAGCTGATACTGCGCTGATACTGCACTGATACTGCAGAGTTACCGGGAACTACTGGAATACACATATTTCATGGAAAATAAAAATAATAATGAATAATGTTTCCATGTGGATCTTCTTTCAACATGGAGAAAGGGCTAATCCTGGGAAATGGAATGTCTTGTTTCTGTGGAGATGTGCAGTGGAATATTCTATAAAAATGTGCTTTGGCAGATCAATAATCATGGTCTTGTCTATGTGGAATATGTTTTTTCCATGTAGCCTAAGACAAGGGTCTAACGTGGTGGTGGTGTGTCAGTAGAAGAAATTCTCCCATCACTTTTCTGGACATGTTGGCAGTCATACTCTGCTGTGTTTCTTCTGACATGTCTGTAGTTTGGGAAGGGGATGAATCTCTTGCCCTTGTGCAATGGTAAGAGGAGTCAGACTAGGAAAGCTTTGGTTTTATAGTAGGAAATTAAAAATGATGCCCCAAATTAGCACATTCTTTTCCAGATCTGGCTGAGGTGGCAAAAATAGCTCAACCACCAGATCTCCACTGCCCACCAGAAAGAAGCCACTGCCTCACCATATGCATGTATCTGTTACCACCAAGCAGCATTACTGTAACTGCACAAGAGCAGTCAGGATAGCTAGCTCAAACCATCAGTATACCATATTAGCACAAGCTGTCTTTGAAGTAGATGAGGAAGCCTCACCTGAGCCATGTGAGCTGTGGGAACACCAAAATGAGTGGTTATAAGGGAGGGATGTTGCTATCTCTAGCTGGTTTAACATTTACAAAGTGAATACCAGTCGTTCTGATATTGAAACGGATGAATGAAGAACTAAAGTTATCTCAGTATGACTCCTTTTATTTTCCCTACAGAGACTCCTGGTTTATGAATTTGAAGTACTGATGTAGCATACTATCATAGGCTGGCTGTTTTCAACTTTGAATATACTAGGGTAAACAGTAGTGCTTTCCTGTACCATGGAAGCTCTTGGAACAGGTGCTACATAGAACTCTGCACTTGCTTCAGAAAAAAGCTAACTTTAAAATGGTGTTGGTGTTCCTTCTTTGACTCTAACATTCAGTTAGACACTGCACAGGACTCAGAACTGGAAAGGAGATGGAGAATTCTGTGATTTGTGTTTTTTCCTCATATGTGTTTCTGGCTGCAATGCCTCAGTCACACTCTATCTTTCCAGAACAATAATTTAATCTGCAAAAATCCCAGAAGAATACTAGATAATTAAACTTGAAAAGCCATTGTGCTCTGGATCCTCCGTGACACAAATGGAGTTGGGAGGGAGAGTAACTGCAACTCCAGCGTGGGTGTCATCCTCCAAAGTTTAACCCAAAACACACTCAGATTTAGAAGAAAAACATAA
The DNA here is from genome assembly GCF_964237585.1 of Gallinula chloropus. Classification (NCBI taxonomy): domain Eukaryota; kingdom Metazoa; phylum Chordata; class Aves; order Gruiformes; family Rallidae; genus Gallinula; species Gallinula chloropus. The sequence goes on along the minus strand of NC_140085.1, from coordinate 35,998,722 downwards.
AGCATAACTTTAAATCATAGTGAACTGAATTCCTGTAACTGCTCTCTAGTTCTAGCCCCTTTTAAACTCTGATCCAGCTCTGGAGGGGCTGGAGAGGAGCTCTTACAGTGGAGAATGAAGGCCATCCAGGGCTGCTGCTGCCAGCAAACACTCCACAGCTGGTCACATGGCGAAGAAGGAGGTTGCTTTGCCAGAGGCAAAAAACCTGTCTCAGAGGCAGACACTGTGTCACAGACATGTCTATTTCTGTGTGGTGGTACTGACATATGTGAAAAAACCATTTGCAGTGACAATATCCTGGCTTCCTTAACCCTGCCAGGAATAGCAGATGAGTATTTGCTTCCCCAAAGAGAGTCTGGATTAGCACTGCATTTCTACTTCCTAAAAGTTGTCTTGTGTTTGCAATGGGGTGGGTTATCCATCCTCCTGGTCATACCACTGACTCTGTGAAAGACTGTTTGTCTCATTGCTCATCCTCTGAGCTCTGAGTAGGTTCAAGAGATCTGTGCCTGCCTTTGGCTAAAACATCAGCCTGAGGTGCTTACCACTTCCATAGTGAGGAGGTTCATTCCCCACCTCAGGAAATAGTTATTGCACCTGACACATGTCATGCCAAGTGAGAAGACAAACTAAAGGCCCTAATCCTCGTATCATCATTATTTGTTCATCATTCTTAATTAATGTGCTTCTCTGTAACAATACAGAAATTTTCACAATATGCTTCACTGAGTGTTCTTAGATTTGGGGGCCACAACCATGTAGCCTTAACTACACATTTCTCCCAGGTTGTTTTTGGTATGGAGTATCCCTCCTATGATTTTTTTAGACCCCCACATCTGTCCCCACATAGAAAGCAGCAGTATTTCTGTGAATCAATTGGTCAGCTTATGCTGCCTGAAATAATAAATGTCTATCATGGTGGGCCTCAGGTACATGGATCTACGCAAATGGGCCATTCTAAGTTAAACAGTAAGAAACCTTCAGTCCTTGCAATAGTGACAGCAGTAACCCAGCCAGCCAACCGACACCTGGGAGAGAGGACAAAAAGCCAGATACCCACTGCCAAAAGAAGCCTCCGTTGCACAGACAGCCAAACCTAAGCTGGATGTATCACCAGGAAATATATTGTAATTATAGACAGACTGGTTTTCTATTACCAGAAGTATCTTTATCACATATTATTCTGACTCCATGGCAAAATCAACAAGAGGTTGGTCAACTCACTCCTCTGCTTTCACTTGACAGTCAGGAAGGTGGAATTAATGAGAAGTCACTTTAATGAATTTGTGGCAGTATCAGGGGGATCAACAGAATAAGAAGGTAGGAGTGGTGCAGATGATCATATAGCTAGGGGAGGCACGGATGGGAGATGAAGGCAAGGGAATTAATCTGTGTCCCATGAAAGGGAATGAGTCTAATTAATTCCATACTGGTGCCATGCTTGGAAGAGAATTGAGCCCTGGGTTAGGGAAGCCGTAATGAGTGCAGGACCACCACCAGTGACTCAGAGATGAATGGAAAACATTCTGCCTCACAGGCGAGCAAAAGCAAATCCTGCCTTCATCATCTGTCCTCCACATCAACTGGCAAGTCTTTTTGTTATTTTACTTACAAACAGGGCTGATCTCATACAGCTATGTAGATATAGATGTAGATGCAGATGTAGATATATAGACATAGACATATATGTGTGTAGGAATGGGTATAGACAGATTCAAATGCAGATACAGAGACATCCCTGCCCTGCCGCTCCATGCAGCACCTTGGCACACCATCAGTGACAGCAACTAGATTAGCACCCAACAGGGTATCCTTCTGGGAGAAATAAAGGGGAAAATAAAGCAAAAAGTGGTTAAGCACCATAGATACATTGGAGTTAGGCCTGTTTGGGGGTGTCGGATGAGCAGACAACAGTGGATCTGAGAGGCAGGAAAAGTCTGAGGCTGCTATTCTCTCAGTTCATCCCTCCCGTGTTTTCTTCCTAAGTTTTCACCTTCCTTTTCCCTTTTTCTCTGTGATGGTGTGATTTTACATTCCGCAGTGAAATGGCTGACTGTAGACGTGCCTCGGGAGAGGCAGCACAGACTCCTTTTCTGAAATGACAAAGAACCAATGGAGATCTGTGAAGCCCTGGAAACAAATGCTACTCCTGCTTTTTTTTAGGGTGCAAACACACTGGTTTGACTGCAGGTCTTTCTGTTATCAACTTCATGGTCTTTTTCCAATTCCTTTATCTCTGCTTTCTCTCCCATACCTTCTGCTTTTGGAAAAGATTTATTGACAGATGAAACTTTCATTACATATATATTTGAAAAACTAAATGATTGTTGGTGTCAAAGGTTAGGAGTTCTTCTTTAAATATTAAATGAATTCACACGTGATTAGAAATAGATAAAGAGATGGCAGGACTCTTTAACATTGCATGCAAGTAGCACCTCAGCCCATTTTAATTGCTTTTTTTTTTAATCATGCTCATTCTGACTCCACTCCAAACACGTACACACTGAACCGGGAACAGATTGCAAAGTCTGCTTTTGGGGAGAAAACAATCTAGTTAGAGGCCCTCTGGCCTTGAGAGGGATTTAGGGACTTGTGCTCAGGGCTTTGCCTACCCGCACAAGCACCTCAGTCCATTGCGTTCTAGTGACAGGAGCACCACGAGGGCTCTCCAGAGCCCAACATGTGGCATCCCTTCAGGCCCACTTGTTCACAGCTGTCTCCACGGTCTCACTCTGCCGCCGTCTCGCTGCTCAGGACAGCTTGCCAGCATCACTCTCCTGCCTCCCTTGGTGCAGGCAGACTGCTCGGGGCTAGTACAACAAATTCAGAATCAGCTTTTACCAGCCCCCATCAAACAGTGGAGTGTAACAGTTTTTCCTCTTGTGTGGAAGTAAATGTAAAGTTTGACTTTCACTGAAGCCGTGGTATTAGCTGGTGTGATGCTGCACCATCCTCCCACATAAGGATGGAGCAGGAAGTCCCTAATTGCCTCTTGGTAACTGCACCTAAAACTTAGGAACATACATTGGTAAGGCTTACCTCAAAGCAGGGAAGTTGTTGGCTCCAGCACCAAGCAGTAGTACCATGGAAAACAGTGCAAAAGGCCGTGTCCCTGTCCCAGATACTTTCCTGGTCTTCTCACCTCTTTGAAACAAGAGTATTTGAAGTCCTGAACACTGATGGACACTCAGTAACCGCTAACTGCAATGAGACCACCTCAATCCCTTGTCCTCCAAAACCACAGAGTCTCTGAGCTCATTACATGCAATCAAGTTCCTATGGCTAAGCCAGACACTACGTGTCCTCTGAGCAAAGATATACGACTGGATGAACACTCATAGGCCACATCAGCTGCAAAGTAAGATGCACGAACTTAAAATCACCACAAAATGAAAAGGGAAAGTCACACCTTATGATTTCAAAATTCTCCCACAAAGAAAAAACCCCCAAATGCTAGAAATGGATGGGTTGTCACAGACTGTTTCAGTGGAAATGAAACTGGTCTCTGAGAGAAGACTGTTCATCAACATGTTTTTGGCCAGTTCTGTCAAAACAGCCTTTGACAGAAAATGTTCTGCTCTTTTTTTTACCCAAAGGCAAATGAAAGAAATAAATCTATGGGGCTCTGACACTGGTGTCTGCTGTATAACTTCTAATGATTTGTTTGCTCCATCTGGCAAGAACTTAAAAGGCTTATTGTGTGATCGCAAATAACATCTAGTGATATTTTTAAGTTGTCACTTAAAATTAGGCCACTACAGAAGAACCTACTGCCATATGACCAAATACAAAGGAAACCACCAGGTTCTGAATAAGCAGCATGAAAAAAATAACCAGGTGGCAAGAAAATTGCAACTTTGAAAAGCCCAGAACAGAAAGAAAGCTTTGAATACTTACTCAGTTGAGAGCTTTGAAATTCCCTGTATTAGAAAAAAATAGAGCCTGTGCTTATATTTTACTTTTACCTTTCAAAGAGTAAGAGCATGCCATTTTAGAAGAAGAAAACATTTCCCAATACAATATAACATTCATTTTTTGATATTGATAATAATAACAATGCATTTATTTTTCTGAAGAACACAAACCAGTGAAATTTGTTCACTGAACAAAAAAGCACTATATCCAGGGAAGTCTCAAAAGGGCAACTTGGCTTCATAATCAAATACTAAAATGATTTTGAAAAATCTAATAATCTAGCATCTCCCAGCAATAAATAATACATCCAGCAAACACAGACTTAGAAGGAAAAAAGTCTTCAATCACAGTAATAGTTCTCCTGCTGCCCAGTCTATCAAATTACCTTTTCCTTTTCAAAACAATGCATTTTCCCAATCCCATTTATTCCTATAGCCTCTGGGCCAGGTTCTGATCTCAGATACACTGTTCAAATCCAGAGTAACTAAACTGAAATCATTCCTTTCAAGTGGGACATTTTCTCTGGGTTAAATAGGAATTATTGACCAATGCAGCTGCACAAAGAGGTTACAAAGAGGTAATTTTTGTGTTTCAAAGCATGAACTCTCCATACTAAACGCTCCACATTGACTTAACTGACCATTTGCCTAGCCAAACCTATTGCAGTACTGGTTTAAATGCCACCTTTCTCCGCATGCCATACAGATGTGTTTTCCCTTTCTTTCATTTCAGTGCTAAATACAGAGAAATGAGACTGAAAGGAAGAGTCCTGTGAAGAGATAACTCTATGCAAGAGATCCTGTCCTTCCCAGACAAATAAATCTCTGAATTGTCCAACGGTTTTCTAAACCCCAACGGACCTCAATGATCACCTTAAGGCCACCATTACCATTTCTACCATCAACCTTGCTGTCCAGGCGTGGTAACATGCCTCCAGCTGGCTGAGAAAGTGTTGGTGACTTCCTGCAGTGTTGAATGTTTTCCTGTTCAACAGTGTTGAGTGCTGTGCTAAAGTACTGGTTCATACTTCTGGTCTTGCAGCATTAAGAGATAAGCTGTAGAAATTTCACAGCCTCTCTGGGTTACATGTTCAACCTTGCAAAGTCCTCCTGACTTATTTTTTCTAATGTCCAGATTGAACCTTGTGAGCTGTAATTTGTGGCCACTGCCCTGTATTATATCGTTAGCTATTTCATGAGGAAAGTTTGCATGCATCATCTTTGAAACTGGCTTTCAGTAGCTGCAGGCAGCTGTTGGGATGCCCCAAGGCCTCCTCTCACCAGACTTGGTAAGCCCAGCAAAGACTCCCCAGGGCAGAACTAAGAAGGTACTGTGAGACAGCAGTAGCAGAGTAAAGGTCTAGCAGGGTTTGGAGATGGGAAGGTCTGAGGAGTGGAAAATATGCAATGTTCACTACAGCACAGGTACATTAAATATATTAAATCAGTGTGCTTTTGGTGAAAAAAAAAAAACAACACCAAAACCCTAATGTTTACTCTAACAATGCATCTCCTACTTCTCTCAGACTTCCTCCTCAGACACCCTCAAACAAGGTTCTCCTTGCAGCCTTCAGGTTTAAAATTGAAAGAAATAGGGAAAAGAGAGTGTGGAGGGTGGGAGGAAGGGTGTTTGTTGAATTAATTGAAGGGAGCATCCAAGCCTAGTTCTGATTACAAGCATCAAGTCTTTTCTGAAATATTTCAGAAGAGTGGAAGTCCAGACAGATTTATAGGTGTGCATACTCCACTGGTTTTTATTTTGCAGGTGTATATATATATATATGAGCAAAGATTAAAAGTCAAAACAAATGTCTAAATCATTGTATATTGGTAGTACGGCAGGACAAATACAGCACAGACCTCAAGATTCTAAGTAATGCTGATTGTAAAAGATAATTTCATCTCAGCATTCACCCCACTGAGACTCAGGAAATAAAATGCCTTAAGAATTATGAGAACAATTTCATCTGTACTATTACCTCCTCTCAATTCTTAAAGTGTTCATTTTCTATTTTGATGTGGGTCACATTAAAAAGAGAACGCATTATAGACTTGAATGTGTTTTTATTTAATATAAGATGCCAACAGAAGGTGGTGATATTACATGTCAGAATTCCCAACTTCCTGAGATGATAATACCAGCCCCTAAAAAGCATTACCAGTAGTAAAAATGCCACCTTCCATTATCAGAGTCCCTCCTGTCTGACAGGTCCCAAACTGGTACATGCACAGGAATCATTTCAGCATTATTCAAATACAGCTGTGATTACTATATTACTGTATTTGGAAAATACTGCCACAGAGTCTTTTTAAGGAGAGCATTGGGATCTAATTTAGAAAATTGTGATTATGAAAGGTATTGTTAAGGCAGGCCACCTGTAAAGCCAAGGGGAAACTTACATCAGTAGATTTATAAAAAGTGGTCCTTCAGTGACCACAAATAGTAGGGATCATATTTTACGTCTCCCTCAATTGACATCGATTAGATTGTATAGTCAGAATATCCAAAATCTGAGGCATCCTGTGTATGAATTATAGACACAAATAAAATCGCTCAATAGCATCCTTCCATCCAGAGAATTTACCCTATAAAATCTGACTTTTTAATCTACTCCTTGCTGACAAAGATTTAATGTGTTTATGTGCATTTTAAGCAACTTGATTGGTCAGCCAACACCTGTATTAACATGTACCATGAATACCAGCTCAAATTTGGGTGGATTTTGTGCAGTTTCACCGTACAACAAAAGCACAAAAAAAAATATTATTCTGCAGCTAATCATTATCTGGACAGGATGTTAGTCATGATATTTGTGATTGCCCTAGGATCTTGACAAATATTCCTGAACTTTTCCACAATCCCAGAGGAAATGCCAAGCATTGATAACATCCCATTTATGACTTTAGCAATTGCCATCAGTGTTTGTTTCCTGCAATCTGTCAGGCACCATATATCCTTTACAAATAACAGTTGCATCTGACTAATCTCCCCATGACTGTACTGAAGCAGTTCTGACCTGATCACATGCTGGTCCACGCGTAACTGAAATATTCAAACAAAAAACCTCTCTCGTAGACTGTGATGCCTATGTAGCAAGATCTGCAAAACCTTTACACCCTTACATGTTCTCTACATATACCTGAAGTTTAAAGAAAAGATTTTTCAAAGCACCTGGAATTTGTTTCTTCCCTCAGGATGTGCCCAACAGAGCTATCGGTTAAATACACTCCATTGTCTCCTGCGATAATACCGATGTATATTTGTAAAATCAGTGGAGTTATATTAGCAAATGCCTGATGTGAGAGGATTGAAAAGCAAGTACAAAGGAGATTTGGATTTGGTTCTGCTAATCCTGCTTCAGACTGGGGAGCCTGAGAACATGACGTGATCCATTTTTAACAGTTAGTGGCATTTCCTAGCTCTGATACATTTCTGACCTCTCAGAAATACAGACTCTAGTTCAAACACAAGTGGACATCAGGAGAGCCCACGCTCACATATATTTGTCTTCTGGATTCTCTATTATTTAAAAGTTATCTCAGTAAAAGAAAAAGACACTTCACTTGTTTGATCAAGAGTTTTATGCAAGTAGAAATGGTAAGCAGAAAGTTTCCTCCTTAGGAGTCTAATGCTCCTTTAGTGCTGATTACAGAACATTAAAGACCCACTCTACCTGCCTTGCTCGGGATAATAAATCACTAAATTGGAAGCCTCGGTTACCTTACAGATTTTGATAACAACATTAATAGAATTAGCAGCTTATCTGCCTCACCAGGAGATCGTTAAAAACAGAAGCTGCGGCAACAAGAAAGGAAGTAAAAAAAATATGGAGAGACCTATTTTTATGGCCAATCCTGGTTACATTTCTTGCATTTGACAGAAAGGCAGTAATTATGATTTCTCTTGTTCTCACACAAAATTATACCACCTTTTTTCAAACAATGAAAGAAATTCTATCCATTATTGTCTGTTTGTTTGGTTTCATGCATAATTAAAGCTGGACAAAGGCAGCATCTGATCAGACACTAACAAGCAGAATCGAAAGAGTCCAGCAGCAACCTGGTGCTGATAAAGAAGAATTCTGAAGGGCTGATAAGCAGAGAGCCATTGTTATCCAAGAGAGGATTTACTAGCCTCTGTTTTGATTGTTTTCTGGCTTCAGGGCAGGATCATCTGTAAAAAATACTGAGTTTTAATTGCTCTTTAGTATGCCCAGGTTCAACAAGTCTTGAAACCAGTCAGATTTCCATCAGTTTCAGTGGGATTGAGATCACGCTGGAGATGTGAGAAAAACCCTACATCTTTCCTGTTTCCAGCCCCACCTTCGTGCAGCATTCAAGTGAATTTGAAGTCTGTTCCAAAATGGTCTTCGCTTTGCTTTTCCACCCCTTGCCCTTGGAAAAGGGATAGATTTGAATTTTTCAGCTTTTATGCAAAACCAGGAAGTGGTATGCAGTAAAAAGATGTCTCCAAAGCATGGGTAAAATGGGAACAGGTCCTACTCTTAGTATGACTGTGTGAAAGCAAAGCAGGATTTAGAAGCTCCTACAAAAATAACTCATGCTGGCTCTGTTAAGTCGGAGTGTGAGGAAGCTAGTGAGAAAGGTGACATTTTCCCCCAGGCTGCACAGAAGCAGAAGCTATTCTGGGAGCAATGCAGTATCTCTCACAGCTGATGTGCGTCTCCTGACAGCATACAGAGCAGTTTAGATCAGCATAGCTAAGGATGCCGTCAATGTGCTGTCCCACCCTTAGACAATATATTTCCTCTTAGCAAACAACAGCTTTGTTGCATGAAGAACCTGCATATTCCATGTGTCTACTCCTGGTATCCAGTCTGCTCCTGCAGACTTCACAACTGTCCTCAGCCTGAGACAGACATCACCTTCTGGGCCCTGGAACAAGGAGGAGAATTGGGTGAGGCAACTCAACAGTACAGTTACTGCTGATGTTGATGCTCATAAGAATGTCTCACATCACTGATAATCTGGACTGGATATGGGAGAACTGAGGCCATGCGGCAGAACTAATTACCTGATGAGACATTTACATCCAATAGATGTTGATGGGCTGATGTGTCCACCTAAACTGGATGCAAAATACTATGCTTTTCAGTGAACACTGTGCATTTTTTAAGTATCTCAGAAAAGCACCCAAATGAGCAAAGAGCAGGTTCCAGGGAAAGATACAGGGAGAGCCAAAGCAGAGTGTTGTTGTGCCTTGAGCATGTAAACTCCCTTTGAAGTGCCTGGAGATCTAGCCAGGGGAGCCTGGCAGCCCAGAGAACAATTCAGTCTGTGGTAAGGCAGACACCAAAGACTTGGTTCACATAACAGAAAACCAACCAGACAGAACCTCGCTAAGTCCCTTCCTTGTGCTGATCAGGACTCCCACAGTTACCTGTACATAATGCCTGGTGGTATCTGAGATGCCCTGGATTATCCTGCTCTCCAGAAACATGGGCCCCCAGCAGCGACTGTCATAGATGACCCCCTCTGCAGATGCATGTGGTACCCCAGGGTATCTCAAGTAGATGTCTGTGATGAGGCAATTGATTTGACTCCTGCTTTAGAAACTGAATTCCTGGAAAAAAACCCACAGGAGATGCATCTCATAAGGAGCTTCATTAAGTGCCAGTCTCAGGTATGCAGCAGCAAAGGACCTTGTGCAGCTAGCACTGTCTTTGCAGGGGCAGGAGTGGTAAGACCACAAACCCATCTCATTTACAAAAACTGATTTAATGAAATCCCTTGGGGCTTTACCTCACAATTGGATGGAGTGGGGAAAGCCTGAAAACCCGACATCGGCCAGACCCAGGAGGCCTCAAGATCTTGACCTTACTGTTCCCTACCACAGGTGCTATCTATCTTCCAGTCAAATATCTGAAAGAAAGAAAACAAACACCTCTGAACATGAGCTCCACAGAACAGAATTAGGACAAGGCTGACATACCATAGGTTCCTTTGATTGACAAGGCAAAGTTTGAAGTTAATCACCTTTTAAGTGATTACATCTAAATATCTTTGTTTGGGAGCTCTAGCTCTCTAGAAAACTCTTAAAAGCCTGACTGCCACCTCCAATTACTAAATTTCCCCACAGTTTTAAATCAACCAGGGCTAACAAGGGCTTGGAAGCTGTAAAATAAAATTCTTTTTTCACCTTGCTGTAAAGATAAGTGAATGAATCTAATAGAAGTGTGGCAGCTCGCAAACTATAGGACATATCTGATTCATTCACTATTGCTAACTACTAACATTTGTAACCTCAGGATGCATGCATACCAATTCACCAGTGGTCAACATATGTTGTGTGAATAGTTACAATGCAAGCCCAAATTATGCAGCAGGCTCCCTTGTGTATTAGAAGATTTATCCAGAAAAAAATGTCTTTAAATAGGTTTCTGCTCTTCTTTAACTTAGTCATTCACCAGCAATGGCTGGATGAAAATCAAAACTTTTCAAAAGTTGTAGGTCTGTGTTCTGAAATATAGTCTCTTTTTCATGATAATTAAAAATACTTCCTGGAGCTCATTTCACACAGCTCACAGTTCCATAGGCTCCATTCTGGTTTGTTGAAATACAAATTCCCAGTCTATGGAGTGAAATCTTATAATCTGCCTTAGAAGCTTTTCTTCAGCTTGAGGACTCCTGTGAGTAAAGCAAGAAGGATTTGGCAATGTTTTTATCTTGAAGTAAACCTACTTGCAGGAAATTTGTTTCTAATATAGCTTTATTTCTGAGTTACCTACTATCGAAGACAGATTTCTTAAATAGAATTTGCTCTTTTCTGTTACTGTATATTTTTATTATATTAATACCTAAAGACCTTCACAGGGTTTGCAATCCTGCCATAGTAGATGATGAATAAATAGGGGAAAGAAACAAAAAAAAAGATGTGTGCCCTGGAGGCCTGACAGTTGATAAATATTTGCTTCGTTTCTTAGAGAAATAATTTTCTGCACATGGCTTGTTTGAAGCTATTCATTTCAGCTGTCCACTGCAAGGGTTGATCTGTGTCCTGCATCACAGGCTACTTATTTTTTTCCCTAACTGGTTGACAAACTTTTTAAACAATAGAAAGATGAATAGTGTACAGTAAATAGTACATTTCCTGGAGGACTTTTTGGGCAAATGATCACCTGTGTCAAAAGCAGTGAAACACTGAGGACTCATAAATATTCACATAAACATTTGACAGTTCTCCAAATGTTTGCAAATTAGTAACGTGACTCTACAAATAACAGTGACACCATACATTTGCTGGGGGGAAAAAAAAAAACAAAATTGGAGTATCTAGACAGAGTGTTCAGCTGAGCATGCTTCCAAGTGCTCTCTGTTTACAAGACCTCCTCCCTTTTGAATGATTTTTTTCACCTCCCTTCTTAAAATAAAGAAATATGGTCACGTACACTCCTGTCAAACACTTTTCTGAGACCAGCAACAGCACACTTGGCTCGAGAGTTTTCCAGTGGCACCACACACGTCAAACTGAGTAGCGAGCAGCAGAGATATGGCAGGGCACCAGCTTTATAGGGATCTCCCATAGAGATGGTCTGGAATGGAAATTCTTCTCAGGAGGGCAATAATTCCGGGAATGTTAACATAAACCTGCTGACATCCATTGCTATTAAGGAGAAATGCACAGTAAAATTCCTGCCCCTTCTAGAGACATCTGTACACAGATACCCATTTTTTCTGAACATGTCCAGAAAACAACAGTAGCCAACACAGACCCTTGTGTATCCAAGCAATTAAACCCACTGCAATTAGAAATAGGCCATTTAAGATAATAGCATTTTTCTGAGATGAAGAAAAGCCACAGGTGGTAAATCATACACTGAAAAGATTTGCTAAACACACCAAAAGACCAAAGATTTGTAATTGCATACTTTGTTGATTGAACAATGGGGATATAAACACATCTTCTTCAAAAGAACTCAACAACAAAACAGGGAAAGAATAGTCTGAGATGCCAGTGTAACACAAACCCTTCTCTGAATAGAGTGATTCAGCTGAAATTACAAACAGTGCAAGTAAAATAGGAAAGATCTTGTGAGTCTACAACAATGCATTACTAATTACAAGAAAACAGAATTAGTTCCATGAAAAAGAATCTTCTCAAATGTTTCTAAAAAGAGAGGGGAAAAATGGAAAATCAAAATGTTAGCCCTTCCTAATTTTACTTCCATCTCAGAAGCAGAATGACTGCTTGCTATTTATATGGCACCACAAACGGGCATGACTTCTTTTCTGTGATATATACGCAATTTCCCACTTTGAAGAGCTCAACGATCTAGGCATCAGCTCTGTCAAACGCTGCCATCACTCACAAAGTTTAGTATCCTGAGTCCTCCCTTTCTGAATCTAACCTTTAACTCACCTACTGCTCCCATTCTGTGAGCGTTCATGAAAACATTGATGTGCAGAGCATTCTCGGGCTGATGCTGTGATTTCACGATGGACACTACTCTGTGTGGTAGAAATTAAATAATCAATACCATTCCAAAAGATAGAAGTTAGATTGTCCCACCAGGCTGCTGAAACATATAACAATCACAGTATTGACTGAAATATTAACTGCTTATTTAATAAGGCCTTCAGTAATATTTATTGTTAAATGCACTAGGAGATCCTTTCTCTCCCCTTACATATCACTGGAAGCTTCTTAGCACTTTCATTTTGTGACCTTGGAGCTACCATTGTGGACAAAACCTCTGGTGTGTTTCTGAAACAAAACTGTGATGAAAGTGCTTCTGGACAGTGAGAGAGGCTCTTCTGTGTTTTACACAAAAGGAAAAAGGGATTTTCCTGTGCACTAGCAACATGGAAGCTCCCAGCTCAGGCTCTTGGCTTGCATCAGAAGGTGCTGGAGGCTTGCAAAATGAATAAACAGAGAAACTAGTAGAAATTCTTAAAACCCAAAGAACTGAAGGCTGCTGTCAATCAGATATTATTTAAATTTTATAGATGAACATGACACTGCAAGCTAATTTACTCACAGAAGAGTTGCATCTGCAAGGTCTGACTGACTGTTATCATTCACCTTCTTCACAGGGCCCTTTGGAGTCCTTTCCTCTGCTATTCATTCCTTCTTTATCTGCATTTCATTTCTTCCTTTTCTTTTTTTTTTTTCAAATAAAGTTCCAAATGATTTTGTCTTTGAGAAAGCCCAGTAACTGACATCTTAAAGAAGGGCCATTCATGGACACGAGGACATGGACCCCAGGGGAGCTGAAAAACAAGCCACCTGAACAAGGATTTGAATTCAGTTCACTTATGAAGAAATGCTGATATTATCTACTTCTTGAAAAGACTTTTCTGTGCAGACCAGAAAGTGGAGGAAGTAGAAAGCCTTCTGACTACTAAATGTTTCCCATTTATCGTGGTTTCTGTGATATCCTGGCAGAGATTGATTTATAAAGCCAGTGGTCCTTAGTAGTTGCTAGGAAACAGTGCTCTGCACTCCATCTGCACACGAGGGGATGTGCAGCCAGAAAGTGTGGTTTCTAATGAAGTAATTCTTCTGACTTCAACCCTGCACAGAGAAATTTCAGCATGTGGCTTCCCCAGAACAGCATAAGCAAGTTTTAGTCCTGTCTGCATATATTGTGGCTTAAACTAAGCTCAGCTATACTGAAGTCTTAATAACTTTCTTTCCCCAGGTTCAATGACCCTTTTCCAAGTGCAGAATTTAGTCATTTTGGAAATTTGAGAATAAGATGTGAGGGACTTTCTGGGTCATATATCCAGTCCTTCAATATTTCTGACAACCTACATAATCCCCATTTTACTTACCAAGCTCCATCTTTAAAAAGAACACAGGATTTTGTCCAGTACAACTGCACTGGTAAATAGTTGCCCTCTTTTAATTCCTAGTGTAAATTTATTCCTGGGCATTTATGCGTGTGTCAGCATCATTCTATCAGTTAAACAGCTTTCACCTTGGTTATACCACCTCCATGTATTTATAGGCAGTAATCCTACCTATCTCCTCTAAGTCCTTTTTTTGTTTGACTAACCAAGCCCAACAAAAGCCCCTTACTCCTGTATGATAAGATCTCCTTCCTCTTGTACTGTGATGCAGCACTTTTCTGCACCTCTTCGTTCAAATTTTTCTTTCTTGAATGTAGGTGACCAAAAACTTGCATTGTGATTCCAAATGACATATTACAGTGCATCAGTGGTTCTTTCTCTCTACTGGAAATACTTCTGCTACTGCCTAGGATAGTATTTTTTTTTTTTTTTTTAAAGACAATGACCCAGAGACATCCTGTGATTGACAATTACAAATCCATCTTGGTTTTCCTTTCTTACCATTTTCAATGGGTAGCAACAACTCTTATTGGTTTCTAAAAGCATGACCTTGGATTTTGTTCTCATTCGTCTAATCACACCTTATCATTGCAGGCCTTAAGTTAACCACACTCCTACTGAATTTGCCCTGTTGATATGGTTGGGTGCTTCTCAATTTTGTACCTTCAACAAATTTAATTAGTACACATCCACTTCTTGATGACTAATAAAAGCATTTAAGGAACATCATTTGGAATCTCACTGAAGAGCGCTAGTTTCCCTTTCAGCATAATCCATCACTGTCTGCCCTTTGGACAGTTCCTTGTATTAATTCTCATCTCATAGAATACCTAGCAATTATGTGAAATGTTTTACTGAAGAAGAGGTAGGCTACAGGTACTGTGTTACTATGTTTTCCTTGGCTAAAGAAGTTATTGAAGAAGCCTGAACCTTGGTCCCCTTTTGTAAGTTGATATTGCATTTTAGGGCATCTTCTGTCGCTCCCCATGTCTTTCATTTTTCCTAAAAATTTACGTATCAGAATGGCTGGTTGTGAGGATTGTTACTTAAAGCCTGTTTTTACCTGAAAGTGTCACATGTACTAGCCTCCATCAAGATGGTCGTGTTACATCATCTTGATCAATTTTGAACCAAACTTTGTGAGGCCATTTCCATTTTTTATAAACCTATTCCCCTACTATCGGATGTGTTACTTGTCTTCAGAGGCAAAGTATTAATTGCTTTGGTTGCCACCCCTAAAATAACTTTAAATAACATCCTTACTTTTTTCCTACTTCTTTATTCTTTATGGCTGGGGAATCTTTAGTCCTTTCTTCTGATTTCTCAAGGACTGAATTATCCCAAATGTTCACAATGTACATTCTGATCTTTCACTTTCATTCCTCCGAGTTCTGGTTTGATTCCTGAAGATTCTTTGGCAAATGTCATTATCTTATTTAGTTAAATTATTCATCCAGTGAGGTTTGGAGTTCTCTTGCCTGAGAATAAGGATTTCAGACCAGCACTCTACCCCAGTTCAGGGCCATGACTCTTCAGTCTTCTTTGCTATAATATAGTCTGTCCTTTTACAGTTAAAAGCTTTAACTACCAACTTGTCTTTGTGTATACTGCCATTTCATCTAAATTGAAATTTGGTCAATACTGTCATCACTTGATAGCATATTATTTTCTCTACTGCTTTCTCTATCATATCTTTTCTACCTGTCCATCACCAACTTAGTACACCATAATCTCTTAGCAGTTCCACAGCTCCTTGGAAAAGGAGGTTTTTCAACTTCCACTCTGAGAAATTATTGAATTCTACTGTGGATGTAGCATCTGTTCTCCAGTCTATGACTGTGAAATTTAAAGTCTCCCATAACGATGCAATCACCTTGTAGCTTATCTCTCTCATGACACTAAAGCAATCTCGAGTCCAATGTTCGTTGTGGAACCCAATCCCTTTCCCACTACAGTCTCTTTCAGCATCCTTTCCTAACACATTTGTTCACAAACTGATCGTCTCTTATCCATACTAGTAATTAACATTTGTTTACTGCCTGCCGTATTGTTAATACATAATGCTACTGTATTATCTTAACAATTTCTTCAGCCTTTCTTTCACAGTATGTACCCTGCAGTACTCACACTCCAGTAGCAATTAGTATTCTCTCATGTTTCTGTTATCTCTCTAATATCCTGTTTCATGTCATGCACCAATAAGCCTAATTCTTCCATCTTCGTGTGCAGGTTGCTTTGTTGCATCTGTTATTGCCGCCTCACTTCACCTGGTTTCCTAGCTAGGTTAAGTACAGTATTTGCACTGATTTATTGTCTATCCAGTCATTGGGGTTTGTAGGGTTTCTTTTTTCCCCTGTGTTTTCTGCTGCCTGGTATTCCTTTATCTTTGATATATCCTCACTGACTTGATTTTACTTTCTTTGTATTAAAAGTAGTTGATGGTAGTGTATTTTTTTCCCCAATTTCCCTTCTTTGTCCCATGCACTGTCTTCTGAAATTCAAAGCTCTTCCTATTTATCATGGCAGACTTGTTCCTAGGAGAGTCATGGTCCAAGGATTCAAGTGACACAAATCCATAGAAAAGACTCTTCATGAGAAGACCCATTTCTGTAATATTCATTCTGCCCCTTGGAAGTTGGTTAATACCTCTACTACTATAACTATCTTTTTACTTTGGGGTATTTTTATCCTTTCAAAGGTTGTTTGGTAGTACATTAAAAACTCTATTTTCTCTTCTTTCTAAGTATTCACACCACGCTTATGACCTTAGAGTCTGGCTTTTTTTAGGCAACTAGAGTGTTTTATCTCAATATTAACAGCATTGCAAAATGTTTTTCTACACGGCCCTAATCTCAGACCAGTGCATTTTCTGTGTGGTCCTTGGTGTATATCTCTATACTTCCCATAATAAACACCTACTTGAGTTACACTATAGATACATGTACTTTGCTGTAGCTGGGGTGGTCTAAGGACACTGGCAGGACAAGTTTGCAGGTTGAGATAATATTTTTATTAGGCCAACTGTTACAGTTGGGAAAATTAATCAAGCTTTTCAGCATGAAGGCACATCTTAGGGTCACTTGGTGTCTGAACTGTTAAAAATGTTAATAGATCTTAGTGTCTAAATGGCCCTCGAAGGTAGAGAAATCCTATCTTCCTTTTAAAATTAGTGTTTAAGTGACTTGACTGAGTCACAAGAAAGCCTCTGTAGTAGATTCAGAATCAGAATCAAGTCATCTGGGACTAAAATAGGTGCTGTTCTTGATGTCATTATTAATGATGCTAGTAGAGAATAAATGGAGAAGAAATTAATTTCTACAGAAGATTCATTAAAAAGTATGAACAGCTAGTGTGGGGAAACACTCTAGAATGTATACCCACTGCTATACAGACATCCATGATTTAAAAAAGAAAAATATGCAAAAAAGAAATTATGTAATCCAGAGCTTCCAGAACATAATGGAAAGAACAAAGAAACACAGATACACACCCAGATGTCATCTCCAAACACTGTGCCTAATGACCTCGTGGAAGCAGAAGGGCAACCAATCAACCCTAGGAACAGCAAAGGGAAAAGCAAAGGGAACACATGGGATAACAACAGGAGCAAGGCCCTGGCCTAATCAGGTGCCAGCTTAAATGTCCCTCCAGCTTTTCACAGTTTGTCTAGGGAATGGTCAATAGCTCCCTCTCCACCTGTTGTAAGCAGAACAGAGTTTTCATGTAAGAATTAAACAGTCTTGCAGGGTAAAGAAATCGGGATGCAACCCCACAGTGTTAAGTTTAAGATCACTCATATAAATCATATATATAATGGCTAATACCAAGAATTACGGTAATAACACAAACATACAAGCCGAAAACAATTCAGAAAAAAGTCTAATTTTACCAGAGAATAAGTAAGACCTGACACTGTCAGGAAAGGAAATGCAATTCTAGATAGACCAGGATAGCATCTCAGTAGAGACCAGGCAACATGAGTTTCACTACCCAGAGCACTGCGAAGATCTCCCTGGTTTGTTGTGTGCTCTTTTGGGGCTCTCAGACAGGAGAAAGTGCAGTTCATAATCAGGGAAACAGAGACCCAAGAGCTTTTCTGGTAAGCCTGGGAAAATACAAGCTGAGAAGAGCATATCATGCCTCTCTGTAAACACATTCAATAAGTAAACACAGGGGAAAGGACCATCTATTTAGTCTAAAAGCCAATACTGGCACATGTATAAACAGAACCAAACTGACCATGAATACATTTACTCTAGGAATTAGGTTTCCAGTCCTCTGGCCAGTGAGGTTCTGAAACAGCCACTGAGAAGGATGTTTGGATGAAAATTCCTAAGTCCCTTCAAGCCAAGATTGGTCAGTTTATTAATAGTGATCTCACATCACTCTTCAGGAGAACAGAAACTCAAATCAGTGCCCCACAAGGCCAGTCCAGTCCTATATTCCTTGCTAAATAATAACACCTAGTAATTAAACAACACTGACTATTCAAAACCCAAAATCCAAATGACCTTTCTACCAATGCAATGATGTCTTCTTGGAAGAGGATATGCTGTGGTGTGGAGCTTGAGCAGAAGAAACTGTTAAACATAAGGTGTTATGATGAAAAAAATTGTAAGCAACATCGGCTTATCTTTAGTAGTATCTGTATAACAGCATGCACATGCATGTTATTCTAAATAAAGATAAACATATGTTTACAAGGACTGCAGGCTGTAAGCTCCTCAGGGCAGGGAGTCTGCCTCTACACTCATTATTTTTAAAGCAAAGTACATATCTATACAAGTAACTGTAATTTTAGATTGTTACTGTTGGTAGCCAGTTGAAGCTACTTCATTAACCTCAGACGTAGAAGTGATTACTATGAGGTACTCAGATCTTTTCGAACAGCAAGACATCTAAAATACCATGCACAGGTCAAATTTCTTACATCCACAGCAGGGGTGTAAATATTCACAGGCATTTGAGCATCACTTAAGCAACAGCGATAAAGACCCTGAGCATTTTGTGAGAATTAATGGCTGCTTGAGAGTGTTAATAGCCTGAGGTGGAACTTTGGGCCATTAACCCCAACTGGTCATTAAACTTCAGGAGAGGTCCAAGGCTGAGGTCATTGTGACATGAATTCTAGGGGGGGAAGGTATATTTATATATGTTGCTTTAACACTATTTCATCTCTACTGTTGTAGATCAAAGCTACAGAAGGGCTAAAGAAAGTACAGATCTCTAGGTGCCAGTAACAACTGTGAACCCTTTTTCATCTCAGTGGAAAAGACTGAAAACATCAGCACAGCAGAAAATTCCAAGCCAGGTTGGAAATATTTTCAGCATCTGTAAAAAAGTCACAAAAGTAGGCAGATAGTTCCCAAAATTTCATAAAATAAACCCCTGAGAATCTATCCAGACCACTCCTGGTTTATACATACCAGGGTCTGTGAGCACACATAGTCAAGGTGGGGGAAGGAAGGTGAAGCTTGCATTTCTGCCATGGACCAGAGGAGACCTGAAGAGCAGGGCATTCTGAGCACAAAGCTCAGGGTTTAAGCAGCCAGTACAGAAAGGACACAAAGGCAAGGTCATCCAGGTACTGCTTACACAAATGAAGGAGTTGAGGGAGGTAAAAATGCCTTGACTTGTTGAAATTATTCAAGGATACTGTTTCACGTGGCAACGGAGCTCCTGTGATGACTAGATGCCTCTCAGAGAGTGTCCCTGTTCACCCACTTTCCCCTGTCTTCTACTTTCATGGCCCTGTCCTTTCTTGACACATCAACAAACAAGCCAAATCATCTCACTAAACTGGCAGAAACCTGGAGGGCAGGGGGAATGTTCTCTTTTCTTGTCTATTTGGGAATGACTGGGAGAACACAGCTTGCAACCAAGAAATGGGGATGGAGGGATAGCAGCCTTTTAGATTGGCTCGCCCTAAATGATAAACCATTTTCCACAGCCGTAAAGAAGTACTAAGCTACAATGATCTGAAAAGCTTATCAAGCAGAGCAGAATAATCCCACGGAGAAGTCTGCCCCCATGAAAGACAATGGAAAAATTCCCATTCCCCATAATTTCACTGGAGACAGGAGCTCACAAAAGTTCTTTGCCACATCATGCAGAAGATTTCCTGCTAATTTCTGGAGAACTGAAGAGCACAGAAATGCTTTAGAAAGATAAATAAACAAAAGAACTAAGTAAACATATTATTCCCGGTTCTTTGGAACAATTAAAACGTAAAGACAAGTAACATGTCAGATACACACATAGGTACAAAAGAGAAAAACTACTCACAATGTGTCTAATTCCCCAACTGTTTTTGCCACAGCAGGATTAGATCCCAGGCACAAAATAGTGTGCTGGCAAGGAGCCAGAGCATTCCTGGATCGCACATATGTTGGATGTGCCTGGCATTTATTACAACAGTACAAGAGCACCTCTATAGTCAAGGGTCAGTGAGCATTTCCATTATAAACAAAGAAGTTAAGGCTCTAATAGCTTGCTTGTTTCAAAAGTCTCAGTAAAGAATTGCAAAAAAGAACCTGTGTGGAGAAAAGCCTGACAAAAAATGTTATCAGACAATTTTTAGTTCAGAGATCTTCCAACCCCAATTTTTCCAGAGCCTGGGAAAAAACAAGAAACCACCAAAAAACCTCATAGCCTGTAATACTGTTTTTTAAAGCTTTTCGTTTGGCAGCAGTTCTGGAGATAGTGCATGTTTTTTTCATCTGTGGATCTGACCCATGCACGGCCAGGGCATCGTTATGATCTCTGCCCTTGGGGTTCTCCTCTTATACAGGAATCACAAAGCACAGCAGCACATTTAGAGCAGGAGGTTACGGCTCATACTTTCTGTAAAGGGACTTGCAAAGGTTAATACACCTGCTAGACCCATCCTGCTAGACAAACATTATTTTGTCTTCACAGGTCAACAAGCTACCTCCCTACCAACTGCATTTTAAACTGCAATGCCATGGCAAGCCCACCCAGCCATGGGCAAATGAATATTAATGTACTTAGCTGTTTCTAGTAGAATCAACATGCCCTGCGTGAGCCACCGTGGCCTCAGGCCCACCCTAGCGCATCAGAACCTGTGCCAGGGTCAGCAACCCAACTCAAGCTCTGTGTGGGAGTGTGGAGTAATTTTAGTTACTCATTAGACATCCTCCCAGAGGTAGGACTTGTGAAGCACAGGTATTTGTTCATGATAAAGGAATGATTGTTGGTGTGTGCTACTTGCATTGGAGGTAGCAGGTACCTGAGATTATACCTTTGCTATCTGTGCTATGATTTTGGTGGGAGTCATCTGTTGCTTTCGTCTAAAAACTGAACACAGAAGAAACCTTGCAGCATACTTCAGCTGGACACTCCTGTAATGATGACTTTGAAACTGCTGTGACATCTGCCTGTTTGAAGGAGCTAACCAGGATTGTATCCTTTGCCTTCCTGCTTTCCCCTAAAACGTTAACCCAAATTATGACTAGGAATAAAAACAATATCATTGCTTTACAGACCGAATAGGGGTTTGTTAAACAGACTGTCTTGCCTTTGAAGGAAAACCAGATGCACTGTTCTTGCAGACCTAGCATTGTGCCACTCAAAACCCGTGCTTTCCAGGATATTTATGATCTGATCTAAAGTGCTGGCACATCCAGCTAAATTATGGGAATCCATACTTTAAAGGATGAGACAAATACTAAAGCATTCACATTTTTCAAGAGAAGGACAGGAGCATGACAGTTACTGAGTTGCCTCTTCTATTAGCAAGAGTGTTCACCAGGTTTTCCTGTGATAAGGGGCATTGCCTTCTGAAGGGCAGGTTTTAGAACACAGCAGCTATTTGTAGTTAGCAAGAACCATAGCACACCTTTAAATCCTAGCTGTATCAGTGCACGCACATGTTCCCTAAGGATTCGTCATGACCAGAAGAGAAGGAATGGGTTTGAAAGTCCCCATTTGCCCAGCAGAGTCTCATCATGAAGAAACGCAATAGATAATGGCCTGTGGTTTGCAGTTATCTACTCCTAGTTCTTTACAATTGAGAGAACGCCACATATACCACAAGCTGAGTGCAAGATGAAGCAATTAAACCAGATCCTTAAAAGCAGTCTGAGTATACTTTGCTTGGAGCCATCCATTACACCAGGCAATACATCAGACACCCTTCATTATCGGGAATCTGTCCTGCAGGTACTGGAATTTCTCCCGCTTGCTTTATGTTGGGCAAGAAGCTGAATTTTTCCCTATAGTCCCATAGAAAGGATCTTACACCAGTTCCCACTGAGAGTCATAAGCATACGCTGAGAGACCAGGATCTGAACTTTGAGTAAGATTTATTAATAGGTTCAGGCACTCTAGCTAAGTGTAATGGTGAGTGACCTCATGGGGATAACTAACTACTGCTTACAGCAAACCTTTCATTTCTATTAGCTAGTATCAACTTCTGATAAGCTTTCACCTGGAAAATATTGTTAGCAACCTATCTTTGGTTTCATAACTGTGTAAGAAGCCACCAGAGTGGTCCAAGAGATATTTGTATCATGTTTGCTTTACTTGTGTCTCCCATGTTGCCTCTGATGCAACACTCTCTCCTCCTCCTTGAAGTTAAGAGTCTCTGACCAAAGGCAGGTGGCAGAGTTTGAGGGTGTGGCAATCTCTATGAAGAGTCAGTTTGATTTTCCTCTCTGTGACCTCTCTGTGTTGTAATAAATGTAAAGATTCAGAATTTAAATCAGAGGAAATACTACTGTACCAGGACTAAAGCTGGGAAGGACAAAGACATCAAGTGACCCGTAGTCTGGGGGCTTTTTTGGTAGATTCTTCAAGAAGAAGATCTATTTGCCATGAAAATATTACTTCTTACCACAGATTTTGTATGTTTCATGGCTAGGACTAAATTCTCTCTGATGAGACTTATATTCATGCACTAAGAAACATCTGCTTTGCTTAGCAACTGTAAATTTCACACTAACCTCCCTGCTTACCAGCCATCATTTAAAGGTCCTGCTCAGTCCGTTTCCTATTGAAAGTGACTTGGTTCCCCTTTCCTGTTTTAGTTGCATGCCACTGGAAGTGCGGGAGGGTTTCCTGCAAGCTCCAAGTTGGCATATTTAAGAGCACATTGGATTGAAAGAAGTAGAATAGCCATTACTTCCCTCTCTTCCTTGTTTTTCATAATTATTCTTTCCACGACAGTTCCCATCCTCAAACCAGGATTCTCTCTGTCTCTGGATGTGACTCTAGTCCTTAATATCCCTCCACATCAGTGGATGGGTGGGAGCACATGTGTGTGTGTAATTAAGGAAGGCTTCCTCACAAAAGTATATCACGGCACTAGTGTACATGTATGTGCAGATCTGAGTGGCTGAGCTGGCTCCCCACACTGCCCCACTTCAGGAGGGCATCCTTTAAGGATCAGCTCCAGCGATACTGACTGAAAGTTGCTCTGCTTTGGCGATGAAAGCGAAAGTTTGTACGTGGTGCCCAGGCTGTGGACTGCTGATTGTTGCTTAGCAATGAAATGTGCAGCACATGGTGATGGCACAAAGATACCAGAGCATTATTTTTAAAAGGAAAAAGAAAAGGGATAAGAAGGTCACGCTAATAATCACCAGAGAAATGGGAACATTATCAGATGCAGCAGCTAGAGAGGAGGTCATACTCCCCCAGCCTGTCTGTGAAATCTTTTTTCCTCATTTACTTTCAACACCAAGGGACAAAAGAGGAGGCAAATTCAAAGTGTTTTGTCTCCACTTCTGCCTTACTCTTAGCAATCCCATTCCATTTTAGCACACAGAGCACAAGGGAATAGGATTTTTTTTTCAAAGTAGGCTTGCTCTTGGGTTAAAGGAAAAAGGCACAGAATCTGCTTTATTACACTGGAATAATGGATTTAGAAAGAAAAACATTTATTAGTGTAGATGAAAACACAAATATTATTTTCAGGCTAGAGCAAGGCATCCCATTAATAATGATTTAGCAAGTATCCCAGAGGCAGCTAAATAAAACAGGAAGGCTAGGCTGAGCTAAGCAAACGGCTTATGATTACAGTTCCACTCCGACCTCAGTGGAAAAAAAATTAAAGAAAGAGAACTGACATCCTTCACAAAGCAGAGTACAGAAGAAATGTGACTTGTGGCCTTTTGTTAATACAGTATCAACTTTAATTGAACCTCCAGGCTTTGATTCAAGTCAATATATCTGGAGCTTCCTGGAACAATAAATCTTGATGTTAACCACAGTAGAGGTCAATCTCTGTCTAATATATGCTTTGTAATGCATTTAAAGTAGAGATATAGTATGTAGATGGTGAATTATTCATACACACAAACTATTAATGAATAAGTCAATATACGAACAAGATTTGAGAGCCTTAATATCAGAACGAGGAATTAGCTCTGCAGGAACACAGGTTTCCAGGGATAGTCTAACACCATGACTCACCTGTGCACTCATTCTGTTTATTTCTACCAGCCTCATTTGAGCCCATTCCTAGGCTGAAAATTCGCATTCTGAGACTCGGCGTTTGGGAACATGCTTCTCCCATGCTGCACACAAACTCTGGGGATGGACTGAGAGCAAGCTTTGGTTCCCAGAGCTGCCCTCCCTGGTGACATACCATGACCCCCACTGCGGAACCCACTCACCCAGCCTCCTTACACTTCTCTCCCTTGTCTGTGTGGCCATGATGGCAAATGACAGCAGTCCTCACATTCCCTCACCATCCCGGGGGCAGTGTGGATGGAGGACTGCAGCCAAAGCTGTGGATGCCTTCATCCTGCCTGCCAGCAGTGGGAGGGCAGAAGGCAGACCCCAAGGAACACAGGCACCATAGCCACCAGACAGGAGGCTCATTTCAGACACTGCAACTCACCTGAGCCTACTGGGCTTGCAAATCAAAGGTACTCCACAAATCATGGTGTCCATGGGCATGGCTGTTTAGGTCATCAGGTCTCCCATGAATGAGTTGTCACTTTATAATGTAGCCTGGTGTGTCAGCGTAGCAAACCATTAGCCACAAAATTAGTATAAAAGAGCATAGCTACAATTAAACATCTTGAAAACAATAAAAGCCTTCTCATTTCCCTTCCAATTCCTCTGTGATGAACAGCCAGGCCAGTCAGTCCCTGCTCATACATATTGCCAGAGAATATTACACAGAAATCTCCTCTTTCATGAAAAGAAGCACTGAAGCCATTTTATGAAAATAAAAGTTTTAATGTTTAACCTTTGGTGCAGTATAAGAAAAAGCAAGGACAAACAGTAAGGTACAGCTCCAAGCAACGTGTTGCTTGAGAAATCCAGTTACAGGCGATGTATACAGAAGACGTGGGCCAACCTGTGCCTCTTGGCTGTAGAAGAAACATGTTAGAATACGTGCAACAAGAACAAGGGATCAGCTTTAAATGAGATATGTCTTTTTTCATTCCTCAGCGAGCATGTATCTTCTCCAATAACATTCAAGGAAGTTAGTAAGCACATCAATAAGAGAATGTGGCAGTGTTTGCCGAGTGTCATTCAGACGTGACAGAGATTTAACCATTTAGCACAGTTCTCCTGCCTCATTTAATCATTGGACTTGCCTGCTACATCTGCCAGACTCTGAGAAAATGTCTTGACAGAAGCATCTCCGCTGGTAACTGCTGTCCAGTAAGTGAGAGTGCCTCATCAAATGAGAAATAAAAAGGGATGCAGACGTCATTTCTCTAATGTCAAGAATTTCCCATGGTGAACAGCAGCTGCAAAACTCCACTTCTCGAAGTTTAAATCTTTGATAGGTTTGAACAAAATGCAATAACTTTGCCTGAATAAAAACCCTAAATATAGATTTAGGTAGCCTTGGGTTTTTTTAATATAGTGTAATTTTCTTGTAATGCAATCTGACCTGTGTGAAAACTCACTGGTGAACAGGTGGAGAAAAACCACAGAGAACAAACAGAAGAAGTATCTCTGCTTTGATGCCTTGGAAGCAAGTATTTTGCCAAAACTGGTATTTCCCTGTTTCTTGGTGTGTCTGGCAGCAGAAGGCTGCTTACAACTTCTTGTAAATGTCTGTCCATCTAATGCTTGGGTCGTCAAAAGCATCTTTCAAACAAAGGAGCTTTCCTCCTCTTCTCCCCTTCTCTTTCGAAAAGGTTTCTGTCAAAAGCTCCCACCATCTCCAGGCTGAGAGACAAAGGATTCATCTGAGTTCTGGGGCACAGTGTGATGTTATTCATGACAGCATCTTATTTGTTTTGGTGTCAAAACCACCTGATCACAGTTGTCTAGAAGAGTAAAATATATATAAAGTGTGGGCAAAAATCTGTAAGATAAAGTTTGGGGTTTGGTGCCTATTCTGCTCCTCCCATCTTCATTCGAGGCACAGCTTTTATACTCTGAGCATTTGTGGGTTAATTATTCTTCCTGAAATTTCTGGGGAGCAAAAACAGTGCCATGTATCAGAAACCAGAATTTTCTGGGTGTCAACACAGATGTCTTCCAGTGACACATCTTCTTGATATATGTAGCCACAATGACAAGAAACATAACCCTTCAAGCAATTCAACTCATTCAATATTGGAACTTCTCATTTTGATAATTTGTTGTACTTACTTTCCTCTCAGATAAAAAGAAGGGAGGATGAGAATCATGTAGTTATGAATTGTGACACAGCACAGACCACCTTCCATCCCGATTACACACCAGATGCCCTACTGAGTATCCTTAAGACTAAACCATTGCCAGTGTAAGTGCCTGAGTTTTCAGTATTGTTTCCAACCATCATGAAAGCATTGAGAAAAAAAAATCCCCTCTTCCTTCACATGAGTGATTTTCTTATTCCCTAAAAATCTTTTTATCAATAATTCTTGACAAAGCAGTCATTATCAGCAGTCTAGTGTCTTTTCTCAAGGTATTTAGAGCTAACAAGATTTGCCACAGCCTGTTACTGCTCTCACTAGCCAGCCATTATCCAGACTAACCACCAGCGTCAGGGTTAATATCGTTATTGAAATGCGGAACTTGAATTTTTAGCTATTTGACTTATGGGACTGGTGTATTTGATAAAGGCATAATTAATAGGTTAAAATGAGAGGAACAGGAAGCGCTTGCTCTTTCAGGCATGAAGCAGATGTTTAAAAGCATGGTGAATTTCTGGAAATATTTAAGCACAGGTCTGCAAGAGATCACGCGGATCTCTTGAGTCAAGTCCTCAGCAATAAAAGATGATACGTAATAACAGGCTAGTTTGTAAAAAATGTGTAGGACTACAGAAAGCTCAGGTCCTTCTAGGTCTGCTGCTCCTGGAACATCTGTCTCACAAAGTCCTGCTCACCAGTGACAACAAATTGTATCTTGACACACTGTATCAAGCTACAGACTAAAAGACCGGAGGTGTCTGTATGCACCAAAGGTAAATACAGGAAAGATCACTGATAGAAATGAGGGTCCCTAATCATCCCATGAATTAGACTGCAGCTGATGAGTAGGAGACTGTGCAAAACATAAGGAAGACAAAATGCTTAGCTGTCTCAGCCAAGCTGATAATTTTTTCTGAATACTTTTAATGTATTGACAACTCCACCTCAAAATATTCTCTGAAAGGCTTTTAGGAGTCAAATATAAAGGGATTTTCCTTTGAAGATTAGTAACACTGCTAATCTGGAGGGATTTGGAAAGTCAATCTGTATTACAATTATATCAAATCAGGTATCTGTCCCTCTGGAAGGCTTTGAAAGGTCCACATTGAAAATCTTCAGCTCCCTATTCAATCATCAGAGAGAGGTAACTGCTACACACAAGCAAAGTGCCTGCCATCACAGCCTGACCTCTGCGCCTTTCCTTGGTGGTGTTTGGGTCTGGCAGACCCAGGTAACAAGGTCTCTAAATTGTTCATTGCTCTTCCTAAGACACCATACTAATCACATCATCCTAGGTGACATAGTCAGACATCCAAATATCTGCCTTTCTCTGGTTCCAGGTTTCTCTTCAGAAATGCTGAGGCTTGTCTGTATTTCTTTCTAAATGCATCTCTCAGAAGAGATGGATAGGACTGGAGCAGTAACCTTAACTGAGGGTTTGTTGTTTGTGTTATTCTACATCTTCTAACTAAATTTTTCAGAAATACCCCAGCATAATCATTCAGGCACTCTGGAAAATGCCACCCTCAGTTTTGCTTTGTCAAACCCATGATTTTCTAAACAATAACAACAAAAGCAAACAACACACTTTATATTCTTTCTGCGGTTCTCCACATTTTACACAATTTGAAGGGTTTTGCATTTCCATTTATACAGTATTTCTAAAGAAAATTTTTGTTGTTGTTGTTTGAATAATCTTTTATTTAAGCATACCAAGCCCCAAAGGACAGCATTTCCTCTTTCAAACAGAGCCTGTTTGAGTATCACAGGTACTCTGGCTTTCCCTGCTACACCACTGGGCTAATTCAGATCATCCTACCCCTTGCAGATGAAGCAGGATGCTGACCCTGTACTTTTAGCACTTGATTTATATGTGTATGATTATCCATCTGAGAATATAGTTATGTACACAGGAGTAATAAGAAGACAGGTCCTTCTGAGGAGTGCTAAGGCTTTTCACCTTTAGGTCACCAGATGGAATTGAATCCGTTCTGGTAGTTACTGAAAATTGTGAGTGTCAAATGGCTTTTCTGTGGCTTGCTGGTATGCAAAATGAGTTGATGGTTTCCTAAACTAGAATCTGTTGGAGGGACTTGCAGAGCCCTTAAAGCAGCATTGCTATGGGCAGTCTGAGCAGACCTGCTAAAACAGTAGAGGTTTGGAATTACTGCACCTCTCCCTCTCCAGCTCAGTCTGGAAAAAGAGACTGGCTGGCTGGCTCTTGCAGGGAAATTGATTCTATGATTATTTTTGTACAAAAAAACTAGCTGCACTATCTTGCCAATGGGTTTGCAGAGAAATTTAGCAGCTCTTCCAAATGTAAATGATGCTTGTGAAAATGTGCTTGCATGCTGGTGACAGCTTGGGCTTTGAAAGGAGACTGCAAACCTTCAAGCTCAAACTTTTGTTTCACTGAGAAACATGTAGGATGGCAGGGTTCCTGCACCCCAGAAGCACATGCCACAGTTAGAGTCTGCTGGCACCCTTCTCCACATCCCTTGCTCTTTGTTTGGCAATTTCTGTTGATAGTTGCCCCCAGCTGAGCTGACAGAGCTCTCAGCTGGATACAAGGACTGAAGAAACCACTGAAGCTTTTTTCCTAGGCATTGCAGACAGGCTCTTACCTCTGCTCCTGCATTTTATTTGATTGTGTCATGCAGTCCATCTCTCCCATTGCCGAGAAGAATTAGTTTCCCAGCTGCCTATGCTGAGCAGCCTGCTGACAGACACAGGTCAGTGGGTGAGATAACTAGCTAGCCCTTGCTGAGATGGAGGAAAGGAGACAGATCTGATGAGGAGCTATGCATATGTGCCTACATGCCAGGCATATTACGCCACTCAGCAGGTTTCCTCCTGTACCCTCTGAGCCTCTCCTTTCAGTATTGCTGGCACCCCCCTCTGTGGTTTCTGTACATCTTGCCTGGAGGTTTGTTGCATAAATGCTTTTACAAATGGGTTGTTAGAAATTCTACAGCTGCTAATCTAACACTGCAAAGCAGCAGTGGGCATGTTGTTGACTGTATATTTTCCACCTCTTGACCAGAAATAAGACCTTTGAATTCCCACATGGGTGAACAACAAAGCACATCCGTTTGCTCCTCTCCACACTGCTCCTTTAGCCTAATACCTCCCAGTGACTACAATTTCCACTTTCGAGAACTTGTTCTTGACCTAAACTTTCCTTCCCTGAATTCATGGCAACTCTCAGAGCACTTCTGCCCAGCCCAGTCTGAAAAAAGCTTGAGCCATTCTCAGAAAGCGGGTATCAGACTAGTTCCACTGGCCTCACAAGCGCAATTTTTCATGCCTACAGAGAAGTATAAATGAAGAGTCTTTGTTTCCTAACACAGTCCTCATTATTATTATTAGCATGACAGAAATGCTCAGCCTGTGATGGGACTGTGTCCATCTACACATGAAAATGGGATCCCATAAACAACCTGCATTACTAATTGCAGTCAGCTCAGCCAGTGTTTAGAAGACCCGTAGGAGGCTGTGCACAGCTTCTGAGGAGTTTGCAAAGGGTCATCAAGAAAAACTAATTTCTATATGCTATAGAAGGAGCTGCATGTGTGAAATGTCTAGAAAGGCCCACACCTCTACTGAGTTGGCAACTCTAAAGAATTGTAAACGGCTGTATGAGTTGAAGGGAAAAACATGAGATGGGAGGAAAGAGCGTTGCCTGCTCACAGATATTTTCAATATCTCTTGTGTTGAGGATTAATTTCCAGTCATATCATAGTCCATCCAGGATTTAATAATGAAAAATAACTACTCAGTGCCATCTCAAACTCCCGCTCAGGATTTAATTTCTTTTTAAACAAGACTGCAAAGACCCAAATAGAAAATCTCAAAGAAAATCCTGCAGCCACTACCCTCAGGTCTCATTCACACCACCATGAAAAAAATCTTGTGCTTTGGACAGAGCATACTTCCACTTAGGTCAGTATTCTCTACCATGATTCAGTCAATACATACAGTTAACTCTCCTTTGGGCAAAGCCTGCAATGAACATTACTGTTTCTTTGTCATTAACAAAACATTTCTGAAGGTGGTAAACTATCAGTAAAGACTGTTACCTGTAAATAGTCAATGGCTTGAGTGCATTAACAAACACCAACAAATAGCTGCTGACCTGTTCTATTTTTCAGACTGAACAGAACTCTTATTCTGCACTTATTTTCCACGCTTTACCTCTGGGCCTTGGAAGAACTGTTGGAAGAGCTTGGAAGAACTCATGATGAGCTTAATGTAAAATTAATGTTCCATATTGTGTGGCACTTTTTTGTTCTTGATGCTACTTTTGCTGTAATAAGCCATTTGGAAATTACTTCAGTATCCCAAACCAAAACTGGAAAAAAGCTTATCTAGTGTGAATAATAAGCAGAACCTGAAATGACCCTGATGGGATGGGTGAATGATGCAAAACCCTTCTTCACTACCTCCTTCATCCTCAGACCGGGCTACCTCCAAAGATCTTGTGATTTTGGGAGCCTCCAGATTCCTCAAACTCCCCACATACCCATCCATTCCAGTGGTAAAATGTCTACTGCTGCCTTGATTATATACTGACTATATATTACCTAACAGATACATACCTAGAGCAGGTAATTCATGCATGGACGTCATGTTTCCATACAGCATCTCACTTGGCTGAAAGTAGTTCAACTTGTTAATACTATAAGCTGAGCAGTTTATGTGTTAAACTCTTAGATATTGTATGTTATTCTCCAGGCAAATTACAGGCAGCTAGCAAGAGACTTCAGAAAACTATAAACTATGGTGTCAAATGGAAAATTGTTTATTAAAGAGTAAAAGATGGACATTGTTATTTCTGCAATGCATAGCTAACTAGCTAAAGGAGAGATGATCCTGTTTGTAATGGAAAATAAAATCCTGGGCTGGAGGGAATTTTATGCATGAAAAAGACACAGGGAAGAAAAATCCCACTGTTCAAATGTGCCGAGGCATCGTTTGCAGAAAAGGTCCAGAGTGCAGGGCCATACTGCAGGGGCTGTGTAACCTTGAAGACTTAAGTAATAGAGGGAATTTAATAATAGACATGAAAGGTCATGCCTGTAAAGATATTCTATTACAGAAAAAGTTTCTATTAAAAGCTGGGAGCACCCCTATTGGAAATAAAAGGGAAGGTTCTGTACTTACTGGATAAACGGGTGAAGTGCCAGTATATTTATGGCAATAAAAAGATACAAGAGGAACCCAAGGACATACCAGTATTTCCAGCAGGGTCAAGCTCCAAGAAGGGAAATTCATCCTGGTGGGCTCACCAGTGTGGAGGCGATGAATGGACAGAAAGCTCATCCTCTGATAGGATGTGAAGGAGCCTGGCCATGGAACTTTGTTATTGAAAGGCAACACAACTTTTCTCTGTAAAACCTTCAGATAGATAGAAGCAAGAATTATTTCCACAGGCACAAGGCTGGGGCAGCAACAAATGGGTATATACAGACCAGAATAAACTTTATATAGAAATTAACAGGCTTCTAGCTATGAGAGGACTGGGTTTCTGGTGTCAACTCTGAGTAAAAGTAATGGAAGTAAACATTTCAACTCTTTTTAAGATGCAATGATCAGTTCTATTGCAGAGTTATTCAGAGTTTTCTAAGGTCAGTGGTAAAGGGAAGTAGGCTCAACACCAAATGTTCATCTGAATCCCTCTGCCCCCTTATAGGCACACACTTATGGTTGCTGTCTCCCACTACCTTCACTCCTGTTGCACTCAGAGCACTTTGCAGAACTAATACTGTCCTCAAATTCATGGCTGAGACAGTTTCATCAGTGTTGATTTCCCACAACACCTATGATCCTCCAGAGATATGAAGCCACTGAGGGAGAGAATGAGTCAGAGCCACAAAAAACAAACTTCTGTAGGACCAGGTCAGAAGCATGGAACTCATTCAGTGCATCTCCATTAGCGTTTAGCTCAGATCAGAAACACCTTTATGAAGTGAATCTCCCAAGTGCCCCCTTTAACTGTGCTTGGCTGTGTGCATAGCTATCACACACAAGCATGAACCAGATTTATTTCAGATTAAACTAAACCAATGGATGTGCTCCAGAAGTACATGTGATGGTCTCCAACCACTAACCAGTGTTAAGTCCTCAAGACCAGAATACTCTGCTCCAGACTAATCAGCAGCAAATCTCCAAACCATGAGTAGTGTGCATGCTGGTTCCATGGCACTGATTTGCTCCATACATCTATTCCTATTGTGCCATAATACTTGCTTATGTAGATGAAGCTGCTTGCAAGACAAAAATGACCATGCCTCTCAGAACACATGAAATCAATGCAAAAGTAATTTATTTGGCCTTTTCTCAGTAGTTCTTTACTATACCTGCTCCAAATTTCCTGCAAGGTGTTAATCAAAATACTGTCAAGTAAATTGAAAATTGTTCTTTTTTGTTTTCTTTAATGGAAAGAGGTTAGATAAAAAAAAGCCCAATGCAGCATGTAAACAGGGACTCCGTGGGAACAGACTTTTCTGAAATGTTTTCAAAACCCTTCTCTGGAAACCTCAAGGTCATGTGTGAATTTCAGGTCGGTTCGCAGTCTAGCCTGAGTTCATCTTCACAGATCTGCTAGTTTGATCTACAAAAGCTCCTACCAGACAATGATGTCTGATTCCTGCTGTTTCATATCTCTGCTTATAACTGTTCTCTTGCAACTGGAAAACCCGAAAGAAAGGGGAAAAAAAAAATAAAATTAACCATTTTGTTTTATATGCTGTTGGCTTTGGAAATTCAGAGATATTCTCCCCGGTACCAGACAGTTTTTGACTGCAGGCTCTGATCCTCCAGCTGATACAGTCTAAAATTAGGCTGAATTCTATAATGCACAAAATGGGCAAATGTATTTACCCTGGGTCATTTGTTATTTCTGGCTGACGCTGTGGAATCTCCAGCAGATGACTGCACAGTGTGCATTGCTGAATTATGCAGATAACAGATGAATTTTAGGGTAGCGGCTGCCTTAAGCAAACACTATCTTGCTATTATGAATTTAATATTACAACTATTTTGGCACTTTTCTGTGTTTCATCTGCTTATTTTAAAAGCAGCGGTATTTGTTTGCGATGGCATTGTAATACCCTCATAATCTTAAACCATAATGCCAATAAACCACCACTGACATCGTAATGGCTCACATTACCATATCATTATAGATGTAAAAGTCAGTCCCATATACTTCCTACAACATCAGTATTGGTGAGGCAGCCATTAAGATGTCAGTGGTAGAGCAGAGAATCACCATTACGAGCTTAGTCAAGATAATAAAACATTGCTAAAGGTAGCTACAGGGCCATGTTCAGCAGCTGTTTCTAAATATAAACCTCTCAGCAGTTTAAAAATAAATTTTAAATTAGCCAAATGCTCAAATCCACATTAAGAACTGATGTTTATGTCAGAAAAAAGAAGTTCTATTTAAGACTGGCAGAGGTTGGGGTTTTCTTCATGTATACAGTGAAAAGGCATATTTTTAAAAAAGTATTGCAATATACTTTAAGTCGTGGAAAAAATCGAGGGACTAGAATTTTACTCTTGCTTTAGCTGCAAATGTCTTGTCCTTTGATGACAGCAATAGAAATGCCCTGCTTAAAATGAGCATACACACAGGTTGTGTATTACAAGATTCACTTACTGAAGCTGAATCCATTGGTGAAGTACTTTTCATGTAGGAATTTATATTCTATAGCATACACAATTGGTTATATTCAGGCTTTTCATTCCCATTAGTATAATTCAAAGTCATACCAGATTAATCTTTTAGATAAGATTTTTTTAAAGGAATGCAATACTAAGGAGACTAATGAAAAGTAGTTAATAGAGATTCTGGCAAATGGGAGAAGTTACTTTAATTTGGAAAGCATAGAGGGTTGAGACTGGCAAGCACAAATGGGAGTAAGGGAACATAATGCACACAGCAATGCTAAAATAAGAGCATTCACTGCAATAGCAGCTTACATTTATGGACATTGCATTCATGAATGTGTTGAGATTATCTTATACAAACATAATCATGCTGCTGGATTGCTTTATCTCTTGTACACAAAAATCAGAGGTGAGTTCTTAAGTGAATTTTAACCATCATAAAATTTGCTGTATTATCGTGCATACGAAAAACATAACCAGAGACTCTGCTTCCTCTCCATTTATTAACTAGTCTTTAAAAGCAGTGGGTGGTGCCCTCACCTTTATTTCTCAGTCTTTACTGAAACAGGCGACACTTTGTTTTACCAACAGTTCTTCTATGGATAAGTACCTGACAGGGGAAAGATGTTCAAGAAATTGACCCTTCATCTGACAGCACAATAAGGTAAGTGGTGAATCATTAGTACACAATGCTCAGGGCTCGACTTTCACAAAAGATTACGTTCTCAAGTGGGGAGTTTGACAAAGCCGGTTTTTTAACTCTATCAGAAATCTGCAAAAAGCATGGAAACTCTGTTGGAAAGTCCTTTCTTCTTTTTCAAATTACTTTTTCCCAAAATCACTGTGAAACAAGAGTAATTAATCTTTAAACGCCTGTTTGGATTGGTCTTTTTTCAAGGGATACGGCAAGTCTGTGAGGACAGAGGATATAGATAGAAGTAATTTTGATTCTTTCACTCAAGTGATGTAATTTTTGTTCTTTATAGTTTTCAACGTTTCATATTCCATGCAGGCAAATATAGTCCCCTCTTCAGGTTCATGCTAGTTATGACCTTGAATGGGAATGTATGAATGGGAGATGGTCTTTGATTATGCCTATATACTTACCTGTATATATGACTGTATGGTCATATGTGCTGCTGAATGTACATTTAGGATGAAAGGCAAAACAGAAATCAGGTACAATTATTTGTCTATAAGAGCAAGAGTTGTATTGGTTGGACACTAAAATGGACTACTGTGTTATCTTGAAAATAAAACCAAAATCGTCATTAATGTATGGTGATCAAAGTAACTTCTACATACACTATTCTCTCTGAACACCAAACATCTAGAGCTTTATCACCATTGAATTAACAATTTTCTTATTCCAAGAAGTCCCATCTTCAGAGACATTTTGGCATATGCTTTTCCTCCTTCAGTCAGTGACCTTCTTTAGACAGGGCTTCACGCACTGTGGAAGTCAGATTCAAATGCAGGGTCCAACTCTTACCTGTCATCCCTCAAAAAGACAAAATGTTCAGACACTTTTCACCCTTACTTGTTTTGCAAATAGTATAAGACTTAACAACACCAAGTTCAGGTTTCTGCACATATCAGACATAATATTGCTCTTTATAAATTGCCTTTTTTGATGATAATCTTAGGAAAGCCAAGCATTCTTCTAAAAATTTGTAAAATTTTGGAGAATTCAAAAAATATGAAGAAGGGGGTGCTTTACATCTTTGACAGGCAGAAGATAGGTACTTTGGAAAGAGGCTTCTATTTGAAAGTATTAGAAAATGTAATGCATTAATAGGATAACCTGGTATCCATTAGCAAGTTCTGGAACTACTTGATAGCTGTGTTTCATTAGATGGTTGAATGCTCAGGAAACATGCCCACAAAACTCTAATGCTTCGATAGCAGTGGCCATTTCCCAAACTATTTAAATGCAATTAGGACTTTTCAGAAGCTACTGTGAGGAAATTTGCTAAAATTTGGAGAATCTGTTTGTTAGCTGACCCTACCCTGCCAGCTCTGGAGCAGCACAGCATCATCCTGTTTGGGAAGTCTGGGGATGCTGAAGGTTTCTGGGGGACAGCAGTGGGTTTAATTGAGAGGAGAAAATTGAAATGGATCTTGGAATTAAAATCAGTAAGAAAAATCAGGCTGAGTATGGTTATAGCAACAGTACGAAGCAGTAGATTCATCTGTACTTCTATTGCAGCCATTCATCCCATAATGGTAACAGTTCCCTTTTCTCTCCTCTCCTCACCAAATGTCTTCATAGCTATTTTTTTAACTAGATAGGATTTTATCAGCTTTTCCACTCTTTAAACATTGTCAGTTATTGCTAGCCAGACTTCATAGTTAATTGTATTCTAATCTACTCAATTAGTCCCCAATTCCCACAAAGACTTACACATGTGGTTAATTTAAACTTTAACGCAAGTGTGAAACTCTTCTGTGCCTGAGCCTGCCTGCTTCTAATGAGTGAAAAACCAAATGCTTTTCTTCCTCAAATCCCTCCTTGAGAGCCACAGCTTTCTCCTAGCCTTTCATCATTAATCTCAGCTCTAGTGTTATGCACTATCTCACCCATGCCTGATTATTAAACATAATAAAACAAAGTGAAAAACAAATCCAAAATAAAAGCCAAAGGGAATCAAATTACCTGATGGCCATACTTTGTAAATAATGGCTCATTCATTAAACTAATTCCCTTTCTTTTGCTTTCTGTTGTCTCCTTTCCTCTTTCACCCCCACTGTGACCCTTCTTAGCCTATGTCATAATTCATTGTGTTGTCTGTCTTGTAAGCACCTTAGAGCAGGGACCTTGTCATCTCAGTAGTCTGCACAGCACCGTGCACCTCCAGAGGAGTGCATAAATATTAATAAACACACATTCACATTCAATGAAATCAAAAGCTCTATTTTTCTGAGTCAATAACTCGCTCTCTCTTTGGGTATGAAACAGTAGTAATCCATGACCATGACCTTTAATCCTTTTGAAAAGTGCTTTCAAATGGGACTTTCACAAGCAGTATGAAAAACACATGCAAACAAATGAAGGTACAGCACAGCTAGTAAAGCACTGCAGCTTTCTGCATGAGCAGTGTTTATTGACTTCCACCCACAAGGAAAAATACTGTTCCCTGCTGCCCCTCAACCCACTCCCAGGGTCATTAAACTCTGTTTGGAAAAAGAGTTTTCCTAACTGACCTATACAAACTTTTGCATCTTCTTAACCTATTGTTTCTCCCTTTCCCTGCTATCCCCTTAATGGTGTTAAAACATTGCAAAAGTGTTAATAAAATAACTGTAAAAATTAGAAAACATGAGAATTACAGTACTTCTGTGCAACCTCAGTTTCTCTGTGCTCCTGTCTGTCCCTCATGACTGAAGCTTCGATCACAAGACCGCTCTTTGATTTTTTACAAAAAAACCCTGGCAAAAAATTCTGGCAGCCAAGAGGAAGAGATTTTACAGACCAATCAACCCATGAGTGCAGATGAGGTGTTGAAGCTGATGGTGAGGTTCACACCTGCATCACAGGATGTCTAGCATGACCAGACTAACAAATGAACTACATCCCTGCTAGGCAAGCTGTATATCCTTTCGTGCCTTGATTCACTATTATTCTCTGCACTGCATGGACCCAGGGTCCTCTGGGGACAAAAAAAAACCTTCCTCTGACTGTGTCATTGTTACCCTAAGGAGTTAGATGGTTTTCAAAGGTTTGGTGGGTTGTTTCTGTTTGAAGGAAAAGAAATTAAAGAAAGAATCAGATATTTGTCTGTTATAAGTCTCTTTAGGAGTAAAAAAGCAAGAGCACTATCCTGTTTCCATGAATTCACATAGGATCAAATATCTGTTCCAGTGCTCTTTCTGCTCTGCAATGTGTCCCCTAAACACCCCTGTTAATTTTATATGAGGGCTGTGTGGTGTTTTACTGGCTGGCTCTAACTTGTCTTATTTTCTGCGTATAGTGGCGTCCACCCACCCCTATCCCTGCTGCAGCCTTGCAACCACTGGTAAACTCTTTCTGTGCCTCACTTCCCCCCCTCTGCACTGAGTAGAGACAGCCCCCACCACAGCCCACATGGCATCTCCATATCAGCCAGACTTTCCTGCTGTTCCCAAAGTTACTTAGACAGGCACGAGGCAACTCAGGCAGGAAAAGCAGCACGTGGGAGGAAGTCCCAACACCTTGGCTTGTCCCGTGCTTGTGCTGGCAAAGCGAGCTGTGGGAAATTATTGTGCATGTGGTTAAGTATGATCTGAACTGGAAGTGTCAGAGTAGCTGTGCATAGATTTAGTCCCTGAAATCCCACTGACATACAACAGCCTCACATGAGATCTCTTGGCTCAGTGTCAATGCCAGGTTTGAAGGTAGCACTGGGATCTCGGGTACAACAATACTGTCTCCTCTATTTATCCCACAAAGCAACAAGACCAATTGTGATTTATTCTGAATTAATAAGGTCTCAGTAAGGCTTTTCTCACTCCCAGCATAATACAATTTAACATCATGTCATACTCTAGGAAGCCTGCTGTAAATGAAGCTCACTTTCTTCACAGCAGCCTGTATGATGCTAAGTTTTGAATTTATGGCTAAAAAAAGGGTCCAGAATGCACCAGTATTTTGGTTCTTGTTGAGCAGTTCTTGCACAGCATCAAGGCTTTCCCTCTTTCCCACTCTACCCTGTTGTCACCCAGCAGTGATATGGCAGCAGTATGCTGTGAATAGGAAAGAACTTGGGAAAGGACACTGGGACAGCTGACCCCAACTGATGAAAGGGATACTGGATGCCAAATAACGTCATTCGCACCAGTAAAACTTGGTAAAAGGAAGAAGGAGGTGGAGGGGCTTTGGCTTCCAAGGCATCCATTGCTCAGAGGCTGGCAGGTCATCAGTCTGCTGGTGGGAGTTGATGAGTGATTGATTACCATGGCATCACTTGGCTTTGCTTCTTTTTTTTTTTTTTTTTCCTTATTAAACTGACTTTATCTTGACTCACAAGATTTCTTGTTTTTTCTCTTCCTGTTGTCTCCCCTGCCCTGCTAGGAGAGGGAGGTGAGTGAGCAGCCGTGTGGGTGCTTCACTGCTGGGCACATTCAGCACACAGTGCAGAGCCCTTCTCCTCCTCAGAGCCAAGCATTGGCACCGGGTGCAAGGAGGCAAAGCTTCTACTGCCCTTCCTGTGATCAGGAACACAACTGAAACAAGTTAAGTGACTTACCTGTAGGTCTGTGACCTGCCAGTCATCACGATTTTATTGGCAGTTCAAAAGTCATAGTTCTTCAAGCCACTGATGAAAAGTAAATTTCTTAGTTGTGTAGGATAAGCAGTTTTTATAGCACTCTTGGGTGAGGGGGTATTTCAAAGCAGATAGTCAGGGGAGTCTGAATAGCTCTACTGCCAGAGAATGACTTCTCTTAAGACAGGTATTTCTGTAATTTTATAGCTCCCAGAATGTTTAGGGTCACCTATTTTTCCTCTTTGTGGTTGTTTTGGTGGGGGGAGGGGTTGGTTTTGTTTGTGATCTGAATCATGAAATCAGTTGTATTCAAGAGGCTGCCCAGGATCACTCAAAATGTATTTTGCTAGGAGATTCCTACTGCAATTCTTCATTTCAGCAGCATTAAACACACCAGCTCTTTTTAGAATGAAATTCAGCCTCTCTGAAGGCAGCAAGAGTTTTGTCATTGATTTCAACAGTATAGCTTTCTGCCTTTTCATATAAAGGAATCTTACTTACTTCACAGAGGAACTGAGATGCTGAGGCTTGCGTTTGGATCCTGATTGATCTCCAAATCCCTTGTGCAATCACCCAGGCAGCTGAGCTCTACTGCAAGTCCAGGAACCAGGATGAATTCCACTCACCCCCTGAAAAGAGAACAAGGATAAAGCAAATGTTTGGAGGATTTAAAGTCTTTAGGGACCAGAACGGTTCATTCCTCTCATTTCCCTTAGCTGCTGTTGCAAAGGTTTCCTTCACTGTGAGGCTGATCCAATTGCCACTGAATGTCATTAGCAAAACTGCAAGTGACTTGTAAGTCAGAATACATGGGAAAAGGGTTTTATTGTTGCTACACAATATAGAAATGAATTCTAAGAAGATTTCAGAAAATGTGTGTTCTCTCTGTACTGTCACTTAGCCTGAAGAAGTTTCAGCTTTCAGCAAAACACAGAACAGCAGCTTCAGAAGTGTCTTACTAGCTCCCATTCTAAAGGACACAATTTTTGCCTTCAGTGTGCCTGTGAATAGTCCCTGACTTCAGTGGTCTCTGCATGTATCCTTCTGGTGATAAAAGGAGTCCTACACCAATAAACCACCACGGAGACAGCTTAGTGACAGCACATAGGAGAAGTTCACCACATTTTACTAATTAAACCCACATTTCCAATGTTAGGGTCTTGCTGCAGCACCAAGTACATCATAGGACTGTCTAGGGAAAAAAGATTGTGCAGAAAAAATTCTAATTGGAATTTGCCAAACAATCCCCTACCATTATTTTTTTTTCCCATAGAATCACTCGAACCCAACAAATTACAGAAGGTTTGAAAGGTGTGTTTTCCCAGACAATGGTGCTGGTGCATTGCATGCTGGCATTCAGCATGTTAGGGCAACTGGTTTATAACTTTCCTTGACCCATGTCAGTTCAGTGTATGTGAAGGAAAAGATTTTTGAATAACATTTTTTAAGTTACTGCTGCTTGGAGACCCTAGAGTAGAAAACTAGCATTGAAAGTAGAGGCCACAGTGCTGGAGATCCTTTCCATCATGCCTTCCAGCATGACATTCCCTTGCCTTTCACACCTACTATTCCTCTTCTCTCTTTCACCAATTTCCCTGCCAGCCACAAAAGTTTCAATTCCACTCTCCTGAAACGTTTGCATACACACAGTTCTTCATTTCTTTTTCTGGACAGTGAAGTTCTCTCCCTAAGCAAAGTACACACAAGCTTTTTCCCTCTAGCTAAGTGTCCTCATGTGTGACAGAGAGGTCAGAAATCTTATCACTCAACCTTCTAGCTCTTGCATTGCTCCAGAAGGACGGTCAGCAATCTTTTTGACAGCGGATTAAGAAGTAAGAAGCTTAACTAGAGAGTCTCAGAACGTAACTTTTGGTGCCCTGTTAGTATGCTTTGAAATGGATCTCAGTGTACATTTTCAATTATATTTTTCTAAAAATTCAATACACATGGAGTGGTCTGTTTGCCCTTTCCTTACACAAACACGTTTACCTTCTGCTAATGGGAGTAGCAGAGGCATGAACAACATCTGGGTTGTAGGCACTAGGAATCTTCAGGGTCCTCAGCACTCCCAGCTGCGTTACTCACAGATTTAGCACACTGCCAACAAAAACTCAGAGAATATTTCAACTTCATTCTGCACTTTTGCTCTGGAGGTGTAACGAACCTTCTTTCAGTTGAAGCCAAATATTTTACTGTGGATGCAAATTTTTGCTAATGAATGAATAGCAGACATACATTTTTCATTTGATAAAGACATGCACTTAACGTTGTCATTTAAAAAATGTATATTCATATAGCCATTTAAAAATAACTGGCACCATTGTCATAATTATCTTTTCATATGTTCAGCAGTGCCAGGAATTAACTATGAATGTAAATGTAATCAAGCACGCTACCACACTTTTAATAAATAAGGCAGCTTCTGTAACTCTATTGTGCTGGGGATGATCTGTGGTTTGCTCTTAAAGAAGCTAAGGGGAGTCTTTTCCTGGCTCACAAGTATGGTGGTTCACTAGTGCATCACACTGTGTCGAGTCTGCCGAAGTTCATGGGGAAGATTAGCTCTGGAAAAAGGCATCCAGCTCTGACTGTGGGAAGAAAACCCAGTATTTGTGTGTGCCCTCTCTCATGCATGTAGAAGATTATCTGGAAATAGTGTGCAAGAATGGATTTCTTTGAGGAGGTACTAAGCAGGTTCTCAAGTTGCCCTGTTGGCACAAGGTAACCACAGCCTTTTATACATATATCCCTTTCCCTGATCTCCCTGCTTCAGCCTCCACCTGACAAACAAGGGATATTTTTGCTAGTGGTCTATTTTAAGAAAAAGCCCTCAAAGTCACATGCACAATAGGAAACACAACATATGATCAAAATACAACTAATCACGACTTGATTATTTCACTTGTGTCTTGCCCCAGCTCCCACCTCTTCTCACATCTCTCACTCTGTGTCATGGTTTAAGAGGGCAAGCAATGAAAACAGCTGCACAGCCTTTCACTCACTGCCCATATACAGTGAGATGGGAGAGAGAACTGAGGGGGACGGGGAGGTAAAACTCGTGGTTTGAGATAAAGATAGTTCAATACAACAGAAAAAGAGGAGAATAATAATAATAATCATATACAAGTGATGAACAACACAATTGCTCATCACCCAGAACTGATGCTCAGCTAGCTCCTGAGACATGCTGCCTTCCAGCACACCCCCCAGTTATCTATGGAGCATGATATCATACGGCATGTAATATCCCTTGTCCAGTTTGGGTCCACTGTCCTGGCTGTGTCCCCTCCCAGCTTCTTGGGTGCCTCCTGCATTCTGGCTGGCAGGGCAGTATGAGAAGCTGAAAAGTCCTTGACTGCTTGGCAACAACCGCCATATCAGAGTGTTATCAACATTATTCTCATCTTAAATCCAAAACACAGCACTATACCAGCTGCTAGGAAGAAAAAATTAACTCACTCTTAGTCAAAACACAGTGCCTTTTTCTTCTCTTGGATTCTCACCTCCTTGGAGAAACAAGTGGCTTTAGTCAACAAACATATCACCATAGATCCTCAAAAACCCTAGGACTGCTCATCAGTAAAAAGATATCAGAAATATAGAAGGTGAATTGAATAGAGAAAATAAGATACTATTTTCTTAGTGTGTGTTGGAAAAAATGGAAATATTTTCTTTCTAAATATATACAGTGTTCTCATGAAATGCCCAGTGGAGAATCCTATTGTCTTTCAGAAAAAGGCATAAAATAGCCAAGATTTGGGCAGATAGGCCTGTGCCTCAAAGAAGTCATCCTATGGAATGACTTCCTGTGGGATTACAACACTGTTTTACTCTCCAGGGACATCTAGG
This sequence comes from Gallinula chloropus, assembly GCF_964237585.1. NCBI lineage: Eukaryota > Metazoa > Chordata > Aves > Gruiformes > Rallidae > Gallinula > Gallinula chloropus. Next base: position 35,955,618 of record NC_140085.1, on the reverse strand, counting down.
ACTCTGTATTTCTGCTGTGAGTAGGAGCTCAGTTAGCAGCCACGTGACCACCTTTCCACTAGTAAAGGGCTGTTGCAACTTGCTCATTAAACCCTGGCCACCAGACATCTGTCACTTAGTTACAGCCTTCCAAGCAGAATAGGACTGGATGCTGTGCTGGATTTTAACCACTGGCCTGAGGGTAGAAGCACCTCTGTGTCCTGGTATTAGGTATTATTTCTCATTGATTTGACAAGGAGACTGCTCTCTGTTCTGGCATACTGAAAAGCAAAGACCACACTGACAGTTTAACCCTTGAATACATCCCACAGGGGTCTAAGGACTCAAGGCACTTGATTAGGTAGGGCTTACAAGCAAGTTCAAGTAGTACAAATCATTGCGAAGAGAGTTATTTAAACTAGTTATGCAAACTTAAGAAGATACTGATCTCTTTCAGAGAGTTCCAGATAGTCACAGATTAAATTGTTCTTCCTTTTTGTCAGCGGGTTTTTCTTCTTCTGGTATATTCACCACATCCCCCACAGTTCCCAGGAGTCATCTGCAAGGTCACTGGCAGGTGATAGGGAAGATTTCTCAGCTAGGAGACAGGCAGCTGGAGACAAATGCCAGAGTTCCTCTTCAGCCTCCTCCTCCAAATTCAGGCACCAAATTTTTCATGAGGGATTTTCTTCTTGCACTTGAGGAAAACAGTGCCACATCAGCACCACCTGAACCAAAAGCTCACACTCAGATTTTTTTCCTTCATGACCAATGCACAAAGGCTGCTTTCATGCACCCCTGCACCTCCCATTTTCATTCAGCCCTGGAAGTAGGTATGAATATAAGGAGCACAACTTCTTCACAGCCCCATCTATGTATCAGGAAGGGGAGGAACAAAACACAGAAGGACAACTGAGATAAATATGGACAGACATTCAGACTGAATCTTGAGCTTTTGTGACTAAGGCCCTGGCAGTAAAGAACCTGATCTCAATACCACCATACAAAAAAATGAATGATACCTGTCTCTTAAGAGAAAAAGAAAAAAAAAATACAAGTAACCTAAAAATACTGACTGTACAAGAGGGTCTCTGTAGAGAATGGAAACATATTTGATAAGATTGGTCCAGGTGATGTGCCAAGAAGCAAGGGTTAAACAAAGAATACGGGAGTGTGTGTGGAGGAAGAATCTGGAACAGCAAGATATGGATGAATCTCAGAGTGAACAGGAACTTGGGACCGTTGAACACCAGCATGGGAAAAGAGAAGTGTCTAGCTTTGTGCTTTTTAGAGACCTGAGTTGAGAGACCTTTGGGGGAACAAATGGAGCCTCCCTTTAGAGGAAGGTATTTAGGCAGTAGCCTGTGTAATAAAGCTGGTTCTGTGCTTGCACCTGCCGGAGTCCGTGTCTTCCGTACTCCACGGGTTGGAAAAAAATGCCTATGGGAATAGTAAGGCTCACAGCTTCTTATTTCCTTTAAACTTAGCACTGGTGCACTGACAGGATACAATATCATTAATATTATTTCCCTTTAATGGTTTTGGATCATTAGTTGTCATCATAGTTGATTACAGTAACTAGCTATGCGCTTAAATGTATGTGACTGGAAGCATGATCAGTAAATTTAACTCACTGATTGCCTAATGGGTTCATTTATGTCTTCAGCTTGGTGAAATCTGTAGTAATGAGCAGGACTCGGTTCAAAGCCCATCCAAGTCAGCTCAGGATTGTTTCCTTCATCTCCAGGAAACATGAGTCAGATCCATGCAGCATGACCAATTACAGGGGTACAAAAATTTAGCTAAAACATGAGAACTCATTTCTCAGAGATGTCTTGGTGGACACATACATGTGCACACACCATGGTGCACGCACAAGAATTACATTTTGCATGTATTACCCACCAGTTTTACCTTCTTGAAGAGGCACGAAGATGAAGAACAGTATAAAAAAAAAATTAACAATGGCTGAGTTCATGTGTGTGCATAAAACAAATTGCTGCCAGTGTAATAGAAATTATGATGAGGTGTGTTTCCACATGTGAAGGGGTGTAGTGTAAATGTTATGATTGTTCTCTGTGGCACATAAATAGTACAAATCCTCCAAAGGGCCCTTGCGGACATCAGCAGGTGGTTTTGTAGCTTGTAAACTGCTATTGGTATTGTGCTACCATTGTAAAAACAGAAAACACTAAAAAAAAAAACACTACCTGAGCTGCTTTACCCTTATTTGCTGTTTTGCCTTTTGTCCTAAAGAGACATGAGCAATGCAGGGTGTGTACAGAACCACTCTGCATCCTACAGCATCACAGAATTGCAGGGTTGGAAAAGACCTTTAAGATCATCAAGTCCAACTGCTCCTGTCCTACCTAAGCTATACCATATCCCTAAGTACCTCATCTACCCTTTTTTTAAACACATCCAGGGAAGGTGACTCAGCCCTCCCTGGGCAGCCTGTTCCAGGCCCTGATAACTCTATCAGTAAGATTTTTTTTTCTAACATCTAATCAGACCCTGCCCTGGTGCAGCTTCATGCCATTTCCCCTCATTCTATCTTCTGTCACCTGGCTGAAGAGACCATCGCCCACCTCTCTACAACCTCCCTTCAGGCAGTTGTAGGTGGTGACAAGGTCTCCCCTCAGCCTCCTCCAAGCTAAACATCCCCAGCTCCCTCAGCTGTTCCTCATAGGATTTTCCCTCCTGCCCCTTCTCCAGCCTGGTTGCCCTTCTCTGGACTCACTCGAGGACCTCAATGTCCTTCTTGTGGTGAGGAGCCCAGAACTGGACACAGCACTCGAGGTGCGGTACCGCACAGCATGAACAAAATTCATCACGTTTTGTCACCGTTTTTCAGTGACAAGGTTCTTAGAACCTCATTTTCTGACCAGAAACACAGCATTTAAAAATGTAGCAGCTCTTTAAATAAAAAGTTTTCTGCAGATTATCACTACTGAAGAAATGTAATCCTGCTTGATATTCAGTATATATTTTCTCCTGACAGTTTTATGGTACAATTAAATTTCATACTTTCTTTTCTACCATTCTGAATATGCATTAGAAAACCAAGCATCATAATTCTAAGCCAATTGGCTTGATTTGCTTGTTTAAATTCAGAAATTGCTTCTTTCTGTGCATTTCAACGAAAGGCCGTGAGCTGTAACAGTGTATTTAGAATCAACACAGCACATGGTCACCAAAGGTCTAGCTTGCAACAAAATTGTGTTTCTGAACTCAAGTTATGTGCTTTACATGAAAAAAGGCAATAATGTAATGCTAAAATGGTTTATTGGAGTAACAAACTGTAGAGAAACAATGGATCTAATGGAGGGTTAGGGAGAGAGGCAGATTATGGAATTCATTGTGTATTAGTTGAAAATTATACCGATATTTAGATGGACTTAATAACTTAATAAGACTCATTTGAATGCAAGAGAATGAACATTGAGTTGATATTAACTTTTAATGCTTGTCATTTTATGTTAATTTATATTTTTAAATTATAGTCGATTTTTTTTGTAATCAGCCTGGCTAATTATACCTCAAACATGTAAATTTGACATGATGCCAATGCCAACTTAAAAAAATCAACAAAGTACTTGGTTACAGAGACTAAAAATTTACTGAAACTGAATTCTGGCTCAGTTCCTCCAACCACACAGAACATTATGCTTTGCACTAGTAAAATCATTGAATTTCTGTGAGATTATTTCTTTAATTTGTTTTACCAAGGAGACAATGCTAATGCACTCTATTTGTGCAGCCTTTTCCTGACCATTGATTTGATCATCCTTGGAGAACTCCTCCATCTAGCCTTGATATCTGCAGATGCAATTTTCAGAGATCCCTTCATCCAAAAACATCATCAACAAAGAAATATTTTTCTGTCATAAAAAGGTCTCAAACCGGGATCATGAAATCTGTCCCTAAACAGCACAGAGTAAATTAGTCTTGTAAGTCTTAAAGGCCTACTAACCTTCTAAAATCAAAAAATAAAACATTTTACACATCTGATTCCCTTCAGGGAAATTATTTCCCAACACATATTTAATGAAGTTCCTGTGTCTAAGCATGCTGAATAGGCAGGAGTTTATACAGTACTGGGAGATGAGTGTTCTTGTCTTCATTTACACTTTGGAGTTAGACTTTATCTCATTTCTTTTATCAAGTTTCCAGAATTGAAATCATAAATTCCTTCTGTCAAGTCTGTGCAGCTTTTTAAGTGCTCATAATTCAGATCACTTTAAAAAAAACCTACAAAGTCTTGTAGCTAGAATGACCTTGGCCTTCATCGAATTGGGAGATGCTGTGTGCAAAGCTTTATATACAGTAGAGATGTGTAGAGCTGATAACCTTGTTGCACCAGCCCTCTACACATTTGAAGGGATTTTTGTTTGTTTAGCAATTATTTCTGAAATGAAACACAACTATACTATGGGGTTTTTTTATTGGTTTTCTTTTTCGGTTGGTTGGTGGGGGGTGGTTCTGGATACAGGTGAGAAGATGAGGTCATTAACATACATAGTGAACTGAAAATCCTCACCCCTTCAGTAGGTCATTATCTCCTCCTCCCACCTCAGCCAATGCAGAAGTCACTGACTTCTGAGTCAGTGCTTTCCTCATGCTGTCTTGCAAGACACAGACCACAATTAAATCATTAAGTTAAATTTTAACATGGCAAATATTCACTCAGGCAAAACTCAAGTTGATTCAAGAGGGAGTTTCCTCCTAAATAGGAATCGAAAGCTGAACTGTAGCTTTTGGGATAAAAAAAAAATGTAGTTACTTCAAATACCTGGGTTAGGTGATGTTTCTAGCTTACTTCCTTCTGTGGAGATGTTGAAGCCAGGGTCTGCCCCTGGGTTTATGAAGTATTTTACATCACCATTGTAATTCCTCCTTGCTCAGCCTTACCTATAGCCATACAAAGTCATGCATATGCATAGAATTGTAGATAGTGTCTCCTGCAATGCTGAGAAAGATGAGCAGAAATTTCCCTGTTCTGCTGTACTATCAGCGTTTTTGAGAGCAGCTTTCCAGCAGCAGGTCGTTGTAGTGCTCCCATTACTAGAGCACTGTAGAGCCTGGGCAAACCTGCAACAAGGTCAGTGGTCCCCTGAGTTCACTGACTGCTTTGACAGGGGCAGCAGATCAGTGGTGGTTTTCCACCACTGTCTGCCAGGACAGCAGCAAAACCATGGGCAGCCTGGAAGCAATTCCCCTCCCAACCAGCAGTAAAAGTGTCAGTCTGCCTTATTTTCCCTAAACTTCTCGTTCAGGTAGGTAGCCAAGCTCACAATTACACCCACAGGTAATTAATAATTACTGAATATCAGTCTTTGTTGCCACCAGCTGAATGTGCTTCCCCAAGCCTGTCTGTTCAAGCCCCTAGTATCGATCCACTTGTTATTTACATTGAGGGTTTCCATTTCCAGCACTGCCTTTATTGATAGTTTCCATCCAAAATGGTCAGGTCAGTTTTCTATCATCAGGTGTGTGTGTTGGGGGGGGGGGGGGTATGTTTAATGCTAAAGTCATGTTTGGGGTTTCTTGGTTTGGTTTGGTTTGGGTTTTTTGTGGTAGGGAAGGAAGGAGAGATTGATGGGGTTTTGATTTTACTGACTAATTGGGGTACCATTCAACTCTCTAGTTTGTTCTCCAGTTGGACCCATGAAATTCACATAGTAAAAGTTAGAGAGCATCAAGGAGAGGGTTTATTTGCCCCTGATGCAGAGCAGTGGAAAAAGGAGAATTCTGAATTTTTCAGGCCATCCTTATGATAAGTAAGAACACATCTTTTCAGCCGATCAGAACTGATTTTCTTTTATTAAAGCATCTTCCATAATAGCTAGTGCATACTTACAATGCTAGTTACTTTCTTGCAATTATGTTATTCAGAAATAATTGGATTTCTGGGTTTAATTGGGCTCTAAATTAGCCAGAGCTTTCATAAAAGCTATTACAGAGATTTCTAATAGCAGCTTTTCCTGCTATTTAAGCACAGAGTATTTCAATGAGAGTGATTCACCAATGTAGAAAGTCCTGGCTGCTGTGAACTCTAGTGCAGGTTCAGATTAATTATGACAATTTAGGCACCATCCTTTTGTAATTAAACATTTGCTCAAAACATTACCCAGTGTGCACAACTGTGTCAGACAACTGGTTGCCCTTTATTTAGAAATATAGGGTTTTGTTTTACAGCTCTTTGGAAAATCAAGAAGCTTTATGGAAGGTGGGCTCCTGACAGCCGAGTTCAGAAGCAGGGTCAGCATCTGTTTGCTCCCACCAGTCATTTCACCAGCCCAGGTGGAAGGAAGCTGCTTGAGATGTCCCCCTGATGCCCCCTCCAACCTGATAGACCCTATGCTCCTTTTTGCCAACCACCCCTGCACATTTGTGTTTGTGTGCAAACATCCAACTACAGTAAAACTGCAGTGAAGTATTTCAGAGAATATTCTAGGGGAGCTCCTGTGACAGATGCTTCAGGGCTGATGATGAGATGATTCAGGGTTAGGAGTAGCAGATCCAGCCTTTGTGCTTTTCCCTGTTGTCTGTCAGTGGCACTGCTACCCCGGTGCAGAGGTACTTGTGATCCTTACAATCTTCACTGTACCTTGTAGCTAGGCTATATTTTAGGCGTCACTTTGATTAAGGAAAGCTGTGTTGCCTTACCCAACCAGACAAAACTTCTGGACTTATCTCCTGGCACAATGGGCGATAGGGAATAAGAATGCTAATTAATCAATGGGGGATAGGGAATAAGAATGCTAATTAATCAATAGACCATTGATTCCAGCCTACTAACTGGCCTGTCCATGATGTGTTTGCTGCACTAACTGGTTGAGAAAGGCTGAAATTTTACTCAACCTTTCCTCATTTAGGAAGACATCTCTCCCAGACACAAGACTCAAGACTATGGAAATTGTGTAATATTGGACTTGAGGATGGAGGGTGACCAGGAAGGATTTGAGAAAGTAGACTGCTTGGGATTTGCTTTTTGGTGAACAAGTTAGAAATTCTCTACTTGGTATTTCTTGCTGGAAAATAGATAATCTAACAAAAGTTAAAATGTACTGTGGTGAATTTACCTCTTTCTCTGGATCACTCACCCTTCTGAAGAAGCCTACACCTGTCCAAAGGCTAGTCCAGGGGAAATGAGTCCCAGCGGTGAAAGTTGGGCTTGTTATTACCTGTTCGGCCTGTAAAGTGGGAGCTGGTTAGCTGTGAGATAAATGTGGTTGCCTGAAATTGTAATATTTTTCCTGGACTAAACTAAAGGTGAAGTTTTGAGACTTCCTGATCTCATCATTTAAAGCATCCTTTCTTGGCTTTCAGGATGACGGTTGCTCCCAACAACATTCCACTTTGTTATTGAAATCCCTTTCCATGCAAAATGGGTATGTGTCAAGGGCAGGTTATGCCTTCCACTATAACTCAGTACCTGAGAGAGAAGGTGGATCTGAATACCAGCATTTTCTTTGTTGGTTTTTTTGGGGGTTTTTTTTCCCAGACATTCAGGACCTCCACAGCATTCATATAGGGCACATCTCTCTTCAAGAAAGACATTCTACAATTGAAATCATAGAATGGGTTGGGTTGGAAGGGACCTTAAAGATCATCAAGTTCCAACCCCGCTGCCATGGGCAGGGACATCTCTCACTAGATCTGGCTGCTCAAGACCCCATCCGACCTGGCCTTGAACACTTCTAGGGCAGCTACAGTTTCTCTGGGCAACCTGTTCCGGTGCTTCACCACCCTCATAGTGAAGAATATAGTAAAATCCAATCTAAATCTACCCCCTTGCAATTTAAAACCATCCCCCCTCATCCTATCACTACATGCTCTTCTAAAAATTCCACCCCCCAGCTTTCCTGTAGGCCCCTTCATGTACTGGAAGGCAGCTGTAAGATCTGCCCAGAGCCTTCTCTTCCCCAGGTTGAACAAGTCCAACTCTCTCAGCCTGTCTTCATAGGAAAGATGCTCCAGTCCTCTAATCATCGTTGTGGCCCTCCTCTGGACCTGTTCCAACAGTTCCATGTCCTTCTTATGTTGGGGACTCCAGAGCTGGACACAGTACTCGAGGTGGGGGTCTCATCAGAGCAGAGTAGACGGCAGAACCACCTCCCTTGATCTGCCCGCTGTGCTCCTTTTGATGCAACCCAGGATACGAATGGCCTTCTAGGCTGCAGGCACTCATTGTCAGTTCACGTTGAGCTTCTCATCTACCAGCTCCCCAAAGTCCTTCTCTGCTGGGCTGCTCTCTATCACATCATCTCCCAGGCTGTATTGATGACAAGGATTGCATAAGGAGTGATTGGGCCAGCTCTAATAGACACTCCAGGGCTTGGCCCTGTACCTGAATGTAGGCGCTCGGTGCTATCTGAGCAGCCCTGGATGTTAAAACTGGAGCGTGCGTGCCTTCCAGGGATCAAGCACCACAACTGTAGCCCCATATCCATGTGTGGCACACCTCAAATAGCAAGACAATCCTGCATTTATGCAGCTGAATTGATCTCAAAAAGTCAAAACGTTGAAATAACTTCGGACACTTGGGGACTTCACAGAACATGGTAAGATACTGCCATTAACTTCATTCATTGTGTTTCTAAGAAGTCCAAATAGCGTCTGATCTGAAAACTGAAAACATTATTTTAAATTCATTTGACAAAGTACACTTTTTTCAACTACCTGAGAAAATTCAAGGTTATTTTGTGTAAATAGAAGTAAGACATTGCATGTGTCAATTCTCAGTCTTTTTCTAGTCAACAAGAGTTTCATAACTGACTTCAAGAGAAGCAGACTTAGACCTTCTAAAGCAACATCCCACTTTGCCATGGAATAAGTACAAATAAAACCTCAATAAATTGTAAAAGAAATTTAGTTCATTTAGTCAATTCACTAAGTTACATGATAAAAAATGTAGCCAGAGAAGATATCTTATTAAAAAGCATTATCTAATTATATGAACTTCTTTTGGGGCCTGTTTCACATATGCAAAGATTTATCAATATTCATCAATAATATATTGACCTATGATGACTGTGAGTAATGTGATGTTTAATATTCTTTAAATTTTTTAGATAACCTTAGTGAAAAGTCGTTAATTATAAAATTTATCTCTTACTCCAAAAAAGAACATGATATAAAATGACAACTCAATTTTCCTCTTTGACATTTCAAATACAACTAGGTCACATTAATCAATCAATAATGTGCTTATCATACAGTGTGGTCAATTATACCCCAACTATCAGTGACAGTTTTCTGGCTTGCAATCTGGACACCTATACTCTCATGACAACTGCATTCTGTTTAGCCCTTTTGTATTTTACAACCGGTGCTATTGCTTAAGGCACATCATAAATGTGTGAAAAGGGCATCAGATACTTCATAATCCCAATTCCATTTCTGTGCTAATAGTGTATTTCCAAAGAATAAACTTTCAGTGCACTGAAATCCAAGAAAAATAGGATAAGCTCCCCTTCTCCAAAGAGAAAATTACACGTGGAATAAAACTGGCAGTACTACAAATAGAGCATTTGCATTTGCTGATTGCAAGGTTGCAATTATAGCTCACCATTTTAATGAAGTCATAAACTAGTTGAGCTTACTTCTCCGGTTTATTGCACCATGAGAACCTTATTTTTGGAGTTGTAGTGATATAAACTATAATTATTAATGATATCTCTGTGAAAGACATTATTAATACTGTTTTCCAGGACATTATTTATATTCTGGCCTATCTGTAAAGATGAGTCAGTATCTCCTAAATGAACTTTGACACAGTTTTAAATAGAACTTCTCACCTTTAGACAAATCATATAAATCTTAACCTTTCTGTTTTTATTAAAATTATTCTGAATGAATGATAATGGTCATAAATCTTATGATAAAGTATTTCTCCATTGGAAAATGCTGGTTGGCCAATGGTGTGATTGCTCACTTCAACAATCACTCACTCTAATTTCCCTTAAAAATATTTTCTGATAAGGAACAACAGAACATTTTAGACCTTTCAAAGGGCAATATTTCATTTTTTCCTTTTCACAGAATCATAGAACATCCCGAGTGCTTTTGAAAATAAGCTCTTTCAAAATACTGAAAGTGAGTTACTATCACAGCATGAAGGAAAATTATGGCAGAAACAATTCCAAAATACATTATCCAGAAATTTTACCTTAATTCCATTTCACATTAATGACACCTGAAAACACTTCCTTGATATATTTGCTCAGAATAAAAAAAAAAATCTTTTTAAATTGCAGAGTTTCCCATGAAATAGAATAGGCAGATTTTATGAGATGATGAGCTCAGTCAGGCCAAGGACACACGCACCGACTGATGAACCTTCTCCCTGCTGCGCAGGTGATGCCTTCCACAGTACTGCCCTCCACAATTTCCTGAAAACATGACAGAATGTATCCTGTCCTATATATATATTTTTTTTTTTCATCTTTCTTGGGCAAACTTCTGTTTGCTCCAACTGGCTCGTAGACGGAGCACTGAGAAGGAAGGAGATGTGAGTTCTTAGCCCTTCCAAGTGTACGATGAGACACTTTTCACATCTTCCTTCATTAGTGCCAGCAGCAGAATACGGAAACAAGATGAGAGCGAATTTGAATATCAAAAGTCATTCTCTGGTTTACCCACTCTTAAAACCTGTCACATCACATTCCCAGCACTAATTAGCTACCCTGTTCCAATTCAGAAGCAACAGCATCTCAGAGGTGGTTAAATGACCCTATCAAGTGGCAAACTGTTTATTTATTCAGGATGGAAATAAGGAAAAAGGAAGAAAAAAAATGTTGTACACTTCTAACAGTTCAATAATTGCTGCTTGCATGGGTTTATTGTTTCTACATCATATTTTGATGCTGTTATACTCATTGGGACATTTAGAGGGTAATATAGTAATAATTTATGAAATAAGAGAGTCTGATATGCAACAGTATTCCTAGCGGTGCATTTCGTATCATATTAGCAATACAAAAATCGTAAAAAGCTGATGGTGGCAGTGGGTTCCCACTGAGACATACCCTATTACAGTGGTATCCATGTCAGCTTTTTGCTTTTTAATCACAGCTTTGACATTCTGTGACTACGGTGTGGTTTTCTTCTTTTAAAAATCATACATGTCTTCACTCAGGAGCCCAAATTATTTATGTGACATTCCTTTTCCTACATTAAAACCAATTAATGAAAAGACTATCCTTCATGCAGCTAACTTCCATTGATGAAAACTGATGGACCAAGACTATTTGTGTGTGCAGTCTGTAAAGGAAAAAAAAAATCCATTTTTAACCCATAGCTTGAGCCTTAGTTGGTGCTGCAATGGGGCATGAGAGAGGCTGGCAAGCCTTCCTGTGGCAGTTTGAAAGTACATTTCTTTCACTCTCACAAACTTCATGTTGTGCTACCAGTGTGAAAATGTACATGACAACTGGTAACAAAACCATCCCTTTAATATTTCCTTAATTCAATATACCCAAAACAAAGGTAGGCAAGAGCCAGAGATTTTGAGCTGTCCATACAAAGCTACTGTGAAAATATTGATGGAGGGAGTGGGTATGCTGCAATATTGCTCAGGTCAATTAATTGAACTTGGTTAAAAATGGTCTTCTAAGCAGCAGAAAAAATTAAATTCTAAGAGTCCACTATTTTTTCTCATCAATTGTAAAACCCCCTCTTGTTAACACTCTGAAAACTTTGCCTGAAGTGTGATCAGACCACAACTGCAACTCTTGCTCTGGGGGACAGAAAGCTTTCTCTCTGCTGCCCAGTTTTGATTTTGGCAGTGTTTTGAAAGAGAGCCATCATACACCCATGGGATCGAGGTGTAGGACTGGGCTTTGATGGATAGGCAGTGTGCAGCAGTATTGGCTCTGCCTTAGAACTGCCTCTTTTTCCCCAACGATGTCTTTAAAATTTAATCATCCTGGATCTACAAAATTATTGACTGTATTGTTGAATCTTCAGTTTCATTTTTTTACACCATTCCCATTTTTTTATTATAATACCATCTCCCATCAGAGAGATCATCTTTGTTAGAGTAAACTGAAAATCACTGGTTATGACAAAAAAGAATTCCCATTAACAAGTCATCATCTAATCATATTAGGATCTTTGTATCCTATTATCAGCTTTCTTATGAAATACCATTTCTTAATGACAGGGATTTGACTAATACGGTGTGAACTCTGTTAACATAATTTGAAAGTTACTACCAAGTGTGTATTTATAGAATAAGGTGTCATCTTTTTCATGCTTGCACATAATTCTAGCTTGTGATTTGATCAGATGTGAATGTTGAAAGTTAATTTTCATCAAATCAACTGAGGAAGGAGGAATAGAGTTATCAGCCCTTCGCATTGGATTAAAACACTCTGGCACTGAATCCAGTGGGGCCTCAAAGGGAGTCACATTTCTCTTCTCTGTGTCCACAAAATTCCTTTAGTGGGTGACAGAGGCAATTGATCTGTTTAGCATTTTCTTTGAGGGCAATGGTATGGCTTGTATATGTGACATAATATTTACTGTATTTCAACTGGTTTCACTGAAAGCCAAGCAGCAGGGACAGCCCAGACCCCTTTAGTCCCAGTTTCAAACCCCATGCAGTGAATACAATGCCAAATCCATTTCTGCCAACTGCCTCAATTTTTCCCCATGTTCCTGCTTTTACTAATCCAGATTGATTTTACCTTAAGCTGAGTTGCCTAAGTCAGCTGTCCAGGCTCCCCAGAGCATGGAAATTAGACACTGGTGTAACATGTCACCTCATCATTTTAAGTCTACACATGGAACCACGTGAAAATAGGGAAGAAATTTATCTCCCGCTTTGATTTGATTTGCTCCTTGTAGCTCTAATACAGTGATAAAACACATGGTGCAATGCCTATATATTTAATTGTTCACTTTCCACCAACATGAAGAAATATTTCTTAGATAATACCTTGGGAGAAATTATTTCCAAGCCAGAAAAACAATATTTTTCTTTCATGGTATTGAAAAGACAAAAATAGATTTTGATGGTTTTCTCATTGGTGATCTTCACACCACCTTCCATCACCATAAAAGGAAAAAGCATCCAATTGTTTTTAGAAAATAAAATGTTCTGTGGGAAATAGTCACTTTGGATTATTCAAAAGACATATATACTCTGCTAAAGAGCAGGTATCAATTTCAGAAATAGAATTCTGATTTACCTTTTCATAGGTAAATTGATTCCATGATTCTGGATTAATAAAAACATTAATTTAGTAGGAGGGGGGTTTTTTCAGTTTGAATTACAAATATGAAGATACCTATCTGAACTACTATACAAAGACTCACAGAATTTCAGAGAAAAATTTGCTATCAAGGGATAGTAACTAGCAAAATGCTGAGCACTAAGTTCAGGGACTGTCCTTTCAGTTTGTGGTTGTACATCAGCTCAGATCAACGGTTGGTGTTCTTAGATTTACTGTCACATAAACAGCCATATATTCTTATCAAGCACAACACCACAGAACGGAATAGGTAGTATCGGAAATGACAGCAAATGGGGCAAAATTGTCAAAATAAATAAGTTGCCTATTGTGCTTCAGTATCCTTCATATCTTTGTTATGGAAATCCATGTAAGGGGATAATGCCAGCACGGTAACGCCAATGGAAGTCTTTACTTTGATTTCCATGAGCTTTGCATCATGCTTTTACTTCCTAATTTGCAACAGCCGATAATCCACAATACAGCCCACAGAGTTATTAGTTTGAATTAGTGAAGTTCTCCTACCTGATTGGTTTTAAGCCAATTTATACAGGCTTGTCTGTTTAAGCTGTTAATACCGTTGAAGATTACTACGGTATTACTGCAGTCTGCAATATTTCAAAGCTTACAGCACTGTTTCTCACCAAATCCTTGAAATGGATTTGACTTTTTCAACACCACTTCTAGTTGTCTAAGAGCTATCACTTGTGAAACAAGCCCCCGAAAGCCCAGGCTGACTGTGCTAAGTGTCAGAAAATAGCATTTAGTCTGGTGAAAGAGCTGAAGGAGGAATTCAACTATTCAGCATTAAAAAGACCACAGAATATTTTTCTATTTCATCCAACTTCAGGTAGCTGGATAAACATTTCAGTTAATTAAGCTGTGAAACTGTTTCCTTGATTTAGAGGTTCTGATAGTTTCACTGAGTTCATGGCTTAAACTCATCCTGTATTTCTTGTCACGATTCATTCATTTTAGTAAAGAATTGCCTGCTTGAAACAAATACTGGTTTTGCACAGATGAAAAGAATCCTTTAATAAATGTAAGCAAGTGTTCTGCTCCAACTGCACAGGGAAGATAGATTAGTGTTGTAAATTAACCCACAAACAGGCTTTATGCTTTCTTGCTCCTTAAAACAAAATCAGCGCGCAGCTAAGTAAACCATCACTGAAAATATGTAGCTCCAATTTCTCAGCCAGTGCAGAGAAGATTATTAATATCCCCAGTCTTGTTTTGAAAAGTTTAGTTAATGACGGTAGTCTGTGTGAGCAGAAAGGGAAGCAGAGCACCATCTGCTGTACAGCCAGGCAAACGTTTCAGAACAAAAAGCTGCACAAACACCAACCTTACCTTAAAGCTTTCCGAATGGTTAGGACATACAGAAGACCATCCTCATCCAGCATCGCTGTGACCGTGAGCTTCAGATGGACACAGACTAAAATTAGAGAGAGACATATGCGAGCCAGGGTTCAGAGTTAATCGTCAATAGCTGCAGAGTAGAGGCAAAACAAGGAGTGTTGGGGTTTTTTGAGGGATAGGCATGGCTGTGATTTTTAAAAGTACAGAATTTGACTGCCTGTATCTATATATGTGCTACTATATTGACATCCCATGTGGTAGGCTCACTTGGTCGGGCTAAAGAACTGTTATGAAAACATGCCTGAAGGTTGCATTGTGTGCCTACACCTCAGGAATAAGGAAAATAATGATGCTCAGGGGCCACTGTCGGCATCTGTGTGCAGTTCCTCATTGTTTAGAAGGTGCTGGCAGCCCCCTTTATTGGAAAGTTTCTCTGCAGGGATCTCCAAAAGCACATCAGGCTTGGCCATGCCCATCACACGCTGCAGTGGGTGCAAGTTAGGAAAAGGGATGCCAGTGATGCCAGGAACAGCCAGCAATCCTGAGGGTAACCTGCCATCCAACATATCCACCACAAGCCATCGATGAGTACAAGTGTGATGGGAAGTGATCAATTTCTGTCCTGTAAGTAGAAAAGAAAATTAACTTTTCAGTCTACCAGTTGCCCAAATCAAAATCAAGACCATGTCCCCAGTAGGTGAGAGAAAGCTACTTCTGTGGACTACAGTGTTCAAAGCCCCCAACCCAAACAGCAAATAAAGAGTGGAGTTGCCTCTTTTCAGTCCTGAAGAGGATGAGGGTCTGTCCATAAGCCTGACATCCCAAAACATGCACCACCTGCCTTTATCTGTTGCTCAGAAGAACCACTGAGGTATGTCCACTAAATATCAAGCAGTCCAAATGAGTACTAACAATGCTATCCACAACAGCTCCAAGCACGTAAATTGATGGTGGAACTGAGTCAGGAGCTTAGCAGGTGTTGCAGCCCTCACATTGGTAAGAGAAGACGGTAATGGCAGCCAGAGCATCCTGGGATTAGCACCCAATTGTGCACCCAGTATTACCAAAGAGGCTTTGGTTCTTTGTTGTGGGAGGAGAAGACTATTACATAGATGAGGCATCTATGAACAAAGGCTTTCTTGGAGAGCAAGATTGGGATTACCAGGGGCTATTGCAAAGACCTGTCCACTCCCCCAACACCACCACCCCCCAAAAAAACCCAACAAAAAACCCAAGCAAGCAAACAAAAAAACCTGTTAGTGTGATACAAATAAAGAGGGATTAATTACTTATTGTGACATCACAAGTGAGGCAAGAATGAAAAGGAGAATATGAGGAGCCTCTAAGGTGGAGAGATACTAGTGGATTAAATAAGTATCATAAGCAGAGTGTTCTGATTTCCCTACACATGCTCTCCCTTCTGCCCTGGACCCTCTCTCCAGACAGCAAAAGAGTAATGAACTTTTTCTCCACAGTTCTGTGCCAGGCAGCCCACAATAACATGAGTGAATTTTGTGAAGGCACGGAAAAAACTCAGTCACTCATCAGGAAGATCCCTTGGGAAATAAATTGTAGAAGAAGGTTGGGATATTACACACCAGTACAAGATATCCTAACATAAAGACATGAAACAAAGTAAGAGTCAGTTTGGTCAAATCATGTCTTCCTCAATGATCTCAGACACAAGTAAGTGTATAAACAATAGAAATCAGCTGAAATTATTATGTATAACAATGTAAAAGAAAACCACCAGAAAAGTGTAACAACAAAATGAGAAAAGGATACAGCCATAAAATACAAAGAAGGAAGCTGTCTGTAGAAATACAGTGAGAAGGGAAGAAGAGAGGCTACTGAGTGGTGCTCAAAAAGATTAGATATCTAACCCTTCTTTTGGTTTCAGTTTCCACTTAAAAGTTCACCAAGGTGACAAACTAACACCAGCACCAAGAGCTTGCTGGTCAGATTCAGGTGCCCAACTCACAGCCAAGAGCTAAGGCTCAGAGCTGTGTTAGGACTGCTGAGGATGACCTTTCTGCTTTAGACAAAACTAATATAGCCCTTTTCTCTCTCTTGGCATGGCAAGGGGTATTGGTGATGTGCACAGCATGGTAACAGGGGTCTGTATGGCAGTCCCTCAGGCTAGGTTAGTGAACTGACTCTTCTGGTGCTCTTAACAGCTAGAAGAGACCAGACTTTTGTTTCCTCCCAGCATAAGCCAAGAACGACTCTATTTGTAGAGTAGGACATAAAAGTGCAAACAACCCATACTAGAACATGGCACGAAATGCTCTGTGTTTTCTTAATGATTCATCATTTTACCATTTTGCTTGTTATTTGACTGAACCTTTGGGATCCCGGCCTTAAGGGAAACCTTAATGCCAGCAAGTCAGTAAAAAGGGAGCAGACTCTTCCTTTGTTCCTGGGTGCAGTCAAAACAGCACAGGCCAAGCCCATCTCCTTGTTGTGCCACCCAGGGAAGCGCTGTGGAAACAGGCTCAGACCGAGCTGGGGGATGCTGACAGAGAGGCTGTGTGGGTGTTCACAAGATTGCTAATCAAATCCTCCTTAATTTGTGTAGATGTTCGGCCAGTACAGCTGCACCCAGAGGGGCGTAGACTCCAGTCTGAGACTTTTACAGCTCGAGATCAGGGTTTAAGTTCCAGTTCCCTGGGGAACCAATACAGTCAATTAATTAATCAAGAGAGAAAGAAAGAGCACACAACAGTACCAGTGATACTGGCTAGGGCTGACATTAGCACAGATGCATGCAAAATTATCAGAGCACACTGTCAGAGCTCCGAAAACACTGAGCTGAAATTCCCTTGGGGATCATGAGAGGGAACTTATAAACTGTTAGAGCAGTCAGTGGTGGTTCAGTTCTCACTGAAGCAGGGGAAGGAGTCATTATTAGCACACAGGCAGGAACTTCTTTGGTTTCACCAGGGAACTTCAGATGACTCTTGCTGACAGCAGTTCAGGACCTTCAGGCTAGAAAAGCAGCACTGCAGTAGGGGTACTTACAGCTTGTAGCTAGTCCAGGCAGGTCACACTTTCCAAAAAATAAGACAGAAGACTGTTATCCTTTTAGAGAGGTTAAGAAACAATAAGACCAAAAGCTATTGGTCCCTTATTAGCAGATGAATCCAGAGATAAACTATAAATGCATGGGCTATTCAGATATGTGTCTGGGATATTAGCTCAGAGCAATCAGTAGTCCCTAAGTTTAAGTGAGGAAAGCTCCAGAAACAGCGTTGCAGACCTGATCATGGAAAGCCATTTGTCTACCCATCCTGCATAAAAACCCCAGTATACTACTCACTTGGACTGATGTCCAGCACTTCTGGCATCATCCAGCTCTACACCTGCCTGACTTCATCTCCTGGCAGGGCAAAAAGTGTGACTCCAAGAGCAGATGCAGAACCTCCCTGAAAACACAGCCTACACCGAGCCAATTTGCCTAACTATTACTATTTTGCTGTTAGGATTAAGAAAATGAAATTGCCTGTGAACAGCTGAATAAATCCATTGCAATCATTCATTGCCTGGTTCTTAATTGTGTGGGCAAGGTGGGATGGGAATTTCCAGCCCTCTGCTTCTCTTAGCTGCAACAAACATGCCCATTTTCACCTCCCAAGTCACCCGTGTTGCAGAGTCGGTGAACATGAGAGCCTTTCTGTATAAACCACTATTCAAGCTCCTATACAAGCTTCATTGCAACACTGTTCCTCTTCTTTCACATCCCCATGACCTGGTGCAAAAGGCAGGCGATGCTCTGCTCATTTCAGCCCTACAGTTCACTTAATGTGTTTTCAGTGATCCTATGAGAAGGGCTGATTCAACCTTTCCCTGCTCTTAGGAGCAGTAGAAATGTTTTGATTGTTTTCACTGAGGACTAAATCACAGCCTTGATGGGTAAGGGTAGTTTACTGCGTTGACCAGCCAGAAGAAACACAAGGCTTTTCTGACTCCTACTCTGAGGGAAAAGCTGTGCTTTGTCACTCTCTCTCATCTTCTACAGACCTCTGCAAATAAGAAATCAGAGTTCCTCGCATAACTTATATCATATCAATCATTACCAAGTCAGGCAGCTCTAATAATTGTCCAATAAGATCAATGACCCACAGTTTGGGGTCTGAATAAGACCCCAGAATGAAAAGGTAGTCACAATCTGGTCTGGAGGGAACCCTTCACAGGATGGAGCTGCAAAAAACAGCCTAATTTGCTTAGAGCTGCTTTTGTGTCATTACCATTTAATTTGGACTGTGTGAGCAGCTACTGTGTCAAGTTACTATATACATGATGCTTGTTTTGCTCAGAACTGATGCCCAGCAGCTGAAACTGCATAAAGCAGTAAAGAACTGTCTTTTGCCATGAAGAACTGGCAAGCTAGGCTGGTGGCAACACATGAGGAGAGGCTGAAACAAATGAGGAGCAGAGGGGATGACAGCAGACAGACAAGTTTGCAGACTCCCACCCTCTGATCCAGCAGGTCGAGTGGCACGGAAATGTTCCCATCGGGGTGACCTGAGGGACAGGATAGAGGGTCTGAGGATCATGCTGGGGCTGCAGCCACACACAGACCATGCTGGGGAAGCTACGGGTGTAGGGTAAAGGGTCAGACAGGTGTAGAGCAATACAGACACTGGCAGGGGAGGGAACACCTGCAAAAGTCCAAAGGAAGTGGCTTGGTCAGCAGCATCCCAGGTCAGTTAGCAGGGACAGAAGAACACACAGTTAAAGCCAAAGAGGAGATTAAAAAGAAAGGTGGCCTAAGATACAATCTAACATCAGGGTTTAAATTTAACAGTTATACTGTTATTGGCTGCAGTAATGAAAAAAAAAGAAGGGAAAAAACCCCCAAACAAACACCAAAAGCAGGCAGATTTCACCCTAAAACTGAGACCCCCTCAACACATGAAGGAAGCTGGACATTTCACCACCCTTGTCTTTTTGTGCTTCACAGGGCACCTTCATGGGATTCATTAAACCCAAGGAAGAATAGAGGACAAACCAGTCTCCTTCCCCAGAGAAATGCAGCATCATGATGCTTCACACCAGTCCAGGATGAAAACATCTGGGTTAAATTCCTTTTTATTGTTGTTCTGGTAGCTGAATCTAAACACTATCGTTTAGTTCATTCTGCAGCTACAGAGGGTAGAAAGGGCTAGAAACTTCTTATTTCTCATAGCTGTTGAACTGTGAGCTTCATTTTGCTTAGTTTGTATCACCTCACCGGACCGACTGACCAGTTGAGGCTGCACATGGTTTTACTGGAGGCTTTCAGAGAAACAAAAACCCACCGTGAAACCTTCTCTAACAAAATGAAGGCTTTGAGCTTTAAAAAAACCCCATGCTCATACTCCTGTTTCACAAAATCACAGAATCATAGGGGTTGGAAGGGACCTCGAGAGATCATCAGGTCCATCCCCCTTGCCAAAGCAGGTTCCCTAGGACAGGTCACACAGATAGGCATCCAGACAGGTGTTGAATATCTCCAGAGAAGGAGACTCCTCCACCTCTCTGGGCAGCCTGTCCCAGGGCTCTGTCGCCCTCGCTGTGGAAAAGTTCTTCCGCATGTTGGTGTAGAACTTCCTGTGCTCCAAGTTGCAGCCATTGCCCCTTGTCCTGTCTCCACAGACCACTGAAAAGAGGCTGGCCATTTCCACTGGTGTCCCACATTTCAGATATTTACAAACATTAATCACATCCCTCTCAGTCGTCTCTTCTCAAGGCTGAACAGCCCCAGTTCATTCAGCCTTTCCAAATAGGGGAGATCACAGAATCACAAGGTTGGAAAAGACCTTTAAGATCATCATCAGATGCTCCAGTCCTTTAATCATCTTCATAGCCTTCCGCTGGACTCTCCAGGAGATCTCTGTTTCACTCCAGACCCTAGGAATGTATTAATTTCATGAAATAACACAAACTAATGTCATGTAAAATTAATATGTGTTTTCTTAGGAAACTCTGTTTCAGACCAAGGAAGCTCTTAGAAAAATGTAGGTTAAAAAGGAGCACAAAGAACGCAGCTGGTAGCAGTGCTTTTAATACAACAACTCCAGAAAGCAAAACAAGAAGCCTGAGATAAACACGTCTGATGCTATTAAAGTTCCACTGTTGCACTTGCTTTCCCCCCCGAGAGCCCGCTGCATCTAGGCCTCCTGGATGACTGCAAGCAGCAAGGATCTCTTGAAATTAAGACCAAATGTGAAACAAAATGCAAAGCAGTTCGTGAACTCTCCCTTGTCCGTGGGACCAATTAGGTTATTAACGACTGCCATAACACTCTGTGTTTTAATTGCTGTCCAAGGCTCCACCGTGCCAGGAAAAATTAAATTCTGTTTCGTTTTCAATTAGCACCCGAAAGATATTTAAGAACAAAACCCCGTGAAAACAGCAACACTTAACTACAGGTTTTATTGAGAAGAGCGCTGCTTAATTTCCTTAATTTCATGCCTTTCCCAAAAGGCCGTTAGCATCTAATCCTTTGCCTGGCCCGCGTTCTGTACAATCCAGGAATGCACCGCATTGATTTTCGGTCTGCAGAGTGCAGGGTGAAGATAAACAATAACTTTATATAGAAAATATTGATTTAAAGCCATTGATTCAAAGCCCTAGGGTATCAAAAGATTAGTTACTTTTAAGGGAAGTACTAAAGGTGACTTTCGGCTGCTTCGTTATTGAAAAACGCAAAGCAAATAAACCCCCCTATTCAAAGCAGCAAGGTACCAGTGCAGAAGCTGTTACAAAGCACACTGGCTTGACACACACAAAGACCAACAGAAAGAGACCCAAACAGGCATCACTGGCAATTATTTTAGTGATGCAATATAAACACTACATCTCCCAATGTAAAAGAACCCTAACAGTGCTTCATTGTAGTCTCCAGACAAAAAAGGGACAGCACATAATAATTTCATATAAATTTTGCTGCAATGTGAGATCCCACAAGGATGTCTTCAAGCCTGTGATGGACCATCAGATAAATAGGATCCTAAGGCTGCAGTCTGGTGTGTACTGCTGCCTCCTCCTAAAGTCACTAGGATCCAGGAACCCTCAGTACCCACAGCCATGACTTGCCAGGGTTCCACATCAACCCCTCTAAATCCAGGGCTGGTGCTGGTGCTGGTACTCTGCCTCACACCAGCATGGCCATGCAGCCCACACCAGGTGCTGCTGATGGAGCCGGGCTGGCTGGGTGGTGCTGCGAGGTTGTACTGTGTGTACTGGGGAGAGGAATGAGTGCCAAAGGTGTGTTGGGCATGTAGAGTTGCATGAGGACATGCGGCCACAGGAAAAATAAACAGTTCCAAAGGGAAGACAATGTTTAATCCACCCATAAACTACTTCCACAATCTTCTTTTAAAATATAATGTCCAGAGGTCCCTTCCAACCGCTATCGTTCTGTGATTCTGTGCAGTATAGGACTGGAGGGGGATGCTTACTGTAACCAGACCTTGTGTTATCCTTTAAGACAGGCATCTGCCTGCTCAGCTTTAGTGAGCCTTGCTTTTGTCAACATTTTCCTTTTGTAGGCACGTTCAGATGTCAGAAAGAAGCTCCAGATTTCAGTTGCCAGTGAAAGGAGTTTGTGAGGAGAAGGGAAATGGCCCAAAAAGCAGGCTGTGGTAGAGCAGCAGTCTCTCATCTACAAGCACCTTTCATTCAAGTGCAGTGACCTCACAATCGTTTCCATCTGTTTCAGCAAAGTCCCTTAAACGATGGAAGAGGAAGATAGTTTATTCCTAAAGGGATGTTCTTCACAGTCTGTTTGCTGTTTGTGTTCACATTCACACTGTGTCATGAGTACAGCCGTGCTTAAACCCTTAGACCTTCACACATCTCATTCTCCCTGCACATGGTATAATTCTCTCCCACATGGTATAAATGGGTGGGAGAACCTGCCAACACTGGCCCAAACATAAACAATGCCGAAAGCAAGGTCAGAGAGGGGAGTGAGCAGATGTTGAAGTTAATTATGCAAAGTGCACCGTTAAGATTATAGAGTTACTTCTAAGAAAACCTCTCCCTGTCCTGTGGGGACTGTCCACATGCACGTTCACACTGAGAACAGTGGTCCTGCAGTCATCAGAGCCCTCTCCCAGAAAATGGGAAAGCAAGAATGGACCAAACCCCTGTCTAAAAACTTTCAGCTGAATGACTCCAACTAGCAGCTTTACAAATCTGGAAGTAATTTTATGTACAGAGCCTGTGCCAGGTTAAAAACATTGGCTTCATAAACAGGTCCCAACTTTGCTGCATCATTGCAAGCCTTTGTGCCACGAGTGATGCAGGAGAAGGGCCTTTAGACACAACCTGCTAAACTCAAAACTACACTTCTGTGGCAGAAGCAATGACAACTTACTTTATACAAGGGAGGAGTCCAAGGGACTTTTAATATTTAGTGCATATAACATCTTTTGCTGGGGATAAAATGGGCTTGGGAGGAAGCACAGAAGGACCATCCTTCAGAACAAGTAGTACTCATACTACTTGTATGAGTAGTAGTAGTCTCCACCATGGATAGGGACTGAAAACTTAGAAAAATCTGGCCCATAATCATCTCTCTACACTTTTAAACTCAAACCCAAATTCAGATTTCGTGGTGGTATAGACTTTTTAACTGCAAAAGCAGATGTCTTTTAGTAAATGCACTACAGAAGCACAGAAGCAAACCAAACCTGATCTACAAGCAGGCACAAAGACAAAAACAACTGCCAAAATAAGTTTTACTAAATAAATGAAAATACTTTATTTTTTTAGACTTTCCATATGTACTAAATTGACGCAGTGAAGGTTTCTCTGGGCACAACAGATCCCTGCCCACACACTACCCTCAAACATTACACCCTTTTTTTTAATATGTGTGTACCAAACAAGGTCTTTCTTGTGATTGACATAAACATTTTTCACAGCAAGCGAACAAATCCACTCTTAATTACCTGGACCATCTGTTACATTTCCACAATATGAAGATGCTGAAGTTTCAGGGATGAGATCTTAGAGATTGCTGTCAAAAGGTAGAAATTGTGGTGACTGCATACAGGAATGAAGGAGGTAAAGAAATGTCACGGGTACACGGGGTAATTAGGGTGCTTAATTCAGCACCTTCTGTACTACTCTTAGGCTGAGAGCGACAGGGTGGGGGCTCCTGCCAGATATCCTCACCCTGAAGTCAGTAAAGCACCTAAGAGGTCTCAAAGCCAAGTGCTGGCAAGAAGAACCCCAACCTCCTAGCTTGAAGATATATTGATATGAGGCTATCCTCATATGGAAACATCATCTTTAGAATATTGTCAATATTCAATATTTAGAATATTGACAATATGATGGTGTAAAATGTAGGGCTGTCTACTAGGTGATGACAGGCAGGAGGATCCAGCCACGGATCCAGAGGTTTACTGCCCAGAGTTGATACTGACATGGATTTGCCATAAGTGTAAGGTAGACCCTTCCGCCCTGCTTGTATTTTGAGGATATTTATAAGCAACCACTGATGTATCAGCAATCACACACAGCCGGGTAAACAGCTTGATTGACCAGAAACACATGACTAATATGTCATATTGCAGTATTTTTACTGATTTCTGCATCATCAAGGATTTTTCAGGGTTAGGATGACTTCTAGTCATTAACTCCATTGTTGTCCTCTTGTTTTCCATTTAAAGTTCGTTCAACTAATTACTCAATAAATCCCTTATATGGCCCTGACATTTACTCTCTTTCAACAAGCTGAAAGAGACAACATTTATTCCACAGCTTGTTTGATACAAGCTTCTATACAGCCCTGGAACACAAGGCAGTAGGTGGGAAGTAGTGAATACTGTTACCACAATGATGAAAATGAATGCAGATCTTGAATGTGACAATTTGGCAGAGGGCTGTTCAAGCTGCTGTCTGCCAGCACTTCCAAGCACACAGAGAGCACAAGTCACACAAACAGCACAAATGAAAATAAAGTCATTTTGGAATCTTTCTAATTTATTTTGTTGGGTTAGATGGATTCCTTCCCAGAAATGAAAGACAGAAGGGCCTTATACCAGTCTGAAGTTCAAACTTTTCATTTTAATCATGTAATACCTACATAAAGACCTTCTTTTCTGATTCAGTATTGGCAAACTGAAATTGGCAGACAGAATTAGAAATGCTGACTGAGGAGCAGAAGCAGAGGTAACCATAGTTCATGTATCAGCTAAAACTTTCAGATGGACATACCCTACACATGCAACGTGCTGATGCTGTAACATGAGGTTAATTTGCTTTAGAATCATAGAATAGCTCAACTTGGAAAGGACCCATAAAGATCAGTGAGTCCAACTCCCTGCTCCTTGCAGGAACACCTAAAGCTAAACCACATGACTAAGTGTCATCCTGACACTCCTTGAACTCTGACAGGCTTAGGGCTGTGACCACTTCCCTGGAGAGCCTCTAACAGTGACTGACCATGCTCTCAGTGAAGAACCTTCTCCTAAAGTCCAATTGACACTGTTAGATCACCTTAGACAGAGAGGGTGGTGAGGTGCAGGAACAGGCTGCTCAGAGAGGTGGTGGATGCCCTGTCCCTGGAGGTGTTTAAGGTCAGGTTGGATGGGGCCCTGGGCAATCTTGTGTAGATCTGGGCCCTGTCTGTGGCAGGGGGATTGGAACTCTATGATCCTTGGGGTCCCTTCCAACACACGCCATGCTATGATTAGTAACTAACACACAGTGGATTTTTAAGATACATTATCCAATATAAATATACATCAGATCATTAGGAATAATTTCATATTTCTGTACAAATACAAGGTTGCAACTGAAAGGATTGCTAAGTAAAAAGTAATCTCCTACAGACCAGTTCAAGGACAACTCAGACAAAAGCTAGAGAACTCTGATGGAAGGTGACTACACCATTGTTAGGATTTTTGTCTTCACTACTGCAGCAGAAATGTTTGCATGGAAAGAACGCCTCCATTCCTCCAGTATTCAGCACCTGTTTATTGCCCAGCAGTTTGCTGAGATATCATAATTAGACTGTTAACTATAAGGAGAAAATAAGCTGCAAGGCACAAAGTCTGCTGAAGCGGTTACTAACCTGGCCAGCAAGGTTTCTCCTTCTTGCAGTCTGAAGGCAATGGGCACACTGTCTGAAGGGTCTGGTTTTCAACAGTTTCAACCAGAGACAACAGACACAAACTGAAACACAAGGGGTTCCCTCTAAACATCAGGAAAGACTTTTTTTTTTTTACTGTAAGGGATACCAAGCACTGGCACAGTTTGCCCAGGGAGGTTGTGGAGTCTCCATCCTTGGAGATACTGAAAAGCCACCTGGACATGGTCCTGGGCAACCAGCTCTAGGTAGCCCTGCCCGAGTAGGGCAGTTGGACCAGATGACCTCCAGAGGTTCATTCCAACTTCAACCTTTCTGTGATCCTTGGATTTTTTTAGAAGTTCTAGCAGCTACTTTGCTTGTTACTTAGCTTCTACGGTGTCATTTTATATAGTTGAACATCTATTTTACACCCATGAAAAGTGAGTGCAGCATTTGTGAACATCAGTCATTCAGGTCTCAAGCTATTTTTCTCTGCCATGCCCATGTTCAGTTAGGAGCTGGGGGAGGGAATGTTCTTCTTCCTTCTGTCTTTTTATTGATCATCCTACATATGTACAGATAACTGTAAAAAACAAAGATGATGGTGGTATCTGAATTTCCCACTTCACAGGGACAGGAATGTGTTTGGGCTAGTGCTCAGCCACTGTTTAGTTTAGGGCTGAATGTTCTACCTTGCTTGCTAACAACTCTACCTGTGAAGAAGAGCCGAAGGACTGATTAAGAGCACGTTTTGCTAAAAACTATCTTTGGAGAAGAGCTAAAAGGCTGATAAAGAGGAAACATCCCACCCCAGGAGGAGCGAGAGCTGGGGGACAGCCAGAGAGGCCTGGGGACAGCCAGAGAGGCCTGAAGTCAAGAAAATCCACAGTAACTAGTGGAAAGGTAAAGGTGGCAGGGGGAATTCGTGACCACCCATCCAATCAAAGGTCTGTGCAAATTACTGCCTTGCACCTTCAAGGAGCATGCTAAGTTGAACATGCTTGACCAATAGTAGATAATGTGGTAATTACTATCCAATTAGTGTAAATGTAGGTGGGTTGTTCTAATCCTGTACCAAGATCAGTATGCTGTAGATGCTGTGTGGAATTACCACCTAGCGCCCATCTCTGTGCAGACATGGAATAAACCAAGTGCCTCTGCTCCGTGTGTATATTGGTGTACTGCATACCAAGCAACAACCCCACTTTTGGGACAACAACAGGAGTAGGGAACATTTCTTTTTTGATTTACTACCATATTATACCGTCTCTGAACCTTGTAGCCTGTCCCCAAAGGGAATAAAGGACTGGCGTACCTCCTCTTTTTGACAAGTTGTCAGCCTCCAACACACCTCCAAGGCATTAGCTCTAAGATGGTATTATGTCATTTATGCTTACCAACATGAGCTGACCTTAAAGGCAAATTTTCTTTCCCCTCCCACCTTCCCCTTCACATCTCCCTTCCTCTGGTGCGTTGACTGCAGCAGAATTGAAACCCATTAATTCTCCTATACTGAGTTGCTTCATAGTCTGTGTGTGGACAAATGAGGTCAAGGACTGGAAGCAAAGGCATTATCTTCTGGAACAGTTTGTGAAAGTTTCACCCAACCTGGAGGTGAAAAGATGCAGAGGGTACCTGCAGATACACCAGCTGTGTCCAGTGCTCCATCTGGCAGACAAGCGTCTGACGGAGGGACACAAAGACAATGATGCCAAGTGAAGTTTGAGCAAGATAAAAATAACAAAAGGTAAAAATTAGAAATTACTAAAGTATGTAAGAATTACCAGAATGCTCATATTGCAAACCATACTGCAAAATTGAGAAGTGTTACATCTGGGGAGAAAAAAATCCCTGCAGCTGTCAGAATGAAGGACTAAGAAAACAATGCTGTGATTTTCTGGAATAAATAAAGGACAAAAGAGATAAAACTAGCTTCATTACTAACTATAATGTTGTTGATAATGCAAAGGCATTCAATTAAGCCTTCTGCATTCAGAAATAAAATAGGTTTGCGTCACATGAGGATGTTGAAATACTTTCATGTGCATTAGCAAACCAAAAGAAAGTTAAACAAACAAGGAGTGGGTATAAATACTTCAAAATCAGCAGATGTAGACAATTTACGGTAGGAAACCATGAAAGAGTTTCCTGAAGAATGCTGCTGTTAATAGATCCAGTAAATCTTAGCATTCCCAGTAAATTCCAGAAGATAACCTAAATAATTTTTCAAAAATAATTATTCAAAACACTAAGCTACATGTAGTCAGACTGCTGCAAGACTATTACCACATTAAAAAAAATTACAAAAGTTCCAACACAATTAACTGGAAGAGAATTAAAAGAAAATACTACAGTCAGAAGAAATGAATGTGTTTTCCAGAAAAATAAAGCTTGTCAAATCTGATATTCACTCCTGAATATATCTATATTGTTCCATGAAGTTGAAATTATGCTGCTATGCAGAGAAAAACAGAGAAATATCAAAATCTTGCAAGATTAACTGGACAGGATCTACAAATAAGCTTTGATAGAAAAGTGTCATCAAAGAGCTGTTTATGGTCACAAAGGACATACCATTAATAAAAGCCTTCATCAGTAATTGGGAAATAAATATAAAATCACAGCTGATGAAGCTTGCAGGCAACAATACCTGGCAAGACAATAAACAGTGATAATGCCTTCAGGTGCACAGAGGAACCTGCATCACTGTGGTGAAACGGCACCAGGCTGAGCTCAGTTTAACAAAGACAAATACCCCACATAGAGAAACATAGTTCTTATCTACAATGGAAAGTAAGCTAACACAAGCATCCAATGTATGCATTCAGAAAGGACTAGGAAAAATTTACCTATGTATTAAAATTACTAAGTCCTTAGCTCTACTGAATCATGTATACATCCCATCCTGGCCCCAAAATTTTAAGGGGGACTCTGGAAAACTGTTGAAGGTAGGAAAAAAAAAAAAAAAAAAAGAGCCACAAAACTCGAATGGTATTTGGTTTAGTGAGAGAGAGCTCATAAGGTTGATGTTTGGCTTATTCAAAAGGAAACTGAGAAATGATTTGACTACAACACCTAAGCACCTTCACCAGGAGAAGCTGCAGGATGTTAAGGAGCTTTTTGTCCTATTGGAGGGAGGCATAAAAAGAATCAGTGGCTAGAAGCTAATGCTGGAAAAATTAGAAAGAGACACGAGGCATACACTTCACACCATGAAAGCACTGAACGACGGCAGTGGACTGGGAAAGGGAAGTATTTTCCATCTTCATGCCTCCAAACCAGGAATGGGCATTCTTCTGAGAGGTATGATTTAGCTGGACATGAGTTGTGCTTTAGTCAAACAAATTATTGAGTTCAGTATGGGAGTAACAGGGAGAAAATTAATGGCTTGTGATATATGAGGGATGAGACTAGATGAACTAATACACACCCCAAGGCTAAACTCCATTAATCGATTTATTGGTGCTTTATGCTGCCATCCATTGCTACGGTATCTGAGCACTTCCATATTAAATCAACAGCAACACTGCAATCCCTGGTGGACTTCAAGGAGCTACTGGAACTTCTGGGTGTAAAATTAATTAGGGAGGGATCTTTTTAACTTTTTTCTAGAGGTCAGAATGTCTGTATTTAGCCTTCTTGTTGTAGGCTGCATGTTACTATATTTCCCTTGTGCTTATGTAGCATTTGCAAGCAATGAGCTAGGTGCAGTACTGCAGGAGGGTTAAGAAACACAGGTACTTTTGTCTCCCCTGATGCTTGCAGAGGTGCCCACAGGTATCATGACAGAACTGTCTGAGTTCCACTTTGCGCTGCTGGTCACATTAATCACACTTGCTTTGCTGATACCAAGAAAAGAAACATGTTTGCATCCTCAGAGAGTCCTAATTCAGATTAAGAGTAGCTGTAGGCCCAACACACCATTCATTGTCAGGCACAAGACATCACTGTAAGAGGCTGACGTGTCCTCTCTAGAGCAATTCACACTGGAAAGCAGTTAGATTTTTATATTTAATGTCTACTATAGACATATGCTATAGGCTAAAGTGTCCTCAAAATATCACCTTAATTCTGTCCTTTTTGTATAGAAGCTCTTCCCAATGTACTATCTGAAAAGTGCACAGTAGTAAGGCAGCTTCTAAATAATTTAGACACTGCTTGAGGTCTAAAACAGCAAAAACAGAGCAAATTCTCCAGATGTTTCATTTTTCTTACAATCACAAACTGATAAGACTTTATTCTTGTAGCGAAATCAGTTTTCATTAATTATACCCTATCCTTCTGGCCAAAGATCAAGGTAGGCAAACAGATTGCTGGAAAAATAAGACACTGACCTATTTTTTAAGCAATATCCTACCATTACTAATTTTTGTTGTTTTATTCATAGTTTTTATGGACCAGTTGAAGAAGGTACTTCTCAAAAACCTGTGTGTTTCAATGGGCTATTTGCAGCTGTTAATTTTTCAGCTAGAACAATTACTTACTGTGCATTCTCAGTTGCTTTCTGTAATCCCTCCAAAATTTTGTTTGGGCTTTTTGAAGTCCTAAGTCAATTTCCTCTCTTTGTACATGCATGGAAAGAAGAGACAACTGCAGACTGCCTTTCCCTCAGAGGTTGTCCAGCACCTGG
Source organism: Gallinula chloropus (assembly GCF_964237585.1). Classification (NCBI taxonomy): domain Eukaryota; kingdom Metazoa; phylum Chordata; class Aves; order Gruiformes; family Rallidae; genus Gallinula; species Gallinula chloropus. The sequence continues at coordinate 35,925,338 of NC_140085.1, read as the reverse complement.
GGGAACAGGGCAGACACGGAGCCCCTCACACTGCACACCAGGTACCCTGGCTCTTACCTTTTGTTCATGCTGTTCTCCAAAGCCCCGCTGAGCCTGCCTGCCTGAGGCAAGCAGAAGGGCTCAGATCACCTCTGTTTAACTGCAACGGCTTCATCTGCCAAGCTTTCTTCCTAAAAGCATGCCTCAAGTAAAAAAAAGCCTTTATCTCCAGAGAAAAATAGAGATTAAAATTTTGTAATGGTCTAACACAAAGCTGAAAGGAAAAAACAGGTTTATGCCCTGAGCTACAGCCAGGAAACACAGGGTACTGCTTAGGACCTACTTTGGGTCAAGAACATGCTTATGTGCCAGATACATACTCATCCATGAGCACCCTGGAGAGCGCAGCATGCCCACACCCTGTACCCTTTTGGCTTGAGATGGCACAGTTGTCTCATCACAGCCAATAGCCCCGTCCTGAAAGCATGGACCTGGTGGCAGAAGAAATGCTGGCTAGTGGGCACACAGGCCACCAAGATCCAGAAAGAGCATCATAAGAGAAACAGATGGACTGACACTAATCCCTGGGACAGCCAGCCAGCAAGGATTCTGGAGGGGTTGTAGAGAAAGGAGACAGGCCAGGCACAACAAGCAGGAAAGGTGAGTGCCCACATCAGGCAGTGAACCCCCTATACATCACCTTTAGTTACTAAGCTAATGAAAAATGTCAAATCAAACGACAAATGCAGCGTGTAACACATACCCTGGATAGCAAATGTGGCGTTTACTTCTTGGGTTTAGATCTGCAATCCCAATTCACCTCAGATAGCGCTAACCAGGTGTGGTAAAAGTGTAAAACAAAGCAATAAAACATGGAACACTTAAAAAACAAAAATGGGAGTACCAGTGACTAGTCAGAAACTGCATGGCATCATCCTTCTGAAGTTTCATAATATCCAACAGGCAAGCAGAGCGTCTCCGAGGCACCAGCTGCTCAGCGAGACAGAGTAGGTTGGACTAAAACATCAGCTTTAATTAAATTTAATTTCCTAGTCTTGAATCAGGAGTTAAAACTGATTATATTGCTTTCATTTTCTTGGAAGCCTAAAAACCCCCCGTGCCCTAAATACTCATTAATTCAACCACAAAGATTTGCAGTTTAGGGTAACTTCTACATCTACTTTTGTATTTCACAGCAATTCCTATGAATATTACAGCTGATTTGATGTGAATCGCTCTAGTAAAACGCATACACAAATGACTGGCAGAACATTAATATTTGTCAGACAGACAAAAAAGAAAAAATGAACCTGTTGTACACAGATTATAATTCTGAGAATGAAAACATGATATTAAATGACCCAAGGGGAGAATAGGAGAGCAAGTCACCTCTCAGAATATGAAGGCAGTAGAAAAAAGCATTAGGCTATTCTAATAAATTGTTCATCTCAATTGGCTTAATAATTTAATATGAACTAGATAAAATAGAAAGGCCCTTTAGGAATACACAAAAAGCATTTTTAGAAATCAGTGTTTGATGTTAGAAATAAGTGAGGAAATTAAAGGTGATGCAAACTAGCAGCACTTCTCCAAGCAGTGAGGAAGCCACAGGTAAGTTCTGTCTGCACTCCATCACCTCACAGACATCTGAAGGGCAGAAATGATCCCCAGCAGCTGAACCTCATGGTCCCTTTCCCCTTCAAGGGGCCATTTATTAAATTAAACTCCTAAATTTTTGCTTTGCTTGGAGATGAAAAGCAAATTGATAGACTACCTGTGGAAAATAGCAGAAGGAAGGGGAATTCAGAGCAAGAACTTCAGTTCCACGGGTACCTTGAAATGCAGTCACAAGTCTTAAAGATTGAGGACTTAAGAATGATTATATCCTTACAGGTTTCTAACAGACTTACTTTGGGAACATGGTATACCTCTATCTTACAAGTTTGGCACTCTTAAACCAGCAATAAACTATATCAAACCTGCCAAGTCCTGCTTTTGATAAGCAGTGCAAGAGAAATGTCTTGACTTTGTTAAGGCCCATGACCAGTGAAGGCATATTCCTAAATGAAGGTCTTAAAGCATCAGGAGAAGCAGCCCGGTTTATTACCCGCTCCTTTGACAAAAATGCAGAAAGTTGGGGTTTGATTTGTTTTGGGGGGTGGGGGGTGTAGGGGAGTGGGGGTGGTTTATAAGTGTCATGTGGAATTTTAAAGAGAGCTGGTCAGGAACTAGCAAGACCTAACAAACCACAGCTTTCCCACCTCCCCTTTCAACATGACCATTAGAAAACCACTAAAATCAGTATCACTAAATAGAAGCAAACAGGAGAGTTGTTACTGGTTTCAGAATTAAGATAGGGTGATACCGAGTATCTTCAGTGAAGATTTATGGTCCCTTTCCTTGGAGTTCACAGCACAAAAGGAACCAGCCTTTTAGGAGATACCTGCCTGTCCCTCCACATAAGGGTCCGACACAGGAAACACCAAATTATTTGACTGAACAGGAAAAGCCAAATTATTTGACTGAACCAAGGATGGTAACACTTAGACCTACCAAACCAGAAACTAGACTTAAGGATAATATATTCTTTCAGAATTGTTAATTATTTTTCCATAATCTGTAGCCATCTAGGCTATTGTGAAAAATTCTGTGTTCCTTGTAATCTCAGTATTTAACCCCTACACATCCAGTTGGAACCTAAAACAGGGAAATGGAATCAAATATGGACATTAAAAACAGAAGCAAAGTAGATCCCTGGTTTGTGCAACTAAGGTGGCACTCAGATACAGGGTGAGTGTTTAAAATCCAGATCTAGAAGTGACAGTCACTACTCTGATTAAAGGAACTTGCAATCATATAGATCAAGCAGGTAGACAGGCAAGCCAAGCATCTATCAGAAGAGAGGACAGGGATAATATTAATTCGTTCGGGGAAGAAAGTACCCAGTCGTCACTCAAGGAACAAAACAACTTTACTAAATGTTCAAAAATTCCTCCTACCAACATCCCTCAAAAGCAATCTGAAAGAAAAAAAAACCCAACCACAGTAGGACTACAGGTCCTCCTTTAATTACAGATCTCTCTGCAAAGAGACCTGCAATAACATCTCCAGTAATTTTTATAAGCAGTCAAATGAAAGAAGAGCTTAGTGATTATCTTTTAAAAGCAGTGCAGGGAAAAGAGGGGAGGGGGAGGAGAAAGAGGGGTTGTAGGGATTTGCTACCAAACACACCAGAAGGTGCACATCTAAGTTTAAATGAGCACTCTCCAGAGAATCAAACACAGCTGCATAAAGCAACGGCGCAACTGAAGAGATGCAACTGAACTTCCTCATCACAAGAATTTCCGATTACTTAATATTCCTCCAAGAAACATAAAAGTTTAACAGGCCCACAAAGGCTTAAAAAAATGCATTTGAGAACAACAAATCTTAAATTTTATGACAGCCTTGGAGGACAAACTGTTCTTACATAAATCCACTAAGTGGTTACAAGAGAGAGATTTTGAGAACTACTTTAAAATGAGATTTTCTCCTCACTTCCTGAAGTGGAAAATTCGCTATTATCTCTGCAAACACCTTCTGTTTTTAAGCCTGACTAATAGTTTCTACTAGTCTACTAGGACTACATAGCAACTGTGAAGCAACCTGCATTTCTATAGAAAATTATCCTGCATTATTTAAGATTTGGCAGTTAAATACAAAGAGCAAGTTATGAGTGTTTCTCTGCAGAGCTAAACTTGGATGAGCATCCAAGAGAGAAACTGAAGTACATACTCCAATGTTTCACTGGGTTCATGCTTTGCTCACTTGGGCAACTTGAGGAAATAACTTGGCTGTTATTTGTGCAAAACTTTGTAGGAATTTAAGTTGTTCTTATCAAACATCTACAGATAAATGCAGCTGGACAGAAGCGAAGTGTCAAAAAAAGAAACAGAACAGAAGAAAACTAAAAAGATTAGAAACATGACAGGAGAAAACTCTAGGTTCCTTTTGAAAAATACAAGTTACGACATCACTTCTGAGCATTTCTGTGCACAGAAGTGGTCAGACTGACAGCAACAACAACATAAGACACCTCTAAGATCTGTTCCAAGGTCCATGGTGATCAGGTCTTCATATTACTTCTACTGTCTCTGCTGGAAAAGCATCCGCTTCCTGCTAATGAAGAAAAGCACCATACCCTCGACATTATACTTCTCTGCAACTTATTTTAATACACAAAATTACTGGAACTATTCCAAATGTCATCCATTCATAAAGTGGGCAGGGAAGCTATGATAATGATGGTAATCATATTAGATACCACAGGAGAGAATGCAAAAATAATAACTATTCAAAATGGATAATTTATTTTAAAAAAAAAACAAAACCCAAAGGAGACAGCCTACACATTCATTTAAATTATACAGGAATATTCCACATAACCAGGTCAAAACAGCCCTGTACAGGCAAGTAAACAAATATTGTTAAACCTGCTTGACAGTTGAGGATGATGGGGAGCAGAGATTTTCCTTGCAGCCCTGAGGATGCCACACCAGAGCAGGAAGGCTTTGATCCCATGGGGAAACCTACACTGGAGCAGGCTCCCGGTAGGACCTGTGGACCCATGGAAAGAGGGACACACACCAGAGCAGGCTTCCTGGCAGGACTTGTGAATCTGTGGGGAACTCATGCTGGAGCAGTTCATGAAGCCTTGCAGCCTATGGGAAGGACTTACATTGGAGAAGTTGGTGGAGGATTGTCTCCTGTGGGAGGGACCCCACGCTGGAGCAAGGGAAGAACGTGAGTTCTCCTCCCTGAGGAGGAAGGAGCAGCAGAGTCAATATGCAATGAACTGACCACAACACCCATTCCCCATCCCCCCTGTGCCTCTGGGGACAGGAGGAGGGAGAAGTCAGGGGTGAAACTGACCCCTCAAAGAAGGGATGGAGGGACATGTATTAATATTTGGCTTTACTTTGCATTATTCAACTCTGATTAGATTGGTAATAAATTACATTATTTTTCCCAGGCTGAATCTGTTTTGCCTATGAAGGTACCTGGTGAGCCATCTCTCCCTGTCCTTACCCCGAGTTTTTCATTGTATCTTCCTTCCCCCACCCAGCTGAGGAGTAGAATGACAGAGCAGCTTTGAGGGGCACCTGGCCTCCAGCCAGGGACAGCTCATCACAACACGTAAAAGAAAAAGCTGAAGACAAATTGATACAAAAATCAGTATTTATGTAAAAAAATAATGCATTACATATTGTCAAATCAGTCAATAACAGTTTTCACCTTCACACAGATTTTCAGACTTCAAAGTGTTACACAACTAGACAAAGAGACTGTAACTACCTGTGAGGCAGACTGCTTCCTCCTTCCCATCCCAGAAATTTATACCCTGAGCCAGCAGGGAGATTAGGAGCAGATATAAACTCTGCTTACAACGGAGTGCTAAAGCATTTATCCAGCTCACATGGATCTGGGAGTCAGAGCCAGCCTGCCTTTCAGAAACAGCCACAAAAATGAAGCTTCTAAAACAGGGTTGGGATGAAGGTGCAAGTCAGCAAGTGGCTCCTCCATGTTTAACAAACAGGAACTTTTCTAGCATCCAAAAAACTCACTTTAAGAAAACTTCATCTCAGTCAGGTTAGCCAATGTCAAATTTACTTTACAAATACATCTCATACCATGCAGGTTTTAATAACATTTTACCATAACACTAGAACTTAGCCTTTTTCTTCATTTTTAATGGCAAAAAGTCTGTATTACATAAACAGGACTTTTTTTCCCCCACTAAAATCACTAAAGAAAGCCTAATCCTTACCTGTTGTAAATCACTATTATTGTACTGAGGGTAATGAATTTCTGTTGAGAGTCTGCCCCAAAACTATTTTAAAGCCATGGTATTAAAAAAAAAAATATGGTAACAGGATACATGCTCTAAGAAACCCATCTAATACAAAGTCTGATGAAGCATCAAAACTCTTATTACAATTCTTCACTTGTAGGTACTAAATACTCTATAATAATAAGCAGGTAATAATTCTTGGTAAGGAAATACAACAGCAAGAGTCTTCCACATTTTTTTCTTCAAAAATGCCCTATAAAGCTGCAAACCCATGTAGTTTTTAAAAAACAGACAACTTCAAGTTGATTCTTTGCTAAAACCCCTTCAATTCTAATCTATATTTTGGCCACGATGGCTCAACAATGTTGAAACAAATGCTGTAATTAAAAGCTCTGCTATTTACAGAGAAAAACCTGTATCACATGCTAGTTATTTTCTCAGAATATCATACTTATAGTGTGCAGTTTAAATCTAATATAACGAAACAGATTGTCAAAACAGTACTTCAACATGTAAGAGATGAACATATAAAGGCACATACAGATTGTCCATGACTATATCACATTTCTTTGAAAACAGAGCATTTTCTGCACTTGTAAACAACTTTGTTTACATAAAGGCTTACACCTTTAAAGTGAAGTTAGTGCTGCCAACTCAGTTATTGCAACATTCACAGTTTAAGAGAATTTTAGACAACATATGAGGTACAATCCCAAATGGAGCCTCCTCCATTTTTTTCCTTGTTGATTTGATCATTAGGCAACTGAATTTTGTAGATTAAACCACGGATCACAGAAGCCAGTAACACCCAAATCACTGGATCCAAGATAAACATTAGCAGTAATTAAACTTCAAAAGAGTAAAAAGTCACCTTTGCAGAAAAAAAGTTCCTGTTCTTCATTACATGAGTGTTTTCTTCATCTTTATGGACGCTAGTAAACTTTTATTTGGGCACATTAAGAGCAGATTCAAGCCATATTAGAATTTTTGCACCTTTTGAGCAGTACTGATTCAGTCTCCTGATTAAACAGCTTACAGTAAAAATCACCTTCCTTTTGCTCTTCTGACAGACAAGTCTCTTACACTTTTTGTTAGCTGCTTTATGAACACTTTGTATACTTTTCCACAGTATGTATGCATGGTCTTCTGTAATTCCAGTTCTAGGGGCTCCAACAAGGAATGAAACAAGTCATCTCCAAATGAATACTGTAAAGAGGTTAAGAAAAGAAGATTTAAGGTCAGTATGGAAAAGCCTAATTGTTCAGCATGATAAAAGAGTTCTATAAAACCGCCTCTGAACATCTTATTTGCTTTCTGTAGGTTTATTAAATGCTTTCAAGACCTCAAACTTCTGAATAGAGTATTTGAAAAGCACCTCTGAATAAGAGAAACGGGATTCAATAAGCTTTCAATAAGCCTAACAAGCAAGATAAAAAAAAACCCAAACAGTAACAAACAAAAAAGCCCAACCCCAAACAAATGAACATACCCAGACAGGCAAAGAGGAAATTTTAGATTACCTTATTAAAGACATACTATTCAACAACCAACCAGAAATAATTGTAACTTTCTTGAATGACGTATAACTTTTAAGGAATACAATTCTTATCAAATTATAATGAAACCAGTATGAAAAGCAGTGCTACTGAAGTTTCATTAAGCTGAATGATGGTCAAATGTTTAACATGGACATGAAATAAAGAAGTCATTAATTCAATGGTGCAGTATTTTTTCTAAACAAATGATAAGCTAAAACAGCACCTCAAAGTAACATAATTTTGTTCATCTTATTACCACTGAATCAGTGGAGTTTTACATACTTTCTCTGACACATTCATAAAGCAAATGAGATCATAAATAAAAAGAAATAATTTTTTTTCTTCTGTTTTTGACAATGCTCAAAGGAAACAAAGAAATCGTATTTTTATGGAAACACATTCGCTTTCTCTGCAATGTATTCTCAGACCCCCAAAAGTACTTTTCTTCATTTTTATATTCATATGACAACATGTAATAAAGCACCATTAAAATATACTATTGATTTTTGAAGGTTATACACACACAATAGCCTGCTACATTAAAATGTGCATCAGTGCTAAATTTTACAGCTCTTCAGCGAGTATACTGATGTAGTGATAAATAGTTTATTAGATGACTTATTTGCAGAATGAAAAGAAGTCACTGTGCTTAGTATTTAAAGGAACAGCAACGTATTAGTACACACTGTCAAAACACAGCATAAAAATATTTTCTACAATCCGAATCTAGTTACAATTAGATGTTAAACTGCTGCAGTAAATATACACAAACTTCATGAACAAGAAGGTGGGGGGGGGGGCCCATTTTTAAATCTCCAGAAAAAAAATTAAGCTTTTGGTGATCTTCAAACTCACGGTTTACTAGATGAATTTATGAAAGGAATGAGAATAAAGCCTCTTAAAGAAAGATAGACAACAATGTTTTAGAATCCTAACCTAGAAAGAGCATACAGGATGTTTCAAAAGACACTTGTCACAAAAGGAATACCCTGCAATTCTAGCCAAGCAGTAAAGGGCAAACTGGTGAAACACTTAACATTACTTCAAAAGAAAACCAAACCATACCAAAAAAATCCATTTTGTTACAATCAAGTTGATTGATATGTATCAACAAAACCCACAAAAACACATGCAGCTCTGCAGATAAAAGAACACTAAAAAAACTGCACAAGTACAATGCTGTAAACACTTACGTTTTTTATTGCTTCATAGACAGCCCTAAAAGTTGGTTGTTTATCATCATGGTAAACACCTCTGTTTCCATGAAGAATAAATATACCTTCTTCTTCAGCTTCCTTACAATTGCTTCCATAGATGCAGTGGTCAGGCCGATAATTCCATTGGCAAGGAAAGACATAAAGACTTTCTGTGCAGAAAAATGAGAACTCTGGATTCAGTATCAAAATTGTGTCAGGAAATACATTAATTCTCCCTCCCCCCCAAGGCTGCTTCATATTTCTGTACAGTTACTTCTAAAACCTAGCAGCTGATGACACCCTAGCAAGCTCCAACACTGTCTCTCAAAGTAAACAACTTCAATTTCCTGAAAGAAAAGTCCCTTTAATGCTTTCACTGAAAAGTCTGCTAAAAAGAGTATTTTCCTGAAGTTTTGATCATCATAGAAAAGATCAACTTTGTCATGTTGGACTTGGAATCAATGTGGATTTACCTGGATTGTGAAAAAACATGATGTTCAATAGATCCTGATCGCCCCATGTTATGTTCAACTTGTACTTCTTCAGCAGTGGCATTAGAATTTCTCCCCACTGTAACCGGACCGGTGTCATATCATTCTATTGAAGGGAACAAAGCCAAACAATGCACATTCAGGGTAATTATACCTATAAAGAAGGAAGTCCCCTACAGAACCACAGTAATTTGCTTTTCAAATTTACAAATCTCCAACATTTTAAACAAGTGAGCAAATATAAGGAAAGTAGTTACAGACCTTTCAAGCATACTTTATTTCTCAAATATTATTTTATGACAAGGAAAATTGTTATGCATCTCCTACTTCTATTTAACTGCCACATTAAATTTTTGTCTTCATGATTTCCCTCAAACATATTAAACCAAGAGTTCTAAGAAACAGCAAGCAGGGGGTTTTTGTACACCAGTAGGATCTAACACAAACCATATTTAAGTGATGGATGTAAGGACCTGGGCAATATTTAAATACCCATACTTCACACAGTTTCTCTGTCTTTATCAGAGAGTGATAATATAAAACACATTTTTAAGTTAACTTCAAAAAAATTCAAAAGATCAATATAAAATTAATTATTCAATAGTTCCAAACATGTACAGATAAAAAAAATATTGGGTACAAAGCAGCATAGAAAAACATGGAAAACCTTCAAAGCTTTTCAAAAGAATTTTCATTGCAGTAAAAAAAGTTAATTCAAGTTATTGAACTTGAACTTTCACAGCAAAGGCACAACTTTTCCCTAGCAAGAGGCAGCCAGTCTCTAACAGCTGTTACTTAATTCCCAATTTCTTGATTTAGCAAAATGACTTCAAAGGGAAAGCAGGAGTTCTTCTAAGGGCCTGGCTGAAGAGGCACTACTTGGAGTAAGCTGGCCTAAATGAACTCCACGTTACCAAAAGGGTTACTCATCTGCATTTTAACAGGTTACATATTCTAAAGCTAATTTTTTTTCTTTACACCATGTTTAAGATCAACTAGAACAGAAAAGGCACAAGGCTGCTCACTCTGTACCTCCTACTTCAGTTGGGAGAGTGATTATGGAATAACAGAAGTCCCACAGAGACAAAATTGCTGAACAAGTACAGGATTGTGCCCTCAAATCTGTTTAGCCAAGTTGTCAAAAAGAACATTGAACGAGAACTCCAGTATGATTTAGGATGTGTACACAGAAACACCATGTTAAGAAACAGAAAATATTATCAGAAGCACAATATTAAATTTCATAATTATAGTAACAAATACTTTTTCCAAGCTTTCCACTGGCACACTAGAAAGTGCAAAAAAATAGTGGTCCAGTTTTAGTCTTTCCTTAAATAATTTCAGCCATCAAAAATGAAGGGTTTTCAGAACCGAGGACTAAAAAGAAACACAATCACATTTCAGATGAGAATTAATACAAAAAAGATCTATAGCCTGTATTATGTAATAAGCCAAACAGAATATTACAGTCCCTTCTGTCCTAAAAAATTTATGACTATGATTGCTTGCAAGTATTTGATAAGGGCAGGCATAAGAAATGCACAAGAGAATTCTTCTCTAGCAAGAATTATCATTAGGCTCAGTGCAATACGATTAAACAAAAGAAACCACACGCTTAACACCAAGCTAAAACCTCCCAAAAAGCAAATAATTTGGACTGAATCACAGTGGGTAAAGATCACTCCCTCACCTGAACGTTTGCATCCACAGAATATTGACCTGTGGTTTAAAGTCAGTCTCAGTGCTAAGAATTAAAACCAGAATTAAATTAGCTCACCAATACCAGGACAATCATGATAAACTGTATTTATTACAGTATAATATCTTAAGAGCAACCCATAGAAATATTACTTTAAGTTTTTTAAGACATTATTTCATACAATTATCAGTTAACTTGTACAGTCTTAGTAGCAGCAAAATCCATAGTATATCCCAAGGAGATGGAAAGCAGGTAACAGCATAGATCACACTGCCTGGTGTCTAGAAGCAATACTATATGACAAATAGTGCCATTAGGTTTAAGAACTGGAAATTGTAAAAGTTCAATAACCTTTGCATAAATAGAGAAGTTAATATCTAACTTGTAACACTGATGTATAATGAAACAAGTGTAGGAATCACAGAGTAAGAGAAACTATCTGAATACTTATACACTGTCCTTCTTTAAAACTCTCCTGTAACTTGTAGTGAGGTCAAACTGTGAGCAGAATGCTCAAGTTCGATCAGCATTAATGATAAATTGCTTTTCAATAGTAACTCAAGTAAACATGAGAAAAATAACTATGATAACTTAAGGATTTCTGGAGTATAAACATCACCTCCAATATTCAAAAAGTTGCAAAGAAGATTAAATAGGATTAAGAAAAAAAACACAATGATAGTAGGCATTCTGGAAGCCCCATCCCTGGAGATGGTGTTTAAGGTCAGGTTGGATGGGGCTTTGGGCAGCCTGATCTAGTGAAGGTGTCCCTGCCTATGGCAGGGGGGTTGGAACTAGATGATCTGTGATGTCCCTTCCAACCCAAACCGTTCTATTATTCTATGATTTCTGTGATGCCATCAAGCTGATTCAGATAAGTTCTTATGAACCCTTCAAAACTCTGGGGTTTTTTTGAGGGGAAGGGTACAAGAACAAAATAGACATAGAACATTAATTCTCCTAAATGTTTGGTTTATTGTTTGATGAGGTTTATTGTTTGTTTTGTTTAAATGCTGTGATTTAATTAGTCTGACTGCAGGCCCAGAATACTTCTGCCTGGCCAAGACAGGCTTAAGAGAGCTGTCACATTTAGCCTGTAGCAACCTAGTATTACATCTCCAGTCTAGTAGAAAAATGTAAAATTAAGGAAAAATATTCAAATCATAGAGCAATACCTAAAGAAACTGCAGGTCTGTCCCATGATTGACCAATTACATTTTCTTAAGGCCAATGAGAGCAAGCTTTCTGCCTTCTGGTTACATGACTCTGTTCTGGCATAGTGCTAACTAGATGTTTCTGTGAGCTGACTTCACTAACCCAGCAGCAAAGTTTCTTTTTTCTACTCCTAGCAGATTTAATTGAATTGTTGAAGGGACAAAACACCAGAGGCTAGGACAAAGTATGACAGAAAAGCAGGAAAGAATAGCTGGTAAGAGTTGTGAATCTTCCTTTTAGCAGCAATTAGCGCAAACACATCTTATTTCTTGGAACTTGTATTGCATTTGGTTGGGGGGGGTGGGGAGGGGGAAGGAGTGGACTACAGGGGTAGCTGCTGTGAGAAACTGCTAGAAGCTTCTGCCATGTCCCACAGAACCAAAGCCAGCCAGCTCCAAGACAGACCCATCACTGGCCAAGGCTCAGCCCATCAGCAACGGTGGCAGCGCCTCTGGGAAAATGTATTTAAGGAGGGAGGAAAAAAATCCCAAAACAACAGGAGCAACTGCAGATAGAGAAAGGAGTGAGATGATGCGAGAGCAACACTGCAGACACACAGATCAGTGAAGGGGAGGGAGGAGGTGCTCCAGGCACCAGAGCAGAAATTCCCCTGCAGCTCGTGGAGAAGACCATGGTGAAGCAGGCTGTCCCCCTGCAGCCCAGGGAGGTTCAGAGTTGCAAGGATATCCACCAGCAGCCTATGTGGGACCCATGGTACAACAGGGGGGTGCACTCAAAAGAGGCTGTGACACCATGAGAAGCCTGTACTGGAGCAAGCTCCTGGTGGGACCTGTGGCCCGATGGAGAGAAGAGCCCAAGCCAGAGCAGGTTTGCTGGCAGGACTTGTGATCTTGTGAAGGACCCATGCTGGAGCAGTCTGGTCCTGAAGGACTGCACCCCATGGAAGGGACCCACATGGGAACAGGTGGTGAAGAGCTGCAGCCCATGGGAAGGACTTATGTTGGGGAACTCTGTGGAGGACTGTCTCACATGAGAGGGACCTCATGGTGGAGCAGACTGTGAGGAGTCCTCTCTCCAAGGAGGAAGGAGTAGCAGAGACAATGTGTGATGATGAGCTGACCACAACCCCCACTCCCCATCCCCCTGCGCTGCTGTGGGGAGGAGGGAGAGAAATCAAGAGAGTAGTTGAACCCTGAAAGAAGGAAGGGAGGAGTAGGAGGAGATGTTTTAAGATTTGGGTTTTTTTTTTTCTCAATTTGACTCTGAATTGATTGATAAAAAATTTAATTACTTTTCCCAAGCTGAATCTATTCTGCCCATGACAGTATATGGTGAGCGTTCTCTCCATCCTTATCTTGACCCACAGCCTTTTGTTGTATTTTCCTTCCCCTGCCCAGCTGAGAAAGGGAGTGACAGAGTGGCTTGGGAGGCAGGGGGGGACACCCAGCCTCCAGCCAGGGTCAACCCATTACAGAATTTTAGCCTTGAGCAGCATTAAATAAAAGAAAAAAGCACATAATGGCTTAGGTCATAGAAACTCTGTGAACTTTCATCTTTTTTTTGTCTAAAGCATACCCTTGAATGCCTCCTTTACACACAGTATCTGGAGTTATTTTATTCGGGGCTTGTTTGATTTGCTAAGCGCTCATTCTGTTCCCTGAGTGCCCACGCCTCGGGTACAACAATGGCAACAGTCACAGAATCACAGAACCATTTGTGTTAAAAGGGACTTTAAAGACTTTCTAATTCCAACCCCTGAACACGGCGGGGACACCGTCCACTAGACCAGGTTGTCCAAAGTCCCATCTGACCTGGGCTTGAACACAGCCAGAGGGGGAGCAACCACAGCTTCTCTGGGCAGCCTGTGCCAGGGCCTCTCCACCAGTGAAGAATCTCTTCTCAATAGCTAATCTAAATCTACCCTCTTTCAGCTTAAAGCTATTATCCCTGGTACCTTCACTACACTCCCTCTCCAGCTTTCCTGCAGGCCCCTTTAGGTACTGGAAGGCTACTATAAGGTCTCGCTGGAGCCTTCTCTTCTCCGGGCTGATCTCTCAGTCTGTCTTCATAGGCAAGGTGCTCTAGCCCCCTCACCATTTCCATGGTCCTCCTCTGGACTTGTTCCAACAGTTCCATGTCTTTCTTGGGCTGGGGACCCCAGAGCTGATTGCAGTACTCCAGGTGGGGTCTCACCAGAGTTAGAGGGGTGGAAACACTTCACTCAATCTTCTGGCCATGGTGCTTTTAATGTCCTGAATGTGTTTGATTTTCTGGGCTGCAAGGGCACACTGCTGTCTCATGTTGAGCTTCACATCAATCAACACCCTGAGTCCTCCTCAGGGCTGCTCCCAATCCATTCTCTGCCCAGCCTGGGTTTGTGCTTGGGACTGCACCAACCCATGTGTAGGACCTTGAATTTAGCCTCCTTGAACTTCATGTTGTTTGTACATGCCCACCACTCAACCCTGTCAAGATGCCTCTGGATGGCATCTCTTCCCTCCAGTGTATCTACTGCACCACATGACTCTACTTGGTATCATCAGCAAACTAGTGGAGAGTGCACTCAATTCCAATGTCCATGTCTCTGACAAAGATGTTCACTGGTCCTGGTACCGACCCCACCATTCTTCTCTATTCACAAAGCTTTGCTGGTCTACAACTGTTTGTTAAAACACTATCTGCAGTATATGATACATCTCTTCCAGCTTAAAGGTATCTACATCTATAGGTAAACAAATATTCCAAAGTCACCTAATTAACTGTTCCATCTCCTCAATAATTTTGCACATTTCATGTACCCATTAGGCAGGCACTAGCCATCAGATGCTTCACTACCAATCCTAGTCTTACATCCAGTTATGCACTGCTTAATGACCAAACATATATGTGCGTATATACATGTACACATACAGTGCATATATTTGTAATTCATACACAGAGTTTCAAAACACACACGATAGAACCAGAAGGGACAATTTCCATTAGGCACCACAGATAGACAAGTAGCTAAGATACTCATCTGAAACGAACAGGTTTGACAGTCCTAGGAAGACTGAGACTTAAATTAAAAAGTAAGTGGATAAAAGACAATCCTGGATCAATACACAGAACTACATGTTTTCTGCTGCCCAGGTGGGCACTACAACCACTGGCTAAAGTCTCTGGTTCTCCTTTTTATTTATTCATCTTCCGGTTCCTTCTGACTCTTCCAAATCAATGTGACAACAGAAGAAAGATGCTTAACAGCCTCAAGCAGCTTTAATTCTTCAACATGAAGAAACTACAATAGAAAAAGAACCTACAGTTTTAAATTCATCATATTGGACGAATATCCTGATCTAAAACTTCCACTGTTTAGACAAGTGTTCTAGCCCCTAGACAGCCATACAAAAAGGTCTACAGACAACTTTAAAGAGAGAGAAAAATTCCCAGAACTTACATAGACCCTGAGGAAATTGTTCAGTCAACTGAATGAAAATAAACAAATTCAGACCTTCCCATAAGACAAAGTTTTCTAGTTTTACAGAATGCCCAGAGAGGTTGTGGAGTCTCCTTCTCTGGAGACATTCAGAACCTGCCTGGATGCATTCCTGTGAGATCTAGTCTAGGTGATCCTGCCCTGGTCCCTTTCAGCTCACAACATTCTGTGCTTCTGTGAATACATAGTCTTTTTTATTTCTTTTTTACTTCTTACTAGCAAGCAAGAGTGAAAGACTTTTTTATGCTTACCATTAGTCTCAAATGTTCGAGGAATAGCCACAGTGAGCATACAAGCATTCCTGGACAAGTATGTAGTTTAGAAGACATGAAAAAGCAAGGTCCAGAAGCACACATGCATCAGACATGGAAGATGAAGTTTAAGTTTGAAATGACAGTAAAGCCCTGGGAAGGACGCCAAAGAATGATGAGTAATAATTAAGGGCAGAAAATGCTGTGATTCTGACATTTTAAACAACTGAAGTGGAGCCGGGGAATGGGTTCATCCCATTTATTTTTGTTGAAGTCATCAAAAATGGGTTTGAATCATGTACCTTGCTGTTTGGAAGCTTTGCTCTATTTCTCTTTCTCAAGAGAAGCCCTTTCAGAATCCCGACTGTTTAGTACACTTGCACAGCACTGCTCCAATCTCAGTTCCTTTCCCTGAACTGTATGAATGTTAAGCCTGCAACTCCACAAGCAGACTTGGTTAGTACAGTCCATACTGAGTGATTTCAGAAAGAGCAGTAAGAACAACGTTTTCAGGACAACTCAAAGACTTTGTTGTTGTTGTTTTGGTTCCCTACACAAGTTGATGACACACACTCATCTTTACTACAGAAAAAAATTCAGTGGCCCAGTTAGCCAGAAACCATACATCATACTGGGTATACTGAAGGGTCATGAGAAAAGGGTATGGATGTGTGCCTTGCCTTACAGCTGACATCTTATAAATCACAGATATTCACACCCAAAATAAAGAGCAATTATAAAAAAGCACTTCCTCCAAGGCTGGTTTTGGTTTAGCAGTCTGACATGGATCACTGCATAATACAATATAGAACAACAGGAATATGTAAACTGGTATTGTCAGGGCCTGGAAAATACTCCAGCCCTTCAGTACCAAGGGAACAGGGCAATATTCTATTTTGAACTTCAAAATATTCATGAATGATTTCACCTGCTTAAATCTGTACATCTAGACATAAATTTTAAGAAACCATTAATTTTAGGTGATGAAGAGAAAGGCACTTTAAATTGTCCCCTGGAAAACCACAGTTAATTTGAAAGACAATTTGCATTTCCTACATAATCTTACACTTTTGAAAAGAATTAACTCTGATTTTAGTAAGAATGGATCAAGTTTCAAATAAATTGATAAGCTAAGTTGTACTGATAAGCACAACCAGAATCCTGGAAGCTCATGAATAGAAGACCAACCTTGCTCTCAGAGTTTACCACATCAGAAATACCTCACTGTACAGAAATGCATTGTCAGAAGTTGAGATAGACACAGTTTTCAGTCCTGTATTTTTAGTGTGATACTTTTCAATATTTAAATTTCTCCAGATGCTATAATTAAGAAAACAAACAAAGTAGACAACAGAAGATTCACCAATGATATATACAAACAAGCTTTCTTCTTGGGAAAACTATAGGTATATGCTGTATTTACTGTAACTTTATATTTTAACTACCACCAATATAATGTATGTTCCTTTTTCTTAAGTTATCTCTATTTCTATAGTGGAAAAAAAAAAACCTCACACATAGCAAGAATGTGAAGGTCAAAATGAAATCTTTCTTAAATTGGAAGCAGGCATCAAAAGTAATGTTGACTGCAAGTTTACATTGCCCCTCTTATGGGTGCACTTCCAACAGTTTTTACTGTATAGTTATTTTTCCCTACTCAAACCTCTCAAGCATAGAAGCACTTTTTCCCCCAGCATAACCAGAGAACACTCCTTTTGTACTTTTGTTTCAAGTATGTCTGACAAAACTTCTCATCTGTGAAACAATAATAATTTCTGATGCTGCACACACTGCTTTACAAAGTCCTTCCTTTATGAACTTATCAAAAACTATGACTTCAAAGAAAATCAAAAGACACTTATGGTGAGAATTACCTGGTTACAATGTAAAAGATCAAAATTTGGAAGCCATACAGTTAAAATAACTTAGAAAATGTTTTGGCACCACCTCCTGGTCATACTACTACCCACATTTTTAAAGTTCGCTTTGAGTATAGACTGTTTTCTGGGATCTCTACAGTCAAGAAAAAATACCAGAATATTTGCTGACAAATGTAATTTACAGCAGACTATCAAGTCATAGGATCCCTCAGAACCAATTAAAATAATCAAGTAGACTTGAAATTTGGGAATTCCAAGCCTTACAGCGAATGCCATTTAAAAGACACAAGTTAGATACCATTTTAAACAATCCATTTTTCTGAGCATTATTCCAATTACAAAAAAGTATTTTGAAGAACACTGCCCCACATAAATCTGAAGCAGAATTATAATTAAAAGAGGTAAAACTACAGAAGATGCTATAAAGGCAACAGGCATACCTTGAAATACTTTCTCCTGATACGTGTCATATTCATCAGCATGACTCCGGAATTTACTCCAGTTACTCCATAGTAGGGGTGCCTGGCGAAGCGGTTATACCACCCGATACGAGGCTCTTCGTGCTCCGGTGCCATTGCAGCAACTTGTGTGGAGTTGAACTTTCCAAGAAAAGACCAAATATCATCAACAGGTCTCAAAAACAGGATGTCAGTATCAACATACAGGAGCGAATCCACATTTTTGAGGATTAACTGTGAGGGAAAGAAGTTTAAAATGAAAATTTTAAGTTTAATTGAGCTTCTGTTCATAAAACATGTTGTCATTACACAATAATGTTTAATACGTTTTTGTAATCTGAAAACAAATGTACTTCAGACAGTTTATTGTCAATATATTTATCATCATCCCCTCTCCTCTCATTTTGGAGAATTTTTGCAGAAATTTTATAGAGAATAGTAATGCAAAGGTACTCAGTTTGCATGTGAAACCATGGGCTCCTCAGGAGTAGGTGGCAGGACAGGTGAAACATTAATAGGACATCCTCCCATCCCCTTGCTTTCATATGCATCTAATGAAACAAGGGAGAGGTGTAAGGCAGCCCCAGAGGAGGCAGTAGTTGGGAAATAGTTGACACTGCAATAATTCACCTAGCCCAAAGTATGATTTCTGAAGCATTTTATGTCAGCAAAGAAAAGGCTGCACAAGACAGTCTGGCAACAAGTGCCCATTTCATGTTTCATTTTCTTTAACACGCCTCAGACCCACACGTGCAGGAAACTTTCTAGCAAAATAAGGAGATGAGGAGTGATACATCCATCTTACCTCTGATGTTTGATGACATGACCTGCACCTCTCACTAAGGTCACACAATGCAGCAAGTGAGAAAAGGACTTTTATTCCATTGTGTAACAGTGCCACAGGAGAGGGTTAAATTCACAGGTTTTTTTAGGATGCCGTGAAAGTAACTTTTAGGAAGAGGAGTAGTTTTTCATTTAATATTAAGAAGAAATCAGATTAGCAAGGGCAGCTTGATGCTTCATAGAGAGAGATTTCTGCATTACAGAATAACTTACTGGCAAGAATAGCCTTTGTGAAGCACATGGTTTAAACAATTTCTTCCATTCTGCTGCGCTCTCGTTGGGAAATGTTATTGGATATAATGTGTAATTAACTTTTCCTTCATAGGGGAAGTTATCAAGCTATGTGAAAAGAAAAGACCACAAAAGTTACTTCAGTTCAATCCTATTAAGAAAAAAAGAAATCAAACCCCCATTTAAAATAAACTCAACTGCAACACCTCTCTTCCATAACAGAAATGCTTTCTTAACTACAAGGATCTGTCTGCTACTCAAAATGCTTGAACAGAAAGTGGCACCTGCAGGCCACTATGAAGAAAACACATCCTATCAGATCATATACAGAAGGAAAGCAAGTACAATAAATCCATCAAATAAAACTTTCCCCCTCCTTAACTCGTTTCCACAGGAGAGCTACCAATGAAGTCTCTCTCAATTCAAAATAACTTTACCCAATTTTCGCTAGTTACTGTTCACGTGACATTGGGGTGTATATATATTAGCACACATTCTACTAGTGTCATAGAAGTATGACATTTTAAATATAAAAATAGTAAACCCCTCTGCAGCTATATACTAGTCAGCTTCTAATAATGCCCCTCCACTCATAATGTTATATTCATTAACTAGAATTTACTAAAATTAGGCATAACCATGTATCCCATTTTCAAAGACTGATGTTTTACTTTGCTTAGACAAGGTGAGGCTGACTCTTGTTGTAAGCACAGGAGCAAAAAAGGAAAGATGTCTATTTTCTCTTGTAAAAGCAACTTCAAATAAGATCACACAAGATAACTGGTTTGTGTTTGGAACATCAAGTTTGCATTTCACAGATTCCAAGTGACAAACCAGGAAGTTTTGGTCTGTCTCCATGAAAAGCTTTGATATCAGCAACTGGCACTTTTCTGCATGGGGGAGTTCAAAAATCCCCATCCAACATTACAAAACACTTGCATATTACCTTATTTTTAGATCCCTGCCTTTCTGCCACTCTAACAAACAACTACCATCCAAGAGGCAGAGAAATTGCTCTATATTACTAAAATGGTACTGCAAATTGATAAAATAAATTATTTGAGTACTTACTATGTCTTTGAAACTCTCATGTAATTGGTCCTCAGCAAAAATATGAAACTGGAGAGGTTTGATGCTGAAAATTATGGCTGACCTCAACATAGTAACAGTCTCCTCCAGTCTTTCTCCACAGGCAACCACCGCTAGATGCATTTTCTCAGAAGGATGTGTTTTCATATAACCATATCTGATGTGGAAAAAAAAATATTTTCATGTGGCATTATTTCTAGCACAGGCTTAAAGAAAAGCTCTACTGCTTACCACACCAGGCAATTTAACAAAATAGCCTTTATCATATTTAAACCAGCGAAGGATAACTCAAACAGAAGATACAAACTACAGCATTACATATGTAGGCTTCCATTTAAACCTTAACTACTGTCATATTCACTCCCACCATCCCAGTTTATGAGGGAGAAACAAGGTATAGAAGAGATACACAGAAGCCAAACATTTCTTTTCTTACTAATCTCACTATCCATTACTAGCAAGGAATCCCATCAAAATTCCTACATTAAAAGAAAGATCATCGAATCATAGAACCCAGATCATAGAATGGTCTGGGTTGGAAGGGACCCCAAGGATCACAGAGTTCCAACCCCCCTGTCACAGGCAGGGCCACCACCCTCCAGGCCTGGATCTACACAAGGTTGCCCAGGGCTCCATCCAACCTGGCCTTGAACACCTCCAGGGATGGGGCATTTACTACTTCTCTGGGCAGCCTGTTCCAACCCCTCACCACTCTCTCTGTAAAAAACTTCCCTCTAATATCCAATTTAAACCTTCCCTCCTTTACCTTTAATCCATTGGTCCTGCCATCGTCTACCCTTTTAAAAAGTTGATTCCCCTCCTGTTTGTATGCTCAAATCACATGAAGTTACACTGCAATGAGAAAGGCTGGCAGCACAGGAAGTCTAAGCATGGGTTCATTTTCTCCTTTTTCCCTGGACTCAGTACAGAGACGGGCAAACATGATAAATACAGCAGAGTTAAACTCATCAACAAAAGTGAGAAAACCCTACTTTTAAGAAATTCTGTTAAGGACCTTTTTGAGTGATCTAGGGTTTTTGTCTATTACCTGCTCCAGTAAATCCTTTTGTCAAACCCAGGCTTCAGAGGCTTCTTCCTACACACTGGCAAAACACAAAAAGCTTTCTCCTCTCCTCTCATCCCACAGGAGTACAACTTGCTTTGTAAGAGGGGGGGAAACTAACAGGTCAAACAGTTGTGTGGGATGTCCTGGTTCTCCCAGTGGTTCTAGGAAATCCTCAATGTCTTTCTTGTAGAGAGGGGCCCAAAACTGAACACAGTACTCAAGGTGCAGCCTCACCAGAGCTGAGCACAGGGGAATAATCATTCCCCTGGTCCTACAGGCTACACTATTCCTGATGCAAGCAGGGATGCTGTTGGCCACCTTCACTACCTGGGCACGCTACTGGCTCATGTTCAGGTGAGTGTCAACCAACACCCCCAGATCCTTTTCCTCTGTACAGATTTCCAGCCACTCTGCTCCAAGCCTGTAGCTATGACCAAAGTGCAGGACCTGTCACTTCGCCATGTTGAACTTCATCCCACGGGCCTCTGCCCATCGATCCAACCTGTCCAGGTCCCTCTGGCCCGTCTTCCTACTCTCCAGTAGATCGACATTTGTCCCCAACTTGGTGTTGTCTGCAATCTTACTGAGGGTGCACTCAATTCCCTCATCCAAATCATCAATAAAGATATTAAAAAAGAAGGGCCCCAATACTAAACTCTGGGGGAAACCACTTGTGACCGGTCACCAGTAACCCACACCATGTGGGGGGATCCCACCTGAACCTCCAGATACCAGTCCAAAATGACTGGATTTCTCAAAGTCCAAAGACAGACAGACATCTAGGACACCCAAGCACTTCTCAATTAACACCAACCATTTTACTTCTCAGCAACTTCATGGCTAGTCACCTGGATCACATGCTATGCTCTTTCAATTTTAACGACTGCTTAAAACCTGCGTGACAGACACCTATATGCAGATGTCTGTATTCACAGACTGAAACCTTCTGTGAATCTTGCAGCAAAGGCTAAAAAATTAGTTCAGGTTAACAGGAAAAAAATATAAACCATAATCTTTCAAGGCAACCAAGGCATGCCCATTCAGACCTTTATACATAAAGCTAAGCTAAAACATTACACCATGTAGTATGTAGCTAATGTAAAAAACACAAAGCAAGCTGAATGCGATGAGGGATAGCTGAAACTCAGAAATAAGTACCCCGCTGCAGCCTGAACAAGCTGCAAGCAGCAGATTAGCCTCATCACTAATCCACTGAAAAGGGAATTACAATAATTAAACCCTGAAGTCATGAGAGCCTACAGTGATATTGCAAGGTCATGTGATAAATAAGGGCACTGCCTACACAAACTGCATAGCTGAAAGCCAAGTTCCTGAACCACACATAACAAACAGATTTCCATTAATAAGGTATGACCAAAATTATGCCAAAGCAACTCCAAAACACCCGGAGATTCAAAGGCTGTTTTATTATTGCTACATCTAGTGACATCCGTGAATAAAAACATTTCAAGCCACACAGCAAACACCAGGGATCACATTACGATGCTTTTACAGTCACTTTGTTCACACAAGCTCTGTTCTCTGAGTTTCTGATTTCATAGGTTCATTTTTTTTTAATCTGTGCTTAAAAATAGGGGGGTTTAAAAGGCAGAGAAAATATTTAGAAAAAGCGACACACAACTGAATTTCAGCTTGCACAATATGGGGAACAGCTGGACTGAGATCCGTAAATCCACAGCACAAAGCTTTATCCCTGAAGCAGATGGAGCAAGAAGCCACTAGAAAGAACAGGCCACCATTCCCCCTGGGGACTATCCACTAAGGAGGGGATGAGACATATTTGGTCTCAGAGACATATTATGGCAGTAGAAGTTGTGAGACTACAGAACTGTGCTTCTTACTCCAGACTCCCTGAAGAGACATCCTTTATTGATCATAGGCTGTATTTGACTTCCCTGCATACAGAACACCGGCAAACACAGCCTCCTCCTTAATAATCACACCTCAGCACTGTTCCTCTCCCTACATCTCTCACTCCCAGAGAAATTATTGTCCCACCTTCATCCAGGGACACTAACTACTTACACCACTTGTGCTAATCCTCCGCTGCCAGCATCTTTCATCACTTTTTCCTCCTCCTCCCACTACAAGCAGCATTAATTAGAAGCTGTTAATATTGAAGGTGAGACTGCAGAGCACATGTCCCCCACACAGCCAGTTATCATATCATGACTTGTCTCACTCCCTTCTTCAATATTATGTCTACATGACTTTGGTCCTTCCCCTAATTCCTTTCAAAATTATCTGCCCTCAACTGTTCCCTTCTCAAGTTGTCCTTCCCGAATTTTCCAGTCTCTGTAAACACATTTACACACACACACACACACACACACACACACACACACACACACGTATTCTCCACTGGAGTTAGTCATGCAACTACCTCACTAGAAGAGATGGAAAGGAAAACCTTGCTTATTTAGACAGCCCTAGCTTAGGCACGACTTAATGACAGTTCTGTAACAGAGATGACCATGAGCAAAATAAAATGTATTTTACAAGAACTGTAACTTGTCTGAACCTTATTATGCTTGGTATCAGCATATCACAGCTCTGGTACAAGAGCAATATACCCTTATTGAACCTCAAATCCAGGTTCTGAAAGTGTTAGAGGACGCTTTTAAAAAACTGAGGAGACACTTTGAAATAAATGTTCAGATGAAACATGGAAAACATGAATATAAATGTATATTTGTATATGTGTATGTCTAATTACTAGTAGCCTGATCTTTTGGTGCACGACACTGGGAAAAGGAGTAATAGAGTGAAAGACAGAGTACTTTACTAAGGCTTTTGGACAGACTAACAGGGACTATTCAATACATTCATCAGTGCCCTGGATGAGGGAACAGAGTGCACTGCCAGCAACTTTACCAATGACAAAACTGGGAGGAGTGGCTGACACACCAGAAGGCTGTGCCGCCATCCAGTGAGGGCTGGACAGGCTGGAGAGTTGGGCAAGGAGAAGTTTAATGAAATACAGCATGGGCAAGTGTAGAGTCTTGCATCTGGGGAAGAACAACCCCAGGTACCAGTATAGGCTGGGGACAGATCTGTTGGAGAGCAGCACAGAGGAAAGGGACCTGGGGATCCTGGTGGACAGCAGGATGGCTACGAGCCAACAATGTACCATTGTGGCCAAGAAGGCTGATGGCATCCTGGGGTGTGTAAGAAGGGGTGTAGTTAGTAGGTTAAGAGAGGTTCTCCTCCCCCCTCTGCTCTGCCTGGTGATACTGCATCTGGAACATTGTGTCCAGTTCTGGGCACTTCAGTTCAAGGAAGACAGGAAACTACTTGAAAGAGTCCAGCGCAGGGCCACAAAGATGACTGAGTGGATCTTCCTTATGAGGACCGGCTGAGGGAGCTGGGTTTCCTTAGCCTGGAGAAGAGGAGACTGAGGGGTGACCTTATTAATGTCTATAAAGATCTAAAAAGTGAGTGTCAGAAGGATGGAGCCCAACTCTTCTCAGGGATAGACAATAAATATATATATATAAAGCACCTATCACCATATTGATAAACGTTCTTTGGAACCACTCTGAGGGCAGAGGTAAGAACAGGAGTCAGTCTGTCAGTACCTCAGCACTGCTGCTTCCAACCAATTATAGAAAAAAAAAAATCCACAAGACACTGCTACCAGCTTGCTTGGCTGGTGTTTTAATACTGCTACTCTGCCAGGGTTGGAGGGAGACCTACTGTGAATGGCGACAGTTTGCACTGGCTTCTCCAGCTGCGCTGCAGTGTGACATAGCACTGGAACACACTGCCCAGAGGTTGTGGAGTCTCTTTCTCATTCAAAACCCACCTCAATGTGTTCTTGTGTGACATAATCTAGGTGATCCTGCTCTGGCAGGGGGGTTGGACTAGGTGATCTTTCAAAGTCCCTTCCAACCCCTAACATTCTGTGATTCTGTGAAAACTTGAGAGCCCTATTTCTAAAGAAAAAAAGAAAATCTCCAATAATGTGCAAGTCCTAGCTCCTGTAGGGAAAAAAACCCCTCTGGTAATTAAAAAGGAAGAGTAAAGAATGCACCTGCAGTCCCACAGATGATACTGACCAGGAAACAAAGACAGGATTTGAGTATTTAGAACAAATAAGAAAACTTCATTTGTCTGAGGACACTAATTACTTATGAGTGGTAGGGACAGTAAAAATAAATAAATCACTTGAGAGAGCACCACACATACTCCCATGAGTTTAGAAAACACATTAAATAACAATCCACTTTGACACTATGAGACCAAACCCCATGTAATTTAAAACATGCAGCACACCAGCAGCATAAAGCTAGACACCAGCCTTGCCCTCAAGTATTTCTGTGCTGGTGTAGACCTTCATTCTGTCTGATTAATTCTGCTGTGGGGTTAATAACCTCTGACAGAGGAACATAGTTGGATATGCTCAATGAATCTGCCACAAGAAGACTTTCCAAAACCTGTCTGTCAAGACACTGCCTTATGTTTAGAGATGTGCTTAAAGATGTACACCATGACACATTATATGTTAAATTAGCATTTCTAGGTCAATTAAAAATATGAAGTACTAATTTGCTAGTAGGCTACAGAGGTAAGTTTTGATGGGTTGTCCTCTTCTAGAATCTTCACTGTGCCCCTGCTGAACTTCTTGGGAAAAAAATCCCAAAGCCCTAATTGTGTCATTGCTAAAAATTCACCGGCTCCATGAAAATCTTAGTTCTGCCCCCTGGACTTGGCACAAGGTACTCCTGCACACCTGTAAGGTAGGGTTCTCCTATTTTTCATCTTACCCAACACATTATGAGCACAGGTGAGAGAATACCAAACCCTTGGGAACACCCAGACAGACATAAGGAATCCTATATACAGAACTCCATCTAATTTGTGATCATTAAGACTGTCCCAACTCTAGCCTGTTTTTCTGAGGTCACTGCACAACAGCACACAGTACAAAGAACAACCTTCAAAGCCCCAAACCTTCCAGAGCAGCTGACATGCTGCAGCATCGAGCATGACCTGTGTACCACTCAAGGAGTTATCAGTGTGACAAAAGGAAATTTTAGTTTTCTCTTTTTTTTTTAAGCCACGTTCAAGTATGGCAGCACTTCACAGAGAAAGCCATGAAGGAACCACAGTCAGCCTTACTCTGTGTTACAATCTGTGTGCGCCAGAGTTCTTTTTAAACCCCCCAATGACAGAGAATCATAGAACTGTAGGTGTTGGAAGGGACCTCAGGAGATCATCGGGTCCAACCCCCCTGCCAAAGCATCTCCCTAGGACATATCACTCAGATAGGCGTCCAGACGGGTCTTGAATCTCTCCAGAGAAGGAGACTCCACCACCTCCCTGGGCAGCCTGTCCCAGGGCTCTGTCACCCTCACTGTGAAAAAGTTCTTCCGCATGTTGGTGCGGAACTTCCTGTGCTCCAACTTGCAGCCATTGCCCCTTGTCCTGTCCCCACAGACCACTGAAAAGGGGCTGGCTGATTCCCCCTGCATCCCCTGCTTCAGATAATTATAGACTTTAATTAGGTCCTCCGTTAGTCTTCTCTTCTCAAGGCTGAACAGTCCCAACTTACTCAGCCTTTCCTCACAGGGGAGATGCTCCAGGCCCTTAATCATCTTTGTAGCCCTTCTTTGGGCTCTCTCCAGGACATACTACTACACTATTAGGACACTCCCTGCCCAACTTCCCCAGCAACCAAGTTGTCCTCTCTTATTCCTTTAGCATGCCTGGGAAGCCAAGGAATGCTTGAAAGATCAGCATCTAGGTACTAAAGCAATAAATACATCTCATTTGTCCTTTCAAACTTTACTAAAGCCCATCGAGAAGTTACCATTTTTAATGCAACTGTGTGAATTTTGAACCATGTTTGTCATCATCTGAGAAAGCTGCCACCCTCCTAACTAACACTAGTAGTTTTTAAGCACAGCCACCACCATATTATATAATGGTAATACCAGGATATAAGAATTATTTTGTAGGTTACAAAAAAACATTTTTAAAATTATTCCATATCAAAACAAGTCTTCCCACGCTGGTTGTGGTAGAGCTACAGCCTTGCTCTTCTTTGATCTTTTCTCCATACGGCCTGTAACACACACAAGGCATTCAATATTCAGCTTCCTCAACAAGGCTGCTTAATAAAGTCTCTCAGTCCTTCCATAACATCATTAAACCAACTTTCCTTGATATTATAATCAAATGGACTAGGTTGCCAGGCTCAGCGGTGTTGAAGTTGTTTACACTTACAAAAAGAACAACCAGAAGCCTGCTGCAAATGTGTTTTCTTCTTCAGTGTGAAAAGCTAACCACATGATCAGTGCAAATATTTTACTCATACAAGGTAAGGTTTTTTGACAATTAGCTTGGAAAATGAAAGGTACATTCATTAAAATGTGGAGGGAGAATATTTTCCATATAACCAGCACGTATTATTTGAAACCCAGCCCCACTATGTGCCTCAGGAATGGTAGATATGCAAATACAATACAGATGGCTTACTTATCACATCCTTTTTTTCTTTTAATGCTTTGTGTTTGATCTAAATCAATCGATCATTAAGGAGCCTAACCAAGCAGCCTTTAATCACCAGAGAAAGCAAACAGGAAGAGTTGAGAAGGCAAAAAAGCCTACACTGATTAAAATGCAACCGTTAAATCGTTCCCACACTTACTGGAAGTAAGATCAAGGTAGCTACAGAAAATTATCTGGATTTGAAAGTGATGAAAATTCTAGTTTTTACTCTGCTTTTTACTACTGCACTGAATTTAAAATAGGTCATAATCAGAGCTTATTTTGTAGAAGCATGCTAATGGTACAAGTGCAGATGTCCAAATGCCATCTATTCAACTACAAACTCAGCTAGTAGTTAGAATATGCTAGTTATTCAAACATTTGCTATAGAAGTCCTAAGCCCAATCTTCCAATCAGATAGTTTATTGGAAAAATCCTATTTTTCTGGACTGTCACAATTCATCTCAATATACCAAACACTACCAGGACCTCAATATATACAAAAAATAGTGACATTTATTTTTTAAGAGGCAACATGAGTTAAAATGCATTTAGAAGGAATATCCAATGACTGAAATCAGGCAGGTCAGACAGCCAAGTAATGAACCCTAAGAATTTCTTCTCATTCACTCTCAGTAAAAAATAAGAACCAACACCAACTAGATGACACCAAAAATCTTGAAAGGTGTACTCAAAAAAAAACACATATCATCTGGAGCATGTGAAACCAGAGCCTCATTATTTTTATCAGCATTTCTTATTTGTTTGTAAAAACTCGTTTTTACCGTTTGTAAAAATGATCTCATGCTTCTCCTCAATGCAAAAGCTTACAAATAATTCTGCACCAAAAGCACAACCAAAGATATTCTGTCTCAGTAATGCTGATAATCAGAACAGTTATAAGAAACGTGGGGGCAGAACAGCTCCAAAATCCTTCCAACATCAGCAATTGATCTTACGCTGATTAACCTTAACAGACAACATCCTTATTATCCATTATTAGAATCAGCAATTGCTCAGGGTTCATCAATTTCAAATGATGCTGAATTAGCTAAACCATGAGTCATACTGAAGTCTATATATACACACACCTCTCCTAAATAAAGTAAAGATTCCTCTATAGGTCTTCAACACTTCTATCATTCTGAGTCTTACAAATCCCCAGAACATCAGTTGCCACTGCACACTTTGCACACTTAGAGCTACTCAGAGAAAATGACATAGCAAGCTGCATTTCAAAAACATCCATGCCAAATTATTTTCTTTTATGGATAAACAAATTCCTGCAGTTCTGATATTCAGGAGGAAAAAAAACCAATGGGAAATTTAAGTTAAAACCAGAGAGAAAATAAGCTGAAGTTTTTTCTAAGAAAAGATTTCAAAATCCAAAAGCTGAAGGTCTACCTTTCAATGTTTGGAAAACTTCATTGGTAAAGGGAGTCATTAAGATAAATTTTATGAATCTACTAATGGCAATGAAATTCTGGCCACATGATCTGCTCTTCTGAAAAAACTCATTTGGTTAGGCTTACTGAAAACATCAGAATAGGACACTAGAATCTCCATTCAAAACTGATCTATCATCTGGATAAACAGTGTTTTCTCTTTTTATGGATTAAACCAGGCCAAATAGAAGATTCAAGGTAAATGACAGTGCAGTTCTATGACCAGACACTGCCATTTTATTAAAAGCAAGCTCATTGGAATCCCCACTATTTTGTGACGTGTCAACAAGCAGTGAGGTTACCTATCCTAAGATTTCAATCAATCAGATATGTAACTTAGGTTTTTCTCATATCCCTCTCCCTATTCCAGTCTCTTCAGAGTCCAGCTTTATTCTCCACCTCACTACAACAGCTGCACTGAACAAGACGACAAAGTCTTAGTCAACCCAGGATCACATCTGGAATGAGACACTATGGTAGAAGTCTCACACCTTCCTAATTCTAAAGATACCCAATTTAGAACCACAATGTTGCCTCTTTACAGAAAAAGGTTTCAAGAGGACTTATCTTCATGAAGAATATCGAACTGTCCCAACACACAGAATCTCAGAGAACAAGAATGCCAGACTTCATTTGCTGTGGTTAATAAACTTGCATGGAATTAAGTTCATTCTTCTTCCTTCAAAAATCTGACTGCAAAATTCAGAACTACTAAGTATCAAGTTTGAAACATAAGATGACATCAAAGGTAAAGACCCTTCAAGGCACATATTTGAGAATTAAACAAAATAACTCATAGCCAAAGCTGAAACCAAGCTACAACTGTGTTATTCCAGCTCAGACAAGGAAGTGAGGCTTACACAGCAGGTTCAGATGCTGAGCCATTGTAATTGCTTGCTGCCATCTGAAGAGGGTGCCCTTTCTCCTCTGCCGTGTTCCCCACCTCTCTTCTCTGAAACCAACAGAACTAAAGAGAGCAAAAGATAACATTTGGGGAAGGCAAGAGGACCCCTCTGACGTTAGAGAAGCTCACTGAGAAATTCAACAAGCACCGCAGTCAGCAAAACAAATGAGAATTCATTTAATAGTAGTATATTGATAAAATAAACTCAACCTGAAGTTACTGATATGACCACCACATTCCCTTTACACATAAGCAGCTTTTCTTCTTCCAGTTTCAAAATGTATAAACGTGAAATTTTGCAAATATCAGGAGTTCACCATGGCAATTATTTCACAGAATCGCAGAATATTTTGGGTTAAAAAGGACTTTAAAGATCATCTAATTCCAACCCCCTGCCATGGGCAGGGACACCCCCCACTAGACCAGGTTGCCCAAAGCCCCATCTGACCTGGCCTTGAACACTGCCAGGGAGGGGTCAGACACAGCTTCTTTGGGCAACCTGTGCCAGGGCCTCATGACCCTCACTGGAAAGAATCTCTTCTTAACAGCTAATCTAAATCTACTCTCTTTCAGTTTAAAGCCATTATCCCTGGTCCTCTCACTACACTCCCTGATAAACAGCCCCTCTCCACCTTTCTTGCAGGCCCCTTTAGGTACTGGGAGGCTACTATAAGGTCTCCCCAGTGCTTTCCTTTCTGCAGGCTGAACAAGCCCACCTCTCTCAGCCTGCTCTCATCTGCAAGATGCTCCAGCCCTCTCACCATTTTCATCGTCTTCCTCTGGACTTGCTCCAACAGCTCCATGTCTTTCTTCTACTGGGGACCCTAGAGCTGGACGTAGTAATCCAGGTTTTTACAAGAGCAGAGTATGCTGTTTCACCAAGAAAGAAACTGCACTTGCCCAGTAATGCCACAATCAATACACAATTCAACAGACTTGTCTTCACAGCCACAGCCTGTGTTCTTAACAGAATAATTCACGTTACATGTTAAGGTCTGGACAAAGGATCTTCTTGGGGTTTCTCCACTTCTGGTTCCAACTTTCTACTTGTCTTGTGCCCAGCAGAAAGTCCAGAAAGGAATTTTTCTGCTATTTTTACTGCAACACATTGCATTGTGGAGACTTCGTGGACACCATCACAGGCAACAGGGTCAGAAAAAGACCCTCTCCTCTTTCAGCACTATGTACCTGTCGACTGGCCTAGACCTCCACGGATGAGTGAAGCTTAAATCAATAGCCTGTCTCTCCACTAAGCACAGGCTAAGCCCTTATGCCCTCCCTAACAGCACTGACACTTGGTTTACCCTCATGTTCTTAACTTCATAGACCTAAACTCCCAAAAGCTAGCCTCTAAGGGAAAATATATTTTTAAAAAAATGAGTCTAATCAGAAAGCTAAAAACCTGTCAAAGAGAAAGTCAGATGAACCCTTGTGCATAAAGAACACACTGACTACCAAGGGCAAGGAGAAAGATGCAAAAGCCCCAAATTACAGGTGTAGTTTGCCAAAAAACTAAAATTGATCTAAGCCAATGCTTCAAGTAACCCCCTGGCAACAGATGAGCTTTAAAAGCACAGAGAGAGGAATGGGGGACAGATTTATAGTCTTTCCCAAAATGATGATTATAAAAATATATTAGGTTTTGTGAAGCTAAACTTTTCTTTCCCTTTGCTTCCCTAGAAATATTCAAGTTTCAGACTAAGAGGAAGATATAACTATATCAAAGGATGATCAATCAAATTTTAAATATTAGAAAAAAATAACTTACAGCTTCAGTTGTATACTGAAAAGAACTGTGCAGGTTAGAGACCATATATGCCAATTTGCTTAATCCTTCATCCATTTCTTTTTAAGCTACTTCTATAATCTGATGATCTGAAACATCTGAACAACCGCCTCAAAATACTGAGACTTATTGTTAAAGATGAAGCTTTAAGGACACGGACTGTGCTGTAACATACTGTATCAAAGCACATGCTAAAGTGTTTCAGGACTTTTGGATGAAGTACTATCCTCTAATTCTATAAAACATGTAACAAAAAAGCTCCAAATGTAACTACTAAGTGTATCTATCAGTTTTTACTGTGCACAAAGTTATATTTATCAAAAAAAAAAATCATCAGTAACTTTGCAGAACATGTTCAGACAGACTTATTACCAATTTAGCAAGTATTTTAAAGCAGTAACACAAGTGAAAAAAGTCTAGTCATTTGAGTCTACAATTTTAAAAACAGAACAGGAGAAAGCCCAGCTAAAGGTAACCATAACATAGCCAGGTGAAATGCATGAGAAGCAAATAAAATATTTTGCTTTTTCACCTTGCTAAAGAGCAAAAAATACCCAGCTACACCTGTCTGCAATCAAATAATATAGTACTATTTAATAATAAATCCTACCTAAAAGCAGCTTCCCAAAAGCAGTTCATTCCACAAACATCAGAGGGCAGCATCCAATAGGAATTCCAGAAAGATACAGACAAACTCTTACACCTAACAGGATAAGACAAAAATAACCTATATAAATGTTACTGATTTTATGGCAGTTACATGGATTAATTTCTAGCTCAAACGTAACTTGAATTGTTAATTAGCAGGTAGAAGACGACCTACATGACAGAGCTTGAATAATACAAAAGAGGAGGTATTAGGTGCCAACCAGGATTCTTCATAAGGAAAAACAGTCCCCATCCTTTAGCTTTTCCTCTGCATGTATTTTCAGAGTAAGAAAAACAGAGGGGTTGGGATTTTTGAGGGTCATCCCATGGTCTCAGCTTAGCATAAATCCAGAGGTAACAGAGTAAATGACAATACTCACAGCAGGAAAGAACTCACATCTTTGCAATACCTTTGACTACTTCAAGCCGAAGAGCAAGAACATTGCATATTCAGAGCTATATCGCCCATTTAAACACAATCCCCACTCACCCAGGACTATTCCATACAAACCTGATTTTTAACCAAAACAGGGCTTTTCAGTAGCAACAAATTCCATTATTTCATAACAAAAGGTTAATGTAACCCAGAAATAACCACCACACCTGGCAAGTCTTCCTTTGTCTTACTAATGGCAAAACTAATAATTTATTGACTCGTGCCAAACTAACAGAAAAGCAGGTTTTACTAGTCCACCACTAAATTTTATGCAACAATAATACAGGAAACATTTTAGAAGGGCAATATAAGTGCATTTTCAAAGGCTGTGGTGAAGAAATCAACATCAAGATTTAAAATCTTAAACAAGCAAGTAGAACATCGCCAAGCAGGGCCTATGCTCTTGAGTCACTTCCTATGTTCCCTTTTCCTGCCCTGGTGACACAACGCCAGTAGTGTTTTGTTCTCCTTTGAAGGTTGGTATCTGTGAATAAAAGACACGTGCAAGAAGAAAACCGACACAAAAGCTTGATGATTAAAAGATATTTAAGCACTACAGCTCAGAACTCTAGTGGAGGCTGCCTTTTCAAGTTCTAAATGAATCAGCTTCATCTTGGTATGGTTATCTGGCATCTGTAAAGGCCAACGTATTGCAAATACCAGACTTAATAGTTTAATGTAGCATCAAAAATAACAAGCTGTATAATGTCTTTTTTCAACACTTGAGATAAATGACTTCATAAACACATTGTTTCACAAAGCCTCATTATGTGTTGGTGGGGGTGTGGAGAAGTTCTTCAGTAGAGATGGCAGGAAATCTTTCATATCCTGTAAATACATGTGTCTGCAAGAATTATTCAAGTGATTCTATCTCATGACTTAAGAATGGTCTGCACAAATAAATATCCAGGTACAAAAGGGATAATGTAGACTATGACTGGGATATCTGCACTGCTCTGGGGAAAGTAAATGGTATAAAACCACAAGTTCTCTCTGCCAGATTCTCTCTTACATTAATCTTTGTGGCTTTTGAAGTTTCTGTAAAACCTCAAGGCACATGAAGACTTTGCACTTATCTGAACAATCTTTAAGGTCTCCACTGCGTACCTTTTTGAATAACTGTCTCTCATTACCTCTAAGATAAATTAATAGACTATACCTTAAAATCAGTTTTCTGGTTTAGAAGATTATTATCTTCTTATTACAGGGGATTCCTTTTTCAGCTGTCAAGAGCCGCACTTTTCTTAACTGCTTTGAGCTACTATCCTATCCAGACTATCAAGGCAAGAGAGGCAAGCTTGAATTAATGCCTAAGTCATTTCCCTGACACATTAAACCTTTCAACATCCCATTCAGCATGACAGTAAGGTTGTCAGCCTTGAATTTGATTCATAAATTTCATGTTTGCAACAAAAATGCTATGAGGGTACATATGTATGTAATTTACCTAATGTCAGACTAAGTTTTTTTCCTGCCCACAGAAGTCTCTCTCAACTGGCCATATCCTACCACATTCCATAAAGCTTTCGCACACAACAGATTAAGTGACTAGAATCACGGGGCAGCATTTTCTTCTGGTCATTCAAAATACTACTCATTATTTTTTTTTTTTAATTTGAAATAAAACAAGAGGAAAGCTTAGACTACAAGTAAGTGCCATAAGTACTTTACAAAACTAGGGAGATGTATGTGTTCATCAAACAGGCACAGTCATCGTTACCCAAGCAAGGTTACCAGTCAGACCGGAATAGTCACCTTCAGCATTAGGGAGGGATATTTTGCTCACATCTATTATAGGTTACGTGATTAAAGGCCAGTCTCCACAAATAGAAAGCAGAACACAACATCAGGTGAAGGCAGCCCAGCAGTCTAACCTCAGCCCATGGAGCACCCTGGCCCAGTCCTGATGCAGGAGAGCAGCAGTCAGCCCATGGGCACAGCAGAAGATACACCAAACAAGACAACAGGAGAGGCTCTCCAGATCACCTTACACAGGTTACCACAGGGGTGTGGGGCTCACTGAGGGATCACAGTGGACTAGGGATGAATGAGAATGCAAAAACGGAGAGAAGGTAAGAGGGTTCAGTCACATGTAAACAGGACTAGCCATACTGTGTGACTAGTCAGCAGCTGCCTTATTAAACTCCATTTTTATTTTCCTGGGTAAAGGGGGGGAGGGTGAGGCAGGGGTGCCCATTCCATGTGTATGCACAGTGGTCCAAGTGCCAGTAAACAAAAAGGTGGCCACAGCTCATAGAGGCCCAGTGCCAGAAACTGAAGAGACATGAGTGCATGTAGTGTGTGGGTGTGCATGTTGGCACACACCATCAGTAGCCAAGTATCAAACCAGACTACGCCACAAACAGAACAAGAGGCTTGGAAGCTAAGTATCAGACAGGCCATAAAACTGAGCTAAACTCCACAGAGATATGAGTGGCTGAGCTACTCAAAGAAGTTTTCTCAAGACTAGGGTCTGAAGGATGGCTACTGGAAGGACCAGAAGGTCCAAGCCACCCACCAGAGAAGCCAACTCCTAACACCAACCACCAACAAAAAACAAAACCAAAGAAATACAAACTTTTCAAAATCATTATTATCATAGACAAGAATTCTCAAAGATCTGTTTGCCAATTTAAGGTATCTCTCCTTAGGCAACCAGACATTTTATAACTACCCTTATCAGGTAATTTAGCTTCAATACCACTGGAGAGTAAAAATTTTAGTCTTGCAGACATAGCAAAGGTGTCTACATTATGACCTGGAAAGAATTATTTTCAGAATTTAAGGACCATTTTAGATTTGTTTGCAAAACACATAGCAGTACACAAGTTGAGTTCATGACGACTGAGGCCCTGTGCTCAGGCAAGTAAAGTTTAACAAATCTCCAAACAGTCAGACTGAAAAAAACCCTCCTTTTATTAAAAAGGCTTACTGTTAAATGGAGTTCACAGCTTTCAGGGGTACTTTCCATCCACGTGGCACCTTTCATACCACTGTAACTTCACAGCCAATATATCACTATGTCCAAACCATCAGGGCTGCAGTCAACCAGCATGAGCCAGGGCTACAGCCGTTCTGTCAGCACTGCACTAACCACCCCAGCCTAATCAACAGCAAGAATCAAGTCATGGAGCCTGACCTGTATCTCTCCTGCAGGACAACGTGCAGCAAGGCAGGAAGGATGCATGTCTTTAGTTCCTTCCTGCTCAGAATCACAGGAGTAAAAGTTTCAGATGAGACAATTTTTTCCAATGAAGTTTCAACTTGAAATGCTTCAGTGCTTCATCCATTTAAAAGTTTTACTCACATTTTGCAATGTTTAGACAAGTTTCTCAGGCACAAGAGTGCTGAGAAGCATTTCCTTTACCAGCACAGTCAAGAGAGCAAGAGACAGATGCAGTCAGGTATGAGAGTTACAGAATCACAGAATCGTAGGGGTTGGAAGGGACCTCAAGGGATCATTGAGTTGCATATAACAAACCAGTAAGTATATTCCTGGCTGCAGAAAAATGCTAAACTACAGAAAAATGGGGAAAAAAAGTTTCACTTTAATAGGGTCAAATTCATCAACCTCACTGAATTCACAGAACTGACAACAGACTGATTCCTGCTCTACTTCACAAACTTGCCGTTAAGATAGCACTCTCTTTGGACCTGAATAGAAAGATGACATTATCTGCTTAACTGAAGTGGAAATATTGATAAAATTAACTGAAGATTCCCTTTCATAAGGGAGAAAGACTTAAAAGTATACTCCACAGACAGCAGATTATAGTATTATCAAATGACATACTAGTGGTAAATATTTATTTATTTACCAAGGCTGGGGCAAGGGGGGGGGGTCCATTTTTCCACAGCCTTCTTCCTCAGCCCTAAACCATACCAGCAAAGGCAAAAAGACTAACTACATATGTTGGCTTTCAACTGACTTTGTTTCCTCTGGAAGTAGGCACCTCAGTATTTTCTTTTTTTCAAGTTCAGATCTATTGCTAATTTAGCTTTTATATATGACTGTACCATCCATTCATTACTACCTTTCTTGTTGGAATGAATAATCAGGAGGATAACTCCCCTTCAAGGTAATCTTTCTTCACAGCTAAAACCCAACCTTACAACTTCACTAATACATTCTTGAAATGTTTTTCAGCTGTTTCTATCAAGTTTCAAGATAGGACTCTTCAGCTTTTAGTCATCTAGTTCCTCAGGCTACTGTAGCCTTTGAAACAACTCCGTAGCAAAGTGATTACCCAACAACCTCTCCGAATTATTATGCTTATTGGAGGCTCTTGCCTCAACCTGTAATTCTAGTTTCAATATGGGACTTCCTTTTTAATTAAACATTTTCTACTTAAAAGCTTCATCACTATTGCAAAATTCTCCCAGGTGTGGTATTCTGAAGCTTTATTCAAAGCTTGCACTTTTCATGTTTACAAGCTTCTGAAAACTACCAGAAATCTCAACTGCCCACCCTCCATCAGAGAGTATGATTGAGCTCTTTCTGCCCTCATGTCATGTACCAGAGACAAAGAAAGCCCTTCTGCTAAAGAGCAGAGGAAATCACTGTCAAGTCCATAAACACCTTCAGATGGCAGTTTCATTTGCTTTGCTAAACTGTATTTTAAAGTTATCTGTGAAAACAGCTAAAGCAACCAATTACTGAGAGTTACTATTAATGTATATGGAATGCTAAAGTTCAAGAAGGATCAGAAGGTTACCTGAACACAACTTACTCTCTAAGGTTACAAACCCCTCAGGATATTACACAATCACCAAAGAGTAAGAAGTGGGTGTAAAACAGCCACAGAATCACAGAATCATAGAGGTTGGAAGGGACCTCAAGAAATCAAGTCCAACCCCCCTGCCAAAGCAGGTTCCCTAGGACAGGTCACACAGGTAGATGCCCAGATGAGTCTTGAATATCTCCAGAGGAGGAGACTCCACAACCCCCTGGACATCCTGTCCCAGAGCTCTGTTACCCTCACTGTGAAAAAGTTCTTCCACACATTGGTGTGGAACTTCCTATGCTCCAATTTGAAACCATTGCCCCTTGTCCTGTCTCCACAGACCACTGAAAAGTGGCTGGCCATTTCCCCCTGTGTCCCACATTTCAGATATTTATAAACATTAATCACATCCCTCTCAGTCACTTTTTCTGAAGGCTGAACAGCCCCAGTTCATTCAGCCTTTCCTCATAGGGGAGATGCTCCAGGCCTTTCATCCTCTTTGTAGCCCTTTGCTGGACTCTCTGCAGGAGATCCCCATCTTTTTTGTACCGGGGAGCTGGACACAGTACTCTAGGTGGGGCCTGACCAGGGCAGAGTAGAGCCAGCCACATGGCTGCCGTGCTCAGTCTCTACTAAGGATAGAGCTGTAGTATAACAAACTGAAAACCACCAATACCTTCACCAATATGTGTGTATCAGTTGCACACAAGAACATTAGGCAATTTCATATCTGAGATTAATTGAAATGTACATCAAAAGGAACATTCAGCTGGGCATTTCTTAACTGCCACAGGACAGATTATTTTCCCTTGAACAAAAGCCTTTTAGAGACTGTTCCAAGGGACTGGCTCACACCTGAGTTTTGCACATGCCATTTGCACAAACAGCAATATAAACCTCAATAATCTACAACAGGATGATGTTCCTCCTGAGCCTTCAGTCTGACAGGAATTTATAGGTGTACTAGGCTTGCAGGGCAGCAGGGTCTACAGGGATGCACCAAACAGACATTGATTCTGCAAGGAGGTATGCTCCTATGAAAATGCACACACAGGAATTACTTGCAGCACTTAAGACCTTTGGAAAGTGACTTTCTCAGTTTGCAAAGCGCTTCCACATTGCAACACTGGGTAGATTTATATCTCAGTTCCCTTCACTGCAGCAAACAAGAAGCTTCTTGCACATTGTTGGGGTTCTCCCCCATCAATATCTTTTACTTTAAACCTACACTTGAGTACATATACTAAAAAAGTAAACTGTACAGCTATTAAGTTAAATGTGGAGGCTCTTTTGCTAACCAGGAGCATGATACACCTGAAAGTAATTTCAGTGCTTACTAATACAAAAGTTTTCTTCACGTAAATGGCTTATTTTCTGTAGTAAAAGAAGTATCATATATATGATTTTCTTCCTCACATTTCTATTTAAAACTGATTTATTAGACCAACGAAATCTTACATAAAACTCAGACTTAACTCTTTTATTCCATTTATGTTCTTTTGATTTCAAATCCTCTCGGTGAGCTTTTAATCATAAACTGTAAGTGAGTAACAAACACCCTCACATTGTTTCCAAACCATAAGCTGTACAAAGATGAAATAAAAGCCAAAGCACAGGAAAACACATCTCTGAAGTAGTTACACCAGTCAAAAGCTGGGTTTCACATTTCAGCTGACTCCACCCCTAGCAACTCAGAATGCTGTTTCATGATATTTTAAGATAATTAAGTCAGTTTCTGCCATTCTGCCTTTGCACCAGCACCAACAATTTTGTAATTACACGATGAGCCAGTTCAGGGTGCTGAGTTGGCCAAACCTTAGATCAAATCACAGAATGGTTTGGGTTGGAAGGGACCTCAAAGATTATCTAGTTCCAACCCCCTTGCCACGGGCAGGGACACCTGCCACTACACTAAGCCACCCAAAGCCCCACAAGTAGTTTCCAGGCAGGCTGGCATACCAAATGAACTCACTTGTGGGATCAGAGGAGTGCAAGCAGTGTAAGGAAGGGGGGTGCTTGAGCATGAGCAGCACTGGGAAGGGGGTACAGCTGCCAAATCATCAAACTCACACTGCTTTATGCTGCTGTGGAATCTAAACAGGTAGAGAGGTAGGCTGGCCCAAAAAGGCCTGGCCTAACTGCTCCTCCACCTTTAGTAGCAGGCTTGTTGTCCCTCTTCTTTTTTTGGCATTAGCATTCCGGCAGCCACAGCTGAACTGGTTCGTCACACTAAACCAGAGGAAAACTAGTATTGTTTTCATTCCACCACCTCACGCACTGCTTGCCCACATGAAAACTGGTGCTGGCAGGAGGCAGGCAAGAGAAACACACGGCGGCTGTGCAGAGCGTGAGCTGCTCCGAGGTACACCTCCTGAACCGCGGGGCTGAAGGCACAGCTCCCTGCGAGAAGGCTGGCTCTAAGGATCCTACAGGAAGTATTTTTGTTGAAACAAAGTTACGATCGGAAAGCCATCAAGTTTCAGAACTAACACCCAGAGAGCTTCTCCGCCTCACACTCTCCCGGCTTCACCTACCCCGCCCCAACGAGGAAGGGGGTCCGAGTCTCACAGGGACGACGGCGAAGTCGCAGCCCAGCTCCCGAGGCCGCGGCCAGGCCCCCGCACTCCCCGCCCGGCCGCGGACACTTGAGCAGCCGGCGCACGGCCTGGGGGCAGCACCGCCTCTCCCGCGGCGGGGACGCGCAGGGGGCCCGGCTTCGGCCACTGGCCGGCCTGCAGCGCCGCTTCTTTAACCTCGGGATGTTTTTAAGGCTTTTTCAACCTCCGTTCCTCGGTAACCAGCCCGTGAAGTGGCGGAGCTGCTCGGGAGATAGGGCACAGCAGCACCACCCCCTCCCCGAACCCCCCGTTCCCTCGCAAAGTGCTTTCCCGGCCTCTCGCCGCGGCGGCAGCCTCACCTCCGCCCCGCCGCGCCAGCGGAGCGGCCGGGGGCGCCCGCGTCCCCCCATCGGGGGGCGAGGGCGGGCGCCAAGCCCCGCTCCGCCCGCGGGAGGGCGGCCAGCGCGCTCCCGCGCCTCCCCGGCCCTCCCCGCAGGAATGCGGAGCGAACCGCCGCCCGCCCGGCTCCCCCGCCCGGCTCCGGCCCCGCGCCACCGTACCTGCCAGCCCCCGCCTCGCCTCGGCCCACGCTCCCCGCCGCCCGGCCGCCGCCCGACTGCCGCCAGGCGCCGGGCGCGGCGGGGTCTCGGGCCTGCCGCTCCCGTCCGCCGCCGGGCTCCTGCTCCAGGGAGAGGGCCAGCTGGCTGAAGCCGTAGAGCAGCGAGCAGACGCCGCAGCCCAGGCACAGCAGCGCCACCCGCGCAAACCGCCGCATCCTCCGGCCCCGGCTGCGAAGCCAGGCGGCGGCCGGGGCCCAAGCGGCTACGCGAGCCCCAGTGGAGGCGGTAGCGGCGAGAGCCCCGGCATGCGAGGGGCGGGAGAGAGGGCGGGGCGGGGGCGGGGCGAGCCCTGACGCGCCCGCAGGGACCCAGGTGCCGCCGGCGGGGCGGGCCGGGAGGCGGGGCCCGGCCTGGCGGGGCGGGCCGGGAGGCGGCGCCCGGCCTGGCGGGGCGGGCCGGGAGGCGGGGCCCGGCCTGGCGGGGCGGGCCGGTGGCGCAGCGATGGGTGCGCGGCCCCCTTGAATTGTCCCAGACGTGAAAGAAAGCTGAAAGTTTCCTACTCCGGGAAGGGGCGCGTCGGGGGCGCCGCTGCTCCGCTCCCCTCCCCTCCCCTCCGGGGTGCGGCTGGGCCCGGTGCCCTGGGTCGGGCCCTGGGGAAGCTGCAACCTGATGACAGATTGGCCATGAGCCAGCAGTGTGCCTCGGGATCCTGGGGTGCATCCGGAGGAGTGTGGCCAGCAGGTCAAAGGAGGTGATCCTCCCCCTCTACTCTGCCCTGGTCAGGCCCCACCTGGAGTATTGTGTCCAGTTCTGGGCTCCCTGGTATAAAAAGGACCGGGATCTCCTGGAGAGAGTCCAAAGAAGGGCTACGAAGATGATTAAGGGCCTGGAGCATCTCCCCTATGAGGAAAGGCTGAGTAAATTGGGACTGGTCAGCCTTGAGAAGACTAAGGGGGGACCTAAATAAAGTCTATAATTATCTGAAGCAGGGGATGCAGGGGGAATCAGCCAGCCCATTTTTGGTGGTCTGTGGGGATAGGACAAGGGGCAATGGCTGCAAGTTGGAGCACAGGAAGTTCCGCACCAACATGCGGAAAAACTTTTTCACAGTGAGGGTGACAGAGCCCTGGGACAGGCTGCCCAGGGAGGTGGTCAAGTCTCCTTCTCTGGAGATATTCAAGACCCATCTGGACGCCTATCTGAGTGATATGTCCTAGGGAGCTGCTTTGGCAGAGGGGTTGGACCCAATGATCTCTCGAGGTCCCTTCCAGCCCCTACAATTCTATGATTCTATATTCTATGATTCCCCAGGGCCCCTGCGGCCAGCCTGGGCTCGCCACTCGCTCGGACCTCGGGAAAGTGCGTCTCTGGGAAGAGGTTGGGAGAACAGCCCCAGACAGAGGCAGTGACCCGGCCTGACAAACCCAGCAGCCAGGCCCCTGTCTCACCATGTCTCTTTCAGAGCAAAAGCGGAGCTCAGGACCCCAGAAAACATCTGTTTTCCCCACACGAGGTTTCCTTTGGGGTTCCTCTGACACAATGACTGCCTCTCCTCAAGGACTGGCAGCCTGTCTGCTTGTGGAGACACAGCCTGAGTGTGCCATCCAGCCTCACCCCTTCCCTCCCAGGGACTTGGCATGCAGATAACTGCACAGCATCCTGGTCAGGGAGAGAAGTCCCAGCTGGGCATCGTGCCGACTGGATGCTGGGCCTGAGGAAACTGTTGACCTGGGTCTGAAGGATTCATTTGCCATCCCCAAAGAGAGGGTTATGTTGGTTTCACCAAGTGATGCTTCTGAAGAGCAAGAATCACAGAATCAGAGAATCACAAGGCTGGAAAAGACCGTTGAAGATCATCAAGTCCAACCATTCCCATCCTCAGCTAAACCATATCCCCAAGTACCTCATCTACCCTTTTTTTGAACACATCCAGGGATGGTGACTCAACCACATCCCTGGGCAGCCTGTTCCAGGCCCTCACAACTCTTTCAGTAAAAAAATTTTTTTACTGAAAGAAGAAGGATGTTTGAGAAGTAATAGGTGTGCATCCTGCCAGGCAGAGGCAAAATCGTTTGGATTTCGGCTAAATCCAGTGCAGTTTCAGCTGAATCCTGACTGCCCAACCCACTATTGCCAAAGCAGGTGTTCTAAAGTCATCACTCAGCGCTTCTCCTTCAGCTCCTGACATTGGTTTTGTTGGATTATTTTCTTTTAAAGACCAATTTGAAAGAATTCTGCTTGCTTTATCACCTGTATGGAGCATTGAGTTAACTTTTTCTCTACAGACTGGACTTTCTTCCTCTATGGACTTTTTTAAAAATAAGCAATGACAACCCCACTCAATCACATGAATTCAGGACTCTGCGTTTTAAGACAAACACCAATATGATTTACATTAAAGCTTAAAAATATAGTCCTGTTGTAGGTTCTGAATGCCCATAAAACCCGAGCTGTTGTTTACTGCTGCTCTTGGCTGTGTTTGAAAGGGGGGAAGCAGAATGCCAGCTGGCAAGAGAAGTGATGACAAAATTGTCCTGCCAAAGTTGTTCATCACCTCTTCCTCACAACAAAAGAAGTGAGGATGAAAGTTGGCCCTCACAAGTACTGGATACTAGGCTATGTTTGCAGTGCAGATACCAGGATGATTCCTGAGAGATACAAGCAGGGAAGCTGGGACTGAGGAAAGAAGTATCCAAGAGAAGCAAGAAACTACGGAGGATGAGGAGTAACGCTGAGAATTCAGGGCCAGTGATGGCAGGGTGGTGATGTGGAGAGGCATAGGTGAAACGAGAGAGAATTTGTTAAAAGGCCTCTCTAGAAATAATTTGCTTAATGAAGTAAGGGAAATCTATGTTAGTGTGATCCATGTATTGCAGGAAAAAGCAGGTCTGGAAGTGCCACTCAGAGCCTTAGCTGGGCTTTCTGCCCCTCTGTGCACTGTTCCTCCATGCTTTCTGCCCCAGCGATGAACCTGCCATTCTGCCAGCTTCCCTGGATCTGTTTGCATTCAAAACCTGGCTTAGTGCTCTTCCTGCCTATCTGCCTGCAGGCCCGTGTCTAGAATCCACTCACCAGCCCGTTTTACAACCCCTTACATGCA
Source organism: Gallinula chloropus (assembly GCF_964237585.1). NCBI lineage: Eukaryota > Metazoa > Chordata > Aves > Gruiformes > Rallidae > Gallinula > Gallinula chloropus. The sequence continues at coordinate 35,881,459 of NC_140085.1, read as the reverse complement.
TTATCGAGTCCATATGGCAGGAAATAAGTAACACTGCAACATGAGAGTCAGAACGGAGAGATATGATGGAGTGAGCATAAAAGCAAAGACCAGTTAGTCCCTACTGAGGTGTGACACTGGCCTTTTGCAGTGAAGAGTGTTCTAGTCGGGGAAAATGAGGTGTGAAGGTTGTTAGAGAGAGACCAAGAATGAATATGGCAGCTGGGCAACAATAATGCCATCATGCTTTAAAAAAATAAAGCATATTCTTTGGTGAGAAAAGAAGAAACCAGGCATGCTGTGCTGGATTTGTCTGGGATAGAGTTAATTTTCTTTATAGTATGGGGCTGTGGTTTGGATTTGTGCTGAAAACAGTGTTGGCAACACAGAGATGTTTTCGTCACTGCTGAGCAGGGTTTATACAGAGCCAAGGACTTTTGTGCTCCTCACCCCACCCCACCAGAGATGGGGCTGGGGATGCACAAGGAGTTGGGAGGGGACACAGCTGGGACAGCTGATCCCAACTGACCAAAGAGATAGCCCATGCCATATGACATCATGCTCAGCATATACAGCTGGGAGAAGAGGGAGGAAGGGGGCAATGTTCAGAGTGATGGTGTTTGACCCCCAAATCACTGTTACATGTGCCGGAGCCCTCTTTTCCTGGGGATGGCTGAACCCCTGCCTGCACGTGGGAAGTGGGGAATGAATTCCTTGTTTTGCTTTGCTTGTGTGTGCAGCTTTTACTTTACCTATTGAGCTGTCTTTATCTCAACCCACGAGTTTTCTCACTTTTACCTTTCCGATTCTCCCCCCCATCCCACCAGAAGGGTGTGAGTGAGTGGCTACATGAGGCTGAGTTGCCAGCTAGGGTTAAACTTCAACAGACCATTTTGGCACCCAACATGGGGCTCAAAGGGTTTGAGATATTGACAGGTTTGATTTGAATGTGCTTGATCAAATGAATAGCTGTTACTGCTGTTTAGCTATTAATTGGCAGGCTCCTGCGCTCTCGAAAGAGAGATGACATCAGGAGAAACAAAATATTTTTTGGATTATTGGTGATACCATTTCCCAAATAAGAATTTACAGGATTCACTTCTTTCAAATGCCTGAATAATTAATGAGTGAGAACCTATCTGCAGTGCTCTAAAAATATAGCTAAGGCAAGGTCAGAGAGAAAATTATCTTTTGTTAAGGTGCCCAAAACACAGATAAATTTACACACACACAGCACAGGCCTTTTTTCACACTGCAAAATCTGTCCCTTGAATCTACCTATCAGTTCATCTGATAAAAGATAAAATGCTTCTCACTGAATCTCAGCCTTGCGAATAACAAAAGTTCAGCAAAAGTGACTGAAATGTTCTAACTAGGCTGTATCACCGAGAAAAAACAATACTGAATTATATACAGTTAATTAATTCAGCTTTTAAAATTCTTTAAATAGAAATAATTACATATCTTTATTACTAATTGTAAACAGTTGATGAACCATATATAACATTTTATGCTATAACATTTGCTAGTCTTCAATTAACTTAAAACACAAGGATGTACAATCAGATGCAAGGTTCTCTCCATTTATTACTATTTTAAAATTTTGAAATCCTTTTCTTGACTGGAATTTACTTGCTTAGCCCACGATAACTTTTGTATCTTTAGGATTCAGTTCTATTTACTATGCCCAGGAAAACAGCTGAAATTAAAAAAAAAAAAACAAAACAGTAATCTTAGTGAACTACAGATGTTGAATAAGTAGTTAGAGCAATTGATTTTTTAAAAGAATCAGCATCTTATACTTCTGCAAGTGTGTTCAAAGGTCGTAAGAGCAGTTACTGTGTGCCAGAAAATGAAACCAACATTCTACCAACTCAATAGATCAAGAGAGAGATCAACTGGAAAAAAAAAATTATTTGCAATTATGGAAGGGGATTATCTGATGCAACAGAGAGAACAAAGAGAGAAATCAATTTCCACTCCAGCTTTCTGCTAATTAAAAAACCTCAGTCCTAATCAGATGCATTCGTATAATTCCTTCTGGTTTTGTTCCTTCAGGAAGTTAAACCATTAGGTGAGTTGGCAGAGCAATAAGACTTTGTGCTGACAGATTTGTGTCAGTGCTGTCTTGTGTACAGACCAGTTAAGGGCTTTTCAAAGGCACAGACACTTTCTTTGATGTTCACGTGCCCTTTCTACAACCTGCAATGTCAACACTTCTCTATGATAAGGTTGGATAAGCAAGGGGAAACTGCTTTACTACCATGTGTTGTGCACATGGCATCATCAGACTTCTTGGGGCAATGCCCCTTGGCTGCTGCTGCTGACTGACACAATTCTTCTTTTCTTCCAATTCATTTTTAAGAGAAGGATTTAGTTTGTTACAAGTGCCTCCTACTCTTACTGTATCTACTCTTCAAATCACCCTGCATCAGCCCCCAACGTGTTAATGAAAATTCTCAAAATCAAATTTTATTGATGACCAAAATAGTATTGCATTCACATTTTATGATGTTTTATATTGCAGTGTGCATTTATCCTATTTAGACTGTAAGCAGGAGCTTAGAATACTTCGCAGGTACTTTTGGTATCAGCAGTATACCCAGCTGAGGACAATACTACCCAAAATTAAACATGCTGCATTGTAAACTCTTTGGGAAGTGGGGTGATACTTTGCAAAACTCCTGGTTTCTTCTAATTTGAATAATTTCTTTTTCATCAGTTAACTTCAAAATGTATTTAATTACAAGTTATTAAACAGTAGAGAGTCAAAATACTTGTATCATTCCTCTTAAGAAAGTTCAACTCCCGTGTCCTAAAAAAATAAATAAGCCTCTATATATGTAGACTTGCACAATTTCCTGCACTTTACTCCATTAAGAAAGCAGAAAGAGAATTTTATTTTACTTTTTTTTTCCTGTATTTGTGTGTCAAAGCCTTTTATTTTACTGGAAATATTTATAAATATGGAGCTCCAACACACCAGTCCAAAGGGAATTCACAATGCTGGGCTTTTGTTCCTTTGCCTCATCTGAAATTCTCCAAGGACCATACCTGGCACAGGTATTTGCATTTAAAGTACCCATGGAAGGAGTCAAAACAAACATCTCTACTTATGCAAATATGTACCTCATACAAAAATACAGAAGTAAAGCCAGCAGGCCTGGTGTTTGTTTGTTTATCTGTAACTATACTCACGTTCCAAAGTCCTTATCTAGTGATGTTCATTTCAGCATCAAGCGCAGAGTCCTCTGACACCCAGATCGGGTCTTTAAGCTGCTACAATACAAGGTTGTATTTTTTCCCTTGTAATAGAATAAATATTTACTAATGGTAATCACACACAATACCAACTCTGATTTACAGCATGAAAGTTTGAATTTTAAGATGAAGGACATTAACTCCTCTGAAATGAATCCTTTATTTTCTACCTTTTCCACTTTGGAGTATCAGGGCAGACTCCATGCGATGAATTTAATGCTACTTGTAGTAAGTATGCTCATCCAGTCACCTCTCTGCAGACTCTTGGAAGGAACACATTAGCTCATGAGATCCTCAGGCCACAGGGTGAAAACTACTTTTTATTTTTAGCTTCTTCTTTTCATATTTGATGCAAACAATTTATAAATTTTATGTATTCATTCTTTCAAGTGCAAAAGCCTGCATGGCCAGGGCAGTGGAATCGCATCTAGAAAACAGCTAGAACAACAACAGTTCAATGACAACTGCCAGCTGCCCTTACAGGAAGAAACGGAGGTTTAAGGAGGTGTGTCGGGGGCTCTGAGAGCCATTCAGAATGTCAGCCAGGTGATAGTCTGGAGGCAGTGAGCCAGGGACCCAGTTGCCCCTATGTCAGAACAGCAGCATAGCCTGGAATGGAAAAGAAAGGTGGTCACTCAGCAAGGAGAGGTTTTGGAAAGCCGTCAGTCAAACCAGGCAAAGAGTTGATTTACTTTGGCAGTTTCTCGCAAGCCCATGTGCTATTTTGCCTTTTAATTTTGTTTACCTGTACCCTGGTTTTGCTCCTTGGTCCTTTTCAAGTACGGCTTAATGCTGTAAACCAGTGTAGAGGCATGCCAAGGGTGGAGAAAGGAAGTCCCGGCGCTCATCTCTCCACATCCTTTTCTCTGTGGGCTGCACGATTTCCATATTTCCTAATTTGAAACCCAGATTAGAGCAGTCAAAAGCACTAGCTGTTTAAAGAGGTTAAAGCTTGAATCCCCAGGAGGAAGAGGTAAGACATTAAATACATGATAGTTCTTTTGTACTGACTGACCCTTTTAAAACTCACTGCCACAGCCACATGGCAGACAAACGCCCGGGGTGCGTAACAGGCTCGGGCACTGAGTATCCTTCTACTTGGCCAGTAGGCTTAGTCATGCCCACAGTTCTCAATTAGAGTGAGCAGGCAGCTCACCTTGCTGAGTCCTGTGCCACTCCCTGGAGTGTACAGATGTTATCCTGATTGGTCTGATCTGTCATTACAGCTGTGTTTGCAAACTATTCTACTGCCCAATTGGCAGCAGGGTTGGTGAGCAATTGAGATAGATACTGTGCTGGACTGAACTTAAGAGCCTGAAATGTGGAAAATGCCTTCAAGCACTGCTGGCTCATGATGGCAGTAATAGATTACCCAGCCTTTCTTCACCTATCCCTTATCCCCAACTTTAGAAAGATTTATTTTTTTTACTCTTATATTTTCTTACAGAGCAAGAAAGAATAAAATAAAATTGGAGGCTGTCCTAAGCTATCTCCAGGCACCAGGCATGCTGAACGCTGTGATCTCCCATGGCTGCCAAAACATTTGTGTGGAATTTAAGAAATTTGTTTTGATCTCCAGACACATAATTGTGTCGCAGACTTACCAAACAGTAAACAGAGGAAAGAAATTAATAGAAGGGTGATAGAAAGGCTTTACAGATTGCCCTCCTTTTTTGAATTCCTTCTATTCTTTCAAAATAAGGAACTAAGTAGACTAAATTAGACTCCCTTAATTAGTAACAATAGCCCCATTCTGGTATCGGAAGCCAATTTAGTTTTGAACAAGTCAGTGTTTCTGCTTGGTAGTAATGTCAAAGTTGGTAGTTGTATCAACAGTTTACTACCGGTTCTGCCTGCACTGGGGGACCTATGCCCAGGGTGGCATTAAAAGCAAGGCACACTTGCAGGGTGCATCGGACGCATTCTGCACCTGAGGATGTATCAGCCTCCCACATGGCCTCCTTGGAGCAAGGATGTGTTAATGTACTCATGGCCAACACTTCAGTCACCTGCTGCACAACTGGGAAACTCCTGACTTGTCCTTGTTTAGAAGGGAACCAGGTCCTTTCGAGAGCGCCTCGTAGGACTGTAGCCTCATGCCACAAAGCATCAGAAACAACAAACCATCTGGAGAGAACTGAACACGTAACGTGTCATGTAATGTGATGAAAGCTTGAGGCAATCTACACAGACCATTGTTTCTAGAACCTCTTTTAGTAACAAAGAGTAGTTGTATATACAACAGGATGAGGCCTTAGACTAAGCCTTCCTCTCAAGCTTCTTACCTCAGTTGTTACTTTAATTTGCAAGCGTGGAAGCTTAGATGCATGCAAGTTTCTTGCCTTGGATGCAGTACTCTCCATTGGGAGCATCTCAACTTCCATCATAGCCAAAGGGTTAATGGATCACCACTGCCAGGACACCAGCAGAGACCTCTTGGGGTTTTCAGATCAAGTTTCCAAAGTCTGCTGTTTGTCCCCAAATTGCTCACTTTTATTTCTTGCACTTTTTCCTAGCTCATACAAATAACACATTTAGAAAAATGTTCTGAAGAATTTAATCATTTTATTTACCATTTTATTTATCATAACACACCCTAAGCATCACCACTGCCAGTTAAGATTGAATATAGTGCACCAAGAGTATTCACCAAAAGTTCTCTCTTGTCAGATTCTTGACAAGCAAAAAGCATTAATTTATTCCTGGAGAAGGCATTTCAATACCACTGTTATGTGCTTCAAACACACCTATTTATCTTCACCCATCTGGATGCCCACCTGTGCTATCTGTCCTAAGGAACCTGCTTTGGCAGGGGGGTTGGACCCGATTGATCTCTTGAGGTCTTTCCAACCCCTACGATTCTGTGATTCTGTGATTCATCTAGAATCAACTGTAGGTTTATCAATGTGAAATAAGTATAGAGCTGTTAATTTAAAAAACAGGTCCATTAATTGTGTAGCTTTTATTATGGAAAATTGTCTTTGCGCTGTGATTCCTACTGAGTCTTTTTTCTTCCCAATCCCTTCCCTTCAGCTTTTCTGCCAAGATTTTCAGAATTTTAAATTGTTTAATAACATCTTGTACATGATGTTGGGAAGAGGTCAGTTTAAGGCCATGTCCTAATGGGGTTACTACCACGGCTGAAGGCAATGCAGCATCGTATTTAAAGGAGTGCTTAACTGGAACTGAGCAGTTTATCAGACAGAAAACTTGCAGCATCTCATGATGCCAACTGTATTTTCTCACTGCTACAAAAAGACCTTTTAAGAGTAGCCCAATATGTTGATTGTTTTTCTTAAAAGTACCTTTAGATTTTTTTTTTTACAACAAAACTTGCATATATTAAAAAACTACAACCACACACAATCGTTTGTTCACGGAGATGTTTATTTTTGTCGTCAATGTTTGTAGGGAATACGATTTCACTACAAAAGTGTCTCAGAGAAACTCCATTCAAAGTCTAGGCTTAAGAATGAAGGGAAAATATACTTTCAGCTGTACCAGTCCTGAGCAAAGTTTAAAAAAAAAAATTAAAAAAAAATCCTCTAGAGATAGGAAGCAGCACCAATAAAACCAGAGGGCCTCTTACTGATATCTGCTCATGCTTTCTTTTCTGCTTGAGAATTGGTAAAAACTTAGGTAGGAAGAATTACTTTATTAGAATGTGGACCTAAGATTCACAGTCCCAATCTCTCACCAAATACCACGCATCCTTTTACAGCCAGAGTTCAGAGCCTCAGTTTTTCTTTCCATTAAGTAGTCAGGACTGCTAACAGCAAGACTGTTGCCCCCACGGTGTAGCATTTTCTCTTTCTTACAGTGGTAAATAAATATTTATTTAATATACTTCTTTTAATAAATATTTATTTCCTATCAATATCAAGTTCCTGAAAAGTTACATTGTTCTTAGAAGTACACTACTCACAGCAGTTATAAAACTTCTGATAACATCAGGTCTCAAAATAATTCGAGTGGCTTACATTCTGTCTCTTGTTCTTTCAGTGAAAGGATTTCAAGCCATTGGTAACACTCGGTACCCAATCATTCATTTATGCAGGACATTCAGATTCAACCTGGCAAAGTAAATACTTCTAAGAGTCAGAACAGAAAAGGCACTTACTCGTTTTGGGGAAGACACCTGGCAGGTAAGATTTTTATTTTCAAAAAAACAAGCCCTTTTTCTGACAATAAATCTTAAAACCTACTGCTGGATAAACATAAACCCTATGAGTAAAACCAACTTGTGTACCCCTTCCCAAGAAAGTTAACTCTGGCCTTGACTGAGAAACTGAGAAGTGTGAAAGCATCCAGAAATACTCAGAAGTTTTGCTGACCTCTGTGGTATTCCAGCAGGCCCTCACAGCTGACTAGAAGAAAAAATCTCCAAAGAATGTTTTACAAACCGAAAGCCTCAGAAATTTCTGGACTGTTTCTTATTAGGTACTTGTATCAGCAATAAAACAAAAGATTCTAGTGTGCTATAACCAGGAAGATCACCTTGGTTACAACTGACAACCTGTGACTCCATCCAGAGGAGTAAATCTTTTATCCAACTTCCTTTCAATCGAACCATTGCCTCAGTGATGCTCTGTATAAGGCACTTAGTAAACTTAAAGAGCATCTGACAGCGCTGTAGCTTTGTCTGTGAGGATGCTCTACCAACGCTTCAAGACTAACAGGCTACAGTGTGGAATAATCACTGAAACAGCCATGCAAACTACCAGTCACAAAACTCTCTTTAGAAGCCACATCTGTTCTACTCTGGGTTCTTACTCTTTCAACACAATAGTTACCCTTTTCCTAGTAGTCCAGGAATCTGATCCTTTAAAACCGGGTAGTGTCCAAACGTACAAGAGGAATCGATTTTGTTCCTGACTAGCTCTTTAATCAAAACCACTGCCCTTTCAATAAATGACCTGTACCCAAGAGAGAAATGTATTTACTATGAAATTCACAAAACACTACAGCTATCTTTAGGCCAAGTCACTGAACTAACAGGTATCAAGAATTATAAAGCAATACCCACCTCTAAGAAGTGTGGGATGCTGCCTACTTCCAATACAGTACACAGAGAAAGGAATACTAAACACACAAAGAAGCCATTATATAGTGGCTTTTCTAGGTATTATTCTGAAAACACAATTTCTTTGTTCTTTCCTCCTCCTTATCCTCTTTGTTGGACTGAGGGTTTTTGAAGGTGTTTGACATTGTAGAAACAGAAGCAGCTCAGAATTTCTGTAGGAAAGCTGAGCAAGCACTCAGCATCTGTGCAGGCTCCTCAGATCTCCTCCTCCAGCTGGTACCAAGAGTGTTTTCTTGAACTTTTCAAAAAGCCTCCAGGTACTGCAAGTTACGTGGCAACATTATGCATCCAACAGTTGGAGAGCATTTTGCTTACTTTTTTACATTTGGAAGCCTCCCAGCAATGGAATCAGACCTTTGCAGAACTGCAGATAAGGACCAGTAACTGGCATGCAAGAATGCTTCAATAGTAAGGGATTGGTGTAAGCTTGCTCAGCTAGAATCAGTTTGGTAAGTCAATTATATAGAGACAAGAACAACAGTGACAGGATTGAGAGATGACCTCTAAGCTTCACACACCATTGTTGGTCTTACAGAAACCAAGATACTGTTGAAGAACTGGGAATAGCAGTCAAATTTCCCACTTAGAAAAGTAGGCATGACAAATTACTTCAAACTCACTGCATTCACTTACACTACAGAAGTACTTGGAAAAAGGAGAGAGAGAAGAATTAGAATGTGTTTCCTTCAGAGGTGGGAGTAGCGATACTCAGCAACTACATGTAATCTTAAGAGATTTCCCTTGCTGAGATTAATTCATAGCCAAGGGCTGTTACAGTAAGAGATCATCAGTCAGGTGGCGGATTTGCCTGCTCAGAGATCTGCACCACCAGGAACTGGGCTTGGCACTGAAGTATTTTGATTTATTCTGTGCAAAGGATGTGCTTGAAATAGATTATTTGTGGGTGGTTGTTATATATTAGATGCATATAAATAGCAGATTGGCTCTCTGTATTCCCAAAGAGGGTATTCAGAAAGTATAATCAGCCTGACCACTCACTTGCCTGAACTCACAGATGCAAAACGACTGAAGAACTCCATCCTTTTCCAGTGACAAAGTACCTGAGGCTGCCTTTGACCCAAACAGGATTTGTAGTTTGTACAAGCTAGTGAGCTTGGGAAGAGGGTAAAGAGCCAGATTTCATTAGCTCTGGTTACATGTATTTCCTCCTGTATACTTCTGCTTCTTCAAACAGAAGAAGGAAATTACGAGCACATGGTTAGCAGGTAATTATAAAAATAGATTAATACTCTCTTTTCCTCATTTGTCTTCTCTATAACTGCATTGTAAGTTACAGCTCCATTGGTCTAAAGCCAGACTTCTTAAAATCTTAAAGTTTAAGGGACCTTGTTCACTTTGCAAGCCCTTTGACTAAGATCAATATTTATTAAAGATTACACTTTTCCAGGTGGAAAATGTAGTCCTGAAGGTCTTCTGCTCAGATATTGCTCTCTCTCTCTCAAGATATGCCATACTTTCTATAAAATAATTAATGTTTTTGAACTATTCTTTAAATTATTGTTACTGGAACAGTATTTTTTCTAGTGATAATTTTCTTTTTGAATAAGCAGTGATCAGACAGTGTCACCATTTTGTCTTTCAGAAACCTGCAATGGCACAGCAATTTCTTGTGACCATTCTTAGCAATAGTCATTTGAGCTACACTTTTGCTCTTCATCTTCCATATTTAACTCTGCAAAAGTACAGTGTAAACTTCCTGTGCACATTAAACTGTCTGCTCTTAAAATCTTCCATGTCAGTAGACAGAGCAGGTTCTTTCAGATGACTTTTATCTGTTGCTCGTAATAAAAGGGGCAAGATGAGGATCAAAGCCATCTCCCACAGGTATCATACAGTGGTGGTTCACTGTTAATTTTCCCTGATAGAGTTGAACAGAAGCTGCACCCAGCCCCTGCATTACTAAGCCTCTAGGATCTGAAACCAATTTGCTTGTTCACTTAATTTTCTTTCACAGTTTGAATCCAGTGGTACAGCTCATGCTGGGGAGGGGCACCTGGACTCCTAGCCCTTGCTCATAGACATATTGCAATCTCCTTCTGCAATGTCTTAGGAAAGTCACTTAAACATCACTTGCTGTTGGCTAACACCATTTACTAGCAAGCAGCTACCCATCGCTGTTGCACCGTTCACTCCATTCGCACCCACCTAGACAGGAAGTGACAATCATTTTGGTAAAGCATCAATTTGCAATTAACTTGTGAAATACTTATCCAATTCTGAGTTAGTAGTTAGATCCTGTTAATTATTACTAAAATGTGGGATCTTTAGCTGTCAAACTAAGCTCATTATCTGACTTGTCTTGAAAAATCTCTTAAATCTCTTTTTTACAAGAGGAATTTCTCCTCTTGTTAAATCTTTGACAGTACAAAAGAAAACCAACTGAGCTTCCCCAGTTTGACTGATTTTACTGTGCAGCTTTTGGTAGTTTGTGAAGTTAAACCCGTTCAAACTGAGACTGATTTGATGTAAGTTGGAGCATAATTTCTGGTAAAAACCTTTAAAAGCTCTAACAGTATCTCCCAGCACACCCAAATCTTAACATTGGTAGAAGTACACATTTACAAACTATAAAAGCCAAAACCAGCATTAACTTTTTATCTTACCTATCTTATTCCTGAGTAAGCACAGGCCAAATTTACTGCAAGTACAGCACTTGCTGCTGCCTTTGGAGAAGTGACATTAAATTGCATTTCTACTTCCACAGAGTTTCTGCTATTTGAAAGGAAGCATACACAGACTCCCACGTAGGGAGCAGAGTCAAATAAAGGCATGTGACAGAGAAAAAACAAGCAGATACAGTTAAAGAACCCTGGTTGTACATAAGCAGTGCACAATAGGCAGTTCCATGCCAAATCCATCCTGTACAACAAAGCATAATCAATTAGCATAGTGTGGGAAACTGTCAGGCTTTCGAGACAGGAGAGAGAAAAACTGGAGAGCATGAGATGCAGAGCCACACACTTGTGTCAAGGTTAGAAGTCCTGCCTGAACACTAGAGTGAACTGGGGGAAACAAATGACAAAAAGTATTCTCTCTTACATGGCTAACTATAAAATCAAAAAAGCTGTTGAGAGTTTACAATCTATGCCACAAAACAGCATTTAGAGAAACATGGAACAGCATAAAACTCAAGACTTTCAATATCAAGAATTTTAAAAGTTTTTTGATGTAATTTTTTTACTATGGCTTCTGTTAGAATCAAGACTTCACATGCCATAATGTGGCCTGCCACTAAGTGGAACAACTTTTGTTTATCTCCATTATACAGACTCAATTTCGGGGGGGGGAAAAAGGATCATCGTCTACAACTGTAGATTTGTTCTTTTCCTTATACTCTCTATAATTAATGGTGAATTTAGGACGATAAGAGACTGAATTATTGTACACTTTATCAATGAACTAATTATACTTCATTTTCCCCCGTTTCCCCTCCCTTTTCTTTTCTGAAGCCGGACAATCCATCAGAACATAAAGGAAGTCATTTACATGGAACACTATCACGCTTGTCTTTGTTGGGTCACCATTTCATGAACAACCCAGGATGTACAGAGCTGTTGAAGACTGGTGCATATATAGAATTTAACAAGTAACGGTTCTTATGCGAAGAGCAGTCACAGAGGAAAGCAGCTAATCAAAACACATTACAACATTAAATTTTCACCTTTTTATAAATGGAGCAAAGATGCTTTTAAATATATTTACAGTTAGAAAAAGGACTTCAGGTTACTACAAGTCAAAATTATTTAGAAATTATGGAAGCGAAGTTCATTTAAATTATAACATTGTGAACAGAGTCGAATGCCATATTCTACTTACAATCTGTCTACTCTGCTGTCAGTATTGTTACGTCCCTTTAATCACAAACAAGCAAGAATTACCTTAACTTTGTTTAATGCCAAAAAAGGCATCATTGCATTGTAAACACTGGCAACATAATAGTTCACTTAAAACCACCACAGCTCAGTTTTTAGATCCTCACTGACTTGAGTTGCATCTGTGGTTAGAAATTGCTTTTATGTCTAATTCCATAAAGGACAGTGAGACTTTTCTGCATTCTTTGTGATTGTGACCATACTTGTACCACATTCTTGAGATTATTCTCTAGAGACAGTTGAATCATAGTAAAATCCACTCCATCCTCCCCTTCCTTCCAAACCAAGTGGCTACTTATTTCTGAAGTTACAAAGAGACCTCTTGTTGGCAGTGCTGGGTGGTTTATTCATATAAAGTTAAATGAAAATACGTTTCCCATTTAGTGAACTACTGGTAATAGATTATTATTTGTTTGCACAGAACTCTGAAATGTGTTAGCATTCATTACATTTTAAATTAAAAACACATTTCATAAAACATCTTGCAATGAGATTTGCTATTATTAAACTGCTTACTTTAAACAGTTTCAGCTCTCTTGTAATCCATTACATCAGTATATTCTGCAAATAGTCCCACCTAAAAATAAAATATAAAAAAATAAAGTTGAGAAGCATGTCTTTTTCTTTTAAAAACTAGTGTGTGTTTTTCGGAACACCAGCCCAGCCCCAAAAACATTTAAGAACCTCAAAATGCATTGTCTTACAGATACTAAGGTTTGGCCAGGTAATGGCAATGAACAGACATCCTATTTAGTAAGATAAAGCAGAATACATAATAAACAGGTCAGTAGTTATCCATCTGAAATAGCCTATATTTAACATTTGATGTCTAAAAAGTTTAAACAGCAACACCAAGGAATGAGGTATGTATGTTCTCAGATATCACATCAGACTTTCATTTTATGCAACTAACTGTATTTCACAACTAGCATCTTACAAAATAGAACAGTACCATTGTGCCTGTAGAAGTACTGCATTAAAAACAGAAAAATACATTACTACAAGAAACCACCAAACATCACAATTGTCAGGGGCTACAAAAATCCATTTTCTTAGCTGTTAAGAAGACGTATCATACGATGGTAATAATTTGGGGCTGGATTCACTACCAAGAAGGTCAATCCAACGTTTACATGGGCTTAAAAATATATTTATTTTGAATGGAAAAGAAAAGAATCACAGGAGTGTAAGTGGACTACCTCACTAAAAGGAGCTAAATGGACTTTTGTACTGAACCTGAATCTATAATTTTAAATCTATACATGGATTGTATGTGTGTATCAAAACACTTATTGGTTGTAAACAAAAATGCAAAATCTGTATTCACAAAAATATTTTATTGGTAATTTTACATAATACCGGATGGGATTGTAAATAGTTCTGCTCTGTATCAGTATATTGCTAAGTGCGTAAATGTTGACAGCTTATGTCATAAAGAAGGGTGTTGAGGTTTTTTCTTCAATACGATTTATGACATAATATATTCTAATAGCCCAGATCAAAATTAAAGAAAATGATTCAGGAACAAAAAATTAATAGCATTGTTATTTGCTTACTCTTGTGCAACTCTGATAATCCGGTAATGAAATGAGAAGTGACTGTATGACACAAGATAAATTTAGGGCAAGGAAAGAGCACTAAGCAGAAATGAGAACTGCACTTCTGTTATTTTTAAAGCTTTTTCCAAATTTTCCTATTTCCAAATGTTAGTTTTTGCCAAATGCATAGTCAACTGAGGTTCCATCTTTGTTACACAACACAGAATACCAGTGTACAGTGACAACGTAGTACTTCACCTGAATCATAAGGTTAACCAATCAATGCTTAGAACGTGCTGTCTCTTTTGCTTGTAAACATTACAATAAGTGTTTTAAATGTGAAAAAATATTGGTAAAACCATCAACATAATTCAATAACAGTAATCTAGTAAAATGTGTCAAACATTGGCAAAAATTCATACAAATGTTTTATTTAATAACATTTTTCCTATTTAACCACACCAAGTACCAGCAGGTGTTTTTAAGAAGATAATTATTATGAAAATTCTGTTGCAGCAATAGTTGATTAAGTTGATCTCTGACTTGCATACATATAACTATGTTTCACAATTCTCAAATAATACATATTTAGGCAGCTTGAACTATGTTATAAAAATTTAAATTCAGTACATGCCAATAGTAGAGACTCCAAGAGTTGTGTTAGAATTCACTAAACTAAAAGTGAAAATGGACTTACGAATAACACTGCATAATGAACATTCAAACCACATTTTCATGGCACCTTTACACATGGAAATTAAAAAGTTGGTCAGAAAATGCTTTGTAAGCATCTGTAGATTGCATTTAAATTATTGTTTCTACCACTGCACTTTTTTCTTTTTTTAAAACTGCATAAATTATGTTCCAGTCAACATACCAATTGTGCACGGATAATCTGTCATGAAAATGTGGTAACAGGTGACAGAAGTTATGTATTTGCATGTTTTGAAGAGAAGAGACTAAAGAAACTGGAGGAAATAAACTTTAATGAGATTCCCCGTTCAGTGATGACGCTTCTCCTCTGGGTGAAGATGACCTGGACATTCCCCTCTCTGTGTTGTCAGAGCTAGAACCACTCTGACTGTGTTGATCTGCAGAAGCAGCACTGGAAGCAGGTGGTGACTTAGTTTTCTCCTTAAAGTCTGTAATTATGACTGTCAGATCTCCAACGGTAACTTCCAAATGCTGAGCGCTACTTCGATCCACATTTTTCAATCTTGGCCTAGATAAAGCAAATAATCATATGAAAAGCACACACCCCATCTTACTACCTTATCTTCTCCTACTGTTTAGGACCGCTGGAGAACACGGATGTGTACGTAAGACTGCCACATGCAGCACAAAATGCACAGGAGAGCAGCATACCACAGAAGTATTTATGGTAGAGCGTTTCCTACATGAAAACAGGTGAACATAACACATTACTTTCTCTTAAGACTATTTAAGATTTGACCTTCTGATTAACGTAACTGTGCAGCAATATGGATGTGCTGCACATGGCAGGGCTTTTACTTTTACAAATTAAGGCATCCTTTACTGTGGCTATAGAAATGTATGCATTTGACCCAGAGAAGCATCCATCGCTGCAGCAGCCTTAAGCAACAATTCTCAGTAGAGAATGATGTTCAAGAACAAAGACGTTGGCGTCTGTCTTCTGAATTGAGCAGCACAGGTCGTATTAACTTGCAGCAGGTACTGCTGCCTTTCAAAACCTCCCTGAGACTGCCAGTGTACCATTTGAATTGGACTTTGTGTAACTCTGGTAGTCCTGGCATAAAGAATACCTGCTTAACAGTCACTAAAGCTATTGAGTTTTGATTCCGGCTTGTCGAGGCTTCAGGCTGTGATTTGAATTACGCACAGAGCTATTACATATAGTGTTGACAGGGTAAGTCTCTTCATCTTATCTTTCAATTGTTTGACTTTCACAACATAAGGACCAGAGAAGAATACTCTGAATTCAATTCTGCCATCATATTTTTGCTAGTGACAAGCATAAAGTACTTTAAATTTACTATTTTCCTTTGACAGCCATGAAGCACTGCCACCAGACAGCTGAATTTATACAATCGCTTACGAACACCACAGCTTTATGCATTTAACTGACTCCACAGCTTTCACTACCTCAAGCTGCAATAAAATAAATTAATCTGACATCACATGTTAGCAGGTGTGCTATCAGCAAAGCCCTAACCTTTACCCTATCATACGACTTTGTGTGAAGTACGGTTGGTTCTGAGGCACTTCAGCTGAAACACCTCACGCCTTTCCTCTGCTAGAACAGAGACAGGCTTTGACATCTTGTTCCCCTGGGGCTGAAGTAGTGTGACTGAAGAATTTAAGAGAAAACTGGAAATCTGCTGCTCTGTAACATAGGAGTGGAGAGAAAAAAATCAGCATTATCAACCTCTGTAAGCGCCATGCCTGGAGCTTATTAATCATGCTGAGTGTGCGTGCAGATTTTTATGATTGTTTCCAGCACTAATATACAAGTTTTCAGGCAAAGAGAAAAGGATATCCTTTTCCCAAAGGATACTGAAGAAGTCTGCTTAAAATTTCAGTCCATCTCACTTCTGCATTTTTAATGTACTACTGCAATTCAACCATCAACATTTCAATTTATAATATTTAATTAGCTTGATTAAAACTCACTATGTTAACTTCAGATGCTTCATAGCTGAAGTACTTTGGCTGCATGAAGCTAGTACATTTGAGTATTTAAAATAAAAAAGAAGGGGAAGGGGAAGGAACATGTCAGTGTCCTTAAGCTTAATCATGACTTTCTTAACAACTGTTCTCTCTTGACTCTCAGTCTCTCCCTGGTTCTGATCCTGATGATCCTATTTCAGGCACAAGAGAAGCATCTGCTACTTCTTTGCATAACTAATCCCAAAGGATCTTCCTTGGCGGGACTACATTGGACTGCTTCCAGAAAAGAATTAAAAATAAAACAAAAAAAAAAGCCCCTCCCACGTCTGATTAGACTACAGATTTTATATATTTCTGAGCTTTCTGGCACAGCATTCTTGCCACAACAAATTTATGCTTAGGCTGTGATGATTTAGGGCTTAAACTTGCTGCTTGCATTTTGCAGTTTGCACCGTCCTTCCGCCTGCTCTTACAGCAAGATCAAGGTTTTTACAACTGCTTGTCTGCACTGTAATATTTCATGTTCTCAGTTCTAAGAGCCCAAGGTTTCCTTCAGCATCCCAGATGTAGCTTAAAAGATTTTTATCACTAGGTATTGTACATGCCTTATCCTGTCACATAAATTCATACCCTAGTTCAGCCCTTCAAAGTTTATTCCAGTTCTGCAAGAACAGAGATAACCACGTTACCTTCCCACTCTCAGGCAGCCTGATATGGGTTCTCTCTCCTATTATTTTGCATGAAAACTATTCAGTGCTGTTCCCTCTCTTTTCCAGAGATCAGCATCACCCGTTTGCCTAGCTACAGTTTTGTATGGCGTGACAAATACATCTTTAACCCTTAACAAAAATAAGGGTTTCTATATTCAGCTGATCTCCATCTTCTGGTCAAAATTACAAACTGCAGGTTTTCTTCACATTTAACAGGCACCCTAAACCAATGAAACTTCACACACACAAAATGTTTAGCCTTATTGTTGAGTTTGCCACAGCATTTACAAAGCAGTAAAATCATAGAACATTTTTTAAAATACATTTCAGCAATATCACAAAAGCTTCTAAAGTTTTTTACCTGGTTTTCTTATGACTGTTCTTTTTGCTTGTTGTTTCCTTTTCACTTTTTTCCTTTTCTACTTTATCTTTTTTCTCTTTCTTTGATTGTGTAGGGGGCACAAATTGCTGAGGAACCTGTTGTGCAACCAGCTGGGAGACAGGTCGAGGTTTCCTGTGTGCACATATATATAGACACACACAATGCTTTAGACTTCACAAGTCTCAAACTCCCTACACTTCAGTTACTAACGATCTCTATAAAAACAAATGCTGCTAAAACTTCTCTTAATGCTCACATTCCATTAAAATAGCATATCAAATTTAAACCCATTACAACCTTTTCTTTCACTTACTTGAATCTTCAACGAATGATATTAAATCCTTAAAAAGGAAAAAAAAATAAGAGAGAAACAAGACTTTGCAATTGTCCCCAGTTGTCAGACCCAGGCAGAGACTTACAGGGAGTGAACTCCAAAAGATGACATTTCCAGAGGGACTAGTTTACCACACAATCCTATCCCCCTCAAATGATGAAGGGGTCTGGTTTCAGTCCATATCACAAAAAAGGAAAAATCTGACCTTTCAGGTACCAGAGGTAATGCCACTGATGACTTCTAAAGTAAAACTTTAGCTCAAATAAATTCACTGAAAGTAGCTATAAACCCTGTTGTTGATCATTTTTATCAAGTTATTCACTGGAAAAAAAAATACTGCACTAATAATAGTAAAGTATAACTGTCAGAACACATATGCTTTAAAAGTTGGCAAGAGAAACTGCCAACCACATTCCCTCAGTATATACACTACAGGTTTCATTTCCAAGTTTTAATCCAAACTAAAAACCAGGGTAAGAAGAGGAACAGCAGGCAAAATAATTTCAACAGTATTATTATTTTAAAATTTTCTGAAATAGTACTCTGAAATTGCTTCATTTTTAATTTTATTTTGTATTGAAATACAAGGACTGTAATGGGAAATGAAGTATTTTACTCTTTCCAATGCAAGGGTATTTCTTCGAGATTTTGGAATCAAGAAATTTCAAGTTAATGAATAAAATTGGGAGGTTCTATGATTATACTAAGACTTTGAAGATGCAAATTCCTCCTCGAAAAGGATGTTTACCCTGCCAAGGTCTTAGATTTTGTTAGTAGAGTTGTGTTGCTGCAGTTTTTTAAATAGAAAAAGTACAAATTATATGCACTGTGATACTCTGAAAATACAAGGCAGTTAAAGCAACAGAAGCTATCAGCTCTCACACCACCAGCAGTTCTTCCTTAGGTGAAGCAATGAGTAAAATAACAAAAGCAGAAAATCAAGGCAGCTCCCATTAGCAAGATATAGTTTCAGAAAAGATTGCAGCAGTTGATGTTTCAGAGTGAAAACCGAGTTACAAGAATCCATAAAGTGTGGGAAAGGCAGCTAATATAAACCAGCTGAGATTTCATGAGTCTTCAGTACTTAACGAATTAAAGTAAAAAGAGAGACTATTAAAAATGTCAACACAATAGAACTTTGTGGTAAAAACCAGACTACTGCATATCCAATAATGAACGAAACCCATGCTAACTCATGGGGAGATGAAGATCAGCAATGTAGCACTTAGTGAGGGCTACCCAGCTTCATTTAACTGGCAAATATATGACCACATCCTTTCCAGAAGAGTATTGCAATGAGGACCTTGGAAAACACCCAGTAGAGTCCATTCAGTCATTTCAGTGATTTTGAACTACAATTGTTTACATCAATAGAGTAAATAGACATGTTTAAGAAAACTTGCCTCAGAACTGCTTCAACCATTTGTCATAGTCAATAACAACAAAGCAAGAACCACCAAGATTAAACTGGTGCACAAGCTTATCATTTCAGGTGTAAAACACTGGTTGATATATAAACGAAACCAATGAGCTGTCTCAATCTGAAGATTACTCCAGAAAATAGGGATACAGGGAGTCCATATTCCAGTGACAGCCAAGTGACAATCCCATCACTACTACATAGTGACTTGAGAGAATAATCTGATCTGTTACTTATGAAGTAAGACAGTAGTGAACTTCTTGACACAGAATTAATTATTGCCAAGGGCTGTAGACAACACTATAATCATGGAAACCTGTTAAAAAGGGGCAGAGAGGGGAAAAATTCTTAGCCAACTATTTTAGGAGTTCTCAATTTGCAACAATTTCAATTCCTGAGGGCAAACCAGACAATTTCTATTAAGAGTACAGCTGGGAAATCAAGCTTAGTTCTCAGTCCTAGGTTTAGAACCTCTTTTTCTAGTACCATAAAAGAAATGAGACTGACAAAAAAGGTCTTTGCCACAAGGAACAGAAGCCAGTTAAGACACACACAAAAATAAAAAACTCCACAGAAAAACCATGTTTGGGAAGATGCACTAAAAATGAGCCAAGAGGTTCCCGTTCCCCGTGACTTTGCTGTGTGAGGGAGTTCCACTCAGTTATTTCATTCCTCCATGGTTTTGTTGTCAATTATTTGTGTAGCTGCCTGTCAGTTATATCTATGTTCTAAAATTTATCACCTGCTTTGTCACTTCCAGAGTTCTTAAATGAGGCATTGAATGTTTTTTATATTAAAAAATTGAGAAAAATAAATAAATTCACCTCTCTCTCCACTGAGAGCATCATTCAAGTGTTCAATTTATTTTTTTTTCCAGGTACTTGAGAGGGGCCACTGAACTGCAACCAAGCACTCTGCAAGCCGTGCAGGCTTCAGGAGAGAAACTTTACCACTCGCGAAGCTTTAACCTGATAGAATTGTTCATGATTTAGTGGTAGTTGAATGATGTCATTCAAGCATGAAGGAATTCATAGAAAGAAGGCTTTCTCACAGAGGAGATATATGTAAGAAAAACTATTCCTGTAAGAGAAAATTGATTTTTATGATTTGCCAAAATACAACATTTTAAATTACTGCTTTTTGAACCCAGTTAGTTAAAAGAGTCCTTGTAATAGGCTGGTACAGATGTCAGTAGATACAGGCAATGTTAACACTGCCTTTTATTTCATCAATATATTTATGGCAAATTTTCTCATTCATGAGCACCTGAGCTAACTGGTGTGTAGAAAGAAGCTCTATAAAGTTTTGATTACAAGCACTTTTGCTTCTACCACTGGGAGCAGCTTCACAACTGAACAATCCACAAATACAGGCAGAAATGTTCATACAGATGATATTGCTTAGCCCCTCAAAACTTTGTACTGCTATTTTTATCTAAGTAATTCGACTTCAGTCATTTTAAGTGGAACTCTAATCAAGAGAGGCACAGACTATTATAAGCGGTAAGCACATCAATTCTTTCCAACAGAGGTGAACTTCATGGTTTAGGCCCTAAGGACTGCAGCCATACCAACACACTCATTTGCTGAGCTTCCCAGAGATCACTAAATATCACAGCTCCAAATGCTATGCCTCTCCTTCTCTAACACTTAAGTTTTCCTTTTCAGCCAGGGTTGTTTCTTCTAAGTTAACAACAGCCATACGTTTACCTACAATTCTATTCTGACCTCATTCATTATAGTTTTATTAATTATTTAATCTTGATGTTGCTTTCAAGGTCCTACATACAAATACCTCAATCTCCTTTATGCTTTTGGGTTTTTAAAAGCCAACAGACAGGAACACAAACATTCAAGGACACAGGTTTTTGTCTTCCCTACAATTCCCATTAATGCCGAACAGAGATACCATAATTTTAACTCTACTTTTCTTGTTCTGAGATGACTACACTGTATCTTACAGGATCTGATCTATGCTGCTGGTTTACAGGGTGTATTTACAGAGATTGCAGAGACCTGTCTGTTTAGGTTCTGTGTGCAGACACTCATGCAGCATTGATGCTCTCAAATGGAACAAGTATTTAATACTGAGAAGGATGGTCCAGCTTTCCCTGCTGGCATTCTTACACGCAAAAAAAAGGGGGGGGGGGGCGGCGGAGGCTAAGGGTGTTATAGCATAGCTATTTACATGCCTAGGAATGAAAAATACACATTCAGGAATGCACACAGTGTGTTAGACCAAATGTATCTGGAACTATTGCCTCAAGTCATTTCCCAGTCCCAGAGCTCAACACAATACCTTCCTGCTCACAAGTCATTTTGGACATCTCACAGTAGTACTTGCTTCCTTAATTTCCCTCACCTGGTATTCACCAATAATCTATGTATAAAGAATTATGACCAATTTGATATGGTAAATAACTTGGTGTCATTACAACAGAATGAGTCTGTTTTGAAAACACAAATAGAAAAAAATCTATGTACAATACTAGTAATCATCATATGCAGCAGAGGTACAGTAAATTCTCAGTCGCCCGAGTTACCATCAAACACAGACACCGAACTATCTTATTGCTGAGGCATCTTGGGGCCTGGCTGAATTTATTTAATTTATACAGAGCAGAACTACATTGTCACAGTGCTGCTTCTACAGCCATCATAAGCCCATAAAGCAGACCAATGTCTCCTGCACCTGAGCTACGTCAGTGTCAAACCACCTCTGGGGTGCATCCGCTACAGCCTGGAAACAGAGAGCGTAACATGGACAACTGTGACTGCTTTTCCATGAGCCAACTCCAGATCTACCTACACCTCAAGCGAGTCCTGCATCAGCATGATGCCTCCTTGTGTGCAGCGTAGGGAGAAGATTCATCCATTTGGTGTTGCATATGCTGAAGACACAGAGCCAACCAAGTGAGGCTGCCATGCAGCACACAGTCCAGCCGAGCAAGTAAGACTGCTGAGAAGCACTGCAGGGACATCAACAGCCAACAGCCATTGCTCAGTGTGAGCCATGCCGAGCTTGGACTGCCCCACTCAGAACCAGTACCCTTATCCTCCTGCTATCCAAGAATCTCAGAACATATCCTATGGTTTTTTATAAAGAAAGCTGGATACTGTATAATTAAATCTCAGTGCTGAATACATATACCTTTTCAACCTGTTGTTGGAAAAGTGTATTGTCATCTATAATGCACAGTTTTAAGAGTTCAGATATTCTGAGGAACAGGAGACATACTCAAAGGCACATTCTTTCTTGAGTCTCAATCTCCTCTGCTTTCCATATTTTACTACTGCAGAAGCATTAAAATTATAACTTCCCAGTCTTAACAGAGTGGGTCTAAATTAAGGAAATGCTTTCACCTCACTTTTCAATCAAGCTGAAAGATGTTCTTCAGCAGACAACATGGATCCAGAATAGTATCTGCTAAGCAGAGCCTACATTCTAATGCGATCCTTTCTTTGCCCTTCCTCAAGTCCATCTATCTCCCAGCTTCAAATCAGACAAAAAGCCCTTGCTGGAGGTTTTTCCTGTCTGCAGTAGCAAATTTTCTATTTTTTAAAGCAAGTGCCACATGCAACGTATCTAAACACTTTTAGAATACATGTTGCTATTGAGCTCTGGTCACTTTATCTGCCACACTTCTCCTCCAGTAACTAGAGCAATTTTCTAGTACAGTTCTATCTGACTATTGCTGAGCCTATAAAATTGTTTTCAAATTCCGCTTACTCCCTGGCTTCCTATGAGATTATAGACATCTTGCCCCATCCTAAAAATCAGGAGGAAGTTGCCTGTGAAACACTTTTCCTACAGAAGGATGTTATGTCTTTAGCTGCCCATTGTGGCATCGATCTATTTTCGGTTCACGGACTCAGGTTTCTCTTCCAGATACTCAGAAGCTGCCTTCTGAATGACAGAAGGAATCAAGGAAACAGGTAAGATGCTCAGACTATCAAACAGAACAGATAGCTAGCTATTCTACACCAGGAATGATTTATTCATCAGAACAGTTTGAGCTTTCAGGCTGAACAGCAATATCTTATCTCCTACCATATTTTCCTTCCCAGCAAAGACCAGCTCCTGAGCAAACCAAAGCCTGTGGCGTTTCTTCAAAATTCTTCCCTTGTTTTTGTGTAGATTCTCTACACACTATCCCATACGTTCCATAATTCCAACTCTGCACATTCATTTTCTCCTTTCCTCCACTGCAATAGATCAACACTTCTTTAAAAAAAAAAAAGGTTTCAGAAACTTAGAGAGGATTTTTTCAAAGGCACCCCTAATCCTTAAGCAGAACCATTTATCTAAACTTCTCCCTGCAGGGAGACACTGACCTTTTGTTCAAGACAGCAGATTCATCCCTCAAGAAAGAAGTTAGAAAT
Organism: Gallinula chloropus; assembly: GCF_964237585.1. Classification (NCBI taxonomy): domain Eukaryota; kingdom Metazoa; phylum Chordata; class Aves; order Gruiformes; family Rallidae; genus Gallinula; species Gallinula chloropus. The sequence goes on along the minus strand of NC_140085.1, from coordinate 35,857,828 downwards.
CTCTGGAATAGAAACCTCTCTGAATTTGTCTTGCCCTTGGTCACAGAATCCTTTCCTCAAAAATGAAAAATCCACATCATTCTTTAAATACAAAGCATTGTTCCCTTTCAGGTGATTCAGAAGGACAGACTGCTCCGAAGTTCATGGAAATTCCCAAATGTTCTACTTCTTGTTGCTTTAAGGGCCTCACTGCACTGGACTCGAGTAATGAGTCCAGCATGGTTTTGAACATCAGCTTCATTCACACTCTTCTGTGAATCTGTCCTGTCCCACCAGCGAGACATGGCAGAACTTGTTAATTGGAAACCAGTAATCTAGTCAAAGAATGCCCTGGATTTCACTCTATGAGGTTTTTCAAACATTATCACATTCAATATTCCCAAAATGCCTTACAAGCAGTAACTAATCCATTTATCCAAGCCACCTTTGGTCTTTACAAACTCTACACAGTTGGGGTTATTTTTTTATGATGCCTCCTTGGGGAAAGTCTTGGAGTTTATTCCAAAAGTTGCATTATAAACACAGAGTATGCTGATGCACTATCAGATGCACTAGAATGCTTGTCACAGTTAACATCTTCAGGCAAAAGCATAAGAGAACAAGCTCAGTCAGCTTCTAGGAAAAATACCTAGAACTAAATCACCAGGCATCTGCCAGCTCTAAAAACCACTTCAAGTTCTCCTGTATTCCACATTCTTCATTTACTACTTATGAAGGACAACTGCTTAAAAAACAGCCTTCCTGAAATCGAGACTTCTGACAGTCACAAATACATAAGATTACTAGAGTATGGTGACTGTGCCTCCACTTTCCATCTGATTAATACCTCTTTGATTTTTCCTTCTATCTTATCCTTACACAAGCTTAGGCAACTTTAAGTCATGCTGAAATTCAGCTGGTTTCTATCTGGATAGGTAGAGAATTCTGTTCAAACACTCATCTTTACTTACAGCAGCTTTTCTTTCATTTACCTATAATTATGTTTCTTACTTCTTCTGACAGCTCTGTTGTCCCCTGAATGACACATGAAATGTGTCCCATGGATCTACTGAAATACAAATATATAACCACGGCTAAGCTGACAGGCAGTAACCAGCTATATGCACTCTTAAGCCACTGCAGATGCTCAGTATCTTTGGACAGAAAACAACCTTACTCTGGAGCCTTCCTGCAGGCAGTTCTGACAACAAGGTGATGGACAGGAACTTGCTATATTGTTGTAATAATTCAAATACCATTAAAATTTGAAGACACTTCTCAAAATTACTGCCAAGTGCAAAGAAAGCATTTAATGCATTTTTCCCAAAATCAAAACTAGCACCTTCCCCACAGGTTGAACTTCTAGTCAAGTAATCATAAGATATTTCAAAGATTAATCACTCTTCCTGTGTTTTTCACAAATCCACCAGGTCCACTAGTATTCATGTTCAAAATATAATTGGCTTTGCCCAGAACTATACATTATTCTATACTCTCCCCAGAATAAGATCTGATTTTTAGGGTATTCAACCATGTTAGAAGGTTCATACACATCACACATACATTTACACACATAAAAATATGTATTTGAATACCTGAAACGTACATACAACATACACAGCATGTTATACAAAACAGTTACTGTGACACAGTTAATTTCTACTTTAATTGTACTTTGCTGTCCTCCCTCCAACCCACTTCTTTTGGGGGGTGGGAAAGGGGGTCTGTCTTCTCTTTGAAGTGCAAGCTTTTAGAAGCTGCTATCAAATTCTCTTATGCTTACTCTGCACAAAATCTTAGATTTCTCACTTCATAGCAAACCTACAAGAGTTCTGTGCATTTTCTTTACCTAGAAGCTATGACAGATTTATACTGTTGGGAAAAAAATGGTATTCCTCTCCCTCTAGTGCCCTGCAGACTTTCCTATCTCCTTTCAGTCTGCTACTGTGGGGCTTCTATGACAGAGATACTCAGTTTTCAAATGGACTTCTAATTTCAATCATGCACTAGTACTCCTCCTCTGACTTTTGCTATTCCCTCATCTAGCAAGGATTTCAGAAATGCCTTGTTAACATGCTTGAGTTTTCCCAACCTTCAATTCTTTTAGAATTTCGTAGCAAATTTAATTCTTGTGATAAAGGCACACTGAAAGTCTTTACTTGTCTGTATTCTGTAGTGCATTGTCACTGGAAATAGGAGTAACTCCTGATAAAGGAGGGCAGACCTTGGAATAAATTAAATCTAGTCATCTCCCTTTTACAGCTTCAACCTTTATGTGGGAAATAACAGGATGGGGACCATTTCCAATGCCATTTTTTAAAGTGTGCTACCCATTTGCTAACAGCGAACACATATCTCAGTTCAGACAAGTCAATACATTCCTGGAAAATTCACAGCATAATTTTAGTGCTGCATCTTCAATACAGTGCTATATTTCAGATATCTGTACTTAGAAATGCACACTGTTCTGACATTGAATATTCTATATTGCTCCTTTGCTTCTTTGTTTTCATATCTTATCATGTATTCCTCACCTCCAGCACAAGGTCTACTTGACGATGATTATGACTATTAATCTAGCTCATATCAAGTTTTACCATTCGAAATCTAATGAAATAGTTTTGTAAATATCCCTTCATAAATATTACTTGGCTGGGTAATTTCACAAAGCTGTTAAAAGTCTCTCATACATTGGCTAGTCTAAAATGCTGCAAAGCTACATTAAAAACAATCAACACAGTTTAAAACACTTCCACAAGTGTTTTCAGAATGAATCTGCAAGACAGCATGAGGCTTGATACATTCGGTCACCAAGAAAACCACATGTGCTCATGCCTCCAAGACATGCACTTCTCAGAACCGTCAACAAAACCAAAGACATAAACTCCTGTAAAGCTATTATTATGTATCTGTTTGGGTTTTTTCTTTAAAAATTCCGTTTTAAGCAACACAATTAACAATATGCCATTACGAACTAACAAAATTATCGGAAGAAATAAGGTTACATTTTAAAACCCTGACACAAATCTTGGTTTGCTGATGTTTGTATCGTGCATGCCTTTTAAAAGTCTAAATAGAGAACAGTTAAGTGCATTAAAATCTTGTTGAGAACAAAGTTGAACCATTCAAATCCTACTCTGTTCTTTCATTACTAGACTGGATCATTTCCCAATACAAATGTACAGGCTTTAAATATCTTATAATTTATTTGAAGATCATTTTCCACTCCTGTCTATCCTAAATATTAATGTCTCAAGAAGCTAATAGAAATCTGATATCCCCAGTAATACTCTCATCTCCATTTTTCTAGTTCACAGTCGTTACTGAAATCTCAATAAAAGCTTATCTTCACATACTTTCTACTTCATCATATTCCTGCTAGTCTGTACCCCATCTCCTTCGTCACATGTCCTCATTTCTCTAACTACTGAGGTCCACATTCTCAAATAAATCTTAACACAGTGATTAGAGCAATTAACTTAAAAATAAAGTTGTTTTTAATTTCCAAAGCACGTAGATGTTTACAGGGAGTCAGCTGGAAAGATGCATGATTTTTCAGTAAACAGCTTTTTAAACAGGCAAAAAGAAAGATAGGAAAATGTAGTTTTAGTTAGATTTTCTAAGTGAAAGACTACTCCAGTAACATGTATCAATAGGAGACTCTTCATTTAGGTACAGATGCTGTGAGCAACTCTTACAGCATTTATTTGAATCTTTTGCAGGGTACAGCGATAGTTAATCATTGCAGCAATGTTATAGTATGATATGCTTCCTGTGTGTTTTCAAAAATATATTGATTATGCCAAGTTCTAACTGTAACTTTGTGATAGAGCTCAGCCAGCTTTTTACTTTGAAGACCACAGCACAGGTTCCAACCAGCAGCTCTGGAATGTGACTCTTCCACGACAGACCTATGATGTAGATTTAGCCAGAAGGTCTAAATGGCTCCAGAATGAAAAATACATTAATTTTTTTTTCAAATTCAGTTTGTGTAACAAGTAACACAGTACCTCAAGTAGAAGTTACTGACAAGTAAACAAACGTTCCTCCCACCCACTGATCAATTCTTCTATCCCTCTCCTCATCCTCACATACTGACAAGTAGTTACAAACATCAAGTAATCAACATTCCCACTTCCTCAGCCATGTTTTCTCTTTTTCAGAAGTCTTTCTGCAAAACAGGTTATAATGATGCTGGTGATTTTTGCATCTGTGTCCTTTTCCATCCCACTTCAGGAACAGCAAATGTAAGCAACTTCACCTAAACAAAGGGGGAAAAATAACCACATATGCAGCTCCCCAAGTTTTCCTTGGTTTGAGCTGATGTCTGCCTGCAAAGAGCTTAATGTCAAAGAGATAGCATTTTTCCATAAAGACTAAGAATCCATGAAAAATGTTGGAAGGTCAAGGCAGATATTTATATAGACATTGCAATAGTGTTGACAGCTTTAAAGAAAGTAAGCGGAATCAAATTCAATTTACCATCGTAATCTTGTTATCATGGCTTACAAATGCACAGGTGAAGAATTCCCCAAGAGTCAAGAAATTGTTATTTAAGTTCTTTATCACACAGAAAGAAATCAATAGAACCAAGACCCACATACATGCATTAAGTCACTAAAGCTAACTGTCCTCATGTAATTATGCAGTCAACAGTTTAACACGTAGTGAATAGCAGAATCTTATTAAACTTCAGGTGAGAATGCAAAAGTTCAGGTCTTACATTTTAAGGCCATTCATTCCAGTTTATGCACAAATCGTCCTGTTAAGGTGTAAGTACATGCAATTTGGCTGCACAAAAGCCAAGAAAAACATTCCCTATCTCTACCCTATCAATTCTCCTCTCTTTTTACTGACCTTTCTTCCTGCCTCAAGAAGATGATGAATTTTTCAAGTGCTAGTTTGACACTAAACATTTAAAGCATGAAATATTTTTCAAACTTGAATAGTAGATTGTTTTTGCCAAATGCAAAGCACTGATTCACAAAGAGAGAGAATAGTCACACATTTCTATAAATAAAATGCACTGCAGCTTTCAATATATCCTTCTACATATTTGTAGGTTAGCAGCTACAATGTTTTGAGACTTAATTTTCTTCAAGCAATTTTTCAAGTAACTTTTTTTCTCCTAGATTTGATACCTAAGCAAAATTTACCTTAAATCACATTTATCTTTTAATGGACTATCACATCTACTCCACAAGCTCTTTGTGCAGCACCTTGTACAACAAGGGTTTCTAGGTTCTGCTAAAATAGCAAGGAAACAATATTCCAGGACAAAGGAAACTGATTTTTCAACTTCACTAAAAACCCAGCACAAACACTGTTCCAGTACCAATGCTGACTTTTGTGGTCAAGGGCAATCAGGCCACTAATTAACTCCTGATTCCAAAGAAAGAAGAAAAAGAGGAAGGCGGGGGGGGAGGTAAAAAGGTTCATTTCTGCATAAGCTCATCACTGATATTATTTAAAGCAAACAGGAAATCATCAGGAGCACTGTGTATAGTAAGTAATATTGCAAACACTGTAGTCAATTAGATCTTGCACACTGTAGTCTACACAGAAGCTACCAGTTTGTGTAATGATGCCACTCCTGATTTTTAGCAGTTCAAGTCACATTATGCAAAGGAAAAAAAAATACTTCCTATTATCAGTTCTTGTAAGGCAAATACAATAGTTGCTAGCAATTAAATTAAATCACTAGCAGGAGAAGCAGTCTTTGGATTCTGACACAGATCAGCTTGCCCTGCCTCAGTCATCAGTACTCTATTAAGCTATTCATAGAATAAAAACTATCAGATTAAACTACGTTTAGCTTGCCGTGTCACATGAATATGCTCAGGCTAATCAGCACACAAAGCCATCTTGTGAGGAAACTAGCCTTTATTTCCACACTGAAGCAGCTCATGACTAAATGCATCTTCAACATCGATAATTTACGCCGTTATCCAAAATTATTTTCTCTCATTACCATCACTTCTGTCACATCCTGGAGTGTTAACAGTACATTAGACTGCCTCTGCAAATAATACAGCTGAGTAATTATGACAGGGCAAACAATAGAGGTAGAGGTCTGTATGGAGAAACACAATATAGATCCATACACAGACTGCAGAGTAACGATGCGATTTCGACGCATCCTACGTGTATTTGAATTCTAACTTTCAGCCAGCTCTGATTTCCAGTGCTTTCATATTCCTAGCTGTTTTACAGAGTGAATCATTTACTTGGAATTCATCCATTCAGTGCATTTCTAGCAATTCTGTCTTTCAATAAAAGCTGATTCAATTAGAATAGACTTACAAGACCCATATGGTTTTATCAGTCACTGTATAAATGTGCAGAAAACTACCCCTTGAGGCACTGTCCCTATTTAATCATTCCCTTAAAGGGAATGCCCTATTTTCCAGATGACATTTAACAGATGAGGCCAGCAAGTCTCCTGAAGACAACTGGTATACTGCACGACAATCTGCCCTAAGAAATATCTGTATCAGGTCCTTTAGAAAGCCCAAATTCATCTTCCCGGATCGTTTTTAAAGCAGCCATCAAATGTTACTTTTCCAACAACCAGTTTTAAGGCTCCAACGTCTCGCACACTGTTGTTAGAAATTCTTCCCCATATGCCACAGGCTGTGGCTCACCAATGCTCAGCAGAAGCGACAGCTATATTGAAAATACCCTGTTTGAGAGACATATGGGTATCAAACAATTTATGTTTCCTACATGATGACGTGCTACATATGAGCAGGGGTTGGAAAGCTCAATGTCCTTAACAACATCCCCTGAGGAGGAAGCATTTGGGAGTCTGCAGGGAAGGCAGTGGTTACAGTTTTTTAGACCCGTAGATCCTTGGGATTCATGGGAAAGGGACCTCTCCCAACTTCCAGTCCCACAAAGGACTGGATCCTCCAGGCTGCTCCTCTGTCCCCTTCCTGTTGAAACTGTGATGCTACTTGCACCTATGCAAAAAAGCCACACACAAAACACGAGGTTCATATTGATGCAGCAGCACAGATACTGTTGCACAGATCAGGGTGAATACTTGGCACTGCTGGCTTTGTGACCAAACAGGAAGGAGCTTGGTTCTAACCTGTCCTATTTGTTCTGCACTAGGGGTGTGATTTTCCCAGAAGGTTGCTGCATTCTAGAAGCTTCCTTCATTCAGATCCAGCCCCAAAACAATATCCACCTTATGTAGGGGAAAAGACTACACATTTGTCCTGAAAAATCAAGTCTTCACAATGCTCTTCAGGAAAATTCATATTAATAGAGAAAGATGTCACATAATCATCAGTCCTCACCTTTTCTTTTTCCCTTCTTACTCAATTACAGAACTTCCAGCTCATGACCCTAATCACAGAATTCAATAATATCTGTAAGAAACAACTTTCCTTTCCCTGAATGTGTCAAATCAAATTTTTTTCACTTTTAGAGTCAGAAGCTCTATTTTTAACTTAAATTTTAAAACCCACCACTCATTCACACATTTTTTTCTACCAAGCACTGTCATTTGAAGTGTGCAGTTCAGATAAAGTATATTCAACAATTAGGGAAAATGTAAAGATAAGTCCTAAACTTCCAGTAAGTTAGAATGGGAAAACTTTCAATTGCTCATTTCCTCCCCACCCCATGACCCCAACTTCTAAGAAAACAAGAAAAAACTTGTAGCAGACATCAAGGTCATACCTTGTAGGCTTCAGTTTGATTTTTGATGGAAAGTTTGCCGGCCGAAAGCCTACCAGCAACATTCTGCAGCTGAAATCTCCAAGTTCAAGCCTGCTCTACATCAAGGTACCACATACCAGTGGAAGGTACTTCAGAGGGAACTGACAATCCTTGGGATCTTTCGGTCCTACTTAAACCAGGATAAGCCACTGCGTGAAAGTGTAAGAGGGGAACACGTAATATTCTGTTCCACTAGCCTACTTGAAAAGTATTTTGTAGCTGACTGTATTGGCCAAAAAAACCTAGGTAACGTTTGATACTGTGAGAACATTTTCTGCAAAGCACGCTGTCTTAACCTGACTTTCAAGACAAAGAGTACAGACACTTGTATCAAATTTTAAACTCAAACAGGTATAATGGGCTGTCACAACAGTAAAGGAAAAATTGTTATAAAAAGTCATTGGGCAGAAAATGCAACTTCTCATCGCTCTACAAGCAATACAAGAGCTTTCTTCTTACCAGCTAGACTTCTCTTGTCACGTACTTAATCTTGCTGTAGCTGTTTATTCAAATCCCAGTAGTTTTCAGACTAGTACAGCTAATAATTTTCTCTAGAAAAGATGCAGTGAGCAACAATACCACTGAAAGCACTGAAAACAAAGATGAAGTTTCCACTAAAAAAGAAAGAAAAAACCCCAAAGAGCTAAAACACATTGAAACACACACCACTTACACCTCAAAGGGAAGTACATAGCCATAGAAATAGAAAGAAGTACACCCGTTATCAAACATGGAATGAAAGCAAATACCATATGGCTTAAAGGCTTCTTTGCTTCAGTCTCCATACAGAAGTTGAATTCCATACAACCAAATTACAGTTGGATAGAGGGGGTAAGAGTACAAGTTAGAATAAGAAACAAGCTGGGCTACTGAATGTTATAAATGACAGTCAACAGCATGTAATGAAATTCACCCTCGGAAACATACTGTTTAAAGACCTACAAAGACAGAAGAAGTCAGCAAGTACTGCAGGAGAGAAAAGGAAAAAAAGAAAAGCAGAAGAGAAATCACAATATGGGTCAATAAAAATGCAGGACGTGGTAGATCACAGACTCACAGAACGGTTTGGGCTGGAAGGGACCTTGAAGACCACTCAGTTCCAACCCCTCTGACATGGCAGGAATACTCTCTAGGAGACCAGGTTGCCCAAAGCACCATCCAATCTGGCCTTAAACACTTAACAGTTGACTCAGCCTAACTCAAATTTCAGGAAGATACTAAACCAATATTATTTAACAACTGGAAGCATTAAAAGATTAAGCCCATTAGCTTGACACAGTCGAGTTTGTCTATTTAATGGATTAATGACTAAGAGAAAAGAAATACATGTCCCAAGTCTTCACTCAGGACACAATCAAAAATACATTCTCCCAATCAAGCTAGACTATGACTGGGACAAAGTCCTGAAGAAAGAAGTTCCAAATTAGGGTTTGTTTGGGTTTTTTTAATATGTGTCAACCCCTAGCTGTAGACATAGGACAGCATCTACAGGAATACTATTTAATATTCTTAAGCATACTTTGGACAAAGGAGTAAGGAATAGAACAAGCAAAAAACACCAAGCTGAAGGGTGGTGAGAACTATTAGACAAGACCATCCTGTGTTGAGGTGACTCAAAAATCAAACCAATGAAATCCAAGAAAGGCAGGATAAAAGATCACATACCCCACAACTGCATAAAAAGTAACAACAGAGGTCACTGTATCAGATCAAGTAGATTGGAGGACACAGAGAAGTCAACATCATGATACTATTTCGTAACAGAAAAATCTTCATTCAGTACCAACACCAGACATAATTTAGCACTAACACAATTGAAAGGCAGAAGCAATTGCCTTACACTAAAAATTACTCAGTTGAAGGTCTGTCTTCATTCTGGAGTACTACTCTAAGAAACAGGTGTGTCGACTGAAGAGTCAAGAATAAAGAATCATGATACAAGCTGAAGAGAACTGCCACCTATTAAAAAGGGCTGCCGAAATTTCGTACCTGTAAGAAAGACTTAGATATTGGATGAATATGGAAACCATAACCCAATAACCAATAAACTACAAATATGGTGGGCAATTCACTGGGGATAGGGAAGATATACATCAACTTATTGATTAAACATCTGCAAAAACATCAAGGTAAACAGCACTATAAGTAAGCTGTCTAAAGGGGTTGCAGTGTTCTTCACTGGAGTCTTGTTAGGACAAAGATTATATGAGAGGCTGCCCAGGTCTACTGGCTCTTGCAGTATGGGAAAGAGTCTAACTCATTGAAAGACCGTTTCCTTTCCAAGTTCCTGTGGGAACATGGATAAGACAAATGAGCCTCCTTAGAACCATCCCTGTAATGAAACCAAATGTATTCAAAGCTTTTATGACTTTAGTAATTGTGGAAAAAAATGCTAATCTATTTTGCTTGGCTTTGGTACAATTCAACTGAACAAGCCATTCTTTACTGGCAGAACCCAACTCAGAGCCTGTAGTGCCCATTAACAAAGCTTGCCTTCTAGCAAGCATGTCTCCTCAATCCATTATAAGATCCAAGATAGGAAACAAAGTGCTGTTCCTCACAGGTTGGTACTGGGACCAGCACTGTTTAACATCTTTGTGGTAGACACGGACAGTAGGATTGAGTGCACTCACAGCAAGTTTGCTGATGGTGTGTGGAAAGGATGCCATCCAGAGGGACCTTGACAGACCCTTGCATGGGCCCATGCAAACCCCATGAAGTTCAACAAGGCCAAGTGCATGGCTCAGCACAAAACACAGTATCAGTGTAAGATGGGGGACGAAGCAATTGAGAGCAGCCCTGCAGAGGATGACTTGGGAGTGGTGGTGAACAAGAAGCTCAGCATGAGCCAGCAACGCACACTTAACAGTCCAGAAAGCCAACTGCATCCTAAGCTGCATAAAACCCAGTGTGGCCAGCAGGTCAAAGGAGGTAATTCTGCCCCTCTTCTCTGCTCTGGTGAGAACGCACCTGGAGTACTGTGTCCAGCTCTGGGGTCCCCACTGCAAGACATGGGCCTGTTGGAGAGAGTTCAGAGGAGGGCCACAAAGATGATCAGATGGATGGAGCACCTCTCCTGTGAGTACAGGCTGTGACAGTTGGGCTTGTTCAGCCTGGACAGGAAAAATCACAGAATCACAGAATCTTAGGGGTTGGAAGGGACCTCAAGAGATCATCGGGTCCAACCCCCCTGCCAAAGCAGGCTCAAAGCTCCAGGGAGCAGCCTTTCAGTACCTAAAAGTGCCCTACAGGAAAGACGGTGAGGGTCTGTTTATCAGAGATTAATGGATTTAAACTACAATAGGGTAATTTAGATAGAATATGAGGAAGAAATTCTTTACTATGAGTGTGGTGAGGCCCTGGCACAGGCTGCCCAAAGAAGCTGTGGCTGCCCCCTCCTTGGCAGTGTTCAAGGCTGGGCTGGATGGGGCTTTGGGAAACCTAGGCAGGGACACCCTCCACTAGACCAAGTAAGAGGGATTGGAACTAGATGGTCTTTGAGGTCACTTCCAACCCAAGCCATTTCGTGATTCTAAGAAGATTTTCTTCCTGTTCAACAGCTCTAACATCATTAGTTATTAAAACAGGGGAAAATAGAAGGTTTACAGAGAGTGATATGTTTCTTTTCTGATCTATGGGTGGGTTTTTTTAATTACATAAGGTATATACACATAGAAGTCCAAGTCACAATGACAGCTACCTAAATTTCTGGCCAGTGATGCTGCTGATATAATTACTATTTTCAATATGATGCAAAAAGAAACAACTAAACTAGATGTAAATCAACTATCAAAGCTGGATCAAACAGGCGCTGTTGGGTCTTCGCCCAGTATCAAATGAAATACTGTTCATTTGTTCTGGGGAGACTGCATTAAAAAAACCCACCAAAAACCCCCCCAAAATCCCCAATGTGAGCTGTCTAAAGTAATGGATTAAAGTATCTGTCAGGTTCAAAACTACAAAGAACAGAACTAACCTTAAAAAACCTACCAAAAAAACCCCCAAAAACCTAAATCAAAACCAGCACTTATGTAGTCAGATTTCTGAAATATAAGCTTTATCTTCTTTTGATTGCAAATCACATTCTCTATTACCCAAACAAGCTACACCCATCAACAGCACCTAACAGCCAGCCCAATCAATAAAAATTACTTATTTTTTTTATATGGAAAAACAAAACCTAATTCAAGTTGATATGTGAAAGATTCTTAAGTCTCACTGTATTTTTTAGGAAAATAATTCCTACGTAAATTCCTAAATAAATTCCAAAGGTTACCTTTAAAGACTCTTTTAAAAAGTAAGTCTGGAAGTCCACAATGACTAGATTCCCTGATGGTTATCTAAAGAGGAAAAGAGAACTATTTATGCTTCTCTTCAGAATTTAATATTTAAGCTTAAGCATAAAACTCATCATACAAGGCTTGGTAAAGTATGACTGTTCCACTCACTTCATTCCTGCAAATATTCCCTTCTCTGAACTACCACAAGCAACGAACAGTCTGCTAGACTTGGTTCAGTCATGTATTTGTAAAATCAGCATGACAGGCGGTTCTTCCCCTTTCTCTCCTTCACAACCTTCCCCGCCGCACGCATGCGCGTGTGCGCGCACAGAGGCTGCAAACTGGAAGGCAGAAGAGAGAGTCCTTAACAAGCTGTTGTAAAACAGACACGTTAAACCAGATACACAAGATAAGTACCAACTCTCTGTCGCGAGCAGTACTGCATTTCAACAGAAATACAAATACCAGATTTGGTTAAATGTAACTGATTTGTGCTTATAAACATCCAGATGGTACATGACTAAACAAATTGCACATATTTTCTGAAGAAAAATGACCTTGATAGCCGAGTTAAAAAATTAAACATTTTATTTATGCTTCTCAAAGCATAAACCAAACTCATGACAGCTTCCAGTGGAGACCTGTACTTCATATTTAGGAGACTGTCAGACATGCTTATTAAATACCTGCACATATTGAATGGCCATACTCTGAGGCACAATCAAAGAGCATGACCAAGCATCAAGCAAACGTACGAAGATGGCATCCCAGTTCCTTATACCTCTGTCTGGTATGATTTACAGTTCACTTTTCATACGTTAGGCTGAGAGAAAAGGAATGATTCGGTAATGGAGATCAATAGAGCATAGGACATGGAAGCCATGCCCCCTTTCAGCTGGTTATATATGTCTCTGCTTCAGCAGTAGAGGACGTTAAATGGTATACTTCCCAAATCCACAAAATTCATCCTGACATGAGATAACTTTCTCATTCTGGCTACAAATTTCATGGGGTATTTTATATAAATTATAGAGCACATAGCAGCTTGCCCAACACATGTATCAGAGAGGAATATCTAAACCCAATTTTAAAAAAATAACTTTATCTCCTTATTCTCCATTCTTTTCCCCTGCTGAAAGTGCATACTATTCAAACACAAAGTATTTTTCTAGGTCTCACAGATTCACCAGTAAGATTAAGTTTTTATTGAATTCAAAGCAAAGAATAAAACTAGTTCGAAAAAAGTACAATGAAATAAAACCATTAAAAGCATGAAGTAGTCACATCTTTGTACAACTATCCTTCTCCTAGTAGCAGCTAAGGGAATACTATTAGTGAAAACATCCTCTGGAACTCTGCCCATTTTCCTAACTATAAAAATCACAGAATGCTATCGGCTCTGGAAAGGGAAAATCGATCACATATCCCTGCACCCCTTTATTTCCATAGCAAAGCATCACACCAAGCATTTCCAAGTTTAAAAAGCCAGATCTGCAGTTGCCCCTGCAGCGCTCGCTACACTCCCCTGACCGCTCATCCTTCACACCGAATGGAGAAGTGGTTTGTCATAGCATCGAAAAAATAATGGGATCCTGCAACTACAGACCAGACTACAATGTGCATGCACAAAAAGCACATTAAGAAAAGCAAAGTGACAGGTCATTTTAAATCTGGATGCTGTCACTAACAAAACAACAAGAGCATATGATCTGAGGAAGATAGAGCAGAGAGGTGATGAAGCAGTAACGCAGTCTGCTAGAAGACAGGAGAGAGTAGCAAAGGTAAATCCCTTTCAAGAGCAGTCCTCTTGCATACTTCTTCCTAGCAAGACTGTCATTCTGAACATCTAAATTACAATGACTGTGTTAGGTGGCAAGGAAAAAAAACCCTCCAACAAAAAAACCCCAACCAAACTAAAGAAGCCCCACAAACCAAAAACCCACCACCAAAAACCCCATCTGTTGAAGGACAGACAAACCGGGAGCAAATACTTGCTGCAGTAAGGTCTGTCCAAGGATCCAGCCCAACTCTTGAAGCTCACCAAGTTTGGGTGTACTCCTGGTTCACGTAGTGCCGTGATGAGCAGAATGAATTAAAATAATAATAATAATAGAATGCTAGCTGCCCTTGGAGGCAACTTCCTTTTGGCAAGGTAACTCCGAGAGTCTGACCAAATTCAACAACCCCACTATAACCTCCCCAGGAGCTAAACAATTCCCTTCTGGGTTTTCAGCATAATGTCAGTGCCACTGTTGCTTTTACAGTGATGCAGTTCTGGGCTTTTTCAGTATTCTAGCAATTACTTTACTTTTCTGTACAATACAAGTGACAGAGGGGAATGACGATTTTCAAGTGTTTACATCTCAGCAAAACTGAAACAATTTCATGGGGCAAGGAAATCAAACCACTTATTTAGCCTAAGGTCTCTTCCTCTTGCTAAACTTCAATGGTTTTTGCAAACAATAGAGCTCCTCAAAGAGATCATACAATTTCTTTATAATGGAAACTATTAGGCAACCTAAATATAGAGTTCGTTACCAGTTCCCTCTATAACACAGTACGTTAGGGTTCTATTCAGCATCCCTCACTCATACTTCTAATGAACTTCAGCAGGAGATTTGTTCAAGTAAGGAATGATTATTACAGCCCTAGGTCCCTTACATTTATATAACATCTTTCATCTAGAAAGATTTCAACATGTTTTAAAGGTCACATATAGAAAATTACTATATTCAGTAGAGTCTCCTATCAATAGGAACATAGTAATTTCTCAGTACCCAAGCAACAATACAGAGCAATTTAGGTTAGAAAGTAAATAAGAAAGCCATATCTACAGGGAATTTAGATCCTCGGTGACGTTCCCAAGTCTGGCAACAGTTCTACGCTAAAAGGTACAGGGATTTCCAGCTGGCAGAGAGGATATTAGTTTTACATCTGACTCACAGCACATCTAACTGGCACCACGCTGAGGCGCTCCCTTAGTACTAACCCAAAGAGTGCCACCTTGGAATCAGTTACACCACTTCCTGCAGCATCCAGGATTGCTCTTGGACTTCTCCCATCCAAGCACAGCCCCGTTTAACCATTTGCAGTGATACTGCCATGGACAAAGTTAATTTAACACCACGATCCAGCCTCCTGTAAAAATTCATTCTCGAAGTATATTAAAATATAATCAGGAAATCGTAAGAATTATTTCCACTAATCTTAACAATTCCACCAGTTATTAAAGATCATAATCCATGTCTAGCCTCTGGCATAAAAGATAATTCTTTCAGAGAGAAGAAATGATCCAGCAGTGAAAACACCCACAAACCCTACCCTGTACCTGAAAATAGTTCTGTAAAGTTAATTGTACATGATTAGTACTAAAAAAATACAACAGTTTTAACCAACCTTGCACCTTATTTCCAGTGGCCTTCCAAACCACTGAACTTGACTATGATTATCCGTTTCCCCACCTGCAAATCTGGCCATATTTAGTGAATTTTAACACGCAGCAGCAGGTATTAAGCCATCCACCACAAAGAAACAAAGTCTCTGAATTAAAAGAACAGAGCTTTACAGTGTCTTAAATCTCCCATCAGTTAAAAAAAAAAAAAATCGAAGTACAAATTTGTAAGAACCACTGCACACTAAGAACTGTTCCAGGGAATTAACTTAATCTAACATTATGCTTCAAAATGGAAGACTAGAAAATAATTAATTTAATAACATGTTCTGAGTGTCCTCAAAACACCGTGATATTGTTATTCTGACCAACATCTACGGAAAACATTTCGTTGTACAGGCAGCACCAGCAAATGTTTTAACAAGGCCCCAGTTTGGCCTCTTGGACTCCAGCTCCTTAAAAATAAATAAATAAATCCACCCAAATGGCCTTTTGTGTCTATTTGGCACCCTAATGATTCTCTCCATAGACACAAAGGTCTGCTTACCAGCTCAAATCTAATTTCAGAACTGGGGCCTAAAAAGGCCTGGCCTAAAACCTCAACCTGTATCTAGCTCGTGCCGTGTGTAAATCCTGGGCTTCACAGACACATGAAAATGCAACCCATTTAAACCTTATGGGGAAAAGAAACTCATCAACCTCCTCAGCTAGGCCATGTTTCAGAGTTTAAGTAGGAAAACAAAAATCAATGTAGCAACTAAAGCTCTGCATAGCAGATCCCTAGGGGAGAGAATGGGAAACAAAAAATACCCAAACAGAACAAACCAAGACATTCTGTTGCTAAAATATTACAAAAATCATTAAATATTCAAGTGGCAAAGACAGAAAGCAGTAATAATACTGGTTTCTTAGGACTCTTTTTTCCACACCTTTTTTTTTTTTTTGCAGGGGGGCACATTTGGGGGTTTGACAGGGAGGTTTCTTCAGTTTTAGTGCTTTTAGCCAACCGAGTTTCCAATGCAACAAACCATAATTTTGAACTGACTTTGCCTATCAAGCCGTCTGGAGGATAAAAAGGCTTTATACTGCTGTTTTCAAGATTTTTTACATTCATTATTTCAGCAGTATTATTTTGCTGAGTATCACCAATCTGTACACATCTATCTGTGACATAAACACAATGCCATTGTTACAACTGGAAACCACACTACACATGACAGATGCAATTCGTCTCAGCGCAATTACCTCACAAATTTCTTTGGTTAAAAAAAATAAATCAACCAGTATTCAAAACTGAAGTTATGAGAAGTCCTTTCAACATTCATTTTGCTTTTCAGAAGTCTAGAAAAGCAACTCTAAAGATTCATCATTTTTTGTCAAGTAATTGGACCCAACCTTGCACTTACAGTTTCTAACATGTAACGTTTCGTTACAAGTCATATTCAGCTCTGCTTTGGCTGATACCTAGAATGTAATTGCTGCTTTTGATCGGATTGCAACTTTTATTGCCACTTAAACTTCTCTTGCTGAGGGATTAACCCATAGGTGTGATAACCATAACAAAGGATTCTTTAGGAATATTCTCTTCGGTTAATGCAACGGCTACAGGCACGCTCCTGTTGGTTTTATAAAGACGCCTCCATTCCCCAAGCACACGCATGTTGAGGCCACAATACTGAGAAACACGAGCTGACGCAGGAACCAGGTAATCCACCACAAGCTTTCCGACGGGTGCACAGAGAAAAGGTCCTCCTGGGAAGTCACGGATACGCAGGGTGACACTTCAACACGGCGCAGTTCAGCTAATCAACAATTCCTCCCTGAACAGTAAAGGGTTATTAACCACCCCTACAGCCCCACAGAAACCTGCACAGTGATGCTCTGCGATGAAAAGCGAATTAAAACAAAACAAAAAAAATTAAAATACAGTAATAAAAAGGGGATGTATAGGAGGCAAAGTTAAACTCCTAGAAAAAAATCAGTTTAAAAGCAAAAAAAACCCGAAACATTAAAGGGTGAGTGTCTTAGCAGGCACACCCCAGGGGATGGCTCTTCGTGCAAGGGGCACGGCCTCTCGGGGTTAGTCTGGGCAGGCAATTATGCTCTTCCCGGTATTTATTATTTCTGTTTGCACACACACCAGCGCACTGCTCCCCGGCTTGGGTCACGTTTACCGGGGAGCCCCGGTTTCCTCTCCTCGTCTGTCGTCCCCCCCCCCCGCCCGCCCGGGGACTCCTTAGTAAATGTGACCCGATTCCTGTCACAACCGCCCTTCCTCACACCCCGGGGCGGCGGGAGGCCGCCCAACGGCTCCCCCCGGACCCGATTCCTGTCACCGCCGCCCTTCCTCACACCCCAGGGCGGCGGGAGGCCGCCCAACGGCTCGCCCCCCGCCTCCGCTTCCCCCTCAGCCGCCGCCGGCGACCCACCGTGTGGAGGTGCCCTTCCTCACGTCGCACATCATGCACTTGAAGGCCTCGGCGCTGTTGCGGAAGGTGCAGACGCTGCAGTCCCAGTAGCCCTCGTCCGAGGAGGGTTTCGGCTGCCGCTTCGGCCTGCGGAGACACACGCGCGACAGGGGCAACACCGGGCGCGACGCCCTCACGCCGCCGCCTCCCCCCCGGGGGCGCCCCGCCGGCCGCCATCGCCGCCGGCTCCGCGCACCCGGCCGCCACGGAGAGGGCCCGGGGAAAGGAGGAGGTGGAGGTGGAGGCGCCGCCGCTGCCCCTACCTGGTCGGGCTCTTCTTGTCTCCCATGCCGGCTCCAGACGCGTCCCCGGCCCGGCCCCGGCGCGGCCCTTTGTGTGTTTGTCAATAAGGAGGAGCGCGGGGGGTCTCTCGGCTCTAACGGGGACCCAGGGAGGAGGAGCCGCCACCGCAACCTCCAGCTGTCGGGGAAACTCCAGCCGCCGCCGCTGCCCCCTCCCCCCTCACGTGTCCCCCCGCCGCCAACCAGCGGCCGCCCGCAGGCCGCGGCGCCCGGCGGGCCGCGCACGGCGGCAGGTTCGCAACCGCCGGTAGCTCGGGCGCTGCGAGCCGGGCGGCGGCGGGGCCGGGACGCCGCGGGGGCTGCTGGGGGCGGCGGGAGGGGAGGGGCGGGGGGAGTCGCGGCATGGCGGCGAGCCCGGAGTTGAGGGGGGCGGCACGGCGGGGGCTTGGCGGGGTTGGGCTGAGGCGGGGGGGGGGTGGCCGGCGCTGAGGGGCGGCCCCGGCGGCGGTTGGCGTGCGGGAGCCCCGCGGCCATTATCCCGCCGGAGAGCGGGGCCGGGCCGCCTGGGGCTGTGGTGGTCTTTCGCCCGCCGCGGCGGCGCCGGGGTAGGCCGGGAGGGTTGAGCGGTCAGGGGAGGTGAGGATTGCGCGGGCCCTCGGCATGAAGCAGCTGCCCCGCGGGTCAACGCCCGGGCGGAGCCGGAGACCAGGGCCTGTCTCAGAGGCCGCGGCCGAGGAAGGGCCACGGGGAGGCAGCGGCCTCGCTGCGCAGCCCTCATCCGGCGCAACTCGGGCGGTGGGGACCGGGGGACCCGCTGGGCTGCGAGGGTAGAACCGAGGAAGAGACGGAGGGGCTGTCCCCGGCGCGGGGGCGTGAGGCGGTACTGGGCAAAACGGGCTGACCGGGAGTACGAGTGATTTAAAGCGGCCTGCGCGGCTCTGCCCGGGAAAGCTCCTTTCCTGTCAGCAGCCAGTATTGCTTGCAGTAGCGTCCGGATTGCCTTGCTTTCCTTCCCAAAGAAACTGCTCCAGGCCAAGCTTTACGGTGAGAAAGGAACGGAGAAGAAACTGAACAGGAGGTTCTGCTTGGAAACCTTGGTCTAAGTCAGCCCGGTACCCTGGAGCGGCTGAAGAACGTGATGGGTATGGACACAAAACCAGGGGAGAGTGCTGTTACCTGGTACCCGTGTGCAGCGCCCTGCATTTTGCCCTTAAAAGCAAACAAGTACGACGCGCTTCACATGCTGCGTCCCAACATTAAGGCAAAACACCGGCGCTTGTTAACTGTGTTATCTTATTGCAGAGGAGCCCCCGTCACGGGCAAGGATGCCATTTTGCAAGATGCTGTACAAACAGAACAAAGAGCACGTGTCCTAAGTTCGTAACAAAAGGCAGCAGTTAAACGCAGGTAGATGGCAGAGTGCAATGAGATGATAGTGGTCGGTATCGTAGTGGTCAGAGCTGTCCTTGCTGCAGTGTCTTTGTCAAGAAAGGATGGGATTTCGAAAAACGAAATGTTCCCTATGGGAGCTTTACCCAAATGTGTGGGAAAAAAAGATGTAGATGTCTTTGAAAATTTAGCAAGTGAACAATGGAGAAACTTTATGAAGGCAAAGCTGTCAAAAAGAATTTCAGCTAGAAATACTGAGATGTGACAAAGAAAATGAAAACGTAGCTAAAGTGCTTGATGTCATCTTAGGGAAGTAAGGAAAGGTCCATTAGTTGGAATGTTTGCATTTATATAAAAATACTTTTATGAGATTTGCAGTTGTCTGTGGCTCTGTAGCAATCCTTTACAGCAGCAGCTGGAAGCCTGTGTAGTAGTTTCTACTGGTGGCTGGCCATTTATCCTGATTTCCTTCTGCGTTCACACCTTCCAGTATTGTAATTCTTCTCACCTTCTGGGCTTTCTTTCCCAATTTGCTTTGCCTTTTCCTTTCTTCCCCTACAGTTCTGTCCTTCCTTCCCACAGAACCTTCTGTAAATTACAAATAAAATGTATGGATTGTACATCTGAGGATAGGCCACACCAGGCAAAGACTGCTGGCCTGGGTTCATTTGTGTTTAGTTGGACATCTATGTGAACTAGGTGCCTATAGCCAACCCCCAGCGCAGAGAAACAAACTCCTGCTGAAGGCGATTGATCTGGTGCTAAGACAGGCATGCGATTTTCTCATCTATGGGGAACTGTTTCTCTCCATTGATTATAAAGGGAGCTTTGCACTAGTGGTCCAGAACTGGACATCTACCCTTTAAAATTGTGGAATTACAAGAGGTGACTCACCTGTGCTTGACCCTCAGGCTACACAGAAATCTCTAGACAGGAGCAAGGGACAAACCCGCCTCCTTGTGCCCTTTTCCACAGTGCACACTCTACTGTAAACAGACATACTCTTTCCCCACTTTGAGAAAGCAATTATTTTGAAACAATCTCTTTCTCTTGACCTCTCCACTGCTGTGGCCTACTTGTGTGAGAAACAAAACAGAACTTCCCCTGATGGTTACAAAACGCTGGGCTATGGTGTAATCTTGGGGGAGCCGTTCTTGGAGAGAACCATTTCTAATCCACAGGGGGGGAATCGCAACTGCCAGCCACAAATGCTCTCCCTAACAGCCAAGTAATCTTTCTGGTTGTCATGTTTCAGGCCTTCTGCTGCATGGCCATAACCCAAGTGCTCCAAGATAGCGATGGCCATCACCCAAACGCTCCAAGGCAGTGACGTTTTCCCAGCAGTGTTTGGGCCTGTGTCCCACTGGATTCCCAACTAATCCTTATTTTGGAAGCTGAAAGGTGATTCAGATGGTGCATTCAAAAGTGGAGGTGGATGGGTTATGGTGCCTTCTACATGGTGTCTCCCATGGGCATGTGCAGGGATGGGTGTCACTCTCGAGGAACACTGAAAAGATGTCTGTTTTCCTCATACCTTGTCCTGTCCTTGAATAGGAGCACAAGAGAACACCTGGGAAAGCACTAAGTCCTTCCATGTCATCTCTGCAACTGCAGTGGTGGTGGAAAGCACCTTTCAATAGCAGTGCAGGAGAGCACATGGGAGAGGTGTGTCTAACAGTCAAATGCTTAATCAAGAGATTTAGGAGGACTTTGTGTCAACTGACAGAGTTGAGAATTCCACAGCCAGGCATTTTGTCATCTAGTGATACCGGTGTGGACCCAGAAAACTCACCTGTCTTTGCTAAATATTTGCATGGCGTCTCACCTGGATAGTTTGAATGACAAAATTGATGCCATTGGTGTTAACAATCTTTAAAAAAAACATTTCACAGAAAGAGCATGGATGAATGAACCTTCATTTTTAATTCCCTTAGGTTTAAGTTTGATTACATCTTGAAGTACAGTTGTTCTGGAATAGGTATTTGCACCCTATTTTAATCCAGCTGAGCTAAAGTAAACACACCTTTAAGACAGAGGGGATGGGCAGCATATTTGTCTCTGTACATGAGACGTTCACTCTTTAGCTAGTGTTTGGTGTCTTATCATCTTAAAATTGACTTTTTCATAGCATTGTGCAAGGGAAATGTTCATGGTATGATTATGATACCGAATATGATATGCTTACAGCTTTGTGGAAGCTAAACATCTAATATTTTCAGTATCTTATAAAAATGTTCTGGCATGCATGACTTCTCATTATCCATGTTAATGAGGATGTGAAAGGGGATTTCCAAGTATCCAATTTCCAAGTATCTTTTTGTCTGAAAATTCTTGCTGCAGACAAAAAGTGCTTCACATATGAGATTATTTAAGAATAGGCTGTTGCTGTGTAGCAGCAATGGAGACTTGCCATTAGTCAATACTTGAACCATTGCTCTGCACATCCAACCTATGCCAGTTGCTGCGTTACCAGCATCTTGAGCAATTAAGTGATCACTTTGTCACCGCTTGAGTTTAAAAAAAAAACCCAAACTCTTCATAAATATGATTGTGTTTATATTGTAGATAAACCACCTTTTAATCCCTATTTATAAAAAAAGGAAAACTACATAAGTATAAAACTGCACTGGAATAAATGCCACAGTAATTCCAGCACAGTGTATCTGCTTCTGCCTGGATTGCACCGATACAATAAAGTCAACAGAAATAAATCCATTCATAGGAGTTTGTCTGGTGAGGTTTTTTAACATGCTTGGTATAATGAGGTCTGAATCCTGTCTGTGCTTCCATATGCTACTGCCCCCCCAAGAAAAACCAAAAAGCCCTATTTCAGAGTAGTGAAGAGTATTCACTTTTGAAAAGTGAAAGGTACTTGCAGGTCATATAATAAAGACAGAAAAATTGGTGCCGGTGAGAACTGCCCCACTGTGTTATCCCAGCATGTGTTTGCTCAGCCTCAGGGTCAGCCCAAACTATCAAAAAAGCATCAGTGGCTTCTGGCAGTCCACGCTTCTCATTAGTGTGTGGAGGCAGGAGAGGGAAATTCTGCTTTAGAAAGGGCTGGGGCAGAGAGGGACTACACCTAGAGTGTGTCCTGACATCCGTTTTAAAGTAGTTTGTGTTTCCTTGCGAGCGCAGGCCTGATCTAAACAGGTTACATAATTTTTTAGGAACTACTGCATTCATGACAGTGGGTTCACCACCACATCCTTCAGGTTTCCCACAGTTAGAATGGCCCAAGATCAGCAGGGATATGCTGTCATGAACCTGGAGTAACACTGTGGTGGGCAAGTCCTGGAGTCTTTCCTGGGCTGTAATGTGACTGTATTACATGTTTGTGAGAATTTGGCTCCGAACACATAAGCCAAAGACCACTGTGCACAGGACACTCACAGGTTATAGTGCCACAGCAGTATAGAGTTGTCTGTGTAGGTGATCTTTAGATGAAGAAAAATTCAACCTTAGCAGCCATTTTTTGTATTCGTCCTCTCTGGACTGGAATGAAATGGTCAAACCACCTAATGTCAGATGCTTGGCAATTATCCAATAAGTATTCCAGCTACTGCCTGCTCTCCTGGTCTGGGCCCAGCCTTTATCTTCACAGACTTTGTAGCGAAGCTTTTCACCTCTGGAGTCTCCATAAATCCTCTACTTCATCACAGAAAACTCTCACAGTAGAGAGTTTCCCTGCTTTTCCCATTCAGCCTCTCTTGGAGGTAATCCGAGGTGTGAAGGGTCACTGCTAGGAATAAAAAGAACATTCTGACACTCATGAAGTATTTCTGGTCCTGTTGCTGAAATTCCCAGGCATGGTGGTGATGCACACGAGAGTCTTTTAGACTGAAGATGATAATTCATTTTGGATAGGTCACTAAAGAGTGTTAATAAATAATACCAATACTTAGTTCTTCTATCATACCTCTCACAGGAGAGGTGTGCTAAAAACTGCCTGTGAATGCTAGGCTGGAGGTATGCCAGGTGATGGTTTCAGGCATGGGGAAGTGGTTCACACAACCCATACCTGTGCTTGAGGAGCCAGTGGAAGTTTCCCTCTTAACAAATGGTGAAAGATTGGCTTTCTCCAGGGCAAATGGTTAAAAGTGATCTTGCTTTGAACTATAAAGGGAGTAGAGGGAGACAAGGTTTGTGAGTCTCCCTGAATCTCTGGGGTTAAAGGAATGGGAGTGCAGCTGCCATTATTGGCTATGAAAATTTGGGGCTGAATCCTTCCCTGGCTGCTCCCACCAGGGTGAATTGAGGTAGTGTCCAGGACGTTCTCTTCTGCAGGGCATTCATTCTGGCAAAGACAGAGCCCCCTGAGAAGGCATGGGTATGCACTGCAGAGGCTCCTTTAAATAGAAACAATCTCTGTCTTCAGCTGCCAGATCTTGCTGACATCAGCATAAGATCTAGCTGGTTACAGGGGTGAACACATACATACCTTGATTAGCAAGCCAAGCTCCCTCAGGGCTATGGGAGAGAAAAAAATAGCCCATGCTCAGTGCTATCTGTTCAGGTCTGCTCCTTGATTTCATCATCTGCTGTTAACCCTCCTACTTTTGCTCCTTCTTTCCCTCTCTGTTATTTGTCATCTTCCTGGGTTTTGGGGGGGGGGGGGGGGAGTGTTGTTGTATGTTTATTTCCTTCTCCTCATTATGTGTTTCTTCATCCTCCTTCCTGTTTTCTTTTTGTCCTTGTCTTTATATCCAATATATATCTTTCTAGCTCGTCTTCTGTACTGCTCATTCTGCCCGCTCCATCCTCCAAGTTCCCTTTCTGTCATCTCTCACTCTCTTTTTGCTTGCTTTTCACCTTCACTGATGCTGTCTCTTTTAGGAGTTGTTTTAAAGTGTTAAAATCTGGCCAGAGGTTGAGTTTCTTATTTTTTTTGTGTTGTGCAGGTGGCAGGCTTCCAGTGGAAATAGTGCCAAAGGAAGAACAGCAGCCCAGAGGAGATTTCACACTTTACAGCAGTATTTAAAACATTCTGAATCTGATTAGGGGATATGGCTGAAAGTCACATAGTTTCCTGGTCCTACATGGCATTTTTTAAAAGCTGTCAGAGCAAAAAAATGAAATATTGGAGCTAAAGCCCCTAAGCAAGCTTCAGCTTCAGTTCAGTACTCCAATGCAGTGTCAGCCAGCATGCAAACACCTACTGCAACGCCTGGATTCACAAGTGCCATAAGCCGCCTTTGGATCAAAAGTGCCATTCAATTTTTCTCACTGTAAATCTCTTTTATAAATTTCTCCAGATGTACTTTGAGATCAGAATTTGACTTAGAGGCATTATCTCTGACAAACAAAGGGGAAAGGGTGAATGTGTAGCACTGTGGCAGCAGGAGGAAGAAAGGATATTGCAGATGTACTGCTTTTTTTCAGATGTCATAGAAGCAGTGAACGAACAAACCAACCTTCTGTCAGGAAAAAAAAAAACCCAACATACAAAGGTGGTGAGTCCTGAAGAAGAATGCTTTCTCTGTGCATGATAAAAAGCTCACAGCCATGTATACACACATCCACACAGGGAGACATGGGTAGATAAATGCAAATTTGTCTTAAAAGGTATTCCTTATATATCAGCTCGCTACATTTTCACTGTGAAAATCTTAGAGGTAAGAGAATTCCATGAGAAACCTCTTGAGCCCCCTTTTCCAGATTTCTACGCTATTTTAGGTAAGGAAGAGAAAGATGGATTTAATAAAGGTGCCGTGCACAGGAGTGTTGGTAACAGGTCTCACTTTTCGTTTTTGGCTTGGGATCGCTGGCTTTGCCTCAGTTTGGCAAATGATTCTATCCTTCATGATACAATTCATATCAGGCTCCTTTGCCTCCAGTCCTCCTGTTACACTTTCAATTTTTCTTTTGATGAAATGAATATAAAATACAGCATCTAAACAACAAAAAGGAACCCAAAGGAAAAAAAAAAAAAAAGGAAAAAAAAAGCCCAGGTATCAGATGCAGCTAATAGAACACATCACTGTGTGGGTTCAGAATCAAGGCCAGGCAAGGAAGCCTCTTCCCTGAGGAGAAGAAAATTTCCTTGCCGCTGTGCTAAGGTTATTGCAGTGCCAGCATCCCTAAAAAACCACGCACTGCGTCTTACTAACCCTTTGTCTCTCTCCCTGTCCTTTTGGTCAGACTTGTGTTGCTGCCAAGTGAGGGCTGGACTGCGTGACAACTCAGTATTTGGTAGAAGAGCTGCTTTTTCAAAATAAAAATATGTAAGTGAGAGAAAGAGTAATGAAGTTCTTTAATTAACGTGGAGTGTACCCTCAGGCTTTGCCTGTAGGTTCGGAGCCTTGTCTGTAGCGAGCCCATTGCACTGACAGGTGGTCTGGGGCTGGGAGAAGCAGGAATCTCCCTGAGGAACCTGTCAGTCAACATGGATCGGTGTTGATTCCTCCTGTTAGGTAATTGCTCAAGTAGAAGGCTGTCCAGATTGCTCAGGACGTGAGAAGAACTGTTCAAATAAAAAGCTATCTAATCTCGCAGTGCTGCTATTTTTAAGATTATTTAAACCTAAAAAAAAAAAGAAAAAAAAGAAAAGAAAAAGATATTTCAATTACCAAGATGATCTTCAGAGATCACCATCACTGGGAGCTGAACACTGAGGTCAGGCGACTTCTTTAGGAAGCAGCTGCACCACAGGGTCTGGCTGGTGTCTAGCCTGCAAATGACCGGGGAAGCTGGGCGGCCAGCACCGCAAAGGCACGCTGCTGGGGCAAAGCTCTGCTCCTCAGCTCGACTGCTGCTCTCTGGCTGCTAAAGAAGCAGAAGGCAATGTCGTTGCACGAAAGGGAGTTTGAAAAATGACAAATTTTGCTACTTAATTCTGAATTGGAGTTATCATCTGTGGCCATTACGTGTATATGACTAACCCCCAGACTGCTCTCTAACAGCCTTACAAAGAAATCTTCAAAGAAACCCTGGGATCAAGGCAGTGTAAGCACAAGCTTTAAGTCAGCTTTGTGTGACAGCTTCTGATTTATGCTTTCAAGCGGGGCCCACAGATCTCTGCCTCTGTTTGTTGCAAAATACATAAGGGCATGCAGTGCCTTAATGGACCTCTCCCAGAAGAATAAAATCTTTATACATATTAGATGGTTCGGAGAAGATTTGTATTTTCCTGAAGACTGGATTTATGAAAAGATCATCTAGAAGCTTCTATTTGTAATTAATTATGAATTCTGTAACATTCTAGACAGCTTTAATGTCCAAATTTGTCCTCACTTGGTCTATTTTACTACTACCATTTTCATATAAACATAGATAAAAGCAGCTAAAAATAAAGTGTTGAATGTCTTTTTTATGATACCAGTAGAACATACCATAGAGGCTTCACCATTTCCCTTATCCTTGGGGAAGTACTTAACCAAATAAAGTAATTAATAATGTGAGTTCCTAGCTTGTGTGGTAACAACAGAATGTTTGTTAGCTGTACAAGTAAGAAGATTTCGCATAAATTCAGTAGTTCTATCTGTAGTTCAGTTCTTTGAAAGGAAAAGAAAAATCCTGCAATTGGATTTTTTTGTTGGAAAAAGGCTGTTTCACAGCTAAGAAGGGAGATGTGTAGCAGAAACTCTTTAGCCACGTCTGTCATTAATGTGTGGTAAAATGAAGTGGATGCTCTGCTCGGGTTAACCAACATACCTGTATGCAAGCTGTCTGCCCTGCACACTGAATTCCAGATAGGAATCTGTCCCTGCATAACTAGAAGATAAACTGTATAGAAGGCATAGGAAGGGGGGGGGGGGAAAGCACCTCAACAAGACAGTGGCAGGAAATGATTGATTGACTTTGTGTTCGTTTGGTAACCTCAGGAGGTCAAATACAAGAGAGGTTGGAGAGCTTCAAAGTCTAAAAAATGCACATACCCTAAGAGCTGTGTTCTGTCTTAAGAGTTTGCCTGGGACGCAAGCCAGAATAGCACTGCAATAGCACCTGACAGATAAAATTAAAGCATGAATCATAATCTCTCTGGTCTGCCAAACTGAGCCTTATTCATGTTGTAGCTTTAAAGACCGATTACAGTTTCTAATTTGATGGCATAACCGTTCCTTAATTTCAAACAGTGTTGTGGGAAGGTTGTGTGTTTGCACTGGGGTATAAACATGGGTTTGTGTGATGAGAATTGAGCGAGGGGAGCTCAAAATCATAATGGTTCCTGTTGTTTAAATTTAAATGAAATACCAGCTGGACATTTGCCAGGGTAAGATATCATTCTGACAGAGCAGAACACTCAAGTATATCGAGCGAGCTCTTTGGATTAGTCTAAAAGAATAAAGGGCATTGTAACACTCTTACAAGGTGGGAGAAATACAGCATGCTTCAAAAATAAGCATTCAAAATAACATTGACAGTAAATTATTTAAATGGAATTTGGAATATGGAATTCTTGATGTTTGAAACCTTTTCCTTAGATATAAGGAAGAAGGCAGGCAGACTAGACCTGGAAGAAAGCCCATTATAGGGGAGAAGGGTATTATTTTCATTAATGCTAGCATTATTGATAGACTAATCTTCCAAAGCAAATCTACTTAATCTATGATCTTTGAAGCTATAGAATTGGTGGGGTACCACAGTAAGATTCATCCTTCCATTTTTCATTTTGGGCGCTGTAGCAATCAAAGGATGATATAGCTTCAAAGAGTAATACGACATAGTTTGACATTCAATTTATCCTGCTGGTAACGGACCAACCACTGGGATATTTTAGTTGGCTTGACTGGGGCTAGGGATGGGCATACAGAAGTCTTCAATCATCAGATTGCCTTGATATGCATGACTAATTGGTAGTCTGAATATAGGGTTAGGTAAACTAAACACACAGTAATTGACAGCAAACTGCCTGCTTTATCAACACCAAGAAAGACTAACACAATCATCTAAGGGGTTTTCTCTCTGTCCTTAGGTATGCAGCAGATTTGTATCTCTTAAGAAGTGTTGTAATCCATAGATCAAAGGATAAAATAGTATAGAAATAAACCAGACTATTCATTTCATAATTCAAAGCATTCTTACATTTGAGGTGTCGACTTACAAAGGTAAAGCAGCTAGCAGATGTCTGTGCAAGAATATGTATTTACTTTTAGTCTCTATGGTTCATTCAGGACCTGACATTCAGTTCATCAGTTGCAGATATGACCAAACATGTGAAAAATGGATCTAGATTTTGATGCAAGTAGCCATCACTAGATGCAGTTCATATCATTTCAGGGAGTACAATCAGAAAACTAGCAATGCACATCCTTGATTCCAATTTCACATTCATTTTTGACTGAAAAATTCTTTAAAAGGTTTTTCCATATAACCATTTAGTCGATGACCCAGAAAGAAACCCAACAAGGAGACACAAAAATGATAGCATAATATCTGCCATAAGCTAAAGATATATATATGAAGAATCCTGGCCCAGCTGAAAACATTATCTGAAGGCTTGAGAGATTCATCAGTAGGCACTAGTTGCTCTGTGACACTACATGGCAATGCAAAGCAAACAAAATACAGTCATAAGCTAGGCTGGGTCTAAAGCTGCTTTGCATTACTGGGGGGACTCACACCAGCCAAAGAGGCCTTATAAGCCTGATCATTAATTGACTAGCAGTCAGGCACGGAGATCCTTTAGAAGAGTGACATTGGGGACCGAGTGGTAATTGTGCGCAATGTCAGGGAGAGCTATTAACAGATGAGGCCGGTGTCCCCAACTGATTTTGCCCAATTAAGCTGAATCATGCAAATAAGGGAGTGAGAAAGGATGACGCTTGGCTTTGTTATCCCCAGCGTTAGACACTGAGGTATACATCTGCACCTGCTTATCGCCTACAGCAGTTTCTGTACCAGTCGTTAATAACGGGCTGTCAGTGTATGTCCTCCAGCTGAAGCCTACATGTGAGATTTCAGGAGCTTTAACTCTGTGGAAAGTTTCAGTACTCCCGTGTTTTCATGTTATTGTGGGATAAAAGACTGGCAAATGGCAAGTTTCTAAAGTGTTGGATTTTTTTTCTTTTAATTTTTAAGTTGAAAATGAAATGAAACATTTTATCTGTAAATTGTCACAAAAAGCGCTGTACCCAAAGCATAGGTGATGCACCCTATGAAATCCATATCCTAGGTGATGCATCCCATGATCCATTTGAAAGGCTCTTGAACCTTTGATGTGCACAAAGCAAAGAACTTTTGAGCATTAAGCCATTCACTCAGATCTCTGTAAGAAGATGCAGACCACAAACACGTCAGTACTCTGTGTTCCTTACAGCACATTCAAGGTCTGGAAATGTGACTAAAAAAAAAAAAAAATTCACCTGGGGTGATGATATTACAGATTATGTAAGCTTTCTCTGATGTTCAGAAGGTGTAGAAAGGGTTGGCGTAGTAGGCATAGTCAGGATGATCTCTCACAGCATGCTGCTACTTCAGTTTGAAGTTCTCGGTGAAGAGCTTGGAAGAATTATTTCTGGCCAGTCCAATCATAGTCTCTTAGATGTGCTGATGAATGGTGTTGCTATACAAAACCTCCAAGTTCAGAAGCAACCTTGAAACGCCTGTTTCCAGTGCTATCAAAGGCGGGGAAGTATTGTTAAAGCTAATGTTACTCATACAAAGGGGAACAGCAGGAACGTCAGTGAAAATGCGAGTGTGCTGCAGCTGTACCTGGCCAGTGGGACAGCCAGGGAGTTAAAAGCAAGAGACAGTTCCAGAAACATGGGCTGGGTGAAACTTTTCTTTTATTGTCTGCTGGTTTATTTCATTTTTAATTGACGAGGAAGAGGGGTCATATTCTGGTACCAGGAGCCTTCCAAAAGTCAAGAAATGTCATATTCAAAGTAAGCACAGTGGGTTTTTTTATTTTCTTGAAAAAAACTATCAGATACTAAGTTGCTTTATCAGATAATTTATTTTTAAAAGCAACTGAGCATTATACACAGAGTAGCATAAAAACTAATAGCTGGGATTTATTTTTTTCCTATTGCATGGGAAATATTTTGCACTGGCAAATGTGACTGCACAGTCACTTTTTTTGTGTGTTTGAAGTCAGAGAGAGATGGGAAGACTCAAAGCATTTGTAAAAACTAGATATACACTGTGTTCTTCATCTGCATTAAGATAACTGCATTGCTGCACAGGGGGGAAAAATGCCCCCACTCTTCATCTGGAAAGCCCAGATGGTTACTCTGGAATACCAGTAACCTCTGCAAATGTTTGCATTGAGGTCCCCATAGAAACATTAAATTATGCTTTCAGAAAAAGTTATTGCTTCTAGCTGTTATGTGTCCAGCAACTTGCAGCCTCTTGGTGCTTTCCGCAAATGAGCTGTTAGCTAAGTCAGATAAGCTCTTAGAGCTTTTTGGTTTGCCCTTTTTTTTTATTTTATTTTTTTTTTAAGTTTGGCCTTGAAACACCTAAATCCCCAGAATCATAGAAGTGTTCCCCTTTACTGCAGCTTGGCTTCCCATTTAACTAGCCACTGAGTGCCAGAGCTTAGTATTGAAATACTCCTCTCATGTCACAGCTGAGGAACCTCTTTTGGTAGCGAACAGGGACAAATTTGCTGCCTGAATTGGTTCACAGACTTTGGTTCAAGACAAACATGATGTCTTTGCACTGAAATAAACAGTGGGCACAAGTTCTTTCCTGTTTAAACCCGCTTCCAGTTGGTTTACTTGTGTTGGACAAGATGATCTTTCCAGGCCACTTCCAACCCCTAACTTTCTGTGATTCCTAACTCAGCCTTGGACTAAGACTTTGAGTTCCCATCTGTCTGCCACTCTAAATCTTCAGTGAGTCTGCTTAAATCCAAGCATTCACTCTCAAAGAGGTTTAAAGGGATGGAGGCTTTTCAGTTTTATCATGTTTGGGGTTTTTTTTTTCCCTTTCTTTTCCACCTGGGAAATAAAATAAGCAGATGGAAACTCAAGTCTTTTGAGAGCAGCCACAGGAGAGGAGTTTTCCGTGGGTGTGCAGAAAACAAGCTAGAGGACAATTTGTAATTTATTGCTGCGCTGCTGAGTCTGAAGCGATTGTGTCACTTCTGAGCAGTCTGAGAAGGCTGGGTGAAAGCACACATCAACGTGGGAAAGTTACTAGGAAAAAAGTGCCATGTCAAACCGGCTAGTTCCCACCAAAACTGCTGATGTGGAAGTAACAGGAAAAATGTTTATTTTTTTCCTGATGATGTTAAACTATGTGCGGATTAAGTTGTATTAAAAATAAAGAAATTTACAGCTTTTATGGTTAGAAACCTGCATTAATGGATCTGACTACAACATTAATAATGATTTGTTTATTGCCACCCGAAGTATTCTGACATAATTATAGCACTCCATGGTCTTTCTTAATGGATAGTGTTAATTTTGGAGTCTATCTGGGTTTGCAGAAATTATTCACTGCATTAATAGGTGCCAGCTGTGAGATAAGCCACTGACAGCTTCTTAAAAATACTGTTGTTCTTTCACACTGACTTCATGTAAAGCTAATCATGGCAAGGTTTTGCATTTGTTGCCGAAAGCAAAAAAAGAAAACCAGCACTTCACTTTACTATTGTAAATATTTAACTGATGAAGTATGAAATATTCTCCAGCTCGTTCTAGTTCTATGCCAGAAGAAATAATAATTTAAAAGTAATCATTCTTTCTTTGCAACATTTGTTTGTGGAAAAGAAAAGGAAAAAAAAAAACCCTTCAGTGGGGTGTCTTTCACTGATTCTGCAGCCTCACAGGGGATTTCTCCTGGAACGTGTTTATATGTAAAATCACCAGAAGAAAAATCCTTCTGCAAGTACTTCTGAGAAGCAGTAGGTGACTGATCTTGCAGTTTCACCATCACTTTTTGTACATGCCAACTGAAGGCTGCGCTCCCTGGGAGTGCTTCCCTTCTCTGGCCGGGGGTCCATCCCTGCCTCCCCCCTACCTTGGCAGCTGCTGTACAGGCAGAGCAGGGCATGGATGGTGGGCTGGATCAGCTTCCCAGCTCTGCTGGGTTTTCTGCAGAGCTGATTTTTCTCTGCTCTGATCTGAGAGCTCATCCAGCTCAGCCCACAGCTGTTTGATTGGAAACAGTGGGAGCTTGCAACCAGAGGCGAGGAAGGAGAGAGCTGGACCGTTCTTTCTAGGCTGCGGCGAGTCAGACTCCATTGCGCACATCGCAGGTCAGCCATACAAAAACCCAGGTAACCCGAGCGATAAGGCGGCATCGGAGGTTGCACTGAAAATCACTCAGGAAAGAAATTGTCCAGCCATCAAAAGGGAGATGAATCTGACCTACGATCAAGAGACTGAAAAGCCTCCAAACAGGCGGCTTACTGGGAAGCAAAAAGCTTTTTGTAGATTATCACTTATTTAACGGCAGACGTGTAAGTGGTACTTCACAGATACAGCACTTGATTCCTGGCACTCACAGTCAAAACCCTTGCCCTGTACGTTGCAAGGCAGAGGCACAGAGCCACATCACAGGGTCGCAGTCCTGAAGGATCAGGCACCACATTAAATAATTAAACGTGACAGTGGGAGAACTGACCCAGACGGTGACTGGACACATCGACATTAACTTACAAGAATAAAACTACTATCTCACAGCTTGCGGATGTGAGAAGCTAAGGCTCCGCTTTCCCAGGGTTAATCCTAGGCATATGGCCCCACCTTTTCCCATTTTATTGCCTCTGGCACTGTCTGACCCGCGGGTGAGCCAGGTCAGCTCACTAAGCTAGCTTTCTGCCAGCTCAGACAGCGGATCCAACAAACTGCGGGGCCGTGTAAGCAGCAAGAAGAAAGCGGAAAGATCGGTGGAGCAGAAAGCATCCTTCTGGGGGCAGCCAGGAAGCCGAGTGCCTCAGCTCAAATGGGAGCCCTCCCAGCAGTGCTCTGGAGTACTAGTGACTTGCATGAGGTTTGCAGCACCAGTGACAGCAAACCTGGCTTGCTGGTTACTTTTTACTTTGAAAAATCATAGAGTCACAGGATAATTCAGGTTGGAAGGGATCTCGGGAGGTCTCTAGTCCAATCTCCTGTTCAAAGCGGGCTCAGCTTTGAAGTCAGGCTGGCTTGCTCAGGGCTTTGTCCTTTCTAGCCTTGAAAAATCATCCTCTTTCTCTGAAAAGTTGTACAGTTCATATAAAGTTTGTCGCATTTTCCAGGGGAAATGCTTTTCCTCTGTCACAAGAACATACAGCGCAGCTTGAGCGGAGAACAAAGCTAGAAAAAATTACCATTGTCCTTTTGCTTGGGATGCTCAGGTGAAGGCAGAAGAGCACTCTGCAGATGTCTCCGTGCAAACACTCATAGTCTGTTGGGAGGCACCAGTTCTTTCAGGTCCCTTGAGAGAGTTACGAGCTCCTGCTCAGGGAAACATGACTTTCCCCCAACCACTTAGATCCAAATGAGGCATGTGAGCAAAGCCGCCTGCTCACCGTGTTTAACCTGTAATGATTTCACTCCAACCTCAGATGCAGATGGTAGGCCCAGCTGGTGAGTACCAGGGCACAGGAGTTCACGGGTGGGTGGCTGTGAACTGCAGGAGGGTAACTCTTCACTCCAACACAGCTGGATCTGGAGAAGGGTATTCACCCACAGCCTGGGACTCACATGACAGTTGTGTCTTCATTAAACGGAACTGGAGAGTTTTAGGTTAAAATGAAGCAAGGAAGCTACTTAAAAAGACATTATGTGGGTAGCAAAGTGAGCTACCCAGAAGTTAGAAGATGGCAGCTGACTATACAACCTTGACTCAGTCCCCTGCACAAAATGCATTATGCAGTATCAGCACGTATTGTTCCTCAATGGGATCTCTGGTTCAGAGCAGAATACAGATGAAAAAGGAGTATTAGGGAGATCTTAAACTTGCGACTTTCTAACATTCAAAAGCTTCACCTTGGACCTTATATCCCCATTAATATTCCTGTAATGTAGAGGGTTGCACGCAGTATCCATGATGTGTGTAGACACACCTGTATATATGTTGGACTAGGTTCTCATTTGAAAAGTAAAGAAAAGTAAAACTGCCTTTAAAAGAAGATTGGAATATAAAATTATTAATGTTGAGATTTGATTTTATCTCAATTTACAATTTGTGTTAACTCTGGTTTTACAAGGTCACGTTGAACAATTTATAAAGGAAATAGTAAATCAGCTTATCATAGCAAATGTAAAATAAATATGACCGAGTTTGCATGTGGCCACATGAACAGTCACAGGGGGAGAAAATCCAAGCAGCTGCCTCCAAATAACCGTTAATCCTCCCAAAGGCAAGTAGACAAGGGAATGGTCTAGGGCCTCTAAAAGCCAGACCCCGTATATCTCAGGAGAAGTGACACTGAGGAAGCTGTGATGAGGCGGAAAGCCGAGAGGAGTGTTCACATACAGTGCCACCATTTGGTACTAATGATGCCTTTTTTATCAATGCTCTCAATTCCTTCAGGTTGTTTTTTCCCCTCCATCCACCCACAGCCTGAAGTAAATTCCAGAAGAAGATGTGTGCATAACGTCAGCCACATTGATTTTTTTGAAGATTTTTTTTAGGAATCAGAGCTGTTTTCATGTAAAATTTCGTATCCTCCTGTGATTCTTGTGAAGAGAGGTCAAGAAATCTGTAGGATTTGGCTTAAAGGAGGGAAATCTCTACTGTTTACTATGCTCAGCAGCCCTGTTGTGTGGCCCTCTAGCTCTTTACTGCTTCCTGTTGCCTTTCTGGGTGAGAGGACGGGGCCCTGAGATACTGACTTTTTTTTTAGTCAATAATAATTCCTGTTAAGAAAACAGGAGATTTTTAACAAGCTGGTAGCAACACGCATTGGATGAAAATGTACAGTGGGAAGGTGAACAGGTTTCCTGTTGATTTGGTGTGATCAAGATTTACCTCACTGGTTTTTAAAAATACATCCATTCCTAAACATCCGTACAGCAAAAGGGCCAAAAGGTGTCTTCATTTAACCAGAAAGGCACACCAAAAAGAAACATTGCAAGACATAAAAACCCTCCTGACATAAATAAGATGTCTTTAAAGATGCTGTTTTAATTCAGATCAAGCGTTTGTCAATTAAGAGCATTAACTGGGGACACAGTCGTCCTAACTGGCACATGCATTCATCCATGGACGTAGCCTGGAGGGGTAGTGATCAATTATTCAGCAAGGCATTTTATGCTGCCTCCACCTTTCACAGCACATCATCTGCCAGACGGTGATCAGCAGCGAATATCTGAACAGTAGCAAATGAGAAAACAATTAATATTTCTTGGTTGAAACTAAGTGAGACTTTAATTTCCTCAGTAAAAAGTCTCGTCCGTCACTAGGTTATGGAAGATGCACGAGTCCAGTCTCTTCACCCAAGTGACAGGAGATAGGACCAGGGGAAATAGCATGAAGCTGCACCAGGGCAGGTTCAGATTAGATGTTAGAAAAAAATTTTTTACTGAAAGAGTTGTTGGGGCCTGGAACAGGCTGCCCAGGGAGGTGGTTGAGTCACTGTCCCTGGATGTGTTCAAAAAAAGGGTAGATGAAGTACTTGGGGATATGGTTTAGCATAGGACAGGAACTTGACGATCTTAAAGACCTTTTCTGACCTTGTAATTCTGTGATTCTGTGATTCCTGTTCTCCAGCAAGAGCTTAGATAGTAGTTTCCCATTCTCCAAATATCCCACATGCTTTAGTATTCAAACCCCTCAGAATTCTGCCTCTTCTGTCACATTTTCTATCACCTTCTCCTCCCCCAGATCTTTGCTGTTGGTCCGGCTGCATGTTCATAGAGAGCAGCTCTCCCTGCGTGCTCTTCCAGCTTTGAAGGTGCCTAAGACTGCAGTCAGAAACATGGCTCTGGCTAAAGCTGATGGAGGTAAAGAGGTCACTGCCCCCCACACTCACGCATTTCTTCCCCATCATCCCCATCTGCTCACTCCTCAGTTCTCCCGGGTCAGCCCCAAGCAAACTATCCCACCAAAAACCTGTTCATTTTCTGTTGGATCAGAGGAGCTGATTCACCCAGAAGTTGCATAATGCCTTGATGTGAGGCAAGGAAGAGAACAGGGATACACGTGGGAGTGGGGACACGAAGACAGGAAGACTGCCATCTTTGGTGGCAGCCCACAGTCGTGCCAGATTCAGTGCAGTCTGAACCACCCTTGAAGTAGAACATGTTGACCACAATTTCTCTGCCGGGGAAAATACCTTATGTTATATGGTAACATAAGCTACTTCCCACTTCTTTTGGCTTTTTTAGTTTGGCTTTCATTGGCTTGCCCCTCTCAGGAGCTGGAGTCACAGTTTGTGCACTTCAGAAATCAGATACATGTACAAATTCCTTCTAAAGATGTTATTTTTTCTTAAACTATCACTAACACATGCCTGGATAAATCCATGCAAGACTCTTTGATACTCATTCCCTCACTTTCTAAGTTATTTATACATCATGCTCTTGCCTTTTTAGCACCAGGTAGGCTCTACATATCTTTTATGTGCAGCAAATAGCTTTATTTTTGCCTTATAACTGGAAAAACATACTAGAGGTCATTATAAAACAATCAAGATCGTTAATCCTATTGTTCTCTTGTGGGAGCTGCTTTGTGCTTCTGTTGCTCCAGGGCATCCATCTCTTAGAAGTGCATATTCAGCATTTTCCCCCTTGTACTTTATGTTGTCATGGGTAAGTAATATCAGGTATGAAGTAGAATACGTGAGTGAAATTGCACTATCTCTGTATCTTTCTCTCTCTCCTAGGAGGTTAAGGATAAGAGCAACATGACGTGAGAGGCAGCATTTCAGTTGATCTTCCTGTGGGCAATTACTGTATCTGCATTCTCTAGAGGCATTTGCTTAGGAGCTTGAAAAGACCTGGCTGATCCTAAACTGAGGTCAATATTTGGAAAAGAAAATATTTTCAACTGTGAAATTAAAAGGAACTGGTGATGCTGGGTAGATGTCTAAGAAGTAAACCACGCAGTTCTTCCTTTTCAGTAATGAAAAACCTAAACCTAGTCAGACCTATTAGGTACCTAAACTAGGTTCTGGGTGGAATTAAATAGATAACTAAAAGAAATAATTCATGAGAAAATGTCTTCATCACAAAGATGCCTCAGTATGCCTCGTTTTTAGAAAAAAAACGTTACCTAATTTCTCCCATCACTTAAATATATATGATCCTTGAAAACTGGCAAAGGATGAACAGCTAGGTTAGTTTTGTGTTCATTCATTGCCAAAACACATTCTAATGGTAATAAACAGCTCTGGATTTGTGTGAGATGTGTGAATGCGTCTGCCATCACTTAAAAAATTGTGTCAATGCCTGTTCAGCAGGAAGGGGTTTTGGGAAATAGAGGAAGCAAAAACTAAAAGCTTAAAAGCAGTCTCCCAGCTACCAGAGGATGGGATGTTACGTGGTCTTGATCAAAGCTTCTGAAGTGGGATGGGACAGAGAAGAAAGCATCTCTGCTGTGGAAAGGCCAGGGTGGGGGATAACTGAGAAGACTGGGCAGCTGTGCTGGAAAACTCTGCTGCTTGGCAGTGTGTCCAGAAAGTACCCACAAATGGGGCTGACACTCATTTTGTTCCCTTGTTAGCCTGGGACTTTTTCAAGAGTACCTGGGAACTGAGGGACTCTTGTCTTGCCTGTTGCTACTCTCACAGTACTCCAATCAGTGTAGGTGGATGCCTGTCTTCAGAGAAGGGGAAGTGGCTCCTACAGAAGGGAGGCTTGGGGCTGTACCACCACACCCCTGCTGTACTTGGGAACTGTGTCCCCCTCACACACCAACTGCAGTCAAGTGCATTTGGGTACAAAGAAGACATCCCCTGGCAGTCGGCCACATACTGGTGTTCTTAGACTTTTTATAGGCCCTCTGCAAAGTCTTGGTTAGAAACTGCACTGGTCCAAGTTCTTTTGATGCTTCTCCTAAAGCAAGCATGAGACAAGAGCACTGACTGTATTCCTTATCCCTGGCCATTTTGCCAGCAAGACACTGCTGCCCAGCAACTCATCACCAGAGCCTCAGATGGTCTCATCTCAGATCCACATTGGATCATAGGCAATAATGCTGAAAACAAAGGACATTTCTATGGCCTTTGATGGGCTGTACATGAGTCACAGTGCAACTGTTGGCTACTATGGCAGTGGTGACCTCTGCTGTTAAGGCCAGGCCCAGGGTGATAGCTGTGGAGACGCGGCTGCAATACCTGCAGAAAAAGGATGGACAGGGTTAGAGGATGGGTGGTTCAAGGAGCCGCCTTTGCTCTTGGGCAAAACAGTTATAAGTGGGCAAAGAATTGACCAGGATAGATATGGAAGGTCCAGTAAAACCCTGGTCCAGTAAAACCCCCATCATTATTTTGTATTACTGTTGTGGTTCAATTCTATCCCAGCCAAAACCAGGACAATTAAGTTGCTGCAATGTTTTGATGGGGTGCAAGGTGTTCAGAAGTCAGGCTGAGTGCTTTGCCAGGCCGTGACCCACACAGCCCATCAACTCACTGCTCCATCACATCTGCTAGTACAGAGCAGGGCCTACAGCTCTCCCTCGACACTCTGTAAACCTCTGTTCGATTTTCTCTCCTGTATCTTCCACAATAAACTGTAAAGCACTGTTATGAAAGGGGGTTATTAAGTAAATAAAAGCTGGCGATGAACAGCCTCCTCTTAAGCAGGAAACTGTGTGTCATCGAGCTTCTCGCTTATGTCAGGGAAGAGAGGAGTGAAGGAGAGGTGATAATGACAGGGGCTGCCTCCAGGGAGGGAGGTGGATACAGCACTAGAGGGGGTGGAGAGCTCAGATTGTGGCGAGGAGAGAAGAGGAATACAGTACAGTCAAAAGAATACGGTGGAAATAGATAAAGGTCAAGCAAAAGAGGAATTTATTAGAAGTGAAACAAAGCAGAACCACCGAAGCCGTCAGAGCTATAAAAACAGGGAAAGGAGAAAAAGTATGAAAACATTCCCATCAAAATTCCTAAAATAGGCACATGTTAGCACACTCAGAAAGGGGGGGGGGGGAAATAACAGGGAGGCTTCGATCTTGTCTGTCTCTTTCTCTAATCTAGCCAGCAGTGTGCCCACGTTCCCATGCAACGTGAGTATAATTATAAGCTGTGATCTATCAAAGCAGGACCTGGAAATTTTCATCTTATTGCCCTGCAAACATGCAGGGAAGGCTGCAAAATCGTTAAAGCGTTGATTCTTCTCATCTAACCACATTGTTATTTAGCACCATGATTCTATACATAATGAGAGTGGCTGGGTTTCCAGTGAGTAGGGCTTGATAGTATCACACAATTAGATAAGAAATGTAATGAACATGACCAACACTTCACCCAGGTTTACTGTCTCTTGGTGTCTAATGGAAATTGCTTGCAGTTGCCTTCTCTTTAAATGATGATCCCACACAAGGCTCTCTTTCCAATTAACAAAAAGTCCTGAAGTGTAAGAAGAGATTTAAAGAGACGCTTTTTCAGTGTTGTCACGTATTTGTGTTAAAATGTCTGTTTCTTATTCTTTCCCCCACATGCTGATAAATCCCATGCTGATAGACTGAAGGGCTTGAACTCAACCAAGCTCAGAAAATTTGTATTTCAGATTTGGCATTTACTACGCTGGCAATGGATGTCTCCTCCTGCCACTTCTCTAGAGGAACAACCTCCTGCTATAAAGGAGTATAAACCCAGGTAAAGATAGGATTGCCCTCAATCTAAGAACACCAAAGTATTTTATAAATGTGGTATTTGACCTTGTTAGTGACGGGAGGTTATTGATACGTAGAGGAGCATCCCAGCTAGAGGCATAATGGAGCTTGTTGCGGGCCGTGGCAAATAGTCTATGGCCCCAGGCTTCAACGTAGCCTTGAAAGACAGACAATAGTTATTAGCTTTGAAGATCTTATAACTTGCCTCCAAGGAAAAAAGAGTCTTGTTTTGCAAGACAAGGACTTTGAAGATAAAAAACCTAAGCCAAAACAAAATGCAAACCCCAAAACAGTCATCCTGCCCCCTGATCCCCCCAACACACACCCCCCACCCCCCCAAAAAAAAAAAATCACCCCATCCATCCTTAAAGGATCTCTGTCTGGAATATTGAAGTGTTTGTGGTCAGCTGTGTGAAACCAGATTTAGAGGTTTTAGTCTCATTTTTATCCAGAAAGCTTTTATTAAAATATTCCACCTTGGAGATGCTCTTAGTTACCGTCCATCTCGCCATTGTCCCCACAGGACAAGGACACATAAGCTCTGAGCACGGGTCAGTTCGGCTGGTGAAATGGCAGTGATGAGCAGAGGGCAGAAGCCCATGCCAGCGTGGAAGAACCATGGGAGGAAGCAAGGGCTGAACAGAAGGTGCTCGCAGAGGTCATCGGAGGTAACTGATTAGCTCAGGAGCAGCCAGGAAAGGAAGAGCTATTCTTATACCCATTCAATATTCAGCAGTATCAGATGAAAAGCCAAGACAGCTGGTGTCCTACGTGATGCTCGTTATTCACAAGTTTTGCAAGCATATTTTCCATTCCACCATCCAAGGTTTTACAGAGTATTGAACAGTATAGCATCCGTGACAGATCTCTGCAGAAACCCACTCAGTACATCTCATCAGTTTGTCAGTGAACTACTGAAAGGAGTTTCCCCCCAACATTTTCACTCGGGTTCCTGTAGTAGCATTTAAATCATGTTGTTACTATGTCACAATATCACAAGTCTTAATGAAGTCAAGATAAATGATACCTACTGCCTCTGTTTTGCCTGTAAAATCTATACCCTTGTACAGAAAGACATCAGATTGATTACAGTCTGTATTGATTTTTACTTCTCAACCCTTTGCTCGATAATTTTGTTCCAGGAATTTTTTCTTTAATTTATTTTTTTTTACCTACGGGTGTAAAATTCCTCAGCTCATATTTTTTAAAACCAGAATCTGAGTGTATACCTCTAAATGCAAATTGCCTGGGGTCCCTAGGTACTCTGGGAGGCCCAGCCATTCTAGCAACATCTAACCAACCTATCCCCTATCCTCCTTTCCCAGTTGCAGTTTGTGCTCTGACAGATGGTTGCTAGCATTACAGTCGACTTTATTAGTGAGGGCTGCAGGGCTGAAACACCTCTGCCTCTTCAGCTGCTGCACCAGGGATGCCTTATTTTATTCCAATTTTGGGTACTTTGCTATAATGCCTTTATCACAGCTTCTTTAAGGAATTGACTGTTTTTGCTTTTGACTCCTTCCCATGAGCTCTGAGTTCCCATCTCCTCCCGCTCCAGTTCTGTGCTGACACTATTCAGACATTAATGGGATCAATAGTACTTTTACTAAATGAAACTTGAGCCACTGTCTCTGGATGAGAAAAATAGGTTGGGAAACGGGTAAGAGAGACTCAGCAAGGTGGCTTCCTTACCTCGTAGGACTTCCCTGTTTCTTAACAAACTGTTCATGCCATGTAAATGATAGCAGCCTACTGAGGTTCCTCCCTGTCTCGCAGTTCTCTCCTGTGATTAGAATTGGAGTTGAAAGGCAGTTTTCCTAATTGGAAACTGTCCATTTCCTAACGGACAGTATTCAGCTGTAGTGGTACTAGTATGAAATATGAACATTTGGGAACAGTCTGAGTACGGAGGTATAGAAATGTGAATCAAAATATGGAATAACCATCTGCTGGTTGGCTCATTCTTATTAAAAGGGACAGTCATCTGATTTTGATTTCTCAGTGAATAAATGAACTGAACAAGCTTACAACAGTATCTTTGAAATCACATAAAAATATTAGAGATTCCCCACCACATTGTTTTCTATTTTATAAATAAAGATATGATTCTAAAGTGAGCATTTTCTGCCAAACATCATCAGATTTATACTGTGAACTCTTAAACCCTTGAAAACGAGGGAGGAAAGGAGAGAGAAAAAAAATAATCGAACGGCTAATAATAAGCCTTTTAAGACAGCAACAGCAAAAAATACTTCCTATCATAATAGCATGACACCAAATACATCTTTTAAAACCAGTTATCAATGAATAATGCACTTATCACTCAGACTGGAGGCGTGTATGAAACTCATACTTGAGTATTCTCTGAAGGAATATGTCTAGACATCTGAAATATAGTTTGTTGGCCTCTCTCACGAGCTGAAATCTAAGTATGATACATCTGTCATCAAACATGGCAGCAAACATTAGCCTGTGTGATTCATTGCTGAGTTTGCCATAATTCAGTTAATGATGGCCATATATATTTTAATCATCTCAGTGAATTCAATTTAACTCGTTCATATTATGTCAAGGAACTGTAACAACTCTCTTCTGAGAAGAGAGAGGAACAGAGATAGCAGAGGAAAGTTTCCAGGCAGCAAATTTTGGAATTAATTTCTTGCTCATTATTCATTATTAATAGAAGTAATTTTAGAACAAAACATAGGATGGACTTTTATTATTAGTTGCTCACTTAAGCTTGCTAGGGTCTAGTCCATTTTTAAACATTTTATATTTTTCTGGTTAATTAAAAATTTTAAAAATAGATGGACTAAATGTGACAGAAGTTAACTGAACCCCCTATGTAATTAGCAGTTTACTGAAGGAAAAAGAACCTGAATGAATTAAGTCTCCTTCAGCTGTAAGCCTAGGCCTTTATTTAGGTCTTAAACTTAGTCAATGATAATAAAAGTGGAAAATCAATTGTTGGTTTGGTCATTTTTTTACAAAAACCCCTTGCAGGCACGCTTACAGTGTCAGACACCCTGACACTGGTCTGCAGATGGGTATCAACATGCAAAGAAACACAAGAGCAGAAATACCTCCATCCGAGACAGTCAGAAATCTCAAAAGGAAACATTCATCACAGGCAGAAGAACAAACAGCAAGTTATGAATGGGGAAAACCCCTCAGCATAAATCATATTAACGATCGAGATAGTAGGACTTTGTCATCCAGACAGTCAGAAAAACTGGAGAAAGCTCTGAACAATAACAACCCCGTGGGGGAAGGAGGGACAGGAGAGCAGGGAGAGGAGAGCAGGGAAGAGAGTTTTAAGAGAGACTGGTTTTCAGAAGCATCGTTAGGTCTCAGAAGTTATTTATTGGCTAAGGAGCTATTGAACACAAAGGATAGATTGGGAAGTAATTCCTGGCTTTGTTTTTCAAGAAAAGCTAAGTCACATCCACCTTTCCCGTACTGCTGTGAAGTTTGCCACCTGAGAAAATCAGACAACTGGGTTCAGAGTCGAATGTGAAAAACAAACCTTCGCTGCCATATGCAAAATTGCTCCTTTCCTATAAAAGCCTTCTTTAAATATAGGGGAATTAATGTTACAGAAAATTGTGTCCATTTGGTTTTAATTGACCTTTGTTGCCTCCTTTTGCCCATTATTCTGATTATGGTCTCTGCTCTACCAATATTCTCAGTCTCACTTGGCAGTTTTCTTTTTTATTTTCACCTCTGAAGTTCTCCTTCCTCCCCTCCCATGCATAATACATCCTCTTCATTTCCACAAGGCCAGTGTGCCATCTGTATTCAAGCTTTTCACTTCAGGTTCTATTTAAATATAACACCTATGTAAAAAAACAGGTTACAATAAGTAGGTCTACAAACTGACAGGTGTCATTGTTCTCCAGGAGAAGGCAGTTAAAGCATGAAGATAACTTAAGATGAAGATGTAGCGAGTACCATTTACATTAATCCATATTATACTTCTACAGACTGAAATCCAATATTTGCAGTAGAATTTACACCTATTTACTCCACCCAGCCACATTAATTTAACTCTCATAAATTCTGATCTAAAGTACTGTTAAGAAGGGAATCAGTAAGAAAAAAAAGCACCTGAAAATGTTTAGCAGGATTGATACACACTTATTCTGGATGGACGTTCTGCCCACTCATTTCTTTGCCCCACTTGCCTCTTTCCCTCCTCTCTGTCTCTCAGCCCCTTGAAGCAGAGTAGTTGCATCCAGAGGATGCTTTTCTAATAATTACTGATTGTAATCCTCCTCAGAAAAACACTCTATGTGCAATGCTCCTGCCATATTCCGACCAAGGGAGCTTGGTGCCTCCCCACCGGACAGTTTGCTGTTTCAAAGGTTTAAGTCAGGATTGCACTCACACCAAATTTGCAGTAAATTGGCATCAGTAATAACAACAACATATTGTAGCATGTACTCTTTAAATATTTAGCAGGCATGCAAAGTGTGTGCAATATAGTACAGAATCTTCCAGCCTAGCACAAATAACAGAAGAGTGAAAAAAAAAGGTAAAACTTTTGCAAGGGCTACTTTGTCCTGAACCCAAGTACTCCATCATGGGTTTGACCTAAATTGTGCAGCAAATGTAGAGGATTCTGGATGTTCTCCAGCAGCTTCAGCTAAATTAAATATGAACACGAATAATGCCCTGGGGCCCTGCATTCTCTGGGATGCCACAGGCATGGGACACGCAGAGAATCCACCCTTGCTGCCGAACTGTGTTCCAGATTTTAATTAACTGAGTTTCCTCTGTTAAG
Organism: Gallinula chloropus; assembly: GCF_964237585.1. Classification (NCBI taxonomy): domain Eukaryota; kingdom Metazoa; phylum Chordata; class Aves; order Gruiformes; family Rallidae; genus Gallinula; species Gallinula chloropus. The sequence continues at coordinate 35,812,913 of NC_140085.1, read as the reverse complement.
AATTTCCTGTGAAAGCCTACCACAGCAAAAGCACTTCTTAAAAGTGTTACACTGCAGCAGATGAAAACAATTCTAGCTGCTGAATTTTCAAAAACTTTCTTTGAAAGAACATAATTTCAAGGACTACAATCACTCATTCCAGATACATGGTTCATGAACTCGGAACCATCACGTCCAAGTACTGCATGTTCTCATCTTTCCTAACTGCCATATGCTACTAAGTCATTTCATTTTATATGCATCCTCATGGCTCCAGGCTTCACGGGCAGATGGCTCTTTGCCACCTAATCAAATTCACACATCAAGGGCATCCCAAGTGAAGTCCTTTGTAGAATAGTATCCTCCCCTAGTTCCTCTCCCTTTCTTGAACATTTGCACATCAATACAAACTTGTACTACCAAAAGGTTCATAATTTTCAGATATAAGGCACTCATTCTTCAATTAAGCACAACATAGTACAAGCAGTTCTATCCCTTTCATTCCAAAAATACAATTCAGCGCCTTGGAACTTCACAGCATACCCACACCGTCCTTAATAGCCCTTTTGGTTCTATTTTGGGTCTCTCCTTCTTCCACAGCCACATCTGTTCATTGGCCAGAACATGTCTACCTCCCCTGCCTCCACATAGGCAGTTATAATAATGCATCTTTAATCCTGCAACCAAGTGACAGGTTTTGCTGTACTGCACAAAGTGCGATGCAGTAGCTAAATTTGGATGCCTTCTAATTTTCTTTAACTGCATATTGATAAAACTGAATTTTCATGGATCAGCTCATCTTAATGTAAGCTGTTGCCTTTGATGAACTCATAATCTCAGAGCTGCACTTGATTCTCTGGAGCACCCTATTAATGAGACAGGGAAATTCTTGTATTAGTAACTGTGGTATTTCTTCAAACCACTGTGACCTACATTGCCTCACCGGGCTGGTTAAGTTTTTTCACACAGGCTTTTACCACGTTTTACTGCCACAATTTCTGTAACTGTTTATGTGCTGCATTCCCTATCACATCCATTAAATACTTGTGTAAGCACACCAGTCATCTGCCTGAACGCACAGCAGGGTCAGGGCTAGCCTGGCACTGGCGAAACGTTACTTCACAAACCTGTACAATTCTTCAACCTGAAAAAAAAATATTGATTTATTTTATCTACAGAATCTCTTCAGCTTATCCTTTCTAGGATACATTTTACAGACACCAGGATAGATACAAGAAACAAGGTCACCTACCCTCTGCTTGACACCTTTTTTTTTCCTAAAGAAGGAACAGTGTAGTAATTTTTCATATCGCCGTCAACAGCTACAGAAAAAAATCACCCCATCAAGACCCGTAAAATAAACAAAGCTGTTTAGTATGAACAATTTAAGGTCATCTAAAACCAGGTTTGTGATCTATACTAAAAAGAAACAAGCATCTCTCCAATACCGGTTATTTTAAGAGGCCACATCTGGAAGAGCGTTACCTGAACTGTTTGTATTGAAAAGCAATGGTGGAATGGTGATGGTAGATATTGTCATACTGGCAATGATGATGCCAAATAGAAAGTGGAAATGAAGAGGTGTATATGCTAGTTACTTATTAATGTTCATGGTAGCACTTAATGAATCATATTTTTAAATACCATGTTTTACATGTAGCTTTTCTGAGCAATTTAATGTTTTGTGTCTCAGCAGACCACAGCCAAACAGCATGCACAGCTCACCTTCCCAGAGAGGTAAGGAGGGGGTCAGCAGGACTGCCACCTTGAGCCTGCAGAGGGCTGACTTTGGCATGTTTGGGAGCCTGGCTGGTTTGGGAGGAAGCCCTGAGGGGCAAAGGAGTCCAGCAAGGCTGGACAATCTTCAGAAAGGAAATCTTAAAGCTGCAGGAGCAGGCTGTCCCCATGTGCCCAAAGGCAGGCTGGAGGGGAAGAAGAGCAGCCAGGCTGAACAGAGAGCAATGGCTAGAATTCGGAATAAAACCCCCCAGAGTTTATGGCCTTTGGAAGAAGGGGCAAGCAACTCAGGGGGACTACAAGGATGTCATAAGGTTATCCAGGAAGAAAATTTGAAGGGTCAAAGCCCAACTAGAACTTAATCTGGCTACTGCCATAGAAGACAACAAAAATGTTTCTATAAATGCATTAGCAAACAGAAGGAGGGCTAAGGTGTATCCCCACCCTTTATTGGATGCTGAGAAGAAACATGGTGATAACAGATGAGGAAAAGGCTGAAGTACTTAATGCCACCTTTGCCTCAGTCTTTAGCAGTAAGATCAGTTGTTCTCTGGGTACCCAGCCCCCTGAGCTGGAAGACAGAGATGGGGAGCAGAATGAAACCCCCCATAATCCAAGGAGAAATGTTTATCAACCTGATACACTGCCTAGACATGCACAAGTCTATGGGGATGGTGGAAGTGCTCACCAAGCCACTTTCCATCATTTATCAGCAGTCCTGGGCAACCAGGGGGAGCTCAGTTGAGTGGAGGTTAGCCAGTGTGACACCCATCCACAAGAAATGCCGGGAGGAGATCCAGGGAACTACAGGCCTGTCAGTCTGATCTCGCTGCCCAGGAAGGTTATGAAGCAGGTTGAAAATAAGGCTGAATCTAATGGAGACTTAGTGTCTGGAGTTTTGTGGATGCCAACAACATACTATGCAGCAATGATTTTAATAGAGACTTACTGTCTAGACTTTTGTAGATACTAGTAACATACTTTGCAGCAACGGTATTGTGGAATGTGCGTACCAGCACATTGTAAGCTTCCTAATGGGACTATCTCTGAGAACAAGAAAACTCAAAGCTACAAGGGGCCCCAAGACCACTCATGTGGCTCTAGTAAACAGGAAGAGGAAGATAAGGGCTATAGTTCATGGCAAAAACACAGTGATGAAGATAAATGGATGAAGTAAACGACCACCATGGTCCTTGAAGACCACCTAAAGACTGCATGTGGGAAAGGGTAGAAACCTATGATAATGAATTCTTGGAGAAGTAATGAATATGTTAATAGTTTCTTGTAAATGTCATGAATATGTGTGTATAACCTGCATATAAGCTGTGCAACTAACTCATTCGGCACGCATATTAGGAGGAGTGATCCCCTGTGTGCCCAGCACTGCAATGAAGAATACCTGTTTCATAGTCAGTAAGGCTATTGAGCTTTGATTTCAGCTTTTCACAGTATCAAGATCATCCGGAGTGCCATCATATGGCACCTACAGGAAAACCAGGTGATCAGTCCCAGGAATATTTATGGTGTGTGTCATTGAATGGAGGAGATGGAGTGGTGCTGAGTGAGGAGGAAGCTGGGGGCTATTGGGGTCCTGGTGTGTTCCTTGATCAGGGTCCCATTGGACACCAACCCTTGACGCTCAGAGTTGCCTATTGGGCGGGGGGACTGGATTGCAAAGAGCGAGGTGAACCTTTGACTATTAAAACTGATGGATTCTCCGGGCTGGCTGAATCGGTGCAAAAGGCCGCCTGTGTACAAGCCATGTACGAGCGTGGGGGGCAGGGCATCCCCCTTGCTGCTCCAATTGACCCCATCCGCCTTAAACCATTGATTAGGGGTCTCCCTGATGCCTTGAAAATCTGTGTGCAAAACCTAAAGGAAAAGATTCTGCACGCGATTGATCATAACACTCGCCACCCCGACCAGCAGCGGCAGCCCGTGTTAACGTGGGGGGAACTACTGCAAGAACTAGTGATTTACGGTAGAGAGGTGGGGTGCTTAGAGGAAGGTTCAAATTTGCAGTGCTGGGTCCACCAGGCACAGGTTATTTTGAGAAGAATAATCCCCACGCCCCATTGAAAACCCAATCCTCATTTCAAGCCTCAGCTTGAAAGGCGCTGGCATTAGGGATACCCCGCTCAGCGTTAGATGTGCAATCCACAGAGACTATTTGTACATCGATAAACTTGGTGGAGCAGCCAATTAGCAAGGCTATGGAATTTCCTGATGCCCCCAAAACACAAGAGGGGAATCTGCACCTGCCAGCCCTTACTCAGACTTGAGGGAGGATCTAATGAATTAAAAAATTAGGAAGTGCAGGAATAATTTCAGGCTGGCCCACTCATGTAACATCCACCTTAGAATGGCCTAACCAGGACACTGACCCCCATTATTTTATTCACTGGTCCCAGGTGCATACCTGTAAATTTCACAGTTGATATGGGAGCTCAAATAAGTGTTATCACTGGTTTGTTATCAGCCAAAAGGTTAGGGCTAACCCCTACCCAGAAGAAAATAAATGTACTAGGAGTAACTGATGTACCTAAAACCAGACCAATTGGCAGTGTGCGTGTTTGGCTTCCAGGGGAAAACTGAATGTCAAAGATAAAGGTTGTCGTTGGTCCATACCGAAATAATACACTAGAGTTTGATGTCCTGGCAAACAAAGTCTGGAAACTACCTAATGGAATGGTGTAGAGCTTTGGAGCCCCACTGTGTGAGGTTCCAGTACTTGAGGCAGCTGTCAAGTTACCCCCTTCCAGAATAACAAATGTTAATCAGTATCCTTTACTACCTGCAGCTAAGGAGGGGATCACAAAGGTGACCAAAGACTTGGAAACCCATGTTACTGCAATCAGAGCCCAGTCACCCTGTAAGGCCCCAGTGTGGTCAGTACGCACACCAGACAGTAGGGGTCAGCTGGCAGCAGCCCCCAGGGAGTTGGACGGTAACACGGTGCCACTCACAGCCACTGGTCTTGACACTGCCGAACCAGTCAGCCAAACCCAAGCTAAACACTGTGTAGGGATGTCCACTCTGGATGTTAAGGTTATGATTCCTCCTCAAGGGGAGGATAAACTGCAATCTGTGTTGACTTGGGAGGGAGTACAGTACACCTTCAACTGACTTCCCCCCAAAGATGCAAACACTCCCCTGCCATTGCCCATAATGCGCAGGCAAAAATACTGAAGGAAAATTACATCCTAAAAGGTGGATGACATCAGATTTCTAACCAATTCACTGTTGAGTGTATATACATTCGATCATCTCTCTTCTCTTTTACTTACAGGACTGCTCTGGTAGGAAAAACAAAAGGGACAGATGAGAAGACACAGGGTGGAGACCTCATAGGTGTCAATCTGTGGCATATTGTGTCACAGACTCAGAGCAGGACGGATGCCGGGACAACGCTATTACATTCTGCAAGCATATTTATACCCACAAGCCCCTCCCTCCAGCCCCTTCAGGGATTTCTGCAGTTCTGCTTTGTACTTTTCCACTGCCTCTCACGAGCTGTCCACGCGCTGCCCCTCGGCAGCTCTTCTTCCTGTTTGCTGCTCCTGCAGTCACTATTCCCAGGGTTTGTTCCCCAAGGTCTTGTCAGGGACGGCAGGCTGATAACTGCCTGCTCCTCCAACTCCCACAGCAATCTGAAATGTGAACTGTACCTGCAAGGAGTTGAAGAGAGACTCAAACCTGAAGCACGGACTGGGAGTTTTGGTCTTCCCATCTTAGGTTTGTCTGTCTGTTTGTGTGTTTGTCTCAACGGGGATAATTGTTTGTAGCTCAAGTTTTAATAATAGGCGCTATATCATGGCTGTAATTGTAAAAATATTTGTAATAATAATTGTCAGTTCTATAACAGCCATAGGCATAGCCAGAAGATCTAGTATATGGAATAGACAGCCTCGAGCTTTTGAACAACATGTTGATGTTCCCTGATTATAAATCACACTGAACCAGACAATGGATCTATAAAATGATATAAGGCTTTGCTCGTATGCTGAGGTTTTCTCCCATGACTACCTGTTTGCCTTTACCATATACCCCCACTCAAGGGATCCCTGAAACAGCTCTCCCCTTGGACATGGGTATAAATTTAGATTGGCTCTGGAACCAGAATAAACCTGTCATTTGGGGAGATTTTGAATGGAAGTGGCCATTTAACCAAACCTCCATTTGGAGCCTGAATTGTTTCTATGCCCCCCTTTGTTGGGACAATAGGACTTTGGGATGCAAACAACCCCAATCCTTCCAACAGCCGTGTTCCAGACACCCTTGGGCAGATATACAAAATGGAAATGAGCTGTACTGGGGAAAGTACTTGGTCCTGAGGTATGTGGAACCAGTAAACACACAGTGGTGTTTTCAATGTCTTTCAACACCCAGTAATTCATGTACATGGTTCAATGTAATGCAAGGGCCGCCTGCCAACTGTTAATGGTCTCAAGCCCATGAGGAGAGGAGAGATTACAGCAGGGATTGCTACCCCTGGTGGCCTGGTAAAAACACCTCTGTGGAATTGCACAAATACTATAAATTGTACCACTGGTGGGGACCTAGAAAACGGTTGTGGTTAATTCCTTCATTATGGCACTCAGTCAGTGCTGCCTGCTTGTGTCAAAATTATACAAAGCCATACCCTCCAGCAATGGGATGTAATATTAGCACAAGCCATAAAGATTTAGAATATACTAAGAAATCCTCCTGTCAGATCCCTTGAACTATGGGCAGTTGTGATGAGTCACCTATGTATGTTCCACATTGGTTAACTTGGACATGCTCAGATGGGACTATTACAGATATGTTACACCCCGTTAATCCCAGTTTGCAGTGTACTTTGGGGACACCATCATTATGTCTTTCTTACTACTCTGAGAAATTAATCTCTCAAGGGCTGTGGCATCCCCGTACCAAATCAAGTACAGACATTGCTGATTGGACTGTATCTCAGAAATTAGCATTATGGGCTGAAGGGTTCTTTGGGTTGGGAATAGGTCATCTTAAAACCAGAATGATGCTGTCCAATTTAACTGCACAAGTGGAAACATTAGTGGCCCTTACTAATGAAATTTTGACTTGCTCAACACACAAGTACAAGCTGTCTCAAAAGTTGCACTTCAAAACCCACTTGTCCTAGATATAATGCTACTTAAGCAACAAGGAGTGTGTGGATTCCTGAAGGCAAACCATGAACAAGAAGAATGCTGTGTTCCAATTCCTAATGCGTTGCTATGTCTTCAGGAAAACCTCCAGAAGATGAAGGAGATTGATGAAGTTATGCATGAGCTGCAGAAACACACGAAAGCCACTTGGTTGGGAAATATTTTTGGTAGAATAGGATGGGTATTTTCGGGGTGGATTACTAACCTGTTGCAAACATTAACTGTTGTTATAATTTGCATTATTGTAATAAGTATTGCTGTCACGTTAAAAGAATTATGGTAAAATCTCTCAATTAGAAACTGAGGCATATATAGCTCCACTAGAGTATGCAGATGAAAACATGCAAGTGGTTGAATTGTGACTCAGGTCTTGGGGTGCAATGTAAGGATCATCTGGCCCAGAGCTCCACAAGCAGGTTTTGGTAATGGCTAGCGCACCAGGAGACTCATTGAGGGTTGTAAGAGAGACTCAGCCTTGAGGTCCCGTCTCTGCAGAGAAAACTCATCATATGCTGAGACTAAACAGGGCACTGCTGCATAATTCAACCAACAGAAACCTGGGTTGAGCCTTGAATTCCTTCAACAAACAATATGCCCTGAATCCCAAACAAACCACTATTCAGCTGTCTAGCAGTAAGATAAAGGCAAGCAAGAGGGTCCCCATTTGGCTTCAACGAGCCCAGACAATACAAAGATGTTCAACAGATAGGGCATAAGTTAAGGGGGAACACCTCTGATGACAAACATGGAAGGTGGTATTGTCCACCCAGTCACAGTCCTGCCCACTGTCATGTAGATCAAAGACATAAAACCAAACAAAACCCCACAGATTCAGTCAGAGAAAAGGAAGCTGCTTCTCCAACTCCACGAGGAGACCCTTCCCCTTTGGCCAGGATGCTGGCTGAGGTAGCATATGGAAAACCCTTACCTGGAGAGGTGGGCAAATGAATATTTGATATGCCTTATGTTTGTAGTCTCAGGTGATTGACTAACACCTGTGTAGTATTTAGTGTGCTTGTGAGTGGTGACAGTGTGTTCTGTGACTCTGCTGTGGTTGTAACGCTGAATCTTGTGAATTGCCTGTGGGCGGTTACAGTGACTATAATGCTGCATTCTGTGGCTGTTGTGTTGGCAGTAGCACATTTTGTGAATCTCCTGTGGGTGTGATAAGTGCAGTCATACTTCTAAACTGCAATTTCTCCATTGTAGCCATAAAACCTGCAGTAGTGATGTATTGGGTTGGACCCAATGATCTCTCAAGGTCCCTTCCAACCCCTATGATTGAATCTCCACGAGGGTTTTAAATAAATTAACTTTTCTAAAAACCCCTGTGGTCGAGTGTCTCCATCACACACAGCGACCCAGAAGTTTACTACTTCTTCCAGCACCAACTATTTAGCTACACATGACTCTTTGTATTTACAGCCCCCTTCTATTGCTGTGCTGAGAGTAGTAACCTGAATATGCCAAAACATAGTGGGAGCCTGGTAAAGGTGAGCTAAATTTACTCCAATGTCTCATAGCTGAAATGGTTTAACAGGTGCTACACAGACACAACAGGAGTAGCTTAACTGATTCTGAACAGTATTAATCATTTTTATCCCTCTTCCATAGACCCTTCTTCCCCACCGACTTCTACTAAGTCATCTTCTAGTGGCTTTTGAGACACTCAGCCATTTCAATAGACAAGAGGTCCCATGACCCAGGAAGCATTATTGTGACAATTTTCAAGCTGTTCTGAAAGTACAAAAGGCAAACTCCAACATGTGGATGTTTGCAGAAAGATCCAAGTTTTTGGCAAAAAATAGGTCTGTCTGCCAAAATGTCATTTTGTCTATGATCAGCTACATTATGTATAGTCTAAAACTAGCACTCGGCTCACTAGCCTCAGCTAGTTCCTCAAAGTACTCAAAAAACCCCAAAACCAAGACAACCCCACCCACCCACAAACCCTGTGGTTTTTCTAACAATAACAGGAAGATGTTCTACAAGGCATTTTTTATTCTTCTCTCTTTTGATAACACATCTACAAAGCCTTAGCTGTCTGGACCAGAGCCATGCAGCCACCAAAGCTGTTTTCTGCTTCCTGAACTGGTGCTTTCAGATTCCAAACTCTAACAAAAGCATCACTCTTGTTGTTCAAGTTTTGAAAGCTATTTGCACCCTATTAGCCTGATTTAAATTAGGAAACTAGTTAACACCTTTCCTGGTTTCTCAGTACTGATGGGGCTTGGATGGAAACCTGAAGCCACGCTGCTTTGGAGTAGATCTGGTTGAGCAGGAACAGGAGCAAATGTCTTGGCACTCAAAGATCAAAAAGGGATTTAGGTGACAGGTTTTGGCCTTTCCCCAGAATGAAGCAGCTGCATCAGGGGGTGCTGCAGCCAACAATTTTGGATTTAAGCAAGTGGAGCAGGTATCCATGCTATCTTAATGGTTATCTACACTAGTGTTCTCAATTTCTCACCTAGAGATGATTCATTATCTTGCCAACAAAGAATAGCAACTTAAAATTATTCAGGAGACCTAAGTGCAAAAATCCTACTGTCCCAAAATCCCTCTCTCCAGGTCCTGTTTTAGGCACTAGGTGCTTTCTTCTTTACCTCGACTCTCAGTGAAAACCTCTAAGCACTACTAATCAACAGAATTTCAAACAGAGTTAAGAAAACTGTTAAAGGACGATTATTTAATGTAAGGAACTCTAGATACCGATTGCACCCAAAAGCAGGCTCATTTTTGTCTGTTTCTTTTCCAATGTCACCTGCCTCAAGTGACTTTATGCTTAGAACAAAAAAGCATGCAGGAATCCCACTGGGGCAGTTGTAATAGTCTGGACTGAGCTACTGCTTCATGTTGACAAAAGCAAATCCTATGGGGAAAGCAGTGAGGCAGAAGCAGCAGGCTAGAAAGATATATCAACATGCTTCAGCTCCTGGAACTCTTGAAAAAAGCACTGTATTAGGTCAGAACAAAGGTCAGGTTTGGTTTTATTCTTTCTGACAAGACACTGGTGGCAAATATGAAACAGTAAAGTGGGTAAGGATAAAACATTCCTGGACTGTTAATATCTCTGTGTATCTTACAGTTAGAGAATAATTTAGGATACTTCTGAGTGGAGACTGTATTTAAACTAACATTTTTAAATATCATGTTCTACATAGAAATCTAATCCTTTTGACCCTGTGACCCTGAAAAATGTCTCATAGCAGTGACTTCCACTACTACGTTACACACTGTGTAATGAAAGTTTGAAACTTGCTACCTGGTCACTTCACTGAAATCTTAATTCTTTTAAGCTATCAAACATTCCCAAATCAAAGTCATGGACAATCTCAAACTAATCCTCTGTCACAGTTGAGTTTTCTATCTTTTGCAAAAACGGCCATAAAAGACAATGAAGCCCCATTTTAGGTAGTGGCACAATATTTTTGTTTGTGTTGCCTTTTTTTTAACCTGCCATTAAGCTCTAACCTAGCATTTGCAGAGAAACTGTGCTGGCAGCAACATTTCCTTCCTTAGCAGAGTTCAGAACTCTCCTGTCTTCATTAATACACACACAATGTACAGCGATGTGAATTTATTAACACTAAATTACAACTGGCACTTCAGCACTCTGCTACTCAGTACCAAGAGATCTTTCCAAAATTCAGTAAAGGAAGCTTCAGATTTAAAATGCAGTACTTGCAGCAGTAAGTCACCGAGTCAGGAATCCAAAGAACGTTTTTAAGCGAGTCTAAGACCTTCCTATATATAAAGCCCAACATATGTATCCCTTTTCTGTGGCTTGAGTAGTTTGTACAGAAAAATCTTTTACTTTGGTCTTGTTTCTGAATTCTTGTGAGAGTAGGAACAGACGACCTCAGAACAAGCTTCTGGGTGTGATTGCTCTGTATTAGTTTAGAGGGTGTGTCTGCTTTGCACCCAGTTATATATTTGAATGCAGATTGGTATTAATTAAGAATACCTAACGCTATATTTAGATATACGTTTTTTGTATTTGGAAGAAAACCAAGTCCTGATGAGCAACAAGAAGAACTGAAAATATAAGGAGAAGCCAGCTGATCTCTTCTCCCAAGTGTGCAGGTGTGAATGTGTTTTATATTGTGACTCCTAAAAATGCAAAGTTTGGCTATGCAAAGTGGCCAATAGAAAAATGTTACCACCATCACCAGGTATCTGTGGTTTGGCAGTGATCACTGCTGCAGGAATTTGCACTGTCCTCCTCTCCCATAGGAGAGCATGACTAGAACCCTACAGAGATTTAAGGATAGAGACTCTTTAAAAGATCTGAACAGTTACAGTTGCAAAACAGGTGCCAACACACTTTGCTTAGAGATCATGACAGTTCAAAGTATAAACTGATTTTTAAGCATGTAGGAAACTTTGTGCCTTTTGCATTTTGCTGGCATGTTCAGATGCCTAAGATAAACAGGACTGTGATCCACATCAGATACAAGCATATTTAAAACTCCAAGCATAACCATCAGTCAGGAGAAACCAGTGCAGCATAAGCCCTTATCACAGCAAGAGAATTTCAGTATCAAATTAGAGCACATCAAAGCACACACACATTACCATTTTTAAAACATAGGGCCATTCTCATTTTTAATTCAACACCAACAGAACTCACTTTTAAAAAAATACTAAGCATGTTTCAAGACTGGATTAATCACCACATCACTTTTAACCTGCACCTCTTATGAAGCCTAGATTGCAGACAGGCTACATATTAGTCTGAATTGTACGGAAAATTATTAGAACTGTGTATAAGACAGAAGATCAACTTCTTAATATCCTTCTGAAAAATAAACAGATTAATCTGAAATGACTTCACAGACCAAGCTGATATGACAGTAATTTATTATATTACTGCATGAAGATTTAAAAGACTAGTACAAAGCTTAAGGCTGAAATTCAACCCTACGCAGAGGAACTAGTACAAGATTCATACACTACTAAAGTACTTCTAAAGCATTGCCTCTGAACAGGCAATAAACAGGCCAACACATAAAGCATCAGTGCTGTTAACGGGATCCTAAGAGGAAATCCTCATGCAAGGATTTCTTGGGAAATTCTCTTACAAAAGGCTTCACTTCCAGGATTTGGGTCTACATACTGACTGCAAGAAGCATCCTCCACCCAGATAGTTTTCTGGATCTAAGTGTAGAAACGCATTGCTTTCTCATCAAGCTGCCTTGAAAGGTGAAGTTTTGAAAGAAAGATATCAAAAGATGGGAGGTTCAAGGGGCAGGGTAGAACTACAACATGATTTTCAGTGTCTTCAACACCAAGACAAATGTGTATTACAGACAACTTTGTAGCACTTTACAAAATGTACACTATATATATTATATATGTATATAAACCAGTATTATTTCAATCACTAAGTTCTTCCTCATCACTGAAATAAGCACTTTTCTTAATCCGTGGACGTTTTGAATCATCTGAAATTGAAGATTCCCCTGCAGTCTGTGTCCATCTTTGTTGTTCTTCCTCAATTTTGGCTTGCTACAATGAAAGGAGAAGTAGTATTGGCTAGGATTAAGAAAAATGAAGGTGCGTTCTAAATAATAATAGTGGTTATTATTAATAAGTATTTGATTTACTTAATGTTAAAGAATCCAAAGTGTTTATCTCCATTTCTGGATAAACTGTACAATGAACATGCTAGAAACCATATAAAAGTAGTTCTCTCATGCAAACAGGAAGTCTTCTGCACCAGTGCAGGCCACATGGAGTACCCTCTGTTTTCAAAGGGAGAAACTGCACACAACAAACTTAGAGAACTATAGAGCAGCTGAGATGTGAAGCAAAGAATGCACTGAGTTTTAAGTTGACATTATCGAATCAGCTTTGTTCCACTAATAACTCTTCTGTCACTTTTTGCAGTCATTCATTCAGGGAATTGATGTCTTCAGGGATCTCAAGTTTATTCAACTAAAGGTTTAAATAGATGCTTCTATTTTTAGTGGGAAATATGCTATCCCAGTTAAACTTGTTGGATGGCAAGAAGAATGTGAATGTTTCCTCCTTGTTTACATTTATAGGTTTTTCTTCCAATTGGGGGGCTTTCATGGAGCGGGGTCAGAGTAATTTTGCATCTTTGCATCATATTTTTGGACTACATGATGTAAAAGTCATATTCAGGGCAAAGTTATCTTTAAAAACTCCTGATTTTTTTTTTTCTTTGGGGGGACAGGGGCACACAGAACAGCTGAGGACTAAGAAGACAAGGTATTTGAACATCAGGTCAGGCTTGCTCTGTGTAGTGAAGCAAAAGTCTGTAAAGAAGTATTAAAGAAGACAGTAATACAGCTGTCAAGACTATCTATCTACACAATAAAAAATGCATTCACTATGTTTTGAGGAAAAAAAAGTCTATTAGAGATTGTGATGGCCTATATTAAGCAAAGGAAGTGTTCCAGAAATAGATGTGTTCAAGAACATTCTAGTAGCTGAGGGCAGAGGCTGTACCTGGTCATTTAACACAACTGTTTTTCTGGCTGCTCAGTTAAGAGAGAAAGAGGGACTCATGGACCAAAACCTAATAAAGCATCACAGCAGAGATGACAGGAAACTAAGCAGCAAAGGAGTCTGAAGCAAAGAACAAACTGCAGTGCACACACACAGTAAGAGTGAAACAGTAAAAAGCCAAACCAAACCAAAAAACCACCAAAGAAAACCAGCCCTGACAAACCAAACCAAACCAGAAAACCCAAATGAACATGCCTGCAAAATGAAGAAACCAACTAGCCAGCAACTACTGTCAGGCAGCAGCACCCTGAGTGCCACAGAGCAGACAGACCTACAGGTATATCTCAGAGCTTTTTAAGAGCAGCTAGAAAAGAAGTAGAGATGTATTTAAATAATAAAAGATAAGAAATATGCAATGCTTAAATTTTGTACCTGAAAGGCTATGGCTTGGCTGAGACTATCCAGAGCAGGGTCTTCTCCTTCCTCTTCACTTTCTTCTTCCTCCTCGCTTCATTGTACAGAAAGAAAAAGATATAGATCTTTATTTAAAGTGTCCAGTATGAGAAAGCTCCCTAAAATAAGTTGTAACATATTAAAAAAATATACATACATTTCTTCTGGCTCAACTATTTTCTTTCTCTTCTTCTTTTCTTTTTTTTTTGGTGGCTCCCGCTCTCCTAGCATATTTTTAGGACAAGCATAACTTAAATGTCCTGCTTCCTTGGAGAAAAAGAAATACTGCTTAACAGAAACTGTTATAAACAACTATATGTTGAAACATATCATGAGGCAAGTTAATATAAGATGGTTCATAGGGGAAAAAAATGGAAGCAATTAGTAAGATAAATGGAATGCTGAATTAGCACACAGAAGACAAACTCTTCTCTATAAGCTTGCCATGGAAACGAAGAGATTGGTGGTGATATGCATGTTTAACTGCAAACTGAGAACAAGCAATAAGCGAAGTAGGTTTTCTTGGGCTGCTGGAATAGCTGAATACACTACAGCATGGTTTACGTTCAAAGCAAAATATAAACCTCAGCATTAACAGTTTAAAAAACAGGAGCAAGTCAACATTTTTGCTCTAAAAAGTGTTAGGGATATAAACCAAGTCTGTATTTGACATGAAATATCATCCAAATCTCTACGTTATGTTCAGGAAAAGCAAGGAATCGCTTAAAACATAAAACACATTTCTGTTTAAAAACAGTTGTTTCCCATAAAAATTTTGCTGCCAACTATACAGTTGTTATACATACCTGCAAAAGCAGGTATTTTGAGGCAAAGATTATGAGGTTTTCCTTCTTAAACAGCATTATACTGATACTCAGATCTGTCTGCTCCTCAGCATGTTAAGCAGTGATTATACGTATGTATTTTCCTCCATCTCCAAAATCACAAATAAAAGAAAAAGAGGTACTATCATTCTTGAAAACAAAACCTTATCATCATCATGAGCAGGTTTAGCAACATCCAAAGCAAAGAAACAAGCTAAGAGCCAAAAGATGGAATATATTAGTTCATTTTGTTTTACTCACCCCACATTCGTAACACTTTGACTTATCAAAGTAGTTACGCCTGCGAATGAACTCTGCTGCTCGTCCATTATCAATGGCAATACTTGCTTTTATTACTCTTCCAAACAACTACAGCAAATTGGGGGAAAAAAAAAAAGAAAGTTAAATACTTTGGGACTGTAAAGCCAACCCTCCTGCCATAACAACTTTCCTCAATTTACCTGTTTGTTATTAAGTGCCCGAGAACAGTTCTGTGCAGATTCTTTATCCAGAAACAAAATAAAGGCGACTCCTTTGCTCTTCCTGGTGTCTTTGTCTTTCATAATTGTAACTCTGAAAACGTATAACCACATTATTAATATACTAATATTACTTGAGAGGCATTTTTTCTTTAGAGATCTCAGTGGGATCTTAGCTTTGTGATAACAGCAAAAAAATAAAGATATATTTAACAACAGAGAGGCTCACAAAACAGATATTCCGAGGAAAAGCTAACCTGGCCATGTGCTTACAGGTAGAGTGGATATGATCTAAAAACAAGTATGTGGGGTCTTCCTGGGTCCAGTGTTATTCTCTATTCTCTTGGATGACTTGAAGAACAGAAAAGATACTCTTTAGACTTGTAGACAAAGCAACTGGAGAGAACTACACATACTGGAGGTGAAATTGAAATTCAGGAGTACTCTTGACAATTGCTGTCTATCATTGTGGGGAGACACCTTGTACTGAACCCCATTCAAACTGAGAAATCTATGTTTGTGTAGGAGTAACCAGCTAAGCACATTCATGACAGGAAACTAAGTACATGCAGCATTGTTCTGCAAGTATCTACCTACAGCTGGAATGCAAACAGGTCACGGATGCATGTGTCATTACACGTGACATGCAAAGTTAAGTCTTCAGCCCAACTTTGGAATCAACAGCTCCAGTGGCCCACTGAGAAATTCAAGAAAGATTTAGACCCAGTAAAAACAATGGACAAAGAAAAAGACAGACAAGAGGTGAAGGGGGGGAACTCACACACAACCTCAATTATTTCAAACTTAGCCCTAAAAAAACCACAACAGGATGCCAGTCTGCGTGTATATAAAAATAAAAGCACATGTTAAAAAGTAGTGAATAAACTCCTCCCTGTGTCCATCACAGGTAGAACAAGGTTCAGACATAAGGCAAGACAAAACTGTAATAAGAAATAGGACATTTAAAAAAACCCCAAAACACAACGAACACTTCAATACAGAAGGCCTAACAGAGAACCTGTTTAAGTAACAGATGACCTACAAAGTAAAAAGTCTGCAATATAAAAGTTCAGTAAAGGAAGATCAATTTTCCCCCAAATACAAGCACAGAAAGAGCTTAGAACAGATTTTCTACAAAAGCCTCTTGGCCAAGGATGTGTCCAACTGAATGCACTGAGCTGAAGCTGTCAATAAAACAGACTTTAGAACAATCCTATTAATTCTTTCCCCAAGTTAGTTTTGCAAGAGTTCCAATGAAATCCTGACATGTCTGCCAGGCTTCTAATTGGGATATTCAACATACCAGTTAATAACACCAGCAGAGAAAGAAACAAGCATGACAAATCTTTAAAACGTCAGCAACTTCCTGGAGCCTTAGAAAGTCTGATATGTCACGAAACAAACTGAGCTGCAATCACAAGTCAGGACATATTGGGGTGAGAAATGCAGCATGGAATAAAGTCGGCACGATTTTGCCAAGTCAAGACACACTTAAAAAAAGTCTATTAAAGCTTATTTAGTTAAGTTAAAGCTGACCTAGATGACACTGCAAAGCTTTTTGCAAAGCGTTTTAAAGTTCGTGAACGAAGACTCAATAGAAATCAAACTAATATTTCAGAAGACTTTTGTTGGGAACTATTATACCTAACTACAAACAGGAAAACTGGTTCTTTTTACCCTCAGTTTCACAACAAAACAGGAATACCAGTAGAATCCCACAGTATCTGCACTGTTTACAGTCAGGTCAGTTTGCAAAGGGGCAAACAGGAAACACATTTTGCTAGATTAAAAAACCCCAACATGGTAGTATTTTACACATAGTGTCCTACGACTCTGCATTTGGCTTAATTTCTGGCAGTAACTATACAAAAAGTCAGGAAAAATTAGGTATCAGTAAGTTAATTTTTTTGCAAAACTATAGAAGGGGAAAACAGTAAGTGCACAGACAGAATTTCAAATTCTAAACTGACTGCTTTCACACAGGATGCAGAACAGGATTTCTTCTGCACAGGCATCTCAAAACACCATTTCTGTTGTCTGTGACAGTCAAACCAATAAGCACCAATAAACCACTAGAAACTATTAATAATGGGGGGAAAAAAGAACACTGTTATGACACCTTTAAAATAAGCAATGCATCGTTCAGCTGATACTACACATAATTATCATCCTCCTATCAAACAAGTTCAAAAGCCAAGCCAAACAGAAGACCCTCACCCCCAGAGAGAGTATAGGTACATTACCAAATGATAGGGAGGTCAGAAGTGACAGATGTATGGAGAACAGGCCCTTCAGTGGATACTGAACACCAGTATTACTATAACCTTCGCTCAGGATTCTTCTAAATTGGTAGTTCAGCAATCAACTAAATGAGGTCATACACCTCAGCCTGGAAACAACAGACTGCACCTGCCCAGATGTATGGGTGGCTGCATGTCTGCCAGAGCCCAGCACAGGGGTTCTCCTCTTGGTCAATTGAAAAAATGCTTTTCTAAAGCTGTAGTCTGGCTTTTCCTGCTTCTTGTCACCTGAAACATACTCCCAAGACCTCAAAACCTGAGAGCTTAGCTTTGTATGTCACAGATGATTACAGTGGCTGCCAGAAGTTAGGGTGCATATTTGCTGGCGTAGGGTTGGAAACTGAAGTCTTCTATCTTGTTATTCTGACCAGTTAAAAACAGAAACAAAACAGCGAGTTCCTTACCATGGCATTTATTTCTGTCATGTGATCACAGAGATGGGTTCTCACAAGTACTGCTCATGAAAACCCCACATATTAAAATCCATTACGATGCAGCCTTATGTCTAACCTTAAATGTAATAGTAAGCAGTCACAATTACAAGACCCTCTAGAACCACAAGAGAGAGGAATTGTACACTGCAGTTGTGGGAGCTGTTTGTGGAAATTGTGACATCTAGTTTACATGAGCAGCCTTGCACTTTTAGACTTCTCCACTTGTACCCCAGGTGGTGTTAGGGGAAAGGAAACAATGTTTACTAGAAGAATATTGTTTCAATTATTTCAGAGAAAAGACCATTGGCATATAACAACATTCTACTCACTTTAAAGAAGTGGCTTGCAAAACCTGTCCCCAACACAAATATTCTTACATTGTGCATAGAACTACAAGGACTTCCAGTAGTTAATTAAATTTGTATTTCATTAAAAATGAACAGTACTTCCATAGTTCCACATTCATAGTTGAATTATGAAAAGCACAAGACTTGTAAGTGAAGCAAAGATATTAAATATTGAAAAAATGAAAGCTACAAAAATAGCAGGTCATATCAGGTCACTTACTTGACAACTTTCCCATATTTTGAAAATATCTGAAATATAAAATAAAATAAAAAGATTTAACAACAGTCAGTTGCATTTCATTAATAATAATTTTATCATGACAAACTTTTTAAAGTAAGACATCTATCAGTGTTGTATTTACACTCAAAATCACTGTCAACAAGTTTAATCTGCTCAATGCAGCTCTTAAAAACTTACCCTATATAGATCGTTGTTTGTCAGAGCAAAGGGTAAATTGGACACATACACGGTGCTTTTGCTTGGTGCCAACCCACCACTCATTTTTCTGATCAAAGGGGATAGAGAGAAGAGTTAAATTGTATTCAACAGAGCAATCAACTATACAACAGTTGCAAGAGTTTTTAAAAGTTGTTATTCAAACCTAGGGAAGCTGTGCTACAAATCTAGCCAAGATGCATGATAGAGTTGCAGGAGAGCAGAGTTTTCATTTCCCTTTTGTCACTTTACATGAAATTAGTGTATGCCTTTATGTGCTACAGAAGCCTCTTCCTTTCCCCTCCCTTGGATCCAAAATGCATGTTTCTGTATGTGAGCCAATTTGTAAGCCATGAAAAACCAGACAAGTTAGCGTTCTTTAAATAAGCCTCCACTGATCTGTGCAGCTAAGAAAAGTTTAGGCTCAGGAAGCAGCAAGCAATCTCCATTCTATTAAACATTCTGGCCAATATGTGAAATCAGTGACCTTTATTCAAGTAGCTGCATGTTCTGCCTCTTTATACAAGTTTGAGTTTGTTAGAAATGCCAATGGTCCTAAGAAAGGACTCACCGCAGACGCACTACTGAAGCAGCCATTTATTATACATTCTTGCTAGAGCAGGTTTCCTAGCAAAGGAGGCACACCTGTGGTCAGCTTGCAGCATTCTATACCCTATTCCCGTCCAAAATCGCTCCCTTGTTTACCTATGAATTAGGTACTTCGAAGGTTTACAGGCTCAACCGAGGCATACATAATATAACACAATACTCATTGCATGTCTGGCAGGTTCCTGCTTCCCCTTTGTGGAGAAAAGAATATTCATGAATTTACTGAGAAAAAGGCAGTATCTCTCTAAGTTACTATTGTTCATCTTATATGGCCTTTAATTAACATATCTTGATTGATAGTTGTCTTTTATCTTCCTTTACCATAAGACTTAGCTTGAGGCTTCAGTTTTCAGTAAGACCACTTAAATCTTTGGAAAATGATTCTTGATGAGGCAGCTTAAGTCTTTTATTCCTCAAGTCAGTATAGAAAAATATTATGCTTATTTTACAGTTTGCAAAAGCCACATTCCTCAGCGCTTTCTACAAATTCAACTGCATTCAACTTAGTTAAGGTGGGGGGAAAAAAAGCTTCCCTAAAGCAGAGTCCTAATTGAGGGGGGTGGCTGGGGGGGGGAAGGGCGGGGGAAAAGGGAGTTGGTATGGAAAGATGCTGCATTGGCTTTAAAGTCTCTCAGCTGCTAAAGCAGCAAGCATTTACTGAGTTTATTGCTCAGGCTCCTGCACTGCTCTGGACCTGCAAGAATCCACCAGAGCTGATCACAGATGGCATCTCCTCTCGAGACACTTGCCCCTCCTCCTCTTGGTTATGCAGCTCTATACTGGCAGCAATCGGTGAAATCTCAAATCCCTTTTAAACTCTGGAAACTAAGTAGCCAAGATATGGCTAGAAACAATGAATCAGTTCAAAACCCGTGTCCTAATTGCACATACATCGTCAATAGTAGGCAGCAAGTAACTGAACTAACTTGAAAAAGAATAGCCTGGGGCCTTCCTCACGTTCGGACATTTCCCAAAATTTTAAGTGGTGCTAAAGTCTGTGCAAAACATGTATCCCCCTCCAATCCGTTCTGCAGCCGTGGCTTGGTCCAAGAGATAAGCCAGGAAATTTTAAGATCAGAATAAAGCACAGCCCTTAGGAGAGACAAAAACATTCCCTACATAGTTGGGATATTACCTACTTATCCAGTTTCCTGAAGCCTTATTCCTGTTTCTTGGCACCTCTAGCTGGTTCCTGAGGGATCAAGCCAGTTCTTCAGCAAGACCAAATAATTCTTTAAAATGCAGACAATAGCTGCTGAAGGGATAAAAGAAATTGAAGTACTAACAAAATCAACATCTGTCGTAGGACAGTTTCTTAGGGGACTTTTGGCTAGTGAGTTCAAGCAGACTGCTCGGCCAAGGGCCAAAAAAAGTACCTAATATCATACTCTGATCTGGCTGTGGTTATTTTCTGGCATTTCATGATTTCAGTCATCTGAAGACCTGATATTCCCAGTGGATGCTGATTATCCAAGTGTTTCGCTTCTCTTTCTTGATATGCTTACTGTATCACAATTAATTTGAGTGGCAGTTTCCAAGTGATTGAATGTTGAGGTTTTCTATGTTCAGTGACTGTTTTTCTTGGCATGAGCAGAAATGGCAACATAAAGGTTAAGCAAATGAAAACAGAATAAATTTGCAATAAAGGCCACACATTGCATCTGGTGTTACGCAGACTGGATTCATTATCCCAGATTCCTTGCTGCTTGGCATCAGTATCCTTGACAAGCCCAACCAGGCTGACTTGGCAACACGCCATGTGAATAGATGGCTCGAAGTGCAGTTATCCAGATGCAAGCTGGATACAAAAGGCGCTACCCTAACGCTGCCATACGCTGTGTCGCCAGTGCTAATACACCCCAA
Source organism: Gallinula chloropus (assembly GCF_964237585.1). Lineage (NCBI taxonomy): Eukaryota > Metazoa > Chordata > Aves > Gruiformes > Rallidae > Gallinula > Gallinula chloropus. Next base: position 35,791,813 of record NC_140085.1, on the reverse strand, counting down.
CAGCGGAGGAGAAAACAGCAGAGGTGAAAACAGCAGAGGTGAACATCATGTGGCTGCAGAGAGCAATTTAACTCTGCCTACACGACAGGAGAAGCCAGAGCACCTTGTAACAGGAGACCGAACAGGCGCCCTATTAATGAACAGACACCGGCGTGACTGGAGAGCAATCAGCTTGTGTATTCCGCAGCAGCAGTGCAGACCTCCAAAGGGAAGGTGATATATCATGTGAAGATTACTGCAGGCCTAATAGCTCAGTCGATGGGACATTATTAATGACTGGGAGCTACAGAAAACTGCCATCTTCAGCTAAAGTACACCACTTTTTCCAGTAGCAACCTGAAAGAGTTGCACACTTGGAGCGCCAGCTGCCAGACAGCTGAGGTTAAGCCTTGTTTCTAGCCCCCTGGACGAATATAAATGGAACAGTCTTGCTGCTCTGACTGCCCGACCATCCTCAGCCATTTATATTGTTTAGGACCATCATGTCAGGATTTCTTACTTTTAATGCCAAGCTCACCGGACAGGCAGCAAATAAATCAAAAAGGAAGAAGAGCAAGCGGAAGGGCTATCGCCATCCTCACGTTCAGGACAGCCAAGGTCCCAATTTCCCACCTCAGGAAAGAGTATTTCCCCAGATCTGCAGGCAGACTTCCTCTTGTAAATACTAAGGGATGATTAAGATGGTTTATAAAAATAAGTTATTTAAGCCAGCAGAAACACTGACAGATTTGCACAATGACGGTATTTGAGTCATTCCTCTATCTGCTTAAAAGCCTGGTTGTCCTTACTAAATCTTCTGCAGAACATTAAAAAAATAATGTTTTACCAAAGACAATAACTCAAAAACCTCGAGCATCCTAAAATGCTGCTTTCTGGTTATCAGCTGTAAATACAGTGGTATAAAGGCAATTTCAGATTCAGCTATTGGCACAAGTCTTCCTACTCCCACAAAGCTTAACAAAACATCACATGCCAATTTTATCTCTGGTATAACCAATACATTAATTTGTGCATTGAGGTTTTTTTTTAAACCACCATCACGCTCCTGTGGGGATACCAAGTATCAACACCATATCACCAAATAAACAACAGCTTCCCCCCTCCCCCCTTTCATTTATGGATGCCAATGTTGCCACACCAGCTTCACATTTATTGCTCTGATATCTTCTAGTTGGGTAGTGGAGAGTAAAATCCCACACAATTCCAGCTTTAAATGAGCTCTGTAAATGAGACACAGCTCATCTTGGAGGCTCAACTTTACAAGACCCATAGTGCTTTTACTTCACAAACTTTCTAACTTTGTAGAAATGTCCAATAGAAGTTTATCATATTCTTTCTCCTGGATTACCAGTCTCTCTGCTCTTTAGGTTTTCACTTCAAAGGCTGACCAAAAAAAAAACAACCAAAAAACCACCCAGTCTTACCCCCAAAAAATCCACCATTTGAGCTTTCTACTTGCTGCAGGGGACTCACTGGAAAGTCACGCACAACTGGCTTCCATATCCTGGTAGATCTCCCTAACAAATCAAAACTTTTCTGCTTTATAAGGAATGCTTTTATGGGGCTTTTGTGATCTTCATGGTTACTTAACTTCAAAATATCAGCTGGAAGCCAGTACATTACCTCCATGGGGCTGAACACAAGTCCCATTAATGTAACAGCCTCTCTATGATATTAATGCATTCTACATTTCTTCATTTCTCGTTTTCACACACTAACTTTCAGGATGGGGGTTGTCTTTTTCTGTCTTTTCCAACAACTCAAACTAAAAGAAGCCTTTATTCAACAAGAGCCACCTGTCAGTAATGATTAAGTCTCCTGCAAAACACACTGGGTACATGATTATGTTTTGCTTGAATCCAATATGCTTAATGCAGCATCTGTCAGTCACGTTGAAAGCATCACAACAGAAGACAATGACTAATGTCAATAACTGGCTGTTCTACTCCATCTCAGAACACATAAGGACAAATGAAAATAGTTCAGCTGAGTTTGAAGCATCACGTGGAGGCTGAATTTATTGATATATTCATGACTTAATATATTTAACTTAATATATTTATTTCAACTTAAACAAAAACTTCTTTGCTTGTTTGTTTTCAAGTGCACAGCAGCAAGGTCAGATCTGTGACTTAATCAATCAGACATGTATAGAATTTGTGGGCAAGTTACACAAGGTATGCTCATTCAGGACAACTAATTTGAGTTCCTCTATATAGAAGTTCAACATATGGTTGAATATGGCAAAATATGGTGGTTTATTTCTGATTTAAGCACATCAACTGAGTTCAGGCCAAATCAACAAACCATTAGTAGTGGCAGGAACTTAGCTCAAGGTTAACAACGATGAGAAGTTTGTTGTAAAAGAGGAAACTGATCCCATGTTGCCCCTGGTTCCAGAGAAGGGTATTAACCACTTACTACACTTCTTTCCTACACAAGAGGCGCATAACAAACTATCAGAGCAGATTCGGCTTTATCTCCACATGGTCACTTAAAATATTACAAAGCAAACATGAAACAGGATCAGAATTAGGTACAAAAAGAAAAAGCTGAGACTATCAGAAGGAAGAGAGCAAGAGCCTCTCAGTCTGCCCAGGCCAAAGATGTCCACAAAAAGGATCCACGGTGTGTATCAAGCTGCTCGCATGTACTAATCTAACTACAAAACCTTCGGCACAGTAACACTGGGCAAACAATCTGCCAGCAGAAGCTACCTTAAAATCTGTAACATTTGTTTTCCAAACGCATTTCTGGCGTAGCTACCAGCGGTGTGGTTCGGTTCAGTCACACCCGGACTCACCCAGAACTTCACCCAGGAGGGGCAGAGCCAGGTAACTGCCGAAGGGACGCCCCTTCCTCCTAAAAGACACCCAGCTGGGACGAGCGGTTCCATGCCAGAGCTCAGTACGCGCAGACCAGCGTTAGAACCACGGGATCCCACCCGCCGCATCAAAGCCTTTAGCGGGAGGCAGCAGCACCCTGCCGCCCCGTCACCACGGCGCGGCCCCGACCAGCTGCTGCCCGGTACGAGCCGCGGCTTCCCCGCCTACGACCACAAGCGGCTGGTCACCCCTTCCCGGCTGTAAACAAGCGCTCCGGCCGGCACCGAGCCACGGGGCAGCGGGTGTGTGCGGGGGGCCGGGCCCTACCCGCGCCTGCTGCCCTCAAGGGGAGGCGGTGCCCGGCCCCGCAGCGCCTTTCCCAGCCGCCCCGGCCTACCTGCCGCGGCTGGGTTCAGCCCGCGCGGACACCCATGGCGCGACGCCACACCGGACAACACCCAGGCCCCAGCGCGCCGGGCCAGGACACACCCCTCCGGCACCGCCGCCGCTCCAGCCACCCTCCCGGCGCGGCGGCGCTCTTCCGCTGACGCGCTGCGACCGACGTGAATCAAGCCAATAAGCGACAGCGACGATCGAGAAGAGGCGGGTGTTTTCGCCGACGTCTGTGGGGCGCCGGAAGCGTCGGGAGGAGGCGCGGGACTGGCTTGGGGTGTGTTGCCCGCCGCGCCGCGGGAGCGCCGGGCGGGTAAGCGGCGCGGGCCGGGATGGAGCCGCCTTTCTCTCTTGCGAGGCGGCTGGTGTTGCAGGGAGGGTCCCGCTGTCCCTCCCGGCTGCGCCCCGCGCTGCTTGAGCGTTGAGAGCGGGCGGGCGGGCGCTGAAGCGATCCCCCCGCGGGCTCTGGGAGCCGGCGTCCCTCTCCCCGCTGCCGCATGGAGCCCGCGTCGTGGGGCGGGACTCTCGGGTTCCCCGGGTTCTCGGAGGTGGTGGTGAACGGGACAGGAGGGGTAGGCTCCCCCGGGCAGGCTGCCCCTGGGTCAGCACGGGGCGGGCCGGGAGCCTTTTCCTTTTAGCCCTTCCTGCCACACGTGCGTGATGGAAGACGTGGGTGTTCCGGGGTAATTCGTGGTTGTTGTTTGGAAGGGAAAGCTGGTACTACTTCTGCGGGCTCCTGAGAGCTGTCTTAAGCGCCAGCAGCTGGCAGTGGGGGTTTGGAGGGGCTGTGAATCGCGGGGGAAGCCCTTTCAGGGAGGTGTCTTGCGGGCGGGATGGTGCAGCATCGGTATCTTCCTGTTTCCAGAGGGATAAGTAAGGCAGGGACGTGTCAGCTTATTTCCTTTGAAGTACTAGAATAAATATGCTTCGCTGAACAACAGGGTGTTCTGTAAGTCTGCTCACAGGACTTCAGATCTGGTTATTTGTTCTCACTCTTAAGCAAGTCCTTTGCCAGGCTTTAGAGTTTTCATGGGTAGTCTTGTAGTAATACTTCATCTGAGGCGCCTGAGACTTCAAGGGAACAAACCCTTTTCATGTCAGAAAGACATGAAAAGACGTGAAAAACCTGCAGACTCTGAGCAAGCAACGAGTAGGGTTTGATACATTGGTTTTTCCCTGGGTGACGCATTCAGAATTGGTTGTTGCTTTCAAGCGTGACTGTTGAAGGCATTGAAGTTTTGACCTGCTATGACAATGAACTGACGTATTTCCTTGTCAGAATGTTTGTGCTGCAGGAGGGAAAGGCAGGGTGAAGGCAGTGATCCATGCAGTTGTTTGGCCTTCGTGTTGCTGGTGTAGCAGCCCCATCGCAGCCTGGCAGAATGTTTTTTTTATTTTCATAGCGTTGACACTGATGGAGGATGGAGGTGTTGGTAACCTCAGGTGTTCAGGCAAAGATAAGCGTTAGTCTTTGTATTAATATAACCCCCAATGCATGGTGTCTGTTTCCCTTGCTCCCAGTGATATGCTGGAATGCTGTGGTAAGAAAACTGACTGAGAGTGGTTGTAAATCCTCATCACAACGCTGTTGCTGGTAATAATTTTATCCAGTTTATGCATTTCTGGCTTTTTTTTTTTTCCTTATATTTTATATCAAAATTATTGTGAACATGTTGGCAAAGGTTGGAAGAAAGCCTTTTTCTTCTGGTTATTTGGTATCCGCGTTAAATATGCCTAGACTTGTTGCACGCTTCTAATTGCTTTTGACAGTCTTACACCCTAATATTTGGTATTAGGAAGCAATGGATTCTCTTTCTATCCCTGTTTTTTCCTTAATGCCTCCCTCACAGTATTTTATGTGCTGTTGTGGTGGATTTTCCCCTCTGCTTTTATGTTTTCCTCATCTTGGCAGTAGAGGACTGTCTCTGTTCGGTGTTTTCTGCCTGTACCAGGTATGCAGGGAGGAGAAAGTTGTGGGTTTTCTTTGCCCATGCTCAGTAGTATTCATTTTGCCTTCTGTCTAGGTAGGATATACTGGAATGTCTTTGAAGTACTGTCAAATACCAATTTTAATTGTTGGAAGAAAAAGTGGTGTTTTCTATTTTACACACTAAAATAGAAGTTGTTGCAAAATTGGCTGTGATATTTCTAAAAAGCTACAATTCTCTAAGCTTCTTTCCAAGGTCTTACTCATACAAAAGCATCTGAGCTCTTTTTGAGAATTTTCCAAAGCAGAGGAGAGACAGAACTGGTCCACACTTGTCAATCTCTGTTGTTTGTCGAAGTATTAAACCAGATCCCAGTAGCATCAGAGATGCTGCAGCTGCCTGCCTCTGCCTTTACAGCACAGCATTGGTTTTCTGCTTTGTTCACATATGGCAAGATGTAGCCATCTGGGTTAGAAAGCTGTATGTTTTTGAAGGAAAAACATAGATTCTGCAGAAGGTTGACAGCACACACTGCAAAATTACAGATCCTGGAGAAGTAGGGATTTCTAGCCGTGATGAAAATTAATGTTGCAAGTAAATGTAAACAGGCAAACGTCATGTACAAAATATTGCAGGATTCTGGAGTGCTTTTGCAAATGTGTCGGCTTCTTAGCATGTAGAAAGTGAAAGATGATAAAAAGGTAGTGATTGATAAACCTTCCCCCAAGTACAAAAAGTTTGAGTGACCCATGTAATCTCCTTGATGAAGAAACCCCCTTTATGTTAACATAAATTATACCAGCATAGAGCAAGACATGGTGCTGTGATAATCAGAGCAAAACCGTTCTTGGCAGCTGGCCACAACGGGCTGCTGCGTGTGCTGGAGCGTCTTTATTTGAGGAAGTAAGTGCCTTGCTTTAGGAAAAAGTCACCTCAGATCAAAAATAGGAAGGGTTTTGATATTACCAGTGATTCTAGGTCATTATATTAAAGAAATATTAACTACCTTTGCTGTATGATGAATATCAATGCAGTAGCAAATGTAAGGTTTAATCTCTTCAATCCCTGTTAATGGAATCTTCTCATATTGATCCTAAGAGTTTAGTCTCTTCATGATTGCTGTTAGAGCTCTGTCAGGTCACATCAGTTAAGAGATGGTGGGATTTTTTTTCTCCAGATACAGATGATATGCTTACAATGCTGGGAAATGCATTCTCCTCTGTGTAAATTTTTTTTTCTTTTTCCCTTCTGGTTTTTTCATGTGTATCTCATTGGTCCCAGTTAAATTTGCCTGTTTAGTCTTCTCTGTGGAATAGGTCTCTACTTGTTTCCTTACTGACACTTTGAGCAATATACTTGATGGTTGATTCTATATTGTTAACTTTCTTTTAATTTATTTGAAAATTCTAAAATGACATTTCTTTCATTCCTCTAAATGCAAGATATTCCCACCTTTGAGATTTTTCTTCTACCTCCATGCTTACTTCTTGTCTGATGTTTTCTTCAGTCTGTTGGTTTCTGTGATCACAGAATGGTTTGGGCTGGAAGGGACCTCACAGATCATCTAGATCCAACCCCTTGCTGTGAGCAGGGACACCCTCCATTACACCATGTCGCCCAAAGCCCCATCCAACCTGGCCTTGAACACTGCCAGGGAGGGGACAGCCATAGCTTCTCTGGGCAGCCTGTGCCAGGGCCTCACCACCCTCACAGTAAAGAACTTTTTTTTCCTAACATCTAATCTAAACCTGCCCTCTTCCAGTTTAAAACCATTACCTCTTGTCCTGTCACTACGTGCCCTTGTAAATAGCCACTCACCATCTTTCCTGAAGGCCCCCTTCAGGTACTGTAAGGCTGCTGTAAGGTTTCCCTGGAACCTTCTCTTCTCCAGGCTGAACAAGCCCAAGTCTCTCAGGCTGTCTTCATAGGAGAGGTACTCAAGCCCTCTGATGACCTTCATGGCCCTCCTCTGGGCTTGCTGGAACAGCTCTATGTCTATTTTGTACTGGGGTCCCAGAGCTGGACTCAGTACTCTGAGTGGGGTCTCATGAGAGCAGAGTAGAGGAGGAAAATAACCTCCCTCGACCTGCTGGCTGAACTGCTTTTGATGCAGCCTACAATACAGTTGTCTTTCTGAGCTGTAAGCACACATTGCTGACTCATGCTGAACTTCCCATCAACCAACATTCCCAAGTCCTTCTCGGGGCTGCTTTCAGTCCATTCTCTGCCCAGTCTGTAGTTGTACTTGGAATTAGTCTGGCCCATGTACAGGACCCTGCACTTGGCCTTGTTGAACTTCATGCGGTTGTCACAGCCCCACCTCTCAAGCCTCTCAAGGTCCCTCTGGAAGGCATCCTGTCCTTCCACCGTATCGATCACACAGCTTGGTGTCATCAGCAGACCTACTGAGGGAGCACTCAATCCTGTTGTCTATGTGTCTGGCAAAGATGATAAACACTGCCAGTCCCAGTCCCAACCCCTGAGGAATGCCACTTATCACTAGTCTCAGTCTGGCCGTTGAGATGTTGACTGCAGCTCTCTGAGCACAGCTGTACAGCCAGTTCCTCGCACACCGATACTGTAGCATCGTGTGTAGTGAGAGTGTATCTCTACCTTTTATCCAGCTTGTGTTTTTGTTTTGTCAAAATACTGGTGAATCATGCTAGATTCAGTGAGACCCATCAGCAGGGATAAAAATGGGAGTGTCTTTCTCAGCCTTGCTGCCTGATGATCTAACACAGCCTGTATGTGAGGGTGGGTGCCTGCTGCCTGTGATAGGTGTATGTTGGTGGTGGCTTGGCTGACAGTGCCACATGATGTATAAGCTTGCACCTAGCTTCAGTGGCACCTACCTGGAATGTGTTGCTTTTTGAACACTGTTAATGTTAATTATTAACAGTTAATAATTTCAGTAGCTTCTGCATGCAGTAGGGGGTGGACACTACTGTATTTACACAAATGAAAAAAAAAAACAACCCAAACCAAAACCCATTTGAAAACCTTATCTGAATCCAGCTTCTGGTATTTGCTGTTGGTCTAAAAACCAAGTGAGGCTTGTGATGTGTGTGTGTGTGAGAGGTGGCTGGGCTGTGGATGGTCAGGGGTGGGACCATCTATGAGTGTGTAGGGACAGAAGGAATTGGACCACTGTGGGTCAAGGCCTAGGCATGAGGTATCAGCAGCAAAGTCTTTTGAGGAAGAGTGCATCATGCTGTTGCAGTGTGTTGTGTCCAATTCTGGGCTCCCCAGTTCAAGAAAGATGGGGGAAGTACTGGAGAGAGTCCAGTGAAAGAGTATGATGTTGATGAGGGGGCTGGAACATCTCTTGCTTGAGGAAAGGCTGGGAGCTGGGTTTCTTTAGCTTGGAGAAGACTGAGAGGGGATCTCATCAATACTTAGAAATATCTAAAGGGTCGATGTCTACAGGATGGGGCTGGACTCTATTCAGTGGTGCCCAGTAACAGGAAGTGGCAATGGGCACAAACTGGAGCACAAGAAGTTCCATCTCAGTATGAGAAAAAACTTTGACTTTACAGGTGACAGAGCACTGGAACAGGCTGCCCATGGGGGTTGTGGAGTCCCCTTCTCTGGAGTTATTAAAAACCTGCCTGGACTCAATCCTGTGCAATCTGCTCTATCTAGGTGAATCCTGCTTTAGCAGGGAGGCTTGGATGTCCAGAGGTTCCTTCCAACCCCTTACTGGTCTGTGATTCTGTAATGATTTTGTCTTGCCTCAACTAATTCTGTCCCTTCTAGTATGTTTAAAAGACTTGAGTATTCAGGTACTCTGCTAGGTACAAAGGAAAAGGGCAATTCTGAGGCCTGCGTAAGAGCAGATAGAACAGCCTAGAGCACACATACACACACACACTGAGGTGGGGAGAGGGTGCTGGGCCAGCTGAGGAACAGTTAATTTGTGTATAGCTTTAGCAAAAGTCACTGAAGTAGAGTATAAAGAAAAGTTGAAGCAGTTGCTGTGAAAATGCCAGGAAGGGGCTTCTGATGGATACACCTGACCAGCAAATACACCAATGTGAGCAGTGGTTTCAGAATTAATAACTGCTACTTGAAGCACACTGGAGAGCACAGGGACAGCAGACCCTCTAGCTCTTACCCTTACTGAAGCCAGGACTAACCAAACTCTTCTGGCTTAGTCAGCTCTGACTACATCAGACTAGTCCTGCATCTCGGTTATAGAATGTACTTAAGGTCAAGTCTGTTATAAAACAGAATGGCATGTTTAGAAGATAGTCTGGTTTGTTTGTACCAATGGAAGGGTCAGAATCTCTGAATGTAAAGGCTTATTACAGTTGAGGAAAGAACTACTTCCTCAGGATTTACTATCTGTTACCACAGGAAAAGCATTTGTTAAATCAGCTTTGCGTTGACCTCTCATCACATGCAACTGAGTCTTATTTCTCTCTACTTAATGGTATTGAAAGATGGTTCCTAAGTCAACATCAGTGAATATGTTGCATTTTTTTCTGAGTGCTTTTAAGGAAGCAGTTACAGTAGTAGTTTCCAAAAGCTTTTCCTAACAAATGGAAGAAAAACTGAGACCTGAGATAGCGAGTAAAAGATTATAAAAAGATAAAGCTCTGAAATTTATTAGGGAAATGTATCTTCAATAACTTGTCTTGAGAAGATTTTTGCTACTGTGAATTCAGCTCAGTAGTTCATATTCTTTCTTAATTGAGTACAGTGGATTGCTCTGTATTAATTCAGACAGATCATGGGGACAGGCAGTTGAAAGTTCTAGATTTAAAATGTCTGGTTTACTTAAGAAAAAAGTCATTATGAATGTAAATATGTATTTTTGCTAACTTGTGGTTTTTTGGTAGGTATTTGAATAAGTCTTCAGCAGCAGAGTTGCTAAAACTGACAGAAAAGAAGTACGTGAGTGTTCATTGTTTTTCACAAAAACATATCTGACAGTGCTACCTCTGTTTGCAGTTAACAAACCTTTTGGTCGTGTTGATTCCTAACATCTGTAATAATCAGTATTTTCATATAGCTTCAAGTCTGTTTCTAGTTAAATGGTTTTATTTTGTAAAAGTAGATAATGGCATATATTTCTTCTTCTTAGCATGTCCTGTTGTTCTTTTTCCTGTTGATTATTTTTAGTTGCTGGAACTGCCATTGTGAAGGGAAACTTCACAAACAGAATTCTAGCAATTTCATGTCTGTTTTCAAAGATCTATAGTATAGAATTTGTCACTTTCAAAATCATCAGAAATATTTCAGGTCCTCAAGTTTGTGTTGTCTATCATAGTGTTGAGGAGAATGTCTTGTGGTGGTGACTTATTTCCACCTGTATTTAGTTACTAATTTGGACTTTGAAAGTGATGCTTCTCTCCAGAAAGAACAATTTGTGTGTTCTGTTGGCTTCCAGTTTAAAACAGGAAAAATCCACGTGTGAAGAACTGCATTTCCTTCATGTATTCAAAATGGAGTTTTGTACCAGCTGAATTGTGTTCTGCTTTAACGTCTCTCCAGATGGTTGAGATGATGAAATAATTCAATCAAAGTTTATTATAAGTAGAAATTATTCAAACTAATAAATAGGAGCTGAACGCTTCATTTTTTAAAAGTCCTCTATTTTTAGCAGAGCAATATCAAAATTGCTATAAGGTATGCGTGTATGAACTTAAATGTACAGCTGGTATGTGCAGTATGCATATATTTCAATAGAGTTGTTTATGGTATCTGTAAGTCCTGAAATTATGCTGATTGTACAGCACTAATTTTCAATCATTCTTGCACGTACTACGAGTTATTTTTGCTGAAAGCTCATTAATTACTTCATACAACTAGATAGTCTCACTTTAAAAAGGGCTAATTAGAAAAAAAAAATTGTATGGGCCTTGCATGTGATATGTTACATTGGTAGAAGTCTGTGAACCCTTATTTCTGTGTTCACTGTCCTTTTTCTCTATTCATAATGAGTCTGTTTTGGGCTGACTGGATGTTTCTTGTCTTCAGTGGCATATCGAAGAGATGAAATGTGGTCTGAAGGGCGATACGACTATGAAAGAGTTCCAAGAGAACGTCTCCCTCCAAGGATGCACCCTGATGTAAGTGTGTAGTATGTTCCTTTAGCATTATCCCATTACACTATACCTTTATGTCATGGCTTGTACCATAAGGGTCGGATTTATGTACATATTGAAGTTCCTAGTATGCCCCAGGTTCCATTCTTTTCTCGTACATTTCACAGAATCGTGTTGGAAGGGACCTGTAAGGACCATCGAGTCCAACTCCCGTTTAAGCCAACAATCTAGCAAATACATCTGCACAGAGAATAACGGGGTGCCCACAAAATTAAATGTGGTAGTATTTTATTTTTCAAGTCTGTAGAACATGTTTGAGAATATTTGTATTTTGATAAATTTGATTTTTTGGGGGGGGATAATTCTTTGTGTTATTAAATACAGGATTTTTAATAACTTCCAGAGAAACAAAGGCCATACTATGTTATGTTTTCCCCAGACTTTTTTTAAATGTTACTACACTTTTAAAGTGATTTGAGGTGGTAAAATGCCCACTTTCAGTATTCTTGTCACCAATGCAGTTTATTGTGATGCTGAAGGTCTAGAAGGAAATGTGTATATCAAATGTTGAAAATAATGTCTTTGCTAAAGAAATGGTTGGAGCCTTGAAAGGAAATGTTCATCCAGAAGAGTGTCAGTGGAAATCTACTTGGTAGGCATGGAGACTTTTACTGTGTTATGCTTGTGAAAGCAAATGCAGAAGCTGTGCTTACTGTGTTGTTGAATATCTCTAGAATGCTTTTAGAAAATCTCAGTGCCAAAAAATTGGGTAAAATTGTTGGCTTGTTGTTTTTTTTTTTTTTCTCTCCTGTGTCTGAAGCTTCTAAAGAAGAGAGGAAATTGATCGTAGCTTTGTCTTTTGAGCTGTTACACCTTAGGTAGAATGTTAGGAGTACTTTCTGGTATTTCTGTTTACAGGCTGTGCAGTGTACATTAGGCAAAATAATATTTCAGAGGTGTTTCCATGTTACCTGACTCTTCTTTCAAGTGTTGGAATAATAGCGTAGGTGCTTTTGCATACTTTCAGTTCCCTTTATGTATTTTCAGCTTGTTTTGGAAGTCTGCCAGTGTTGGAAACTTGGTGACTAGTTACCTACTCTTCTCTATTGAGTAGTGTGTTAGTGTTTGGCTACTCTGTGACATTTTTAACTCTTATTTTACAGGTAACAACAAAATCTCTGCATTTTCAGCAAGCTGGAAATCAGATAAGTTTGTACAGGGTATTTAGTCAGCTGCTTCTCCAAAATATTTATCAGCAGTATATAGGACATGAGGAAAGGCAGAATATGTTTTCACTTTTTTTTTTAAATTAATATTTGACTTGATTAACACATTGCTAATTTAATTTAAGCATCAGTGGAGTTTCTAAATTCTTTTAGTCTTTCAAGCTCTCCAGGAAGCCATGCACTGCATATGCATTATGAAAATTTTCTGAAGAAATTAATGCACTCATTTTGATGGAAGAACTAATGAGATAGTTCAATGCTAGCTTTGTAATTACATGTGTTTGTAACTGGAGAAGACCGAATATGCTGCATTTATCACAGTCAGTACTGTCCACCTGCTCCAAAACAACACACCCAGGAGCTGGACAAAGCAAGACCTGGTTGGTGTCTTGCTTCCCTACTGAAAGATGGACATGAAGCTCCTTCTCACACAGCGCTGCTGAGTCAAGTCAGTGGACAGGTGGCTTCTGTCCTTGTAAGGCAGTGCCATTGTATCTGTGTCTGAGTATAGAGGTCTGACTTAATTTTGACTAAACAGGTGAAACAGAAATAATTTATTCAGTCTTTGAAACCACTCAGCATTTGCTGGTAGGTTAATACATTTGAACCAAGACGTGCCCGTGATAACAGAATGAAGTCTCTCTTGTTTGAGAGACTTGTCCTAATGTGACCCTGGTGCTAGTTATGTATCAAGTATAGATTGTAGTAGGAACACAGGCTTTCAGGTCCTGGTAAAAAACCAAAAAGTTGCAAGCCTTGACACAATTAACCCGAAGTGGGTATACCTTGAGTTTCCATGTAACTATCCTTCTAAATGTCAGTATAGTTACATGGTGGGAACCTCTGCGTGAGCTTAAAGCACAGTTTTATTTTTGCTTCAGAGAACATCTCTGTAAGACACCAAACTTAAAACCAAACCCAAACCTGTGGAGGATGTTCAGGGTAGATCAAACATTGTGGCTGTGTATGAACGTGTATGTAGTCTCTACTTTACATCAGTATGGCTGTAGGCTGGATTTGGATGGCCCTCTAGTGAATTCGTTGGGTGGCCTCTGGACTAACTTTTTTTTTTTGCATGATAGCTTGTGAATGTAATGTGTTTTTCTACAAAAACTGTTGGTGCATTAGACTGTGATGACTACTGTTGTTAAAGAAAACCTGGTTTGAGTATCTTCCCATCTCTTCTCCAGATTGCATATGCTAAGTCAAGTCTCTGCATTCACAGTTTGTGTTTTTTAAGGCCTGTAGAGAAAATAACTTGCCAAAGGAAGAAGACTTAAAAAAAAGGTCTTGCATTTATGTTTCCATTTGCTTTTATTTGCAATTGGCTTACGTAATACTTTGTTGTAGCAAATGAAGTTTGTATTTTTTTCAACTCTGCGATTTGTACTTAATGAACAAAGGATTTTAATTGGGAAATTATGTATGACATTTTATTTTAAGGAAATGCAATAAAATAATTATGCATTCCAGCAAAAGGCTACTCAAAACTTGCATTGAAAGAAAAAAATAAGTATGTTAAAACTCTCTCTGTTGCTGGACTCATTAGATCACCTACTTTAATGTCTTGAGAAGGTGCTTATCCATTCATATTATGGAGCAAAGACTGTCTTCGCTAGCGTCTCTGCAGTGTGGAGTATGTTCGGGACATTAAGAAAACTTATAGTATTTTCAAATGGCCTCTTTGTTTCACAGGCACTACAGGTGTAACTTACTTTTTTGCATTCCTAAATTCACATGTGTCTCAAGCATATTTTGCTTAAAAAAAAAAAAAGTAAGTAGCTGCTGCTGCTTTAAACTTTCAAAAGAAACTTAAACCATGTTGAAAACTTTCCCTGTGTAATTAACCTTGTAACACCTAAGGATTACATCAGAATGGTGCCCAATTAGATTTAATAAGTTATTCCACCATCGGACTGGCATGATTTTTAATGTTTGTTTGTTCCTCTGTGCTGTTTGATATTTAAAGTTATTATAATCCCATATTTAGAAATAACTTTGTTCTACTTTTGTGTATTCACCATAGATTTTCAGCTGTTAAAAGCAATATGATTTCTTTTGTTTTGTGGTTTAGGAAAATTACCACAGAGTAGTAAACGTTGTGCCCAAGAAACCACCGCTGCTTGAAAGACCTGGGGATGGGAGTTACGGTCGGTATGATGATTACGGTCACCCTGAGTACAGAGACTATGAAGAGGGTCGGTGTTTTGCCCACGACCGGAGAAGTGGCCCCCCTCACCGAGGTGTACGTAAGGTGATTCTTCTCGCATGTTTATGGTGTTTACCTTCTGATCTGTGCTTGAATGCTGAACAGTTACTATTTCAGAGCATTGATGTGTCTGCTGTTCTCATAAACTGGGATAGAATGAAGAGAAAAATCATCCAGGTTTTGGTACTTGGTGCTTCTTTTTGCAAGTGCTGTGCTTCTGACACTTTTGTGGTTATATGGTAGTACCTGTTGGATGCTTCTTATGGCTTCCAGCCCTTGACTTTACAGTGGACAAGGGCTTTTTTCTGTGGAAAGCTCAGAGTCTGAACTGGGTAAACAAAAGTGGCCAGAACTCCTCTTTGTAATGCAGTGAAAAGTTGTCTGGATTAATAGAAGAATGTGATCAAAATCTTTCTATTTAACAAGTCCTTGCATATGCAACTTGTTGAACATTGGCTACCTATCCTTCTAACTCACACAGTTCCTTTATTTATATTCTGTAATGATGTTGAATTTTTTTTTTCCAGTAGCCACATTTAAGTACACAATTTATATTCCCATTGAAAGTTTATTAGTGTTTCCTTCTCCAACCCAGCTGCTTGAAATTCTGTAATTCCAAATTATTGACGATGATTTACATTTGAATAAGGGAGATGTTATTTTTCTTTCTTTTTTTTTTTTTTTCTCCAAGTTGGGGAGGTTTTTTTGGTAGATTTTGTGTTTTGTACGGCACTTCAAAATTGCTCTTTTTCATAGAGTTAGAAAATAAGGGGAATGGGGTAGAATGAATAAACAGAGAGGAACCTTGCTGTGAAATAATTACTAGTTTCTTTTAGCTTACTTGGATGCTTTCGTTTTGCAGTAAATAAGTACTGTTTGGCAAATAACTGTACATGACACCTGATGTTAAGATACACGTCACACAATTGTTTTGCACATGTGTTTTGCAGGATGAATCAGGATACAGATGGCCAAGGGATGATCATCCCGGCAGTCGGCAGCCTGACTACAGGTATAGGACTTCACTGCAGTGCTGTGGGCAGGCTGGGGGTATTTAGGACATTTTTCTTTGTTAGCAGAACAGTTTGTAGAGCAAAGCACTGAAATGGCAGTGATGTGGGAAAGGACATAGATTGAAGTAAAAGATAATAGTGTGTCCTGGTTTCGGTCAGGATGGAGTTAACTTCTTTTGTAGCAGTGGATGGAATGCTGTGTTTGAGTGTTAAAATGAAAGCAGTGCTGATAACACCCTGATGTTTTTAGTTGTGGTCAAGCAGTCAAAGACTTTTTCAGTTCTTCATATTTCTCTATTAATGAGAAAGGAGGGGACAAAGACAGGACAGGTGACCCGAGCTGGCCAAAGAGAGTATTCCATTCCAATTACATCCTGCCCAGTATAAAGGGGGGCTGATGGGAGGAGGAGCGGGGCGGCTCCAGGTTGTGTGGTTTTTGGGGGACGGTTGGATTCCAGGATGGCTCTGGGTGGCATGGCCCGAGTTGTGGGTTCGGTGAGAAACTGCATTGTGTATCAACAGCTTCATATATTTTTGCTCTAAAGTCCTGTTAGCATTGTTATATTTTATCTTTCTGCTATTTTAGTAAACTATCCTTATCCCAACCCACAGGCTTTTGGTTTCTTGGTTTTGGGGTTATTTGCCCCTTCCTTTTCCCTTCCCGTCCCTCCCCCCCCCCACCTCCCCCCACTTCTCCCCCTCCTCTTTTCCTTTAAGGAGCAGGCAGCTGCATGGATCTCGGCTCTCAACCGGGGTAAAACCAGAACAGTCTATTTTGGCGCCCAACGTGGGGCTCGAAAGGTTGGGATAACGGTAGATCTGACCCTGACTCGATTGTAATTAAGACAAAGCTGTGATAAGCACTGTTGTTTAAGCAGTCTCTGGTCATGATGCTGTGGTATTTATTAACAAGGCTGTGGTCACAGCTGTGGCAGCAAAACCACTGTATGCTGTGTACAATCCCAGCAGGATTTTTTACCATCTCGGGGCTGCGGCTCCTGTTTTTGTTTCCGTACTTCATTTTAGTGTATTTTATATCAGTCTATGATACAGTAATATCGATGGCCATGAGCTTGTGCTGGTACTTGTATGAGATTGTGCTGCCCTGTCTATTCTTTGGACAGGGAGGGGTTAATAACGGCAGCCGGTATGGTGGGGGTACAGAAGGAAATAACTGCACTGCTTTCTTTTCCTTTGGGCTAAATACAACAGCTCTTATAACAGTTTTTGAAAATCTTCGATATCCCTGGGATATTCAAACTACCATTTCACTGTTGGTAGGTTTGGTGCAGATGGTTCAGTTTTTGTTATATATTAAGCACAGGTTTATGAATACCACTCAAGAGCTTTCTCCGAGGCCAGATAATCACAAGTGGCAGGGCATGTGGCAGAGTATGGGCAACTACCTAGGCACTTTCTCACGCCCACTGGTTTGGAACTTCACTCCTGAACAGCTACAGGACCCTGATAAAGTGACTGCATATCTGAAAAGAAATTGCTGTAGGTTTCCCAGAGATTCACACCTTACTGCACTGTGCTGGGCCCTGGCCACTATTTACCAAATACTGCTTGATAGCAGGCAGCACTGTCAGTACTGTCAGAGAGAAAGGAAAGAAAACAGACCAGCAGAGACTGCAGCTGCTGCAACCCCTATGACTGGCACTGCAGCTATTGCAACCACTGTGAGTAGCACTGAGGCCACTGTAACTTCTGTGACTAGCACTGTGGCTACTGCAACCCCTGTGACTGGAAATGTGGCTATTGCAACCTGTCCAACCAATGCTTCGGCTACTGCAATCCATACAGCAGATACTGCCAATAATAAAAAAAAACCAACCCACACCAGTGTCTGTTGCTCCCGTACGAAAGAGGAAACACACAAAGAAATCGGTTCGCATAGTGAAGGATTACGATGATGATGGTGAAGCAGGGCCATCTCGAGCATCTCAGGATGAGGCAGAACCAGAGGTTGTCACACGATCCCTGACCCTGAGTGAGCTGCGTGAGGTTTGAAAAGATTTCAGCCGCCACCCAAGTGAGCACATCATCACTTGGTTGCTCTGATGCTGGGATCACGGGGCCAGTAGTCCGGAATTAGATGGCAGGGAGGCCAAGCAGTTGGGATCCCTAGCTAGGGAAGGAGGCATTGACAAGGCAATTGGGAAAAAGCTGGAAATCCTCAGCCTCTGGAAACGATTACTGTCAAGTGTGAAGGAAAGGTATCCCATAAAGGAATATATTACATGTCAATCGCCCAAGTGTAACAGCATAGAGGCAGTTATCCAGCACCTGAGAGAATTAGCTGTACGGGAGATAATTTATTATGATCTGGACAACTCACAGCTTCCCTCTGATCCTCATGAAGTCCTGTGCACCCCAGATATGTGGCGTAAGGTTGTACGAAGTGCACCAGCAGGGCACACCAATTCACTGGCATCAATGGACTGGAATGATGCAGATCCACCAACTGTATATGACGTGTCCTGCCGACTCTGGAAATATCAAGACAATGTCTCCCTCTTTGTCATTGCAGTGGTACAGAAACTGGTCAAATGACTTGACAACAATGTGTGCAACTCCCAACCTGTATGGAGCAATGTTGCAGCTACTGGGAGAAAGCATCCATAGTCCCAGAAGGGAGGATACAGAAGGTACACACCATGAGGCACGCTGTGGTTTTACCTGCGTGACCATGGTGAGGACATGAGTAAGTGGAGTATGCAGCCCACCTCAGCCCTTCAAGCACGAGTAAATGAGCTGCGAGGCAAAAGAATCGCACAAGGCGATTCTGCCAGGAAGAACGCTGCACCAGTGAACAGCAAATACAATCAGCAACAATAGAGGAGCCCTGCCTCCAGCCAGGTGGAGGAGAGGGATAACCGTGTTTATTGGACTGTGTGAATCCGATGGCCTGGCACGTCAGACCCACAAGAGTACAAGGCTCTGGTGGATACTGATGCCCAGTGTACGATAATGCCATCGAATCATGTTGGGACAGAACCTGTTAGCATTTCTGGAGTGACAGGGGGATCCCAACAATTGACTGTGTTAGAGGCTGAAGTGAGCCTAACTGGGAAGGACTGGGAGAAACACCCCATTGTGACTGGCCCAGAAGCTCCGTGCATTTTAGGTATAGATTACCTCTGTAGAGGGTATTTTAAGGACCCAAAAGGGTACTGGTGGGCTTTTGGAATAGCTGCTTTGGAGACAGAAGAAATTGAACAATTGTGTGTCTTGCCTGGACTCTCGGAGGATCCTTCTGTTGTGGGGTTGTTGAAGGTCAAAGAACAGCAAGTGCCAATTGCTATGACGACTGTGCACAGAAGACAATACCGTACTAACTGAGATTCCCTGATGCCCATCCATAAGATGATTCCTCAACTGGAGAGTCAAGGAGTGATCAGCCGAACTCGCTCACCCTTTAACAGTCCCATATGGCCAGTGCGGAAGTCCGATGGAGAGTGGAGGCTGACAGTGGATTATCGTGGCCTAAATGAAGTCACTCCAGGTATGAGTGCTGCTGTACCAGACATGCTGGAAATGCAGTATGAACTGGAGTCAAAGGCAGCCAAGTGGTATGCCACAATTGACATTGCAAATGCTTTCTTCTCAATACCACTGGCGCCAGAGTGCAGGCCACAGTTTGCTTTCACTTGGAGGGGCATCCAATACACGTGGAATCTTCTGCCCCAGGGGTGGAAACACAGCCCCACCATCTGCCATGGACTAATCCAGACCACTGGAAAAGGGTGAAGCCCCAGAGCACCTGCAGTATATTGATGACATCATTGTATGGGGCGATACAGAGGAGGAAGTATTTGAGAAAGGAAAAAGGATAATCCAAATCCTTCTAGAAGCTGGTTTGGCTATAAAACAAAGTAAAGTCAAGGGGCCTACACAAGAAATCCAGTTTTTAGGAATAAAATGGCAGGATGGGCGTCATCAGATCCCAATTGACGTTATCAATAAAATAACAGCTATGTCTACACCAAGCAACAAAAAGGAAACACAAGCTTTCTTAGGTGTTATAGGTTTCTGGCGAATGCACGTCCCAAACTACAGTCTCATTGTGAGCCCACTCTACCACGTGACTCAGAAGAAGAATGATTTCCAATGGGGCCCTGAGCAGCAACAAGCCTTTGAGCAGATCAAACGCGAGATAGTCCATGCAGTGGCTCTTGGGCCTGTCTGGACAGGGACAGATGTTAAAAATGTGCTTTACACTGCAGCCAGGGAGAATGGCCCTACCTGGAGTCTCTGGCAGAAAGCACAAGGGGGACTTGAGGTCGACCGCTGAGGTTTTGGAGTTGGGCCTACAAAGGATCTGAGGCCAATTATACTCCAACAGAAAAGGAAATACTGGTCGCCTATAAAGGGGTTCGAGCTGTTTCAGAAGTGATTGGAACTGAAGCCCAGCTCCTCCTGGCACCCCGACTGCCGGTGCTGGGCTGGATGTTCAAAGGGAAGGTCCCTTCCACACACCATGCCACTGATGCTACGTGGAGCAAGTGGGTTGCACTAATTACTCAGCAGGCTCGAATAGGAAACCCTAATCGCCCAGGAATTGTGGAAGTGATCACAGACTGGCCTGAAGGCAAAGATTTTGGGATGTCACCAGAGGATCAGGAGGTAACATGCGCTAAAGAAGCCCCACCTTACAACAAACTACCAGAGAATGAGAAGCGATATGCCCTGTTCACTGATGGGTCCTGTCACATTGTGGGAAATCATCAAAGATGGAAAGCTGCTGTATGGAGTCCTACAAGACGAGTAGCAGAAGCCACTAAAGAAAAAGGTGAATCAAGCCAGTTCGCTGAGGTGAAGACCATCCAGTTAGCTCTGGACATTGCTGAGAGAGAAAAGTGGCCAATGCTCTACCTTTATACTGATTCATGGATGGTGGCCAATGCCCCGTGGGGGTGGTTGCAGCAGTGGAAAAAGAACAACTGGCATTGTAGAGGCAAACCCATATGGGCTGCTGACTTATGGCAAGATATTGCTGCCCGGTTAGAGAAGCTCATTGTAAAGGTACGTCATGTCGGCACCCACGTACCTAAGAGTCGGGCCATGGAGGAACATCAAAACAGCCACCAGGTAGGTAAGGCTGCTAGGATTGAAGTGGCTCAGGTAGATCTAGACTGGCAACGTAAAGGTGAATTATTCCTAGCTCGATGGGCTCATGATACCTCAGGTCATCAAGGGAGAGATGCAACATATAGATGGGCTCAAGATCGAGGGGTGGACTTAACTTGTGCAATAGCATCCATGGTTATCCATGAATGTGAGACGTGCTGCAATCAAGCAAGCTAAGTGGTTTAAGCCCCTTTGGTATAGAGGACGGTGGATGAAATATAAATATGGGGAGGCCTGGCAGATTGATTACATCACCCTCCCACGAACCTGCCATGGCAAGCGTTATGTGCTTACAATGGTGGAGGCAACCACCGGCTGGCTAGTAACATATCCCGTACCCCATGCCACGGCCCGGAATACAATCCTGGGTCTTGAAAGGCAAGTCCTGTGGCGATACGGCACCCCAGAAAGGATCGAGTCAGATAACGGGACTCATTTCCGAAATGCTCTCATAGACACCTGGGCAAAAGAGCATGGCATTGAGTGGGTGTACCACATTCCTTATGAAAACCCTGACTACCCTGAAAGCGATGGGTGGTGGAACATTCAAACACTGGGATACACATTTAGCCAAAGCCATGTGGTTAGTTAACTCTAGGGGAACTACCAATCGGGCTGGCCCTGCCCAGTCAAGATTTCCACATACTGTAGAAGGAGACAGAGTCCCAGTAGTGTATATGAAGAGTATATTAGGAAAGACGATTTGGGTCATCCCTGCTTCAGGCAAAGGTAAACCCATGTCTGGGATTGCTTTTGCTCAAGGACCTGGTTGTACTTGGTGGGTAATGCAGAGAGGGGTGGAGAAGTTCGATGTGTACCTCAGAGGGATTTGATTTTAGGTGAGAATAGCCAATATAATTAATAAGGTAGAAATTGTATTATAATAATTGCTAAATAACCCATTACTGTATATTCATTATTGCTGTAATTGCTGTATGATGTACCAATGGCATTACAGCCGGAGTCATACAAGTTAATGAAGGATGAGTGCCACGATGATGGCACCAAAACCTGGCCTCCCAAGAACTTTTCTTTCTTCCCCTTTGAAAATGAACACCTTTGATACACAGGCTATGAGCATATTGGTCGAGAGCCCGAGATGCAGCATGCAATGATGCAATGGCTCATGCTCACACCATGAAAGACTGTTATGACAAATGGAGCCTGAAAATCATGGACTAAATGTTAATTTACTCAACAAACTCAGAGGAATAGTCCATAGACTAGGGAATATTACCTGTATGCACATGTGTGTATACATGTGTACACACATATATGTGTGTCTGAAACAAGAAAATGGTTGAACCCAAAATAAATTGTTGGAACCGGTCATGACGTGAATGGTATGGAATAAGGGGTGGATAATGTCCTGGTTTTGGTCAGGATGGAGTTAACTTCATTTGTAGCAGTGGATGGAATGCTGTGTTTGAGTGTTAAAATGAAAGCAGTGCTGATAACACCCTGATGGTTTTAGTTGTGGTCAAGCAGTCAAGGACTTTTTCAGTTCTTCATATTTCTCTATTACTGAGAAAGGAGGGGACAAAGACAGGACAGGTGACCCGAGCTGGCCAAAGAGAGTATTCCATGCCAATTCCATCATGCTCCGTAGAAAGGGGGGCTGATGGGAGGAGGAGCGGGGCGGTTCCAGGTTGTGTGGTTTTTGGGGGACGGTCGGGTTCCGGGACGGCTCTGGGTAGCACGGCCTGAGCTGTGGGTTCGGTGAGGAACTGCATTGTGTAGCAACAGCTTCATATATTTTTTTGCTCTAAAGTCCTGTTAGCATTGTTATATTTTATCTTTCTGCTATTTTAGTAAACTATCCTTATCCCAGCCCACATGCTTTTGGTTTCTTGGTTTTCGGGTTGTTATTTGCCCCTTCCTTTTCCCTTCCCTTCCCTCACCCCCCTCCTCCCCCCCCCGCCCCCCCCCCCCCCCCCCACACACACACACTTCTCCCCCTCCTCTTTTCCTTTAAGGAGCAGGCAGCTGCTTGGATCTCTGCTCTCAGCCAGGGTAAAACCATGGCATAGTAGAAAAGCAGTTCCTATTGTACTGTTAGAAATACAAATTAAATAAATGTTCTGACATTAAAGTTTCTATTTTAGTTTGTTTAGTAAGAATAGAATATATAACATCTTTAGGATGTTAGCCTAGGACTTCAAGTAATTTAGTGCATCTCCCTAATCAGTCAACCTTTTTGTATAACTTCAGAAAGTTCTGTGGCATATTTGCTTCTGTGACTGCAGTGCCTTGGGGCCACAGCACAGTGGAAAGATACCTGTGGCATTTTAAAGATGGTGGGGTGGGTAATGGGCTTATGAAGTTTACCATTGCCGCCTTCTGACCTCCCTGTTGTCTCAGATGGACCGATGAGTAGGTGTTTCCATCATCTGTTATATTAATTTCTGTGAGCACTTCTTAGGTTCCCGTCTATGATATGTAAGGAATAGTGTTAAATGAAGTGCATAAGATAGCGTTGCACTCAAAATTTATGGACAAAGGTGAAACTTAATATTTAAAGAAGAATAAATTGTTAGTATAGCTTAAATTATTAATAGTCTTATCTAAGAATATAATTTCATGGCTGTACTTTTATATTGCACATCCTGTGTTTCCACTTCTCAAGGTGCCTGTTATTATACCAGGCCTGTATTTCTCTATAGTGCATCATGGTGTTAGTCACATGTATCTCATTCTCCATAGAATAACTCCTTGTTACTGCTATCTATATAAAACTATGTTTGTACCATACAAAGATCAACAAAAGTAAACCAAGTTAGCTGTAGGCACCTGGTCAGTTAGAAAATTTGCTGTTAAATCTCCACCAAGTCTAAACCTCTTCCTCTTCTTCAAGCATCAGTCTTGAGGTCTTGCAAACTCATTATGAAGGGATCAGTAGCAATGGCAATGCAGTGCTACAGGGCTACGCAGTTGCAGATACCTGTTCCTTTGAATGTGATGTTATGGAGATAGCATAACTAAGTTATTGCATAACTTCACCATAAAAAAGATTCTTCATAGGGATCTGTGTGCACTAGGCTTCTCTCAAAAGTGCATTCTTGCAGCTAAAAGGGTTTTGAGAGGTATTAAGTGTTTTATGGAAACTTGTGTAAAGTTATTGTATCTTTTCCTCCCACTTCAGAATCAGAGTTGTTTCAGAAGCTGGGAAGAAGCAAAACCAAATTACACAGTTACTGCCAGACAGTTTATTTTACATGGAACAAGAGTGGCACCCAGTGGTCAGAAAGATTCTTGTATGCATCCTGATTTCTTCTATTTAAGTGTTAGGATAAAATGTCAGCTCATTTTGTTGAAATCTTAAAAAATGTGTTGCAGGGTAGGTGATAATCCCATCTGAGTCTTTATTATCTATTTTATAATATGTCACTGTTACATAGCTGCAATAACATTATGAAACAACTCTATAAGGATATGCAATTCACCTGAGAGTATGGGAATGCATTTGCAATTGAATGAAGCCCTACTGATTTATTGCAGGAATATGCTTTGGCATGTCAGAACTCTGTTTGTACAGAAGAGGACAGGAAAAGTAAATAATTATGGATGTAAAATTTTGTGATTAGACTGCTAAGCTCTTGTAGTCTTACATGTGTTGTCATAAACTTAATTATGATTTTGTTGTGTATTGCTCACTATTGAGCAATGTAGTAGATTTCAACAAAGGAAATTGAAGTACAGTACTTGGTATATGTTGTCTCCTGTGGTGAAAATGCTAATTACTTTCCATTTCAAAGATATTTGCACTGTAAAACATGAGATTAAAAAGTTAATGCATGCAGAGTTGCTTTCTTTTTGGCTATAATGACAATTATTTTGGGCAAGTTCTTCTGGAGTACATAGAAATAACTTTTTTCTTCGCGGTAGTAGAAGGAGATTTTAAGATACTTTAAGTACTTTAAAAATTACTTTGTAAATTCTTTATTGAGATAATAAGTTTTCTTGAGTGTTTGTAAAAACTCATTCAGCAGCTAAAAGTGTGTTGCAAGAATTTGTTGTCAATATTATGCTTAAACTTTCTTCATGAGCATTAATCATTCACGTTTTCCTTCTTTGATTTTTGGTAACTTACCTGCCAAGAAGTAGTTTCTGATCTTTTCCTCTTTCCATTTATGTTCCCCCTTTTGTTTGGAGCACTGAAAAACATTACTCAAGAGGCTCCCACAGTAAAAAAAGCTGCTTATCTGGAATATCAAAAAGCCTCAAATTATGCAGAATTTTTGGAGGTGAAAGTTTCCTATATTGAAGAAATTTTTTTTTTTTTTTTTTGGAGTGGGTTTGTTGCTGGTATTGTTTCTCTTGCAGATTTTGGGTTTTTAAAGCTTCATGCCTTTTCCTTAAAAATACAAAGTGCATGCTTACTTAGCAGTTGCATAGCTGTGGCTTGAGCTGTGATGTGTCCACTGACCAGCAGCAATTCTCCATGTGTGACAAGACTTAGCTGTCTTTGTTTTTTTCCCCCTTGGCTTCATTTTGGAGGAGTTATGCTCTAGTTTCCTAGCAGCAGTCATTTGCCAATAGTCAACCTTTGAGTGGAGCATCACTGATCCCATGGCTATCTTCTGGACCACTCAGCATTTGAGAGTTGTTAGCCCAGGTATATCCTATACTCACTGAACAGCTCTCATCCTGACTGTGATTCCTTTATGTTAATATCATATTTTAAATGTAAAAAAAAATAAAGTAGTTCAGAGGATGTGCTGGGCACAGATTTCAAAAAGAGTTCCCAGCCTTTTTTTTTTTTTTTTTTTTTTCTTTTCCTTTCCTTTCTTGTTCTGACTTAAGGTTTTCTTGCTGGATTTCTGCACTCCCAAAAACTGATGTGAATTGTGTAACCTTACGGTTACAGCTTGGTTTGAAGTGCCTTTTGGTTCAAGCCTCGTTCATATATATAAAGAATTGGACATCAAAGCAGAATCTCTTAGTTTGGAGAACAGAGAATTTTCTGCACATGTGATGATAGTTTTAATGTCTTGATTGCTGATGCTCTGAGGATTGTGAAACTTGGAAATTGAGAGGAACAGAGATCAAATAACGTGACTTCTCTGTACATTTATCTTTCACTGATGTTGATCGCTTCTGGGGTTGTTATTAGTTTAGTGATAAACTCATTGAAAGCACTCATTTTATGCATATTAGACTTTTTTGAGAAGTTGCAGGGATCTGTGCTGTTATATGTTGAAGAACTCCAGTTTTACAGTACTTCTCTGTGGGCCTTGTAGCAATGGAGTTTGCAGACAAGTTAACTTTCTTAGTCAGATGAACTTTTCAGTGTGAAATGCTTTAGAAGATTGCTAGTTGAGGTTCACTTTAGTCATACCAAATTTTAATCCTTTTGAGTGCACAGAGCATGACTTCATTCTTTTTTTTCCAGCCAAACTTGAGTTCATAAGATGTGAAATATGTGAAACTTGGCAACTTAAGATGGGTAAGACTCATCTTCAAAGAGAAATTACAGAATGACGCCCTTGTAAATCCCAGATATACATCCATTAAATTTGATCCTTAAAAATTATCTAAGGTCCAGATTTTTGTAAAATAAGCATTGCCATATTTGTAGGCAAAGTACTCTGCATCAGTTGTGATGTTGGTTCACATGATAGAAGATGCCTGAGCAGTGGCTCACATGGCACATCTTGAATAACTCAAGTGCTTGCTGTGATTAGTTTCCCATTGTTAATGAAGGAAACTTGCTGCTGTTCTTCTGTTTATTGCTGGTTGATTGTTTTTGTTGTGTGTTTTTCTCAGTGTCCTGTGTGAAATTAGGAAATCTAGTCTTTAATAGCAATGCATTTATGCACATAAACCAGATTTGCTTATCTGTGATGTGCACAGGAAATATTTTGTAATAAATAGAAATAATTCCAAAGCAGTTTTGATGCTAGAAATGAAAACTGCCAAAATGTTGTAACTTAATATTAACAATTGGTGATTTGTGAAAAACAAATATTCACCAGTCAGTTGTATAATTTGTTTTGGAGATCTTTTAATTCAATGGCACATTGCATTTCCTCTGAAAATTTTATGTGACTTTCTGACCATTAAACTTAGGGTTATCTCTTTAAGGTGGTAAAGTGTAGCATACACCAATTTTATAAATTCACAGTGAGACTGTCTTTACCAAAGTCCATGGAGAAAATTGGTAGCAAAGAGGAATAGAAGCCCAGCAATCCTGGCTTTCTGATCTCTGCTTGAACCTTTCCACTTAGTGTTTTGTCCCTTATAGATGCAGTATGTGCTGGACAGGATGTTCTGCAGGAGGGGGGCGGAGGGTGTCTAAAGACTTTACGTGAAGAAGAAAATTGTTCTTTGGCAAGAATGGTTATTTTAAACCAAAACCACTGGTGAGAGATTCTTCAGCTAGAAGTCAAGTGTTGCTGGCTCTTTTCCTAATAAAGCAGGATTTAATATCACTGATTAAGATGTCATAGGCCAAGACAGCTATCTTTGTTATCACTGTGCCATCACCTTTGAATTATAAAGAATACCCCCATTCTCCCCTGTATGTATTCTACAGCAAACCTGTTAAAATATTTTATAATAATTTAAAACAGTGTCATATATTGTGAGGGGTCTTTAGGCTGAAAGTTTCTTGTAATGTAAACTGATCTTTGTCTTGGTTGGCCAAAGGGATTTATAAGATGGTGCTAAAAATGTACATAAGTCTGCTGTTCTGTTGCAATATTTGACAGGTCTTAAGGGACGCCATACAAGAACCTCATTCTTTATTAAAGAACATGTGTGGAGGGAAATAAATATGGCAGTCACCCAAAGAAAATGGTCTTGCTTTTGACAGAGATTGATAAGCAGAATTCAAATCATATTCATTAGCACATGCCTTTCTCTTTTAACAAATAAATAAATACAATCTCTGCCAGAACACTGAACCTCTCAGGTATTCACACGAACTACCGGAGTACCTTGTTTATTCATATACTAAATTACAGTTTCCTTATAATAGGTCATTGTGTCAGATTCATGTTACCTGTCTGAAATTCCAGGCAAGGACTTGTCTGTTGAAATTTTTAGTTCAGAAGACCCATTGTATTAGGCTGTTGGCTATATTAATTTACCTTGGCTTATGATATTCTGGGGGAGTAGAAGAGAAGTTAGAACAAGACAATAGGTAATAGATAACTTAAAAGCAGATTCTGGGTTTTGCTGAGTATTTAATGACTTCGTATTTCACTCCTGTCTTATGCAGCAGTCTGGTTGTTTCAGTAGTTGCTACATTTTCTTTCAGGGTTGTTTTCTGCTCTACTGCCTCTTTAGCTCTTTTGTGGTTGGGACAACCGGTTTGCTTACAATTGGAGGTTTATGTTTTATAATTTGCTTTTTTTTACTTTGCCAAAATGATATGTCACCAGAATGATATATCTGGTTCTCTTACTAGTGGACGGTGGGTTTTGATTTTGAATGGCTTTTAGTAACTCAAACTGAATTGTGCAGGTATCACTTAGTGTTTTAAAACTGCCCTGTGCTGAAGGCTGTGTATAATCAAGAACAGCTCAGGACTATTGCAGGCCAATGCAACTGAAAGCAAAGTTTCAATTCAGACAGGTCTGGTTTTGTTGTTTTGACGAATCTCTTACCTCCATTTAACTTAGAACCCAGACACTTAAAACTACATATGTGAACACTGGCTGTTTTCATCCCCCTAACTGGTGGGAGATTTCTTTGACTGTTGTTGGTAACAGAGGGGTCTGGCTGTTCTAATTAATTTTGGAATAATGTTGTAGAAGCTTTGTTTTTCTAATCAAAACATTTCAGACTTTCTCATATGTAAGAATTGCCAAATTAGCAGAACTCCTTATTGCCTGATTTGAATTTTTTTTTCCTTGCTGAGCTTTTAAATAAGCAGTAGAGTTCACCCTTTATATGAAACATAAACCAGCACTAAATCTTGGTTTTAACTCCTGCTGAGAGTCATAAGAGAAAACTGGATAAGGCTGTTCTTCAAAGCATAATTACAAATTGGTAATTTCAGTCTGAGTCTGTGTGTATGGTATTTGTTATACTTTGGTCCTTTGATATGTTTCATTTTAAATTTAAATATGGTGTCTGTGTTGTGACCCTAAAGGACTGGCAAAGTACTCTTTGGACTAAAGACAGGTATCTTCTCAAAGAACATTTTTATATTATTAAAAAAACAGGGGTTATGGTTCAATAAGGAACAGCTAGGTCGTAAATAGACTTGTAAGTATTTATTTGACAACAATTAGAGTAAACACACCACATTTGGTAACAAAAAACCTGGAAGTTCTAATCATGGTGGTTCTCAACTGCTACCAAGTGTTTATTCAACTTGCTTTTGGTCCAAAGCTATGTTATGTTTTAAGGATTTGTGGGGGTTTGTATCTACAACTGTTTCTCACTACAGTCTTTGTAAGGTTTTACCTTGCCATGTGGAATTGGCGTTGTATTTTTTTGAACAGTGGTTACTGGATGAGAACAGTTTACTACAGCTATTAGTTATGATACACAGATAAGGAAAAACTCAGTAGCATGTGCAAACTAAGTTAAATTTTGTAATCACACTGATTTTTTAAAATTAAACATGGGGAAAACATTTTCTTATCAATAATGTTTACATAGTGCTAATTAACTGTAAGGAGATCCTCTGTTTACATTGTGTGATAGGCCAACACGCCTAAAGACAAAGTGATGTCCCTGTGTGCTGTAAGATCTTGACTAGTCACAACCTCACTTTAAAAGCAACCTTATCTGGTCCAGTTTACAGCTACCTTTAGGCCGGGTGGTAGATAGTACCAAACTAGCAAACTCCCACGAATAGTCCATAATTGTGCTGAAAAGATTTCCTAACAAATATATTGAAAAACAGCTATGGAGTGGGAGGGAAGGAGAAGGGAGTCTACCTTTGAGTCCAGACAACTACTCTTGAGATGGCATCTCCCTATATCATCTGAACAGCCAGTTGATGTATTTGCTTGATGACTGTAGTCATGGCTTTCTCAGGGTGGGAATATTGTTGCAGAGGACTAGCACATGATTTCCCTTAGGAAGATAAATGCTTTATTTGTTAGGTTCCAAGGACTTGTTATATTTTGAACATACTAAACATTTCAGGGAATTTAATTCCCATTGAGAGAGGGTGGGGGCACTAGGATGAACCTTGTTTAGATATTCTTTACATGAATACGAGTTGCTTTGTTAAGCATTTTTCTGCAAAGTGGAGACTTTTGCTATGCCATTTCCACCTACTGTTGTGTTTGAGTGTATTATGATCTACCTCTGAGGAAAGGTTCATGAGTAAAGCAAGTCAATGATCGTATGTCATTAATACTGTTATAAATTATGCTTAATGTTAGTCTTTGCCATTATTTTTGATACATATTTGCATAGCCATGCAAGGTTCTTTCCTTTGTATACAAAGCTTTGTAGTTTCTGAGTTGATAATAAATACTTTTGTTGAAGTAGAACTGAATGTTGACACCATGACACACAATTGTGGGAATGTCTTTCTTTTCTGCAATCTGACTTCAACAGTTACATTGTGTTAAACAAAGTCCTATCTAACCTGGTCTAGTATGCCTAATTATTTCTTGAGATAATGTTTTAAGAGTGTGTTTTAATGTGTGGAGTTAAAGAATCATTCAAATGGGTTGGGTTGAAAGGAACATTTTAAGGTCACATAGTCCCCAACACACACACACCCCTCTTCCCACACCCCACCATGGACAGGGACACCTTCAACAAGATCAGGTGGCCCAGAGCTGGGCACAGTACTCCAGGTGGGATCTCACAAAGCAGAGTAGATGGGGAAAGTGACCTCCTTTAGCCTGGTGGTTGCACTGTTACTGATGCAGCCCAGGATATGGTTTGCTTTCTGTGCTGCTAGTGTGCATTCCTGACTCATGTTGAGCTTCTTGTCCACCAACATGCCCAAGTCCTCCCCCTCGGGGCTGCTCCTCAGTCCATTCTTTGCTTTGACTGTAGTTGTGCTGGGATGGTGCTGACCTGTGTGCATGACCTTGCATGAAGACTGAGGTGACATTAGCTTCTTGAAATTGTGACTGAGTGAATTAGCTTCTTAAAATTTCTCTCTTCAGCTATTGTTACTTTTGTCCCTCATTAAAACTTGTCTCTGTTAAACAGTATTCTGCTTTAAAAAGTGCTTTTGAATCTACATTTATTACAGCCAAAATGTTGTATTTTCAGTGCTCCTTAGTTATGTATGTCTACCACTTTTAGAAAAGAAGTATTACTTCTTTGAGTCTTACTTATGCTAACTTTTAATTTTTTTCTAAGGGACCTCTTTTATTTATCATAAACATCAAATAAAGTTACATAATAACTTTAAATAGCATAAAATAATATAAAATGATCAAAATAACTTAAAATCGTAATATTATAACTAAAGTCATGAATGCAGCAAGGAGACTGATCTTCCTAGAGTAAAAATCTATTTCTAAAGCAGATTAGACCTATCAAAGCTGGTGCCATTCCAGTCTTTACCTCTATGTGGTATTGTTTCAGGTGTTTGTGCTCTTCAAGGAGCTTGTCCTACATGCTAACCCACCACAATCAATTCAATTATTTTCTGCCAGTTTGGTTACCTGAGAGAAAATATCAATGCCAGGGTAGGCATGGAGCAGGAATGTGGATTTAAAGGAAGGTTGAGAAGATTAGGGTTGTAGTAGCACCACTTTGACTCAGTATGACTTGTCATGGAGGTGCACTCAGAAGTTAACTTTTACTTAATCACTGAAATAACTGAAGGTGTACAGTAGTTGCAGAAAGGTCTTGAATAAGGAATTTACCCCAGTAGCATGGCTGGAGTCCTACTAAATGTGTTCAAGTAAACACTGATTGCCGTAAATCGAAAATGGCTTAAAAACAAGACAGAAAAAAGAGAGAGAGATATTGTTGTGTATTACAGTGATTGTAAACTGTAAGCAAAGTGAAAGGAAATAGCAAACTGAAAAAAAAGAAAGATAAGGCTACGTGGCTGAATAATCTGTAAGAGGAAACATCTGTCTTAACTCAGGGCTTTCTGATTTTGGACATGCTACATACTTGGCAGGAAGGAATGAGATCAAATAAAGAAAAAGCCTGTTATGTGCAATTATATTTTTGTTAATATACATATTTGTTTTATTTTGAGAAATCCGAAAGCAGAGGTAGTTTACTAACTTTTATTTAAATTTGCTCTGCAGAACTCTAGCACTGTGACAAAACTTTGGGATACAAATTAAACCTATTTGACCTAATTGCTTGAAATTTTACTTTAAGAATAAAACCACGGTGATTTGTGGAGCATTTGCCTGATATAGAGAAAAATGGAGTGTTTTTCGGATTTATAGATCTCATTAAGGGATTTGGAAAGAGGAGAAAACCAAATATAATAAGCATATTGTGCGTCTGTATTACTGACATAAGGTATTACTGCTTACAGACCTGTTCTACAACTTGCTCTTTCCTTTTGCAGCTTTTTATTGATAGTGTTGGAGAGTCAGGCACAAGGTTTGGTCAAATCAGTGTTTACTACTACAGTACACTACTTGTTACTTTCTCTTAAGTGTCAGTGAACTAACAGCAGTCTGTGGCACCCTGATGAAAAGCCCTTAAGAGCTCCTTTAGCAGATATTTCATGGTTTCTGGGTTTTCCTATTAAAGAATGTTAAAGATAGACTTTGGGAAGGAGAGTAGTAACTTGCTGAATGTAAAATGCACTTATGCCCCTAAAAATACATCACCAAAAAATTTCCTCCTTTCTTTCAGGTACTTAGTATGTGTATTAGACAAATGCTTGCCTACAATGGCTTGGCAGGCACTGACTGTGATGTAAAAAACAACCCCCAAAAAAGTCCCAAACATCCCAACCCAGCCCACAGAATGATCGAAACAAGTCTCCCACTCCCCCACCCCACACCCTACCACAATCTCCCAAAATCCATTCTTTTGTTTAGAAATTTGGCAATATAAAGTTATTTACTTGCATTTCTTACTATGTTACTCTCCACAAATACTTGCCCTCAATGCCATCTTTGGGTGGTACTTAGGAGTTTTTTCCATCTCCCACCCTGTCAACCTCAGGCTCTCTGATATCACAGGGAAGTTTCAAGTTCTTTCTCATGTGCTGGTCTTGATGCCTGAGGCAGGACAATGGTAGGTGTGTGTGTGAGCACCTACTTACGAGGGTCTGTTCCATTAGAACTTTCTCTAGAGGCAGTAACATCAACTGGTTTCTCTGGTCTGTTGTGGTATCAGGGAGAAAGATAAAGAGTATGTGAAGATACTATATCTTATCTCATATCTTCTAATTCTAAGCTTATAAAGATACCAGAGCTGAATGGAAATGATTTTGAATTAAATCTGTTCAATTCAGTTGCTACTATATTGAGAGGTTTATTCCTCAAGCTAGGTGCTTGAACTGTGTTGCAGTTTTGTGAGGCTGTGCTGCTGAGACAGTTTCTTTAAGCAGCAGTTAGAGTTTTCTGCCAGCCTAAACTATAAACAACGAGCAATTCAAGGCCACAGTCACGCCCGAGAGACAGTGGAGCGCCTCTGAGAATCACAAACAGGAGAAAACAACCTGGAAGCAGCTGCATTTTGCCACCAGAGAAGGGAGCGAGAAGATGTACCGAGCTGTGCAGACACCAAGGCCAGAGAAGGGCCGGGGAGGAGGCGGCCCAGGTGCCGGAGAGAAAGATGCCCCTTGCAGCCCAAGAAACCCGTGGAAAAGGCCGAGACCCCACCTGCAGCCCGTGGAGGGGCTCCACGCTGGATGGAGCAGGTGGAGACATAGAGAAGATGCTGTGACCCTACGTTGGAACAAACCCCTGCCAGCACTTGGAGCCCATGGAGAGAAACAGAGACACAGAGATGAATGAGAGAGAGATTTGCACCAGAACAGGTTTGCTGGGGGAGGCTGGTGACCCCACAGAGGACTGGGACTGAGATACATTGTGATTTCTGGCTGCCCGCCATAGTAGTGACCCACGCCAGGGCAGATTGTGAATAGATAAAGCCCTGGGGAAAGGATTCAAGTTGGAGAAGTTTTTGGAGAAGTTTTTGGAGGACTGTCTCTTGTGGGTGAGACCCCACGATGCAGCAGGGGGAGGGTGTGGAATGAATGCCCCCCCCCAACCACTGGCCAAGAAGGAAACCAACTTGCAAGGGACTGACTGAAGCCCCCATCTCCCAGTCCCTGCCCCCCTGTGCTGCAAGCAGGGGGAAGAAGGGAGTGAAATCATGACTAGAGTGAAGTCTGCTAAGAAGGGAGTGGGGAGGGAGGTTAGAGGTGTCTTAAGATCTGGAAAAGGAAAATAGCTCATGAAGAAGTAACCGAGAACCCCATTTTTTCCCAGTCCCTGCCCCCCTGTACTGTGAGCAGGGGGAAGAAGTAAGATCATGGCTAAAGGGAAGTCTGCTTAGAATGGAGGGGTGGGGGGAAGGTGCTACAGAGAACCCCATCTTCCCCAGTCCCTGCCCCCCCTGTACTGTGAGCGAGGGGTGGGGGGGAAAGAAGGGAGCAAAATCCTGACTAAAGTCTGCTAAGAAGGGAATGGTGGGGGACACTGTTTTAAGATCTGGTTACGTTTGTTTTAAGATTTGGTCGTGCTCTCAACTCCAGTTTCTTCACTGTTCTTTGTAGTTGTAGTGTAATAAAGTAGAGTAGTTTTTCTCTTCTTCACTTTGTGTTGAGTCTGTTTTGCCCACGTCATTACTGACAGAGTGATCTCTCCCTGTCCTTATTTTAACTCCTGAGCCTCTTAATATATATTTTCTCCCCTGTCCAACTAAGAAGGGGAGTAATAGACTGACTTTGGTGGGCACCTGGCCTCGAGCCAGGGCTAAACCACTACAAACTGCTTGACTGTTCTGGGATGGTACGCTGCTCAAAGTCAAGAGTATGCAGTCTGGTCCAACAGTAGTGCCTGTCAGTAAATATTTTCAGTCATGTTCTGTGCTGTTGTAATTACTGTAGCTGTTAATAGAAATTTTAACTTGGTCCATATCTTCAAGTACAGACACACTGCTAAACTTTGGACCTTGTAATGAATTTGCAGTTTCTTACTAATCTCTCATTTTTGAAAAGAAGCCAAGATTGCATATATTTGAATTTTGAAGCCCTCAATACGAGAAGCACGTGAACCTGTTGGGAGTGTGTTGAGAGGAGAGGCACAAAAATGATTAAAGGGCTGGAACACCTCTCCTGTGAAGACAAGCTGAGAGTTGGGGTTGTTCAGCTTGGAGAAGAGAAGGCACTGGGGGGACCTTATAGTGGCCTTCCAGTACCTCAGAGGTGCCTATAAGAAAGCTGGGGAAGAGCTGTTCACAAGGGCATGTAGCACTAGGGTGAGGGGTAATGGTTTTAAACCAGGAAAAAGGGGGATTTAGGTTGGATATTAGGAAAAAATTCTTCAATATGTGGGTGGTGGATCACTGGAACAGGTTTCCCAGAGAGGTAGTGGAGGCCCCATCCCTGTAGATATTCAAGGTCAGGCTCGATGGGGCTCTGAGCAGCCTGATCTCGTGCAGATGTCTCTGCTTAGTGCAGGGGGGTTGGACTAGATGACCTCTAAAGGTCCCTTCCAACCTTCTATGATTGTATGAAATTAATTTGTCTAATTTGCTTATGATTTGACGAATGAATGTATTTAGTCTTTACATACACATGTATAAAGCTGGTTGCTCTTAATTCTTTGCAACTTAAATCAGTGTTTTTCTGGACTCGAAGTCTGTATTTCCTGGTCTCTATGTTTGGCCATAGTTTCTCTCTGTCAGGTAATAGAGAGTTTGAGCTTAAATATGATTTTAGTGTATGGGCTCATCTTCCATCAAATTTAATAAAGCACGTTATCAACGACAATAGAAAAGAGGGTACTGTTGCAAAAGATGAAGAGGAGGGTAATGTTATTTCTAGCCTCAGTTGAAATGCATAGCTTTGCTATTCAATTGAAGACATAGCAGGCATTTCTCTCTGATGTGGTTGTCTTAATTCTTACTCACTGATCTGTCATGATATCCTGAGGTGGGGTGTGTGTGCATGAAGATGAGTGTAGTAGCATTCATATTGAGTGAGGCTGACAAGTGGCATCAGTATCGAGTTTGGTGTTTGCATATGATGACTTCTGTAGTACCACAGGCAGCATAGAAATCACGGAGCGCTTATATATTAAATTTTTTCTAGTACCTTGGTACGTTTGATTACACTTCTCATCATGAGATATACTACTGTTCTGCAGTGCCTGTTTCCTTATGCCTTCATGTGAGAAGCTGTTAATAATAAATGGCCTAGATCTATTTACATTAATTTCACTTAAGACAAATGCAAATACCACGTAGAAGTACTGTGGTTACTTGTTTAGTCATAAAATGTTGAAAACCAGTTGTCATAAGAGATCTGTCATCATTTCAAATGCTCAAATGAAAGCTGTACTTATATCTACAATGGTGTAATAGACTGTATTTTTTTTAAACCTTTTTTTTTTTAGCTTGTGATAAATCAGCATAAGATCTGGGATTATGCTAAGTCTCTGAAGCAGAACTGAAGTAACTGTTGGTTAGTTGCACAAACATGTGCTGCGTACTTTGGTAAGAAAGGGAATGAGCTCTGGGGGAGAGGACGGTGGCTGGAATCTTCCACCACCTACATTTACTTTGAAGGTGATAAAAATAGAGGTGTTCGTGACTCTTTGTGTTTGCTTTTTGGATGTTTAATGCAGCAGATCTTTCAAGAAACTTATGAGGTCAGGGGTGTGGTATATGTTATTGAATGTTTTGGTATATTTTATTGAACATTTTCCACATCAGCTGAATCATGTTTGAGCTCAATTAGCCTCTGCAATATCCTGACAAGGAAGGCACGAGGATTTCTTAATTTTTATTTCACTCTTCCTCCCTCTTCCTGCTCATTATGAGATGGGGAAACATACTTCAGTGCAAAAAGACAAAATAGAAATATTTGAAGTCTGGTGTCTTAGGAGGCATATATTTCCTCAATTTACTTATAAAATTTTCTGAGTTGCTTTGAGGCAAGGTTAATAATCATGCCCAAGCCTATAAGTGGTATGGCTAAAACTTTTGATGGTCAAACAATCTTTCTCGGGTGCAGGGCTTGAAATTGCAGGGAGGGATGGGACCAGAGGTACTTGCTGTGGCAATGGTACCTTAGGAAAAGCGGTGGCCTTGATCCACTGACAACTGTAAATCTCCTTTGTGTTGTATTCTTTTGGTTTTCTGTTGGCCTGAGTTGGGCAGAAAGCCGTACTATTGTCTATTCTGTACTGCTTTTTCCTTCAGGAGACTGGAGCGGATGGTTAACTGAAATAACTCTCAGTCTCATGCTCTTCCCTTGGCTGCCTTTGGTGGATAGTGTACCAGGGTGCAGCTGTTTACTTAGAAAACTTCAGGAGCTCATCCGAGATTATCAGCTTTAGTGAGAACTTGACCATTAAGTTTTGTGGAGGTTAAAAATAATGCTTCCTGTTGCAGTCCTGCTGAGAGAACTAACTTGTGCTTTCCGAAATAAGCCTGAGATGTGAATGTGAACTGTAAAGATAAAAGGGATCCTGTATAAAAGGGATTAATCCAGTATTTGTTATTAAGGGCAGTGGTTCTATTTTAAAGCTACAGCTGAGCACAAAATTTTGCATCTCTATTAAATATTGTCCCTGCTCAATAAACCTTTTGAGTATGTGTTGGAATCTGAAGCATGTGTTTAACTGCTTTGCTGAATTGGGGCCTTCATTACCAAATTGCAGGTGTATGTTAGCTTAAATATTTAAGGGTGGGGGGCTAGGTAAAACAATGCTTATTTTGTTCTATTCAGTGTAGTTTGTTCCTTTAATGGAAAACATCAGAAATGCTGTGCTGTTGCTATGCTGTCCGAAACAGATTTAATATAGTTAATGGCTTGAGTGTTCAGTGTGAGATAGGGTCTGGTTAAGAATTAACAGGGAGTGATGAAATGAAATTTCAAAAAATGAAAGTGAGATTCAGTGTTTTTGTGCATAATATTATTGTAGAATGAGGAGTTTAAGTGTTTTTTCCTGTTTAAAAGTGTGTTTCAGTGATATTTGGTAAATTCCTACGTGGATATTAGAACATTTATTATACGTGTGCAATAGCTGGGGCTTTGTAAACATTTCCATAATAAACTCCTCTGTATACTAGGGCTTAATAACTTGCTCATAAAAACGTGCTTTGGGCATAAA
The DNA here is from genome assembly GCF_964237585.1 of Gallinula chloropus. Taxonomy (NCBI): domain Eukaryota; kingdom Metazoa; phylum Chordata; class Aves; order Gruiformes; family Rallidae; genus Gallinula; species Gallinula chloropus. The sequence continues at coordinate 35,753,835 of NC_140085.1, read as the reverse complement.
AGTGGTGTACTGGTCTGCCAGAAAGCTAGTACTTTAAAAATAAATAAGATTATTTAAAGAGAGAGATTTAGAAAGAAACTAAAGAAAGTGTGCTGTACCTAACTCATTCCTGATAAATATTCAATCAATATGTTCTTTAATAAAATCTCCCCACGTCACTAGATAAAATTCAGTGCTGAGTTAATCTTTCCAGTGTTCTTAAAGTACAAACTTTTGTTTTAAGTCTGTTGCTACATGAAATGTTCTCATCTGTAATGCAGAAAAAGCTTTGGTTCTCTGTTTTCAGCTGTATCTTATAGGCTTGAGAACTCACCAGGCTTTTTTAGATTTCTTTTTGCTAAATTTAAGTGGACAAAAGGGATTTGAGTGTTTCTTCATTAAATGTGTTTTGTCAGTCTGATAATTTCAGTTATTTCCTTCTGGAAGGTCTCCCATCAATCGACACGTTTCCTGACGGGTAGTGTCCAGATGTGGTTGTGTTGCTCTCAGACCTTTGAAGAGGCAGAAGGATTATCCTTCTATGTATTCTGGAGTAATTCAGTCTTTGATGTAAATACCTATACAATGGCTACTGTATACAGTCTATCAGAGTACTGCTTAACAGTTCCTTCATTGTTTCTTTTGCTGGCTCACTTGGGGAGAAGAAATTGTTGCAATAAACAGAAGAAGAAAATATGTTCAAAAAAGGAAATTAATATTGATTTTTAGCACACCTATTAGATATAAGCCTGTGTAACATTGTCTTGTATCAGTTTTGGTATGGAGATCTCTAACCTACGCTTTTCTGTAAGATAAGATATCTACAAAAGGCATGGACTGTTAGCAGTGAAATAATTACTTAACTGTACAAACTGGTTTTGCTTCACCAGTGCTTTACTGAAAGCCAGGATGGCTGAGAACTGTTGATTCATACTTAAGTTTCAAAAGAAAATTTACAAAATAAAGATTGAGTTTATTTTCCTGATACTTTATTCCATCCCGAATTGGAGAAATAAGCTGAAGGACTGTCTGAATTATTACTGGCTATGCACCCACCCTGATGACTTTCCTGTTGCAGAACAACCTCAGTATTGCTCGTGGGATGTTTGAGCTCTAAAGCAGAACCACTTGTGCAGATGTGCTTTCCATGCAGAAAGTAAATCAGCACTATACAAAACACATCAGTGCAATAAGGTTTGTGTTACTGTGGTGCTACCTTGGTGGTTTCAGTAGTCCAAAACACCTTTGGTGCACTGAAGTTCTTGGTTACCCATTACAAATGTGGGCCTGTAACAGCTATAGGAATTGTACACTAGAGGGCTTTTTTCCTTCACCCACCAACACAAAATTAGCTGTAGCTACGTTTTGCTAAATGAGACTTTGTGAGATGTTCCCTTATTTAAAATATTAGACAAGGATGAGAAATAGCAGAGAAGAACAGTGGAGTAAGATACATTCTGGCTTATTATAAACACTATGAAGTCTTTATTTTTACCTAGCGATGCAGTGGAGGAGCTGAGAAGTACTTGCTTCTCTTAGCAATGTGTCTTCTGAGCAAGGCAGATGTCACAAGTCTAGATTTAGTAGGTGTTCACTTGCATGTTTGTTAGCTTTGAGATTATTTAGGAAAAATTCAATTTGATGCTGTTGTTTTGGCCTTTGTGTGTATATGTATATTATTATATTTTGCAGGTAATCTGGATGTTTGGGGTATGGTCTGGAAAACCAACTTATAGATAGGTGTAGTAGAAGGTTTTGGTATTTACTACATTATGGTTTCAAACCAGTTGGATTTCATGAGTGTGTCTGTGGCATTTTACAGAGAAGTTCAAAAAGAATATTGTGTATTGTGAAAGACATAGACATTTTTAGTAGGAATTAATCTTCGTATTTTCCTTGAGGGTTTGACCTTGGGTGGATACACAGGCATAAGGACAGATATTCTCCAGTTTTACTTTTGTCTTTGCTGGATATAAGCTGAAATCCCTCAATGATATTTCCCATAGCTCAAAGGAGGGACAGAGTCCCTTGAAACCAAGGGTAAGAGAAAAACAGAGTTGAAAATCAGACAAATAGTGTCAGCAGTATTTGCATATGTGTTTTTAGCTACTGTAAATTAAGGCTTAATTTCCAGATGAATTGGAGTGGATCTGAAGAAATAAAATGTGACAGTCCCAGTTTCTTGAATCTCTATTTTAGCTGAATTATCGAGAAGTAAGAAGCAATTAACTTCTAGTGCTTAGGTAGTTGGATGAAAGGTTTATGGGGTTGGGGGATTTTTTCCACCTTCTTACTTGTTTCTCATGCAATGCCTGGTAGTCCAACAAAACTGAAGATTTCAGACTTGATCTACAGATGACAGCTAACCTGTTTGTATTTACCAGGCACAAGATGTTGCAGTTGTGTTATCCAGTGCTGTTCCAAAAGCATTGGAAGGATAACCAAGTAACTTTGATTTTTCTGTTGTCTTCAAAGGGACATCAGAGATGGCTTCAGGAGAAAAAGCTTCTATCCTCATTATATGAGAGAGCGATCCCCTCATAAGAGGGACTCTCCTTTCTTCAGGGAGTCGCCAGGGAGCCGAAGGGATTCTCCGCACAGCAGATCGGGCTCTAGTGTCAGCAGCAGGAGCTACTCTCCTGAAAGAAGCAAATCCTATCCTTTCCACCAGCCCCAGCATAGCAGAAGTATGTCATCTTTACATAAAAGAAATATTTCTTCTCAGCCAGGTAATGCTGGATTAATGATGAGAACTGGTTGGTGAGGTGAGACTGCACCTCACTGTCTAAGCCCTTTTTCTTTACAATGCAAAACCCAGGCATTTTGTACCGATTGTGTGTTGTCTGCTCTTTGGTTGTTTCATTGTACTTTCTGTTCCCTTATGGAACTCGTGTGGGAGATGGTAGGTGTTATTTCAGTACCAGCTCTAGTCTGACTGTAGGAGTTTCAGCTGCACTGCCTTTTCTAGTATTGCATGTTACTTTCCTTTTAGCATCAACCACTTCTGTTACTTCTTTATGTGCTTTGCTGGCTTCCCTTGCAAGAACCTTTACTGTCGTTTCTAGAAGACAAAGGCTTTTTATAGTTCCTGCAACCAGAGAAAAAGAGGGCTTACAAATGGGAGAAATTAAATTGCATACCTCTATTTGTTACACTTTCTGAAAACATTCTTGGAACTGTCTACTAGGCTTTTGAAGCTGCTTGATTTTAGCAATTTTGTCTCATTTTCAGATTTTCTCAAAACTTTCCTCAAAGACATGTGAAACACATTCTCAGTTAAGCCTGTACTGTGTATGTTCTGCCTCTTAAAAGCTTGGCTGTTAATCTTTCCCAGAAGTCTAAGGAATCATCTGTTTTGAAAATATTTAAGATTTTTCTATTTAAACAATTTGAAGGGGGGGAAAAAAGGCAAAATTGCTTTTTTTAAAATATACTACAATCTTGGCCACTGCTGTTTGTACAGCTTATGTAAATTAATCCAATTTGATTTCCCTTTCTGCAAGTGCTTTCTAGTGAACTATACAAACCTACTGTTCATTTTGGCAGCTTTTTAAAAATTAATTAGATTTTTTTTTTAATTCATTGATAGGCATATTGTGTGTTTCCATAATGGCATGCTGGATCATCATGTAGCACTTCCTGCCAAAAAAGGATCTTGTGGAGTTCAGTTAACGTTGTTTAAATATTGAGGAATCATTTTGTTCCTTGTAGGATACAAATGATCTTTCCAGCTTGTCATTGCAATTCTTTTAACATTTTGTAGCAATACTCTGTGGCTGTGAATTCCACTAAGTGTGGGAGCAGAAGAAAACAAATTGGTATTCAACTGACTTTGTAGAAGTGGTGTAGATGTGCAGATCATAATTACCAAGAATAGGAAAAAATTGTTGTGTGAAACCATATAAAATTTTTGGAATGTTTCAGGGTTTTCCTAAAATTTTGACCTGACCTCTGTCACTTTTATAGTGTATTGGCAAAATTACTCAAACTGTACTGGAAGTGGTGAAGTAGAAGCAGACACCTTCACAAAACAGAAAAGATGCTGGTCAAGAGAGAAGGTTACATGTAGGTTTTTGGCTTTTGGGTTTTTGTTTTTTTTCCAACTGGATATTTTAACACTTCTCACCATCTTTACATCAGTTTTAAGACACCAGATGGCTTGTATGCTTGAACTATTTCTTTATAACTGCCTGTTCCCTGGAAAAGAGTACTACTAAACCATTCCTCTAGATGACTGAACTAAAATGGCCTATTTGCAAGGCATAAATGGCATAAATATTACTTTCAGAATGGTATTTGAATATGATTTGTCTTAGGTAAGCTCATGTATTACATAGTTAAAAGGAACGTAAGATGGATTTACGACGTGCGAAGTAGATGGTTTCATGTGGAACTTACAATACGTTGTCTTTTTAAATATCATAATACTGTTTAAAATCATGCTGTCTGAATCAGTTTGGCCTGATGGCTTCTGCTGAAGGAGGAATATTTCACGTTCTCCAGCCCATTGTAAATTAGGATAAATAACAGAATTCAAACAAAGGAAACTGGGGGGACATGAAGAACCGTGGTGAAGGGAGGGAAAAGGGCTCATGGGAAAGGACAGGCATTCAGCCATGCTGAGAGAGCACAAAGAGGAAGAGGGTGGTATTCCTTCACACAGCCAGTGGGTAAGGTATTTGTAGCCTGGTGTATCGAGTACATGCAAGAAAGCAAACAGTGGTGCTTGGAAAGTGTCATGTTGGACTGTACAGGTTGGGCTTGTGGGTTCAAAATAGCCACACACATTCAGGAAAAAATGGCCTAATAATGGCTCTAAATTAAACTGTGGTTTCTCTCTTTGCTCAACTTTGAATAATTTACTGCCACTTCTATCGGCTTATTTCATCTATTCAAGCGCAAACATATAATCCACTCAAGTGAGATAATCTTTAAAGAATCCAATGTGATGAAGGATGCATGTAGGAGGCAGAGGTAGTCTGTGAATTTCCACGGGTCTGAAAAGCAGAACTGTGTTACTTGGTGGTGTCATGAGAGACATTCTGTGCTTTGAGGAGTGTGACAGACTAAAGAGATGATTATTTCTATCTAAACGTTTTTGGTTTTCTCACATACATTGTATTTATAGGAACTTTGAATTTTTCATAGGTATTTTTTCTTTGCTATTGCTTTTCATTGTTAAATTTTTTTAAAGGTAATTCATAATTCATCTGCTGTTTTATGGTTACTAGAAATTCTTAAATAGAGCTGCTTGCTGTGTTTTTTAAGCATGCTCTCCATTTAGCATCATCTTCAAATCGAGGCTTAGAGTGTAATTTGGAACATTTGCCAGAGTCACTTCCCCAACTATTTTCAGTAGCATTGTTGAAAGACCCATCAGTAGCTGTGAAGATTTTGGCATGGACTAGTAGGCCTTCACCTTCATAGCAGTAACTCACTTGCCTCTAAAAATGTGCTGTGATGAGCAGGTATTTGATCTTTGCTTTGTATTAAGTCTACACTATGCGTGTGGTATGAAAATGTGGGGAAAGAATAGGAGATCAGCTTTTCAACTACCTCTTAAACATTTCCTGCTGTTAAAAGTATGCATTTTGCATAGACTTTTCCTTACAGTTTTTGTGTAGGTAGTGATATTTTAAAATAGTCAGTATGATGCAGTCTTATTTTATGGCATTGAGTTAAAAAAAGAACATAGCTCAGCTATTAGGAGTGAGGTGCCATGTTTGCTCTTTGTTGCATTGTCTCATTAAAGCCATATCTGTTCATAGTTCTGCTAAAATAATTTATATCCCAATTTGCATAAGTATTTGACAGACTTTTTAATTCATCCCTTTCTTAATTATATTGATACAAATCTAGTGGAAGCCAAGATAAGGCTGTATTATTTTCCATTTGTGAACGGTCAACCATTTCCCAGTGAGGATGAATACTCTAGTTAATTTAGGCCCACTGACAACCCATTTGCTTTTTGTGTTTACCTTTTGCAGATCCCTTGGATGTAATCCATGGATCACAGGTTGTAAAGTAGTAGTTTACACCACAACCAGTTCTGCTGCCTGTAACCAGTCTGTGGCTAGGCTCTGCGCAGACAGTGATTAGCACAGTGAATTTCAATTGTCGTTTTGCATATATTAACCTTGTACAAGAGAAACACTGATTAATGCAGAGAGCATCTAGCCTGTGGTTGATCCAATCCAGGAGTCTTTCCCATGGCACAGCTTTTCAGCACGCTGTGGCCTGCTAAACCAGTTTCTACACTGCCTGGTTTCCTGGAGTGATTGGCTGGTGTCTTAATATTTCACCCTTTTATATTATTATTGGCATATTAAAAAGTGAAACCATCTCATCTTGACAAATCTTATTGATACACCCTTTCAACTAATGTTGAAATAAAGGACAATGTGTTTTCCTAAATATGTGAAATAACATAGCTATAGATCTCTTCTCTCTGTAAAGAGAAGAAACTGTTACCAATATTTATCAGGTAGTAGATTGTGTCAGATTGGAGGGAATTTCACTGCAATTTTTCTAAGCCAATGAGTTTATTTGCAACATATGTCTTTAATATGATTTCACAGTCGCTCTTTTTCTTCTCAGTTGTAGGTAAAGAGAGGACATCTGTTCAGTCAACGAAAACATCAAGAGATGCATCACCTTCAGGGTCAACAGCAGTCCCCACATCAAAGGTGAATTTTCTTTTCAGATAGCTCATTGTTGTTGGATTTTATCCACAGTTGGAAGTAGATACTGTATGCAGCTGTTAGGGACAGGAGCACCTTGAATTGCTCTGCAGTCCAGCAGAGGATAGACTTCCCTTATCTGGCAGGAAGGTGCTGATGATAGAATCACAGAATGCTTTGGTTTGGAAGGGACCTCACAGATCATCTAGTTCCAACCTCCTGCCATGGGTAGAGACACCCTCCACAAGATCAGGTTGCCCAAAGCCTCATCCAACCTGACTGTAGATGCTTCCAGGCAGGGGGCATCCCACGGCTTCTCTGGGCAACCTCTGCCAGGGCCTCACCACCCTCACAGTAAAGAATTTCTTCCTGTGACCCCATCTAAACCTAGCTTCTTTCAGTTTGAAGCCCTTCCCTCTTGTCCTGTCACTACGCTCCCTGATGAACAGTCCCTCTCCCACTTTCTTATAGGGCCCCTTTAAGTATTGGTACATCACAATTAGGTCTCCCTGGGGACCCCAGAGCTGGATGCAGCAGTCCAGGTGTAGAGTAAAGGGGCAGAATCGTATTCTTCAACTTGCTGGCCACACTGTTCTTGATGCAGCCCAGGGCACTGTTGACTTTCTTGAGCTGCTGTTGCATATTGCTGGCTTCTGTTAAGCTTGTCATCGATCAGCACCCCCAAGTCCTCAGCCCAAGTGCTGATCCCAGTACTGATGCCTGAGGAACACCACTCGTCACTGACCTCCATGAGGACATTGAACCATTGACCACAACTCTTTGAGTGTGACCATCCAACCATTTCCTTATCCAATGAGTGGGCCATCTGTCAAATCCATGTCTCTCTAAATTAGAGACAAGGATGTTGTGCTGGACAGTGTGAAATGCCTTGCACAAGTCCAGGAAGATGATGTCTGTCATCTTTCCCTTGTCCACCATAGTAGAAGTATGTCCACTGTAATAGAAGGCCACCAGATTTGTCAGTCCCTTAGTGCTGATATGCCCTTAGTGAAGCCATGTTGACTGTCACCATTCACCTCCTTATTCACAATGTGCCTGAGCATAGTCTCCATGAGGATCTGCTTCATGATCTTGCCAGGCACAGCAGTGAGACTGACTGACCTGCAGTTCCCTGGGTCTTCCTTTTTCCCCTTTTTAAAAATGGGGGTTATGTTTCCCCTTTTCCAATCGGTGGGGACTTCACCTGACTGCCATGACCTCTGAGGTGTGATGGAGAGTGGCTTGGCCACTTTATCTGCCAGTTCCTTCAGGACACTCAGATGCACCTCATCAGGTCCCATGGACTTGTGCAACTTCAGGTTCCTCAGGGGTTCTTGAACCTGGTCTTCCCCTACAGTGGGCAGTTCCTCGTACTCCCAGTCTCTGCCTTTGACTTCTGTGACTTGGCCAGTGTGGATAGAGCTCTTGCCAGTGAGGACTGAGGCAAAAAAGTAATTGAGTACCTCAGCTGTCTCCATATCCCAGGTAACCTATTCCATTCTGGAGAGGGCCCACATTTTCCCTTATCACCCTCTTCTCATTGTCAAAACTTTTTATAGTGCCCTGGCCAGATTTAGTTCTATCAGAGCTTTTCTAACCTGATCCCTGGCTGCTCAGACAGTTTCCATGTATTCTTCCCAGGCTATTTGCCCTTCCTTCCACCCTCGGTAGGCTTTCTTTTTTTTGAGTTTTCCCAGGACTGCCTTGTTGATCCATGAAGGCCTCTTGGTGTTTTTGCCTAACTTTTTCATTGCTGGGGTGCATTGCCTCTGGGCTTGGAGGAGGTGACCCTTGAATACAAACCATTTGTATTGGGCTCCTCTTCCCTCCAGAACTTTGTCCCATTGTACTCTACTCAGCAGTTCCCTGAAGAGGCCAGAGTCCACTCTCCTGAAGTCGAGGGTAGGAAGCTTGCTGTGCACCCTCCTCACTGCCCTGAGGACCTGGAACTCCACCATCCCAACCTCCTTGTTGGTGAGAACAAGGTCCAGCATGGCACCAATCCTCGATGGCCTCTCGATCACCCGGAGGAGGAAGTTGTCATCAACACATTCCAGGAACCTCCTGGATTGCCTGTGCCCAGCTGTGTTGCCCCTCTAACAGATACTGAGGTGATTGAAGTCCCCCATAATGCTGTGTATCTAATGACAACATTGACAAACCTCTTTATTCTGTAGTCACTGTCTTATTTAGGAGAAAGGGAGTCCTGTATGGATTTAAAATTGTAATTTTCTGAAGTCTGGAGTGTGCTAGAAAAGCAATAGCAAAGAGAAAAATGGAGAAAAAATTTTTAGGAGCATCAGATCAGTTGGACAAGCCTGTACTTGCATTGAACTCTATCCTGCAGTGGTTCCTAAACTGTGACTGGATTTGGAAACAGTATGGTGAAGTGTCTAACAGGGAAGATAATGTGAATGGCAGTGTCGAGTTGGAAGCAGGGCAGCTTGAGGATGCACAAGAATGGCAGCATTTACTTGGGGAAGGAGACTCATTGCAGTATAGCTTGGTAAATGCAGTTTTATATTCTAGATGATGCTGTTTAATTTCCCTTTAAAAGAATCTTGTTGGCTGAGCACCAACTACATAATTTTGCTAATTAGTTAAATGGACAGGCTAATAAACACTAATGAACAATCAGCATTCAGTATTGGTCTGGCCATCCTGCGGCAGCAAAAACATTTTCACATCACAGACTGCTTCCCTGTAAATTAGATCTGAGGTTAAAATGAACATTTCCACAGGAATATTGTCTCTAATTTTTTTTGAGAAAAACGTAAAGGAGACCTAAAGAAACAATGCATTATATTGTTGTAAGGGAACAAGGTCCTATTAAAAAGTAGCATTTGCCTTAAGTAGCATGGAGTACTAGCCTGGTTCTGTAGGTCTTTTTAATAAAAGCAGTGGAACTCAAAAACAAAATTGGAAGAAAGAAAGGTACTTTCTGTTGTGAGAAGGTGAGACTGGAGGAAATAATTAGGTGGAGAAAAAAATAATCAGGCTGTGGTTGTGCTATGTCATTCTAAGTACTTCTCATTTATGTAGCTCTTTTAGAACTGCTGTGCTAGGCATTAGCTGAATGCCAATGTCCTTAAGGGTGGAGGAAAGTGATATATTTTCAGTAATGAAAATAAGGAAAGTCAGATTGCTGTTACAAGTTACACTGCTTTGGATTATAAAATAAACTTCATAATTAGTTTCCCTGTTTTGCTTACAGACTCGGCGTGCTACAGCTTAGTACCAAGTCCTTGCTTAATACAAGCCTTTGAGATCAAGGAAGCATTGCAAAATCTCTTGCTCTGGTATTAACATGCACTGTGAGCTTGAGCTACAAAGTATTCTTTAAATGTTTTGCTTTCTTCTTCAGTCAGGTCTGAGCCATGCTGTCCCTATGGGGTTTTTGGCCAGCAGTTTGCATGTACCCACTGGCCTCTGGATATCCCCTTAACATAACCTACACAAAATGAAACTTTGCCATCTGATGGAAATTATTTCCCTAGACAACACAAATACTTAATGAGAGTGCATCAGCTGCAGAAGTACTTCGGTGACCTTTTCTTGGAAGTCCCAAAATCTGCTTGTAATGTATTGTCCAGTGTCAGTGGAGCCTCTTGGGGTGATGGCTGGGTTACACTGACCAGTTAAGTTGTATCAGCACTTCACCGACACAGAAATATTGACAGGACAAGTCTCTGCAAAACATGATGAACATCTCCAGGGCCAGGGTCTTACAATCTACTTAGGCTTGAGAAATGAGTTATATGCTTTCTTTTATAGATTAAAGAAGATAATTTTCCATGCTCTAAGATATAATTTAGCTTTGAAATACTTACAAAGGTATAAGCTTCCGCAGCAATATCTCTTTTCACTGTAGTAACTATATGCAAATCTGAAAAGGTATTCTTATCTCTTATAATTAATTTTTTACATATTCATGCATGTGAATTAATACATGTTGGTGTTATCTGATCTCAACCACCTGTTTAATTGACTATGGCATGCAATCTTTTGTGCTTTTCCTTAATAGCTGTCTGGACTGCGAGCCTTGGAGGCTGTTTCCAACATAATTAGAGCAAAAGGCAGATATGTGAGATAGGGAAAGCTTCTCAGCAAAGATAACAGAAAACTGACAGGTTTTTGCTGCTCTTATATTATGCATAAGGTAAAACAAAGAAAAAAAGACCCTTCTTTTTTCAGGCGAGAGGAAGTTTTTTGTGGGTTTTGTTAATGAGCTATACTGGTTTGTTAACTTCTGGCCAGTTTGAAGCCTAAGTAGCTGCAGATATTTTCATCTGAGAAATTAATTCCTATTCTTTCTCTTCAGTCGTAGTGTACCTGTGGAAATACCATGACTTTACTACATAAAATACGTGCAGGGTACTTTAATACATATTTATTGACGTGCAAGCTATAGAATTAAATTTAGTGAGATTAAATTAAAGGGATTTTTTTACTGTATTCCAGTAGATACCACAGTGATTCTTTCCTGTTTATGACTTGTGGAAATATTGGAGGTCAGATGACATTTTATTTATCTTTGTTTTAGCAAAGCTGATTGTCTGTGACAAAGATACTGGTCTTTTCTTTTTGTTAGTATTGGCCAGAAAGCTACATTTGAGGAAAGGGAGAGATTCATAATAGAACCACAGTACAGATTTTTTTTTTGGCAGCTAGGGAAAAAGTCAGGTTAAAGATAAAAGTCTGAAATAGTGTGGGGAATAAGAACATTGGGAGAAAATAAACAACAACAACTTGGCAGCAGGTAGTTTCTAGAGAGACTAGCATAAGAATAATTGTGTAGTTTGGAAAGGTGAGCTGGGCTAATTATTCTATGAATTATCCCTTTTAAGAACCCTCATTGTACCCTTGTATCTTGAACTTTGTCACCTCCTGACTTGGCTGGTTATATTTTGGCAATTTACAGTTACAGAAAAGAGGGATTCCTTCTTGAATGTTGTGTTGCACTTCTCTTCTGGATTCAGCTAAAGGTGGTGTCTTTATGACACAGGATCGTGGGTGGGTTCTGTGAATTGCATACTTAGGCCATTCTAGAGCACAAAGGTGTTTGGATAGTATTTTACTCGAGGTAAGCACAGAAGGCCTGAATATGAAACAGTCTTTCTACAGGTCACAGTATTTATGCTTCCTCTGGCTGTTTATGTGATTTGGAATGAACAATGATAATTAGGGGATTGTTGTTTTATTCTAGGTTGAGGGGGGTATTTTTGGTTGCTTGGGTTTTTTGTCCATCTCTTTGCTCAGACAGAACAGGCATTGAGTAAAAATTTGGACAAGTTTTTTCAGGAACTAGGATTGTGTTTCTCTTAGGTATTAATCTTGGTGTTTCATTTGTGTAGGTTCTTAGATGGATGTGTCTATGCAGACGGTTGATAAGAATGAGTTACCCACAGAGTGGTGACATGATTTCTAAAGCTAGCTATTCCTAAACTGGTTTCTGTAGGTAGATATTTGTTATTGCCTGTTTGTGCTCTGTAAGTAAAAGCCAAATCATATTCTTAGAGTGAAATACTTTTTTAAATATTTATATAAATGTTTCCATCTGAAAAGGTAGATGAAAAGACTATAAAGCCATGACAGACTCTTATTACCTATAATCAGTGTTTTCCTCTTGCTGCCACAGAAAAAAAAAAATAATGGATTTTAGGGAAAGCAGGGCTGATTATTTGAAGCATGTATAAAATACTTTTTGTCCCTAATTAGCTTAGGTTTTATACCTTGCACACAATTTAATAGTTTAGTTTAAATTTGTTACAACCTTTTATCTCTGAAAATAACACTGAATTATTAGATCACTCCACACTTGTATCTGACTTCTTAGTTCCCGTTTGATCCACATCTCTTTAAACTCAGCTGGTCTCAAATAATTTTTCTGTTTTCTTTGTCCTGTGAATTCAATAAAACTGATTCTGAAAGTATGGTGCACTTTTAACATTTTACTGAAGTTCACCGATTTATCTTTTATTCTCTCTTTTTTCCTTTTCTTTCTGCTCTCTCCCCACCCTTTTTTTTTTTTTTCAAAGAAATCAGTCAGCAAATGAAATAATTAGCTTCCTTATTTTCTATTTTAAAACGTTTTGGGTTTCTGAATAACTGCTTGTTTTTTTTTTTTTATTTTGAAGATGCTTTGCCAAATGTAAATATGTTTCATGCTAAACCTTGACTGTAATGTTTTATACAGGTCTTGGATAAGAGCAACAGACTATCAGAAAAGGAACTTGCAGAAGCTGCAAGCAAGTGGGCAGCTGAAAAGGCAGAAAAGGCTGATGAAAGCAATTTACCTGAAATAACAGAGTGTGATGTAAGACTGGAGTATTAATTTGTTTTGAAATGTTACAACAGTAGACTCTTGTTTTTTCTATACTCTCCTGAGAAACATGTTTTGTCATTTACCCCTGAATTTTCTGTCTATGCTATTAAATGCTTGTTGAAAGAGAGCAGGAGGGAGTATAAAGCCTTGAATTTTGTAATATGTTTTTCTATTTAAAACCATACAGAAAAACATCACAGATTTTATTCGTATGATTTAAATTAATGTTGAGCTACAACTGACAAAACAAGACTCCAACTCTCCCAGGGATTCTCCAAGACACTCTCACGTTTGTATATGTCTGTATGCCTACTGAGCTTCCTAAAATTAGCTAGGGACCTGTGAGTCAAAGTAAGAGTTTACAGATAAAGCATAATACTAGAAGAGAACCTCTGGTGCATTGAGTTCAGCCCCATGCCGTGGCAGCCTGCCACAGCATGCATTCTGTTTCAGAAATCATTCCTTCTCTATCTTAGTTGCAAGGCAAAAGCTTAATTTCTGCAGTTGGTGGATTTTTTTCCCCCTACCCCTGAGAATCTTTATTTCACATATACTCAATATTAGTTTATATGCTTCTGTTGTTGCCCTTCCTTGCCTTCTACCCCTCCCTACACTGAAGTGTGATTATAGATCTTCTCAGTCTTTGTTCTGCCATGCTTCCCTTGGGCAAGTGGTCTTTTTTGTCTTCTGTTATTTTAGCAGAAGATGCATTTGTTGCTGCCATTCTTTCAGATGTGATTGTGTTTTACTGATCTGCTAGCAGAGCAGACTCTGCAAGCGTTCATTAATGCCCTCTAGAGCAAGGTAAGTATTCATTACTGAAGTTCAGCTGGCTTGTGTTCGTGCAGTGAGGTGAGCAGGGGGCTGGCAAGCTTCTTGTTCTTGGATAGCTCAGCTGTGGATCATGTGTTAGGGGACCTGGTTGATAACCCAAATCCCTGGCCAAGAGACAATGGAAGTTAGGAGGGATTGCTGGTGTGAATGTTTCTAGGTGCTCTCAGAGCACCTCAGCATTCAGCCCAGCACCATTCCAGAAAAGTCTTGGCTTCTGGGAGAGCCCTTGTCATCTTATACACCTAAACTACTTTTGCAATGTCCCTGCCTTTGTCACTAACAGATAGAGTATGTGTACTCTATCTAATGATATATGATTTGTAGTGTTTTCAAAGTCATTCCACTGAAGCTGGTAAGACTGTTTAGGCAGTGATTTCTGTCAAAGAGAAGGCAGAAATACCCTCGTAAAGATGGTGTCTTTTGCCTGGCACCTTTTGATGCAGAAGGTGACATTTTCTTGTCGTTTACAAGAAACAAAATGTCATGCAATGTCTTGTAAAATAGTCTGGTTTCAGCAGTCCCATTCAACTTTAGAGGCACTCTTAAGCCAAAATAGTACCTGCTTTATAGTCACATTTCTTAAACTTTGTAATTAATGGGGCACTATATTGTATTTGTTTGCAAATAATTTGATGGAAAACAAACCATTGAATTTCCTCCCTGTATTTCACACTTATGGAGCTGAAGGTCTAGATTAGAGAAATAAACTCACTGGATTCATATTTATCTGAGCACTTTTGTTAGGGCTATGTAACGACCAAGTACATCAACAGCTTCTTGATACTGGACAAGAAGATCCAACCGGATAAATACACCATTCATTTCCCCCCAGGAAAAAGAACTTCTAAAAAAAGGGGGGCACAGAGTAAGGAAAAAGGAGCAAACTGATCCAAGTCTGAATGCCATATGGAGAACATATGCATGGACATTTCTGAGAGGTTCAGGAGAGTAACAGTGAAGAGAAATGTCACTCTTGATGAGAGGAAGGTAGTGCAAGGGAGGGAAGAACAGAGTGGGCCGTACGGAGAAGAGTTGTTTTAAGCTTCCTCTGTGCCTCAGAGAAAATTGCAGTGTGAAAAAAACTTAAAAATATTCAAAATGAAAATATGGCAGTTGATTATGGTAGAGTCTGAAATCATTTATTGACTAAGAAAGTGTGCTAGAGGTATGCTAATGAAGGAGGTGAGACATCTCATACTGAGTCTTAGAAGAGAGGATACTTCTCACCTTGATTAGTAGGCTGTTGTGTATGTGTTGCAACTTTAACTTTTTCCAGTATAACTTACCTAGGGTTTAATAGTTGAGCTTTGTGTTGCACTTTTAGTAACTTTTTAGCAGCCTTTACTCCCTCTCCAGCATTTAATGATTTACAAGATTTGTGATGCAATCTTAATGGTTTATATTGTTGCCAAGTTTTGAGCAAGTGCTCAAAGGACCACTTAAGCTTTCTTTTTTTGCCTAATGCATTTCTGTTTCAGGTTAGTTAAATCTTAAGATTTTCCACCTCTTTATTTTTGAATAGTGTAACATATTTACTCAATTGTCAAACCTCATTTTTAAAAAAGTATTTTAGTACTGTACAACTCTGATAATACTGGATTTTGCAGGAGTATTTTCTTCCCATTTTATATCTTCTATATAGACTGTGAGTCTTTTCCTTGGGGCAGGGAAAGTGTCTTAATTTCTGTTTTACAAGGAAGCTTATAGAATTTTGGTACTTTGGTAAGATTTCCCGTATTATCAGGAATCCTCTAAGCTTATGTTTGCTTTTGCTGTAAATGGGGTATATATTTTCCTTTGATATAAAACATGTGGCCTTAAATGCTGCAAGAGTTCTTTCTGACAGTATTTAGATATTGGGAATGCCTGTTTACCTTTGCTTTGTTCCTTTTGTCCTTTCTCAGAAAATGAATCCCACTTTCATTGTGGATTTCTGGTGTTATAAATATCACATATACAAGTTCCTTCTCAGCAGAAGGGCAGGTAAAGGTTATCTGCCATCATGGTCTTTACACCATCAAGACCAAGTTATAGGGGTTTTTTTGGTGGTCATGTCTTCCACATGTTTGAAAACCATATTTCTATATCATTAATCAGTAAATTATCACCCTGCTAAGCAAATTCATGCTTAACTGGCTGTATTTTGGGTTTTATTTTTGGTCTCACATTTTGAGGTTTTTTTTTTTTTTCTCTCAAAACTGAAATAGTTTGTTTGGTTTTTTTAAGGCTGGATCCTCAACTGCATTATATGTTGAACAAACAGAGGAAACAGAAACACATATAACAGACAGTACAGAATTATATGAAGATGGACAGCTGCTTGGCCGCTCAAAAGCAATTGCAACTAAGACAAAGGAGATTGAACAGGTGAGTCCTCTTGGCATTTTGTCAGCGATACAGTACCTGTGCAGTGGTTTGATCTGCTAGAAACGTGTCAATTTATTGCATAACAGGAATGTAATCTGGTTTTCTGAGATGATGTGATGATAGCATTGCCATCTATTTAATTCTTACATTACTGAAGAAGCATGGCATTTATCTGCACGTGAGAGTTAGTGGCAGTTTTTTGTAACTTAGGTGTTCTGCAAGTCAAGAAAATGCTTCTTTGAATAATTGTTCTAAAATATTAATGCAAATAAATTTTATTGTAATTAAACCTAAGATTTTATGTGAGATTGGACTATCAAAAGTTAATTTTACACTATAATTTCCTTAACTTACAAGCATACAATTGAGATTGAGCACTGGATGCATACAGCTGGGATTGAACATTTGAAGCTGCCTGTTGGTTTTAAGGCTTTTCTTGGTGGGTGTTTTGGTAGGCGGTTGTCTTGTTGGGTTTTTGTGTTTGTGTGGGGTTTTTTTTAAAACAGTTTAGTTTCTCTGTGTCTTTGTCATTCTCTGAAGATTAAGAACTTTTAAGTTTTGCCTTGACTGTGATGTTTTATGTGTGGAGTGAGGAGGGATATTGTGTTCTCAATATGTATTCTTTTTTGTGTTGAGTACTTGAGGATCGATTTTAATACAAAAGAAGATTTCTCTTACTCTTGTAACATTGACCTTTTTGAGGAAGATCAATGGAAATTTATTCATATATTAATCTATAATATGTCACTTCACAGTGCATAAATTATCTACAGTAACCTTCAATTTCATTTGTCATAAATAATCAAAGTGTTTTATCACTGCATTTTTGTTACTTTAGATGGAGAGTTTGTAAATTTTTCTAATGTAAACACAGCTATGCCCAACTCTGGAAACTGCATTTAAAGATTATAAACTGGGTGGGAGAAAGAGATGACTTTCTTCAGACTTGCTCTGATTTACAGTGTTTTCAGTGTGTGCGTGGTATGGGTGGAAAGGAAATATAGATCACACTTCCCCCTCATGATTATCTCATAACAACATCTTCAAGAAAGTAGGTCTCTGGTCTTGTTCAAGATAAGCTTATTCTAGGTCTTCATTTTCCATCTTAATTCTAGTGGTTTTGTTCTGTTGCCTGTGAGCCCTTTTCCTGTGCTGTAACACTGTGGTTTCTTTTTTTCTTGACACTTGAAAAACCGCTTTCTACTCAATTGTTTGTTTCTCTTTTTTTCTTAATGTTGACTTTGCATTATCATGTTCCTGGTGAGTGTGGCTTTGTGTGTGTGCTGGGTCTGGCTGGGTGAGCATTAACCAGACCACCGTGCTGCAACTGTGAGGGTCATGATACAGTTTCTGTATACCTGTGTGTCTGATAACCAGGTCATATGTGATGTAGATCAGCTACTACCAAATGCATAAACTTGTGACTATTGAAAAATAACAAACTAAAAAAAAAGGAGACTTTTTTTAAAAAATAGCAACTGTGGTTATTTAGCCTGACACTAGTGAATCTGTGATTAGTTAATTTCCCCTGAAGATCTACCTCTCTGTCCTAAGGACAAGGCTTATTGTGAAGACAGATGAAAATTTGGGCATAAAACCCAAATGTTGTTTTCAATATAATACAATGTTGTTGTGTTTGGTAGAATTTGCTTTTATCTCTAAGGAAGTCTAGACTATGTTCAGTGGAATACAATACTTTTAGGAATTTAGCTCAGGAGAATCTGAAGAATAGAAGCAGTTCTTCCCATTGATTTGGATATTGAAGCTGTCAGCTTCTGTAGAATTAAAATAAGATTCTAGAGTGATGCTGGGAGCATCTTCAGTAACTTCTATAAAACTGAGTAAGATTCTAATTTCTTTAATAAAATCAGGTACTGTGAATTTGTTGAGAGCTAGACAAGATATTTAATTATTTTAATGCAAAACTTTAAAATGACCTCTGTGTTTTTCAGATAAATATTTAAAAGCAAATTTTGCTTCAGCAATTAAAAATCCAGAAAATTTAGTTATGATAATCCTGATTATTTTCATAATTGTAAAATCCTGTGCATCCTCCTAGTCTATATGGAAGCAGTATCTCTGTAAAAATTTGTACACTGTTCTGTTGACAACCTAAAAGTAGATTTGGGTTATTTCTGTGTGGCTTGAGTTGATGAGGAATGAGAGAGGGAACAAATGGAGAGAGTGGAATGGAAACTAAACTTGCAGTGAACTGCTTACTAAAGGTTCTTTGGATTAAGTTCCTAATGTAATTTATACTGGTTTTACTACTGTTTAACTTAAAAGCATGTTTCTGGGTTTTGCACAGTGAAATCAGTTCTTAGTGAATTTACTACTTCTGCTAGTCATGCTGTATTGTCCTTATAGATGTAGCAATTAAATCTCAAAAGTGAGCTGTAGGCTGTAATACTTTAGGATTGGGAAAATTGAGTTGATAATGAAATACTTCATATGTTTATAAAAAAGCTTTTATGTAATTTGTTTCTGATTATATATAGGGAAAACTCAAGTAACAGCAGAAAACCTTTTGGTTCCGTGGATTTCTTTCCAGTTGAGTTTCATCCAGGTGTTTAAATAGCTTCTGAGTATCTAGTTTGAATGCATTATTTCTGGAATGTGGTTTAGTGGAAGGATGGCTAAAATAAAATACGTATTGCAAAGGGCTGCTGTGAAAATGGTGATGCTGTAATCCTTTTGCAAAGCAAGAGTCCTGACAGATTGGTTTTTGGTCTTCACTAGACAGCTATTAAAGTATTTTAAATGCTCAGTCAGACAAGGTAGAAATAACTTCTTGTGCCACTGGGCATGTGTTTAAGAATTGGCCCATGTAATGTTTGATAAAGGGAGGCTTGATTAAGAGGCTTGACCCATCAGACCTCTTCTGCTTCTGTCTCCCAAGTTTTTCTGCTTTCTCACAGAGCACCGATGTAGTGATGGTTGCTTTTCAGTTTTTATTCATTCCTGCTGTTCCAAACTCCTGATAAACAGCTCTCTCTGCTTTTTTCTTTCCATCTCTATCCGTTTCCAAAGCTGCATCCAGGAGAAAGAGCAAAAATTTCCAAATATGTACTTTTACTTCATAGTATGGTAGTGCTTCAGGTAAACCCAGAGGGGAAAAAAGTGCTGACAGAACACATACAGTGTGTTGCAGTGAGCACGTTCATTGCCATACGGCAGAGGAACAGGCAGCCCAATGATGCCCTGGGCAGAAGAAGAGGGGTGGCAGCTTGTGATATAGTCTGTTATTTCTCTTATGAAAAACCAACAAGGAAAAAGTCCCTTAAGCAATGGAATGAAATATTCACACAGAGGTGTTCTGTTTAAATAAGTCCATCTCTATATCTTGTGCATGACTCATATCACTCTTCTCTGAAGTTCCCTCTACCTTTCCTCCAAGTCACAATTGCAGTCACCAAATCCAGAATTTTAAATGGAGTGTGATTGTAAAGAGCTGCTCTGTCTCATCAAGAAAACATTTGTGTGTTTGTTTGATTGGGGGCTCACTGCAAGCACTCATGTAGAATCACGTAATTTGAAGAAAAAATAAAATCCTTTGTGTGTTGATTATGACAGGACAAAAAAATGTCAAGTGCTAGTTGCTGGTTGCTATTTAGTAACTGTCTTCTAAAAGTTTATAGCTGCATTGGAAGTTTTAACTGAAGCTGGCATAAAGAGAGAACAGAAGTTGTGCTCAAGGATAAAGGCTTGGAAAATCTGGACATTGTTTGAACAGAGCCAAGAATTACCGGTGTGACTCCTGAACTAGAAAAACATGTTGTTTAATCTGAAGTCTGCCAGTGTAACTTGGGAAGGAAGAACATGGTTGAACATGCACAGGCACTTGAGAGCACTGATGAACTGGGACTGCTGGTCCTAGACGTCTCTGGTCTCATCTTTGAAATGACAGATGTAGTGACAGTATCATAGAAGTGTCCAGGTTGAATAGGACCTCAGCTGAGCCAGTCTTCTCATGAAACAGGGTCTCAGATCAGGTCATTCAAGGCTCTGCCAAGTCCTGAGTATTTCCAGTGAGGGAAACGCCCTTGTTTCACTGGACAGCCTGTTTCAGTGTTTCACTGCTCACTCTGTGAGCTCTGCTGCCATCACAGTCCTGCATGCTGTTTTCCACCCAGCATATACTTTCTTTCCACCAAGAACACTGTTTCTCCTCCTTGTTGCTCCTGGCAGTTTCCTGCCCTCATCCTTGAACTGTGGAGTCACAGCTCCTTGCTGTGGTCCCATGGTTTTGGCTACCTGTGGGGATCTGCTCCATCTGGAATGGGCTCAGCTGCTCTCAGGGAAGGCTTGAGTTCTGGGGACCTTCTGGCTCTGCCACTTTGTGGTGGGTAGAACACATCATTCCTGGTGCTTCCACGTGACAGGTACTGGGAAAGCTGATCCCTTCCATACTGATGCATATTCTTTTCTATCTTTGTGCCTTTTTGAACTGAATGAAAATTCTGCAGCATTAATGTGTCTTAATATGTTCCTTGAAGTAGGGACTAGATTCATGATGTGGCTTTTGATGTTGTATTTGTAAGCATTCAGAAACTTTGGAGAGTTTTTAAAAACAAAAATAGTGAGGTAATTGACTTTCTGAGTTGATTTGGGGGAGTTTTGTTGCATTGGGTTGTGGGGATTTTTTGGGGTGGTTTGGGGTTTATTTTAATTAGGTGTTTCTTTATGCCTTTGAACGTGCCTTTCCCTCTTTCCTCCACAATTGTAATTATGAAATTTGGTGTTAGTGTTTTCTGAGCACGGTGCAGAAGCTCATTTAATAGGTGTTTAAAGATTGGTCTGGGTACTTTGGAATAGTGTAGCAGAGAATTTTACATTGGCATGTCAAGGTCAATGAATATTCATTGCTTGCTGATGGTAAAAATTTCATGCACTTTTTATATTTTTGCAATATTTTAATAACATGCAACATACATTAAAGTATTGCTTTGGGTTTGCTTAGTTTCTATTTTAATATAGTTAAAGATCAGCTTATGCTTTTAGCACCTAATGTGCTGAAGAGTGCTTTTT
The DNA here is from genome assembly GCF_964237585.1 of Gallinula chloropus. Classification (NCBI taxonomy): domain Eukaryota; kingdom Metazoa; phylum Chordata; class Aves; order Gruiformes; family Rallidae; genus Gallinula; species Gallinula chloropus. The sequence goes on along the minus strand of NC_140085.1, from coordinate 35,732,622 downwards.
TTCCCCAGTGATGACAAATATGTCCCTGGTGTTAAATTCACAACTGGAGCAATTCAGTGTTGGTGTTACACAAAAGGCTATCTCTTTGTTGTTCCTTTATGAGCATGAGTAGCAGGGATTCTTGAAATGTCTTATCTTGTCTAGACATCAAGTCTGCAACACTGTATTAATTAGTCCATTATTATGTGTCCAGTTTCTTAAATGTTGCATATAGCAGTTGAAGTGACAGGGGTTACCTCTGAAAATCTGTCATTTTCTGAAGACAAATTTTGCCAAATGTGACTAGTACTTGCCTTGATTTTGGCAGAAAATCAAGTCTCCAAGTTTCTGAATGAGATTTGACACTCGGAGCTTGGTGTGCCTGTTGCCACGGAGCTCTTCCATCTAGGAAGGAAGCATAGGAATTAATGTGTTCATGAATGCTTTTCCTTCTTAATGCAGTTACTGGCTGACTGGAGTCCTTCTATTGGACAATACTTGTAAGATCTTCAGCAGAATATTTTTAGTGTTCAACATTTGGATTAATTGCTTGTTTACCTGACTTTCTAAATGAATAATATTTGTTATTTGTATTAATGAACTGTTACCCTAATTGGACAGCTTTCTTGCTGGAAGATGCTGAAAATCTGACTTCCTAAAATGTGATTTTTCTAAAGCTTGTATTTGAAACCTCATAGCAGTGGTACCTACAAAGAAGGAAAAATGTGTGTGTAGTTGGGTCATCAAGCTGTCCAGATTCTGTTTCCAGATCTGCTGTCTAACTGCTTTTCTTTTTTAGGTAAATTGCTTAAATATTTGCCCTAAAAGTTGCAGCTAAGTAAGAAAACTTAAGTTTTAGCAGCTGTAGTGTGCGTAGTTTCAGAAGAACCATTTCTTGTTCCCTGCTTTGTCAGATCTCATTTGCTTTGCATTGCAAGGACTTAGTTCAGGTGAAGCTTTTCTTTTAATAGCAGACAAAAAAAAATACCCAGGCATTTCTGTCATGATAAAATGGTTGCATTTTATGTAATGTATGGAAGTATTCTGCATGCCTTCCAACTCAACCAACTCCTCCCATGTCCACTGCTTCAAATGAAACCGTTTTACAGTGCTTCAGTGACGTAAAGGTGAAAAGAGAATGTAAATGCATGAGGTATCTTCTGCACCTTGGCTAGGAATAGGCTAATGAGAAACTGTGGTAAATATATCAGAAAAGTTTTATAAGTTCTAGATATTTTAGTTTAAGCATTTAAGTTTTAGCAGTTGTATAGTAAATGGATTAATTAATTGGGCTAATGGGAATCCAGGCAAAAATGAAGGAAGCTGTCAAAGCTGGATGTACCTTTTCTCATGACTTCAGCTGAGCCAGGGAAACAGGTTACTGTTTCCTTAGATTAGCTTGTTGATCTGCTTGTGCTGTTTCTCATCTCAGGTTAGAAAAAATTCCTTAATTAAAATATGAGTTAAGAGGTAGGTAAGTTAAGTGAAGCTGGGCTGGAACAGTAGCTAGAAAACACATTAAAGGATTATTTCTGATTATGGATGAGGTCAGACATGCTTTGTTTCTGACAGGAATAGACCAGAGTCCACTACTACTAACAGGCCAGATAAGAGTAATAGATGGTGAAGCTGTAGATTTTTGGTTCCCTCCTAGCTTTTCTGTTGTACTTCAAACCTTGTGTATTTAAGACACAGTCGCAAGGCCTTAATGATGGCTTCATCATCATCAGTCTAATTTGGTTGGTAGCATACTATGTATCATGCCTCCTCTGGGATTATGTTTATTTTATTTAAATTTAAGATGTAATTAAGTGCATTGATTTATATTTTCCTAATCAAGAAAACATTTGTCTCAGGTTTTGGTATTTTGCCTTAGGCTTCTCAGAAGAATCAATGACTATTCCTGTACTTAATGATAGCATCTGCCTATGATCTCGTTTCACCCTTTTGGTGGTTTATTGGTTTCCCTTCTCTTTACATACAAGGCAAGGGATTACTTCTTAAAAATTCTCAGGCACTTTTTTTTCCTCCATACTAATTCTGACTTATTATACCTTTTAATGTTTATTCTAGACCTGCTTTATTTTTACTGTTGCAAAATCAAATCAATTAAGGTTTTATTCTTATTTGCATCCTTGTAATTCACACTTGCCACTAATTTTTTTGTTTGGTTGGTTTTTTGGGTTTTTTTTTTGTGCTGGGATCTTTCAGTTTTCCAGATCTGAGCTGTCTTGTTAGAAACTTGCATCTTCATGCTTATGGTGGAGAGCATAAAAACTTTTGGTCATTATCATTGTAGTACCACTGATTCTCTATATATATCTATTTACAAATTCACATCTATTTACATCTATTTACAAATACATCTCTTAAAGATGTATATCCTTTAAAGCAGGATACTTGTAAAAGGATGTGAAAACTTTAGCTATTTTCCTTCTCTTGTGTTCGGGTCACCGTGCTTTAGAAGTTGCAGTCCTTTGCTTTCCATTTCCTTAGCTGCTGTTCTCTTCCTTTTTCATGGGCATTAATGGGTTATTTGGCACATGCTGCAGTGTTGGTAATTATAAACTGCTGCATATGCAAAATCAGTGCAACTCACTCGTTCTACTTCAGCACCTGAAGGTACAGTTTAATAAGGAAGTGTATTGCCACGTTTCAGCTCTTTGCCAGCAACCTTTTTTCGTTGGAAAGCTGATAAAAAGTGAATGTTATTCAATATGCAGCATTCATAAGGCAGTAATTTTGAGAGAACAAACAGAAATGTACACACATAGCCAGTTATAACAGTAGGGTATTGCTTAGAGTGGCTTGAATACATTAGATAGAATTCACCTTTAGCTTTCTATCACTACCTATCAGTGGAAGATTTTGTGTTTGAGACTTTATTTTGCCACATGGCTTTTAATGTAAACAGGTTTTGGCCTGTGCTGGGTATACTGTTTTGAAGTTGGTGAATGTTGGGTTCTCAACCCGTTGACAAATGTGGTCCTTGATGTAGCTTTTGATGTAGTGGTGCTTCATTTGTAATCAAGCAGTGCTGCAGACTGCAAGATCTCTAACAGGGCTGCTTGCTCACAGCCAGCCTTAAAGGGGATTGTTTACAGGTGTTAGAATTTGATGACAGATCTCTGGGAGACTTCAGTGAGAGAAGGTTAGTTGTTAGGTACTGGATAAAATTGTTAGACTTAGTTGAAACCCAAGAAAATGTGAAAGGAGGTTGTACCTATTTCACTCAGTGCCCAGCTGTTCTGATCTTAAAGACAAGATCCACTCATTGGTCACATAAAGTGAAAATCTAAGGAGTTGTCTATTAGATGTTGATTTTTTTTTTTCAATTGAGAGCTAGCAGTGATTGTTTGATTTGAAATATATTCTGTCAGGAGAAGCTGGAAGAACTTAACAGGATGAAGGAAGACTTAGAAACAAGAATATTGATTAGACTAGGAAGAAGAAAGATTAGTTTCAAGAGATGGTGTTTAAAAAGATTGGTAACAGTGTTAGGAAAAAGAGAAACTCAAAAAATGTGTGGGCCTTGATATATAATTAGGAACTAATTATGAGAAATTGCCTCCTGAAAAAAGCTGTCAGAAGTTCAGATGCTTGGAAAGATAAGCAGAACTGACACTGGCAAACCTCCTGAGAAAGCTGAAGGACAAAACCAGAAGTGATGAATTGTCTGAGCCTTGATAAAGGCAGGAGTTTCTGTGGGAGTGAGGGCTGGTTTTTGTGTGTCTGTATGGGAGGTGGTGGTAGTAGGGGTGTGCTGGTTGTTGGCTTTAATAACTTTAATTTAATTTAGAGAACAGAGAGCGAGCTTCTTCTCCAACTTTGCCTCCAGCTTATTCTTGCTTTAACAGAAGGGCATTAGTGGACATGAGAGGTGGTTTTAGCAGTGTTTGATTTTTATTTTTGAACTGTTTTAAGGGTGGAAGATAAAATTCTCCCTTAGTTGTCTCAGTGCACTGAGCCTTAGAGTTTTAACTTTTTACTTTCTTATAACCTACTGTTTCTTGAACAAGGCATCTTTTGAATTTCAGAGGAATATTTCAGCATTGCTACTGGGGAAACCTGCTGCTCCCTGGTTTGAAACAGACTGAGAACAGGACCAGTCTCATGTACCTAATAATTAGATCCAGAAATTTAAATAATCTCAGAAATAACCTTAGTTCAAAGAACTACTCTCTAGCATCTAATTTCCCCTGCACCTAACACTGATTTCACATCAGCTCTATTAGTATTCCTGATACAGTCTGAGTGTTGATCTTCTGAAAGATTTAAGAAATGAAACAGGAATCCAAGTGGTGCTTAAAAGAGGAGGTATGTAGGGCAGACAGAGAACAGCATCAGAAAGGAAAGAATTCTTAGAACCCTATGTGAAGTTGGGAAAGTGCTAATTGAGCAGTTATGTACAAACCTCTGGTGAGTGGCACATGAAATGTGCCAGGAAGGTAGGTGACAGGATGGACTGGATGTTTGGTATGGAATCTGGTTTCCATTTCTCTTGTGCTGACAAGAACAGGAGGCTGGTGTGGACAGTGACAGAAAACTATCACGCAACCTGTAGGCAGGAGAAGTCTGTCTGAGTGTGAATCTACAATTTTATGTCTCACGCACTCACAGAAAGGTTTGGGTTGGAAAGGACCTCAAAGACAATCTAGTTCCAACCCTTGTGTGTCTTTTACAGTCTATGGGACTGATATCTTAATATTGCAGGAACCTGTTCTGTAGATGGCAGTTTTGCTGGTGCACTGTAGTTTAATCCTCTAACCTGTAATCTGATTTGTATGCAGCACTGATTCATGTATAAATATAGGAGCATCTGTGACCAAATACACTTTGGTGACAATTTGTATTTGTCACCTGGTTCTTAAATTTCTATCTCTTGTTGTTTAGCATCTCAGTGCCTAGCTTGATGTCTTCTTTCTTCGAGCAATTGTTTCACTGAGCTGGTTAAAGTCAATTTGTTTTAAAGATGGGTAGGGCTATGCTCTTTTAATAGCTTGTTCTTTTCTGTGAGCATCAGTGATTTGGCAGTTGTTGATTGGGTTGCATTTGGAAAACAAACAAATTATTTAAAGTTTTAAAAGCCAAAATTTACAGAGGGCTATTACATGAGTTTTGCTCAAATTATTTTGAGTGTATATAGCATTTATATAGGTTTGTGTCTTAAAAGCTGGTCATAGCAAGTATTCATTTGCTCTCACCTTTAAAATATAATGTAATCTTTTAATTCTTTTTAAAAATTATTGTTATTTTTTAAAATTTATTTTTAGAAAGATAATTCCAGAAGGAATCAGAATTGAGAACTTCCTTTCCTAAATAGTATGGGAAAAAAAAACCCTTTCTTTGCATAAGTTGCTTATGCATGTGCTTCATCTGTAAGTTAAAATTGTAAAAACACTAGATTTTTATCTTGGAGTGTAAATGACTAATGCATGCCATCATTTATCACCGACCCACAAGAATTACTTTCCTGTTTTGTTTGAGTCTTTGCACTGATGCTGTGACTTTCAGTCCTTGCTGACTGTCTGGACGTAGGCTGGCTAGTGTGGGTATCATAGCAGCAGACTTCACAAAATATGGCTGAAAAACAAGGACCAAGATTCCCCAGAGGACAAAGGATAGAGTGTGCTTGTTTTACCTTGGTACTTTGACTCTGCCAGGCTAATAGCAAATCTGACTTATAAAATCGTAGAATTAGAGAACATACTGATTTGGAAGGGACCCATCAAAGTTGAATACTGACAATCAAGTGGGTCATGTTTTTATGGTTCTTTTGCTGTTTGTGCTTTTGAGAAGGACTGTTTATACATTAATTCTCTGAACTATTGAACTTTGATTATTGCTCTGAATGACACTAATAACCTTTAATAGGTGGGTTTGATGTTTTTTTCTCTGTGGTTTGATTGGCTTGCTAGCAATCTTTCCCCCTCTCCTGCCCCCCAGATAGCTTAAATACTTGGTTTCATTACAACAACATGAAATGTTGTACTCGTGTGTAATATGTGTACTTACTTGACCATAATTACTCCCCATAAGCAGTTCACCACCTTAGTATAGTAGATAATTTAGATATAAACTTCTTTGGTTACATGCTACCTAAATAAAAAAAATCTCTACATAAGCATCTTTAAGCACAAAATAAAAAATGGGTTAGGTTATGCTGACATTAGCCTTTTTTTTTTAACTTGGCTGCCTGGAGAAACTAGTTTATGCAATTGTGGAGTATCTGTGCAGTGTTATCTTTTGACTCTGTTGTCAGGTTTCAACTAAATTCAATTTAGGCATAAACCAAGATGATTAGTTATTATGAGCTTTATGGAAAATAGGCAGTAGCAGAAATTGTATGAGCTCCAGTGGAGAAAGATCATAATATAATTGCATCTCATTGGACACCTGAAAGTCAAAGACAAATGATGTAATTGTCTTAAAAAACAAAGCAAACAAACAAACAAAACCAACTTGTACTATTGCCAACCTCAGCTGCACATTACAAAGAGTTCGGGGGCAACCATAACTCAAGAAAACACAGCCCTGTGCTAATACTGTTCCCTGTGCTGGCTCAGATGTCTTTGTGGGGCCTGGTAAGGAATCAGATCAGGAAAAAGAAGGAAAATATTGGAAGTATTTCTTTAACAAGTTTTCTTAAAAGCACCTGCTGCCACGTTTGATTACTCACACTGTGTCGTGTGTGTCAAGCAGCTACTGACTCTGAACATTCAGTGTCTTAGACACCCAAAGTTACTTAATCACCAGACAGAAATCTGCAGAAAGCTTTAGTCTTTCTGGTGTTTGCAGAGTAACTGTTTAAATTTTTTATAGGGAAAACAAAACTTTTTAAAAATATTTCAATTCAATTTCAATCAAAAATTACCGTGACTATAACTCTCTTCTTCAGGACACCTCACCATCTTCTAGCTTGCTTCTACATATTTTGGAGAATTTGCTCGTTTGGGAGCACTACTGTGACACTAAGCACCTTCATAACAACTACTTCCAACTGGCCTGTTAAAGCCAAACTTTGATCTAGTTGTGAACCAAGCTAGTATCCCAGCTGCTCCATCCCCTCAAGTTCTTGAGCAGATCTTGAGTGGAAAGAGCAGTCACAATAACCAGGGTTTCTGGCAGTGAGATATCTTAGTTTTGTAAATTACAAGGTCCCTTTTAATTCAAACTGTAACCTCCTACAGTTCATTAAAGTATTTTCACTTTAGGAAAATGAAGACCAAAAGATTTCTGAATATTTTATGTATTTATTGCCTGTCAGCTAATGTGATGAAGAACTGGAAGTGTGCAATTATAGAGAAATGTTCCCACACCAAGGCACAACCCACTGTGAAGTAGATCTGATGGCCCTTTCGAATGTATCTGTCACCAAACAGGAAATTTGCAAAAATGATTGAAGAGAAAGAGGTCTCTTTGTTCATCTGGGGGGACCTGTGAGCTGGATACAGCCTCTTTGAAACCTAAATTAGATGGCTTCTGCTGCTGGGGCAGGCTCGCCTATAGCCCTCCGAGCAAGGGGATGGAGACCAGCTCTTAACAATGATTGGTGCACCCCTCCACCTCCAACAAAAAGTTCAAGTTTTTTCCACAGTTGAAAGGAGAGAAACCACTGTTGGAAAGCGTGTGAATGTCAAGGTAGGAAGGAATCTCTCTGTCAAAGTTCCTTCTCTATGGAGAGAAGCGGACCATGCCGAAGAGGAGATATGAGGAGAACTGGACGCAGGAGAGCATCCTTGATGCATGGGCAAAAGGATCCCAGGAGTGTCTGAGGAAGAGGTGGAGTGGAACTGCGCCTAGCTGAGGAATTAGGTGACCTCTGAGTTGGAGGGAGGAGGAAATCTGGAAGAGATGAAAGGATCTGTGGTGTGACAGGAGAGACAGGGTTGGGAATTGGGAGTGTGAGAAGCAATCAATGAGGGTGGGACTGGACTTGCAGTTGAAAAAAAAAAAAAACCAACAAAAACAACTTCTGCCAAGATCAGGAACTGCAGCCAAGAGGGTGGGGAGAAGAATGAGATGAGGAACAAGAGGAACATGGGTGGAGATGGGAATTAATTCCGCAGAAGCTCTAAAGCCCATGGGCAAATGCAGTGGAGTTTCTCCCTGGCTGGAGGGTGGAGACGCTACATCATGCAAGAAAACTCAGTTGCTATTTCTGGTGCCAGAAACAAGTGGGGAGCAGTCAGGTGCTTCCAGCTTGGTGTCTTCCCCTCTGGATGCCCTTGAGGCATCTGCAGGAAACTACAATCGTAAGGCAGGAAATGCAGCGTTCCTTCATGGGCTATCTGAAATTGCTTACTGAAGAGTCTGGTAAAGGTCAGTCGCTGCTGATCCTTCTGTTACCTGTTTGGTTCAGTTTGCTATATTTCTCATCAACTGCAAATAAAACCAATATAATTTCTTAATTTAAAAATAAGTTTTTAATTAAATGAACCTGCTTATCCAAGTGTAGATCTAGCCATAACTCAGAAATGCCCTGATTGATTTTTTAAACACTTTTCCTAGTTTTTCCCAAATTTCCTATCAGACATAACTACAGCTCAGTGCACAGTTTGCCTTTGTCCTCCGGTGCTGTCGAAGGATGTTCTGTTGCAACTGTGTTTTTGCTAAAATTGAAAGCAAATACAAGCTTTAGGATTTTGTTTCCTGTTGCACTGAGTCAGTTAATACTTTTTTTTTCCCCTCCTTTGATTTTCTATTAACAGGATACCTCAATGTTTAACTCTGAGCTCTGGGACGCTCTCTGACTCACCCTTGATTTGTTTTAGCCTGTTGGTTTCTTGAGCCTGTGTATAAGTGATCGGTGCTTTTAATACCAGAGTGAAATGTTTCTTAACACACATGACACAATTGCTGGTCTTGTTATTCTTGTAGTCTCCTTTTGGATCTGGAATCACATCTGTATTCCAAATGTGACAATTATCACCTGTACCCTAGAAATGTACAGTAGGATGGTTATAGTATTGAGTCATTAAGATACCTCAGCCAGATGGGACTAATCTAAAATTGCAACTTTATATAGGATTTGATAAGGCAGGTTTTTTCAAAATTAATTACATACAGTGTGCATTCCTGGTGTGTGAATTTTCAGTATGGTTTTGTCAGCCAGCATTTGGGGAATGAGGGGTGGTCAAAAAAACCTTGAGTTTAAAGTAATTACATGGTCTCTTATGACCCAGATAAGATACTGAAGACACTGTTTTAGGAGTGTTTCTTGCTATTTTAAGCAGGATGAGCTTTTTTGCTACCAGGAAAAAGCATTTGTCATTATAATGAGTTGGCTCCGGAGCCTTTTAATTTGTGTAGGTGTGTCAGTAAGCAGCCAGAGCAGTGATTCCAAAGAGAAATATCTCACCTACTGTAAAGATTATTCCCTCCTTGTTCATTTATATTGGTCCAAATACATTTTTTTAATTGATGGGAGAAGCGTAATTTCTGCCTGTAGGTATTTTTGACAGTACAGTGAAAATGTAAAGTAAATCCCTGCTTGTCTTAGACCTCTGCTGTACTTCGGGGACTTGCAGGAATGTAACATCTGCTTTGCAGCACAGTCCTCTCTTCCTTTCTGTGCATATGGACCAATTTGTTCCCTTTCTTGAATCACAGCATCTATCACGAAAATGCTCCTTTCTGTTTTAGGAAAAGCAGGATTTGATCACTTAGAACTCTTTTGTTAAAAATTACACTGGGTATTATTGAAAGTTTAGGGCCTTTGTGGTAACGTGGCTTGTCTTATCTGTACATATCTATATAGTAAGACTGTTCTTGAAGAACATATGTGGATATTACTGAAGAGTTATATTAAGATACACAGAGGTCTGTTAGGGGTGAAGTGCTGAGCTTGCTTTTGTCCATTGTGGATCAGCTAAGACTTTTTTAAAAGAGAAAAGGTCATTTAACACGTACACTGAGTACGGATGCTCAATGTCTAGTGTCAGGTAAGCTTTTATTTACGTAAGGATAGAAGTGTTCCTTGGGACGCTTGCAGTTCATTTCATTATCAGTTGTTCACGTATGTGTAATTGGTAAAGTAGCTTTTTACTGTATTACTTAGAACTGATTTATTATATGTTATAGAATCATAGAATCATAAAATTGTAGGGGTTGGAAGGGACCTCGAGAGATCATCGGGTCCAACCCCCCTGCCAAGGCAGCTCCCTAGGACATATCACTCAGATAGGCGTCCAGATGGGTCTTGAATATCTCCAGAGAAGGAGACTCCACCACCTCCCTGGGCAGCCTGTCCCAGGGCTCTGTCACCCTCACTGGGAAAAAGTTCTTCTGCATGTTGGTGCGGAACTTTCTGTGCTCCAACTTGCAGCCATTGCCCTTTGTCCTGTCTCCACAGACCACTGAAAAGGGGCTGGCTGATTCCCCCTGCATCCCCTGCTTCAGATAATTATAAACTTTAATTAGGTCCCCCCTTAGTCTTCTCTTCTCAAGGCTGAACAGTCCCAGCTCACTCAGCCTATCCTCATAGGGGAGATGCTCCAGGCCCTTAATAATCTTCGTAGCCCTTCTTTGGACTCTCTTCAGGAGATCCCTGTCCTTTTTATACCAAGGAGCCCAGAACTGGACACAATACTCCAGGTGGGGCCTGACCAGGGCAGAGTAGAGGGGGAGGATCACCTCCTTCGACCTGCTGGCCACACTCCTCCGGATGCACCCCAGGATCCCATTGGCTCTCTTAGCCACTTAGGCACACTGCTGGCTCATGGTCAACCTGTCATCAACAAATGCCAAAGTTCTGGAAGATTAAGTACATAATGTATACAGTGGGCAGTGTTTGTTTCCATTCTTTAAATAATGTTTCCATTTAGTTATGAAAGATACCTTTTGTTTATGTTTTCATGTTTTGATAGAGATGTGTGAAATGCACATGCATTTATGTTGCCAGGTAACACAGAGATGCTCAGATAATTCAACTGACCTGACATATTTTTCAGTGAGTTTCTGATTTTTCAGAGAGCGAGGTTGCATGAGAGCTGGAGTGAAGACTCGCCAAAGGAATGGCGACGTCTCTGGCAAAGCTGGGGTGGCACAAGTGAAGGTAGAGGTAGCCCTGGGTCCTTTCTTATGTGTGTAGGGTCTTTGGAGCAGGAAGAAGTGAGGTGACTTTGTCCGCAGTGTAGTTTGCTGAGCAGTGGAGAACTAGGGAGAAGAAAGTGAAGGGGGGATGGGCAAGTGAATGGGAGGTTACTACTGAGCTGAGGGAAGATGAAGTGAGAGGATGGATCCTGTTAAAACTAAGCAGTATTTCTAAAATCTGATTTCAGTGCATTTCAGCCAGCAAATGGAAAGTGTTAGTAAGCTACTGATTTATTCTGTACAAGCAACATTTTTAAAAAAATGTAACTGTTACTGTTATAATTTTACACAGTCTGTGGAACTCAAATAAATGAAACAATCATTTGCTTAGCAACAATGAATTTGTTCTCCATGCTAAGCCTTGAAATAGCAAAATGTCTTAGTAGCTTATTTGAAAACAGAAAGTTTGCAAACTTTATACCCTTATGTGATTTTTTTAAAAAAACCCCAAAACCCCACTGGAATTTCTAAATGAAATGAAAAAAATGTCACTCATTTTCATAGTGGGTTTTTTTTTTAATTTAATTTGGCTTGCTGTGTTCTAAATAATGAAATCTTTTTTCCTCATTTAATTCTGTTTCCAGACAGTATAGTTCAGCCAGATCTTTATTAGCATGAACTGTTTTGTTAAAAAAAACCCCATGTGCTGAAAGCCTGCATGAAGGGAGGAATGTCTTATTTTTCAGGATATGTTTGTACGAATAACCCCTGTCTATTCTGTATCTTTGAGAACACATGGTAATCTTGTATGGAGCAAGGTTAAAAGGTAAATGGCTTGGTACTGTTTCTTTTGGCTATTGCATTAAAGTGTTTGACCTTTGGCAACCTATTTTTATCTTAGGCAGTAAACTGTTCAGTTCTGCTTATCTAAAGAGACTTCACTGCTCTCTTTCCATGCTGTTCTTATCCAAAACACACTGTATCAGTCCAGCATCAGTAGACATTACCAGCAGAGGCTATTATTCTGCTAAGTGATACAGCATAAAAAAGTTTATTTATATTGTAACAGTACATTTTATTCAATGAATACTTTCATATATAGTTCTGTGGTTTCCAGTTTCATTATCTAGTTTAGATCTTCCTTTGTATTGCCTCCTTATTAGTTTATTCTTTCCCTTGACTTTAGCTGTTTGACTGGAAATTATTTACTTTGGTGTCTGTCCTAAAGTGAATTATTTTAGACTGTTCAAACAATGGCCTGTGTATCTGTCATGGTTTAGCAGTGACTTCTCCCCAGTCAGGCCCCTTTATATAGTGAGCACTGTCACGGCTGTCTCAATGCCTCTTCCCTAGCTAGGGATCCCAGCTGCTTGGCTTCCCTGCCTTCTAATTCCAGGCTACCGGCCTTGTTACCCCAGCACCAGAGCAACCAGGTAACAATGTGCTCACCTGAATGGAGGCTTAAATATTTTCGTCTGTCTCACAGTTCACTCAGAGATGGGGATTGGGTTGTCATCTCTGGTTCTGCCTCTTCCTCCTGTTCTCGTGATGGTCCTGGTTCCTCTTCATCCCTTACAAAACAAACTGATTCTTGGGTGTATTTCTTCTGTATAGAGGCAACTGATACTGGCAGAGGTTGGTTCAGCCACAGTGCCTGTCACCGGGGTTGGGGTCGCCGCTGTGCCTGTTGGTCTGTTTTCCCTCTCTACCCTCTGAGGTTGCTGCGTACTGTCGAGCAGATTTGGTAAATAGTGGTCAGAGCCCAGCACAGTGCAGTGAGTCGTGCCTCCCTAGTACAGCATTTTACTTTCAAATATTCTGTCACTTCATCAGGGTCCTGTAGCTGTTTGGGAATGAGGTTCCAAACCTATAGGAGTGAGAAGTTCTCTAGGGACCTGCCCATGCTCTCCCACACACCATACCACCCCCAACTATCCAGCCTCAGGGAAGATCTCTGGGTGGTGTTCTTAAAACAATGTTTGTAACCCTAAACAAGACCTGGAACGCATTCAGGAGATAAAATGAGAGGAAGACACTGGCTTGAGCATCCCAAGGGTATTCAGAATTTTCAAAAGCAATTGTAAGCAGCCAAAAGGGAAGGCAGGAGGTGAAAGAGCAGGAGAAAGTGAGCATATCTTCACCTCTGCCCCCCGTCCTCCCCCCCGCCACCGCCTTTGCCATAGATTATGTGCTATTATTAATCAATTATGACAGATGGCATCTGAGGTACGGGCATGACAGCACTGCCACATAAAGTACCAACTTGACCTCATGACCGCTGATGTTATGATGTGCTAAGTCAGTATCACACAGTACAACAGAATGAGAATCCTGACCCCTTTCCCAGCAGTGATAAGCAGTGCCACAGGGAATACATCCAGCAAGTAAGGGCTTACATGCCATAACCCCATGAACAAACCAAACACCTTTGTGACTAGTGACTATCTAATAAGATAAGCTTGTGTAAGAACGTTGTTATAACATGCTCTGGTCAGATCTGTCATTATGTCAACCCTCTGAGACCCACATTGGGCAACAAAAAGGACTGACGTGGTTCAGCCCCAGCTGGATCTGAGCATCATGCAGCCACTTGATCAGTCTTTCTTGTCCCATGGTAGGATGAGGAGGAGAACTGGAAGAAGAATGTAAAACTTGTGTCTTGGGATAAGGGCAATTTACTGGGACAGCAAAGGAAGAAGGAAAATAAGGGCAACAGTAGTTCTAAGAGAATATACAACATGGGTAATATACAATGCCATTTGCTCGTTGTCCAGAGCCTGATGCCCAGCCTGACCCCATCCTCCCAGGCCAGTCCCCTTTAAAGACAGAACATGATGTCATGGTACAGAGTATCCCTTTGGCTAGTTCGGGTCACCTATCCTGGCTGTGTCCCCTCCCAGCTTCTTGTAGAAATTAATTATCCCAGCTGAAAACCAGGACAATATCTCTAAAGATTAATATGGCAAAATAAATATGTTTGCAGATACTAATAGATTTATGAATTATTTCAGGAGAACTTCAAAATATCATGGTGGTGGTGGTAATTTGAAATTTTATGAAGTGTTTAGTTGAGGGGCCAACTCCTCCAGCCGTTGGTTGTCTCTATGATTTGCCAGAGTGAAGCTCTACACATTGGAGAGTTGCCCAGAGCCAGAACTTACTGTATCTCAGACCACAACTCATAGCATTGCTGGTAATACTCAACAAATCTTTAACTTTCAGGAAGTTGGCAGAACTGCTGGGCAGCCACTGATTTGTTCTAGCTCATTTTTTTTAATTTGACTTGTTAATTTACATGGTTTTACTATTGTTACTAGTAACCTAGGACTGGTACCATAATCAGTTTTACTGTTGGAGTAAATGAGATATTTCACAAAGTAACTCCAAGAGGACTGAGTCTGGTATCCTTGTATCAGAAATACTGTGGCCAGCCAGGCTTGGCACTGGTGGGGCCGCACCTCGAGTACTGTGTTTGGTTCTGGGCCCCTCCCTATATGGACATTGAGGTGCTGGAGCGTGTCCAGAGAATGGCAATGAAGGTGGTGAAGGGTCTGGAACACAAGTCTTATGAGGGCAGCTGAGCTAACTGTGGTTGTTTAGTCTGGGGGAAAGGAGGTTACTGCTTTCTACAACTGCCTGAAAGGAGATTGTAGCCAGAGGTGCTGGTTTCTTCTCCCAAATAACAAGTGATAGGAGAAGAAGAAACAGCCTCAAGTTGCACCAGGGGAGGTTTAGATTGGATACGAGGAAAAAATTCTTCACCAAAAGGGTTGTCAATCATTGGAACAGGCTGCCCAGGGAAGTGGTTGAATCACCATCCCTGAAGGGATTTAAAAGACCTGTAGATGTGGTGCTTATGGCCATGGTTAGTGCTGGACTTGGCAGTGCTGGGTTCACAGTTGGACTTAAAGCTCTTCTCGAGCCTGAACAGTTCTACAAACCTAATTTTAGTCTCAAGTACTAGAAATGTCTCTGTTATTTATTTTTTTTTTATTTAGTAGATTTCTTGCACCGTGCTGTTACCACAATTCACAGATGTCTGTAATTATCTGAATAATGCAGAGCTAAAGCTCTCAAAAACTGTCTCAAAAAACCCCAACACAAAGCAAACAGTATTTGATGATCCCAGTTTTCTTCTATTGGTCACAATACTTTCTGTAAGGACTGACTGAAGCCAGACTTGAAAAGAATCAAAGCTTTTCAGTGGATGCCAGGACCTGAAGACAAGCGAGCACTTCAGAAAGTCCTGAGGGTGTCCACATACCGTGCCAGGATTGTTCCCAGCCTGTCCTCTGTCAGTTCACCCCAACAGACAACTTCTGGAAATCGTTCTGCGACGCTGGGTGGAACAGGGCAGGCATTCCTTTAACGGGTTTGATGGGTAACAGTTCTTGTGCTGAAGTGCTGCAGCATTGCTTAACTACCTCATTAATAAAGACCTGTAATGAGGAAGTAGATAGACTAATGTTCTTAGTCTCAAAAGATCTTTTTAAGTACAAAATAGGTTTGTTCTTCACATGGAAAAACGGTTGACAGTTTGAAAATGGTGATTCCCAAGCTCTTTGGAACCAGCTAATTGCTGTGATCTTTCAGTATTACTTATGAGCTGTAACCCAGACTTAACTAATTCCAAGTACTGTGGGATACAGTCAGTGGGGCATCCACTGAGCAAATGCAGGACTCCCTCTATGTTCCCTTGGAACCACAATTGGTAATCACTGCCCCAAGGCAGATGATTTACTAACCATAAAAGACAATTTCTACTCCTTGTGGCTTTCTGTTTGGGGAGAGACATGTTTTCTTTTTTTACCAATTTTTAGATTAGATTTCTGCTTCCAAACTGAAGTAGAAATAGCTAGAATTGTGGGAACAAATTCAGAAGGAGAGAGAGTTTGGGTGTTGAATGCTAAAAATACAGAAGGAATGAGGACATTTGCAATGAGAAATGAGGCTTCATCATGCAGCTTTTCTGCCCTGCTTCTCCCCCAGCCGTTTTGCTAGCTGCATGTTCTGTTTCTTTACATAGTTTGTATTTCACTGAAGATGCACACAAAGATGGGTGGGTGTTTCAGCACAGATCCTGCGTGCTTTGTCTGCCTAGGTCAGTTCTCTGACCAGTCCTGGACGAGCTCAGAAGATGGGACACACTAGTTAGGCTGTAGATAACCATCCTTTCTAGACATTGCAACTGCTTGTTCCCCTCTTCCCCCAGAACAGGCGATTCCTCCCTGCAGCCCAACTGATGTGCTAGCATGTGGCTTGATCAGGTTGATTTTTGCCTAAAAATGAGGTTCAGGAGTAAGATTATATATTGCTGGCTCGCACAAACCAGTGGGGTGATGGTTTCTGGCATGGGTATGGTGACAGCTGGGAAGGGGGTATAGTCTTTTCAGCTGTCACAACTGCATATGGAAGAAGATATCTATTCACAAGCCAGGGAGAGCTTACAGCAGCCTTCAAAAACACAGCCTTAATTTACTTTTTCCTCTAATTGATTTTATATTTGAAATGAGTGCTTAAAGTAAATGATGAGAGTGACTATTGAGAGTGACTATAGAGACAGGACCGTGACTTGGACATGAAAAAAGTTTGATCTGTTACTGAGGCACTAATAAAACTGATTTGTGAGGCTAATATAATGTGTGAAGTAATTCTAAACTCTCAGAAACCTTAAGGTTTAACATAAACTAAGTAATAAAATGTTGGTAATCTAAGTAATTGTATTTCTTCTTGCAGCTGTTGCTTTGCCTTTCTGCATTGTCCATTGCATTCAGTAGTTTACTTATCTTGTGTAATACATTCCTTATGCTGCACATGTGATTAAAACCCCTGGTCTTTGGCATGCATATCCAAACCTGCTTTAGCATATTTCTCTTTTAACCTTTAAAGAAGGGAAAAAAATAAAAATAAATGAAGTTGCTGTTTAGACAGCGATGGTGTGAAAGCCGCCTCATTTAAGGGCTGGTTCTTAAACTCATCGATGCACTAGCCTGGAGTTTATAGCAACAGTGTTGCTGCCAGTTTATTGTGCAAGTGATCTGCTGGGAGTTGCTTTTAATTGGAAAAGGAAGATGTAGTTTTTTGTCGTCTTCTCTAGCTGCTCATTTACACTGCGCCATTGAAGAAAATAGAGGTGATGATGCACACCTCAGCATGAAATGGTCTTGCCTGCTAACAAAAATAAATGCTTTCTCTTAATACATGGTTTTGAATCTGAGAATATTTGTAACTTGAGGGTATTTGTTGAATTTGGAATTGAATTTGAGCAAGTTTGATTTCAACAAACTCAAATTCAGTAAATCGAGTTTGTTGAAGTTGGAAGTGTGAGGACTTTTGTTGAGGGAAGACTGTCCATCCATGCAGATTGTAAACGACTGTACTTTCTATACAAAAATATTTGTGTGTTTTTATGACAAGGAAGATTGGTTTGTCGTGTAATTGTTGCAGTTGTTGTACAGCCCATTCTGATGAAACTTAAATGATTATCGCTTTCCTTTATGCTCAGTGGACATAACTGAAAGCTATTAAAGCATTTTTAACAAGAGAATTAACATATACAGAGTCTTTTGTAGATAAACTTCACCCTTCCTGTTTTGGATGGAGCAATAAGTTTACCAGGGAGCAGATTTAGGAAATAGCTTTCCATCAATTCAGTATTTTATAAATAAAAAGTTGCAGGGCGAGGTCCTTCCTTTGGCATAAAGCTGATTATTTCCTGTTTAATCCTGAACTGGTGCGTTCCAAGCAATGGGATTTTTTACAATTTTTTTTTTTGTATCCATCAGAGAGGAGAGATTTTAGGATTTTGTTTTCATTTATGGTCCTGTGAAAATGCAGTTTCTAGACTTGCAGAGAGAAATCAATAGATGTAGAAAAAGATGCTCTTTCAGGCAATTTTTGGACTTAGCTGCACCGTTGTTTGTAGCTGGGCATTCTTAAACATGTGGCTGGGTATTCTTATAGGTGAGCTGAAACGATGAAATCGTTAAGAGGTTATCAGAGGTTTAGAAACTGATAAATTGTAATTGCTCTGGATTATTTTAATTCAGATTTAACATCTGCTTGCAGGGGGCACACGCTTTCTATAAGAGGAATATGTAAGAGGTAGAACTTAGGCTAATACTGCTGCTCTACTGAAGGAACACGCAAGTTAATATATGAAGTAACACTACCCTCATCCAACACATCTGTTGTAAAGAAGCCTATGAAATCTCGGCCACACACAAACTGGTCTCCAAGGGCCTGTAGTTGGTGTTAGAATGCTGTTATTATGTGGTCTGATTGGTTTAGTAAAGAATTATCTCCAGTAAAACCCTGTAACTTAATAGTCCTTGCTCTCCCATATGGGAGCTACTTCTGCTTGACTGAGCAAGACTTTTCTTGAAGAAGTAATAACGCGCTCGCTGTTGCCAAAATGTGATGTTAAATGAAGTGTGCAGTCGTGGACGTTTTTGTTGTGAATCAATTCTTGTTCATTTAAGCATTCACTCAAAGTCCTCCTCCATGGTATTAAAAATTATTAACTAGCTGGATTTCCTAGCAATATATTTAAAGTAAACTTCTTGCTTCTTAGGGAAAACTTTGCAGTGATTTTAGAGGGATGGGGAGCTCTCTGGAAAATGTAAGCTTTCATAAATGAGAACTCTGTTCCTGAACTTCCCAGAGACTAATTTAATTGCCAGGCAGGACAAGTCATGGCAGTTTGAGGTTTATCTTGCACTGTGCTGAATGCTTTGGATGTGATGCTTTCCCTGTTCACTTTGCCTTACAAGAGAGCTGAGACAGTTCAATAGTTCATAGGAGCAGTTTTCTACATAGCACCAACTTGGCTGGCTTTTGCTGAGATTGTTCAGAACTATGTAGCCTTGCTCCACAAATTTGTCCTTGTTGTGTGACTGGAGCTGTAAGCACTTGCTACAGTTGTTGAGGACTTGTCTTTTTAATTGCTTTTTATTCTTATTAATTTTTGACTGCTCAACGGTGTCATACAAAACCTGGATGTTCCATCTTTGCTTTATCAGCACAAAAACATATACATTTTTGTTTGGATGGTGAAGGGAAGGAAAAAGGAGGTGAGGAGAGGTGGTGCTTCCCTACAGAGATGAAGTATTAGTGCTGAGGGGCAGGGCACTGTGCAGTGGAAGTCAGAGGAAGATGAGGCTGACATGGGGAAGACAAGGCAGCATGCCTCTTTTGGGACACTCCTCTGGGCCCTGGGCACCTGGGGCAGTCACAGGCTTCTCCTGAGGTGCAGTGCTCTCTGTCCTGTGCAAGTGAATGAATTGGCCTGCTTGTTTTCTTCCCAGTGTATTACACAGTGTGGAAATGACCAGAGTTGTGTCTTGGCACCCAAGCCAACTCTTGAGGGTTTTCAGTGTAAACTCAGCAGAGGCTCTTACTGCAGACATAGACAACCACCCCTCCCAATTTTACAGAGCACTTTTCGTTTATCCATAGTGCAATTCTACTTTAAAACAAAGTGGGAAGCCTTTCAGCAGTGTTGGTTTAGGCTGCATCTTCTTCCTTCAAATTAGTTTAATCAAATAAATAAATAAAGACATGTTCAGGAGATGCTGTGTCCTAGAAGCAAGATGCTGCAGACCAGGTGAACAGAAACACCGTGGCCCCATTTGAGGAGCAACAACCAGCTCCTGGGGTGTTTGGAGCTGGGGATACCTCAGCTGCTTCTCCCAGGGGCCTCCCTGGTGCCCATCCCTGCTGTGCTGTGCCCCCCACATTGCTAGTCCTGGACCTTGAGGGCAAAGCAGAGCTCAAGTCAGAATTCAGGCATCTTTTAAAATGATACATCCATCAGCATCAATTCCATGCTTCTAGCAGAATTGATGGACTTCCAGCAGACCTTTCAGCCAGGTATTTAGATGCCAAAAATGGTGAAAGCTGATGAAATCCATTAAATGGAGCACCTGAAACTTTCAATGGAAGGGGAGGCAGAATTGCATTTCAGTGCAAATAACTTTAATATTCTGCATATCTTCAGTAAGCAGCAAATTAACATGAAATTGTTCATTATTGCATAGTGGATTAAATAACTTGTTTCCCCCATTTGCATTTCAATGAATATCTAATTGGTCTTATAAACACATTGATTAATGGGTGCAGAAATTATTACATAAATTCAAGGCAAAAATTGGTGTGTTTTTAAGAAAGGAAGAGAGTAGACTTGCTGGTATTTATAATTTCTAAATTGTATATCACTATTATAAAAGTATTAAGTTTGTTGTACTTTGATTCAGCTTTTTGTAGCCATGAAAAATAGTTCCATCTTGGTTGAAAACCAGTTTTCAATGTCTTGATCATGAGGATTCTGTGCGAGTGGCTTAATGACGGTTCCGAGCGTCCTTTGCGCTGTGGAGCGATGGGTTTATCTGTGATACTCATAGACAGAACAGTGCAATTACATCACCTCTGCAGTAATGAAAACCTCTCTGCAGGCTTTCAGCAGAGGATTAGCTTATTGTAGTCAAGGAGAGTAAAATTTGGGGTAATTTAATAAAGCCTGATTTGCATGGTTGAGTGAAATCCAAGGTGGTGTGTAAATAAGTTAAAAAGATGGGGGTTGGGGAGAGGTAATAACGCCTTTTAAAGGATGTCTTTGACAAAATACTGGGATACTAGCAATACTGGAGTTATTCAATGTATAGTGATTTCCCAATTTGCTGGAGCTCATATGTGCAGCTGTAATGCAGCATCTTGCAGCGTGTGCAGTCAGCCCAGAGCTAGATCTACACTACAGAATCTTTAGCATTTAGCTTTCAGGAGTACAAGACAAATTACGCCTCATAGTCTGTCTACCCACACCAGGAAGACCTGGGATAGATGTGGCTGTGTTAACAGAAGAGTGCTTTGTCAGGCTTATTTTTGGTCTGCTGAGGAGGGGAAGTAATAAGATGGCTTATACCACCAGAGGGGCTATACCAACCCAGCTCCCCTGGCTTAGCTGGGGGAACAAAAGCTGTTGCATCTCTGTGGTGGAGAGGAGCCCTGGGGCATCATTGAAGCAAAGAGAAATTTGAAGTGGTTGGCTCTTTCATTAATGGGGTGACCGGAGGGGATGTGGTACGGCTTTCAAACTTGTGCTCTGCAAGTTCAAGCCTTGCCTGTGTCAGGAATCAAACAGCTAGCAGTGAGCAGGGCGCTGCTTTCCTCCCTTGCATGGGGTATTTGATACCTGTGGGAAATGTGCCCTTAGTAAGTGAAATCTTCTGTCTTATGAAAGATAATATATTAAATTAATACTTGCATGAATCACTAGATACAAGATTGTGATTGCTGGGCATGTTGAGTCTTCTCAAGGGTGAGTTAGTATCTAAGGGTTGCAGGCTGTTTAACGTGGTTTCTGAGCCACAGCCCTAACTCCTTCCTCCGTGTGAGCTGAGCCTCGAAGGTCTTTGCCCTCTAGATGTGGAGCTGAGAACAGGCATCTCTGCAGATGAGCACTGACTCACAAGCGCTGCTGGTGGGCTGCGTACTTACTGTGCAGAGGTGCTCAGGTTGCCGAGAGCTGCATCTTGTTGCAGTGAAGGGATCTTTGAGATCCTTTCCAGTCCAAACTGTTCTGTGATTCTATGACATCTTAAGTTCCAGTATTTGTTCCTATTGCTATTTATTTTGTCCAACACCTCTGTTGTGTAAAATACATGGGCAGCTTGGGAACAGTTTTGGAGAAGAACATGGGGCTGTGCTACGCAGAAAAATAACGTGGACTTTGTCAGTGAGTAGACCACCTGTCATCAAGGTAATCCCTAGCTAGGTAGCACTTCATCTGTGCCCAGAGTTCAGATTTACAGCAAAGTTTTGGTGACAGTGCTTTCCACCCATCAGCTGAGCCATTCAATGTGTTTTCTTTGGTATAAGCCAAGGCCATTTTCAGGTGATCACTGCAGGAGAGAGCAAGCAGTCTGGGACATGTGCAACCCCTGCCTGCTTGCTTCTACTCCTCTTTCTTCCCCATCAGAGGTTAAAGTCCCAGAGCTGAGCCAGAAGAGAATGTGTTGTGTCCTTCATCTCTTTCATGTCAGTGTCTTACACTGTCATTTATGCTACTGTTGATGGTGCTTTGGGGTTAACTGTGAAAACCTGGCACAGGTGCAGATGGGGGGAGTTCTCTAAAGTTTCATTCAACCTGGTGAATGATCTAGGGCTTGATCACCTCCAACCTGGGGACTAACATCTCTATTGCTCTAGCTAGATCTGGAAGTAAACATCTCTTAACTATGTTTAAGCAGCTGTAAGTACAAATTTTGTTTCAGTTTTCTCAAGTATATGAGGAGTGTTCACTACTAACACGTTGTGGGCACATCACATCTTTAGATTTGCATCTAGACAAACCCCAAGTGCTGATACAGAGCCTTGCACAGTGAAGGGTTGATCTCAGCTAGACTGTCCAGGCTATTATTGTGTAAGAATAAAAAGAGCAAAAATGCTGTGAGAATAATATAAATGTAGGTATATCTGCGATCCTCTGACCTCACAGATGCCAGATGTGCTGAATTTGGAAAACTCTTCAAAGAGAGCTTGAATTCAGCTTGTATACTTCTCCTTCAGAGAAAAATCAAGGCTATACATGTATATTTTGTATGTGTGTGTATATAAAATAAGTACAAAAATATATCTGGGAATAGAACAGCTGCTTCTGCTTCTCCTTCATCTGCTTACTGAAGTCTTACATGTTCTTTCCATTATGCTGGTGCTGTAGCTGAGGTCAGAGGATAAAAGTGTGCTAGGGCCTTGGCAAATGAGCACCCCATGGCTTTAGCTGTTTACAGGATTACCTGACGTATGTATCAGGCAGAATAATCATGTCGTTGGTGTCATTCCCTTTCTTGTTTTTCAGTATAAAAATGTTGTTCTTGCTTTCCCCACACATGGAATCGTTTTCAGGTTTTAGTTCCAGATGTTTACAGATGAGCTTTCCATGGTCTGAGCTCAAAATCACTATCAGCTGGAATTTTAAAGATAGACTTATTTTCAAACCTTGCTGGGTCACAAGTTCTTCCAGTATTCTTCTCCAACAGAGGGCTTTTTTTTTTTCCCCTTTCTCGTTTGAAGTCGTCTCTGCAGTTTTCTTTCTTCCTCAAGCATCACATTCTTGGCTTACTTTCCAGAAATAGCCGCCACCTCCTCTTGTGTAAGGAAGATGGGTTTTAATACACGATACCACCAGCTGCTTCTTCAAGAACTTTGAGCATTTTCACAGTTTTTTTCAAGCAGTTGATTGCAGCATTAAGCTCTAACTAATATATTCAGTAATTGGTATGCTTGCAGTTGGCGATCTGTACTCCCTTCTGCAAAGCGTAGTAACTTCTCTCTCTCTCTCTGAGGGTTGGTAGTTGTGCCCTGGCTTCAGATATAAACTGATTTATGGATTTATTTCCCCTTCACGATGGTGACTCACAGCTCTTTGAGTTGTGCTGATGCATCTGGTTTCAGAATTGAATCACCGAATGGCGCTGTTTAGGGGGGGAAGTAATTTTAAAAGGGATCAACTCGGTGATGCAATTTACGTCGCAGCTATACAAAGAGGCCTATCAGCACAATTGGGAAGGAGGCAGATTGCACCAGGAGGATCAGAATTAGCAGCTGGGGTAGAAAGCTTGTTGAAGGAAAATTGCTCAATTATTGTTAGAGGAGCTGAGCTGTTTCCTTTGTTTTCTCTTGTTAGAAGTGCCTTCCTGCTCCACCTTCGCCCTCTTCCCCTATTTTAGGTCAGTTCTATTTATTTCTTTTTTAAAAGCCCTTTGTCACAGAGTATTGAAAACGTTCATCTCCTGTATGAAGAAGTTTAGTCCCCAGATTGTTGTGACAGCAGATGACTTCTGACTCGAGGTGCAGCGACACCCGTGGCTCCCCTGATTCTCTATCGAGTCTTCTTTTGTGAGGGTTTTGAAGAAAAATATGCTTAGTTAGAGCTAGTACTACTATGCTTGGGGTCAGAGAACTTCATCTGGGTTAGTTCTTCGTGGCGTGAGAGAGAAACAGCAGATAGCACTGTTTGCCATTAATTTGAAGACCAATTTAAGGCAGAGCATTTCCTTCAGCTGTAGCTCTGGGTGCCTTCCCGTGCAGAAGCGATGTCTCTGTGTTCCCTGTTAGTCTCAGGGTTTCACTTGTGCTGGTGTTGCACAGTGTCCTGTTAAGACTGACAGTTACCAGGCTTGTTTACCTGTGGAATATCATTCGTACATCTTTGGTCTGACCACTTCAAAGGTGACAAAATAGGATAAATAGATACATCCCCTCCCCACCCACCCCTGCCTCACCCCCCCAAAAAAAAGAGAAGTCTTGAACTGTTTCCCCCCAGAACTTAATGGGTCTGGGGAGGAAAACCTTTCAGAAACCCCTCTGTGGAGGTGCTAGCAAGCATGCCACAAGTACTTGAAAGGTATGAGTTATCCAAAGTGAAATACCATCTGTCTGTCATACAGCTAATCAGAGACAGCGTTTCTTCCTTGGAAGGACTTGGGGGGGAAAAAAAGCAACTCACATTTTCTCTGTTTGAAGTCCTCTTAGCAAGTACCTTGTTTTACTTAGTGTGGGACATGAACTCTGAGAGCTGGGTTTTTGTGCTGGTGTTTTATGACCAGAGAAGGACCCACGCAAAGCAGGAACCACCACCCCCAGCTCAGAGCACATGCCACACACACACTGTCTCTCCATTTAAGATGTTCAGCTCCAGTTTGTTTGGGGCCATGTTCTTCTTTTTATGACTTCATAATCCCCACTGAGAAGGAGTTTCTTCCCAAAGGGTTTTCTTTATTTGCTAACCAGCATTTGAAAAGTGAGTCTTACTTTAAACTATTTTTATAGAGTGTAGGATCATGCAACAGTTTGGACAGGAAGGGACCTTAAAGATCATCAAATTCCAATGCCCCTGCCATGGACAGGGACAGCTTTCACTAGACCAGGCTATTCAAGGCCCCATCCAACCTGGCCTTGAACACTGCCAGGGAGGGGACAGCCACAGCTTCTCTGGGCAACCTGTTCCGGTGCCTCACTGCCATCATAGGGAAGAATTTTTCCTAATATCCAATCTAAATCTACCCCCTTCCAATTTAAAACCATTCCCTCTTGTCCTATCACCATATGTCCTTCTCAAAAGTCCCTCCCCAGCTTTCCTGTGGGCCCCTTCAGGTACTGGAAGGCTGCTATAAGATCTGCCCAGAGCCTTCTCTTCTCTAGACTGAACAACCCGAACTCTCTCAGCCTGTCTTCAGCTCCTGCTCCAGCCCTCTGATCATCTTTGTGGCTCTCCTCTGGAGCTGCTCCAACAGTTCCATGTCCTTCTTATGTTGGGGACTCCAGGACTGGACACAGTGCTCCAGGTGGGGGTCTCATGAGAGCATATCAACATACTATGAAACATTTGAGAACTGTCTTTATTGAAGGCATCATGTGGAATCATTGTGTTTCTCAGAATAGTTTGTGTGTGCAGAATGGTTTTTGTTGGGGTTTTCTTGCTGCTCCTCTGACACAAGTCTGCTTGCGCTGCCCTTGGACTGGTCCTGATGAATAATATGGTGTCGTGGTGTTTGGTTGGGGAGAGGGGCTGGATTGGGGTTTTTTTCCCTTTCTTTTTTACTAATGTGAAATTGCTTGCCTACAGTTGTACCATTTGTATCCACAGGATAGATAAATGTGGGAGGGTCGGGTCACACGCCTCTGTAAAAGCCAAGCTCTAACACACGCGCACGGTACTGAAAGATAATCACACTTTGAGGAGTACCAACGTTTTGGCTTTCATCTTTCTCTCCCAAAAATGTCCTGAGATACAAAGCTTACTTCTCTCAGTAAGATGGTGTGCTTTCTAATCTGAAATTGGCCACGGAGGCAGGAAAATCTGCTGCATCTGGCAGCTGGAAGATTTTTGACAGGTTCCTTTTTTGGTGGCTGTTTAGATCAATAACCGTCGCTGGGATCTGGGAGGGGGAAAATCCAATTTGAAAGGCCTCTGACTCGCTTTGAAAACGGCCTGAAACATAGAGTTTGTTTGGGAAACTTTGCAGTGATGATGAGGAGTTGCTTCTCCTCAACTGTGGTTCATAACTGACTTGCAAACTCTTCTCTCCCCGCAGTACAAGATCAGAGGGGTCCATGTAGATCACTGCCAGGGTTTCTCTTATCGTTAGCAGTTCAATCACCAGAGCAGTCAAACTAATTACAGTCCTGTTTGTCAAGGGCTTCTGTGAGGAACAGGTATCCAACAAACAAACGTAGTTTGGTGAAATAATTTCAACACGACTTGTATTTAAAGTATTAGAAAAGATAACAGAGCTGTGGATATTTGGTATAAAGACTGAGACTGTGGTTAAATCGATTCTACATGTGTTAGCAATGAGAGCCTGGTTTAGTGTTTGGACTTTGCTCTCCCATTATTTACTAAATATTGCTGCAAGGAGAACATAATGTCTCTTTTTAAGGCATTTCTTCAAGTAAGAGTTACTTCTTGTGTCCAGGTGGTTCTGAATCAATGACATTTCTATCAGGCAATCCAGAAGAGAGGCAAATGTGTCTCACTGGAAACTCAGTTAGATGCAGTGTTCCTGCTTTGGTTTGGCTCTGCAGTAGTGCCTGACTCAGTGAGGGCTGTTGCTATGCCAATGGCAAGTGCCTTGTGTTTAATTGTTTTCTAAACTGTGTTGTTTCTAGGTCTACAGACAAGACTGTGAAACCTTTGGCATGGTAGTGAAGATGCTAATCGATAAAGATCCATCATTAGAGAAGTCCATTCAGTTTGCCCTGAGGCAGAACTTGCATGAAATAGGGGAGCGGTGCATTGAAGAACTCAAACATTTCATTGCCCAGTACGATGCTGCCAATCAAGACCTATCAGAATCCTACAAAGAGGCCTCATACTAAGGACAAAACCCCCCTGTGCTTTTAGACCCCCTGCGCTGTGTATGCCATAACACATAATTCAAATCTGCTTCCTCACAGGGAAGGTCGAGATGTTTGCTGGAGAGCTGAACCCCTGAGCCCTGCGCTCCTCCCTAGCAGCTCAGGTGACTCGCGTGTTCACTGTGCTCTCCACAAGTGTATTCTTCCTCCCTGTCCTTGCTGGCACGTGTTCCTTTGAAAGGATGTTCTCTGTAAAGTGACTAAGAATTATTTTTGAAACCTTTCCACGGTTACCTAGGAAGAACCGGTCGGCCCGATGTACGTACATCTCTGTTTTGATGTTTTCAAGTGTAACTTCAAACAGTGTCTTTTTTTATTAAAATAACAAGAAGCATTTCTTCATTCCCAAACTTGTGTAGAAATATGTCTTCTTTTCATGTCCCCATGGGGAGGAAGGGGGAGACTTGGACAACTGGTCACAGCTATGATGGAAATTATTTATTATATCATTTAATTCTAACCTTCTGCTTCCTTCTATACAGTGACACCAGGGGTTATCTCTGTTCCCTGACTGCCAGAGCAGCTTCTAACTGCTTGATAGAAGTGCTGAGGTTTTGTTCCGATGGCAGGTTCTGCAAACGCCTCATTTGTTAGGAGTCTCCTTCGTTAGAAATTAATTGATTAAATTTACTGTCACAAAAGTATCTGATTTTTCAAGTGTTTTTCAAGCACAACTGAAGCTTACAGTCCTGGGATATCTGGAGTTGAAAGGGACCCACAGGGATAGAGTCCAACTCCCTCCTCCTCACAGGAACACCTAAAAGTAAACCGTAAGACTCAAACCATTGTCCAGATGCTCCTTGAACTCTGACAGGCTTAGGGCTGTGACCCCCTGCCCTGGGGATCCTCTTCCAGCAACCAACCACCCTCTTGGTGAAGAACCTCCCTCCGCTGGCCAGTGATGCTGTGCTTGATGCGCCACAGGACACAGTTGGCACTTCTGGCTGCCACGGCACCTTGTTGACTCATATCCAACTTGTCTCCAACCCAGCCCCCCCAGATCTCTTTCTGTGGGGCTGCTCTCCAGCTTCTTGTCCACCAATTTGAAGGTACAACCAGGCACCCCCCAGCCTGGGTGGAGGATCTGGCACTTGTTACGTTTCATACAGTTGAAGGTTTCCCCGCTCCTTTGTCTGCCCAGGTATCTGTAAGGCCTCTCTACCCTCCCTTCGAGGAGTCCACAGCTCCTCCTAGTTTAGCAGCATTGGCAAACTTACCTAAAGTACCTTTGGCTCCTGTGTCTGTACCAGTTACAGAACCATTACAGAACACTGGGCCTTGGGGAGCCCACTGGTGACTGGCTGCCAGCCTGATGTAACCCCATTTCCTACAACCCTTTGGCCTGACCCCACAGCTGATATTCGTGGGGATTTTTTAGATAAACTAACAGGTCAAAAAGCTCATCAGGCTGGCCTTAACTTAAGCTGGCTTTCTAAAAATTGAATTAAATTTTACTGATGGACTGAGGAGCATTTGTAATTCTTTTCTAGGTGCTATTTCTGTGAAAGGTTTCAATTCACCTTCCCACGTGATGGGTAACTGGTTTCCGTTTGATACGTGGATTTAATACTTGTATTAATAACATAATGTTCACATTTAGCCTGTTGTGAGGTGTGCTGTCTGTCGATGTCAGTGCAATATTATATCCATCTTAAGCAAGAAACATGACTTTAAATCGTGGTTCCTGTAGAAACAAGTGTATACTTTGGGTTTATTTCATGTCGGTGTAAAAACACCGTCCTTGCTCGCGTGGGCAGCCCGGATGGGCCTCCTGGAAAGGGGTAGGAAGAGCGTTGGTGGAAAGAACCAGATATTGTGCTGGAGGAGTTTTTCTTCATCGCCTTAAGAGCTCCTGAAAAGTCACTTCTGGCACTCATTAACCTGCAGGTCTCCTTAAAAGAATAAAAAGGGAAAAGAAAGGAGGCTGGAGCTGTCCTGAGCTCATCTGTAGCCACGCCAGGTGAGTTGGCGGCTTTGAGTGGCAACGTGCGCAGTTGGGGTGCAAACCACTGCGGGTATGAAAGGAGCCAAGGGGGTGCTGTTCCTCAAGACCCCGGTTTCTGTGCAAGGTCCCACCTTTGGGTGAGGATAATGTGTTGCCCTAGTATGTCCCACTGCCATGAAGGCCGTGCTGGCTTTGGCTGGGGCAGGGTTAATTTTCTTCACAGCAGCTGGTGTGGGGCTGTGGTTTGGATTTGTGCTGGAAACAGCGCTGGTAACGCAGAGATGTTTTCATCACTGCTGAGCAGGGCTTACACAGAGCCAAGGCCTGTTCTGCTCCTCACCCCACCCCACCAGCAAGTGGGCTGGGGGTGCACAAGGAATTGAGAGGGGACACAGTGGGGACAGCTGACCCCAACTGACCAAAGGGATAGCCCATGCCATATGATGTCATGCTCAGCAATAAAACTGTGAGGGCACGTGCCCTTGCTCAGGGGTAGCGGTTGGCTGGTGGAGAGCAACCGCGGGTTTTTTGTATCACTTGGGATTTTGTTTATTGTTTTGTTTTGTTTTGCTTTACCTATTAAACTGCCTTTATCTCAACCCACAAATGTTCTCACTTTTATCCCCCTGATTCTCTCCCCTGTTTCCCTGAGCAGGGAGTGAGCTGTGTGATGTTTAGGTGCCTACTGCGGTATGAGCTCCACTTCGAATATAGGTGCCGCTTCCAATGTCACAAACCAGAATTTACAGCTTTGGTGACTGCAGGGGCCTTGTGGTGGTGGTGGACATGATGTACCATTCTCTTTAATTCAATCTTCCACCTTTACATATGTGTGTATATATATATAAATTTATCATAAAAAATTATCATAAATTTATCAAAAAAAATAAAGTATGAGCGTTCAAGGTCAGGTTGGATGGGGCTTTGGACAACCTGGTCTAGTGGAAGGTGTCCCTGCTCAGTGCAGGGAGGTTGGTACTAGATGGTCTTTGAGGTCCCTTCCAGCCCAAGCCAGTCTGTGATTCTGTGAAATCGTTCATGTCACACTGGAAAAAGCTAGCCAAAGTTGTACAGCCATCTTAGTCATTTTTGAAGTGGACATAAACACGAGTCAGCCCCCTCCTTTGTTAACTGTGCTTACAAGGACCTGTTATTCTTCCACTGATGTGACTGTCTCTTAGAAGCCCAAAGCTTTCTGAAGGGCTTACCTCTTAATTACCTGTGGTCCTGCAGCCCAGCAAAGGTATGAGAGATGTGTATGCCTCCCCCTGGAGCATGAGGTATCAGAACAAGCTCCAAACAGGCTGCTTTGCCACTGGAAGGCACCACCATGGGCACGCTGCTCCCGCTGTTCCCAGAGGCATTGTTCCTGCCTCAGCTGTCTGCTCTTGAGGGAAGACAGGCCAGAGCGCCTGCCTGGGGCTGGAAGGATTGCTGCTGTTCTGCTGGAGAGCAGCACGATGCACAGGAGGTTTATTACCCCCTTGCAGACAAACGTGCCTCTCGGGTGTTTTAATGAGGGACAAGGAAAGGCCCCTACCCTCTGCCAGGGCTTCCAGCTGAAAAATAGCAGTATAAAAATTGAGGACAGAGGCAGGAAAGTGCCATTATTTACGTCACTCACGGTGAAGTGCCCAGAGCCCCAGCGGGAGCAGAGCTCACAGAGCCCCAGCAATGACACCTTTAGCCCTACGCTATCCCTGGGTTACATGTAAGGCCAGGGGAAGAGATAGATACATCTTTCAGCTCGTTCATTTTGTGATGTGAACAACTCTGACATGACACACTTTGCTGAAGAGTAGCTAATAAGAAGGAACAAATAATCTGTGGAGAACTTCCATCATCAGTAACTCCACAAGACACTTTGGGGGAGTGCTGTGCTGCAGCTCAGAGTATATATAGCACAAGATCAGAACTACTGGTGGAGATGTTTCTCCATGAGACAGGCACTTGCTCCAAAAAGGACTCAGCAGCCAGAACGTTGCACCTCAGAGATCTCCTGGGTCCCCGTATTTGGAAAGGCAGGTAAGAGTGGAAGGTGCCAATCGCTGGTTGAGCAAGTCAGCGACTCGTCCTCAAGTCCTGGCACTGTGGTTGTTGGAATACTCCAAAGCACAGGCGTTGGGCTGCTAAGGAAAGCAACTGCTGGCTAAGGCACCACGGCAGCCCGCCAGCTGGAAGCGGCCCACAAGCCGCCCATTGGCTCATGCGATGTAGCCCGATACCCCTTTGATCGGCTTTCATGCACACAAGACTTGTTTGTACT
Source organism: Gallinula chloropus (assembly GCF_964237585.1). NCBI lineage: Eukaryota > Metazoa > Chordata > Aves > Gruiformes > Rallidae > Gallinula > Gallinula chloropus. The sequence continues at coordinate 35,701,483 of NC_140085.1, read as the reverse complement.
AGAAAAGTGACTTATATGGTGAATACCACCTCTGGGAGTAAAGGAGCTTTTGCTTATTTTACCCCAAAAAACACAAACAAGTAACTGCTGGCTTGATTTAGCCTTAGCAAGAGCTTTGTTGTCTTTGGCGTGAGCCAATACCCACCCGTCCGTTCCATCCCTTACTTCTAGCTGCTTTTACTCCAAAAATTCTCCATCCTCAAGCTTGGACAGGCTTTAGTTCAATGTGCCAGGCTGTTCTGGTAGGAAGCATGTGTTACTTCAGTCATTACCTTCCTCTGGGTGGTCGGAAAGCCGAGGGCTTCAGCATTTACCTTCTGAACAGGTGGGCACCACTGTGCCAGTCAGGTGACAGATTTCTGCCCTTCCTTTAAAACATGGGAAGTTTGTTATAACCTCAAATGATGTCCTGCTCCATGTATGAGTTCAAGTCGGCTTTTGAGGTGACACCGGCTACCCTCACAGCTTTGGCCAGCTTGCCTTCTAGCACCACCCAGCATCACTCTTTCCCCCCGTGCGGGCAGGTTTCAGAACCCCATTTTTAAGACAGGAGGGGGAACAATGGGAAGAACAAAAGAAACCACATCCACAGGAGTTGCATATTTGTTGTACTGATATATTCCAGGCTCGTGTGGTTTTTACATTTATATAGTTTACATTTTTGCTTGACCCATAAATAACAACTTGCAAGATTAAGAGGGCCGTAGTTCAGAGAGTATTTACATAGCCCCACCATGCATACAGAGCTTCTGATACCTAGTAGACAAAAATTAAGCTGTTTTGCACTAAACATTTCTCAGTATTTTTCAACTCAAAACCCCTGACTAAAACACAAGCAATAGCTCATCCGTAACGCTGCTGTTGAACCCCTAACAAATCTAGTTTGGTATCGTAACAAACTTCTTTCAGGGATATAAAAATATTCAGCTTTTAAAATCTTAACTGTACAATATGTACATTAGTATTTGCACTGTTAAATTATGAATACCTTTTTAAGCCTAGGAAATACTACATTATAAATATCAATGGGTTTTTTGACTTAGAATTGCAGCTAATACATTTTAAAACCTGGATAATGCATTTGAAAAGACACAGCTCTGGAGCCTAATCCTTTAAGCCCTTATGAAAGTATTTCTTACGTAAGTAGATTCATTGACTTAAATGGGGTGACATGCCCAAGCAAAGGACTCCAGCAGTTGTACCTCTCTCTCTCTTGCTCGCTGCTGGGGAGTAGGGGGCACAGGGTAGACGCCACCACCACTCATTGGCAGCTAAGTCCAGTTCCTGCAGCTGTGTTAGGATCTTCCTTTAAACAGGCACCAAAACCCCCACCCCCACCCCTTGCAGGGGGGTGGACTTCTTTAAAAAACTAAAAAAATATAGGGAATACTGTGAGAGTTAAACACACAAACCATCCACTGCTGCTTTAGGGTACATCAAGCATCTCGCTTCTGATTTTCTGCCTCCTTAGCAGTGGCCTCTTTGGAGAAGGAGCATTTTCCCCAAATAAAAAAAAAAAAAAAAACACTTTCCAGTTTTTTGTAGGGAAACTGGAAGGAGGAGGAGCGAGCTGCATCAATGAAGGAGGGGCACAGTATAGAGCCTTCTTTTTCGTGCCAGTGAGAGGGAAGAGTCAAAGATCACCCTGGGTGGCTGCAGCTACCGCCCGGGACTGATGACTTTTTAATTATTACTGTTTTTAAATTGATCTCTGTTGCATCCCCTCTCCCAGATAATTCAACACAGGTGAACAGCGAGCAAAAATGTCTACCAAAAAAAAAAAAAGTCTGTATGGAGAGCTGCAGTTAACAGTATTTTGACAGCTGAAACGTAACATGGAAACTGAGCAGATCATCGTTTGGCATGGTGACATTTCTCAGTGTTACTTGTACAATGTAAACTCTGGCAGGGTTATCATTTACACTGGCAAAGCGTTAAGAACCTCAGCAACTCGCCTAAGTACAATTATTAATATAAAAACATGTGGTTCGAACTGTAGCTACGGAGCTGATTGGTCTCCCCAACTGGTAAAGCAAATTTCTCAGGAAATGATGCAATTTTTTCCTTTGTGTCCCCTCTTCTTCTTTGATTTGGTTGTCCTTTGTCCAAACTGAGAACTAGATAGCGCAGTAGTTGGACCGGAGAGGTCATCTGTATAGTATGGATATCTCAGTGATCGTGGCTGTGGAATTGGCTGTCCTAGAAAATATCCTTCCTCTTCAGAATCGGATGATGAAGATGAAGTCGAACACCAGGAGTCGTCTTCCTCACCATACAATCCAAAAAACTTATCAACCACCTGGTTCCTCAGTGCGTAATCGGACCTGGTGTGGGGGTACTGCCCATACAGCTCCGCGTTCTGAATATACGCCCGGATCTCACGCGAGCTCCTGTTCTGGATAAACTTCTCGTGATCCTGAGGGGAGTAGTAACGAAATCTCTCTCTTGGAGAGCACCTTCTTTCTGCAGCCAAGTTAAGTGCATTATCGGAACGAGACTTCCTGCTTCTTCTGCGGTGATGGGAAGGACGATTTCCCCGCTCCTCAAAATGGTAAACGCGCCTACGAGTCCTTTCGCTCATGGGAGGCTGGCGGATCTCAACATTCTCATAACTTCCATTATCAATAACATCATCTGAAAACTTCACTTGCTGTGGTCTGGACTGGGACTTAGATCTTCTCAATACAGGCATGTGCACTGGCTTCTCCTCTGGCAAGACCTTCTCCTGACACAACTCAGAGCTCAGACTCTTCAAGGACTCTGTGCTCCGGTGGAGCATTGATGAATTCAGAGTTCCCATATTGCTCATTTTCTCACAGTCCTCTACCTCCAGCTCTTGGAAAGTTTGCAAGGAGTAGAGAGATGGCCGTGGCTTGCCTTCCCCATCCATTGAAGCTCCTGTGGTGGGAGTGGAGAAAGGAAGAAAAGGAAAATGAGAGGAGACCATGGAAAAGAGAAGTATTGCAAAAAAACATTAAACATTTCAGTAAAGCAGAACTTGTGGTTTTTTGGAGCTACCACCAAAAGGACTAGCTTCACAGAAGAATAAGCTTTGTTGACTTAAAACATGTATGTATCAGCTCAGACTGCCAAAGAATTAGCTAACATTAGAACATCGAGAGCAGAAGTAGTTTAATTTTTAATGAGTTTAAAAATTTTAAACAGCTCAACACGCATACAGTTAAGCCACTAAGAAAGAAGAATGACTTAAATCACTCTGCAGTCCATGCTTTACACTTTGAAGGCTAAAATATTTAATGTTTCCACTGTCGCTGCATTCAGCATTCCAGCTGTTGCTACAGGAAAGCCAGGCTTCCTGCCTCGCAAAGAAGGATCCTTACCCTCCAAAAATCATCAGCAGTAAACTGGCCTGATTTACTCCAGGTCCTGTCCACTGACCCTTCATTCCCACACCTGCCCTGTGATGTTCCCACATGCAACACCTCTAGTTCTTCTTCCTCCTGTGCCCCCTGAACCAAGCTCCCCTCCTCAGTTCCTTCGTTACTGCTTGGGTGATGCAGCTTTTGTTTGGGACTGAGCTACAAAAGTAGCTGCAATGTTTCTGATTGCAGAGGGGAAGGAACAGAGAAGAGGACAGGACAACACACACACACACACACACACACTTTCTCACATATCACTTTATCCCTCTGGCTAATTTCAATCACGTTTGACAAGGAGGCTCACAGAAGTGGATTATCGGTTTCTCTTTAGTCAATGAAGAAAGATAATCTCATAAACCTCATTTCCCAAGGCTAAGCAAGTTACCATCCTTTCAGATTTTCTACATATTTTTACAAGCAAATCAGGAAATTACCTCAAGTGTTTTGCAGATTATCTTTACTATTACCCCAGTATATAATGCAACTTCTTGTACTTAAGGTATGGGAGAAGTAAATCTTCATTTGCTTAAAGCGGTGGTTTGTCTGTAACAAATCCATACTGCAAGGCTGTCCTTACTTTATGGATTTTATTTTAAATAAGAGAAATCAAAATGAAAGGAGAAGAATTTAAATGGAATTTAGGTAGCAGGAATGCATCTTGTGGAAGAATATGGGCTTTATAAAATCTGTTGCCCACTTCACATGCATCCCCTGCTACCAGAGCTTTGTAGAAATCAGAGATAGCAAAACTTAGTTCAAAACACACCAGCACACAGTGCTTTGGTTGGCCTCCCCATCAAACCCATTCCTTTTTGCCCCCTGTTACCTGTTATATTAGACAAAGCCAAAGAATCCATCGAGTCTCGAACACTTTGTTCTTGCTGTTTCAGGTCAGAGAGACATTCAAGTGAACCTCCATACCACGGTGTTTGGTCATGTTTGTATCCTGAGGCCCCGTGTTCCATGTCTAGCTCCTGGATTTTCCTGCTGCTAGCAGGGCCTGGGTGGCTGCCGTATGCAGAGTCACCCAAACCATCTTGTGACTGGGCCCAGTACATGTCTGACTGATACTTCTTACTTGCTAGGCTTGGATTGGTTTTTTTCAAGTCCAACTTGCTCTTGACCATGCTATCAGAAATCCAGTGTTCACTTGACCTAATGTCTACTTCAGCGGGCTGCTGGAAGAGACTTTTATCACCAAACTTCAGAAGAAGTTGAGTCATGTAGTCTTCGTGCTCAGCCCATTCTTCAGGGTCTTCAGGCATTTCTTGCTCTACTCTTCCTTTCCAGAAGTCTTCGTTGACAAAGCCTGCCTCTTCCCTTGAAAGGCTTAAGTCATCCAGCTTACGAGAAAGGGTGTCATCAGCATTGCCAGAAAGGCCTGGAAATTTGTAGTTGAGGGCGGGTGACAGGAGGAGAGACTGCCGGCACTGGTCGGCTGACCGGCTGCTCTTGCCCATCCGAACGCTCCTCCGGGAATCTCTGGACCGAGCGGACTGGAACGCAGAGTCAGAAGAGTCGGAGGCATGAACATCCTCTCCCAAGCTGCAGGTTTTGGAGCAGTAAATCTGCCCTTGCTTTGGGAGGAAAGGGCAGCCAAGCAAAGAGGTCTTGCACTGAGCACAAGAAAAGCAAGTCTCTGTGGCATGCCAGTGCTGTCCATCATAGGTCATCTGAGCATGGTCAACACCTAGAATGGGAGAAAGGGCAATGCTTTGGGTTTCTCATAAAAAAAAATAATTAAAAAAACCCCCAAACTCTTGCACAATCCATGTTTCTAGAATGTGAAATGATTTCGCAAGATGGCTTTCCCTTAAGTTATAAGCTTAAAACTTGAAAAGGACATACTTACCAATGTGTTCCCCACAGGTCTCACAGTATTCTGCATAAAGAGATTCGAAGCAATTACAGCAGAATGGTCGCCCATCCTTCATGATGTATCTCTGTCCACCCAGGATTGTCTCACACTCGAGGCAACAGAAGTGCTTCATGTGCCAGTGGCGACCCTCGGCTTCCGTACACTCATCGGCAAAAATGATCTTTTCACAGATAAAAAGGAAACATTTTGGTGATGTGGCCAAAACCTCACCCTGAGACTCAGGGCAAGGAAAACACCCTATTTGTGCAGGACACACGTGAAATATTATTTTTTTATTTAGCTGCCTTTTGAATACAAAGGTAGTGACAACAATCTCCTGTAGCAACTGTGGCATTCTAGTCTTTCCTTCAAGTGACTAAGAAAACCCATACTTTTTAAGGCAAAGACCTAAACAAGAACACAAGAACTCAACAATTGAAAAAGCTGCCATTGGGATGATGCTTTGGTGTATTTGTACAGATCCTTTTTCTAATTCAGTCTACAAGATTTGATTCTAAATGCAAACAGGTACGTGCTTTCTAAATACCATCACACTGCTCATAGCATTGCCAGTTTGCCAAGAGCTTCAGTACTCCTCAGTTTCAAACACCTTCATGGGCCAGAGTCCTTAAGGGAACGTATGTGAAGTTGGTAACAGCCCAGGTGAGTGATGCAGTCTGTTAACCCGATGACAGCAGCTGTGCGGACAGGCCGTGAAGTGTGAATCATTTACCTCATCGCAAGCCGAACACCGAGGTTTGAGCAGCTCAGCATGGTGTCTGCCACAGTGAATTTTCCCATCTTGGTAGAAGTAGATGAGGTCAACGAGCAGCTCGTTACAGGTGAAGCACACAAAACAGGAGGGATGCCAGCACACTCCAGGCCCAGCTCTTGAGGCAAAAACTGCAACTTCGCCGCCATTTACTTTTGTACCGCACTAGGAACAAAACCAGACCGTGAACACACCTCCCATTCCAAACTGCCAGGCTTCTGGCATTTAAGCTAAGCCACCAAACCCAGCACACAGGTTTTATTCCAAAATTTGGACAAGAGGGGAAAAAATATTCTCAACTTTGGTTGAGATGAACTCTGTGCATCAACAAAACTTTTGTGAATAGAAGTTTATTTTATACATAATGTTTTTAAGCATGACTCTTTCTTACTTTAGTATGAGTCAGCAACAGGGCTGTTCTTTTTTTAGTAGAAAATTTATCAAAGATTCAGTTTATTTCTAGCATCAAAGGTTGTGTTTTGCTTAAGCAAGCACTATTTACATGCAGTTTCAAAACCCCGCCCTTTTTTTTTGGTGTTCAGACCCAGAGACAGATAAGCTCACACATAATGCCAATATGCTACAGTTCTACATTATTCAATCTGCTGGTGGGGTCAGTAGCATTACCTGTTCACAGACTGCGTGCATCACTGCTCTTGAGAGTAGTTTAATAGTGCCTCGGCCGAGCGCCTCCTTTTTGCGCTGAGAACTGAACATCTGCAGTTCCTTCTTTTCTTCTTCAGTCAAAGACTGGCAGTATCTCACCTGCCAGTGAAAACGCAGGAGAACTGATTTTAAATCCTGAGCTTTTGAAGTTAACAGATTAGTAAGTGCCCGTAGGAAAGACATTCATCAGGCACCCTGGCAATCAGCAATAAACTTGCCCCACTTGCCTTCTCTGCAGTCATAACAGCGTAATATAAAACTAACACAGATGATTTTTGCATCACAGGAAATAAAAACCCCACCACACTACACCGAGGTTGTCTAGGCAAGAAGTAAGATTAAAAAAAAAGCCAAACCCAAAACTGCTGCTGTTCTAAAATAATGGAAGGAACCGAAATCAGCCACAACATTGTCCTTTAGATTTATGGTTAAGTGTCCGCGACTAAGTAGGGCGGTTATACACAAGATCTTGAGTATTGACACCCCCGCCCCTTTTCCTTACAAAGAGCTTGTTTGTTATTTCCACTTCTACTCCAAATTACACTGCATATCTGAGATGCAAACCGTTTACTACCACAAAGCATCCTTTTTGTGCCCTACAATGCAATTCCAGGAATTTGTAGGTTCCTGGTAATTGGTGGGTGGCTGCAAACACTATAAACCCAACTTGTGTTAAGTTTATTGCCGTGACACCAGCCTCCCTAACAAGCAAAGGCAGTGTCCTTCCAGACAGCTCTTATCTGCACACAAGCCCACCGGACAGCTAAACAATAGGCTCAGTGTACACACCGTGCTGCTCCATAGGTCAGATGCCACTGCAGGCCACGGTTTAGGCGTGCCATAAATACACAGGTAGGCAATTCTCCACGTAAAAGCTGCCAGGGAGATGGCAGCCCTGACAGCACATCCTGTATTCTGTATTTACCTCGTTATCGTGGGGTGGCAGCTGATAGAGAAGTTGTTTAATTCGGTGTTTCTCTCCAGGGCTGTTAACGTAAGGGACCTTCTCCTCTGGCAAGCAGGCGAAATACAGCTGGACCTGACCGTGAGGGAAGGCAGAGAGTTCAGACTGAGGGACACACATCACCCAAGCCCTGCAAGTGTCCTTCAGCGACTGTTTTACCTCAGGTCTCATTTACCCAGGAAGAAGGTTATGCTACATTAGACCCATGACAGTGTTCGTGCTGAAAATACGAGACCCAGATGAACCAGCTCAGCAAACCTGAATTGTCTCTGATAAAACTAGCACCCAGCTGCTGAATTGCTTTTCTGGAATGCAATTTGCAGTGACAATTAGGGAAGGGGGTACCATAAATTATGCACATTTAATGTTCTCATTTATTCCCACCCCCTTCAGGGCTGGTCGACAACCCCCATGGAAATTCCAAGCTTCCCTCTGCAATTTACCACACAGGGCATGAGGCTTTCCAGAAAACAGCCACTGTATAAACAAATTTAATTTCTTCTCTGCATTTTACACATTGTTGAGAAAAAAGCTGTTTTCTAGCCTCCTGCTGATCAGGTTCACCCAAAGCATCAGCTTTCATTGCTTCCATGTGGGCTTTGGTAAGAAAGTGGAAACGTCCTTCCCTTGGGAGGAGGCTGGGTCCAGCCACACTTCAATCAGATGCAAATGAACTACAAAATTTTCAGGGGCTGCGTGTTTTTGATAAAGAAATCAATATTAGGTGTGCACAACTATCAATCTTCCCTTTTTCTTTATTCTTTTTTTTTCAGGAGAAAATTATGACAGGAAAGCTGTAATGAGCACTATGACAAAGCCCAATGGCAAAAAATATTTTTGTGGAACAGCTACAGATTTATTGTTTTTCCTATGCAGTTTCCAGCTTGTCACGAGGCCTGGGGCTGTAAATAAGAGCAGACTATTGGCAAAAATATTACTTGCCATCCAGATTTAAATAATGCTCAGGTCAACTGCTTATTACTGTGCAAGACAGATGAAAAAGAAGCAGTAATCAGTCACTCGACTCAGGAAGCAATCAAAATTACGTGGGAAAGGTTGTACAAGACATTTGTTTTCATGGTCTTCATTTAACCAAAAATTTAAACATCAGAAGTCTCCTGTAAGCCCACTTACTACTGTCTGTATTTCAAGAAGCTGCAGAAGATAACGAAATGTGGTAAGAAACAAAGCTTTACTTTATGCCCTTTTCTCAAGTTTATTGCACTGTTCTCAAAAGTGGGGGGAAAGAAAAAAGCAAACCCAAACTTTAGTGAGTTTGAGCTAGCTGGGTTATGGGGATATGTTAGGGCACTCAGTTGTTCTGGCAGAACGTTAGCTCGCCGTTTGCCTTAAGGTCTGATTCATCAGGATTCTCATATATGCTTAAGTAAGTGATAAAAAGTTTCCCTAAAAATAGCCCGTTATTTGCCATTCCTGCTGACTTCATGATTAAGAAAAACTGTGCACAGCAAAAAGGAGACATCTTCTGTGCCTTTATTAACTACTGACTGCGTTAGGTTGGCAGCAGAAGGGGAGTCGCTCTGCCTCCAGTAACAAACATCACAAAGCCTCTCTACCCATGCACCACTCAAGTCTGAGTCCTGGGTATTACCCTGTATGCAGCTTCAGCACAGCTGTAATATCATCAAGTAAATGAATATTGTGAGAGGCTCGCTTTGATCTCCTGTAGCAACTTGCTCATCAATAATTTAACTTTTATTTCCAGTGCCACCATGTTATAAAAGATAAAGGGGAGAGAGGGGGAGGAACAGCCCAACAAACCCACTAGTGTCAGCTCCAGAGGTTGTACATGAGAAATCCCGACATATAACTGTTTAAACAAGTGTAAAATACATTACTACTTGTCACAGTGACAGAACGCTTCCATTTACGTGTGCTGTAGGAACATACAAGTTCTAGATGCCAAATGCCTAACTATTTAAAGTCTTGCAAGTGCAGTGAGGTACTGGCCGAGTAGCACAATGCCACAAGCTTTAATTTAACCCAATACCTTATCTCAAATAGAAAGGACATTTCTATGCTGCTTTTAGACCTGACAACACATAACCTCTCTGGCACATATTTACTGAAAATTCCTGACTGGAACTTTTTTTTTGGAACATACAACTCCTTGGTGTTGAGGATCTAAACACAACCCCAATGGAACAGGAAACAAAATAAGAAGTGAAGAGTTCTAGATTAAATTAAGTTTTATACGATATAAGAATTCAATTAGACTTGTAGAGGCAGCATGTCACTCCCTCAGACAGTCCTTACAAGGGTTCTTTTAAAAATGCAGAAGCACAATCGGTACCTGCTCTGGTCTGAGGCCTGGGGGGACCCAGGCATACTCTTCCAAGGCACAGCCAGAGTCATCGTCAGACGTTGAGCTTCGCTGACACCCGAAAACAAGATTGTTGGCTTTGGGCTCCATCTCCAATGGCTTAAGTGTGAAGCGTGAAATATTTCAGCTGCGGCTCATCAAGCAATTGATCTGGAGGAGGAGATTAAATGAGCTTTAATAAATTTGAACATGCAACAACTAATTATCAGCGTAATGATCTTACAACAGTTTAGTATTCCTTGTGTTGCCCAGAACAATTGATGACTGAAGCATCATTACAACTCAAGTACAAGTTACAGTACAAGTAACTGGAAAGTGCTTAGAAGAGTTATAAAAGCATTCATGAAAAAGAAAACTAGACACACAGTATCAGGTTTGGCCACCACAGTGTCTTTCAGTATTAGCACCTCTCACCTTTTACACGTCTGCATGCTGTGTGGTGTGTAGGTGTATCTAGGAAAGACTGACTGAGCAGAAATTAATAAAAGGAATGGCACAAGCTCTTCCTGAAGTCATCACTACCACCAATCCAGTAACACAAAAGACGTGACAGCTGCTTGTCAAAAGCTAAAGAAATTGCTGGGGAAGGATGGTTGTGCAAGTAGCATCCTGTTTTTCCCAAGGTAGGCACAGAGCAGCGAGCGTCTGCTGGATTCCTCTGAGAACTCTGTCTTAGCTGTACCAGAGCGGAAGGGTGTTGGTCCAGTTAAGTATCTGAAACCCAATTATGCCAGATTAGGCTCTGTAAAATACATCATGATTGTTCTGTTAATTTAAAACCCTACAGGGAGATGCTTCTGTTGATTCATGAAACCTGCAAAGCTTAATATTAGTGGGATTATTTTGAGTCACAACTGGCAGAGGCAGCTCTCAGCAACAGCCACAGTGTTCTACAGTAAAAAGCTTATCAAGATGAGTGTCTTACATTAATTCTAGCAGAAGTTTGTAGGAAATTCAGACCAGGAATTTCAGTGAAATACAAATAACCAAAAAGCAGAGAGGATGTATGGGACCATGACAGGTATCCCGACCACTGGGGTTAGAAACATGCTTCCTTGGACAGCACAACATTACACCTAGGCTGTGCCTCTCCTGTTTTAGGCAATCTTTTCACCTATTCATTGAAACACAGGTGCAATTTGTCAGTGCTAGATCTGAGCTGTAACGTATCTTATTTTCCTTGACATAGAATGTTGCTGGTGAGCCTAAAGGGGAGCGCAATCTAAACAACTTCTGGTGGGTCCCACATTGTATTTCCAGTCTCATCACCGCCATATTAGAGAAAAGCAGTTGCTGCTAGATCACAGGTGGAAGAAAAGTTTAAGGCCATGTAGCCAAGTATCTTGCTTGTTACTCAACAGGCATTTCTCCTCCTTCAAGTGTGAGGCACTGGTTTAATGCCAGGATTCAGTACGTAAACCTAAGCCAGCTCCATAGAACTTGGCCACATGCATCCAAAGTTACAAACTCAGAGAAATGATGATACTCAGTATTACAGAGTCTATCTACCCTTGTTTTCTGTACGTTCCCACACCCAGTAAGGAGAGATGGGACTACTTCACTCTTCCACTGAGCTAGCACTCAAAAATATTAACTCATTTGTTAACTCTACTCCAAAAACGTCCAGTTTGAGAACATAGGAGTGCACTTTTGGTGCACTGCTAAGATACCAATACATAGCTGCACTGCAATAAAAGATTGATTTCATATTTGATGGGGCAAGCAAACCTGCCAACCTCCCCTTTGAGCACAAGCTCTTCCTACAAAGCCTGGAAGCTCGTCAGGCAAGTTTCTGAATTCTTACTCCAGTTATACAACTGAAGATTAGCTTCTGAGTTTAGCATCACCATATCGCAATCTCTGTCAAGGAAGGCAAGTAAAACCAAACAAAATCCTGAAAGCTCAATCCTATATATTTAAAATTGAAAGACAGACATTCTGACACATGCTAACTCCCTTGAATTAGTTTCCTTCAGAAAGAAAAGTGATACAAAACTATTTCCCCTCTCCACATACTAGTGTAAATGAAGTCAGGCATTGGGTATGGTTTTGTACAGAAACTGGGGTGCAAGGAAGGAGGGACAGAGGAAACCTGTGACAAAATTATGAAATCACTCTACCAAAAAAAAGGCAACAGTGCTCACTGTTGCAGTCGGATGCTCTGGTGGGCAGCTTGCATCCTGCGTCATCTGTACCCAAATAATTCTTAAGTATTAAATCACTATGAGTGTCATTGAGAAGTCCAAGTCCTTCCAAGATGACCCTAGCAGCAGATCAACTGTTTCACGTTTTCCCTTCAGAAAGAGGCAGATAGCTGGTTTACAATAACGTGCCAGTACCTGGCTTGCAATAAGGTGCTGCTCACTGACACCTACACTGGCATTTCCAATTCTTAGGGCATTGCAACATGAGAACGTGTGTTGGTCAAACTGTTCAAGAACTGACTCCCGCCCAATAACTCAGCACTAGAAGGAGTCACTAGGTGACTAGGTTGTCTTTGCCAACCTTTCGTCAGGCAGCCTGACCTCAACTGCACCACAGGAAGGCGATCTGAAATGTAATTTAGGCAAAGAGACAGGTTCAGCTCTGGCAGTCCCCAGGCACTCAAGCAGGGCGTACCCCCGGCTCCTTCACAGACACCCAACTCTCACAGGTAATTGAGTTATTGCTTCATATTGATTGTTCAAAAACCTCTCCCCTGAAGATCAAAGCCTAACTTCTCCCATTTACTTTCTTTCCTTGAAAGACATGAGAACAAACCAAAATCTGAAGGCAGGAAGACACAAGCTTTTCGGAGGATGGTTGAACACAAAGGCTACACGCTACTTCTACTGGCAAGAAAACAGTAGTCCCAAGGTAGTGCTGGGATTTCAAGGACAGCAAAGGTCTGTAAGTGCAGGAGCACTGCCTAATTCCAAAGGAAGACAAAGGCATTGGTAGGAGAGAGAGACCACGCTGCTTTTCCATGGAGACTGATCCTGCCCGGGTCACCTTTGACCCATCCATTTCAGACAGCACGCGCCCCAGCTCCAGCAAGAGACAACCACAGGCCCATTCTCCCTGAGACACAGGGCAGGTTTAAAGTAGGGCTGGCGGGGAACAAAGGAAGAATACACCTCACCTCCAACTGTAAAATGCAACTTTACAGTCTGGCTGCTCCTCCCCAGATAAAGCAATTGGAAATGTTTGAAGCCAGGTCCGTAAATCTCAATGAACCGAGATGGCTCAAAGGACAGCCTTCCCTTCAGAAGAAAGAGGCTACCATAGGGCTAAGCCGGCTATAAAATGACTGACAGCCCCACCATACATCAACGTGCCCATGTCACAAATACCGCGCTGCCCCTGGGAGTCGAGGTTTCTAAACCAGCCCGGCTTAACAGCAGGCTACCTGCTGAACTATTTTAGCAACTGCTTGTTTAGGAGTTCTCCTTCCTTCCCTGCTCAGGCGTAATTTGGTTTGCATTTTAAAACGACAGGGTTCTTCCTCCCCGCCCCCCCCCCAGCAAACCGCACTCATCCTTCAAAGTGATCTGTTTAAAATGATTACATCCTAAGGAGGATTCAAATGAATATAAACAACAGCTGAAAAAATAAATGCTTTCCGAGGGATTAGCAGAAAGGTGGTCTTTCTACTCCCACCATGACAGCTACAAAACACAGCAAGGATGTTCTGTTTTGCTTTCTTAAAGTTTGTGGAACATTTTGAGGTTTCAGCTGTGTTCAAATACTACCTCTCAAAAAAAAAAGCTCCATAGCCTCCAAGGAGGTATTTTGCTGGCAGCTTTACAACTATGAATAACATTGCTGAATTAAACAACTAAGTTTTGATTTAAAAAGAAAAGCAATTAATGTAAGTTGGGTTTTTTTCCACTGGCGCATTAAAATTGCTCTTAGAAATGAAAACAAACTACATTCCTAACAACATTAGGAGTGTGATACTTAGAGCAATGCTATCGCTGAACCCCATATGAAGGTTATGCCCGCGCTAGGATTTCCAGCTCACTGATTATGTTCACCCCTGACCAGATAGAAGAGGTCATGATTTGTGAGCACAGTTAGACAAACATCTCCTTGCCCATCCCCTGCTGTTTTACTCTGTCCTGCGGGGCAAATTGTTTAACAACTTTTTTGTTAGAAGGCTTGTTAACAAGGCTATAGGGGATACGAGATGCATATCACATGCATCCATTCACAATGAAGGCTCAACGAGTTAAGATTAGCATGGCCAGCCCATTCACCTGCTTATTTAATCCCTGGTGCATGATAACTACATTAGAAGAGGAAGGGTGTAATACAGCAGCAATCAACCTCAATAAAGTAACTATTATGTATTACACAAATGATCACAAAGTCCCGTTCCCCAGCTACAGTACAAGTAACGTACTTACAGACAGCTCTATACCACTGGATCTAGGGCTGATGAGCTGAATTTCTATCAGCATTAACACACAGCGAGTTCTTCAGATTTTAGGTGCTTTGAGTAATTACTACCCAGAGCAGTGGAGGAAGGAATGAAGCCTGTATACTTGTTCAATCAATACACCTTTAGACGTGCTCTAGAACTAAGAAATTTTTTTGCCTATCCTTAGCCAGCGTACACAGACCGACAGAAGAGTTTTAACTGTGTTCCTCCTCCAGCATCCTAGCACAAAGATCACTTCTCCAACTGGAAGTCGGACGACCCGTCTCAGGGTATTTTCTTTTGACGAGCCACGCTGCGGAGAGAGGCTACCTGGGTTAACAAAAGGAGGAAGCACCGTGACAAAGCATCGCCCCAGCCAACACATCTGATGTGGATGTATTATGCTTGGCTCGGAGCAGCGCAGATGGAAATACAAGCACATGCTGCAGTTAGGCAAGAACCAAACCTCTAGCCGAGGAAGCGGCATTCTCACGGATGCTTCCCCCCCTTTCCTTAATGGGAGCGTACGGATTTAGAAAGAAAGAAATCTTGCCTTTTACAGTCTCTCATTGATTTTTTTAAAATTCTATTTTAAACAGCAGTCAGACTTTTACTCCAATGTACACATATACTCAGGTTTCACCCCGTCACCTGTTGGCTCCCGAACAACACCCTTCTTTGTTAGGGCTCACAGCCCTCATTTGAGACAAGTTTCCAGAGAAAACACTTCAAGAAAGCGTTCAGTAAGTCACAAGACTGGAGTTCTGAAAACAGATCTCCGCGCAGAGCCCGGTTTATTCTGACAGGCACACTGAACCACACGCGCTCACCTCAGGGGAGCCGGGGCGATGCCTCCTTCAGCAGGCAAAGCTCTCTGAAGGACAGGTGAGGGTTTTTCCCGTCCTGTCAGAGACTCAAAGATCTTAGGGGTGGAGGGGACTGTGGTCAGAAGCGCCCCAAGTCCCCGCGTCCCCCCGCTATGGGGCCGGCTTCGGCCACCGGCTGCGCCAAGGCACCGGCCCTCACCCAGCCGAGGGAAAGCGGATACGAGTAACCGCAAATTACCTCTTCACAGCGCCGAGCTAGTGGCAAGGCTGCTGGCGGAGCCGGGAGGGGAGGCGATGCCAGCTGCAGACCCGACCCCGCGCCCCCTCACTGTTTTAAACCGAGCCCTTTTCTCCGCTGTCCCCGGGGCTGTAAAAACCATCAGACCCGGCGAGGCATCCGCAGCTCCCCGGCGGCGGGACGGGCGCGGGGCGCAGCATCCCCGGCGCGCTGCTCACCTCGGCCCGGAGCGCGTCTGGCAGGTCCGGAGGAGCGGCCAGCGCCAGGCACGGACCCGGCGAGGAAAGGGGCGGCGGCGGGGCGAGGGGCTCCTCCTGCCCTGTCCCTGCCGGGCGGCGCCGCCGCTTCCCCTCCTGGTCCCGCCTGCTGGGAGCGCGGCGGGACAGCTACCTGCGCCGCCCCGACACTCTCCTCCCTCCCTCTCTTCCCTTCCCCTCTCCTCCCCTCCCCCGGGGCTGCAAGCCGGGGAAGGAGTTACCTCCCGAGCGCTCCTCCCCAAACGCCCCCCGGGCCGGCACCGGCAGCACCTCCCACCTCCAGCCCATCACCCCCCCGGTGGGGTCCGCCCGGCATCCCAGGGCGGTGGCAGGAGCGCAGCCCCAGCGCAGTGAGTCCCTCACCGTTCCTCAGTCAGGCGGCGGAAGGAATCTCACCCACTAGCGATCGTCCCCTCGAAGCGCTGCCCGAGGCGGGGGAGGGATGGGAGGGAGCGGGGAGCCGCTCCTGCCGCCGACCTCACGGCAGTAAGGGTCGCCTGCCTGCCCACCCAGGGGACCGAGCATTTACAGAAGCAATAAATTTCAGCGCTTAGGACACGGCGGACAATGTGGTTCAGCGACAACGCTTTTGTTCTTGTTTACGCCCGAAATAGATTTCCCACCCCACCCTCGCCGTGCTCCGGGCTGACCCTGCCCGGCCCACGCGGTCCTACCGCCCCGCGCACCGAAGCGCACGGAGAAATGAAGGACCCGGCTGAGGACGGGGGAAACGTTTGTTCTAGATAGCCGTGTATAAATCAAAATAATAAAGGTGAAGATCGCGCCAGGGCTGAGGACCGCAGCGATGAGATGCCCGCCACTGCTTTCCTTAGCACACCTCCAGTGAGAAAAGGTCAGCTCACGCACCAAAAGAAACCCCAAAACATAACACCCGGGCTCCTAGGGCATTCTCTGACTGTCCCTGGACAAACAACTGCCAGCCATCACTTTTATTCCTCCCCCCCCCCCCCCCCCCCCCTCCCAGCGTGGGCATAAAAAAGCCCCGAGAGGCGGGTGGTTTGGCTTCAAAGGCTGGCGGGCAGCTTCCCCTCCGGCACCGTGAATGTAACCGTGAACACCGCGGTCAAATTTCCTCTTCCCTCCCGCTCTTTGTCTCCCCTGGGAAGTCATTATCAAAGGGAATTTATTCGCGCTGCATCTCGGGGTCAAAGCGGCAACCTTCCCCCCCCCCCCCCCCCCAACCCCTGCTGCGATGGGCAGCAGCGGGCAGCAGCGATACAACACCCCCCTCACCCCCCCCCACCACCACCCCCGGGTCCGGCGGCCTAGGGCGCGTTATCTGCCCGGGCCCGCAGTGCGGGACGATACCGGGGCACTTCGCAGACATTTATCGCTTCTCCCAGGAACCGAATTTACATGAATTTAAATTCACTCTTCTAAATTTGAATGAGTCTGCCCGCAGGGTGCTAAGGGGAGCCGGCCTTGACGGGTAAAGGCGCGGCGGCTGCCGTGGGCTGAGGCGTTCGGAGAAGCGTCCCCGTCCCGTCCCCGTCCCCGCGGCCTATGCCCGCCGCCCCGACCCACCCGGAGCTCAGCCGGGCACAGGCGAGCTTCAAGGCGGCCCGGGCCCAGCCCAGCCCTCACCCCTCCTCTCGTGTGCTGATTACCCATCGCCAGACGGAGCCAGACGGAAAGGCAGGCTGATGGATCAGGCCCAAGACAGGGCTATCTGATCTCAGGTCGCAAAGCCTATCCCAGGTTAACGACGTTAAAACCAGCCCGTCGACTACAGCCCATCCCCGTCACAAACCGACTGTGCCATGCGATGTGCCCATTGACCTTACAAGTTATCCATGTAACCATAGGTAGATGATGCAGGTCCTGCACGGATCCAGCCCCGTGACATCAAAGCTGGAGCCTGTGGCTCCTGCAGCAGAAAAAAAATCCTGCTGGAACTCCAGCAAATTAACCAGCTCCAGTCCTTCCACACCCCATTTCACTTCCATAAGCAGTTTCGCTGGTTGTACTACCTCCATTCTTAAACTGCTAAGTTGTTTTGAGGTCAAAGTTGGCGTATTACTTGGATGAGTTAGAGATTTTGTCAGAGCTTTTGTCAGGGCTGGCTTTACAAGACCCAGACTGTTTCTGTTCTGCTTGTTGGACTGAGCAGACCCCATCTGGTGGCCAGCTGAACATCTGCCAACTCCATTCATCATTAATCAAAAATGGAAATGTCAGGAATAATGTTTATTCTTCCCCACTACACGACTGAATTAAACACCAACAATTTGCATATATTGTCTACTCCTTTTCCAGGGGTGCCTGACCTTTTCTTAGTAGCTCCCTGCAGTGAGGGCTCACCGCAGCCTTCACAGCACATTGAGAAAAGGAGAATCTCATCTGGGGACTCCGGCAGCACAACCAACCCAACGGCTGCAGATAAAAATGCAAAGTTTCCCAACCTAGAGCCTACCAAAGCCAAAGAAGGGACGTTCACTTATTTTACTGGGCAAACTGTTCCCCATCTTGCTAACACTTTCCCTGACACCAAAGTGTTCGAGGGGTAGTTGGCCGCACTGCTCTTTTCCTGGACTTTTCTGGCTCGAGCACAGAAACTACTATATTGTTCTGGGCAATGCACTCAAAGATTATCAGGCCAAAACCAACCATCACAATCTTCTAGCCTGAACTCATGTGGTCATAAGATTTTCCTAAAATTACTGTCTGCATGAACAGAACATTTGAGTTTGATTTAAAATAACCAGCAATGAAAAACCCACTATAACTCTTGTTAAATCCACTATAGCCCTTGTTAAATTGTTTCAAGTAGTCAATTATTTTAAACTACTTTTTAAATATTTATATATATATATCTCAGATTGCTGTACTGCAGTGCTCAAATGCTGAATTGTATGGCACCCTTGAGTGTTAGGCTAAAGAACCAGCTATCTTAACTCCCCCTAGGCATTTGCAAATCGTCAAAGTCATTCCTTAACTATCTCTTGATTTGGGCTGCTTCCACAAGAATAAATGTGTTGCTATGATTTTTTTATTATTATTTTTACACAACAAATATGACAGCATACATACTTGTTATGTGAAGCATAAATTATGCCACAGAAGTTTTCTAAAAAAAAAAAAAGACAGGCACAAACTGACTTGCCCTTTGAGGCATGTTCCACATTCTTGACTGTGGCTGGGTAGAGCTGATCCTTCAAACAACCGGATGCTTCAAGGGACCTGTAATGGATACGGAACCTTTTGCCCTAAGGTATTAGTACAAATTTAGTCTGGGTAACAACTTTCTTGTACCCCTGACCAGGCCAGGGGTGTCTTCTGGCCTCAAAGAAATTCACTAAGCATATCACTGTGGTTTCCCAGTTTGCAATTATCCACATCAGGGAACATCCCCCGAGATAAGGCTGGTAATTGCTACCTTTGTTGGCAGTCACAGAAGAGAGGCCAAGGAGCAGAAAACAAATTAACCTCTTGTGCTTCAGAGGCAGCTTCTCTGAGTAGGACAGTGGCATAACACCCACCTCTCAAGCCCCATTAGTTGTGTGGATAAACAGAGGAGTTCATCCTCTACATCATCACCCTTTAATGATCACCACCCCCACTCTAAGAGTTTTAATTAAGCATCATCTCGCCTGTTCATTTAAAATAAAGAGTCACAAGTCAGCTAGGAAAGGTGAAAGCATGCAGTAAGGGGAATGGAAGCCAGAAGAACAAAAAAAAAAAACAACCCAAAACAAAACAAAAAAAGAGTGAGCAATAATTCTTTCAGAGAAGTCAGTGAGAAAACTATTCAAAGTCAACTAGGTTTTGTGTTTTGAAACAAAACAAACCCATAAAGGTTTTGTGTGTTTCTGACAGCACAAGAGTCATCCACCGAGCAGGAATTACAACTGCTCCCCAAGGTGTTATGTACAAATCCAAGCCCATACCTGAGGAAGGTGGGTATGCCTTCAGGAATTTTAGGGATGCAACTCCACCATGTATGGTCCTGCCTGCAGGCTATAGTGCAGGGAGCTCTAGGATGAGTTTACAGCACACCAAGGTCCTTCCTACCTTCAGCGGCCTCAGGTCTATGCCCTGAGGCAGCAAAGAGGCCAGAGTAGAAGTGGTTCCACCACAGTCTGAGATGATCCACTGGAAAACCCAACCCAGTGAAAAATGCTGGTTTAGTTCCCTGGACCTGACAGTGTTAGCATAAGTCAAAACCAGGCCCAAGTCATGTGAGGCTGGACTGTTGTGGAGCTACAGGCTCAGCTGTCTGCCTCTCTCTTTTAGGAGAATGGAGTCATGGGCCTTGCAAACACAAGGGCAAGAGGGTCTTGCTCAGCTGATACGTAAAGAGCCTGACCTCCAAGATGACTATGTGACGCTCAGCTACAAGTGAAATTTAACAGTGTTCACTTTGATATGTTCAGAAACCCCTGTGGTCATCCACCTGTGGCTCTAGATACTTGAATGTCTTGTCAAACCTGGCCCTAGGCCTCCTCTCACAGGTAAAGAACACAAGTGTAGAAGTACACCTTTGTAGGTGGGAACAGTTTGCACAATTTTCACTATATATGACCACTAAGAGACACTTGACACACTGGGTGTCCTTGAAGTAAAGCTGAAGCCCTGAAGGACCCTAATGGACCAACAGAGCAAAGACATCCCTTTTTGTGCTGCCCTGCACCTACAGCCATAGGTGAAATCTTGTGTTCTCCCTGTTCAACACCATTTCCTCCTCAAGGAACCCAAACAGAGGAGTTTGGCACAAACACCACATGCTGCTGGAACCAGAGGCAGAGCAGTGCTGTCACTGATACACCAGGGCCTCTCAACTGTGTCCCTGACTGATATTTTCCTTTATTTTCTTTTTTGAGGCTACAAAGAAAGGGCATGGAGGCAGCATCTTTTGAGTTCTGATGGCTCCAAAGTGTCAATCCTTGACAATTTTAAGAAAACATTTAAAAATACAAAGAAAACCAGCTCTGTAGGAGACATGCAGGTGAAACACCACATGCAACAAAGACTGAGAGATACAAGGATTAAAAGGAAGGGTGCCTATGAAACACAAGTTAACAAAACCCCTGTTTTGCCCAGCACAGGTTTGTGACCAAGTCAGAGTGCTTGGTTTCCACTCTGCTGCGTTAGCTGTGATGTTAACAGCCTACCCTTTGCCTGCCTCAGAGCGAGGATAATGCCCCAAACAACTTCAGAAGGTGAATGAAAACGTCCAATGGCAATATTAACATCAGGTAACAACTCCTGAGACAATCAAGTAGCACTAGATAAATTAACAGTAACGATAAAAATGTTCATTTTTATTTTCACCCACCAAACCATGGCACAGGGAGCTGTGGAGTCATCTAGCAACCAGGCATCAGAGGGAAAGAGAGCCTTAACAGCTTGCCACAGAGAACTATACCAGCTACTGCTGGCCTGAGGACTGGCCAGTGCTGGTTACTCTGTGTTGGGAATGCTGGTCTAAGAGGAGTTTCTTTTCTTTCCTTTTCTTCATGCTGTCAGAGTTGAAGACCAACACACCTTTTAAAGCCACAATCCTACTTTGCTTCAGCTGCAAAGAATTAAAGTTTCATTAAAATGCCCTTCCTTGTCGGGTCGGGCTAGGACTTGCTCCTTAACCAACAGGTTGTTGCCGTACCTGGAAACTCTTCACCCCACAGGCTTTTCTGAAGACTCTAATCTTGATTTTATCGCTATTGGCTCCGCGCAGCCCACAGTCACACAGGGCAGGGGCAACCGCACGGGTGGGTGCCCACAATACCACCACAACCACCGGCTGACGGGTGCGAGCGGGGCTCTTCTACCCACATCAACACCCCCCCCAGTTAATGAGCTCCCCGTTTCCCAGGCTGCACAAAGCACAACAAAGCGCGTTGCGACAACACGCGCCCGCAACGCCATGCTGGGAGCAGAGCCTGACGGAGCAGGGTGGAATCGCTGCCTGGGTTGTTAATAACACCCCAGCACAAACACCATTGTGCAACGGGGAAGGTGTTGCAGAGCCACTGCTAATGCGCTGTTTGCTTATTGAGGGACTTTTCAGCTCAGTATTGTGCCAAAGCCGGTGCGGGATGATGGATGATGTCACTCTTATCTGTGCAGAGCTCCATTCTCAGGCCTTGCCTCCAAAGAACCCCTCGCAATTTATCTAAATTGGTTTGGAAATTGATTTACATTAAAAATGGAAATGGTGCAAACTTCCGTGTGGCTCTTCTACTGTGGTCAACACACACACACACACACACACAAAGGGAGGCTCACCCAACGAGCGGGGCATCCATGTAAAGAAACTAATATTTAAACTAGCATTTAAACAAATATTTAAGCTAGTATTTAAAAACCAATTTCAAACCCTTTATGAGTAGAGTTTTGTTGTGTGAGTAGCGCTCTGGTTACACTCAGTCTGCCCTGTTGCTGGCAATGCTTTCCAACAGCCTAAAGCCAGGAAAAAACCCAGATGAGTGAATTTAAGCGAAGGCAAAGCTTGACATGGAAGATTATTACTGCTGCTACAGCATTATATCCAGAGAAAACATAACTCTGTTTGATGCCAAGGACAAGATTTGCAAAGGTTTGTGGTAACTTCCTCTTGCCTGAAATCTGCAGGGGGAAGGGAATCTAGCAGGCCCTGAAACAGGCACCCAGCAGACTGCCATACCCACAGCACACTACAGATGCAGCAGAAAGAACAATGCTTAGATTAATTATTAGTTTATTTTACCAAACTAATCTCACAGGCCATCCTCAAGGTGCACAGTGATGCAAGGAGGATGTAAAAAATGTCAAGTGGGTGATGAGATGCATTACATCATTATTAGCAGTTGTGAGACAGAAAGTACCAGATTGAGGAGTTGTCAAGACCGAAGGCCATGAAACTCTACCAAAAGGCATCACCAAAAAAACCCCACAGGTAAATGTTTCAGCCTTTTGTGGAGAAAGATCAATGGCAAAGTAATTATCCCTGCCAGGTAAGCCTGGAAATATCCCTCTCACTTTTTGCTCAGCAAACAAAAAACCCAGCTCAAAGCTGGGCAGGCTTCTACCTCAACAGAGGTTCCTCGCTCTTCTATCTGGCCAGCTCATGCTCTCTGCCACTACTGTTATTGTAGCTTTCTTGATTTTTCTAATGTTTCTTTTTTCTTCATGCTTAAGGCAGATGCCCTGACTCCAGACACTACTGCATAGTTTTATATTGTTTCCATGTTTTGTTGCTGCCTTAAAACAGAAGCAATACACAAATCTCCTCTTTATCTTCTCTCCTACACTGAAAATAAAAGAAAAAGAGGGAAGTAAGAGAAAGTAAGAGACATGAAAGATTCCCACTCACTCCCATAACTTCCCTGAATGCGTTACAAGTCACCATGAACTGGCATTTTGCTTAAAGATAAGAATCCCACTGTCTTGTTTCCCAATAGAAGCACTGTAACATAACCCATTATCCCAAAATCAGCACCAACCAGCCCCCATTTACATGCCTGGGTCAATAAAAATCAAACTTCACCTTATTAACATTAATCAAACCATGTATGACCAAATAAGATGTGGGGTGAACAGTCAAGATTTAAACTCTCTTTTCCTAGGAAGGTTATGATTGAGCATGTTCCCTGTGCAACCACTTAACACCATGAAGGCCTATTTGGGATGTTATAGCCTTCCTTTTTTTGTTTTCTTTTGCTTTTCCCCCCACCAGCATGATTAGGTTTCCTCTGCTGCTTCAGCTCCCTGAACTGGTTTTTTGCAGGACGAGTTGAGCACAGTTGTCAGTATTAGGGAGGGGACAGGAGGGAGGGTCCCACTCCTGGTCAGTAGCTAGCTATTATAGCTACACCAATATATCAAAACCACATCAAAAAGGCAGCCAGGGAAGTTGGATTCAGCAGCACTTCTTTCAGTTGCTGGCCAAGTGCCCTTTGGGATTAGGGACACACAGGTATGAGCTGAGGAGAAAGATTAGGCAAGAAGTGCTAGATCAGTAAAAAACCCAGACCTAGTAGAGTCACAGTCCAAAGGCAGTTGAGAGGGTCCAGTTTCTCCTCCAAGTACTCCAAGTATTCCCTTCACCACAGAGCTAGATGCTTAGGATGGGGTGGTTGGTGACATAAAAGTGTTCCTTTCCTTCTCTTCATCTCCACTGCACTTGAAGTTCAAGGCCAAGGGGGCAGGCAGTGTCTGCTCAAGATGCAAGTTCTGCCTGGTTCTCAGTGGGGTAATAGTGAAGATCTCAGTTAAAATATTCAAATAGAAATCCAGTTAATTGTGATTCTTCGCTAGTAGTCATTACCCTTTCCACACCAATTGGCAAGATATTTAATTGTAACTACAACAGAGAAAATCAGTTTAAATCCCCTAAACATCGGGCTTCACCTCATCACCACTGTGGGGTTGGTACAGGCGCCTGGAGTTTTCAGTGCAGGTGTATTTATAGAAATGCTCACAAGCATATTCTCAGAGTAAACCACTGCAGGTTATTTATAGGAATGAAAATCCTATGTATGAAGCACACAGTACAAATGAAGGCTGTTTTAAGAACACTCAACTGGTACCCTTGACATGAGTGACCTTTGTACAAGCATCCATTTGTCCCTAAGTCCTTACGGTACTGTCAGCTGCTGAAGCAGCAACTGCTTGACAATGCCTGACACCTGACACTCAGCTGGCAGCTTCCCAGCCTTAAGCTACACCTACCTGGGCTTGCCAGCATGTCCCAGCCTTTCTTACCAGCTTGCTCAGGAGGTTGGATTCTTTTGGATGCGTAGCCTTCAAGTAATAACGCCTAGCCTTGAAGGAGCACCAGGATTTAATGGAACTGAAGAAGTGCTAATGCAATTTATGGCCACAGACAATTTGTGCTTCTAGAACAGACAACCTCCATCCCCATTTTTTTAGAATATATTTACGTTCAGCCACTATGAAATGAAGCATTTAGCTGTTGCTACAAGTTCCGGTGTCAGAGGTTGAGGGAATCTGCTCATGTCAGGCCACTTTCACAAAGATAGCTCAAGATTAATTTCTGCAATTCTGAAGTTTCTCAGGAAAAGGTTCAATCATTTTCAGGATGAGACAGCAGAAAAGCATCCAAC
Source organism: Gallinula chloropus (assembly GCF_964237585.1). Taxonomy (NCBI): domain Eukaryota; kingdom Metazoa; phylum Chordata; class Aves; order Gruiformes; family Rallidae; genus Gallinula; species Gallinula chloropus. The sequence goes on along the minus strand of NC_140085.1, from coordinate 35,676,707 downwards.
CCTTCCACTGCATAATGCTTCAGTATCTTTTAAACAGGTTTTGAAAGCAAATAGTTGAGATAGCAATGTGAAGGCAAGGCAAACCCTTTAATTTCAACAAATCAGGTTTTAAGTAAAACCTGTGAATATCAGAGCTACTTGATATGACTTCAGATATGTCTGACAGGTGATTTGTCAAGACACAGCATTTCTACAGGTCTGAGGAATGGCAATTGTCACACAGAGACTCTATAGAGTCCCCCAAGAATATTTATGTATGTTTAAAGTTTTTGACAATTTAGTACCTTTAAACTATTTTCTTGACTTGCTTTCTTGTCTGCAGCAATTATTGCTGAGACAAAATAAACTCTGAGACAATTAGTAAGCAGAGGAAAGATGAGAATAAATGTTTCACAACAGCCACACACACATGACTCTCCAGGTTGATGTAATCTTTGGATTTTTGTGTTACACACATCCCTCCCTCCTCAGTCATCATCTGCTTTCTCTTCAGTGGTACTCCTTCATAATTCTCCTTCCCTGATACACAGAAGTAATGAGTCAGTGATAATTACATTGTTTTTTGTAAATGCAATCAATTGACAGCCGGCCTGGACTTCATCTGCACGTAACAAGAACTCTTCTGAACCTGCCACCAGACAAGCTTTAAAGCAAGAAACAGAATTTTGTTTTCCAACAAAGACCAGGGTGGGGATTTTCAGATTGGAATGATTTGCTTCCACCAGCAGATATCCCCCCTACACCTCTGGACTGGTGGAAGCTCCATTTACAGAAAGAGCACCTTAACAGATTTAGCAGGCATATTAAGGAGGAATAAAAAGGATAAAAAGTTAAAAAAGACAATCTAGTTAAATTAGCTGTAGTTTTATTATGACAACTGCAGTTACAGAACAGAGAACCCCGAGCTGGCTTTGAGCATTGCCACTGCTTTCGTCACCACCTTGGTGCCATTAGGCAGTTGGATTAGAAAGTCCTTCCTCAATCAGCTCTTGGTATGCTGATAGTATCTACAATTTGGCAAGACCCAGTTATCACCCAATGGTCCAGCAAGGTGCCCGCTCAGCAAGAGTGAAACCAGCTCTTGCAGAATTTTGTGTAGCTAGTTTGCACCACATTCAACTACAGAAAATAACAAACACCCATACCTAAACTGGCTCTGCATCTGGGACCACAGAGCCTCAAGTGTTACTCAGTTTCCTCTTGTAAACAAGATTAAGGTTGGATTTACTTCTGCACTAAACATCACACTGGGAAGACTACTGGTACAGAAAACAATAGCCAAAACCAGCCTGTAGTCTGGGATCAGAAGCATACACTTGAGACTGTCTAAAATACCCAAGTAGATTACAACTTGTGAAAATTGCAACTCGATCAAATTCTCCTTCATACAATTGGACTATGTCACCATAACTGATTGGACTACCTCACCATAACTGATTGGACTATGTCACCATAACTGATTGACTCTTCAAGACACAAATGATCAGTGTGAACTGGGCTACTGGGATGACACACCTCTGAGAGGCCAGTAGACCATGAGTGAGGAAGAAGAACACGTTGGGGAAATGGAAGATGACAGCTAGTACTTTATGGCCTAGATGCTAAAATTAGATCTTCATACCCAGTTATGAACTTATTACTGAGCTGCCACAACTTCAATGGACAGGTTGCCTCCTTTGGATTTCTCTGATCTACAGAATACAGTGAAGTTAATGTGAAAAGGTCAAGAAACTGAATAAATATGCTGATACTCACAGCAGTGGATTTTCAATAGAGATCCATTATCACACAGTGAAAATGACTGAGGTGAGTTTAGGAGATGCAATTATCTGTAGCTTTTCCCCATAAAACCTTGTAACTCTCTCAATGAGAATTTAAGAGCATACATACTTCAATTTCTGTGTGAAGTTAATAACTTCACAAGAGACAAAACAGTGGAACAAGCCACTCACATTTTGTTCGATCAACGAACGCTGGAGAGCAAGTTTTTGGATCTAGCTATTACCTCTAATTACACCTATCTCTATGAATAAATGAAAACTAGTTTGCATTTTTTTCCCTGATCATTAGCCTCATTTACATAAGTGTTATGAGGCCAGTTCTTTATCCATTAGCGTGAATTAAGCGATACCCTGCTGGGCGCAGGACTGTTCAGACATGCTGACTGCAGAGCAGCTGCTCTCCTCCTTTGGTATTGAATGTTGATTAGCATCATAGCACATGACACACTGCAGGGCATATCGCATGTCACACTGCCACATACAACATTTAATGAGAACCCAAAGCAAATCCCATCGTCCAGAAAGCCAATCTCTGCTCAGAACAGCAAGGCAATAATTAAGCACATGGTCTGTCTTGGGAAAGACCGAATCCCTCAAACAGTAGGCATTCAGTTTTGGGACAACGCTGACTACCTGAGGCACATTTGCTTAGTTATTCTAAGCATTAGCCAACATACCCGCAGCCAAATAATCACATCTAGGCACATCTTCCAGCAAGACACTTGTACATTACCCTTTCAATTCTGATCTGTGAGACAGAACAAAGCTTCTCTATGTTAGGCCCATACAGAACACTTAACGAAAAGACACAGCAGCTATGAGAACAGAATACCCAATTCAGACTCTACTCCTCCAATACAGACCAAGGCTTGGTATCACCTTCCTGTGACTACTATTGGATCTCCATCAGAACCTCTACATTCATAGAATCATAGAATGGTCTGGGTTGGAAGGGACCCCAAGGATCATATAGTTCCAACCCCCCTGCCACAGGCAGGGACACCAACCTCCAGGCCTGGATCTACACAAGGTTGCCCAGGGCCCCATCCAACCTGGCCTTGAACACCTCCAGGGATGGGGCATCGACCTTTGTCATCTTTCTTTATCTGAAAAATGGGTTGATGCCATCTTGCCTTGCAAAGATTCATTACTTATTTGAACGCTACTTTGACAATACCGTAAAGGAGTGCATCATTGTACTATCAACGTTTCACTACTTTGGTACTATTTCACAACAGTGGGGAAATTAATGCCACACTGTTCAAATTTATGAAGACTCTCTAGCTACTTCATAAGAAAACACAGTTTGTGATAAGGGGTAATGCTGCCAGGATGCTGTAAGCACTTGCTGCCTCAACTCATCCATAAAGTGGCATCCACGAAATGCTGACAACAATTAGCTCAGTTTGTTCTGAATGACTGGAACTTGCTTAGTCAAGGTTTCAGCCCATACATAGTTTCTCTGGAAGTTCAATGCAGCAACAGAATCCACTTTTCCAGCTAAATAACATGTTTTGCTCTGCATGGCACTCTCTTGCTCCTAGGCACTGATGAAAGCAAAACAGGAGAATCCCTCTGGGGAGAGCCAGCCACGTTCATTCACTGGAGTTGATCTAATTACCATCACAGTTATACACCTGTTTCAATGAGCAGAGCTGGAGCCCTCGTATGAGAGGTGTTAGAAGAAATTAGACATCGTTAATCAGAAGAATGATGAAGCAGCAGAACATAACCCACTGCTTTTTCTGTGCTGCTCCAACAGAGTCAATTTGTGGGACAACATCATAACATTAACAAGGACTAAAGCATTTTACATCTACAGCTCAGTCCATGGAAACAGCTAAGGAGGGAGACAAGGGACACATCACCTCTCTGTTTTAAAAGGAAAAAGATAATCACAAAAGGTCTCCAAACTACATGTTCTCTTCTTTTTCTCTTCTCACAACTCCATGGCACAAAGACATTTTTCAGATGTGCTGGAGACAAGTCGCTTCAGAGGCTGGGCACTGTATTAAAATGGGTCTTGTCTTTTAGCTGAGAACAGACCCAGGTTATGCCAGAGATCATTATAAACTAGGTTCCTGGTTTTGATGGTATCAAGCTCCCTCCCTATAACCTCAGTAAGACTCTCTGCTACAAAGCTTCAAAAAAAGAGTTGAGATGATGCTATTTCTGCATCAGTATTGTATGGCAGTGGTGCCCAAACATTCTTCTAGTCCAACTACTGATCTCAATTCATCCTCAGAAAGAGCTACTATCCATCATAGCACCTCCTCATCCCGGCCAAGTGTAGCTTCTTATGTACTGTGTAGGCATAATCAACCAAGTGCATAGTTATCCTGTAGGTGCAGAACAGTGTTCTGGGGGTCCTGACCCATGGTCCCCAAACAGCAAGGTCTTTACAAAGGGTATGGGGGTGGTGCAGTGCTACAACAGGAAAGGTCCATGCAACACAGATTTGGACAGTCTGGCATCTGGTTTCAGGGTCAGGGGACCAGTTACTGCTAAATGTAACACTGCCAGACAGATGCAATCTTGGGCTTCTGAGAAATCTTCTGTTAACTTTATTAAAGAGGTTTAAAATGTAGAATAGGAGAGTAACTGCTGCCTTCCCTCAACTGTTAGGCTTACATTAAATTCTTTATAAAACAGGATTTTGGAACTATGATTTACTCCAACCTGAGTACTGGAAGGAGTTACAAACTTCAATGCAAAAATATCTATGTGATAAAATGCTTTTAAAAACTGTTCCATTATTTGGAAACTTTCTGATAGAGTCCAATTTTTAATAAAAACAGCTTTTAGTTATACATGTTTGCAAAGCAAATACAGAAAGACCATTACTACAACACTGAAAAGAAAATAACTTTGGAGAGTTTTGAAATTACTTTTTGAAGTTAGGATGATTTCTTTTTTTTTTTAATGCATCTTACACTTATAAATGAACTCTAGTTTAGAATAAATGCAAAGAAGCAAAAAGACTTTCAATGTCATTCACACAGACATTAATTTCACAGGATACTGCTGTTTTCAATCATGTTTAACAGTGTTCATTTTTTCTCATTATCAGCAAAACAAAATAAGTGCATGCTGAGGATAAGGAAACAGCTTTGTTTATCTACAAAATCATGTGCTTACCAGAACTAAAGCATGTATTTGCCATATGTCAGCCCCTGTCCCCCCTTCTTTAAATTAGAAATTAATTAATATAGCACAGCAGTGTGATATTGTTAGCGAGGAATAAAGCGCATTTTAAAGAGCAATTAAGTGGGATATAACTACTTGGAGAGGAAGGTTTCCTACTGCAGCAGTGTCTCAGGGAGACCAAAGGGAAAACCTGACATGAAGGAATGTCAGCCTGAACTTGATTTACTCATACTCACAGCAATGTGTCCCGTCCCCCATTGCAATGGCAAGTTTCCCACATTGCTTCTCAGGACCGCCCCCCTTACAGTTCCCTTTTGTTCTATAGGTCAGCCATGAGACTGATCTGTTTGGATCAATATATTAAAAATAGAGCCATATCTTCTGTAATTGTCTCAAACTTCAAAACTCAAACCATCTGTATCTGGTATGCAGCCTGCCAAAGAAGGTTGCTCTGCCAAACGGATTGCACGGACCGAGCCAGCAATGTCCCAGTCCAGAACAGGGGAAGCCAACTCACATACTCCCTGGGATGACAGGAGCCCTTCTGCAGGACCCACTGCGTTTCCTGTGGTGGTCACACTGGAGGTATCAGTGGTTCAGTCCAGACATACAACAAGGCTCAAAACCAGGTCAAGACCGAATTTCAGTTTCCTTCTCTTTGCATTTTTGGTACTGGGATTCCAGACAAGAAGTCCAATGGCTTAGTTTTATGGTTTAGAAGGAAAAGCCTTGAAAAGCTTGATCCCTGCTTTAAACAAAAGCAGATTCTCACTGACACAGAAGAAACCTAGTTCTTAACTGTGCTTTGCTTGCAAACATTGTTATGTTGTTGAGACAAACGTTATCATTTTAGAGACAAATGTATCTAGAGACTAAAGAAGAATAAAACATTTATTTCTATAGTGAAGTGTAAAAAAAATTGTGATTTTTTTTTTAAGGTAACAGTGAAAAAACCTTTATATCTGTCCTAGAAAGATGCTGATTATATCCTCACGACTCCTTTGCCTTGGGAAGGTAGGGCGCTCAGCAAATTTGGCTCCTAAATCAACATACATTTGTTAAGTTACATTGTCGTTGCTTCCCTTCCGATCTTGCAAGAGCACATGGCATTGCTATTCCCATCGAGCCTGGAAACAGCGTCTTTAAAGTGAGGATATTAAACTACCGGTACACCTACCAGACTACAGGGAAAATGCTTTTGCTGCATAAAAAGACCGACAACTCTAAACATGTTACAATAAAAAGCAGGACCTGATAAAAATGCCATTGCTTGCTTATCTGGAGGGATTCTTCCCAGTTCAAAGGGTCAATTTCCCAGCAGGGCACCAGTGCTTATCAGCTAGCTCTGCTGAGCCTTTCAATTGCAAAGAGAAGTGTTGCCTCCAACTGGCATGACAATGGCACTATTAAACAGGCACTTCAAAGATATAGATGTTGTAAATGCTTTGATTTTGCCAAGTTCTCTATGCCATCACTATCCAACAGACTTTTTCATGCAGAGGTCAGGATCTTCCCCGGGCAAATGAAAAGCAGGTGATAAAATAAGTCGTGTGAAATGCTGCAAATCCATCACGTGCCTCTACTCCCAAAGCAGGTCCTGCTCTTCCTACATACAGAGAAGCCTGTACCTGACCAAGAAACAAACAGGGCTACCGTAGCGTAAAGTTCAACTAACCTGGCCTAGCAGGGAGCCAGGGGCAGCAGGATGTGTTTACATCCCACAACCCTGCAACCCTTCTTCCCGCAGGAGAAACCACGAGGTCAGTAGGATTACTGGGAAGAACTTGCAGGAGCGGACAGTCACATGAGCAGATCTGTCGATTAGCTGCTCGTCTGACACGCCAGCCTGGATTCCTTGTAAGCTGGCTGCAAGCTGGCTGCGTGGGCTGGAGAGCTGGTACTCCCTCGGATGATTAGAGAGACATGGGGTTTGCTCGTTATCTAGCTACATAGAATGAAGTTGAGGAGACTGGACATTATGGACTGACTGGTCATTCTCCAGTTATCACGGGATCATATGATATAGATCACACATGTTAAGGAGCATGTGTGGTCATGCAACATCTGTCAGTTTGCATCAGCGCTGGATACACATAAGTTTATCTAGATCTTAGACAACCAGCCTCAGACTTTTCCCAGCACTTGATTTGCAACCATTCCTTGTACATAAACCATGTGTATTACGTAAAACTTTTCTGCCCTGAGAACAAGAAGCCTGCACGTCATCTTTTAAAATTCCTTTTGACTTAGCTCTCTCCCCACTCTCTTTGGAGCAACATCCCACTGCCCCAGCCTTATTTTTTCAGGCCAATCATCTATCTGGTAGCACAGAACAGCATCCTTTGGAAAGAGCTCTGCAATCTCTTTTGAATGTCTGTAGTGCCATTCCCCGGGCCTGTGAGCTCCTAAGGCTTGGGACACCTGTAACAAGATGTGCCAGAAAAGATTGCAACAGCAAGCTTCATTTTCACATGAATGAGGACACGGCAGGAAGCTTTTCAACCCAAACCATTTCCTGTCTGACTAACAGGCCACCGTTTACACTTAGGAGTAAACATGTGACCCACAGCCAACCAAGGCCATCTACTCTAAAACACGTCTGTTGAAAGCGCAGACAGACTACGATTAAATTAGTTTTACTTCTAGAAAGCAGTTTAAAGTCAGATAGTGGTATAGAATTACCCTTTTCCGAGTTACTCTAGTTCCCTTCAGAAGGGAAAAGGCAACTTTCACTCCAACCTCCTTCGCTCAGTTTACACAGGCATGGTCAAGAAGAGCACGAGATGCCAACAAAAGCTTTTACATTATCACACCTCTGCAAACTACACGGTTCCAGCAGAGCCCCACATACTTTACAGGTGTCCCAGACACACAGCCCTAAGAGTGGTTCACACCAACGCGTGACACCTTGCAGAGCCTGCAGGTCCCTTGCCCTGGCCAACACAAGTATTCCCCAGCCTGTACCTGTAACACAAGGCATTTCGTAGCTTTAATAAAATCAACCAGGGCAAAATAAAAGCCTAGTCTCTACTGTTGACAGGCTGCTATGTATATAACACATAAGTTAAACAGTTTTGTCTTGGGGCTGTGTTCCATCTCAGTGTACACACATTTGTATGCCCTCTTCTTCCATGCCCCTGGCAGCACAGAAGTACAGCGTGTGGCTGGGACTTGCACACACGTAGCATCTCTTCCTTTGTCCTCTCCTTCCCACCTCCCTTCTACTGCATTATCTTTCAATTAGTCACCAGATGGAGTACAGCCACAGTTCTCTGGTCTTAGATGATCTTTTATCTACAAACATTAGTATCTGCCTTCTCTCCAGGGGGAGCAACCTTTCCAGAATGAATATGCTTTTCAGAGAAGAATAAAGATGACTACATTGGAGGAATTAAGTAGGAAATGTTTAAAATATTTATGCTAGCAACCCCTAAAAAAAGCACTTGTCTTGCTGCCATCAAATATATTCAGAAAGGACTCTCTCAAAGCCTAAGGGCAAGCAGTTGTAAGTCTACCAGGTGAGTATTGGTATGGTTACACAACCAGCACATACACTAGCAGTGCCTTTCTCTTCTAGAACAGTAGCCCTCAGCATCTGTCAGAGGCAACCTGTACACTTAAGTCTTTGCACCTATGCAAACACGCTGTTTTCAGTCTGCACACTTTGAAATAGGAAGTGTTTCAATACCAAGCCACATACCTTGGCCCCACCAGCTGTACTTCCCCAGCCACCCACTTACAGTGCTTTGCCAGAGGAAGCTGTAAACCTGTGCCCAAGGAAGGTTTTATTACTCCATCAGTTTCCAGGGACCATCCAGCTATTTCCCTCCATTAGCAATTAGATGCAAAATAATAATTTATTCCTTTAGAAGAAATTTTATGATCCATGATCCTCAGGGATCTAACAATGTTTAGTTGGCTTTACAGGAAGAAAAAAGCTGGTGTTAAGACTTCAAGTTTAGTAGGTACTTCATGCACTCCAGAACCATGAGATGTCACCTGCATTGCACACTTCTGTTTAAAACAAGTCATTTAATCATCATGCCATTAGGCACTGGTTTTGACAAGTTTCACAGTAGAAAACTATGGACAGCAGGCTAAAATGCACATCTGATTTTTAACTGCTGGAGAAGAGTTAATTTAATTCCACTCTCCCTATGCATATATAAGCAGGGACCTGACTGACAAAACAGCTCTATCATTAAAAGCTTAGTTAAAATCTCATCAGTTAATATCTAGACAGCACTCCTTGACTTTAACTGCAGTGCAACCTGTCATTTTGTAACTTTACTTGAGGAAAAAGAAACACAACACTGAAACAAGATTTTGCAATGTCTGATTTACCCTGAAACATCTCTTCATTGGAGCAAGATAATGGAATAGGTATTTATTAAAGATATCACATGCCTTACTTTATAGTGTAACATATAAGCAAGGTGGGATAGCCCTGGGAACTGAACAACACAGGATTCAGTGTGTAAAGGTCTGTAAGAAACTGATTGATTAGGTTTTCTGAAATGGGTACTTCTAAAATGAATAGAACAGCTGATCTCTTCACTAATGTCACTATCTTTAAATTACTCCATCACCCATTTGGCTTTTCTCATGTAGCTGCTCATTTTCTAAGCCCGTGTCTCTAAGAGAAGTCTTGCTGGAGAGCTCATTTCATGGTGTTGTAAGAAGGAAGTTTTACATTCTCCTTTGGAGTTTAAGGTTCATGGTTGTCTACTTGTTTCCTTGGAGACTGCATCAAAAGTGGAGGACCGCAAGTCCATCCAAAAGTCTGGAGGATTCAAGACTCAGATGCAACTCCAAATGGAGTCACTGAAGAGAATAAGGCATTAGGCAACACCCCCTTTGTCATATGGCTGCTGGGCTCACCGCCCACCATAGCTCAAGAACAAGTACTTGAAATGGTAAGACAGAGTTACAACTGTCTCAGGCTGGATGCCTGAGCAAGGACGTGCATGTCTCCACCAAACAGATCAGAAGCAGAGATTCAGGCACTAGTGGAGACTCTGGCTCATAAACCCACATTGCAGCTGGACATTCAGCTTGGCCCAGCAATGATATAGCTGCATTTACATAGCTCTTTTTGCTGCTGAATTTGGATGTCTCTATCGCATTCCCCACAGCTTCCTCCTCTAAAAGAAGTACAGCCAATCTGGGAACACTGGGAACAAACATCTGGGGCCTAGAAATGCTCCAACTCAAAGCTGACAGGATGAATCACTGCCTTCCTGCCAGTGAAAGGATGGAAGAGATTTAAGAACCAGTCTCCTTCCCCATCCCCCCTTCTAACAAGCAGCTGTGATACCCAGGAACAGAAAGGGGGGTTCAGGTGAACAGGAGATCTAACACAGTCTGGAAACTGGAAACATGCTCCACTGAAGAAAAAAGATACTACAGAAAAAAAAGAAAATATTAGAAGTGTAAAGATGTTAAGGGTAAATTTCAAATAGTATTTCAGCCCTTAAAAATCAGAGTAAACTCAGAAAGGTTTGTTGCTTTCAGTTAAGTCTTTGAATGATCAGTGAGACTACAACAGCTTTAGGTGCAAACAGCACTGATCTACCAAATAGCCTAGAAATTATCCAGAGTTATTTTAGTGATGTCCAATGGGATAAATAAGCAGCACAGTCAGCACTGGCAGTGTTGGGAAAAAAGCCAACACCAGCCCTGCAGATTGAGCCGGGACTCAGAAACTGGGAGGAAAGCTGCTCAGGGAGGCCCATAGCCCTAGGCCAAAACACAAGGCACTGCTGCACAGAGCAGGGAAGGGAAAGACAGCTTCTGTTCAGCCACCTAAATCACTGGAACTACTTACAGGGTGTGAAGGGTACTGGGAAGAGAAGTCTGACCATGCACTGCAGGCTGTTTGAGACTGCCTTCCCTTCCCTCTTCTTTCATATTAAAGAGCTAATACCGAAGCAATACAACCACATTTGATGTGTTTTGCCCACTTGTGATTTCTTTTTGAGCGCAGAGGGCAGGAGAGAGATAACACCACCATGCTGTCCTCCCATTTCTGCTCCTCAAACCCTGCTGTACCCATCTGGAGTACTGTGGTCCACAGGCTCCAGCAGTGCGAGGACATCCCAGGGCAGGGGAGGGGTACAGCACGATCAAGATCACTAAGAGCATCTGTGCTTCCAGAAGCTGCCCTTGCAGGGGAGATGCTGCTGGGGCAGAGTGACCATCCCCAAAAAGGCAGAGCTTTCAGAACAGTAATCCAGAAACCTGTGGTATACTGTGGTTGAAGAGGATGGGCTTCTCCACAGACAATGTACATGCAGCCAAGCACATCCTGCTCGCTCTTCTGCCCAAGAATTAGGGATGCCCAGCATCACTGCAGGGTTTTGCATCAGACTGCTTTCTGCTTTAGACCTAAAGGGCCTTCAGCTTTCCACTACTTTGTGGTGGCAACAATATCCCTGGCAGCATGCCTGGCAAAAGGAGAACCTGTCTCATCATCAGGCTGGCCATGCAAAGTGATACATAGATGCCCTGTGATTTCTCTCCCCAAGGCCATCTCAGTTTCCATAACTTCACTGCAATACTGATCCATACACACCTTGCATTTGAAGGGATGTAAAGTGAAGTAGCCTCAACACTTCTGTTACTGTTCTCAGGACAGGGAGGGAATGCTCAAGCCAGGACAGCAGGGAAGCAGAACATGCCCTTGCTATACACATACACAAGATGTACACTACATGTATGTATGCATACACATGCACACAGGCAAGACTATATGCAGGGAAGATAATTCCAGATCACTTAAGGACACAACAGTAGACAGGCTGAGACAAGTAAGTAATAATACAATTTAAAAGAGCAAGCTGACAGCTAAAAGATGCAAAGCAGTTTATTCTAAGTACTGCCTCTATCTATTTTCATAGAATCACAGAATGCTTGGGGTTGGAAGGGATAATTAATTTTGTATTCAGTAAAATTTGGTTTTGGAGTAATGCATGGAAACAGGCCTCAGATAGCTTTCTTAATTATTTCTGTGGGTACAAGATGAGTTTGACCTGAAAATAAGTTAACTTGAAATCCCAGCCAAGCTTAACAAGCCTTAAATTGTTGGGTTGTTTTTTTTTTTTTTTTTAGTTTATTCCATGGCTAGAGCTTGAACAGTTACAGCTACAGTTTGTGTAAAGCCATGGCTGCTTTTCTTAACGTGCTAACCAGCTGCCTGACTTGCCGTACTGCAGAGCTCTGAGCCAGCACGTGGACTGTTGAAGAAGCAAATCCACCTGGACCAAGATCCATCCACAGAACCAACATATCATACAGCTTCACCAATGAAGAAGGTTAGCCCCCCCCTCACTGTCAGCCCCACAACAGGCTTATGAGTGTGCAGACTCACACTCCTCCTGGCAAGTGGCATGAAAATCTGCTTTGTTTCCACCACAACTCTTCCAGTTGCTGGAAAGCCTGAATGCAAGCACGTATCTGTGACCACATTTTGTTTAACAAGGGCAAAGAAATAATGGATATTCCTCTCCCCAGCAAGAGAGATTTCTGGAGCTCATCTTTGGAGCTTTGTCTGTGCTGTTTTTCCAGTGAATAGCATTAAGTACATATGAATTAAACTGTCAAGCAAGACTACCTCCCCAACCTCTCCAAAAAAACCCCCTCAAGAAATCCTGCATCTCAAACCACATCCTTATTAAAAAAATTAATAAGTAAATAGTCAGAAGGGTGTGTGCAACCCACTAAACCAAAATTCCTAAACTCTAATCCTTTCCAACAATAAAACTTTCTGCTTCTGCCAAACCACTTGGTCCATCTGTTTCACTTTCTTTACTGTATAAAGGAAAACATGGCTTCCTCCATTTCACTAAAACAGCCTGTGGACTCCATGTTTATAGTGTCCTTTTCTGAGTAAGCCTTTCTTATTTTTAAATCATTTTCATGCCAAGTCTTCTGGTCTTATCTAACAGAAAGCTCACGTGCCATTGTCAAACACAGCATTATCTGTATATCCTTGTTGAGAACAGCTGGAAAAGACATCCCTATGTTTTGACTTGGATTTTGTTGAGGAATAGAGAAGAAAGCATCTTCCCATATAAAATGTCACTGCTCTCTCAAAGTCTAGATTCTGAAGAACAAGAAAAGCAGTTCAGACAAACTGCTTCCAGGTTTCAGCATTTCATTTGAAAGTTTAACCTCTTTGCTGAGAGCCCAGACCTTGAAGGAAGGATGCATTCAGTCTTCTCATAATGAAGAAAAAAATCTAATATATTAAAAGGAGATTTTCTTTTTAGCTAACCATTAAAGAACTAATTAATAACTTTTAAATACTTCACTGATGTAAATTTCGAAGAAATTACATTTCTTGTCCCATACCTTGGTAAACCCTCAGAAACACATACTGTGGAGAACCTGACTACAGTCCACCAAGATCCAGGTAACTAATCCAATACCCTTTGTACCTAAGGCAAGAAACAATTATTTAAAGAATATATTCCACTTAACTGCAACCACTTTTTAGGCCTCCCACTTGGAGGTATGAAGCAAAGGTGGCTTGAGAGCAACGTCAAAAACATCTTCTGCAGGCTACCTTTTAAGGAATTGTTCCTGTGGGTGGATATATGTAAATAAGAGTTCCTGTTCCTCAGGGTTTCATATGGAAACATTTACTAAGTTACACCAGCATAAATGACTGTAAAAATCTCAGAACAAACCTTCTTCGACATTAGATACTTCACCTCAGATTTTATTTGTAATTAAAATGTTCCACAGGAAATAATAACCATAGCCTTAATTAGGTAATTAAACCTGTTCTTGAAGACTTATGTAATGCAAAAGAACAATCATGCAGATGGAAAAGTTTAAACCTACTAATTATATGCATGCACAAGGTAGAAGAAAAAGCTTCTTTCTTAAACCACTTATTTTAACTTTGGCAAAATTACATGTTCAGCAACCAGCTGTTGTGCATCTCAAGTGAAGAGCTTACTAATCCAAACCTTCTATACCACAGTGCTGCACAAAAAGCCACACTTATTAATTCTCATGGAGTTAGAAGACTCAGAAGTACTAAATCAAAGATGCACAAGAAGCTTAAGTCTGCTTTCTAGATCCTCTTGTGCTTAGATGTGCCAGGGGTTCAGAACAGCTTATCTTCACGTGATTGTAGATGCTCCTTCCCCACCTGCCTGTCCCACCCTTCTCTGAAATGAGTGGTAATAAGGATGTCTCAGCTGCTCATGAGACAGCTGTTAAACCATCCTGCTTTAGAGCTATAAAAAGTACAAGGATTAAAGAGGGTGGAGAAAGGAAAAAAATCAAGTACAATTATTTTTCTTAGTGGATAAGTGTTTGTACAGTTGTAAATGAGCTCTGAAAATTTAAAGACAAGGATTTGCCCTGTGCTGAGCAGGCTTACAGATATTAAAAAGATTTTTTAATGGGTGCTTTTCATTCTCTTTTGCAACCTATTGCTCAAAATATGTACAGCCCCACGTTGGGACCTGCATCTCAAAATTCACTTTCCTATGGTCAGCACATGGTTTCATGAACCTATGAAAAAAACAGATAATTGCAATTATAGCTATTTGCATAGGAATACATTTCCCTAAAGCATTTAGATTAGTTTACACCAGTGCCTCAAGTAAACAGTCAGTGGTATTTTGTGTCAAGTCAGCCAGTTCTCAAAAGCTTTTTTAAACAGTCTTGTCTTGCCTCAAAGAACTGGGGCCACAGAAAGGAAGAAAACATTAGTGTTCCACACAGCTCCCTCTACTGATTAGGTCTTCATACAAGTCATAATGCAAAACATTTACAGAAGATGGCTCAGCCATGCTGATTTTAAAAGACATCAGAAATTCTTGAGTGTTATTATATAAATATTTAAAGTATCAAGTCTCAGGGGAAATAAAAACAAAAAAAAAGAGCATTCAAACATGTTCGCCTTGCATGCCCAAAAGCTACTCAGCTCCATGGAACCCCTGGAGAAAACAAAGCCATCTCAATTCACTCATTTCCCAAGCAAAACAAAATTAATATTGAAAACCTCACAGCAAAGTCCAGCTTCCAGGACACCAGGACAGTAATAATGCCAAGCTGAGTCAGATTTACTAGCCAGGGTTTCCAGAAGTGTTGAATAATTTGAGATCTTTATCTCAACATCACATAGGCATGTTAATATCAAGAAAATGCAAATTGTCTTGTTTATAAAGGAAGAAGGAAATGAACAAACATAAAACCAAGCAACATCCAGAAGTCCTAAATTGAGTCCTATCCCCAGGAAAAAAATATGCTACCCATAACATTGCCATATTTATTCTAACTTTAAAGTGTTTATATTTTGCTTTTCTCTTTTCAGCAGAAATTTGCCTGAGTTTAAATGTATAGGTTTTAATTTATGAATTGAAGGCTAATTTCTCAGCATTAACTGAGAAAGTTTCATAATATTCACTGAAACTTTCATCAGTTAAGAACTAAAAAAAAAAAAAAATGTATTGGCCATTTTAATGCAATCTTACATCAATATTTTCAAATACACCATGTGGGCATTTTGTCCCTGAAACTTCAGAATCCTGACAAAGACTTCACTTGAAACCCTAGTGGCTAGAAATTGTAGTTTCCTTCTTTTTCAGTAATGTTTGCTTATGCAAAGTCTTAGCAAGATTTGTTACTGGTAAAGAGTATAACTAGACAGAAATCATCTACTTAAAGGTCCTGTATTTGCTGAATAGTCTGCAGATTAATCAACATGTGTGTAAACTGAGCAAGCCATCTGCAATGCAACAGAGAAGACAACACAAGATCAGTAAGTATTTTTATATTAGGCAATTACCTGCTTTTTAATTTAATTTTAGAAAAAAAGTAACAATAAAAAACTTATTACCCATCAGAAAAACACAGCACTTTTTTTTGACCAAAGATACCGTGTAGTTACTTCATCTAACCTCACCAACAAGGATTTATTTGTGCATATTTAGATGACAAGAGCATGGCAGTGCAAGAATTGCAATTATCATCACCTGTATTAATACTTCAAAACCACAATTCATGGCCAGCTTGTACCTGTTTTCAGCCAAGTCCTTTAGATAATCTACGTATGCCTAACGTGCTTCCTTCATGTCACAGTGTGCTCTGCACAGTACCTAAGACTCTTGTCACGTGCTTTCCCCGCTTTTTGCTGCGTATGACAGTGATCAGCAACTGCTCTTTGAAGAGCAGTCTTCCCAAGTCCTGCCTCAATTTAATGAAATAGTCTGTGTTTATCCCTGCCTCTTGAGTCCCTCAGTTTAGTACCGGAGCATTAAGTTCCACAAGAGTGGACCATTGAAACAGCAGTGGCTTTAACAGTGTGAGGCACGTACCGTCTCGTTGTTTTAAGATCAGTGGAAGCAGCTACTAGGTTTGACAATTCTTGTAGAGAAAGAGGAAAGCCATGACTCAGAGCTACTTATGCTTCAGCCCAGCAGCAGAGTTTCCAGCAGCAAGATGACCCCATGAGTGCTCCCCCAGCTTGTAGCCAGGTTCCAGTTACTGTAAGGCCTTATCTTGGCCTTCCACAAACACATCAGTTTCAGGCAAGCACGTCTCTATGTATCCATTTTTCACTCCAGTTCTGTTCAGAATTCCTTCCCGTTCAAACTCTTCCTTACAGGTATCCTGACATTAAACAGGTGCATGAAAATACCAGTTTTAAATACACTTCTCCCAAGGAATACAAATTATCTCTAGGTTCAGAAATGTTGATGTCCTTCGGGAATGGCTAGACAGAGCCATCTCCTGGCAAGACAGTAAACAGAACTTCTGTAAATACACACCTCGATGTCTGTGAATAAGCTATTTATCCATTGCAAGAGAATTCCTTTATGTTGGTTTCAAAGGATGCTCTTTATTTCTTCATACTACAGTTCCCCAAAACGATCAATTAGTAACTACAGAAACTTTGGAGAACAACCCATCCTGTCTGCTACTAAGGTTTTGTTTTGGTTTTGTTTGAGAGTATGGACATTAAATGCAACTGTGGAGCAAAAATACCCAAACCCTAAAGCTCTCCTACCAGCTTCAGAAACACTGATACAGTAGTAAAGCTTTGTCCATTTGTTCTAACAGATGTCTCAGAGGAACATCCAGGATCCAGGAGACAAACTGCATGTAAACCAAGTACTTTGAGCTATGTCACTCCCCAACCCTGAGTTCCTTAGGCATAACAGGGATAATTAAATTGTTACCTTGAATCTTTGATATCAGTTTGTAAAAACAAGTAATGGCTATGTTTTGGGGAGCTTGTTCAATCTGCCTAAGTTAACATGATGAGTTTAAGTATCTCACCTTGTGGTGAGAAAAAATTATAAAAAGAAAATTATAAAAAAAAAATTATAAAAAGAACAAGATTCCCTCAATAGCCTTCAGTATTATACTTCACTAGGCTTCCAAACTGTAATTATTGCTTCTTAGACAGACACCACTATTAGAATCCTTCTAAAACCACTTCTCTGTGCAATAAATCTACAACCCAATACACAAGAGTAATTTTCCTATTTCTACCACCCTGGAAGAAAGATGTGAGCACAGCAAACAAGCCTCCTTTGAGCTGAGTGTATCTTTAGATTCCTTGTTACACCAACGCTCAAGACAGCTAACAGACTTGAGAGGTCACAGATAATTAATTTTATTGTGTTCAGTTAACAGTCTTTGTTAGTTTCTCTCTCCCCCCCAAAAAATACTTCCATCTCTTCTGAACAGTTGCAAACACTGAACCACCTGTAAACATAAACAATACAATTACTACACACACATTAGGGCAGGTAAGGAAAGATGCCACAATCACTAGGCTGAAGCCTAGCAGTGCCATTACATATAGTGAAATAAAGAACTTGCTCTGGCAGAGAGAGCAATCTGTCACCAGTATCTTATCCAGACTGTGAGCGCAAGCTGTGAGCAACTGAAACCCTTTAAATCACATTTTATTTTACACTGCACCATGTAAGCTCTCACCTCAGAGGGACCAGAAGCTTTTAGAACCTAGTTTTAAGTACAGCTGAGCAGCTACCCTTCTATTCCCTTCTTAGGGGCAGACGAGGCTCAGAAGTCTCTTCAAATACGCTCTTCAGCCACCAGCATGGTGATCTACTGTCCATATTACCACTTTCGTAAGATTTGTGGGTTTGACCCTTGAAGTGAAAATTCAGCACCCCCTGTGAAGTCCTCATGAGTTGACCCAGATACATGAGCTCTTTCAGCAAAGGAAACATGCGTACGATGGCAGGAGCAGGCAGAGTCATTAGCCACAGCCTTGTGGCCCTGCTCCAGCCTGGGCACGTTTTCAGGGTGGATCACAAACACCAGGACTTGGGGCTCTCTGGCTAGAGCGGTGCAGGACGGAGGTGAAAGCGAAGCAGAGCGCTTTGGTCCTGTGCTAAGGCTGCTGGCCCTTCCTACGTGGGTGCATGAGCAACAGCTAGATGATTGGAAGCATTTCACGTAGGCAGTCTGGCAAGTCACAGATGTCACTTTTAAGTAACACAGACATTATTCATAGCCAGTCACCGCGTGCTATCTACAGATAACTGATTGCATTCAGACCAGATTGGAAACAAGGTTGGCTAAAAAAAAAAAAAAAAAAAGAAAGAGCCAGACAATCTGTTCTCTCAAGAGCTCCAGCCATTCCCACAAGCAAAAAGTGGGAAAGACTTGGACAGCCAGGACCTACACTTTAGCACAATAGCAAGAATACAGCAAGATACTGCATTACTAACCAAGCTCTGTAGAAACCTCAGCAGCTAGAGTTTGAGCCTGCTTTATACTGCTGCTGGGGAATCTGACTATTTTCCAGTCCTTGTGAGCTCTATATCTGTGTTGGGGTTTTTTCCTCTCAAACTTCCAGACTTTCTGCACACAGTGTAACAGGAGAGACCACGTAACAGTTCAACAGGCCACGAGAAGATGCATGGCCCGCTTTACATTTGTTAATTGCATGAATGAATCTGGTGCTTTTCTTTTTTTCCCTTAAGGTTTATATTCACAAGAGAACACATGAAAATTTAAACACAGTAAGAACAGCACAGGTCAGTGGCAATACAGAGTTTCAACATCAGTCCACCATCACTTAACTAGAGGCATCACTTCAAATGAATTGATTTCTACACCTATTACATTCTTTGCTGCTTTGCTGAAGCATGGCATGGCTGGTTTACTACACAACTACAATCAGGATCTCCCCTCCACAGGAGCAGGATATACTGAAGTAACAATTTTTGCTAAGTACTTCAATACCACAACTTGACTAGAACAAGTTTAATCTCTGCTTAGTTCAAAGATTCATTAAGTTTGTTACCACCAGCTTTCAGGACTCACACTGCAATGAAGAAGCTTGCTCTCTGAAAGAATGTACTAGTATTTGGGGGTTGGATTTAATGATTTCTTGAGGTTCCTTCCAACCCCTACAATATTTAAAAACACATTGAACTTGCCCTAACAATTTCTTGTTAACTTAAACATTAGGTCACAAAGCCAAAGTACCAACAAAGTGTTTTACACAGCTATCTGTTAAAATAAATATTCATGCTGAAGCACCATCCTTTAAGTAACAGTCAATTAACTTTAATACTCTATGGCACTTCCCTTCCTCAAGGAACCCATCTCTGTGAATACCAAACTCAGGTATTTAGTAAAGCTGAATGAGGAAGCAGCAGACAATTAGGCACTGCATTTCTCTACAAGTCCTCAGATGGAGGACCTCAGTAATCCTCATTAGGAACATAGCAGTCAACACACAGTATGAATGCATCACACTTTTTTTAAGCCCTCTTGTTTTTCTGCATTTGTACACATGATGTATATGAGAAACTGTTTATAAACTCCAGGCCCCAGTTTGCACTTGTGAGTACAATACAGATGAAGAGATCAAACTAAGGACAGAACACACAGGAGGTATTTGCAAAGGCGTAGGGCACAACCACACTGAAGAGATACTAATTTTCACATTCAAGATCTAGCAAGTTTCAGCAATGTTTAGAGGTTGGCGATTGCTGTAAACCATGCCACCACCCTTTTTGATCCTTATGTACATCAAGATGAACATGACACAAATGAGACACACAAAGCCAAACTCTTCCAAAACCCCACATACCAAAGTAAGTTTTAGAGCAACAGAACGAGTCAGAAGAGTGGATGGCAAACTAAGAACCAACACAGCACTAACTACAGACAATATTTTGTTGATTTTTTTTTTCTTAATTGGGATTAATTCCATCTCACTGCCTATCACATGTTGAAGAAAGGTATTAGGGACAAAAATTCTCAGATTTTATCTGCAAGAAAACTGTGGTGCTTTTTTTTTTTTTTTTGAAGTGTCACATGTGAGATTTCAGCTTTTAGTAATGACTTTTCTTATTCAAGACCTAAAAAATCTGAGGCTATGCCTTTTCCCCCCCAAGGCATGTACTCCTTATCTACTATTTGGGTTTAGATCCTTCTTTATCTACAGTTTAGTCTGACCCCACCCCAACACCTCCCCCCCCCCCCCCCCCAAGTGGCTGAAACCTACCCAGCTACACTCCACCCCCTCTGCTGAGGAGAGGCATAAATTTTGGCAAAGACCAGATGTCGTGTCTGTGCTAACACAGGCAAGGAAGGTAAAGTGTTCTAACCCCTAATAATCTTTGCACCACTAAGAGCAGTAACCACAGGTAGTTACATCCCCCAACTACTTCAGCATATGCCAAGATATTTGAGGACCATTTTACAATTAGGGAAGGGTCATAAAAGCGAGCCAAGTAAAAAGAATAGAACAAGAGAAGTAGGGTGCTTCTACAGAAGAAGACAAAGCAAGACACACGACAACTGGGGACTTTTAAGACACAACTTAAACCCATTTATGTTTGGGGTGCTGCAAGGACTGCCTTCTTCCTCTGTGCTGACCAGCACACAGCCTCCTTACACCAGCACTGGCACTCAGTGGATCACATGGTAGAACTGTTCTGGAGTTCAAACATGCAGAAAGCTAATGCTGCCAAAAGAAAAAGAGAAAAAGAGTAAAGCTTCCTGTTGATCTGATTCTTTAAACCAGTTCACCATGAGGTCAGACAAGCAGTAATGCTGCTGCAAGGGGAAAGACAGACCACAGCAGCACTTATCTAAACAGTGCTCTAAGCCAGTGGGACCTCACCCTCTCCAAGCCCTTGGCTGTTCCCAAAGGGCTGTGTCCCTATCTAGGTAAAGCGATTCCACTTTCATGGTGACACCCTGAGTCTTTCTCTCCTTTTGCATTTGCACATCACAACAGGGGGAGAGAAAGGCACAAAGATAAATTTACTGTAGGTAGGGATTAGCTGTTTGTATTAGTAAAGATTACCCAGTTTTAAAGCCAAATATATAAGCTCCTATGGCCAAAGTATCTGAATACTGTATGCTATTAGAATTAAGCACTGATTAACAACTTACAGAAAAATAAGAGTACAACAATGTAATCTGACTAAACAGTAATAGACTTACATGCTGGAAGTAACACAACCCCTCCCAAAACCAATCAACTTCTCTTCTGAACTGGGATTTGAGCACTGGTGCAGAACAGAGGAATTGCTTGGATGGATGTGTTTTTCCCTGTGCAGCCAGTTTACCTACCAACACCACCAGTACTCACTGGCAATAGGCCTGCGATGCTTGAACAGTTCTCTAACCATCCTCACACGCCCAGGAGAGCCATAGGAATCAAAGACAACCTCCATGATAATCCCCACCCAAAGGCAATTTCCACTAGATTGCTGCAGATATCTTTGGGCATCTGAAGTTTCAGAGTTGTTCTTTAAAGTGCAGCTGTGACATCACCCCGGAGGAACCCACACGCATAAAAATTTTGTCTAAATGGGTACAAACATGCAGCTTCAGCTGCTTGCAAGGGAGCTTGATGCAGACATGCAGAACATAAAACCAAAAGAAACTCAGGTTGAAGTTAAGCTGTAAGTACTGGATTTCTACTCATTCAGAATGACCAGTTTCTCAACCTTACTTCATTCATACCAGGCAGATTTGAGAGATTACAATCTTTCTTTTATTTATATTTTCCTCCTGAAGTAGTGTATTATAAACTGTTTTGGTTGGAAGGGACCTTAAAGATAGTTCCAACCCCCCTGCCATGGGCAGGGACACCCTCCACTAGACCAGGTTGCCCAAAGCCCCATCGAACCTGGCCTTGAACATTTCTAGACAAGTTGTTCCAGTATCTCACCACCCTCACAGTGAAGAATTTCTTCCTGCTATCTAACCTAAACCAACCCTCCTTCATCTTAAGGCCATTACCTCTCCCCTCCTATCACTACATGCCCTTGTAAACAGTCCCTCTGCAGTCTCCTTCTAGGCCCACTTCAGATACTGGAAGGCTGTTACAAGGTCCCCCTGGAATCTTCTCCGTGCTGAACAAGCCCAAGTCTTTCATAGGATTCTAGACTGGCACTCATAGGCAGCTGTTTCTGAAGACTTACATGATGTTGTAAATATTTTGAGAGCAAATATCTGACCATTCATGATCCATGAATATGAGGTTCTGCTGTGCCACATGATAGCTAAGGCTCCTTAGCATGACAGAACTCAATTGTTCATGACTTATGAGGGCTGTATTTCATTAATACAGCTTCTAAATTAATACTTTAGAAGCTAGTTTCAAAAGAAAGCCAACTTGGAGCCAAACTGAATCTTAATCATCCTGTAACACCACTGGAAGATATTGCTACTCAAGCACCAATTAGACAATGGTACAGGCAGCTACTTCAGCAATTAGGCATCCAAGAATGAAGGAAGCCAAACAAGTCAACATACTCTTTGTTACCAGTGGTGATGCAGTACTACACCCTTGAAGAGTAACTAGGCACAAAGGAAGGAAAGTTGGATTTTTCTATTATCCCCACTGTTCCAGCAGGAACATAATTTACTAGAGATATCCTTGTCTATAAAGATACAATTAGTAGAGACACTGGCATGTTTACTAAGAGATGTGCTGCATGCTGCAGAAGTCCAAATGTTGCAATGATGCAGGGTGATCTGAAGGTTAGATCAAGTCACCTCTGGAGGTTGTTTCCAAGCAGAACCATTCTACAAAAGCACCTGCACTCTCTCCTGAGGGGAATGCAGTGAGTGACTACGCCAGCTCTCACACAGGATTCGCATGACACAAGTAAGTGTGAATGACAAAGTAAAAAATTAGTTTTCCAATGATCCAGGAGCGTGAAGACAAACGTTTTTCAACTGTGATCAAACTCCCCCATGCAGCACAGCAGCTGTTTCAGCTTGGTGAGAACATGCTTGAAGTGCTACACCACTGCTGCCCTCTTCTAAAATGAATCTGTAACATTTTGAGCATGATACCCACTGTAATGCTTTTGGTTTTTTTAGGCAAACTGTAAGCAGTACAGATGTAGATGCACTGCTGGTACTTAAGCACATCACAACAACTTTGTTCCCTGATTAGTATGACACCATTACAAAGATGCCCTTTGAAGCTCACAGCTCCCACTCAGGTCACAGCTATACTGCCATTTAATTTCCAACTGTATCAGGGCACCACAAGCTTGTTTCTAAGCAAACGAAAGGAGGAACTGCTTGAAAAGTAGATAAGGTAATTACTTTTTCTCTTCTGTCTCCAGACTCTCAATTAGTTGATCATTACCTCTTGTATCTTTACTGGGTATGTTAAACCACTGTGTTCCCATGAGTACTATTTCTGTACTCACCACTGCACAAGTCCTTGAGTGGGAGAAGAGTAGACTCAAATCTAGACCAAGTTAAGCAGCAGGAAAGAACATATGCAATATTTTAAGATGAAAATGAGACTAGTTATGTAATAAGTTTAATTTTCCAAGTGTCTTCCTGACAGGGTCTACTGATTAAAAAAGAATGGGGGGGGGTAGGGAAGCATGTTTACCCTTAAAATTCTTCAAGTCTTTAATGGATGATTGGGGTTTTTTTTAAAGTACAGATGGAAAAAATGTGCTTTTGGTGGAATTAATTTTGTGTAAATCTGCCAAAGCAATCATTACTTGCCAGATGTCACTATCCCAATAATTTAAGGTATTCCATAGCAATATTGCAGTAATATTTTATGGAACAAATCAAGAGCAAGACAGTCAAACACATACATCTTAAGCATAATCTATAAACTGAATATGAACACTTCAAGGAAAACAATGGATTTTTTAAAGTGCCGTTTTTTTGTCTTTCTTAGGACACATATGTTTCATTTTGGTCTTAAGGGAGAAACTTCCAAAGATGTTGCCAGCAATAGTCCAAAGTCGTTAGCCTTGTTATGTTTTTATGCAAGACAAATTTACCCAGAGTTGCCTTCATGAAACATCAGCTTAGAAGACTGATGAACTTCAGAGTTGGACACGCTACAGAAGATGAACTATTTCAGCATTTTAGATCTCCATTGGGTTTTATGAGCTATATTGCCCAACAGTACTACATACTTCTGTGAAGCATTTTATCCAGATGCTGCCCCGATGCACCACATGGTGGCTTTACAGAAGCACCTCACAAACTAGGTCTGTCAAGTGATTTCAAGCCTATTGGAAGTGGGGGAAATCAACCAAAAACCAGCCAGGGCCACTAGAACTATACATTCTACAGAAAGGGACAGAGTTTCCATTAAAGAAAAGGCTTTCTGAAGCAGAGAGGTGCTGCGTGGGCACAGCAATCAGCAGTAGTCATTGATGTAATGTGAGCCCTCCAGTGAACTTACTTGAGCTTCCAAGAACAGGGCGTGTTTGTTTCTGCTGTTTTTCAATGCATTTTGTCTTCTTTCAAGAAGGATCTTTGACATTTAGTACAAGCTTCAGTAAAAGGGAAGAATCGTTGACCCTTAAATGGACTTTTTAGGATTGAAGCCACATCAAGCTGAGAATAACTGTATTTACATCACTAGGCTTTCCTTGAGCTAACAATCCTTCCAAACCTGAGCTTCTCTGGTCACAGGAGTACTGAGTTATAGAATATCAGCTGCAGACTGTTGCTTGTATTGTCAACTTTTTGTTTTCTTGTACTACTCCTCACACATGGGTATACAGATAGCACGCTCTCCACTCAGAGGCAGAAGTGTTACTTAATCAATATAAGCTTCCTAAAATTTAGCCTAGAAGACTTAAGAACAAAAGTCTCACAAGACCACAGGCTGTCATCCCCTGAAGACATGTGTCACTGCCAGACATGGCTAGAATGTGATAAGAAAAGAATTTTCAAAAATACTAAAGATCATGCACAGGAAGCGGCTTCAGGGTTATGCCTTATCAATCCAATCTACTTCTAACATTGTGATTAATAAGAAATGGTCAGACAAAACATTCAGCTAGTACTTAAAGTGAGACTTTATATGTCCTGAGTTTCAGTAGAAGTATCTGGATTTTTAAACGCCATGTGTATGTGTTAAGAAACTAACTTAATTCCATTAAGATTACAAATAAACTGCTTAAAAATGCAAGGGCCATTTCCATTCCACCCTTGCTGTGGTCTCTGTCTGTTTGTCACTCATTATTGGGCAAAATTATTTCTAGCAATTTGCTATTCCCACTCTTTTGGTGTAACGTGTGTGAAACTTTGATCCTTGAAGTAGTTTTCTTGAGCAGGTTGCTCAAGACCAAGAAGGCGATCACGTCAGGCATTATGCACTTGATCATTACCTAGTAGATGCTGAAGTGCTCCAACTGTTGCTGATTTTCAAAGGACTGGCCTCTCAGATGCAGATATGTTGTTCTTACCACTTGCTTGCATTTAAAAACTTTTTAAAGTTGTCTTTCAGGCATATTTAAAGCTGGGCATCATCTGATGGAAGCTAAATGGGGTAATATTTAAAAATCTGGGCCTTTTTTTATTCAATAGAGCACTTCTCTATGGTAATTTTGGTGCCTCATGATTGCACAGTAAAAGTAGCACCAGGGTTGAGCAAAGAGATCTCCCATTTTCTGGATGCAGACAGGAGGTGACTGGTTTTACTTTTCAGTTGGTGAGTGGTTGGTTGGTTTGGTTTTACTTAGTTACCTTTACTGCTGGCTACTAAGTACTTCCCAGACTGAACTCATTTGTACAAATTTCCCACCAGTAAGTGCTGGGATTCAGAACTGAATCAGAGTATTTCTGAGTGTCTCTCATTGCACATCAAGTTTCAATCCATTTTTAAAAGATGCTCACCATCACAGGTGTAACTCCCTGTCATCCAACACCCAAGCTAAGTATTATGCCATGTGCATTTCATAGCACCTCTTGCTTCCATACCTTAAGTCGTGCATTTGTCCAGCCAAGAGGCAACCAGCAACATACTCATTCAAATCCAGAACAGGGCAACAACAATAATAAAATAAACTTTACAAAACACCCAGGAACCACTTGATTTTTTACAGTATGAGTAGAATAACACATTCCCATGACCAGCTTATTACTGTAACAAACCAACATGCAGGTATGAACAACAGATTAGATGGGGACTGAAGAGATACACGATGAAAAACTGACATTTTTGTGCAATGGTAACTTCTCAGGACACAGGAGACATTAATGTCACAGAAATAGCTGTTTAGAGTCTGCATATAAATTGACTACCCCAGCAACAAAAAACTGGGAGGAAAGGACATAAAAGAAAGGCAGGAGGACAGGAGGATTCCTCGAGGAGGTTAAACTGCTGCTGCACACAAATACCCTGTTAAACACTGACCACAGATTTCTATGCCATGTGGGAGAATGTTAATTGTTTACAGGTACTCAGGACTGGGGGACTTGGATGAATACCAGGAAGCAGCGTTGAGAAAGTCCATTGTACAATTAAGAGGAGAGAGGAATCATTGAAGGAGGCACTTTCATTTAAGCCCATCCTGTAGTTCCTAACCTAATTATTTACCACTGAGGGTTTCCTTTCCCAAGATTGAATTCAAGGAACAAAAAAAATACTCCTGAAGGAATGTTTTCTTTTTCTTGTGGGAAGAAGCATACAAAAGGAGACAGGTCTTGTTTGGTATAGCACTAACCAGTATTTGTAGAAGATAAAAAAATGCCTTTTGGTCGACTTGAAAATGGCTTCAACAGCTGCCACTCAGGTGATTCACTATTAGCACCTCTGTCTCATAGCCCCCAGGAAAGTCTCTACAAAGATAGCAACACTGTTCACATTAAGAGGATAACACTCAAGGATTTAGGTAAAAACTCTCCAACCATAAGCCTAAAGTTCTGAGAAATCCATGATTTTATTTTTAAATAAGATTCTGGTCAAGTTGGCCAGATGCTTGAGAGTTCTGTAGACCCAGCAATTCCTCTTCATTTATTTTCTGCAGAAGGTTTTCTGAATACATAGTGTTTTGAGAGAGTGTAATTCTTCTGCAGACAGACCAGTTTAATCCAGGTGGAGGAGTTCACCATGCACACAGCTCGGGGTTCAGCACTCAAGAGCTTTCATGCACAGATCTTCTGGCTGCACATGCTGTCACCCTTTCTCTTATTTGCCAAGTGAGTCACATCCCTCCCTTATTTGATGGTCAGCCTAAATCTATGGAAAGAGATGGACACTGTTGTTGAAGGCACAACCACCTGAAGTCACAGCGATCTTCCTCCTGAGGTGTCCCTCCTCCTTCCAAGGCCATTAGAGGGAACCTGTGCCAGCCACTGCCTGCATCCCAAGCAGGATTACTCTGCAGGCCTGAATTTAGCACCTGCTCATCCTTCTTTCAACAGGAGGGCCAACAGTTAGTGACCTCAAGCAGCTTCCTCATGATTAGATAATATTAACAGTATGTGCACAGGGACATGTGAATTCTTAAGCCTGCATTTCTCCTGCAGTCCCAGCCAGGCCTATCTCACTCCCATGCTTAGGGACAGGCTCACTTCAGCACAAAAACTCTCCAGGAATGAGGGCGATAAGGAAGCTCTCCTTTGGCTATTCAGCAGAGCCCATTTCTTCCTCCCTCTGCTGTCTCCTGAGCCTGGTTAAACTAGTTTGGGCAGCTTACCAGGGGCCTGGAAAGAGAGATCAAAGTGCTTGCTTTTCTTCTGTTGTCTCCTGTGTTTGTGGAGTGGCTGTTATCGGGCTCCTGTCCCCCTCCATGCACTCTGACAGACAACAAATCACTTACGGAGCTGCCACCACCAAAACATGCACCACACGTCCTCCTCATGCCAGAGGGTCTTCTAGGGAGTGAAATCCTGGTGAGACAAAGATTTCTCTACAGGCACGGAGTGCCACAGCCTGCTGGGCTCCTGTCATACCCCTCTGGTCAGCAGGAGCAACCTGAGGCCGAAGGTTCCATTTCATTTTGCATCCTCCAGCTCTACCCACAACATCCATCCATCTTCTCCCAACAGAAAGGAAATGAAGAGAGATGACAGCCCACAAGATGTACAGCTAAAAGTATCTTTGAGCACACTGGGGCATTCAGGCTCGTTCCCTTTTCCTCTGGGTTCCAGTACAGTTTTGAACAGCAAGCAGAGGGATGGAAAAAATTGCAGGGCCTCTGTTTCTCGCCTTGGAAGACCGCTGGCTGCCCCTAAACCCTGTTTATCTTCACTTAGAGCTGCCATCGCTTGAAGGAAATGAAAAAAACACGCTTTTTATTCTGCTTTCAGTGTCACAGTGCACAAGTCCTAAACTTCCGTCTCGAAACACAGGCAGAAGACGCTGGGAGTGCCAGACGGCACAGCGAGAAACGCACGACCCGTGTCCCCGCGTCCGGCGCTGCTCGTAACGCCTCTCCCGACACGCCGGCGGGAGCTGCCCGCCGCAGCGCTGGGCGAGCCCGACCCCAGCGCCGCCGGCAGAACCGCGGCCCGCGGCCCGCCAGCGGGAGCCGGGCCCTCCGCCAGCGTACCGGCGCCATCTAGCGGCGGAGGTGCGGGGCCTCGGCGCGCTGTTCACGCCACAAAGCGCTTGTTCCCGCCTCCGGCAGCGGCGCGCTGAGGCGCAGCGAGTCGCCCCTCCTGCCCGGAGGGGGACCGCAGGTAACCTATCGCGCCCTCCCCCCCACCCCCCCCCGCCCCGTGTCCTCCCAGGCTGAAGCGACCGGGGGAACGAGCCCTCTCGCTCAGGTCTAAGCGAAGCCGGCTGTCACAAGCCACACCGACTCCAGCACCCCTCTCCCAGGTGAGGAGGAAAGGGCACACCGGCGCTTTTCCACCAGCACCCTGGGGCCCCCACTGGAAACACACAGCCGGAGTTCCGACATCGCAAGCCGTCGGCTTCACGCACCCCACCAGCCAGCTCGCGTGTCCGCTGCCACCTCGGAGCTGGTACACAGCGTTTGCCCAACCCAACCCCGCTGCTAAGCTCCCGCTGACCTACTTCGATGAAGTGGAAAGTCACCGTTATCGTTAATTCTGCATATTTGTTGCCCGCGCACTTTCAAAGTGACTATCCCCAAGTATTTCTCCTGCAGACAGACAGCACTAACACCAGGGATCCACCTACACCACCTCAAGCTGTTACTGCTCTGCCCTCCATGCTCATAACACGCCTCCCAGCACTGGCCCAACAGCTACACAAACACTTCAGTTTTAGAGACGCAGCTTTTTTCACAGGGCATGCTCGGTATGCACCTATTGTTTTGCCTGCAGTAGGTACACACAGGCTTGTGTGTCCTCAGAGGTGTTCTGAATTTAACGGCAAATTTGTATACCAAGCTGTGCCCATATTTTACTCAGAAGTGCAGAGGTAATAATTATTTTGCAGCGTGCCCTTCTGATCCTTGCTTTATTCCATAAAGTATCACTGAACTAATTTGTAGGTGAGGGCTGGAAATGTTTCAAGGGAAAGGAAATTAGGCTTCCAGAATGCTGTTAGACAGTGTTACGAAATGGTCTTTAAATAGTATTTTTGGAAGGATATCAAGAAATATAACCTGTGTACCCTTCCATGGTGCACTTTTTTTTTTAAAAAAAATTCATTTCTACATTCCTTAAATGAGACAAAGTCAGATAAAAACTTAAGAGCCTGCTAGCATTATTTAAAATGTTGCTTCACTTTCTCCCCCTCATACACCATAATGGACTTTCTCCCTGTCATACACCATATTGGCTTTTGTCCTTAAACACATGCACATTCTCAAAGAGTTTTAAAGACTTTCTCGTATCATACACCGTGACGTGAACCTGTAACTGAAAAGGATTACTCAAGAGGTGCCATACACTCCCAGTCCTATACTTTTTTGCTTACTGACACAGAAGACACAGGTGCCAAGTATCTACCAGAGGCCTCTTGTCAAAAAGGATTTGTGTGAGAAAAAGCTAGCTTTTAACAATGCCTGGAATGGGTATATAGTGACCTATTCAGTATTCATAGTTTTTAGGATACCTACAAACAAGTCAAGACAGCAAGCCAACGTGTCTGGGATTATTTATTTGAGGGACTACTTTCTAGAATTTACTTTAAGTTTATTAAGTTTCAGAAATGCATTTCCATCTTGCAAAAGCGTTGCATCATCAGCTCTGTATTTTGTGGTGATAACACCTCAGAGTTGATAGATACATCTCCATTTGCTGAGGTCAAGTCTTACATTGCCAGTTTCCCAACAGGCAGAATGTTACTTAAGTCTTTTCAGAGACTTTAGTTGCCAACCTTATTACAAGACATTATTTTTGACTAATTATCAACCACTACAAGTAATAGAAAGATGCCTTTTTACTCCTGCATCTTCTTTTTTTAATGGAAACTGCTTTGTCCATATAACTGATGAGGTGCTTCATAAGGCTTGGCAAAGATTTCAGGCTTTCTTAAAGCTTGCTGTATACACCAACTTGCATTAGATTCCAAATTTCCCAGAGATTCCCATACTTTAACCACAGCACCCTTTTGTTCCTCATGTACCCAAAGATGACTTCTGCATACCAGGCTTTGAAAATACTAACAAAAGTAGTTTCTCTTCCAACCATGCATTGCAGCCTCCACAGTAACAACTCCAAAAGAGCTTGAAAATGCTCCAAAAGTGCTATGACAGAATGAGTCTCAAAGCCACCAGATTAAAAAAAAGAGTGAAACCTGCCACCACGAAGGCCGCCTGCACATCTCTGCATTTGGAAAGCTGTCAGCTCCCCACTCTGCAACAAGGCTGCTCTATCAGAAGAAAACGGAGAAGCATCCGGCAGAGAAGACCGCATTTGATTGACAAGCATATGTATCCCTATCACACCCCCTTCTCTGCCCCCACCAGTCCTCACAAAAAGCTATAGGCAGGCACACAGCACACTACCGCAGTAGTTCACACCACACCTTGGTTTAGCCTCCACTGTCATGCTACCTCCCTGCTGGACAACTGCACTTTAAAAAAGTGACAGTTAAAGCTATAGTCACAGAATCACAGAACTGTAGGCGTTGGAAGAGACCTCAAGAGATCATCTGGTCCACCCCCCCTACCAAAGCAGCTCCCTAGCTCATATTGCACAGATAGGCATCCAGACGAGTCTTGAATATCTCCAGAGAAGGAAACTCCACCACCTCCCTGGGCAGCCTGTCCCAGGGCTCTGTCACCCTCACTGTGTAAAAGTTCTTCAGCATGTTGGTGCGGAACTTCCTGTGCTCCAACTTGCGGCCATTGCCCCTTGTGAAGTCACTACAACAAGTCAACTATCTAAAACGTTTCATTTTCCCCATGTTAAGTAATGTAAAACCTACTAGAGCCAAGGAAGAACTCAGTATTGGAATTAATAGCTGTAGTCATGAAGTCAGAAGTCATTTGTTATCACCTCTATGGCTGGGAAGCCACATCGAAGATGGAGGTCTGCAACACTACAACCCCATACAGCATAGCAAGTTTCTTTCATCCCTGATACATAAGGCCACCATATACTAGCTAAGCAACCTTTTGACTTTTTTTTTTTGGTGGTGCAGGATTAAAGGTAAGGGGGAAATCTCAAGGACTGAACAGCACAAGAGGCTAAACACCACTCTCATCATAATCGAGTTAGAAACAAAATTTAAGTGATATACTAAGCCTAACACATTCTCAAAGTTTAAAGATACTCCCTTGTGGGCACCTGTGATTTGCTACTCAGGTAGAAAACACAAATTCAAATAAGCCAATCGATTTACTGCAGCTTAGGATACATTACAAGAGTCAACTATTTCATGGTATTTTTTTAAACTATAAAAAGAGGCAGTCAAAGCAACGTTTCAGTTAGGTAGAGAATGCTGCATTAATTTCAAAAAGTAAGTAGTGGTAAAGTTGGAGTCTGTTGCACTGGTTTATGAATGAGGTGACTGTTTTCAAAGATATCCACACATGTACAGATCATAGCTAGCATGAACAGCTTTTACAGCACTGGTGTATAATCTCATTCAGTTATTTGACTACTGATGGTAATTAAGGACCATAATCCATTGCCAAAAAATAAACAAATGTGAGCAACCACCATAACTTAGGCAATGGCAGAAATTGTGTGTGGATATTCCGGGTTTATTGCCAAGTACTTAGCTGCTCAGAGAAAATTCCAAGTTAAAATAAGTTCCTGAGTACACACAAAACATAAGAATGGAACCAAACACTTTGCAAGCACAGGAAAAACAGCAATAACAACAAAACTTTTACTTATATAGAATTAGTATCTTGAGCCTGGATAACCAGGAATAAAATTCACAGATGAGGAATACCAAAGCCACAGAAAACCACCAAGAAAGTTAAAGCTGCATGGATAGAGCCAATCCAGGCTTCTTTCCTTCAGGACTTGCACAGGAACACAGCTACCCCCTGCTTTTTGTAGGATCTGACCTTAGCCATGTAAGTACTTTACCATGCACATTGCTTACTAACTACCAAAACTGATGTGGTAGTACTGGGATATTAGATCAATGAAGTGTGCATCGTGATTAGGGGCACTGGCTGCAACGTATTACATATGAAAATGAAACATGGTGTATGAGGAGAAACAAGCATAGCAACTGATATCTACATACTGAAGTCACAGTGGCATGTTGAACAATTTTAGGTTAACCAGACTCACTTAAAAATAGAAACCAGAGGCTGAGCTCTTCTCTCACCCCATTTTCCATGTCTTTACTTCCATTGATTTCAGTGCAGTTCTTCACAATTTATGCCATTGTGAGAGGAGAATCAAGCCTTGTGTGTTTAAAAGGAAACTGCAGACATGTTTCCCACCAGAGTGCAGGGGGAGATTTTTAAAAAAACACAAGTATATGAACTGTGAAACCGATAGAGTACACAAGCAAAGGCAGGCTAAAGAGGCTCTAACTGGGGGTAGGGAACTTTCAGCTTATCCAAGGCTTTTTGGGGTTTTTTTTTTTTTTGAAGATCTGCATGTATTAAGAAGGCAGAAGCCCCATCATTAAACTAGATATAAAATAAAATTTTAGAAATAAATATTACATTTTTTGTTGCTAACAGACAGAGATTTAATTTCTCCTGCAGTTATTCTATAAAATGAGGAAGCCATTTTCTTTGGGAAGGACACAGACTCTCCATTCCTAGAAACTGGGAAGGTGGAGAGTTCTGAACTATTTCCATAACTAGAAGCAGTGCCTAACACCATCACTCTTACCCAGGCTCAAACAGGTCATTCTCAAAACCATTTTGGGATCATCCATGTAACTATTACCATAGTTAGAGCAACATTTGTGACTAGAACTCAAGTCAGAGCACCAGATGGTTTATAGGTGACAGAAGCACTTCATGGTATGGATCTATGGCACAACAGAAGCTACAGCTTTAGGATTTTTTTTTCTGCATAGCAGCACATGGAGAAGGAAGCTACCACTCCAGTGAGCAACTTTGTGCACTAGATCATAGTACCTAGTTGTACTTATCTGGGAACATCACTTAAGAAAAACCTCAAACCCCCAAACATCTAAAACCCCATCTCCTTGCTCAAGCTGTGCCAGCACAACAAAGCGACAGTGCAAGGGAAATTGTTTGAATGATCTAAGGGAACAAATACAGACTTAATTATTTTTATCAGGTTTATATTGAGTAATGCAAGACTGAAGCCACTCATACTAATTCAGAGTCTGACACTGACACAACATCACTGCCTGTTTGGGAGATGCTCTTCCCTTGAGTGCACAACTAGTGTTGCAGCTCACAGACTGGTTTTTATGTCTCTCCCTTGCACTCCTATAGGAAGATGTGCTGGCAGTTCCCTTTCAAAAACAACTCCAGATTCTCTTCCCAGAATTGCATTAAATGCTGGTTTAGTACGTGACAAAGCAGGAAGGTGGCAAATGAACAGAACGGCTCAGGGGAGGATGACTTCTACCTGCAGAAACAGGGTTGCATAATTCAAGATACACCTGCTGATTTTCACAAGACCTGTTCTTTCAAAGCATTAGCCCCCTTCCAGAGGCCACAGGAAGGTGGCAAGAGACCCAAGAACACACACATATGCCCTTGAATATACAACTTTGAGTATTTTAGAGTTAATATTTGGGTGTTCAATACTGGTTTACACAACAATGTAAGAAAAGGCTTACATGAACAGGAGACTGGTATCACCTCAAATCCTAAAATTAGGCCTCAAGTATACCTTTGTGCCACTATACCATAGCCAGAGAGTCCTCATCATGTCAGTACCTCTTTACAGCCTCAGCTCCAGGTTAGTAAGGCATTAATTAGTAGGTCAAAAAAAATTATACACAGCTAACAGTAAAATATGAGATAGACAGGGAGACGATAAGAACTAACCTACCAAGGTTACAGTCTAAAAGATGGCAGATTCAGAACTAGGCACTAGAGCTCTGAGTGTTGGGAGATTTTGCAAAGTAATCTGAAAAACAATAAATCTGCAGCAACAAAACAGATGCCAGCTTGTCACTGTGGTCACTTCCGTTAAATCAAATACCTGCACTGCTCAAGTTCAATATATTAACAGCTACTCTCAAACTGTAAGAGCTGTTCTTGCATGAAATCAAGAGTTTTCTATAACTGGAAAATCATATATTGAGAAAGAAATGGGCTGTTTGCCTGGACCACTGAGCTACAGCTTCACACCACCTGAAATCCCCCGCAAAGATTGTCCAAACAGATTGCCTGTATGAAAGGTCAGGGGGTAAAGTTTTACTTTACTGGATTCACAGACAGCTAAATGAACCATTCAGCTCGCTAACTACTCGGCAGCACATCATTCACTACCAGTGCTTCCACAGCATCTTTGACAGTTCATACTTGAGAACAACAGCATTGCATAGGGCTCCCTCTTACCATGCCACCACTCTTCCCAGTCTCATTCCAGTACATGGCTCCCTTCACCAGAGCCTCATAAGGGGAAGCCAATGCCCCACTAAAAGGGACCCACACTCTGGGACCCAGATGCAGAGAAGAGCTGTAACACAACTGCTTGCTTCTGTAGGCAGCTCACATTTCTCCTGAATGGTGGTGGTACCTCTTAGTAGATAGCTCCTGAAATCCAAACCTACACTGAGCTACCGAGAGGACCGACCAGAAGTTGCATCCTGGGTAACAACATCCATACCAGGACGGAAGTGACATACTTTTCTGTATTGGTACAGATGAGAGCCTGGTTTGTTTTCTACATGTTTGGCAGTACTCTAAGACATTTGTTGGCTATTGGCCTGGCAAGCTGTTTAGGCTTATAAGTTCCTTTGCACTCGCTCTATACTATTAATTTTGTTAAATATAAACATATCCTCTGTGTATCTTATTCCCATATTCCATATGCACAGAACGAGCTCATTTCAGTCCTAGGATGAATGGGAACTCAGTATTTATCACACAGATCCGCCATGCTTTGCAAACAAGACTAAAAGACCTCTCACAATGAAGTTATCCATATGATCTTTCTGATGAGCAAAGCATGAGAAAACAGTTCAAAGCTCTCAGAAAGCCATATGTATACTTTTACAAAAGACATCTGCAATTCACCAGTGAGGTTCTAGACCTAGCACAATTCTTTTTTGCAGTGTGTGTATATATACATAGAGAGAGATGCAAATACACCAGATTCAGACACTTCAATGCCTTCATAAAATTAATTTTAAAGTACATAAATATTCACACTTCAAATAGTCATCTCAGCATGGAAAGCCTGTACTTTTCCATGAAAACACAGGTTCCTACAGAAAGATGACATTTCTGGAAGGAAGCTGGAATAAAGTAGAAATATACTCATCCTAAAGCATGAACACAAACACATGTAATTTCTTCACATGAAGGCTTTTGGGTGATCAACTGGAACACTTGCTCACAAAAGGAGATCTTCAAGACCTCTTCACTAATCACGTACTAATTTTTAACATACTTGAAAACAAGTCAGCTTTTACTGTGGTTAGACAAGCTGATCCACACTTGAAAGCACCAGACAGCTTCCAATCTGCATCGTGGTTATTGTGCGTTTGCATTGCTACAGAAATGGGCCATGGGTGAGGGCAGTGTCCGACAGCCCGTGCGCTCAACGGGTTGAGCAAGAGTGGCTGAGGCTGTGCCTCTTGCTGAGCTAGTGCTATCTCTGTCACAGTAGTACTTTGCTAATGAAGAGATTAAGGGAGGGTGAAAAAGGGTAAAGCTCAACAAGTACAGTCCTTATGTCAGCCGTGGTTTACATTGCTCTAATGGGGAGCATGGGAATACAGAAGAGATGGGTGCTTTGAGGAGCAGTATAGCAGTATCTGTCTAGAAGTGTTTAAGAGATTCAGTCATGCAATTCTGGACATGTAAGGGGTTTTTTTCAGTTATTTTAAGATTGGTCAGAAGGTGCAGTTTTTCTACAGAACAAAAAGATGAAAGAGTCCTACCACGCAGCATGAGCCGAAGTGTATATTGCTACATTCACAGAATATCCTGAGTTGGAAGGGACCCATAAGGATCATCAAGTCCAACTGCTCGCTCCACACAGGGCCAGCCAAGTTAGAGCATGTGACTGAGTGCATCATCCAGATGTTTCTTGAACTCAGTCAAGCTCAGTGCTGCTAGCACTTCCCTAGGGAGCCTGTTCCAGTGCCCAACCACCCTCTCAGTAAAGACCCTCTTCCTAATACCCAACCTAAACCTCCCCTGTTGTAGCTTCATACCATTCCCTTGTGTTCATGACTGCATCTGTGTTTTATTTTCTTTTTAGAACACTCAAACACCTTCTAAATTAAGGTGTTTGGACAACGAAGACTCCCTTTACAATAATTTAAGGTACCACCATCACCCAGCTTAAAAAAAACAAACCTGTAAGTTTTATTACAAGCATCACGCTATTGACATGCAGATTTTTAATCATGCTGGCTGCAATTATACAAATCACTGATCAAATCCACTGAGAAGTCAGTTTTTGTATACACCACGTTAACATAAACATTAGACATGGATTTGGCACGCTGCCATCAGAGATGCCTAGTTCTGGACTTATTAAGATGGGGGCTACTTGATGCAAGATTAGAAGGCTCAAGCTCAAAAAGGTGGTTACAACAACATCACAGAAAACAAAATTTATTTTAAATAAAAGCACAGCAGCCATATTTCAATATTTGGATGGCAGTCGGAAACGCTTTTTTGGCATGCAGCTGCTCCACGAAGCCAACACTGTGTGTAACTGGAAACATTTCAAAAACCCCAAATTGTTACTGAAGTCAAAGACCGTAATTGCAAGCTGTGGGATCTGTGCTTAGATAAGAGAGGGACAACTGAATAAAACTGTCATAGATATAACCCAACAAGCACACTGCATAATACTCTTTATCACCTTATTGCCAATGCTGTAGAGCTAGAGAGCAAGGCAGTAAGGGAAGGGGGACGGGGGTAAGAGAAGGGAAATGAAGGAGAGGAGCACACAAGGCAGAACAGCAAGAGCTATCAGGTGCTATAAATCAGTGTTTCAAACACAAACCTTAGCCAAAAGTACATGACTTTGGGACAGAACAACTGAAGTAACACAGTTCCAGCTTTTGTTGATGTGTAAGCCACTGGAAAGGCCCACCTGAGAGACTGTCTACCCCAGGTTTACTAGCTAGAAAAGACACTCCCAAGCTTGAAAGGTTCAAAGATATCTAAAAAAGCAACTCACCAATCCCATGGTTATAGTTAAGAACCTTTAAGGAGTTAGCCTTCCAGGCAGAATACCAAGAAAAGGTAAACTAGCAAAAAGCTGATTTTTTTTTTTTTAAAAAAACCAACTAGAAATGTTTGTATTGGCTCCTACCTCTTGTATCTGAGCACATCACTTACTTTGTACATTTAAGACCTCAAGCATGTTCTCGTGCAAGGAGAAGTATCGTCACCTTGTGCTGAAAAGTCACTTGCACATTTAGCTTTGCCAAAAAATGTATAACCTATTTAGTGCACAATATAAACAAGCAAAATACAAAGAGGAAGAGTTACAGCAGACCACTTGTGAAATTTTCCTTGGTAACTGGAAATATCCTTTGACAGTGAACCAGCAGCCAAAGAGTTGTTTCTGTAAGAAAACCACAGAGTTTTGGCAAATTGTGATCTGATAGTCTATCTGGGAATTTCTGCCAGAAATGTTACGACTTCAGTGTGCTATTACTTGCAAAACATGCTTCTTCCCATCATTCTTCAGCCATAAGGTGGGAGGGGGAAAGACGAGCGATAGCTGTGCTATATCCTTCCAAGCTGGTTCTTCTTCCCATTATACAACTCCTAATCCAAACAATTTAAGCACACAAGTAAAAGCTACTCATTTCTGTAAACATTTCCAGGAGCAGGACCTAAGCACGCATGGCTTACACCAAGCGTATACGAATGACTAGAGCTAACCTCAAGTTTACCTCTGTTTAAACAGCATAAGCAGAAAACAGGGCTGGCCAAACTGAAGCTTAAGCCTTAACACAAGGGGGGTAAACTGAAGCTTGATAGAAGCCACTTGGTCATTACACACCCGTCCCGTAATCAAGTATTCTTAATGCAGTATTATATCATGCAACAGTTTTCCCATGAAACAGATCTGGTGCTTTGTCATTATAAAAAAAATTACAAAGTTTCAGAGCACATTTCCACACTCCAACAGCAGGGATGCCTTTACTTTAGGGTAAGGTAGTGATGGTAAACAGAAACAAACCCCAGCTTGCTTGTTTGTTTTAAGTGGGCTTCACCACTGGACACACAATTAACTCTGGAATGCACGAGACTCTAGCATCCAAGCAAAGAGAGGCTTTAAATTTAAGCACAGCTCTCAGGCTGTTCTGTTAGCAGCCGTTGACAATACATTACACAAGATCCATATTACCAAGGGAAAGGGGTTTTAGGCCGGCATACAAGGGCTGTATCAGTAGAAATGGCCAAAGCAATCTGCAAAAGCATAATACAAACCAAAGCCATTTGAATTACTCTGTAAAATGTAGACGTTTATTAGCATAGAAAAGTTTCACAGAAAAACAACGACAAAGTAAAAACCATCTGATTTTCATATGCTAATTAATTAAATATGCCAAATGCATTTAATCTCTATTATAACCGTAGGGGGAGACAGACCAAACTCTTGAAGTTCTGAAAAGCCAGGTCATTAGCCTGCCAAGTCATTCTTCAGATCTGCTCCTTACATACAAATTTACATTCCCAACTTATTATGTACGTAAGTAAAACCTGGCTCTCCCCTCACCCCCCCGCCCCTTTTCCCCTTGGAAGACACTTGCTATCTTCCACCCCTGTGCTCTAAACCTCTTATGAAATGTTAGAAAGAGCTCATTTTCTAGGGAAAAAACCCAAACCAAAACAGAAGCCGTTTTGCCAAAAGCCCCAGTAAAATGCCCCAGTCCCCCTAAGACGCAGAACAAGCTAATTAAAAATGAAATTAATAACATTATTGCACATACACATGGAAATCCACACATAGTTTGACGTCTTTCACTTTTAAGTTCAGATGACATTTCTAGCCACTTCTTGCCTTTCCAAACAAGAAAAGGATTCCGATGTTTACGTAAGGTTCTTCTTGCTTAATAAATCTTAAACTGAAACAGATTTTTTTTTTTAAACAATTACCTTCTTCAGAGTTATCATACTACAGGATATTAGGAAAAACCAGACTCTCCTGTTGCTTCTACCCACATCTGACTCCAATCTTAATAGTTCAGCTATTAACCCTGTAAGGTCCCCCCCACACACACACCTTGCCCGGTTGATGTTAAAATTTTTATATGGCTGATCTGGGCTTACTCATTACAAACCCTTTTGTTATACGGCAGGAGAGCAGCTCCCTGGACCTTGATTTACAGGACACAATTAACCGCGTTGTTGGCAGAACTGCACCAGCGCGGCTCATCCGGGGCTCTGCGGTGAGGAATGAAAGAATCTGTCACTGCAGTCGGGGTAGCTGCCCTCCTCCTCTCCCCTCCGTTCCTTTCCCAAGCCTGCTCTGACCTACTGACATTTTGGGATGGAAACCTGGCTGCGGCGATACACCATTGCTGTTGAGAGGGGATACAAATAATATCAATTCCCCCCCCTCCAAGCTAATAATAGCTAAAGGGGGGAAAACACATCCTGCTGGGAAGTCTCAGCAGTCGCTCCGAGTTTGCCACGCCAAGCCCGGCAGTTTGAAGACCTCGGTTAACCGGCTAACCCACGAAAACAGGGAATTTCACCGGCAGTAACACCAGCCGTTTATTTTTGCCACCTTTTAGGCTTCAGCATGTAGGGAATATGCGTTGTTAACCTTTAAATCCTCTGTATAAACATTTCTCGGAGAGCTTGTAAAATATCCCCCGCCGCGCTCCCCGGCTCCCCGGTTAATGGCATTTGGAAACGCTGGTACTGGCGGGTGCTTTATTTTGCCTTCCTCGGCCACCCCGGCGGGGGGACAGTGACAGATGCCTGCCCGAGGCCGGACCCGGCCGCCCCAGGCTCGGACCGCAGCGAAGGCGCCCCGGACTCTGCCCGGCCGGATGATAAATGGTGGCTGCTGGAGTCTGAAGCCCCCCCGGTGGGAGTAAATTTCCTGGGAGAAGGGGCTCGGGGAGCGTCCGGCGCCCCTCTGCAGCTCCCCTCACTTCAGGAATAGGTAAATACATACTTCGACGGGGTCCGTGCGGCATCTCGGGCGCTGTAGGGGCGGGTGTAAGTGCGGTGTGATCCCCCCCCTTCCCCCCCGCCCCCAAGCAACACACGACGCTCGCAACGGAGAGCCCGAAAGACGCCGCCGGGGTGACAGACCGAGGTGTGATCCCCCCCCCACCACCACCTCCCCCCCTCCACGGGTGCCCCGCTCGGGGCAGGAGGGCGCCGAGCACGGACACCGCGCTGAGGTCAAGGGAGAAGACGGAGGCTGCCTGGAAGAGACCAGTTGTCACCCCACTGACAGGCAACAGCTGAGCTCCTGCATCTGGACCCTCGCTCAGACCGGCGGCCCCGATATGCCGCGCCTCCCGCTCCGCCGGGCGCACCGAGCCGGCGCCGCACCACTCCTTCCCCCCCCGCCCCCGACAGCCGCCGCGGGGCTCGGCAGGACCCCCCTCCCCCGAGCCCCCAGCCCCCTCCCGACAACTGCGCGCAGGACGGCGCTACTCCAGCGGCGCAGACGAGTTGCCGGCTCCGGGCTCGGGCAGCTCTTGCAGGCGCCTCCCGGCAACGCAAACCCGAGGCGAGGCGCAGGACCCCCGCCACAGAGAAGGATGCCAGGGAAAGGGCTCCGCCGCTGCCACCAGCGCAACGGTCCCGGCTGCGGACGGCGCTGTACCAAACCCACGGGGCGACCCGCCGCGCTGCTGCGGGCTGGCACCCGCCGGCTGTCCTCCGCGGGGAGAAGCCACTTACCCTCCCCGCAACACGGCTGGACCACGGCGACGTACTCCCGAGCGGCAAGCGGCAGCAGGGTCCGTCACATCGGCAGCGGGGGAGGCGAGTGCCCGGCTCTGCCCCGCGGAGTCAGTAGAGGCGGGAGACGCGCATCTCCGGCAGCGCCGCGGAGGGGAGGGGACGGACGGCCCGCCCGGAGCCTCCTCTGCCGCCGGCAGCCTCTGCCGCCCCGCCGTGAGTGGCCGAGCGCCGCTCTCGCTCCCCGCCCTAATGGGGCTCTGCCGCCCCGCGCCCGGGACGGCGACATGCGCGTTCAGCCGCGCCCATTGGCTGCCGCCCGCCACCCCCACCAATCGCCGTCGGGCCGGGACTGCTGGCGGCTCGGAAAACCCGGCGGGGCGGGGCGGCGGCAGTGGGGCGGGGCGTGAGGGGCGGGGGCAGGCCCAGGGTCTCGGCCAGTTCCGCCCCCCCGCCTGCCCGGCGGCGGGGCGGGGGGGGCGGTGAGGTGCTGTTTGGAGTGTGAGGGGCACGGCAAAACCTCCGAAACACCCTTTCCCCCCAGTGCGGAAAGGCCGGGGAGCGGGGGCGGAGGCTGGGCAGGTTCTCCCGCCCCGGTTCCCCGGTCAGACGCAGCTCCGAGTCCAGCTGCCGCTCTCGCAGCCGGTTTTCACCGGGGGAGTGGGAAAGGGAAAGCGAATTACCAACTTTCCCCGCCGACCTCCCCAGGGGTGGGTGCCGGGGCGAGCTCCGGCGGCGTTTGCGGCCCACGGTGGGCAGCGCGCACCCACCCCACCCGTCGCACCCGGGGTCCGCTAAGGGGAACGGGGCCCGGGGCCGTCGCCCTCCCCGGCGCCGGCAGAACGCCTGCGGCGGGCCTTAGGGGGACGCCGAAGCAGCCGGGAAAGACGTTGAGATCCCTTCCCTTGTATTCCTGCCCGCACGCTCGGTGTGCGCCGAAGCCGCGGGAGTTGCAGCCCCTGTCCCTGCTGGCTCGCCCCGCACACCCTTTGGGCAGCGGGAATCGAGCTCCCAGCCCTCGGGTGGCCTCGCAGTGTGCACACCCGCTGTGAAACTCGATTAAAAATCCAGAGAAGGACGAGTAACGACGAAGGGTTTCACTTAATGCTCTATTTTAATTCTTTTTTTTTTTTTTCCTGTAGATGCAAGTTGGGAGGCAAGAGAATTTGGCCAGAGTGACTGCTAAGCAGTCGCAAACTCTCCCCACCCGGTGAAACCAATGTGCTCTGAACCCCCAAAGTTTGACAGAAAGCTGAAATTTGGTCTGCTGTCTGGCAGTGTCTGTCTTGATTCTCCAAACAAGGAATTAATGGGAGGTTAGGAGATGGGAATCTTCCCTTCACGTTTGGAAGCACATAGGTTTTTTCCTGTGTTAGCAGAGTGAAGTGTGTTATCTGGAACCTGATCCCCTCAAAATCATCTTTCTGTGTCTGAAAAAATTAACATGTAGCACTCACAGGAAACAGCTTTCCAGGAGGACCCTAGGCTACAACTTTATTACAGGCAAGAGTGTTAAACCTACTTAGCGCCTTAAAGGTTTCTGCTCCAATTTTAACCCTGGGTGCTCTGCTCTGCTCTTCCCTTGCAGCCTGGATGCCGTATCTCCCATCGTGTTGCAGAACACTTCCTTTTGAATCTTAACCCAGCCCGAAAATAAACACTTCCAGATTGCATCTGCAAGGAAGTTTTCAGAGGGAAAGCACAGGCACTTGTACAGACAGGTGAAACCTCATTAAAAGAAGTCTCCATCACTTTTTCCATCGAAATTAATTTGGATGTCTCCTATAATTTAAGAAAAAAACAAAAACAACAATGAAGGATGATGTAGAAATGTGAAAAAAAAAAAAGAGAATACATTCTAAAGGCAACGCAAAGAAGTGGGTGGCAAAGATGGCAAAAGGGCTGCTTGTATCCGTCTGCTGCAGCAGAGCTTTGTCCCTTGCCCTATGTTCTTCCCTGCCACCTAGTCAAAGCATCTCTGTAGCACTTATCACTCAGATCTAAATACGTTCAGACTGTGCTGGCAGCACTGCATGATTTCCGTCATTTACTTCTTCCCCCTTCAGGTTCCAAAGGCATAGGAAATAAGATTGCTTGGCTTTTAAATAACCTTGTCAGAGGTGTTTACAGTCATATATTAGCAGATCTGAATCTGGAATGAAAGAATTTATGGCCAATGCACTCTTTTAAGTTGTGTATCTGTTTATCTGATCCTCACTTACAAATGCCTCTAATTAAGCTATAAACTCTTAGTTTCTACTTAACCATATGGGTAGCCTGGGAAGTTTGCTACAGTAATGTAATTTACCCGTTCTACAGCCATGTCTGCAATGCAAATCCAGCATAACTGCTTTAGTAGTGTTACAAACCTGCTCTGTTTTTCACACCATGGACAGAAATAAAGAATGCCCAAGTTACCAACTCCAATCCTGATGAAACAGTGCCGTCTGTTTTCTCTTTGGACCTATAGGACTCCACTGGTGTCAGGGAGAAAATATACCTATAACCCTGCAAGCAGTAGGAAATAAGATTAAAAAATTCAATCCACAAATGCAAGTACTGGGGGAGGAGCTATAATCTTCTCCATAATTTTTGTTGTTGCACGTTCTGTGGGAGCTACTTGGCTTCCCCTGTGATTTTTTTGATATCCTACCCTTGGGTGCTGGTCACAGTATTTAGCTGCCCGCAGTTTTCACTCACTTGAAGTGTGGGTAATTT
Source organism: Gallinula chloropus (assembly GCF_964237585.1). Taxonomy (NCBI): domain Eukaryota; kingdom Metazoa; phylum Chordata; class Aves; order Gruiformes; family Rallidae; genus Gallinula; species Gallinula chloropus. Next base: position 35,632,417 of record NC_140085.1, on the reverse strand, counting down.
TGAGGATGGGGTCCACTCTACCGCTCGTAGTGGGTTGAAAGAGAACATAAAACCTGCACATTAAAAATGCCCATGGTTACAATATCCATTTGTGCCATCTTAAATATTTCAAAAAACCATGTAAACTGCTGATAAGGAAGTTTAAAAGGGGCTCAAGATCCAGCTTCGTTGTCTTAACACAGCAAAACCCTCAACTTCTGTGGTACTGATACCTACTGTATGAAAAACATACTCTAAAGTATGTTCTATATTCAAAATTTGTCTCTAAAATGCAGTGCTGGTAGTGGTCATGAATTTTGTGTGAGGAAAGCAGTTTTTGGCCTACGTTGCAGGAGCTTAAAATTTAAAAGTGTGAAGTATGAAAAGTCTTTGTGTGATTTTAAGTGCGGGAGGGGAAAGCATCCATATAGATTTACACAGGTACCTTGGAAAGAAATGCCTAGAGTGGTCAGATTGGATCTCTTTGCTTTGGTTTAGCTTTTTTTCCCCTGTGGTGTAAAGCATGGACCAGCTTCTGAGATTATTTGGGATTTGGGGGGGAGGAACAATGCTTTAACTGCTGCTGCTCACTTTCTACAACACTGAATTGGGTTTATAATTTCTCTTTTTATCTCTTAGTCTCTCTTTAGGAAAGGAGCCCACAGTGGGTACAAATGGCCATTCTTTTCCTATTGGTGCTTCTAAGTAGCAGTGTGAATGCCTCAGTTTCCCTATTTGCATGCAGAAAATAAAACTGTTACATACCCCGTGAGTTTTGTAAGACTTGGTTGATGTTTTTGCAGCACTCGAGCTTTTCAGATCAGAAACTATGTAGAACCTCATCAGTGATTAATATCAACAAAAACACCTTGTTCTAGTTCTGTGGTGGGTGTTTCTCGGCCACTTCAACTGGAATCAAGTCCTGTGGACTGCCAGAAGCCATTGGGCACAAGTTTTCAAATGCTCATCTTTATAAACCCAAGTCTTTTCTTTGGCATGTAACCAGCAATATGTTCTTTATCATTTCTGTAGTTTTGGCTTAAGAAAAAAAAAAGCCTTAAGAGTGAGTTTTCTGAGTGTCACTGGTTCAGAAGGTTGCTTTCCCCACTACCTCAGCAGGTGTACTGCTTTCCTCCTCTGTATCCTCAGGAGTCTCAACAATCTACAGCAAACCTATTCCAAGTGCTGGGTGGTCTTTGTAGAGCAGTTGGAAACGTGGTCACAAGTCATCTGAATCAGGGCTAGACTGAGAGGTGCTACACCCCTATCTCAGCATTCAGATTTCATTTCTTTTTCTGTGTAAACCTGGGTGTAGCGTGCATGGAGGGATTTGCACGCTGATACCAAGTCAGGACAAAGCTGGAATGCATGCTTGTGTTTGGAGAAGAGGATGGCTTCTCAGGGTTTCCAATCAACTGTTGTTTCAAGTTACAGGGTCTCCTTTTCTGATTTGTTTTTGCAATAGTCCTTGATTTTTGTATAAGAGGTCTCCTGCTGATTTTTGCCTTTTTTGTTTATGTTTGCCTTACCCCTTGGCTCTATAACTTTTTCAGCTATATAGTTCGTCCTAATCTCCATTTAAAACTCATCTGAATCCTTACATGGCCTACTAAAAAAGTCCCTTATGGGTTTAATTCCCAGGCATCTTCCATGGTAAATCTCTCTGTCCTCTCTACCTGGACTAAAATGTCATCCCTGTTGCTCTCTACAACTGCCTGAAAGGAGGTTGTAGCATCCTATAGGGTGCTGGTCTCTTCCCGCACTTAACAAGCAATAGGAGAAGGGGAAACAGCCTTGAGTTGCACCAGGGGAGGTTTAGATTGGATAGGAGGAAAAATTTCTTCACCAAAAGGGCTGTCAGCCACTGGAACAGGCTGCCCAGGGAAATGGTTGAGTCACCATCCCTGGAGGTATTTAAAAGACCTGTAGATGTGGTGCTTAGGGACATGGTTTAGTGGTGGGCTTGGAAGTGCTGGGTTAGCGATTGGACTTGATCTTAAAGGTCTTTCCCAACCAAAACAATTCTGTGAGTCTATGAGTCTTGTACAAAGTCTTCATGCTCTGCCTTTGATTACAAACTCCTCCACCAGTTCTTCCAGCCCAGATACCTCTTATGGACGAGGATAAAATGCGCAACTTAACTGAGATGAAAAGAGCAACACTTGGTTTACAATACAGATAAGTAATCCCAGTCCTGTTCCGGAGATTTGCTTTTGTGCCTCATGCTCCCTCCTGCTGGAGTTGGAGTCAGTTCTGCTAGCTGCAGTGACATTTGGAGCAGCTCCTGGAAAACATCCCAAGTTTTCTGTAGCTATTTCAGCCATGGATGATTGTACTCTGCCTTCTGAGTGGTCTCAGATGAATCTAGTTGTATTCAAGAAATAATGGCAAAACTTGCATTTTTCTCTAATTCCAGATGAATACTCAGAAACCCAGTGGTCTTTTGCATATCTATTTCTCAGTCCCACTAGGCATTAGATTCCTATCTGTACGCCATGGATTTTTCACAGTGTTTTCCTCAAGAGTATGGCCATTTCATTGCCTGAAGGTGTTTCTGTTTGAAGGGGAGATATCAAGATTGAAAAATCTTCTGTTGTCCCAGCTTTCAGAGATGAAATGCTTTGAGGGCATTTGCCTGATTCCACATTCACTGAGACACTCGATCACAGAATCATAGAATGATAGAATCTCCTGAGTTGGAAGGGACCCATAAGGATCATTGAGGCCAACTCCTGGCTCCACACAGGGCCAGCCAAGTCAGACCATGGGACTGAACACATCATCCAGATGCTTCTTGAACTCAGTCAAGCTCAGTGCTGTGATCACTTCCCTGGAGAGCCTGTTCCAGGGCCTGACTGCCTTCTCAGTAAAGACCCTCTTCCTCATATCCAACCTAAACCTCCCCTGGCAGAGCTTCATACCGTTCCCTTGGGGGAGAGGAGATCAGTGCCTGCCCCTTCACTCTCCCTTGTCAGGAAGCCACAGATCATGATGAAGTCTCCCCTCAGCCTCCTCTTCTCCAGGCTGAACAAACTAAGGGACTTCAGCCTCTCCTCATAAGACTTCCCCTCCAGACACTTCATCATCCTCATTGCCCTCCTCTGACACTGTCCAATATTTTTGTGTCCCTCTTGTACTGTGGCACCCAAAACTGCACACAGTACTCGAAGTGAGGCTGCATCAGCGCAGTGTAGAGCAGGACAATCCCCTCCCTGGACCGGCTGGCAATGCCGAGCATGATGCACCCCAGCCGTTTCATAAGATCAACCCAGATTTATAAGTACTACATAGAAAGAACTTGATAGAAGGCAATAAATATTATTTTGGATAAATATCCGTGATGATTTTCAGAATCTTTTGTTCTTATTAAATTCAATTTATTGAGAAATTACACTTTGAGAAGCCAGAGCTTTAGAAGTTAAGAATAATACTTCATACCATTTGTCCTTTTCCTTCTCTATAACGGCACAAGTGTAAATCACAACCCTAACTTGATTAGCTTTTGTTTCACTGTGTTACGGTTTTAACATTATTTAAACACAGTTCGTTATTTAACTGTGCAGATCTTAATCTTTTACTTAAATGTAAATTGCAAAGCACAATCGCTAAACAAATTGATTGAATACCATTGATTATTCATCAAATAATTGTGGCAAATCATGTAATCAATTATTCATCATCTTCAGAGAAGAATAGATGACATGAAGAATAAGCTGTAATTAAGATAAAACACTATTGGATTCTGTGCTGATAATTTCTTTTGAAATTACAATTCTTGCAATTAAATCAAATTGAAATTAAAATGTGAGTAGCCTGATTGAGGCACTGAGTAATGATTGTACAAAAGTGTAATCTGCTAGAGACTATTCATGTACAGGGACACAGATGACATTTGCTGCCTGAAATATTTTCTGTTTTTCTCCATTACTTTCATCTAATGCAAGGAGGCTGTGATGTTTATAGATTTTACTCTACTCCATTATTAGGTGAATGATGGCACCAGTGTTACAAAAAGTAAAACATGTTCGGAAGAACAATTTAAACATTTAATTGCTGTACTGGATTTATCTTTAGCTTAATTTGTGGTGGTTTGTGGGTTTTTTTTTTTTGGTTGGTTGGTTTTTTAATTCTAAATGCTGCACAGAATCTAAATGTAAAATGAACATGGATAAATTTTAAGTTTATGTTCCTGTAAGAATTCAGGTTTGCAAATTTTACAGCATTTTGATTTTATTGATTGATTTATTATTTCCATGACCAATTAGACTTTTTAAATCAAGGGAGAATCTCCTTTTGTCTTCAGTTATTTAATATACCTAGAAAAAGTATCCTCAGGAAACAATAAAAACGTCAGCATTGGTCTTCATCAAAACCACTCTTAACTAAATAATTCCTTTCAGTCAGTCAGTCTCAGGTAAAAGTGAGGTCTGATCCTCACAGCGGTTTCCAAAATGTGTGAATGCTGTCTTGAAGTATTCAGTGCTTTTTTTACTATCATGTTAAAAATGAAAGGCATGAAATAACCTCCCACATGCAGAGGTAAACTGGAAGGTCACTAATGGAGCAACTTGTGTTTCTTTTTCAAATTCACAAAATTGTTCGGAAGGATCGATAGGGGACTTTTACAACACCAGGGATGAACTCTTCTCTAGAAGTAATCACTATTCAAGCTATATATCTGAATGCTATTAGTTTCAAATAATAACCTCACATCACATTGTTTTGGTGCTGATAGGATGAATGTGGTAATACACAGAGTGCAAATATTTAGCTAGATTTGAAATTCATGTACTGGGAATACGCTTTCAGTTATGATTAGGGCTGTGATTTAGAGGTGACTCGTCTCACTGTTTTTATAAGTCCTTTTTGCCTCAACAACATGTATTGTAACAATCAGGTCAGAAGCCATAAAGGCAAAGTTTACAGATAATATACACACAAATGGAAAAATGTATTCTGTCAACGTTTGCCTAAATAGCCATTGCTTTGGGAAATGAAAAGGGGGAATACAATTCATTCAGATTTAAATAGCATTTTAGCTAGACCTCTAAACTCAGACAGAAATGGTAATGTCATCAGAAGTATTTCTTTTCTCCCTCCTCTGTGCTAGACAAAACACATTTTATTGGGTCTTTATATGAGTCAATGATTTTCAACATTTGTTGAAAGTAATTTTTTTAAAAAAGTAAAGATTATTTCGATTTGCACTATTCAAAGCATGTAGTACGTTTGCTTTCCGTGTTTTAAATGCATATCGGGTTTTCGGTATTTGCTGTTCATTATTCAAATAGTGTGTGTTCCCATGCATTAGGCTGCATGACATTGTTTCTATTTTTTATTGGGTAAAGGCACTATGCTGCTAGTGTGTGTGTGTGTAGACAAATTTAAGGTACTGCTTCATTGAGCAGCTTGAAATGACTTTGAGAAGCAGTTTCAGAAAGCATTTGCGTTATAAAACTTGGTAACATGGGAGTTCGTGGAAACATAAAAGCCACGAGTAAATAAATCAAAGGATTTTTTTTGAAGATGGTAAAAAGCCAGAAATCCAACAGAAGGAAAAGGGAATAATGAGTGGGCAGCATTTGTGAAAATCAGAAATATTTACGAAATTGGAATTCTTGTTCTTTTTTCCTCACAGTATTTGCCAGACTTAGATACCAAGTATCTTCACTGAGGATGCAACCCAAATCGTTGATAATTAAGCACTGATCTATTTTTCAGGTTTCTTTTCTTTCATGGAGTGTCACAACACAGTTTGCTATAGCCCTGGCAGCTCCCATTAACACTGAGTCTCTCCCTTGGTTTAGTTAGAGGGGAGTGTTGCCAAATTTTGCTACTTTTTCATTCCCCATCCTGTAAAGTTCATCATTGTATTAATTGAGTCTGTGAAGTGTCAATGACTAAGTAAGATGAGGGACTGGAAGAAAAGATGCATCCCTGTTCCTTTGGAGGTGTCATTTTCTCAGGCACTGCCTATATCCATCAAGATTGACATGTGAAAATATATCAAGTTGCCTGATTGGTCGACTAAATATGCCTTACATTTCTTTGCTTGCATTTTATGTAGTTAAACCTGATATAATGGAAACTCCAGGAAGTCAAAACACTGGAGTCAGTGAAACAGGACTTGGCAAACTCACATTGCATTATATGGCCACATTAAGCTAATTGGAAAACAAATTTCTCAGGACTGACTGTGCTCGTCAGACTGTTTTGAGATTCTCTGCAATACAATATGATTTTGTTCTGTAGATTATTTAATTGCATCAAAGTAAAGCACCCAAGCCAATGCACTTAAACTTTGGTACAAAAATTACTGAATCACAACCTTTTGTAAAATCTCGCAGCACGTTTCCTTCATACCCAAAAAGCAGTATTTTCTTGCGTGTGTTTTTCTCACTGTACTAATCTGAGAAATCTGCTCACCCACAAAGATATCTTACAAAGTCCCCATTCTTTCATCCAGTGGCAAAACTGTATCTTGAAATGTAATCAGTGGGAAATTTGTCAGGATTAGTCAGTACCTGTCAAATCTATGTCAAACTACTGCAATATCTCACTGACCCCTAGCTCATGATTTATCAAATGTAGCTAGCACACACATGCAAAATGAAAACAGATTTTAAAAGGAGGAGGAGGAGGAGGAAGAAATGGCATTCATTAAGTGAAAGCATTTACTTTTCTAATCTGTCGAGTTTTGAAGTTAAGGCTTGGTCAAAGACATTGCAGACAATACCAAGACAGTGAGAAGAGTGCTCTCTTTAGAAAATTTCTATCTGCATCATTACTTCCTAAAAGGCAGCCTTTGCCTCGTAAAACAGGGATATACATGCCAACTGGAAGGACTTTGGGCCTAGGTCCATGTAGCTGATGGTGGAGGATGTGATTCCCATCTTTTGTACATCAGCCTGGTCACCAGAATGCTAACCTGAGGCTTGGCTGCCTTCTTCGTTTTCTCTCTGCAGCCTTGGGGGCTGAAATTAATATTTCCTACTTTATAGAGGAATGACCTAAAAATTGTGCTGGGGAAACTGGGCACAGGGTGTTGTGCAGGAAAATAACCTTTCAGCTGACCGGGTGTGTGTGTGGGAGAATCATAGAATCATAGGGGTTGGAAGGGACCTCAAGAGATCATTGGGTCCAACCCCCCTGCCAAAGCAGCTCCCTAGCTCATATTGCACAGATAGGCATCCAGACAGGTCTTGGATGTCTCCAGAGAAGGAGACTCAACCACCTCCCTGGGCAGCCTGTCCCAGGGCTCTGTCACCCTCCCTGTGAAAAAGTTCTTCTGCATGTTTGTGCGGAACTTCCTGTGCTCCAACTTGCAGCCATTGCCCCCTGTCCTGTCTCCACAGACCACTGAAAAGGGGCTGGCCATTTCCCCCTGCATCCTATACTTAAGATATTTATAAACATTAATAAGGTCCCCCCTTAGTCTTCTTTTCTCAAGGCTGAACAGTCCCAGCTCATTCAGCCTTTCCTCATAGGGGAGATGCTCCAGGCCCTTAATAATCTTTGTAGCCTTTCTCTGGACTCTCTCCACGAGATCCCTGTCTTTTTTATACCAGGGAGCCCAGAACTGGACACAATACTCCAGGTGGGTGTCCTGGTTTTGGTCAGGATGGAGTTAACTTCATTTGTAGCAGCGGATGGAATGCTGTGTTTGAGAGTTAAAATGAAAGCAGTGCTGATAACACCCTGATGGTTTTAGTTGCTGTCAGACAGTCAAGGACTTTCTCAGCTCTTCGTATTTCTCTGTTCATGAGAAAGGAGGGATGAAGCCAGTACAGGTGACCTAACTGGCCAAAGAGAGTATTCCATACCAATTATGTCCTGCCCAGGATATCGGGGGGCTGATGGGAGGAAGAACAGGGGTGGCTCCGGGACGCACAGTTTTTGGGGGACGGTCAGGTTCCGGGACGGCTCTGGGTGGCACGGCCTGAGTTGTGTGGTTTGGTGAGAAACTGCATTGTGTATCAACAGCTTCATATATTTTTGCTCTAAAGTCCTGTTAGCATTGTTATATTTTATGTTTCTGTTATCTTAGTAAACTATCCTTATCCCAACCCACGGGCCTCTTAGTTTCTTGGTTTTGGGGTTATTTTGCCCCTTCCTTTTCCATTCTCTTGCCTCTCCCTGCCTCCCCCCCCCCCTCTCCCCCCCTTCCTTCTTTCCCTGCTCTTTTCCTTTAAGGAGCAGGCAGCTGCGTGGATCTCAGCTCTCAGCCGGGGTAAAACCACAACAGTGGGGCCTGACCAGGGCAGAGTAGAGGGGGAGGATCACCTCCTTCGCCCTGCTGGCCACACTCCTCCTGATGCACCCCAGGATCCCATTGGTTCTCTTAGCCACCGAGGCACACTGCTGGCTCATGGTCAACCTGTCATCAACCAGGACCCCCAGGTCCTTCTCCACAGAGCTCTTCTCCAGCAGGACATCCCCCAGCCTGTACCAACACATGTAGTTATTCCTTCCCAGGTGCAAGACTCTACACTTGCTTTTGTTGAACCTCATCTGGTTTCTCCCTGCCCAGCTCTCCAGCCTGTCCAGGTCTCACTGGATGGCAGCGCAGTGTTCCTGCGTGTCAGCCACCCCTCCCAGCTTTGTATCATCGGCGTACTTGCTGGGTGGATGCTATTCCCTCATCAAGGTCATCAATGAAGATATTAAACAGGACTGGACCCAACACCAAGCCCTGGAGTCAGATTCTGCTCCACTGATCAACACCCTCTGAGCTCAGTCCAACAGCCAATTCTCAACCCTAAGCGGGAAGGAGGAGTAAGGAAATACAGGTATAAGAAGACAGCTGGAGACCTGGGGTGATTTGCCTTCACAGCAGTTTCTTGGTTTATTCCTGCTGTATGAGCATCCTGAAGTTTGAGATGCAGATCAAAGCCTTCCCCATGGCTGGGAGCTGCCCGTGCCCCCGGGCAGCGCAGCTGCACTGTAGCTTTGTTTGCTCTCCCCGGCATCAGGACTCTCACTCTCCTCCGATGTGGTGACACAGCTTCGACAGCAATAGTAAGACTTTTGTTTTCCCTTACTCACTCGTTGTTCCTCTACTCTGGGAGATTACTTTATTCTATCCCTCGCGTAGCCAAGTGCCTTAAACAAGAAACTATTAAGAAAATAATGGGTGATCACTGCAGGACATCTTTAAAATAATGAAGAATGAGCCACTGAGAGCCAAAGGGATAACTTAAGTGTCTAAATCCAGTTGATGTTTCAAGTTGCCATTTATGCAATTGCTCAGACATGTATCTGAGAGCTGATTAGGAGAGGTGGGATCTCATTTTTACCTCGCTCTACGACATTTGCAATTAGGCTCCCTCCCCTGCCATACTGTTCTCATACCACCTGCTTGCTCAGCACCTCTGCTGCTGCATTTGTCAATGTCAGGAGATGCTCCCCAGGGCTAAGTTGCTTGTTTAACAGATTTCACTCCAGGAAGAGAACATCCAAAAATGGGGGTGCAGCACTGTGTCCCTAGGACCAAGTGAATGAAGAAAATGCATAAAGAATAACCTCCAAAATTAAAGGGGTAACCAGAGCCTACTGAGTCCCTCACCATAATCCTATCTTGTCCTATTGCCACTCCACTCAGCAGTAGCAAACATAACTGTTTGTCCTCTTTCTCTACTTTATCTCCCTGCCATTTTTTTTAGGCCGCTGTCCCCAGATTGCTAGGTATAATAAGTCTCATGTTTCATCCAGATTTCAGGTAGGACTTCCATATTCTTTGCTCTGAATCTTATGGGGATGGGACCTCCAGTGCTTGGATGTTCTTTGTAGTTTCCCAGGTACTAAAGTATAGGACAGATAATTGCGATTTGGGGTGCAGCAACACTCTTCCCCAGGTACTCAATAGGTTGGACCTTGTTTTAAAGATAACATTCTGTGGAAGTATTCATTGTGTTTTGCAATATTGACCTAGCTGTGCCAGGGCAAGTTCAGATTAGATGTTAGAAAAAAAATTTTCACTGAAATAGTTGTCAGGACGTGGAACAGGCTGCCCAGGGAGGTGGTTGAGTCACCATCCCAGGGTGTGTTTAAAAAAATGGTAGATGAGTTACTTACGGATATGGTTTAGCATAGGACAGGAACAGTTGGACTTGATTATCCTAAAGGCCTTTTCCACCCTTGTGATTCTGTGATTCTGTGACTAGATAGAATTTATACTCATAAACAGGTAACCATTCCTCCTCTTTCTTACCTCTGCAATGCCACAGTATCAGAAAGAAAATCAATAACCATAAAATAGATATAGAAGAGTTTGGTGCATTGGAAAATGTGAAGAGTCTATCCCATGTTAACCTTAAACCCAAAGCACACATTCACCTCAAAACCGTATTTCAGTGAGTACACAGTCTGTCACATGGACGTCTGGGTTTGTCTTAAGTCTTAACAACCATGTCATCCTGTAGAGTTGTCTTTCAAGGAACTTGATCTGCACACTGTGGGGTTTTCAGGGGTGAAAATTGCATTGTTTTAATCTAGATTTCCTAATTTTCTTTCCGGTGCTGGGGTAACTCCAGTAGCTGGTTATTACCCAGTAGTGTAACTTTAATTTATACTAAGAACTTCAATAATCTGCCTCAGTGACCGAGGCCAAACTTTAAGCTTGCCTCTTGTGGGAATGACTGATTAGCCAATTTTACCACTTGAGTATTGAACGGTGAGTGTAGCTGATAGCTGCATGTTTAAGCACAGCTTGGTCACTAAAAGTAATGAGAAACAGTGATAGTGAGCGTTTTATGAAGGGGAGTGCCAGGGAATGTCTAGCTGAAGAAATAAAAATAAGTCACTGGAAAGCAGCTCTCAATGCAACATACATCCTGCTCGGGGGACTGAATGTCACCAGCCTCGCCGGGGCTGCCTGGGACAGGTGGGACAAATAATATCGCCCCATTTTAAGACTTCTTGGTAGTAAGACCATGGCCAACAGACACTGAGGTCCCAGTGGAGCAAGAGGTTGCAACCCTTGCACGCTGTGCAGTCCTGGCCAGCTGCCTCTGGCGTGTCCCCAGCAGCCATGGGGAATCCAGCTAGGAGCAGCCCACAGGACTCCTTTCTTCTCCTGCATGAGCTGGTGACATATTCTGTAGGAATGTGGAGGAGGGAGAATCCCATATTAATCCCACTGGAGGGTAGAAGAAGAGGGGGTCAGGAAAAGACCCTGCTGTTCTGAAGGACTGTGGGCCTTGCTGCCCCATCCCTGCTCTTCTTATCTTGCTATCTCAGAAGAAGACATCTGCCAGATCCTCCATCCCTCCTCAGGACAAGGAGAAGGGGAGGGGTTTGAACCCTCCCTGGACTGATCCCATCAGACGTGGAGCCTCCAACACTGCAGAAGGAGCAGGGGTGATGCTAGGTCAAGAAACAGATGTGAGAGTGGGGGCTGAACTGATCTATAGCTGGAGAGCGCGTGCTTTCGCTCTGTGGGCTGAGCTGTTTGCAAAGTTTAGGTGTAGACATGGGGGTGAACGTCCCTAAACTGACACGAAACCAAGGGAGACATAATGCCCAAACAAACCCCCTGCGTGTTGACCACAGGTGGGGATCCCAAGTGGAGCTCTTATAAAGAACTTCCAAAAGTATTTCTTAATATTCTCAGTATTTTGGATCTGGCAGCATTGTAAATACCGTCTGGATATCTGGCAAGGGAAGGTATGATCTAAAAATATGATTTAAGCTTTCTAATAAAAAAAAAGCAAAAAAAAGCCATAAAAAAGCATCTAAGGCTTTGGGAGGCTCATCACATACTGGCCTGGGGTAGGAGTCATGGCTTTTAAGTGCTTGAGGTTGACAGGAGTAGGCAAATATTGATTCAAAGCTCCAGGGTGTAATGTGACAGGAAAATGCTCCTTTGAGATCACTAATACATGTCCTGGGGAAAGGAGCACATGCTGTAGATTTTGGAGAGTAAGCGACAACATCCACTAATTGTGCTTTCCTTCAGGTTCCTGGAGGAATAGTGTGTTTGTGGGGTTTTTTGGGGGGTGGATTTTTTTTTTTCTTTTTTTTTGCTCCCCCCCAGCTGTTTTCTATAGGCAGATCACGCATTTTAAATTCTCTGTACAATCATAATGCAGCTGTAGTTCTGGGAGCTATCACTGAACACACTTTTTTATTCCCTGGTATTTGAGTTAAGACTGGAAACATTATTTTCATGCATTGCAAAAAAAATAATAATAAAATCCTTGCATATGAGATGTATCACACACAGTCTTTGAAATCACAAGGTTTGGGAGAGGAAGCTTAGTTGGAAGACATTCAGCTGAGATGAGAAATAATGTCTGCAATAAATTTTTATTCTCAGTTTCCCCCTCTTTTAAAACATACAGCTTTGATAAGACAGAATAGGGCATATAATTACCCATTTTCTCTCCCTTTTCGTACATTTATGCTTATAAAAGCAGTACATTTTGGAAAGCCTGCAATGTGGGAAAATAATAAAACATTATGCCTGTTTAGCCAGAAAAAGACAATATTAAAAATCTCTGAATGCTCAGATGAATTCTCAGCCTGATCTAAAACAGAACAGAGGGGGGGGAAAATATCACCAGAGTTTCATAAATTCTAGGTACAGCTCTGACAGAAAATGTAGCACAGGGGCCAGATCATGTGCTTTGCATCACGGAGTCAGCAAGTTCTGGCCGTAGTAGGGGCATAGCTGTTCCTAGAGAGAAAGGGGTGTGCCTGGGATACTCTTCTGGGGATCTGATCCCCTGCCTGCTGTTCTGATTTCTCGTGGCTTAAATAAACCTGGAAGAACCTTTTCACAATTAAAAATCATGCTGTTAACGAAAAAGGAGCCGTATTGCCGTCCTGGTTTTTGACCGGCGCTAGCTGTTCCTGGCTGATGTAAGGCTGAGCCTGCTGGGTGTGTGGTCTGCAAACGCAGCCAAGGATCTGGCCTGGCATGTCTGACGCTGGACCGAGTTACACCGGCGTATGCGGAGCAGGACCAAATCCGCTAGCAGAGCTGCAGTAAAGCCGGATCAGGCTGCTCTGTGCCAGAGCTTTAAATAGCGGGAGGTTAGAGCAACGTGGAGAAACTAGCTGCCTCCTACTACTCGCCTCCACCTGTGATATGGCCAAGAGTAGATGTAACTCCCTGGGCAGAGTCCCCTCAAGCTCCTGCTCCCGCAGAGTGGGACACAGCTGTCTTTGTCGGTGGGTCACGGTGCTGCAGTTACAAGAGCATCCTCTGTTAAAAGAAGTAATTTCCTCTCTGTTTTGGCTCCTGGGGCTCTTAAGAGTTAATGTCCTGGAATTAGATCAGTTCAAAAAGAACTTGATTGATGAGGGACTTGCACCTTTCTGACCCAAAACCAAGTCAGGATTTGGTCTGTGGTCAAATAGTGCATTTATTATGGAAGAGTTTTAGTTCTCAGGTTCAGTCTAACTTCATAGTCCTCAGCTAATACACAGCAGTTCTAAAGCACACCGGTGTATGAGCAAGTTTATGGTCCCAAGCAACCTGAAAATAAGAGCTCTATGTTGCAGTAAAATATCAGCATGAAATGTTCTTTTTTAAATACAGGCTCCAGGTCTTTTGTGTTTAATGTCTAAGTAAGATATATGATACTAGTAGATGCAAAGTATAAACTCTAACAGATTCATATTAGCTAGAAAGTATGCACACACACAAAAAAAAGGCAGTACGGAATGGCCATTGAGTACAATGGAAAATCCTCACGGTAAATCAATTCCCAGATTTCTTCCTTACTGCTCTCAAGAACAAGTGGTTTAAAAGACCAAACTCCCCAAAACCCAGTTGGGAAAAAGCCTATTAAACTAGGGTGGGGAGAACTGAAATCAATCTCCTCAATTAATCCTCTGTTTGGACTCCTTTTAAAGCTTTAGCACATGTTATTTTTCTTTAAATGGGGATTTAGTACTTGGGCAAATGTTCCCACATATCAGCAAATGTAAAGTTACTTCTTTACTTTTTCCATAGCCTTTCCTGATTAATGAGGAAAAATATTTTTATTTTGAATAAAGGTCTATTATTTCCTGATAATTTTCATGCTTGAACATGATCTCTGGTAAACTAATATAAATCAGGAGCCACTTGGTTGAAACCAGTCGAAGTAAGATTAGCATGGGAGCAGAGCTGTACCCATAATAGTCTTGCAATAGATCTCTCTCCCCTCTCTTAAATTTCTGCAAAAGTATGCAAGCCAACAGCATGAATCAAGTATAATTAAGAGCAGAGTTTAGCCCAAAAGGTTGCATGTAAGGTGACATACATTGCTGTGGCTCTGTGGCTGCAGACTGATGTCTCATACAAAGAAGTTTTTACTTTCATCCTGCACCAATGAGAAGATCCATGAGTTGTGCAAAAAAACCCCAGTTTTTAAGGAGTAAACATTGAAATCAGTGATGTGCCAGTGTGGAGAATGCGCAGTATTACTGAGGAAGTACATTGCAGTTTATGTTACTGGTGCTTTATAGAACCTTTGCTCTGATAGAAACTCTTTCTTCGAGAAAGGTAACATGAAAGACAAAGCTGCAGCAAAGAAAATACATTAACTTTTTGCAATGGTATCATGTGTTTTCTTGCTATTTGAATGTAATGTTTATCTAATAAATAGTATTTCAGTGTTGAACAGTAACTCTCTGTCCCATTTTGCAAGTCAGAGAGTCCTCCAGGAGTTGCTATGATGCCTTTGAAAGCAGTTTTTCTCTCATGAAAAGACATACTATGTCACTGGAGCAGGGTCCCAAGGAAGGCTGCCCACCACTTTCTGCCTCTGGGTAATCTGGCCTCAAACACAACACTGTGCCAATCTTGCTCGCTCGCCCGCTCTCTTCCTATCCTGCAGCAAACGAGGCAGTCAATACCTTGGAAAGAAAGTTTATCGAGACAATGCCACAGTCCCAAGTCAAGCCATTAGGTACTGCATGAAGAGGTTTTAAAGAAGAAAGTGTTTTCTTTTGCTTCTTTTTGGGGAAAAAAATAATTTAAATTATTTTTCAGACTTCTGGGGTTTGCCTCTTGAATTATAGTGCAATATTAATTTATTTACTTTGTTAGGAATACTTGCTTAAAATGATGTGTGTCCTTAAGCATGTTGTTAAATTAATGAGGCACGTGGTACCATCCCCCCACCCTGCAGAAAACAACCCTAAAATGAAATCAACTGACTGTTCTGCAACTGTGAAGTTTAAAAACAAGCTTCTTTTCTAATTCTTAAACAGAGGAAATTAAATTCATACTTTCCAGTACAGTTAATCCTGAGCTGTTTGACATATTTGAACATTAGCCATTTGCACTGGGGTATAAAGTGAGTGTGGCTTTCAGAAACGCACTATTCCTGTAGGCTGTTGATCCAAATTGACTGTCAAAAGTTATCTGAAGAATTTCAGCAGCTGACCTGTTTTATCATGGCCACCAGCTGCTTAAAGCTGTAGATGGTGATGAGAGCTTAGGTGAGAGAGAAGAATATGGAGAGAAGTTAAAAGACAGGGGTGCAGGGAAGTTCTGTGAGCTCTTCAGGCCTTTGGCCCTCATTTCTGACTTACTGAAGTGAAATTCTGGCTGACCAACATCTACTGAGTTGGGCTCTTGTGGTGGAGCCATTCTGAGAGAAAAAGGAAACGACAAGCTACAATATTTATTTAAAGCAGATAAAATAAAGGTTTCTACATCCCATGCCTTGTGTCAAACTCTTTGTAATCCAGAAACAGGAAGGGTAAAAGTGATTAAGATGTAGTGACTCAGATTGGATTTGTCTCATAGGACATTAGTATAGTTAAGAATGTTTAAGGTAGCCATCCAACCCCTACACAGCTGGTGGAGAGAAAGAAATGTTAGAGTAAGATTTAGCTGGCTTTCATTAGCTGAGATGCCTATTTCTTTCTCTTCACTCTACAGAGAACACTGATGACTAACTCAGATGCAATCAGGGATGGTTGATTGGGTGAAACCTCTGCTCTTTGGTTTTAGCTATGGATGAGGCAAGAGGAGAACAAAGGATTAACTTCTCTAGATCCCCCATGAGATTTTGATTTGAGGTTCCCAAGTCCTGGTAGTTTGCAAGACTTGTATGAAAGGTCACCTTTGCAACTTACAGTATAATTTTTATCACTAAAAAGACTAATCAGGACAACAAAAAAGTAGCAAAAAACTCAAATCTGTTCCCCTCTTCCACTACCTCATTCTTTTCCCAGGTGGCATTTTTTATTGTCTTGATCAGGACGAAAAAGAGCACAAGAAGGAATTAAGAGGATGAACAAGCACTTTGCTGAGCAAGTCGGAGATGTCACCACTATTTCACTTGGTCCTTCCTGTCCACTCCAAGCAAGGGTAATGGACTTGGCTTCTCCTTGCAATTCTGAAATAAGTCTTCTGATTTATATCATTGCAGCACTGCTCTTTTGCCTCAGAAAATTCCTGTAGAAATGTGGACAAAAGGGGTGAATGCTTACTGGCAGCAGTGGCAGCGTACTTGTATCTAGTATATGAAACAAAAAGGTCTTAGAGATAATGATAGGCTGAGCTTTATTTTTATTTTCATGTCACACAGAGCAGGGGACAGAGCATGGGAATGGGAGAGAAGAATTCCTGAGATCTGAACTCTGTTTGGATGCTGAGTCTGTGGCCTCGGGCTAGTCTGGCCTTTCAGTACTTCAACAACTGACACCCTATAAATACACAAATAATAGATAGGAACAACTTAGGTCTGGATTTCATCCTGGCCTCTGAAGGCATGAGCCCAGGAGCTGCAGACAGTAGTCTCCTGACAATCAGCCTTAAGGTCTGTCAGCCATAATACTTAGTGTTGCAGAACCTTTCTAACTTATTCCTAAAATACCTATGAACCAAGGCTTAGAATCCCTCTCCCCACCTTTCTTCATCCCTCTCCCCACCTTTCTTCATCAATAAAATGGGGCTAATAGCAATACGTTTTATTTGTTTCAGTAGCATGCCAAACATCACAGGCCAGATTGTGAACACCTTCCACTGGTGAACAGACACTCACACAAGGGTTTACACTGAAGTCAACAGAGGTTCACACAATTTTTGGCTGCTGTGAGTAGGGGGTCATAGTCTGGTCTTGTATTACTACTGATGTTAGAGCAATATTAGGGATGAAAGAGGTCTAATCAGTACCAAAGAACTCTGAAATTTTAGAAAAAAACCCAAACAAACAAACAAACAACAAAAGAACTATATGACAGATAAAATTGTGAAAGAAATGAAGGAGTGATGTAGAAAAAATTAGTATTTAAGATATCTAACCATTGCAAAAGGTTTTGCTGTAATTACATAGCAGGTTTAATAATACATAAACTCTGAGGTTCTGTTAGAATTAATTGATGTAAAGCATTGGTGTGGATTTCTCCCTCCCTCTCTTGCTGGTATTTGTAATTCAGAAGAATGAAAGGAGCCTGATTACTAATTGGGAAGAGTTCAATAGGTTACATTTTCCGAGAGAGCTGTGCTTCCACAAACACTTTGTGGCCAGATCCTCTCATCCCAGCTCAGACAAAATTCCCAACAAAACTCAGCATTAACGTGCTTCAGGATTAGGTCTTGCCTTTGTTACTTGCTTCTGCTTTTGGGGTCACTTAAGGGTGCCTGCAGCCCCAAGTGAATGAGATACTTTAAAGTAAGAAGTGTGTTTCTTTGAAGTTGCAATGCAGAAAGGGATATATAGTGGATTACAATAGGCTACACATAGCATAAAATCACCCAGCACGTACTAAAAGAGCTGACTGTAAGATGCAAAGCTCAGCCTGAGACTCAAAGTTCACCCGATCTGGGTAATGTCAGTGCTGCGAGGGATGATTCAGTGTTGTGTTGCCTAGAGAGCATTGTGGGGGATGCTCAGCCCAGGGCAAAATTTGGAACAGCTAACCTTGTCTCCTGCCCTGAGCACATCTCCTGGTGCATGAGGGAGGCCCACAGGATGGCACCTCTGCATTTCCTCATGCAGGTCCCTGGGGCAGTGCAGGGCAGGGGCATGGGATGCAGCTGCGTGCTTGGGCTGGATCATCCCTGTTCTATGGGAGCCAATGCCTTATCATCATCCAGACTGCACACATACTGCTTCATCCCCTCACTCCCTTGCTCTGTGGGAAAAGCAAACCAAGCAACAAATGATAAAAGTGCTCTTTCTCAAGTGTGTTTCTGTATCTGTCTTGCAGTATGTATCTGAAAGCAAATTCTTCTGGCGTTTGCAGATCCATGACCCTAGTGCTTACTGCTAGCACAAATTTGCCCTTAACTGGAGAGTTGTGTTAGAAGGTCGCTGTGACATCTTTATCTCATATAGCAACACAAAACAATCACAATGTGGACTTAGGTCCACCCCAGGTTGCTTTATGGACCACTTTTAGTCAAACAGATCTCTGGGGCTTATAGATTTAAAGTAGGTTTCCCCTGTAAGAAGCAGAGGCCAGAGGCTGAGAAGATCTGATCCCTTGGGAAGTGAAGGCAGGACATTTTTGTTGCTGAAAGGAGAGCTGCTGGTTTGCTGTGTTTGATTTGCAGTCTCCTGCCGCGGCAATAAATGTTCAGAGCTGCTGGCATCATTATGTGCTGCTGCTTGAAGGCTTCACTGTATCCGTGGCCATGCAATGTTTCTGGAAAGGTTAGCAAAAAGGGGCTTTGCTTCCAGCCAGGGATAAATAGTAGAGAGAATTGAAATCTGCTAACCTGCTCTTAAGTTTTCTAGAAACCTGTGAGGTAAAATAACAGTGGCAAAAAATATACACCAGCTGGTAGCTCTGGGTGTGAGCAGGAGCTGAACCTGAGCACAGTAGTGCTGCTCTGTGGTGTGCAGCAGTGGTTCTACTTCATCCATGTCTAGGCAGAAAAAGGGCTTTCTGGTGCTCATGCACCCCTTACTCAAACAGCTCCTTCCACAGGCATCAGGGGAGTCTCTCTGCAGCACAGTGACTGTTATTAAGTGAATTTTACACTACACAGTTCAGAAAACTTGTGGATATTAATTGTGTAAATATTGTCTAATGCATGCCGAGGAACAGGTTGGAGTCTGTCAGATACACTGCTCTAAGCCTTCCACATCCTGTCAGCTATGTACTTACTCTGCAGCTGCGGCTTCTTTTAGCTCAGGGGGAAAAAAACTGGTTGTACAAATCAGCTTTATAAGAAGAGAAGGAAGGTCCATCACTGGTCCAAGTGTGGATACCTGAACGATCAACATTGCTCATGATTCATCTTCAGGTATGAATGCTGCCAGCTAGAGAGCAAACTTTGGATGTCTATGTACTCTTCATGAATGTGGTTCTACGGTATGTGGGAGCGATTTGGGCTATTGTAAGAAAAATCTCATGTTGGCCTTGCTGCAGGGCCTTGAGGTGCACCTGGGGTCTGCCATCGTCCTTGTGTAAATACCCTGTGCCATTTCGATAGATGTAGATCTGGCTATAGAGTCACACTGCTTGTCTGAGTCCCTCTTCTGACTTCCCGAGGCTCCTAGAAGGAGTAGTAAGTCAGATAACCTGCACAGCACTTGTGTCTGGCATCGAAGCACCACTTCCCCTTTGTGCTGCATGTAGAGGAACTGCTAAGCTTAGCGTACAGAGAGGAACACAGTTCTAGCACACATGACTAACATTAGAAAATTAGTCTCAAGGCTTTCACTCACTGAAAATTATAAAAAAAACCCCAAACCTCGGGCCCTTGAGACAAACACTTTGATGTAGCTTGGAAAATAACAGAAAAGCCGCTCTGAGTGCTGGGCAACCCACCAAGAGTTCAGAAGTTAATAAGACTCAAGAAAGCATTACTGTAAGCGGCATTTCAGTTTGGGACCTTAAATTAAGCATACATTTTCCATAATGAAGAGAAATGCATGTCTGGGATTTAAAGAGAAAGCAAAGGAGGTTATGGGAATAGGGCACAGTAGGAAAAACTTCCCTATTATGCTTTGTGCTTCTCTGCATACTAAAACCACCAAAAACCATCAGCAATAAAAAAACAAGATGCCAAATTTGTGTTTCAGTAGCTATGGAAAGTGTTTGGTCTGGGGTTGTGACTTAGAGTTATTCTAGTGGACCATGGACCATGGTGTCTGTGGGCATAGAGTCATGGCTTTGGCACTCTGAGGGCAAACAACAAGGCAGAGTCCAAGCCACCATGTTTTTCTCTCAAAACAGGCTGGTTCCCCCCATGTTGCTAACTAAGAACAATCCTTCATGAGGAGTCTCACCCAAGGGAGAAGACTGTGAGCTGTGGTGATGAGCAGGCATCACAGGGAGCTTGCTAACAGCTAAACAGAATGGTCCTGTTAAAGTTGCTGGTATAAACTAGTAAATCTGAGTCCATGTGATGGGTGTCCTACAGTCACATTTGGGAGATTTTCATGACATCCTCAATAGGGTTTCCTGAAGAAGAATGGAGGTCACTGACTCCATCTTTTTGGTTATTTTAGGAATTTGGATCTATTTAGTGTAGACAGCCTCATAATGTCTTGTTAATCTATTAACTCCATGGAAATCTCTCACAGACACAGAGAATGGAGGGGTTGGAAGGGACCTCTGGAGATCAACCAGAATCCAACCCCTCTGCTAAAGCAGGATCACCTAGACCAGGTTGCACAGAGTCACGTCCAGGCAGCTTTTGAATATCTCCAGAGAAGGAGACTCCACAACTTCTCTGGGCAACCTGTGCCAGTGCTCTGTCACCCTCAGAGTGAAGAAGATTTTTCTCATGTTCAGGAACTTCCTGCATTCCAGTTTGTGCCCGTTGCCCTCACCAACATTTGTTGAGCATACTTCAGTATATCCCTGGTGATTTAATCTCTGGCTTAGTCAGAGAAACTTGTCCTAAATTTTCAACTACTTTAGCAAGACAACCATGTTTGAGATGAAACATTTTTAATTGAGTTGCCACTAAATCGATAATTGTTTCAGAAGAACAATTTTTGAGCATTCCTGTCAGTGAGCCAGCAGGTAATCATATCAAGGTATGGAGATAAAATAATGGCACTGGCAAAAAGTAGGGTTGTGTGTCTGAGCAGTGTGGGCACAAGGTAACATTGGGATTGAAAGGACCTTTGTGTGTAGCCTCCAAATAGTGTAACATATACTGGAGATCTAGGTGCTCTGTCAAAATCAAGAGTTTTGAGCAAATAGGTTTATCTGAGAAAATACTTATGAAGACATATGTTGCCATGTGCTGTTTAAAAGTTTGTGTCATACCCCTGAAAGATGGCCATGAATGATTCCTATTTGTGTAAATCACTTCTAGATCTACATAGCCAGTTTGGGGATAAAACACCGCTACATTCTTGCAAGCTATTTCATTACTTTTTAATTAATTTATCTTCTCAGCTACTTAATCAAATGTTCTTTCCAGCCATGAAACAGGATAAGGGCTGCTGGAGGTTCCCATTTATTTGACAGTTCTAGCTTTTGTGGCTTTCTAGATGACAAATTAGTCTAACTTTTGCAGTGCTCTGGCGACTGTAGTGATCCAAATATAGTTTCCTGAATTTGCAGCACCTTGTTTTCTTTAATGCTCTTTGTTTGAATCTTCGAGGACATCTGTACATAATCTTTTCTACAGGTGTTCAGCTGCAGTCTCATCTGTAGAGAGGCCAAAGAAGGATTTGTGTTGAGTCGGTCTACATCTTATCCATCTACAATATGCTAGAGAATGTCTTTAAGAAGTTCCCTGGCTGATATCTACATCTGATCCTTGGAGCTTTCAAAGGGCTTTGAGATTCCAGCACTCAGGATGTTATGCAGGCTTTTTAATATCACCACGGACATCACTAACATGAAATTTAAAAATTATTCATGTTATGCAGCCACTCAAAAGGAGTGGCATCATAAACAAGGGTGTGATACACATTCACTTTTGTTTGATATTGGCCAATGCTTTGTCTTGCATCTCAGCCTTCTGACGTGTGCAGCTATTCATAGGTCATGGTAGAACTGCCTCCTTCATTAAATTAATCCTTATGTTTGTATCTGACAAAGCTGAAAACCTCTCCCAAATTATATTGCATCATGTATCTTTGAGATTTTTTTTCCTCAATGTGTTTCAACATTATTTGTATAGTTCAGTACCTGCATTGTAGAAACAAGTAGAAGCTTGGTCTACTTGAGGCGTGCGTCTTAGTGTCTGCTGTCTGCAACCCCAAAAAGTGAGCTATGCAGAGAGGGCTCTACAGGAATTTTGTGATGGAGGTTTATGATAAAGTTTATAATTTTAATTAATAAGTTATGGTTATCAAAGAGATTAAGCAGATTTTTAATACTTATAAAACTAGGAATCCTAGTTTACTTGTTGTTATGCTAGTTTTAAGTTCTTCAGAGATGAAACACATCCGACTGTTGCTACAAATACCATGAGCTTTTTTAGGTAAAGGTCTTCAAGGTTTGATTCCAATAAAGGAATTGTTTGTAAAGGAACCAAGATTTTAAAACTCATCTGAAAATCTATGTGATGGTGCTCACTAGAAAAAGAAATCTATTTTCATACTAGAAAAAAGTATGGATATATGAAATCTGTTGCTCTAGATATATTTATGTTGCTTCAAGATTTGCTAGGAATGGCAATAAAATCTTTAAAAAATTGTAACTAAATCAAAAACTACCAGAATTTTGTCAGAAGCACGCATTTCTGCTGATGACACAATAATAAGAATGCTTTTAAAGTATTTTCTTCAGTGGACCTGCCCCCTGGGACCGAAGAAACATCTGGCTTGTGGTCTATTGTGTACCAAGGACAAACAGACTAAAATGGTTGTCTTGGTCTGATTAAGCCTGTTTCAGAGTAAGAGTGCAAAATCTATGACTCAGCGACTGGTTCTTTGAACAAAAGAGCAGAGAAAAAAAAAACCACCTTAAACCAAAGTGCTCAGCTGTTGTTATGGTGACACATTAAACCATCCAGTCATTCTGGTTTGGATCCAGAAGCAATTAAAGATGGAAGGAAGGTGTGCTCCCATTTTGGAGCACTTCAAACAACTTTCTGTGAGCCGCAGCTGAGAAATATCTTTATGGTTAGAATGGGAATTCTCATAAGGAAATAAAATACAAAATCTACACTGAAGTCACTCATAAGCTAGGAAACGCCAAAAATTAAGATGCTTGTGCAACCTTACCTCACTTCCTTTGCTGTGCCCTTTATATGCTTTGCTTTACGTGTTCACGCACCTCGTTTAGCAGATACGCAGCAGTCACCAAGCGAGCAATGAAAGTGCTCTGGGGAAAGATCCAGGACAGTAAGGATTATGCAGAGTGATACCAAACGGTGTCTAAACAGTACAGGTGGAGTGATCTCCCTCTTTGGGGGGAGTTCCTCTACAGCAGAGCAGCTGAGCGCATAGACGCACCAGTGGCATATCTGCAAGCCGAAGAAGACACACACACACACACACACACACACACACAAATCATAAGCATATATATATAATAATAAGCAAAATTATGTATATATATAAAATACAGACATATATAAAATACAAATGTATATATATATAAATACATACTTTTGTATTTATATACTTTTGTACTTTTTTATATATATAAACACATATATATGTGTATATATCTATAAGTGTATATAGATATATACACTTATATATGTATATTTTATATATACGTATATGTATGTACATATATACATATGTACATAATATACATAAAATACCTACTTTTGCTTATGATTTTTCAGCGTAATGTGCCGGAAATGCGAGGGGGATGTTTCAGATTGCTGTTTTTATAAGATGATACGGAGGATATCAGTAGTATGTCTACATGTGAGTGTGTACTACACGGCTTGCTGGGAACCAGATCTCTCTCAGTGAGTAGGAGTAAACTATTCCCAGAACTGCACCCGACTTTTCCTTTAGGGAACACCATTTCTTTTACCCCCACTTGAAAAGTGAACCAGCGTATGAGCAGCATGGATAATTGTGGTTCTAAGTGATTTAAGGAATCTTCTGCCGTCCCTTGACACCAATGCTAATTTCTCATTTCTGATAGGCAGTCTGAATGACTGCCCCGGGTGAGTTGGGCATATCTCATTTGCCTGAAAAAAACCCTCTGTTTTCCTAGAAAAACTGAATTTTGCACAACTAGATCTGCCTCTACAAATGTGGTTGTTAAGAAGATGGTAAAACAACTGAGGAATTTTCTCACTGGAAAGTGTAAGCTGCTCAAGAGCAGCAGGAAACCTGTAAGCTGCTCTGTATTTTTGCATTGCCAAGAACCTTCGGACCAGGCTGATCCTGAAGTGTTACTTTATTAAGCATCGTCACTATGAAATTGTCATAGCAATAAGATGGTAGTGGCTCTGGAGGGAGTGACAGTGGAGTGGCTGCCACCACTGTTTGTGCTGTAACCTCCGTGTGGATGAGCAGGGGATTTAAAAGCGCTTTCATGTGGCATCCTGATGGTAAAAGCATTTCTCTTTTGCAGCACGTACATGAGTTAAAACATTGTAAAATATGAAGTGGAATGTAAGAGGAATCTTTGCAGCTCCCAAGTGCAGCACAGTCTACCTGGGGAGAGAATGTATTAGGACTTGAGATCCTAATGGAGTCAGCCTTGGTTTTGCAATTCTGGGAGCAGGTATGGTTTAGATCCTAGGAAATACTGGGAGCAAGTTCTGTTTAAAACAGAATGCTGAGGGACAAAAAGGGGTTGGTTGCACGGTATGTCTGAGAATTGGGCTGCAATTGAAGAAAGAGGAGGACTGAAGAAGCAGACATTTGTACGGTTCTCCTAAAGAAACATCCTTGGCCTTGGCTTTGATGGATCCAGGGAAGGATCACAATTTGTGTTGTGGTCTGATAACATCTCATCCCAAACACATATCATTTCCTCATTTAGCCTTATCAGTTCCTTTCCTTCAGGGTCACATTAAAGCACCCGAGAACATGTGCACATGGTTTGGCCAAGCAGGAGCCCTCTCCTCTGCAGGTATGGGGCAGGAGAGGAAGAATGAGCAAAGAACCTGTCTGTCACAGCACTCTGAGACCGAAGGGAAGGGACAGGACACAAAAAGGGTCACGGTCAGGCAAAGGACTCGGTGTTAAGATACAGCATCTGGCAGAAAGTCTGACTTTCAAATTTGTGAGAAACTGTCTGGGGGAGAGAAACATCTTTACATGAGATGTGAAACAGGAGGGCCTGAGGGAGGCTTGGAGAGGAGCCCAAGAATGAGCACAGCTTGCTGCAGTCATCGGCTCCAGTCGGGGCCTCCCTTCTTCCACTCGCGTGAAACTATTTCTATTGTCATTAAGCCTTAAAAAGCTGTTGTGTATCTGGACATGTACGTGTGTGTGTGTGTGTGTGTGTGCGCGTGTGTGCATGTGTGCAAAAGAAGTGACATGTTTAACTTCAGATCTGACAACATGCCGTTGGCAGATTCAATGTAAAAATTAACTTGCTCTGTTCCTTTCTTTTCTTTTCTTTTTTTTTAAAGAATAAAACAAAACCAGATTGAGCTTTTACACTTAAAGCCCTAAGAAAATCATAAAAGTGAATTATGGGGTGAGAATTACTCTTTAAAGGAAAGCTTTACGCTGGAGTAAACTTGGAACATTTATACATAAAATATTACATATAACATTTATGTGTATAAAATCTGCTGAACTGGCCAATTTCTGACTATTATATAAACTTTATGCATTTGAGAAAGCAGACTTTCTTTCACAAAAAAATAATTTGTTCTAGCTTCTATCGTAAAATAATAATCTCTCGGTATCAACACTTGATGCTGTTGTCACAGACTGTCTCCTATGTGAGCTGTTTGCTTGAATAATTTCTCCTTTGTACATAAAGCATAAAGTGCATTGGTCTAGCAAGCTAGAAGCATGATGCTTATGAGGAGAATCGAAAAGATAAGGCTGGTAAGGGAGCATATGCAAAGATAAAGGACTCATAGTTTCGGGGTGCAGAACTTGTGTCTAAACCATTCCACGTTCAAGGTTGGCTTGGAGAGGGACTCCAGTGCTGGCTGTACAGATAGGGAGTTCTGAAATGTAATCTGCTTGATATCAGGCAGAGCCTAGGTTTTATAGCTACCCTTTGAGATACCACAAAGAAAGGATGAGAGGGGGTCCCCAGGGAGGGCAGCAAGCAGTAGCACAGAGACAGTGGCTGGAAAAGTGGTGGAGGACCTCTGTTTGGATTGAGATCCCAGGGCTGCTTCCTTGCGTCTGCTCTTCCTTGTGCCTGCTGTCTTGTTTCTCCAAGCACTGAGTGCATCTGGAGGCCTCTGACTGACACCCCTGAGGATGTCCTGAAGGAAGACCATGAGGGGCATGCAGCCTTCTCCAGCACATCCCAGTCCAGCAGATGAGTACCACTTCCTGGAGCTGTGGGACTTCCTTGCACATGGAGGATTGACTTTCCTGAGTAACTGGACTCATAGAAGCAGTGGACATACATCAAGCGAATGGACCTAGAAAGATAAATGTCCTTCTCTGTGTGCAGAGCTGTCCTCATGAGAAAGGAATGACAGGCAATGTAAGAAAATGTGACAGATATTAATGCTGTCACTTAATTCATGTCTGGATGTGCTTAGATATCATAATGACAAGGTATTACAAAAGCCAGTGCCAATGCAGAATAGCCTATGTACACGTTGGTGTGGGACAGCCAGGCATTTCTTAGCCTGTCTGTAAATACTCTGGCTATTTTTGCACATTATCTGGTGTTGGGCAATTCAGATGAGATCCCTTCTTTTGCACATTGTCTGGTGTTGGGCAATTCAGATGAGATCCCTTCCTTCAAATCCACTGTTTGAAAGCTCCAACTTGTTCTTGCAGCAATTATTACAGAATGATATAAAAAGTGGATGAGAAACGGAGACTGTTTGCAGAATTGTGAGCTGTGGAACCGTTGACTTTTTTTTCTTACTCAAAACTGGAACAGAAACTAAGCATTTCAGTGCCCTCAGAGAAATCCAGCATATATGATCTTCTCTAATTGCTTGCCAGGGAAAAGCTGTGATTATGAAGCAATCACCGATCTGATCCCATAGTAGCTTTTCCTAAGTCGAAACGCTCTGTTTTCTTTTCACTTCTCAAGTATGGCATTGTTGTAAAGAATTTAAAAAGGTCCTTTTCACAATGAAACAAGCATCAACGCCGGATTAACAGAATCAAGGTTTATATCCTGGAATGATAGGAAGAAAATAGATGAAACATTTAATTGAATTGCAGATGTTATGTCTAGAAGAGGAAAATACTCTGAGAGTAATTGAGTACGTTGGCATCTACACTAAGAAGAGATTTTTAAAATAGAATACATATGGAGAATGCAAATGCGCAGAATGCAAACATCTGTGTTGAATGTTAGTTTCCAGTGGTATCAAGGAATACACATGTTTTTCTTAGATTTTAGAACTTAGTGGTATCAGTGGAAATAAAATAAAACGTCTGATTATATCGCTGAAGTCAGCAGAGGAAGAATGCGAAAGAATCTTCTTCTTCTTCCTGAGGGACATCTATAATAAATCATTAGTGGTATATTAAAAAGCAGATTTTAGCCATGGGACTAAGTGTTTTCCCATTCACCAAAGGAATAAAAAAAGGAGGATGTTGAATTATGAACAATATCAGTCGGCTCTATTTAGGCGAAATATGAAAACATCAAAATGATCTGCATGGTGTTGTTCAGTCCCTTAAGCTTCACAGCATTTTAAACAACATTCGGTGGATAGAAAAAGTGAAGGGAATTTTGGGGGGGAATATTTATAGAACAGAAACTATAAATTACGTTTTCTAGTTTTCTGAAGCAAGCAGTTATTCTGAGCACTGGGAAGCGATGATTGTGTGGAGTTAGAAATACATTATCAAATTTTAGCTTCTCAGGTAAGAAGAAATATAGAATTGTCTTTCCAATTGCAGACGGTATATTAAACCATTCATCTTATCATTCATTTACATTTCAGCTTGCAGCACAGAAGTCTGCATAACTAAGGAGATTTTAATTAAATCAAAGGATAAGGCATGACAATTTAATGACCTGATATGAAACCTCATATGTTTCCATTGGCCCCGGGAGTCTTCTTGAAGGGAAAGCAGTAAGAATCAGATTTTCTGATCTATGTGGTCTTAGACAGCTTGTTCCCAAGAGAAATGAGTAGGAATCAGGCTCTATTTCCTATTGGTGCTCGAACCCCACCCAAACTGCATCAATTCTGGATCAAATAGATACTGCAATTATATTAATTAGGCAGACATCCCAAATTAATTACGAAAGTTGTCTTCTTTGATTGACTGCAGTAGAGCCTTATTAAGGCCCAGCCACATTTGCTGTTTACAGATTTTGAGATAAGATCAATGAGGTAAGTGTTGGTCTTTTCTGGTTTTGGAAACAAAACAAATTACTATTGGTTCCCTCTTTTCTGTTCACAGCAAAACTTGAGCATGTTGCTTTCATGGTCGCACTTCTGCTCCGAGTCTCCATTGTTTAATTCTAGTTTGGGCTGATAACACACCAATCTTCTTGACACGCTAAGGAGGAAATGGTGTTTGGATCACTGCAATGGCTTGGCAGGAGCTATTGATGTGACGCCTGCACTTTGTCAGATGGCTTGGGAAATTCCTTAGCCGATACTCAAAGCTCTACTTCAGGCAGGGATTTCCAACCCCTGATAAGTATGAAGTTGAGAAGAAATTACCCTCCCTGTATTTTCTGCATCAGGTGGCTGAGCCAAGGCCTACGTGACATACGCTGGTGACCAGAGCTACTCTTAATAGCAGACAACATTGTGACATTCAGAGGTGGTGAACTGGTAGATGATTTGACTACCTTATTCTTACTGAAATAAAGGTAGAGGCCCCTTACTAAAGGTGTAGTAGCTGAACCCGATGTAGAAAATATAACTCAAATACCAGAATATTTGGTTATTCCAGAATCACAGAATCATAGGGTTTGGAACGGACCTCAAGAGATCATCAGGTTCAACCCCAATATATAAGTAATGAAATGATTCATCAGGAAATATGAATATGATTCAGAAATCATACTGTAAAATTAATTAATTTGTTCTTCTCTTCAAAAGGACAGGTTTTGAAAACACAGGTAATTGGGAAAACATTTCAAGAAATACTTTAATCAGTTAAGAAAAAGGAGTAGTAAGCGGCGACCTTGAAAAATTCACTGTATAAGGATTATACTTGGAACCAGTACAATTGAGGACAATGATCAATTGTTCTCTAAAGTTTGTCATAAACTAATTAGCTGAGGTTTCATCAAGGCAATGTAAGTTAGGTAGTAGGAAAACACTGTCTATGATCAGCATGTCCTGATAGTGCAGGAAGAGCTATCTGGGAAGTTTTAGACTCTCTTCTACTAGAAAACTTTAAGACCATGTTATGCAAAATTTTCTCTGACATGTTCTACATGTTCCTTCTTCAGGAAGGGATAAAGTTGCGCTCAGACCTTGCTTTCCTATGACTTCAGGATTCTAAAGAAAACTGCTGATATTATCCAGGAGATTATATTGGATGGACATAAGCATCCTTTCTATTATATGAATTTGTTTATATTCTATGAATTTACCCCATACATAAAGACAAGAGTTCAGATCCAGTGCTGTTGATAAGAATATTGCTTTACTTTATTATTTTATTGGTTTATTCAGACTCTCACAATGAATCGTTTTCTTAGCTTGAATAAGTCAATCACATCTGGAGCTGGTCAGAATATTTTCAGTGAAATTAAATATGTCACTTCATCAAAGCCAAAATGTTGTATCAACATATCAGTTTTGACAAACATTTCTTGAGAAAGTTTTTGCCTGGGGTTCCCTTGTCACTTACAGCCAAAGGAGAAAGAACTTGAGCTGAAAAGATCAGGTTTTCTATCCAGAAACAGACATTTCATAACAATTTCCATTTGCAAAAGTGTTTGAGGGGTTTATTTTCATTCCTCTGAATAATGAAAACAAATTCTGAAACCTCGAAATTTACAGCAAAATGGAATCCTTGTCCTCTGAAGAGCTTTAATCACATCTGAGCATACAAAATGCTGATTCAGTAGCTCATATTTAGAGGATTTAGGTATACCAGAAGGCAGAAAATCGGGAAACCGTAAGAAATGTAGCTGTAGCTTGATATTTGGCTTCTTTTTCCTTGAAGTAGTATTCATTTACCAAACAGCATGTAAACATCATTGCATTTGACTCTTGCCATAAAGATACCTCTACAAAACACGCACGTTCTCTTTCTTTCACACCAATGATTACCGAAGTGCAGAGCAAAGTCTTCCCTAAATGATGGTGGAATTCAGATTGGGCACAAGGTGATCAGGAGCACAGTAGGAAGATGTTTTCTTAAGCTCATTAGGATTTCTGGGCACTTCAATTATTCAGTCATGGTTAAAACATTTTGACTGCTCCAAGGGAAAAACCCAAACCCGCCTGTATCAGCTGGAACAGGAGGTTTCAGTGTGATGCCAAAGCTCATTAGCTGTTCGATCGCAACCTGGAAGAAATGTGTGCTGTACATGACTGTGAAGGTATGAGGAAGGTACAACTGTGGCATTTTATAGCCCTATTTCTGTAACCCGTTTGTAGCAATTAGAAAATGACCTTGCTGAATGTGTATTTTAAGCATTTATTACTAAGCAGGGCGATGCCTGTGGTTCGAAGAAATATAGTGGCATTTTCCACAGTGAAGGGGATAAAATATTGTAACAAAAAGAGATGCTGAAGTTCTGCTGTATCAAACTAAGCTTGTAAAAAAAATAAGAAGTGGGTTGAAAAAGCATATCTGAGCACTTCCTGCACTGAATTTTGAGAAAGATCCTTTTCTTCAAACATGAAGGAGATCTGTAGATCACTGGAACAGGTTGCCCAGAGAGATAGTGGAGGCCCCATCACTGGAGATACTCTAGGTCAGGCTCAATGAGGCTCTGAGCAACCTGATCTAGTGAAGATGTCCCTGCTCACTGCGGGGGGGTTGGACTAGATGACCTTTAAAGGTTACCCAGTACTTTCTATGATTCTGTGATGCCATGTGTCAAGTGTAGGAGGCTGAAGTTTCTCTTTCAGTTCTCTCAGGAGATTTTCATAGCAGTATTTATGGACACATGAATACAGCAGTGTACATGTACTCCCCACACGTACAGACTGGTGTAATTCGTGGTGGAAACACCCTCAGAGAAAGCAATGCTGGGGCTGAGACACATCTTGGTGAGGAGGAGCCTTACCATGGCCACTGCACCTGCCTTGTCTTCTTCTCCATGGGTGGGTTATACCAGAAACTGCTGAGAGGCAGCAAAAATAGCATGTGAGAAAAGGCTCTTAAGGAAAAAAAATCTTCAGGAGATATTGATTTCAGGAAAGGGAGTGCTAATGCTGCACAAAGCCAGATGTGTGACCACATACACACATGTGAGATTGTTCTTGTTATTCTCTAAGAGCGGAGAAATACTGCGTATCAGTGGAGCTCATATTGCAACACAGGCAGTAATTTTTCTGTAGGGAATCATTTTAATCAGTTTACAGAAATATTAAAGCATAAAGTGCAGTTTTCCAGTAACCATCTTATCAGGAGAAATATTGCTGGATGAATTCTCTGCAAGAAGTAGAAAACCCACACAGCTCTGATTTTTGTCCCCTTGCAGCTCACCTTTAACTCACAACGTCCAGAATATTTTTTCCTCGGCTTTTTTCACAGCAGCAGTTCAGATTTGAAGGAGTCTGGAAGGCTCCATTTTATCTATAGAGTTAATGGCACTACTCTGTGATAACACTTGAAAGTGAAAGCTGAACAACAGAAAGGAGGCAAGATTAAGGATTTTATTTCAGCTGGTACATGGATTAGTTGCAATGGATTTATGGCCGTTGTTTGCAGCTACGGAGCCAACTGTACTGATGGCTGTGCCTCTGATTTAGTGGTACCTATTGCCAAACCACATCACTGAGAGCTCTGCTAAGGCTTCAGAAGCCTTAAGAGAGAGCGAGCACGCTGTTGGCAGCCTCAGCCGAGAAGCCAGAGATGAACTGAGAATAGAAACCGATGTACAGCTTCACCTTCTGGCTCTCCAGAAAGTGACATCTTTATACTGTGTTTTCGGCCTATCTTCTTAATATGTGGAAATAAAATCACAGCTGTTATTTTGTCTGAGACTTGTAGATCTACTGCTGAGCGAGAGGATAATTTTTATTTCTTACACATGCTACTGCATTTGTTCTGATTGCTTCTTTTTAAACCAAGTTGCTAAAAATAGATTTATTTTCTGATTTGGCTGCAACAGTGAACAATGTTCATGAAACACTCCTAAAGAGGGAAAAAAAAAAGAAAATATCTTGATGCAGCTGGCAGGATATACAAGATAAAGTGTTTTTTAAAATGAATAATTAGGGAAAAGATCCTATTTGCTAGAATAATGAAATAAAAACCTTTAATACCGCTTATAGCCAATGACTCAGTGAAAAAGGAAACTCTAATTTTAAATATTAAGGATAACATCTATCTTTGCCTAGATCTGGACATTATTGGCGCTCTCCATAAATCATCCTCTTTTTAATTTAATATGAGCATCTGTAAGGTCCAGAGATAAATTAATTGCTGCCAGATTTAAATAATACGCTCGGTTTCAGGCATTTCCTGGGGATTAATGACAGGTTAGGGGGAGCTGAGGGCCTAAAGTTCAGCCAGAAACCATTAACCTCAGGTTATCATTAACCTCAGGAAACGCCCTACGTCTCAGCCATGTCTGCTTCTACAGAATGGAAATGAAAAGCATAATGCCACATATTTATTTTAGGAGTTGATGCCATGCCAGTTGGTGAGTATGGAGTAATTTAACAGCCCGTGTTCTACCCGGTTAGATGGTGTGAATCAAACACATCCATTCATTTGGCTTATCATGGCTTTTCCAAAAGGAAGAGTTTAATGCGTATATATTGTATGGATGCCTTTTTATTTGGGAGCCAAGCAATAAAACTTGGATTTCCAGCTCCTGGAAATCCAGCCGTGTGTTAGTACAGGGTTGGTTGACACTTCGAGGTCACCATTTAGCTTGCGAGTGCAGCTTGCTTGGGCGTGAGGAGCACATCTTCTGGTCTGTTCATCGCTGTCCTCAGCTGTTGTGCAGCAGCTTTTGAGTGCAGGGAAATGGGACTCATGTTTCTTAATTTGAGCAGTACAAAACTGTGTCTGGAGGAAAATTTCAGAGTTCCAACTCCACTTATTAAGAGACGAATTTTGACCTACTTTAAAATTGCAGAGACCTCTGGAGACATAGTATCTGGATACAGAAAATAAGAACAATATTTATAGGAAAGTTTTTATACATTTTCCAGCCTGAAGGTTTCCCAGCATTTTACGAGCATTTCTTAATTAACGCCCACAACATTCCTGTGAGATATGTGTTAGCTCTGTGCTAATAATGACATCAGAGATGACACCAGAGGAAATCTGGGGTGAGACCGGGGTGCGGAGGAAGAAGGTGACAACACACAGGGACAGTGCTCTGAGAATTCCCACTTCTCCCTTGTCTCTGCTCTGGACATGGGGCATTCTCAGGGCTCTGTCCCCACAGACAGGGAATCGGAAGCTGAGACTAGTGCTACATGTATAAGGGCTTGGAAAAATATCACTGTGAGTTACCATTCTTATAGAAAAGAAAGGAGGAATCTAATTTAAGCTATTTTCAAAGCACAATCAGTGTGTGCCACACAGAGAGAACAAAAAGCGGGTGAACCTATGGTGGTTTTCAGGCCTCAACCCAATGACTACTTTGGCTATGGACAAATCCTGGTGGAGTGTAGCAGCTACTCGTGTGCAGTGGATGCTCCTTTCTGAGCACCCAATTCTCTTACTTAATGTTAGCTGTGCACAAATTGGCGTGAGACATCTAAGCACCCTCTGTAGTTGACACAGACTCTTCCTTAGCTTTAAAATAAGTGTCTAAAATACTTAGTTCCTTTGGAAGTGCCCAGTTTTTCCCACCGGTTTTAGTGTGGGACTCTCAAAGACCATTTTTTTCTTAACAGCTGAGGTTAGTTGGGGTGAATATGAGAGCAGGAGAAGGCCTGGGTATTCTCAGTGTAGGGACAGCAAAACGTCCTGCTGGCTATTAACTGTGAGGACTGTTGGCTTGAGGACTGGACAAATAATCTATATTTACACACAAGCACACATACACCAGTTTGCCTTAGGCAGCGAAAAGGCCACAAGCTCACGTTGGCTTCATGGAGGGAGATGATGGATGAGTGCAGAGACATACATTGGGAACAACACTTGCAACACAGATTAATCTTACTGAAACTTGGTATGCTGACAGGGCTGCTCTTTGTTTTCTGGGCTGTTCAACTGGGTTTAGTTCAATGTTCATTTTTTATAATAGTCTTTACATGCACAAATCTATGGTATTGTATGTAGCTAGACAGCTTTGTATCTGCTTTTCATTAAAACCCAACTTCTCTGTACATCACTGAGGTATGTTTTAATATATAAATCTTACCTGGTTCATGTTTTTGTCGGCTACATGTTACTTTTTCTTTTTGCCCTTTCTGCTCAGATCTCGTTATCACCGTATTATAAATACTTCTCCTGCCACACTTCTTTAATTCTGCTAATAGCAAAACCCACACCTTTCAACCTGTGACAATTCCTCGGGTAACTTTTTAATGGATTTCAATCGTTAAAAAGAAATAGCCCAGCTGTCCTTTAAAGCACATTAGGTCAAAATTGTGGCCAAACTGCAGCAGTGTGACTGGGAAAAAGAGCTCCCTGGAAGCTGGTAACAGAGGAATTTTCTAAAGAAGGAAAACTCCAAATATAGAGCACACAGCATCTTTCCAGAAGCTGGCAGAAAACAAAGGATTAAAATTAACTAAATCTCTCTCCTCCTCTTGGTCCACAGTTGGCTGCGAAGAAACAGCGTTAGGCTGGCTGTACAATACAACCTAATTCCACACAAAATATAATAGCAGTGGGCTATGGAGAATTGGAGTCTGACTTTCATGTGGGCCGGTGGGATAAGATATCTCTGGTTTGCTGGAGCTTGTGATTCACAGGCCCTGTACTTTTGATTTTTAGTACATTTTGCTGTATCTGAGCTTTACTGAGATCGAAGGACGAAATGTTCACACTGCGTGCCTCTTGCACATGAGGAAGGAATGTGAAATCTCCCAGTTATATCAAATGCCCTCTGCTCTGCCTGGCCTCCTATGCCATTGGAATTGCTTGCTTTTGCAGTTCATCCTGTTTTTCACACTGCTCATGCAAGTATCACAGAGGCAGGCGTTACTAATCCAAGACGGATGTCTTCTCCTGCAGCTCCCAGAGTGAGTAATGCCACACTGGTCTCTGTGAAGGTGGCGAGGCTTCTCCCCAGGCTTTAGAGTCCAGACAAAAGCTCTGCTGCATAAGCAAGATGAGGAGGCAGAGTAAGCAATGAGCCACAAAAGCCCCTGAAGGCAGGGATGGTTAAATTTTTAATGGTCTTTGGTCACTTTTGTTTTCCCAGCCCCACATTTGGAGGTAGAGCATTAGCTGTGCAGTGATACCATCAGGCGGAGTTGCCAGCCCAGTCTGGTCCTACATTTCTCCCTCTTAATTCCTCCTCATGGAAGTGAGTGTCCTGATCCGCTCAGCCTTCCAAGAAACTGTGATCCACGTGGCCTTCCAAAAACCCACACTCTCACAGACCAAGTCAAAGGCTGGCAGGATCATTCCTGTGTGACAGTGTGCTGTGGAAAGAGCTCCCACATTCCCAGAGCTACTGGCTTTGAGCAAACATTGGTTCTGAGCAAATCAGATTCCTAGATTGGAAACTGGTCAAAATACTGTAGTTATTTTTTTGGTGATGATGCTTTGGGTCTAATTTTATAATTTCTTACATCTTTCATTTCCCTTTGCCTAAAATTTATTCCTGTATGTAATTTATGTCTACATTGTACCCATGTGCATATGATGTGCAGTACGCATTCGCTCTGAAAAGACACTCTCCAAATCATTTTCAGATCTTTTGATAGCAATGTCATACAGACATACAGCTAAATTAGCTTATTAAAAGAATTTCAAAGATGCTCAATCAAAAAAAAAAAAAAAAAAAGAAGATACATTGTCACTCATTCCTACTTAGGTCAAACAAGTTATGTAAAACACCTAATATAGTTTACAAAACGAGCCAGATGTAAGTCGTCTAATATTCCAGGCTCACCTATCCTCACTTCAATTGTCTAGAACTAAAAGAAAAAGGATACTCTATATCATTAAAAATAAACGGAGTTTATAATTGCTTAAAAGATTATAGCATGAAATTTGCATGACTGATGTGCTGAAAAATACAAGAGGGATTTGCTATACAGAATTTAATGTTGCTTTGCTTGTAGATGCAGCCTGCATTCAAGCATATCAAGAAATAAGATCATTTAATGGTTTATTCATTCTATTTAACAGAATGTATCCATGGCCCATCATCCACATATTCACCTGCTGTCAGCTGCTATTGAGCTCTGTAATGAACAGCTGTGGAAAGGGCAAAAAACGTACAACAACCTCTGGCTATTTGCATTTAAGATACTTAGTTCCGTGTGAGAAGAATGACATGTAATCAGCTAGGCACACAGGTAAAAATAGCAGACTCCAATCCTGCCTACCATTTTTCTCTTCCCTTAGAGATGTTTACAAAATTCATGAATTATTTGCATTTTGACTTTCGGAACAACATGCAATTTTTATAGGGCAACGGGTTAGAGTCTGTCAGTCTTGTTTCCAAGGGGTAACTGCCAAAGGAAAGCGCTTCTCAGTGTGCACCATGGGAGCAGAGCCTGATCTGCACTGTCAACAGATAACGTCTCATTAACAGGTCAGTGATAGAGAGCGATGCCCACACAGCAGGGGCAACACCTTGATGAAGAAACGGATTTAAATATCTTTCTAGTAACTATTGGAGCTGTACTGCATGTGTAATGGTCTCTCTTGAAGGAGGTGGGACACCTATTAAAATCTGTAGGAAGTGTTGTGCCCTGATTCTCAGAGCATCTCTCTCTGCTTGAAAAGGGATTGACGCTCTCTTATCCTGGTGGTAATACAGGCTGTCAGAGCCATTCTTGAAAATAATGGGCTCAGCCCTGTTTAAGACCCTGAGAGACTTCTGAGAGGTTGAGAGTGACCCCGCTCCTCTGGATTTCAGTGGGAACTGGGATCCAAACCAGCCCCTTCCAGAAAGCAGGAAAACAGGAGGCAGCGAGCGCCAGGATTCCAAACAGGAGGCAGCGAGCGGCAGGATCCTGCTTGTGAGTCCTGCTGTTGGAAGCTGGACAATAAGTAAGTCTGTTCTCAGATAAAATTCCCATAGAAGTTGCCAGGCATCCGCCAATTTGGAAAATATGAGGACTCATTTGATACCAATAGCAGTGTTATCTGCTATTATTTACTACGGGTTAGAAAATTGTATTTTAAAGGTTATTTACTAGAAACAACAGGGACATTTAGCTCTCCAGTCACAGTCAGTAAAATCTGGCCAGAGGAAATACATCCAAGCTTTTCCAAATAATAAACAAAGATTCTTTAGTTGTGTGCCTTTAAAGTTTCCTCTCAGCTTGAGGGTAGTGTGTAATAGATGGAAACAATAAAAGAAAGATACTGAGAATGTCGTGTTCCATGAGCCGATTTGCAGGAGGCCATGTGACTCTCATGGTTGGAAATATAATAAGATTACAATGGAAGCTTGTAAATATGAGGTGTAGCTTCTGAAATCCCTTTTTAACCAGTCAAAATGATGACTAAATAATACTGTGAATATGGAATAAAAATATGAGATATTCTATAGCATTTATGGCTTTACTAAATAGCAGAACTAGTCTGATCTGAGAGTTAAAGCGCCATAAAAAAGCTGGAATGGCCACCTTTCTGCAGTAACTTACACCAAATTGGCTTAATTTAAAAAAAAAAATTAACTTTTTAGACAAATTTGCAGCATATAGTGAAAATCAAGAATATTAACCATTTGGAAAATAGCTAAAACGATTCTCTGTTTAGTGTTAAAGCCAGTTTAGTGTGAGCATTTCAGTAAAGAGCCTTCTGCAAGCAAGTGCACAGTCTGGAAAGGCAGTTTTCAGAATGAATTGCCCAACTCTTACCAGTCCATGGAAAAGCCAAAAAGCTTTTATGACATAGAATCACAACAACAGTGTCTCTTTTCTGCTGAGGTGTGACGCTGAGTGGAATTGAGTCATAATGAGCATCACTCATCACTGGTGCTGAGGACATAGTGCCAAGAGGGAAGGGGAATGAAAGATAACACCTCACTCACTTTTCTTCCCTTGGAGGTCCCATGCAGAGCATGGGAGCCCCTCATTTGGACCCTGCCTCCCCTTCCCATGCACTTAGGATGGTATCCTGTTCACTTCAGAAGGACAATGCCAACCTGCAGTCTTTCCTCTTCCTAGTGACCTCCTGAGCCTGACACAGCAGTTGCCAAGTCAAGGACAGACCTCATGACCTCTGCTTCATTGCCCTACAGCCAAAGGATATGGTCTTAAACTGAAGTCTTACCATCTGAACATCCTCCTCCTGGCACGTGAGCTGAAAGATCAGGCACGTCCTTCACCATGTGAGAGGACAAGGCACTGTCTCATCTGTTAGAAAAAACAGATCTACAGAAGGTGTGCAAGTGGGGGAGGAAAATCAGGAGCAAGAACTCAGGAATAGCTGCTTTATTCTTCTGCAATTTACAGAAACTGAGAACAGCTCAGCTCGTCAGGATAAAAGAAAAAAGTCACAGGCTAGACATTAACTATCTCATGTGCTGGAAATAACCACAATGAAATCAAAAGAACTTTTTTAGTGTGAGTAAGGTAACATGAGAGGATCTGGACAAAGAAGTGACTTACTCGGAAGCCCCATCAGACCAAACAATTTAAATTTCAGATATACCATGAGATTAGTCTCAAAATATTTCTGGCTACAAGGATGGAAAAGCAAAAGAGAAATGGCAAAAAGCTTCTATAAACAGTTTGATATCCAAGTTAACAAAAAGTGCCTGCTAGCTTTATTCCCAAACAGAACTGAAACCCAGATCAGAGCTGGGATTTAAAGCTCTTGTTTTGCTCTTCTGTCCCCAGCAGAGCCCTCAGGATCCAGGTCCATGTTCACAGTCCCGGGCTCAGAGACAGCAAGAGGTAGAGCCTGAATAGTGTTCAGTGACTTGAGAGCCTTTTTCTTTTCTCAAACTAAACCAGAAACAACCTGGCCTCAGATTTGTCTCTCAGGCTGAGAAACCCACAAATGCAAAGAAAGCAACTCACATGGAAACTGGGACCATATTCCAGCCCCAATAGCTCCTTTGGATGCTTTTCCTTTTACGAGCACAAAGGTCAGGAAATCAGCCTGGATTCCAGCTGCTGCTCAGAATGTCCATGCTCCCGTGGCTTCAGCTCAGACAATTAATGCTGCTTAAATGTTCCTGTCTGAGGGTGGAATTGGTTTCTTGTCTGGGTTAGAAATCGGACATGAGCTGTACGCCCCAGCTCCATCAAAGCCATTCTTCTCTTCATTGCCCTTACATGCAGTGCCTATAGAATTATCAATCAACCGCTAATGGAAAAATAGTCATGCAGGCTGGCCTGCTCCACGCACCGTACCCCTCTTACACACCCCGTCTCACCCGCCTTTTGTTTGAACATTTGTAGACTGAAATATCCTGTTGAGCCCCATTCTGTGGGAGAACATATTTGTGAGACAAAGCAATGCTGTGGTCTACCAGGAGGTCTATGACTCTCTCAGTGAATTATTCACTACTTTGCTGTGGTCTACATGCCAGGTCACCCGTGTTCACAGCAGAGAAGGAAGCATTATTCATTATCAAACCTTTGGTTTTCTCTTCTAGGAGGTTCTCCCCCCTCCACCCCCATTGCCCTTTCAGGTTTTAACAAGACATCGCATTCTTTCAGACTTCCCCTGGGCATCAGTTTTTTGCACTTGCAGAGGTACGACAATAATAGGTAGAAAGCCAGAGCAGTTGTAAATTGTAGCAGTTAATGTCAAATTGATGGGGCAGTGATCAAATGAAGTTCATAACCACAGAACGCAACCTGAGGGTGGAATGCTGTTTCAAAGATTGCTAATGACAGGGTTATAAAATCATAAAATAGAAGGCTTTTTCCACTGTGAAAGTTTGAAAGAATTTATTTGGCTGACCGAAGGTATTAGCAGTGTTAGGGTCAGACTTTTATAAGACCTTCAGTGCAATTGCTAATCAATGAGGGGACATTTTGAAAAGGCACTGAGGGAACAACACCTGCATTGTGTTTCTATTCTCGGACACCCCGAGTGCACCTTTAATGATCTTTAAGTCCTCCAGTATGGTGCTGTTTAATTAGAAACTGTAGATACAAAAGGAGAGCAGCTCTTGACTAAAAAGAGCAGTTTGAGGGATTTCAGATCTGCCTTTTAACCACCAGGATTCAAGAAACTGAAGCAGTGGGCAATGTCAACGTTAGCACAAAAGAAAACGTTTATAGCTCATCAAAGCTGGACGGTGCACAGCTGTATCCCAGCTGGACTCCCCAGCCACAGTGCTAGAAATGTCTCAGACAGGAAAAAAAGAGGCTAGGTCCATGAAAATGTTGTAAATAGGTAAATAGACATGGAAAATATATAAGATGTCCCACTACAATTTGCATATGGAAGTAAAAATATTGAGCACTGCAAATGAGGCTTATGCTTTTATAAATGGATCCTTCTGTAGGCTCAGATTTATTTATTTATCTATTTATTTGTTTGTTTGTTGTGTCTTTCTCTTCAGCTATTGTGAATAATCTGTCACGTTATTTATTATGGTCTCCTTACTCATAGTCAAGAAAGAGCAAAGCCAGGAAAAATACTTAACTTGGAACTGGCCTTTTCTTTCCCTCATGGCATGACATGGAAAAGGGGAGAATTCCACTTGTAAAAGCCACAACATGGCCAGGTTTTGATTAGAGAGGGGTTAACATCCTCGGGTTGACTCAAGGCCTCTACGCTAGACAAACATTGACTTCCCTACCGCAGATGCCAGCCTTGGTCATACAGAGATATTTATGCCCCCCTCACACAAACCCCTACATGTTCCCATCTCACACAAATGTGGCTGGTCTCCTTGTACAGTCATTATGTTTGGAAAAGATGCAGGCTCAAAGCAGTTTCTGGCATCGTTCATTGCAATCAGCTGCCCAATTTCTGACTGTGCCAAACAGTAATTTTTCTTTTCCTTCAAGTGTTCCTGCTCCTAATGTGTTTTCTACTCAGATGGTCTTCACAGCAGGGCTTTTGAAGCTGGAAGACACCTAGAAGCTGGGTAGATGCTGTTTCACCCTGCAGCCCTCTGATCACTTCCTTCCCTTCTCCCAAAGGCTTGGGAACGTTGGGTTTCATGTTTTGCAGTTTGTGGCCCTTTCAACCCGATGACAATCACCTCACAAACCACACCCTTTAGAGTTGTATCTTCCAGGTCTTTAAATGTTTTCAGGTCTTTAAAGACATTTAGGCAACTTCAGATGCTGCAGACATACTGCTCTGGGCTTTGAATTGCCTAAGCAGCACCTATGATAACCTGTGAGCTCCACAGGGTTCCTTTGCAAGTCCCACTGATACTTATTGTTTTAAGTTAGATCTTTTTATAAGTGGAAAAAATCGAACAATACCACTTTTCTCCATTAGTATATACTATTAGACATCTGGGTCCTGTGATGAGAGCATAATACAGATGTTCTGCTGTGTAGGTATAATTGACAGATTGCTAGCAGACTTTACATTACACACTAAGAAAAAGATCATCATGAGTCAGCAAGTAACCCAGGTAACAACATCTGGGTGGGAATGAACTACATGACATCACTTTGAACAATATAATCAATGTGAAGTCGGCTGGTGGTCAGCTGGTCAGTCTGGTATCACTCAGTTTTGTACAGCAGATGTCCTGTGGAAATGGTCTTGGGAGACCCGATAGGTTGAAAGAAACAGAGATACCAAACTGGGAATGGAAGACAGCTGAGTCCTTCAGTGCAAAACCTGGAAAACATTCTCCTTCAGGTAAGTAATTCATATTTTGGCAAAGAATGCTCAGGATTTGCAGCATTAGTGATGACAACAACGAGCTGCCTGTTGCATCTTTCCATAAACGTCTGTGTCTGCATCCATCAGCTGGTGAAGCTTTTATGAAAGAGACCTGTGAAATAGATTAAAATGTTGATGTAAAGGGTGGCATTATGCTTGTAATTAATATTTCATTGTTAATATTGCATTGAGATGAACGAGTGCAGGTCACCTATCAAAGCTGTTGTTTCCACAGTGTTTGCAACATCAGAGAACTTATATTGTCTACCTGACATTTTCCTTTGCTGTTAATTATGCTAATGATTTTAATATGCTCAAAATGAAAGCTTAGATTTCTGGAGCAGGAATATGTCACTGGTTTAGAAAGAACAATTATGTTGAAACGTATGAAGTGACAGTATGGCATTGCAAATGACCCTGCTAGAAATACTAAGAAGCAAAGCAACTTCAGAGGGAACATGCATCCCCTGGTTTATTGCAAAGTAGGATATTGGACATAGTATCTCTGATTTTTGTATGTTTTTCAAACAAGGTCTTCAAGTTACAGTGTCTGGGAGCTGACCTGTTGTTTCTTAAATGCTGGGCTTTGTGAGTAACCTGGTAAGAATTTTATCAAGTCATCCATCTCATGCCTTGTGAACACAGAAAGACGGACTCTTGTAATCTATGAGTGTAACCCATTTCCTAGAAAACATCCTACTTATTCCTGGCTGCCAAATGACAGGACCAGGGGCAGCGGGCACAAATTGCAACACAGGATATTACCTCTGAACATCAGAAA
This sequence comes from Gallinula chloropus, assembly GCF_964237585.1. NCBI lineage: Eukaryota > Metazoa > Chordata > Aves > Gruiformes > Rallidae > Gallinula > Gallinula chloropus. The sequence continues at coordinate 35,589,652 of NC_140085.1, read as the reverse complement.
ACATTTTTTCACCATGAGGGTGACCGAACACTAGCACAGGTTGTCCAGGGAGGTTGTGGAGTCTGCATCCTTGGAGATATTAAAAATTCATCTGGACATGGCCCTGGGCAACTGGCTCTAGGAGGCCCTGCCTGAGCTAGGAAGGTGGACCAGATGATCTTCAGCGGTGCCTCCCAGCCCCAACCATTCCATGACTGTGTCTTTTCCTTCAGGTTGGTTTTCAAGACCCATTGCTACCACAATGTCCATGATAAACTGCTATTATTAAAAAAGTATGTGCACAAGTTACATTAAGCCAAGCTCTCCTGTCATGTGACCTTCTTTTTCCCTGCTTCTCCCTCTCAGGCCCTCTGTTTGCTTGCATCACCTTGTCACATTTTATTTGGAAATCCTTATTACTCTGGGAAGGACCTATTTCTCAGATCGTGTGTAGAACTGGGTGCCTCTAGTCTGACAAGCTACTGCCAAAAGAGATGGTGCATTCTATCCTGCTGGGCATACCCTTGAAACCAAACACCTTCTCCAACTATATGTAGATCTTAAAAATTTTCTCTTTTCTCTTAAAGAAAATAAAAAAAAAAAAGAAAAAATTAATTAACCCAGTCTTTTTTTGTAAAGGCATGAGACTCATCTCCTCTAAATGAAGGTCAGGTTTGTGCATTCCCTACCTCTTAGCCATGTTACATCAGGAATGACAGGGACAAACACTGTTTTATTCAGGGCTCTAGGAACAGCCATGACGTTTAGCAATGAGTAATGAAAGTAAAGCTGTGTTAAAAAGTGCCCCCACATTATTCCTTGGCAGTTCCTTAAGATATACCTTGTTTACCTGCTGCAGCCTGTACACCAGCTCTAGCTGTCTGCAGGGATCTGAAAGCATTTACCGTGCAGAAGCTGTGATGTTCAATGGAAAACAAAATACTGCTCTGTGTTTTTATGAAAAACAAGGTACTTCAACTGTGACTGAGAGCCTGCTCATCCCTTCCAGATTTTTCCCCATGACAGATACAAGTGTGGAACAGAAAAGCAGAAAACCAGAGCTGATGATCTTTATTTACTGGCAGGCTGGGAAACACAGTATGTTTCCTATGCAGCACTCTGGGCTTTCTGTGAGATGTTGTAATCTCCTTTAGCTTCTTAACCACTGCTGAAACAGGCCAGAATTCATTTGCATTCTTGTGCTGCTCAATGACCCTCCAGCAATGTCAGGTAAGAACACTGATTTTTAATTAAAATCTCAATTTTCAAATACATTTCACAGTTAATACATGGCAAGAAATTCTGACCAGCTACATTATTTTGCTAAGTGGCATGGGTTCAGGTGTCTTCCTAATCACCTTTGAAGCAAAAAGTCACAGATTCTCTCCTGAAAAATGAGGCATCACAGAACAACGAGCACGCGAAGGGCTGATCTGCCATAGGCACCAGAGGCTCCCCATTTGGAGGAAACAAGAAGTGTGTGACAACAGGAAAACATCCTGTGTTTAAAGATTCTAAAAGCCCATGATGGCAATGTGATGAAGTGTACACCATATTGCTATGTAGCATACGATAAATCGCTGCTTAAGTTGTTCTCATATTGTTTCACTTGTTCTGGGGTTTTTTCAGGACTTTAGGAGCCCATCGCAATAGGCACCCATGAGATGTTAGTGATTTCAGCATTAGTCCAAGGTCCTCAAGATCTGGGAAAGCATTACCCACCCTCTTATGCTGAGAGGTGTGAGGTGTCAGGGCTCAGATCTCTAGCTGGTGTAACTTATCCACATAAGCAGAGAATCCTCTTGAAGAGCTACAAGAATTTGTAGCTGCACATCCAGGGAGTAAACACTTCACCTGAGGCTGCACAGAAATCCTGCGACCCAGCTGGGATCCACATTCGCATCTCTGAGTTGCAGGCTCAGCTTCAGCCTCCTCACCTGCCCATAGTGCTCATAAATACTATTAAATATTTATTTTGTCCACTCATGAGCAGTCACAGTGTTGGAAAGGATGGCTGACCGCACATGTCAGCTCCAGCTGGCCCTTCAGGAGCAGGCATGGTAAACAAGGACTTTCCTGCTCAACGACCATTCTTCCACCCCTTTTTTTGACCAGGTTGTGGTTCACTGCTCCCTCAGCCAAGGCTTTTCAACATTTTCAATGAATCAAAGAAAAAAAAAAAAAAGCTGTTCTGGACTGCTTGCAACATTTAATTCACCTTGAATCATTTGGTTTCACTTTGGGACATCATAAAAATAACCCAAAGGCCAGATTCACAAGAGGAATGAGGTAATCATGATAAGCTGGTATTAAAGCTGTTCCTTCCCTCCTATGCCCTAGATCCCTGTGATGGACATTCACATCAGATGTGGGAAACCTTGGGTCTGATTCCCTCTTTGTCTGGTCCACAGTAGGAATTTTAACCCCATGTTGCCCACTCAGAAAATACTGTAAGTGTTCAGCTGTGTTGTGTGCTGAGGCAGGGCTGTCCTGGCTCTTCCAGCATGGCTGGAGCACTTCACAATGAAAACTTAAATATTTGTTGGACAAAACCCAATGTACATCTCTCTAAGACAGTGATTAGGTCCTTTGACGAGGGGAGCTTCCGTTGCTGCTTCAGCAAATGTTTATTTATGAATATGAGTGGAAGTGTGTCAACAAGAGAGAATAAATGGGTCATTGCCTAGACCCCACAGCTCTGGTGGGAAGTGGTGCACTTAGTCACATTTCTGACCTGATGTTTGTCCTACCTACCAGGCAGTACAGACTTGGAGTGAGAGCAGGGGAAGTGACCATTGGCTCATCTCTGAAATTTATGCTCTATGTATTCAAACCAGAATTTGTAAATAATTTTCTTGCATCCAAACTACAATTTTGGGGCAGACCAACAACAAAAGTCATCACTAACCTCTTAATTATACCATTGCTTTTAGAGCAGTAGGCTGACAAAAAACAGTGATGCCCACCAGAATATAGCACCCTGAGCCATCTCTGGCCCAGTGATCAGTTAGGAAAAAAACCCCAAACAAAACAAAATCAAAACAACCTACAGGAAAAGTCACCCAAACTTGCAAGATGTGGATGACTGAGAAGGTAATTGTCAGATGTTGAAGGCTACATTTTCCATTCCTTCCCCTTCACCTGCCCTTCCCTGCTGGAGGACTGAGAAAAATGAGGTTTCTAGATCGTAATCTGCAGAGAATTCCTTCTAAACCCCTTGGATAGGTTTCATTTTTAACATTGTACTGAACCAACTGTTATTCTTCTGAACAAAGAAGGAAAAAAAATATCAAAAGCTTTCAACTAGGTCATGCTAGTATTATCATGAGTGAGTGTGAGTGGTATCATTTCACACATACTGCATCTCTCAATTAAGGAAAATGCCAGACTTCTGTTAGCGAGACAGCTGGTGGTACTCAGTGACTAAATATAGTACTGTCATCACCTAGGAGCACAGCCAGGACATTTTAATGGTTAGGACAACTGATATTTTGGTTTAGCCAAAACAATTCTTAATCATATGCTATTATTTTAAATAACTAGTGTAAGAAATCAATGAATGAGTGTATTTTAAATGTACTTTACCAAATTTATTTATTAAGTCGATTTTCAACTAATATGCAACTGATTGTTAAAGAAATTACACATACTGTGTACATTGGGGATAGAAAAAAACAGCTAAGTAAATACAGCTGGCATTCAGCTGATTCTCTGATTGTCTGTGCATTAGATAGATAGACTAAACTCCTTTGGACAGTCTTTTTATTGTGTGTACAATCCTTCGATTGGTGGGGGCTTGGGTCCTCTGGGGAGTGATTATTAGGGATGACTTCTTTGCTCAGGAGAGGCAAAGCCACAAGTAATATATATGTAGCTCATCTTAAGTGAAGGCTGATCCAGTTTACCCCGTACTTCAGGAAAACGCTTTAATCTCTGATTATAGCTGGATTGGATCCTAAATTCTGGCAGTTTCCAGAGAATTTGCCTTCCTGAAAAAGTCTTCCAGGGAGAGGGAAAAAGACTTCTGGGTTCTCACCTCTCCATCAATGTCTCTGGCGTTCTGCATTTTTGTGTTAGCACTCTTTGTATCTGCTGTTAACCAAGCCAAAAAAAGAAAGGAAAAGAAACACAATTAGATATTCCTAAGGACGAATGGAAACAGCTTTCTGCTCATAATGCTGTTGTAACTTTAAGGTCCATGTGCCTGAGCCTGCCAGGTTTACAAACAAGGGCTGTGCTCATGAGTAGCTGAGGCGCAGAAATGAAGTGTCTGTTTCTTCCCTCTTTCCAAAAAAGATTGGGTTTAGGTCTGGTTTAGCTATGACTGAGTAGGTATTTCAAAATGTTTATTAACAGTTTTATTGCTTTCTTTCTGCTGCCAGTTCTAAACAATAGGGGCCCAGAACACCAGCTTTGTTTGCACTTATATTAATCCATGGCTGTCTGCGGACGTCTATGCAGAGGTATTCTCTGCGGCCAGTGGATTAGAGGATGAGTCTTTAGTCCTGCCACATCTTGAACACGAGCTGAAAAATGATAATGCTAGAGAGCTTTCTCAAAATGAACTACCTGCTTACCTCTGGCTAACATTAGCAGCAGATTTTTTCAGCATCTGTCCTCTTTCATTGCCTTCCTCAGCTAGAGCAACAAAGAGGGTTTTAACATTAAGAATGAGCCCAAACCTTTTTCTGGGTTTTTTTGGTGGCCATAAAAAACTGGGATAGAATCTAGAGAGAAAAAAGCTTTAAACCACTGGACTCAAGATGATATGGGCAGCAGCGGTGTAAATCTCTGTCTTGCTCTCTTGTCCAGTTTTCTCTCCAGCTTCCCTGCAGTCTTGACTCTCGCAGGGCTGCTCTGCTTTGGACCGGTACCTGTGTGAAGGCTGACTCTGGCAGGGCCACCAGCAGGCATGCCAGAGCTGATCACTTGTTTCAGCCACGCCTCACTTCAGATGTTAACTAAGAGCTGGTAAACAGAGAGTGAACAGAGAGGTGTGCCTACACTTTGTTCTTGTCGCTGCCGCTCGCCATATTGTTCGCATCCAGCCAAGAGGGCTCAGCTGCACCAGGAATAAGCTCCTATTTTCCTAAAGGCGACGAGAGCACTTTGCATTGTGCTTCTGCTGGTAGCTGTCAGCATGGCTTCCCTTCCGTAGGCCCCGGGGGAAAACAAAACTGTGTCGAGCTTTGTAAGGGAAACAAAGTTCTTCTCTTCATTGCTTTCTACCAGGGTTTTGTCTCCGAACTGACTTATTACTGGAAAAATATTAATAATCTGGAGGAAAAAAATTTCTTTTTCTGCTGCCCCAGTGCTGTTGTGCTGGCTTGAGGGGAGTGTGGAGCTGTACCTACAGCTCCTGACACCTGGGAAGCACTCCTGCCCACCCGCTGGAGAAAGCCAAAGACCTCAGCCGCTGCTGCTCTTTTCCTCTCTTGTCACTGAAGCTGAAGAAGATCCCGGAGGATTTAATATCAACGCTAGACAAATTTGGCTTTTGGATTATTCTCTTGCTTGAATATCCTGTGTGATTTAGTCTAAGTGACCCTGCTCTGGCAGAGGGGTTGGACTAGATCATCTTTCAAGGTCCCTTCCAACTCCTAACATTCTGTGATTCTGTGAATAGTTTTCACACAGAGACCTATAGCAAGGCCAATTAACATATCTTTCTCTAGAAAAACATTTTCCCCACTGATTTATTCTTGTTCACCGGGCAGTTTTTGAGTTATTGCTTTAATAGCTCCGTGCTTGTCACAAAAACACAGTACTGTTTGGAATGATGTAATAATTACAATCATAAACAACAAATCTATCCTTTGATGCTATTTAGGTTTATCACCCTGTTTTTAACACTGCTGGAACTAATAACCTTAATGCCTTAGTCAGCAAATTATGATAGCTTTTCTCTTTTAATAGAAATTTTTTCATTACTTCCATGCTAAATTTGTTACTTGAAATAACTTTTTTTTTTCAACACAACAGAAAGATAGAACTGGGAAGCATTAATTTGTGCTTGAAAGGTGCATTCAAATTTTTTTTCTTTAAAATGAACACACACTGTGACCTAGTTTTTATAAACGGAGAGAGCAATAAACGCCAGATCTGAAAAAGTGGATTTAGCTAGATAGTATTCTAACTTTTTAATTATTTTTTAAATATAGGAGATGAGTTCACCTATTTACATATTGCTGGAGGCTAAAGGGAAAAACACATTCATCCTGAGTTGAGTTCAGAGAGTCTGCTTTGCCAAAAATGAAGCCAAGCATTAATATACAGACCTTCTCAGAGTCTTGGCAGCGTCAGGAATATATTTGAAAGAAAGGGATCAGAGGATCTGGTCTGTTTTGTCCGTCTGGTAAGTACCAATGGAAAATTTTGCCATCTACCAGAAAATTTAGTTCTAGAGCCATGAGGGGTCTGCTGAGCCCCTGTTGATGCCTGAGTCCGTGTTGGCTCTGCTAGGGAGAGAGGCAGAGATAGGAATGCAGAGGTGAAACATACTGCACAGATGATTCTTCTACATCATATTAAATTTGCTTGGCATAAAATTTTACAAGCATATTCCAGACCACCCGAAAGCTGTAGTGATTAATCCAGAGATGTCCCTTGTCCTCTACATGGTGATTTTTAAATGTTCAGTCATTGCAATACACTGTATACTGTTAAAGAGCCACATGAAGCACATTTGTAAAATCGCATATTCTGAGCTAGCCATGAGATCTGCAGGCTTGCTTCTCTTCTTACAGCACAGCTCCAAACACAAACTCCTTTTCCCAAGAATTCAATGGTTAGATGAAGAAACTGCTTCAAAGTTGAAAACAAAGGCTGATATATTAAAAAACCTGAGACTTAAACGCAGCCTAGTTTCTAGTTTCCTAGCCTGAGGAACACTGAGCCTAGTGGCTACACAGACAGATATGTATTTACAGCTGATTTTTTGGCAGATAATTGGTTAACTCTTGTAGCAATGGCCTTTTTTTGAATACCAGGGAAATCACCCCATCAAATGGATGTAATTTATTTTATGGGGAGGGAGTGGGGGTAAAGCTTTGGTGCATTGGTTCCAAGAAAAATTCCGAGGCTTAAGTGAGTATGTATGCCTAGCAGTTACACCGACGTGAATCGATATATAAACCCGTGTGTGTAAGACAGCTATGAGTAGTAAAAGTAACAACTCCAAGCTATTAAGATGTCTAAGTGTGTCTTTACATAAAAGCCTTAAAGAGCTGCACAGGGGAGTCATTATAGTGTATTATGTCAGGACCTTACTTACTCAACATGTCGAAGTCGACACCGACACCGTCAGCTGTGATGTAAAAAGCTTGGGGACTAGTTTCACGGGGCAGGCGTTTCCAGAGAGTTCAGCATCCACCAGTTCCCACGTAGGCAGCTAAATGAAGTGATGAAACTTTAAATGATCTCAGCTTTCATGGGAGCTGGTAGATGCTGGTCAGATTAAAAAAAAACCCAGCCCCGCTCATAAGTACTGAAGTCTTTTGAAAAATCATCCAGCTTTCTCTCGGGCAGCCGCGCTGTCTGCTGTGAGCTCCTGGAGGGGTGATGAGAGGGACCAGGTCAGGCACCATCGACCTGTGAAGGTGGCTGCTGAGGAGGGGCTCTTCTGAGCTCCCT